>NW_028227264.1:50935000-52380000 GCF_978045245.1 Mus caroli
CACAAATCACACACCAAGTCAGCATTCCTCTTCTTTTACTGGAATGAGTTTTTCTCTCTGGCACATCATACCTTTTGTTCTTAGTATTCTTTTGTGTTAGAAAATCTCAACCTAGGGAGGAATTTCTCATTATTTCAGTATAGTTAGTGCCTAGAATTTCTAACCTTGAGTAGTGCAATTGTAACAACTTCATTCATGATCAATTGTAACTGTAGTGTGTCCAATTTAGGTTCTGTTTAGGCTCCATGAATACTGGATTCCTACCTCCCAGCTTAATGTTTAAGTATACAGTTTTAAATATCTATCACTAAGGAGTGAATTAGTCACTATGACTTCTCTTTCATAGTTCACAGGTTGTACTAACCTTGCTGCCAGTGGATAGAATGAGGTTGAGTTACTTCTTCTAGCTATTAGTCCTGGTCACCATACAGTACATCACATTTAATCTGCAAAGTGGCCATCTACTAATAATTGTTTACTAAATGTAAACTATTACCTTGCAAGTTATCTTAGAATTTTATTTAAGCAGTTGAGAAAACTGGGGTCATAGTGATTATTTCAGTCATAAATGAGGTTCAAAGTGAGATCTTTCCTTCTGAACTCACACTTTCTTATGTCTACTTAGATGGTACAGTATCTATACTGCCATATATGAAATCCTTGTGCAAATGAGTCTACTTAGATGGTACAGTATCTATACTGCCATATATGAAATCCTTGTGCAAATGACATTTTATCTAACTTAGAAGCACTGACCAAACCCTTGGGTATATTTTCTTCATTATGTGGTACAAACATCTCATTGTTGGTAGAAGGGAAGAAGCACCACAGCATTCTGGGTGGACTCCGAGCGAAAGCATTGTGTGCTCTCGTCCATAACAGAACTGATTCTGAGAGGCCAGGTGACCTAGGCACTTAGAAAAATCACACCACCTTTAATTGTATCTTAAAGTACACTGATGCATGGAGTAAATATACAGGTAGGAAAGCTTATTAACTGATTTCATATGAAGATAGTAGTTCCATGGCTTAGACTAAATACACAGAAACATGGGACAGTGGGGATTGTTGAGGTATATTGTCTCTATGTGTTCACATGTTTTCCCATTTGGTGAGTGGTTTTGCCTTCTGTGTCTCTATTCTCAACTTGATCCATTTTGAGTCATGCCTTTGGTAAGGTGTGTCAACTTTTTCATAATTATGATAGGACAATAAAATGTCTGAACATAAAATTGGCCATCAGGAATTACAAGTGGCATTCCTTACTGTTGCTCTGATATTTGAGAAGACTCATTAAGGGACTGAAACTTTCAACCACATGTTAAAAATTTCTTTTTTTTTTTTTATGGAATCTCAGGGTTGTTTTGATTTGCATTTCTCTGATGATTAAGGATGTTGAACATTTTTTCAGGTGTTTCTCAGCCATTTGGTATTCCTCAGGTGAGAATTGTTTAGTTCTGAGCCCGATTTTTATTTTTAAAGAAAGAATTCATAGGTTTTTAGTTAAATTCTTTTATTTATTTATTTATTTATTTATTTATTTATTTATTTATTTATTATATGTAAGTACACTGTAGCTGTCTTCAGACACTCCAGAAGAGGGAGTCAGATCTCATCACGGATGGTTGTGAGCCACCATGTGGTTGCTGGGATTTGAACTTCAGACCTTTGGAAGAGCAGTCGGGTGCTCTTACCCACTGAGCCATCTCACCAGCCCCTGAGCCCGATTTTTTAATGGGGTTATTTGATTTTCTGGAGTACACCTTCTTTTTTTTTTTTTTTTTCAGATCAACACCAAAACTTTTTGTTAAAAATTTCTAAGTTTTTAGGTTTCCAAGTTTTCCTTTCCCTATTGGCCTCTTCTAGCCTTCTTCTTAAACCTTTTAAATACAGGGATTCAAAAACCATCTTTGTCCCAGTCAGGACAACACAATGGGCTACTGTCTTGTAGATGCCAGGAAAAATCTCACCCAAAGGGTCAACAGTAATGGTTCTCCTTTCTCTCTTATTTCTTTCCTAATGTCCTCCCTTTTACTCTTCACTATCCCTATAATACTTTCCACTCACTTTTAAAGCAATAAAGCCATATAAATGTTGAGCAGAGAAACATCTAAAACTTAGATACATGTTGCAACAATAATTGGAATAGCACTTAATAACTATTGGTTTTACATCTCATCTCATCATTGTGACTTTATTATTTATTCTTGTTTTGCTGAGATGCCTAAGTAAGTCTTCTGAAATAGATATATAAATCATAGACTTTCAAAGTCCGTGCATTGAGAGCCAATTGCTTAGAATATATGTTTTAGACTCAAATTGTTTTTATATGGAATTTGAAAATATTGTTTTAATTTTTCTTTTATCATCCAGTGTTAACTCAGGAAAGTCATAGATCAGAATGCGTTTTGAATATTTTTATGAAGCAGTACTTTTCTCTACCAGACCATTGAGAATTTGACCTTAAATGTTCTCCCACATAGCTTGCACTTTCTATTCCTTTACTGTGCTTTTGGATCAGTCTGGATTTGTATAACTTTTTAGTATTTCTACCACTGGTGTCTATTTTGCTATTTGCTATGTCTATTGATTTTCAAGCATTTTCAAACAAACTATTTTTAGGACCATTTCTCTTTCATACAGCTGGATCTTTCAGTTGCCTTTCTTATCTATATCCCATTGGATTTCCTTATTTACAGTAGTTTTAAGCTATTCAAAATTGCTGTGATGAATGAATTGCAAATACCAAACCATTGCTCTTAGGCTAAATACAGGAGTAAACTCTTATTAGTCTCAGGTTACAAGATTATCATCAAGAGATCAATCCAATATATACAAGAATGTATGCTTCTGTTGAAGATATTGTATGAAGTCTATGTGGTTGATTCACAAATAGTCTTTTCACAGTCACAATACTATATATCATGCTTGAAGAAAGCCTATCTAAAACACTAGCTTCATAGTGCACATCCTAGCTTGCTGGCATTTAGGAAACTAGACAGTCTTACAGAGCTGTGTGAGGGAATCATTATGCATAGAGTGCAGAAATGTGAGAAAGTTCATACCAAGCTGATCAAAGAAAAGACACTGTGAAACTAGAAGGCCAAGTGTTGCTGTGACTGACCTCAGCTAGGAATATGCATTCCAGCTGACTCAATTTTCACCACTTCTGTATGATACAAAAGTATGAGGAATGTTGATTTGGAGATTACAAATACATTTTAGCTAGTAGACAGATTCTCAAATATGAACCTCACCAATAATGAGGATCAAGAATCTACTAGTTGAAGGTCATCACCTGTTTGCTCTACTATTTGTTTCTTCATGTGTTTGTAGTTGAGGATTACAGAAACAAAAGTCTAGCAGAATCATGTAGACAAAGAAAGCATTACCCATTGTTCCTGTCACTGACTTCAGTAGTTTTCTTCATAGGTTGGTTTTCTTGACATAATTCATGGACTTTGTGCATGTGTTTTAATACTTTAGATTCCTTGTTTAAGTGAGATTAATGTTTCTGGCTGCCATGCTCTAACTAGGGCAGATCAGGGGTGCATTGAGGAGTCAACCATTCTCTTTGCTTACACGTGGGGCTGTTCCTTTGCGATGCTGGCGATCCAAGTGCTTCTCTAGTCTCTGTCTTTATAGACCCCAAAGATCAACATCAGTACTTCTGTAGGTCATAGGACTGTGGGAAGTGGGTGGGTGGGAATACTGAACTATTGACTGTGACATTTGCTTAGGGACTCCCTCCTGCTACTTTGTCACTCCTAATTTTGAATGTTGTCCTAACAATTGTTTTCTTTATTGCAACAAAAAATTGGACATGGCCTTGGTTATGCGTTTCCTCATCAGTAGGGTCCTGCCAGTCTCTTTTTTTGTTTCTGGAAAACTAATTTTCTGCCCATCAATTCTACAGTTATAAATTTTTACCATTAGTTTGTTGTTTTCTTTCTTTTTAATCTGTGGACAGATTTTGTTTGTTTGTTTGTTTGTTTGTTTTTGTCTTTTTAAAAATGGAAATGGGAGTAGATAGGAATAAAGGCTTAGTGTATGTCATTTTAATCACATTTTTATTATTGTAATTAGGAAAAATGTTCTTAATTGTGTGTGTGTGTATGTGTGTGGGTTTTCAAGTTTTTTTTTCCAGATAAAATTGCCCAGATGTGAATTTCATGACAGAATTTGTATGGAATTCTTATTAATTGCTTATGAAGTCATCTATAAGAATAAAGTCATAGGGATGAAGAGATAGCTCAGCAGTTAAGAGCACCTGTAGTTACTTCAGAGAACCCATGTTTGGTTTTCTAGGACTCTGGCATCTCACAATAGGTCTCCAACTCCAGCTCCAGGGGATCTGATGCCTCTGGCCATCAAGGATACTTGCTCTCACATGCATGCACACATGCATACATACCGACACATAACTAAAAATAATAAAGGTAACCTTTTTTTTTAAAGTTTACCTGTTAGCATTTATCCTCCATAACCATGAATTCAAAATAGTTTCTGTTCATTATAGAATTTAATATTCATACAGGTCCTATAAGATAGTGGTTGTCATATTCATGTTGAGCACAAGGAAACAGATTCACTGCTTCTATTTCCTGTGGGTCTCAAATAATTAAGGGAGCTGGCATCTGACCTAAGAGCTGCTGTTTCCCAAATTAATCATTTTAACACACTATCATAGAGCGTTAGTGCTTATTTCAAAAATGTTTATTATGCTTTCAGTGCATCTGTTCATTCACATAAAAATAAGGAAGATATGATACTTAACAAAGTGTTTGAACCTACAGTCGAGGGGCTAGGTGGCAATGTTTGTGTATGTGTACCTTTTGGTGTTGGGCTTTTCTTTATATTAAACAGCTTTTTAAATATTCATATTTTCAAAATAAATTACTGATAAATTTAGCATCATTATTAACCATTAAAAAAATCCTTTCCAATTTAAGGCATAGCAGTCAAGCATTTATTTAAGGGAAATAATTCTGTACTCCCTGGGTATTTTTTTCCACTTGAATAAACAGATAATAAATCAAGAAATATTTAAACACCAGGCCTCTATCTCAGAACTACAAAAAAAAAAAGTTCTTACATCTATGCTGTAGAACACAGAAGAATTACTTGATAATTGGATTTAAATTGTAAATATATTCATCCATTGAGGGGATGAATACATTATGACAAAGCAAGGAGATCCCAATTTCAAATTTCTCTATCTTAAGCTATACCAACTCAGAATTTAAATTTAGGGAAATTTCCTAGAGGAGTCAGTTGGGACTTCCCTCATTACCTTCTCATTTCTGATGGACCCTATTGGAAGAGGATAGTGTTCGTGTGATAGACAAGTCCATATTACACTCTCTTTGGAGATGGAATTTCCTCCTGGGGAAGAGTTGCAACTGAGCCAGATTTTGAGATTAGTCCAATGACATATGAAGTCAAACAGTGGAGAATTAAGTACCAGGCAGTGGAAATGGGCCCTTGGTATAAGAGATCTTTATAGAGATCCAACTGTCTCAAGCCTTTTCCACCTTTTACTTTTCTGTCTTCCACTGGTGAGATCATTGCTGATTCTTGAAACACAAATTTCATCTTTCCTTTGCTGAATATGTTATCTGTGTGATCTCAGAAACATAGAAATAAGTCTCACAGAAAGTAAACTTAATAAATTTTATAGGATAAGAAGAAGAAAGTCATAATGTCCTATGGTTTTACTTAATACTACCACAGTGATGGTTGTGGATATTAGTGATTCATATTCAGGTTCCAAAACTGAGTTCTGAAGAGAAGATTCCATCTACTGTGCCTAGGTTTCATGCTTTGCTTCCTACACCTCAAGAGAGCAGGGATCCACCTGGCTTGGTCTAGTTCATGCTGGGCAGAGCCTACTGTCCATCAGGCCTGATCTCCTGCTGTTCCATTTGCTTAGTTGGAGCTTCAAATACCCACAAACCTTCCAGTAAGCTCTATTCAATCATGCAAACTTCCGACAAGTGGGAAGGAAGGTGCTTGCTCCTCCTTGGGAATATTCAGCTAAGAAAGTTCTAAGAGTTCTTGGGTCCAAACAGCAGAGGAGCTGAGCATGCAATTCACGTTACAGGCTAGCTTTGTCTGAGTGGACAAAATACCAAGTACTGAATGCTGCACTTGTAACTGTTTCTCTCCCTTGACCCTCAGGCCTGCTTCTTGCTGTAATGGGTAACTTTAGCCCTCAAATAGATTTCTTTTGTTGACTATCTCCCATCTCTCCTACTGTCCTTGAATGTTCTGATTTTTTTCTTTTTCCTTTCCAAGTTTTGTCAGGTGTCCTTGTCTGAACTCCATGGAGATAATTCAGATGGTCTTGTAGCCATCAAGATGACCTTCGGTCTCATGTAAACCAGTGAATGCAAATTGGCATTTTTGAGAACAAGCATCAGTTAGATCTTTGTCTCAGGCTGGCCTTAGTTTCATTTTAGCCCTGGTGATGTGCACATGGTCCCCACCTCCACCTTGCACCCCCACCTTATTTCTTTTCTTCAGGTGCTTGATCTTGCTCTGACACCATTATGAGAGGTATGACAAGATGACATGTGCCTTCTAGATCTGGGTCTTCTACAAAATTCAGTTCATCTTCAGAAAAACTGAAGATGAACTGAATTTTGTAGAAAAAAAAAAAACTGAGTAACTTGGAATCTAAAGTACCTTTAGCCCAATAGTTTCCCGAGGGGGAAAAAAAAAAAACAAACCAAAGTGGACTCTATAAATACAAACCTGGAAACATCACAAAAACAACCTCTTGTGGCATTTTCAAAAGAAGATGAGATGTAGATGATCCACTATTTGGAAGACTGTCTATGCTCATGTTCCTTTCTACTTTTATATTATTATTATCATTAATTATTATTGTTATTATTTTTGAGTCAAGGCCTCATTTATCCCATGTTGTACCCTGAACTGGCTAAATGGTCAAGGGTGATCCTGAACTTTTCACCCTACTGATTCCCACCTCCTTCAGTCCCCAAGCTGGAATCACAGGTGTCGGCAATCTAGTCAAGTATACATTGTGCTGGGAATTGAACGGAGGGCTTTTTGCATGATAGGCAATCACTCTACCTATTAGGCTACATTGTTCTGCTTTTCTGTTAAGAAAGTTCTCTTTCAAATTGTCCTAGAAAGGAAGAACTTCACAGGTAGAGTTGACACAGGTCATTGGATCAATGCTCTATGCTGGGATAGGAAGGTTTACACACATCAGTCTCCAGGTCCTATATCCTCATGGACTAGCACAGGGCAAAAGGAGAATGGTGATATGTTATTGGACAGGACAGGACCATTCAGTGGATGCTCTTTTAGTCTTTTCAGCCATTATAGAGTAACCACCTATTGGTGGACAGTGGTGTGAAGGAAGTATGGGAGAAACTATTACATGGTTTAAAATGAGATAACAGAGCTGGAGAGATGGCTCAGTATTTAAGAAATAGTACGTAGTGCTTTGGCAGAAAAATGACCCCAGTTCCCAGATTCCACGTTGGATGGCTCAAAACTGAGCTCCAGGTGAACAGATGAATGGCCTCTGAGGATACCTGCACTTACATGCACATAATTAAAGATAAAATCAATACTTTATTTTAATGAGTATAGGATGGAGAGGAAAAATACATGAAAGCAAATAGGTTTTTCCTGAGTTTGTGATTTTGGTTCCTTGTAAGTCAGTTTGATGACCAGCCTAAGGCTAACAATAGTATAACAGCATGAGTAGCCTTTGTTAAGTACCAGGGCTTTTCCTATTGAAATGGGATTGGAGGGTTTGTTTTTTTAATCTTCAAAGGTTAGCTGTGTGGTTATCTATTTAACCAGCTTTACTGAGGTGTGAGTGACAAAGAACAGATTTTAAGCATTTAAGGCATATATCAGCTATATTTGTGTTTATCCGACAGAATGTCTGAAAGGTTTTTTGGTTTGGGATGTCAGAAGGCTCCAGTCTGTCACATATGGTATGGTGGCATGGCTCCTCCCTTGGCAGCAGAAGCCAGAGGTGGAAGCTGTTCCCGTAGTGGAAAACCAGGAAACAGAAAGGGCTTGAACCAGGAGCTAGGCTAGAGTCTCCTGACCCCTGTAGTCTATGCTTGCCACTTAGATCTTTCCTCTGAGATGTTTCACAGCCCCTCAGAATATCACTATGAGCTGGGAGGGGTAGGGCCTGTTAACAGTAAAAAACATGAACATGCAGGGACATTTCAAATCTAAACCCTAACAAGATGTAGAAAGAAGGAGACACAAAACTTAAGAATTAACAATTCTGTTTTTGGCTATATCCATCCACAGGAAAAAGTCTAGACACATTGTCTTAAAGGCTGTCTTCACTTTTGTGTCGATGGCAGTGTTGTCCACAGTAACCAAGACATAGTTGCATATGTCTTGCAGTCCAATATAAATGCATCCTACAGCAGAGAAAATGGGCAGAGATGTGTTTTAAGATTATTTCAAGCATCTGCAAAATTTTTTTCTTTGAAAATACAATAATGACAACTTTTGTTTGTAACACCATGGAGCCCAGCTGGCCTGCAGGCATCAGATTTGGTCTCTGACAACAGAATCAGTAAGCTGACTCAGCAGGCTGTACTTACAGATTTATTTGTTCATATAAATGTAAACCTGATAAAGAAAAGGAGCCCACAAATTTGGAAGAAATGGGGAAGGGTGAGAGAAGGAAGAGTTGGAGGGAGGAGAGGGTGGGTAGGAATGATCTATTTTAATTAAAAATAAAATAAGATGAACTGATTTCTGATCATGTTATCTTTCTTTTGATGTTTTAGGACCCAAGGTCCGCATATTGGCCATGCTTTTTATATTTGGTTGTTAAGAATCTAGACATAGCTTTCTGATTTACAAATTCCACATTGAAGTAAGTGATCCCAGAGCAAAACTGAAAACTCTTAACACCTCTTGAGAAAAATCTGTGTTTAGAATCAATTATTTTTAGTCTTTCACGCTTCGGATGAGAAAACTTGTTGGAGAAACTTTCCACTGTTTTAGAATACCAAGGAAGCAGTTCATCTAATCACATTGTTTGTATTGAAGGTACCACCTTAGTGGTTTTTATTTTTCCTTCTGTGTTTATAAGGAAGGTAGGAAGGCTCCTGGAGTTGGAATAATGCCTCTGAAGAAACCCTAAAGTTAAGGCCAATCAATTCCAATAACAAAAGCAAAACAAGGTCCACAGCAGAGGCCCTTCAAATCAACCGAGAATTAAAGGGCTGTCCTGGGACATGCCTGCTTTCTCATAAGCCAGTGCCTTTTATTTCCTTCTTCATACATTACTGTTGCCTTTGAAATTACTGATTCAGTTGCACCAGATAAAGTTTTGGTTAAGAAACAAATCTATTTTATGGAGTGAGTTGTTCAAGTGCCACTGAAACTTTAACCCTATATCTAGACACCATATGCATTCTCCCTTCTTGTTTACTTGAGGCTCTTCAGAATGAAAACAGGTTCTCTCTGACATGGGCTTTTCCTTTCAGTCTGGAACTAGAGACCAATCAGCACCATGACTCTCACTTACCAGTCACTCAGCAGACCACTTCACAGGTTTTCTTTCACAAGATCATATTATCATTTGGATAATAATCACCTGGTATTTGAATATATATTTGTATATATATATATTTGTATATATGTATTTAAATATATATACAGGTAATACAAGAATTACCTAAACAAAGGCTGAGGATATGTATTTTATCAAAATTATCACTTACTCGTCTCAACAATACCCTGAGTTGCTTCTACAACAGCACGTTAACTACTGCGGAATGGCAGACCTTAAATATGAGTCTTAATGACAGCAGGTCTATTCATGTTTCCATTCTAGGATTTGAATGGATTTTCTTACCACTATAGGATATGAATTAAATAAGTATCATGCGCTATAGATTATAAATACCTTGGAAAATGGAAAGTGGTGAACAAGACTTTGAGCACATTTAGAAATCAACATGCTGCCACAGAATGTTTGATTCTGAAAATGCTTATGACCTCAGGAAAGAATTTTAAATTTTAGGGCTGACAAGATGGCTCAGCAGGAAAAGGCCATTTCCATCAGACCTGATGATCTAAGTTTCTTTGATTCCTCGATCCCTCAAAGGTTTTGCAGAGAACTGACTTTCTAGAGCTGTCTACTGACCTTTAATCTGCACTGTGGCACTTGCACACTTGTGCTCAAACACACACACACACACACACACACACACACACACACACACACACATACACACACACATACTTGCATATACACATACACATATACAAATATGCATAAATATATACCTGCATGTACAGACATAGACACATACACATATACACAAGAATTCTAATTAAAAATGGTTTATTTATTTTATGTGTATGAATGTTTTGCTGGCATGTGAGTCTGGGCATCATATGTGTGCCTGATGCTTGTTGATTCCAGAAGAATGTGTTGGACCACCTGGCATTAGAATTACAAGCGATTGTGAATCACTGTGTGGGTGCTGGGAATTGAACCCAGGTTCTCTGGAGGAGCAACCAGTGTTCATAAGTGTTGAGCCATCTCTCCAGCTCCCAAGAATTTTAGTAGTTAATGAGATTGGTTGATTTTTACTCTTCTCTGGAAGGAATTTCTCTGTACAAAACCACTGGTTGTAGTATCTTCATGATTGTCATTACATTCCTGAAATTAATTGGATTGGATCATATATATTCTCAGCAATTTTTAAAATAATAATAAGATACATTACTTAACTTTCTGGCATGTATCATAAGGTTTATGATTACATATTCGGTCACTGAAGTTGTTGTGTTATTATTCAAACTGTCATATAAATTAGCAACTGATAGTTCTAATTTCACCAGAAAGCCATGTGAAATGTTATGATCAATTTCTTTTGGTGCACCATTTATTCCTTGTCAATGCACCATGCCTGGCTTGAAGGTTTTCAGTTGAAATACAATCAATAGTTAAGTGGCCTTAAGAAAACTTTTCTTCTCAGATGCATTGAGCTCATGATTGATCCACTTTGGAGTGGGTTTTACAGCTTCTGTTTCTAAGATACACTAAGCTTTATTTTCAAATTCCTTTTGAATATGGTATATGTATCTCTAGTTAGGTTCTTTGGTAGACCACTATTGCTGCTTGGTATCCCAGGTTAAAGCTAGACCTGTGGAGGTAACTGAAGCATATTTTCTGATTTCTAATCCAATTTATATGTGATTGTAGTTTATATGTGCATTGCTAAGATTTCTCCCAAAGCTATAGCTTTTAAATTGAGTTTCACGCAAGTAACAGTTAATCTCTTTATATGAGCAAAATTCTTGTTTGTATTAGATGTGCTACTAGCACGTTTCATTAAACTTTTACTGGGTTAAAAAGGTGCTAGAAAATTTAACGTCAAAGAAAATTGTAGATATTGAATAAATGTGACTTATTGAAAGTATAACATCAGCGTTTGTGTGGGATTGTGTATTATGTTTGCTTTAAGCATGTAGCATATATAAGAAATGACTGAAATTGCCTTGTAGGGAAAGTTATCCAAATCCTTGCCAAAAGTTGGCTTTATTTTAAACATTCCATGAAAGACGAATCTTTTCATTTGATTATTGCGCTGAGCATGAAGACTTATGGCCAAACTCAAATGAAATAAAAACTTTCCATATTTGAAGGTGTAGAGTGTTTTTGAACTCTGGCTTATGTAAAAATTGATTTTTGCTGGTGCTTGAAGTAGTTCATTTCGCTTCATATCACTTTCTGACATTAGGTCTGCCTTTAGCTGTGGCTCTTTGCCTTCTTTCATGTACCCTGAGAAATATAAATCTGAATTAAAGATTGTGGCTCAAACTTTGTTGCAATCCTGGTGGTACAAGTGCCAACAATAGCACGTGTATGGGATATTCTTCGCCATCTGCAGAAACAGTCTCTACATGGAGATGGGAAGTATCTATCTACAAATGCATTCAGAATTGATGTGCTCAGTGTGATTTATCTTGAAAAGCAGAATAAGAGGTCATCATAAGATAGTTTAATTATATTGATGCTGTTATTGTTTTCTATTTATTATTGCTGTGCAATGTCAAACCATAGAAAATTATGGAGAATTATGTCTAAAATTGAACTCATCCCTGATCTATCATCAATCTATCTATCTATCTATCTATCTATCTATCTATCTATCTATCTATCTATCTATCTATCATCTATCATTGCTTTGATTACTATGTGTCTTCTATATACACCCCATGGATAGTTAGAAAATCATTATTAAGGATAATCTAAGGGAGTTGGTGCAAGAAAAGGATGAATAATCTCCAAGGTCACCCTGTCACCAGGTAGTGTAAGTTCTTCTGTCAGGTTCAAATATTCAGGGTTATGCTGTAATAAGTGAGTGTTTAGTAGCTGAAAAAGTTCAACCACTTGTTCATGAAATGAAATGAACAAGTCCATGAGTAAATTTACTCTAAAGAGCTAACACTACTCTAAAGGCCAATATGGCAAAGACTTGAACCCTAGGGAAGAGCTATGGGGGGAATGGTGTAAGCAGTGGGGATGAGTGGGAAGTCTTTGGGCTGCTGGGGACATGTCCTCAAAGGATGTTATAAGAACTTGGACCCGTCTTCTTCCCTCTTGACCCAGGTATGAGTTTTTTTCTCTGTTTTATGGACAAGCCATGATGTGCTTCAGTGATAACAACAGAAGCAGCATGACTGCAAATGATAGGTTGGAAACTCCCAAAACATAGACTCAAATAATTGTTTTTATAGGTTGATATATTCTTTGGGAACTTGTAATAATTACGGAAAGGTGACTAGGATAGCTAGTTGTTTTTATATTCTGAACAAACAATTCCATTTTTTTTTGGTTTGATTTAATGTTTATGTCTTTGATCATACACACGCACAGAGGCACACATATACACATATATGTTTGATGTCTTAACCAGACTTTCGTATAAGAATGAAAGGGAAATGAACTGGGTGGTCTTCCAGTTACACCCATTTCCCTCTATTCTCCTCACACAGAATTCCAAGTCCAGACTTGTTTTCTGAGGCTGAAGGAAAAAGTTGATAGTTTAGGTAGGGAAGGGAATGCTTTAATGCATTTGTACTGACTCTAAAATACTACCTTTTTCCAGCACTAAAAATATCTCTCCAAAATGAAAGGAATTCTGAGCTGAGAATTATTCTATTAACACAATAAAATAAAATAATAGTTATTAAAGCAATCTGCATGTTACCATTCAAATGTTATTTCCACAACAACTCTAAGCTGAGAAAGTTGCTGATTTTGTGCCTCTTTATTCAAACTTAGTTGAGATTTGAGACACTGATGTCTCTGTTCTCAGAACCCCTTTTGATAGAGCTTGGATAAGAACTTTGGCTCCATGACTGTTTACCCAGCCTTCTTCAGTCCATGGTTGTATATCTGTTTTACTCTGGCCAAAGTATGAAAGATCATGTAATAGATTCTCTTTGAGGGAACAAGATTTTTTGAGTACTTTGGCCTTGAAGAATACCATTGATGGGTAATTGACTACCTTATGCTTTGTGACAGTGCTGAAGAAGTAGGGATGGACGTCTATAGAACAACCTTTATTGAATCAGGGCTGAGGAGATAGCTCAATGTTTGCCGTGTAGCAAGAGGTACATAGTACAGATCACCAGCGCCCATGTAAAAATGCTGGTTGCTGTGGCATGTGACCCTAACATCATTACTGGCGTAGGGGATGTGGATGCAGAAATGGATGGACCCATGTGACTTGCTGGTCAGCTAGTCTAGCCAAATAGGAGAGTTCCATGTTGTGTCAATGATACTATTTCAAAAGTAATAAATATATATAAATATGTAAGGAATAGGATGGACCGATGGTTGAAAAGGTGGTAAAGGTGGGTATGATCACCTTGTGATAATGGTACTAAGAAACTTCATATTCCTACTAAGCTTTTGCAAACATTAAATACCAATTTTATTATGGGTGGTAACATAAAAAGTCATTGATAGCTGGTGATTGGGATTGGCCTGGGTTGAAATCTGAGATCGGTAGTGTAGCATTAACTAGTTTCTCTGTAACATTGTTTTATGATAAGAAGGTCCAGCCTGGGAATTCGGTGGTAATGTGATATAAATATACTCAAAGAGTGGCTGATTGAAAGACTTAGCTTGCCATAAGAGCACGAGTAGCTTCTGTGAATGGGTGCAAGTGTCACCAGCACTCCACAAACAGCATTAACACTTCAGCTTGCTGGAACATTTGATGTGCTTAGTATCGTATATCTGTATGTGTGATCTCCTTGATTGTAAGATGCATTATAAGAAAAAACATTTCGGAAGCAGTTCAGGGGAAAATATATTTACTGGTTCTATTTACCTTGTTTTAGGAATGATAAATATAAAAGTTTATCTTGAGCAAAAGAAAAAGTGTGTGTGTGTGTCTGTCTGTCTGTCTGTCTGTCATCAGGAAAATGCAAATCACAACAACCCTTACACCAATCAGAATGGCTAAGATAAAAACTGCAGGTGACAGGAGATACTGGTGAGGATGTACAGAAAGAGAAACACTCTTCCATTGCTGGTGGGACTGCAAGCTGGTAAAACCACTTTGGGAATCAATCTGGTGGTTTTCCAGAAAACTGGAAATAGTTCTACCTGAAGACCCAGCTATACCACAATTGGGCATATACCCAAAAGATCCTCCAACATATAACAAGAACACATGCTATGTTTTTAGTAGCCATATTTATAATAACCAGAAGCTGGAAACAACCCAGGTGTCCCTTAACAGGAGAATAGATACAGCAAATATGGTACATTTACATGATAGAGTACTACTCAGCTATTATAAACAACGACTTCATAAAATTTGCAGGCAAATGGATTAAACTAGAAAATATCACCCAGAGGGAAGTGACACACACACACACACACACACACACACACACACACACAAACAAAAACAAACCACATAGTATATACTCACTCATAAGTGGATATTAGCCCAAAAGTTTAGGTACCCACAATACAACCCACAAACCATATGGAGCTTAAGAAGAAAGAAGACCAAAATGTGGATGCTTCAATTCTACATAGAAGGGGAACAAAATAATTACAGGAGATAGAGGGAGGGAGGGGACCTGGGAGAGAAATAAAAGGGGGACAGAATCAGGTATTAAAAGGGCAGAAGAGATGTACAGAGAGTCAGGAAATCCAATAAAAATATGTAGCAGTGGGGATGAGGAACTGGGCATAGCCACTAGAGAGTTCCAGATGATAGGGAAGCAAGAGGCTCCCAGGACCCAATAGGGATGACTTTAGCTGAAATAACCACCAAAGGGGAGATAGCATCTATAGAGACTACCTCTAGTAGATAGGCATAGCTCCCCACTTTAGTGATGGGTCCACCCACGCACCTCAAAAGTTTTAACTTAGAAATGTTCCTATCCAAAGGAAAGACAGGGACAAAAATGGAACAGGCCATCTGAAGGAAAGGCCATTTGGAGACTGCCCCACCTAGGGACCCATCCCATCTGCAGACACCAAACTCCCACACTATTGCTAATGACAAGAAGTGCTTGCTGACAGGAGGTTTGTATGGCTGTTCCCTGAGAGGATCTACCAGCACCTGACTAGTACAGATGCAGATACTCACAGCCAACCATCAGACTGAGTCCAGGGACCCCAATGGAAGAGCTAGGGGAAGAACTGAAGGATCTGAAGGGGATTGCAACCCCATACGAAGAACAATATTTACTAACCAGACCACCAAGAGCTCCCAGACATTAAACCACCAGATACATGGACTTATCTGACATCAATGGGAGGGGAGGCCCTTGGTCCTGTGGAGGTTTGATGCCCCAGTGTAGGGGGATGCTAGATTGGTGAGACGGGAGTGGGTAAGTGGGTAGAGGAGCACCCTCATAGAGGCAAAGGTGAGAGGGAAGAAGGGAGGCAAAGGGGAGTTTGTGGAGGAGAAACCAAGAAGGGGGAATATAATTTGAAAGGTAAATAAATAAAAAAGATTAATAAAAAAAAGTGTAAGGAAAGAGAAGACTAACAAAGATAATCCTTGTGCATCAGTGCAAGAGCTTTCCAAGTAGTGGGAAGAGGGAGCATAACTGTGATCTAGGTCTCAGAATGGTCGAGGAAGAGCAGGAGATCAACGTGGCCAGAGGAGACTGGGTAGCAAGAGAAGATTCTAGAGATGAGAGGGTGCAGATAACAGCCTTGAGACCATAGTAAGGACTTTGCTTTGGTCCTTGGGAGAATGAAAGTCAAGTCAGTATTTTCAGAAGCAAGGGAATGTAGTCTGTTCTCTAAGAGATCCCTTGTAAGGATTACTCTAGGTGCTGCAATGAGAAGATACAGTTCTAGGTGAGCAAGGGTCAAACTATTGAGAGTATTTATTTAAAAGTGACATCAGCCATCCAGGCGTGGCACAATGGTGATGGATATATGATGCATGATATTGTGGATAGATGATGAAGGTAGAGACATTACTATTTCCAGGTTCCCTGGGACTGGGATATGAGAGAGTAGTATTGAAAGAAGACTGAGATCAGGTATGGGGAAAGACCTGATCAAGGTCAGCAGTTGTTTTATAGATTATGCATTCCATTATTCATGTTGAGCTGTTGCATAGACAGCTGGACAGAAGAGTCTGGGGCAGGACAGAGGTCTTCCTGGGCATGCACATTTGAGAATCACTAAAACTGTTATTAAAAACTGGAGCTGGATGAAGCCTCCAAGGAATTAAATATGACAAAGGAGAAAAGAAGACCAAGGACTAAGCCTTCATTCATTCCAACATTAACGGAGACAAAGCAAAAAAGGAGACATCAGCCACATCATTAATCAACAGCTTTGCTGGAAGGGAAACAAATATTTTGTCTAATATCAGGGTTTTTTTTTTAACATTCATTTGAATTGTGGAACAGTTGATAATAAAAGACTATGAAAAATAACTGGAAAAATATTTGAAATGGTAGGTTTTTAGCTATGACAACCGTATGTGTGTCAACTAACAGAGATAAATGGATAGAGTGGGGAATGAAGGAGAAATAGCATTTTCATGTTTCTACCATTTCTAATGAAGACTTATCACTTCTAATGTTTAATGCTTTGGGTTTAATTTGATATAAAATAAATTAACTCATGACACTTTACACTGGAGCTAAATAGGACTCATCCCTTTATTTTATTATGAGTTTGAGTCTCTTGCCTTTTAAATTGATTTTGCACAAGCCAGGAGGGGTAGAGCTCTCTTCTGTTTTTCACCCTTCTCATATTTGAAGGCAAGGTCAACCATTCCAGTTTTCAGTTTGCCACTATGACTGTCATTCACTCGTTTACCCAACATTTTCCAGAATCTATTACATATCCAGCCTTGGGTTTGATGTTGGAATAACTTTCCTATCTTAAAGACTTCCCACTTGAGTGTGGTTAGGTAATTCTAACAGAGTATGTGCTGTTGTGCAGATGAGCCATGAGGGAGTTGTTAACAAAACTCAAGGAGAAAAGAGCCAACTTTCTGGTAAGGACCAAAGACTTTTGTAACATTAAAGCTTAGGTTCAAAGGATCAATAAGACTTTCCATGGAGCAGGAGGGCAAAGGATATTCCAAGGAATCTGACAATATATATACATATTGTGGACATTAATATGAAAGAATAGCCCAGAGTTTAGAATGTGTACTGAAGATAAATTGGAAAGGTTAACAAGGGCCAAGTGGTCTAGGCTGTTTTATAATTAAATGCTACTTGCTTATCAGCCCATTGAATTTTCAAGCAACCCTTCGAAGTGATACAATAGTGAAATCACTTTTGCAGATGTTTATAAATGAGTGGCTTCTCAGTCATATAAGCTTCTCAATCATATGAGCTATAGAGCTTTAATTTGTGCCTTTGATGCCACGTGAGCTATAATATGATCCAAGTTGTTTTCTTCTTGCAACAGTTATTAACCTCCGTTCCATGTTATTAATTATTCTGCCTAGCATATTATCTGTCCTCCATCAGATCAGATTTGACAAGATTTTTAATTGTTCTGGCTCTTTTTCCTTTCTATAAATTATAATTCAGAATCACTTTATTAGATTGGCAAGTCTCCCACCAAAGCTTGGCTTATGGGAGATGCCCTAAGATCCCTTCCAGCAGCTGATTGTGCTAGCATTTATGAATGAGAGCACACATACAACAAAGCCTTCCATCTCAAAAACATCCATGGAGCTGCCTGCTCACACCTTGTATGTTCATTTCCCTCATGTAATTATCACCTTCAAGTTGGATAAGATTTGAAAACACCACCTGTTCACCTGAATCCCCAAGACTCTTACTTTTCTAAGTCACTATTGTTTTCAGGTTCTTCTGAGGGAGTTGTGAATGGTGGTGTCGATGGCATGGGTCCAGGAAGCTGGCACATCAGCTAGTAGACACAGGAGATTTGCATCTCTCACCTTCATTAATATGTGTCTCTCTCTGTGGGACAATGGGAGTTCTTGCACTTGATAGTGCATTGTCTTTCGTGTTCTGTGGAATGAATTGTGCTCTATGTGCAGATGTGGAGTCTCCCCTCTGCAGATAGAGTCTCACATGTGTTGTTTTGATTAACACTGGGCCTCACATTCATATCTGTGATATATGCTCCACCTACAGCCTTTCAGTCATGTCTGACTCCATACTACCTCCTCTTTGCTCCATGTCTACACTCCAGCCTTGTTCTTCTGGATGTTGTTTGTGGGTAGAGAAGATTTGATAGGTGTACAGGGATGTGTTCTTCAAGCTTGTTCACTCCCTTCTTTAGCAAAAAGTTGGAATGTGACTTGCAATCTAGCAATCAGAAGCTGTGTATTTTGCCCAGCAATTTAGCACAGTGTGGTTGAATCAGATTTTCTCCTGAACTCTCCCTACCTTTAGTATTTAGATACCCAGTGAGATTAAATAATGACTCAGAACATGTAGTGCCATTATGCTGAGACTTAAGCACGCTCTCTCTCTCTCTCTCTCTCTCTTTCTCTCTCTCTTTCTCTCTCTTTCTCTCTCTCTCTCTCTCTCCCCGCCCCACCCCCCAGCTTTTCAAGTTGGGTTCCTCTGTGTAGTCCTGGCTATCCTGGAACCTGCTCTTGTAGACCAGACTGGACTGGACCTCAGAGATTCACTTGCCTCTGCCTCCCAAATGCAGGAATTAAAGGCAATAGCCACCATCAGCCAGCTAGGCTCTAGCTCTAATTGAATGAACTCTACAGCCATGGCTGTGTACTCTGTTGTGCTGTCCCTCTGGTCCATAACAGTAAGACCAACAGTTTGATAGTTTTGTTGCTGAACATAACTGAGCACCATTTACCAAGTACTATAGGGTAGATGCTATGTAAGATCTGTATCTTACAAAGACACCTACTCTCAAGGAGGCTTACCCATCAGGGGAGTGATCCCAGATGAATGCATGTATCACTGGCCATTGACTTAGTTAAAATATTCCTGGCACAGGTAATAATAAATTCAAGGAAATGACAAGATTCCCAAGGTACAACTACTCTGATGAAGATAAAAAAAGTCATCTAAAACAACTTTGAGGCTTTACAGTAAACATGATTAAAATCTTTAATTTGAAAATGTGCACTGTTGAAATTATAATTTCTCAAATTACAGTTAAGACACAGAAGAAAGCAGGTGTTGAGACTTCAATGTTGATAAATATAGGAACTTCAAGTAGTCAAAGCCTTTCATGGAAGTGGAAATATTTTCCCCCAATTCTTTAGCATAAACTGGAAGAATATATTTTAAAATATGTCTAACGTAAAAGAAAAAATCATAGATATGCACAAGTGAGTGAATTAATTTACTACTTATTTCTGTCTAGATGTTCTATTTTTAGACTCCAATGGAAATATTTCCTTTCATATGGAATTTTTCTCAGAAGTGTGAATGTTATCTATAAAAATAATGATTTGTAGAGTTCATCCATAGTCCAGAATCTTCCCAAGACAGAGTAAGGGGGCTTGGGATTTGGAGTAAGATTGGACAAGTCTACAAGGTTTAGAGATAAAATTCAGTGCTGGGGACTGGAGAGATGGCTCAGCAGTTAAGAGCTCAGACTGCTCTTCCAGAGGTTCTGAGTTCAATTCTCAGCAACCACATGGTGGCTCACAACCATCTATCTGTAATGGGATCAGATGCCCTCTTCTGGTGTATCTGAAGACAGCAAGAGTGTACTCAAATAAATTAAAAAAAAAAAAAGTCAGTGCCAGGCTGGAGAGATGACTCAGCAGTTAAGAGCACTGGCTATTCTTCCAGGGGACCCAGGTTTAATTTCCAGCACCACATGGTAACTCATGACCATCCTCTGGCCTCTGCAGGCCCCAGACACTCCCATGGTGCACCCACACACATTCAGGCAAAAGATCCAGATATATAAAATTAAAATAAAAACAGTACAGAGCCTAAAAAGAAAGAATAAAATCTGCTCCTTCTTAGGCAGAAAAACCAACAGACAAAGGAGGTTGTAACAGAATGAGTATAGGACTGTTTGCTGAGTTTAAGGCAGAAAGGGTGATTTATCATACAGACTGTCTGGATTAAAACCATTCTCAAGATAGAAAACACTGGCTGGAAACTTAACCTTGCAATCACATTTTATCAGGAAATTTAACAGATGGGGAGGCAGGGGCAGGTACAATCTGAATAACAGTATTCAATATGAACCCATAAAGAAATGTTTGACAAAAATTAAAAAGGAGAAAATGAAATTTATAAAATCTTATGATCTCACTTCCTGGAATCAAAGACAGTGGGAAAAGTTAGGAGTATTGTGTCTTATACATACGATGATTTTAAGGAAGCACAAAAATATCTAAAAAGGAACAGACTACATTTTTGCAAGTTTGAAAGACATGCTGTGATCTCTTTTCTTTCTTTCTTCCTTCCTTCCTTTCTTTCTTCCTTCCTTCCTTCCTTTCTTTCTTTCTTTCTTTCTTTCTTTCTTTCTTTCTTTCTTTCTTTCTTTCTTTCTTTCACTTTCCTGTATTATCTAAAACAAAAAACAAAAACTAAAACAAAACAAAACAAAACTGTGAATGTTCACCAGCTTGCTTCTTTGTATAGTATAGGCCCAGCAATGTGCCCAGGGTAAGGGACCTGGAAAAGACCCTTGTGCAGACCTAAGACTCTGTTCAAAGACCCCCACAGGAATGCTCTTTTTGCCAGAATCCTAATCTCTGTAGAAAACCTAGGTGCAATCAGAGAGCATGGGCGAGGAAGTCCAGAGACATGGAATGGGACTCTGCCCTGATTACCAGGGGCAGTGCCTAAACACGAAGCCCCTGGGATTCCCCAGGGAGCCCCTGCCTGAGGAATGCAAGGCTTCTGAAAAGAGCCTCACAGTGCAGCTGGGCGTGAATGTTACTTGGACTGTGCTTGCCAGCCGGTGGCCAGCCTCATGCTGCGTCCTTCTGCAGAGCTGCCATCTGCTGCAGCCTTAATGAATGAAGCGCTCCCTGCCCACCCACCCCCCTGTTTTTGACAGAACAATAGCTTCAGTGATGAAACCTGCATTCCGATAGATTGAGTCTTTTGCTCAGCCTTGTGTGTGTGAGGGGCGAAGGGGATAGAGAAGAGACTGTGTGTCTGAGTCTCCTCAAACTGGCCATGACTTATTTCCGATGGAACATTGATGGACATGGTTGAGAAGGTTAATGCTTTATCTTTGCTTTTAATTGGAATGTTCGATCAACTTTGCTCTGGGGACCTGTGCTGCTCCGTGCGTGCTCTTCCTTCTCCACATTGTGTGTATCTGGTTTTTGTTTGTTTTGTTTTTGTTTATTGTTTTGTTTTGTTTTGTTTCTGTAGTCTGTCCATTTCAGAACATTAACTAGTAGATTTGCTTCATTCAGGAATGCTGGTGAAGTAAAGATTTAAAAGATAAAATATTTAAGAGGATTTCCCCCCTCCCCCTTCCCTAAATCAGCTGACATTAACTTCAGCCGGTTAATCTTCTTCCTTGGCAGTCCGTGTCTTTAAACCCGTCTTGCTACCTTTGATCCAGTTCACAGGGTGAACTCTCTGCAGCAGTTGTCAATATTTCCTTACCCTGTGGGGTTCATCAGACTCAGGGCAGAATCTTCTTAATTACAAAGGAGAGAAAGACACATGCAGAAGACAGATCAAAAACTTTGCCAAGGGAAGATTGATTTTGGTCTTTGGATTAATCATTCCTTCGAAACGGAAAATCCCGTTTCGCCTGTCTATAGCGGCCCTGTGGTTATAATCTTTAGCCTCCCACAGCTAAGGGAGGATCTACGTTTTGGGGGAGGGGGGACCTGAAGATTGGTTATTGAACTCATTGAGCTCATCTTTCTTTCTGATTTTCAAGAAAAACAATGATGTTTCCAATTAAATAGTACCCAGAACATCCATGTACAAAACCAGCTCTGGTGGGTGTGGAGAGAAGTTGGCAGGAAGTGGATGAAGGCTTGCTCCTTGCTGATCATGTTCACAGGCCGGGCTGGACAGAGTTTATAATGATATTCACCACAGGCATTGACTTGCTCTGGATGAGGCTCCGCTAAACCTTAGGAGAAAATAGATGTCATTTAATTAGTACTTCTCCTTTCATTCTGCGTCCCCAGTGTGTGTAGGAAAGCTACTTTATACCTTCACTGGGGTGCCTTTCTGGTTAGAAGGCAGAAGATAGAATAAGTGCGAGCTAAATATCCCCTCCATCCTAAAAATGAGAGGGAAAATACACTTGTTGGATTGCCACTTGGGAGAGTTGAATCCTTTGTACTTAATTGTCAACCTTAAGATTGGTAAGGCCAGTGTGCTTGTATCTTTATTGATGTTTTTGTAAGCATGCATTTACCTAAATATGTTTTATATACAATTATATTTGTGTACATAAACATAAAACTTGTCTGAATCTTACATAGTTCATCCTGATGTGTGTGTGTGTGTGTGTGTGTGCGTACACACACACAAGGTGGTAGATGACACACATGGGCCCCTGAGTTTCATTTTTGTAAGTCCTGTTTGCAGACACGAAAAAAAAAAAAGAAAGAAAAAAGAAAAAAGAAAAAACTTTTATAGATCTTATTTTATAGTTTAGGCTTATCATCAAAACCTCACCAAATACAAAAGTTGTCCATATTTTCAGGTAGATATAGGCCAGGGCCTAGACCAGCAGGCCAAGAATGTAGGCATCATAAATCTTTTATGTGAACATTTCAGAGTTCACTAATATTTGTGTGATCTCAGCCAGTCTGGACATAGGAGGACATTCACATCTCCAATAAGACCTCTTGAGAAGGTACAGGAGGGTGCAGATGACCTGTCATTCTCTCAGTGGGTAGGAAGTAGGTAATTTATTGCTATAGTCTGGATTGTTTTGCAAGGGAAGCAGAACATTTCAGTGTAGTTATATGCAGCAAATATCAACCAGGGCATATGTGGTTCTTGATGTCTCCTGAGTATCTATAGATGAAGATTCTCAGCCTTCCAGATTTCAAAGTATAGCCTTAAGTGCTGCTAAGAATTATGAGGACATTAATAAGTCCAGGTAATAAAAGCTATCTGAATTTTCTCAAGCTTGAGCCTCATACAAATATTAGGGAGCTACAATGGCTTTAACTTCACCATAAATTATAAAAGTAGTACAGGGAAAGAGCCATTCAGTGGTGAACAAGTTAAATAAAGTAACTGAGAGATCAAGGGGTTTGTTTGTTTTCCAATCCTTTGTTCATTGACTGTATACGGAATACAATTTATCTTTTAGATGACCTTGACTTTGTTAAGTTAAACAGTTAAAAATCACTTATCACTGGTAATAATTTTAAAATATGTTTTCAATTGAAATAGAACTACTTCACTTTTCCCCTTTGCCCCTTGCAGTCTCTCCAAGCCACTTTCCTTCAAACCCTTCTCATGCCTAGCCCCACTCTCAAGTTGATAGCCTCTTCTTTATTATATATATATATGCATGTGTATATGTATACATATATGCACATATACATACATGTGTGAGCATGTGTAATTTATTGAGTTCAGTTTTGTTGTTTATGTGTACTTGTTTTCAAGGCTAACTAACGTTTAATGGACAACCAGTTAGAGCATTCATTACTGGGAGAGGCTAATGAATTTCTTCTCATACAAATATTAGCGATCTACATTAGTTTCCTAGTTTCAGCAGTCATTAGTTTCCTATAGCTCTTTGTCAAATGGTGTGACTCCACGAAAGTTTCTCCTCCTCATACTAACATGTCCATCGATGTTGCCCTTTTCCTGGTCTTGCTGATGCAGCCATTTCTAGGAGCGTCTGTTTCACAACAGGCTTCTTGGTAGTTTGACTCTCACAATTTTCCCACCTCCTGTGTTGTGATGTTCTCTGAGCCATAGATGTATGAGCTGTGATATAGATGATATCTTTTGGGACTGGGATTTCCATAATCTTTTGCTCTCTGCATTGCATCCTAGTGTGGTTTTCTGTGATGATCTCCATTTGCTGTAAACAGAAGCTTTCTACATAAGTGGTGGTACTTACACTAATCTGTGGGTATAAGAATAAGATTTAGAATGTAGTAAGGAATTGTGCTGATCTAGCAAAGTGGTAGATTCTTTTCTAAGGTCAATGACTTCACTAGCCCCAGGGAAGCTGGCTAGGTTTTCCTCCCGTTGAGTGGGCCTTAAGTTCAATTAGACAGCAGTTGGTTGACACTGACACGTGAGTGCCACTTGTTTCACCTTTATGAACATCTTGACCTTTTGATAATTGTCATGGTGTATAGATGTTGCAGCTGGGTAGGATTGTTTACTTGCTTCCCACCTTTGGCAGCTTGCCTTATATTTTCTGATACCATGAAAGCAAGACCCCAGGAAAGAGGCTTTAAGGTCACAACCAGCTTGAAACACCTGAGTGTCCTGTATATCCAGTGTCTTCAGCACTGTCTTCAGCACCAGGAGCTCCAGCAACAATCTCTACTGTTTCAGAAGTCACTTGGACTACCCTGTCCAACCATTTGAAAAGATGGTTTCTTGTGCTTGGTGCTGAGGTTTTTGTTAGTCATTGATTTTTGTGGGGAACATAACATTCTCTTTTAAAATGTCACCAGTATGATGCTACCCAAACCACCTCTGCAACATTTTCAAGTCCAGAAATAGTGACTGTAGTCAGAAGTGACTCTCTTAGATAGATGTTTTCGTTCCAAACCCAAAGCTTCCAAATGATGGATTTTGTATTCATATTCCTGGTAATTCAGGCTGAGATATAAGGAACAGAAAACTATTTCTCAGCTTTCTCATCGATATAAATGGTCAAGCAAGGAAGAAACATAGAGATGACCTCAAAATTTTCATGTTCATTGAATATCAAAATATACTCAGTATAAACTCTGGAATATTAAATATATTTTAATTCTTTGAAAATGTTAGATAACTCATATATAATTTATTTTGAACTCTCCATTAGCTTTAAATATTAAATTAAGCTTCACAATCCATTTTCAGATTGTTCCAAGTATCATCTGTCACTTTCAAATCTTGTCATGAGAAAATTCTTTCTTATTAAACACATTTTTATGCATTTGGTTGACTAAGACTGGAAGATGATATTTGTGTCACTTAATATATAATAAAATCTTGATTCTATTTCATATCTTGGGATTGAAAAGTCTGTATCTTAGAAAGTTTTAAGATTTGCTATTGCAAGAAGAACTCTTTGTTAGGATTTGCAAGCACAGGTTAGTACTTGAATTGCATTTCTGACATGTATTTGCTCACCAGAGTATATCCAAGATCCCCAGATCTTTGGTCCAAAACTAAACACAGAACCTATGGTCTAGTGTGTGATCTGATAGTAGACATGAGAAATGGGTTCATATTTGGAGCTGCACCTGACCCACTCTAGCAGATTTCACACCCGAAGCTGACATAGCGCTTAGCAGAAGTTTGGTAGAACTTTTTCCGGGATAAAATTTTATTATATCTGGTTTCAAGTTCAAGCTGCTTCTTTGTCTCTTGAGAGGTCATTGGATACCTCAGTCAACTATTAGGGGTGAGATTTTCAGGTTTCTATTGCTATAACAAGAACTTTCTCTCCCCACTGCTTCACTTAGGTAAAGGGAAGAATATAGAGTAGGCAAGAATGAGAAAGGATGTAAAAACAATGCAGACTGTGTTAGGACTCTACTTTGGTTTAATTTTGTTTTAGTTTTAGTTTGTATTAATCACACTGTTTCATGTATGCTGTACTGTTTTAGTATCTGCCTTTTCAACAAAGTGCTTCATATATGGACATAAGTGCAGGTACCAGGTCATGCCTGAAGGTGGTCTAAGGTAATAAAACACAGCAGTGATGCGTCCTAGAATGAAGGACTAAAAACATGTGTAGCTATTTTATAACTATTGGCTCTCACTGACCAGTGTAATAGTGGCCATTGACAGAAATGGTGTGAGGGGTCAAAGTCATTGTGATCTAGACAGTGGGAGTACGTTGAAGGTATGACCATGCTGCTTTATAGGAATATCAGATATCTTGTACTGGAGACAGCCCCCACTATTTGGCATCCTCTCTACATGTATGTTGGATGCCTTCCACAGTAGTTTATAGGCACCTGCTCTTTAGTTCACAAATAGCCATTGGTGGCCAAGGCAGAATCCTTTCTGGCAAACAGAGTGAAGCTTCTCAAGCTCTTCGTCTGCAATTACTGGCTGGTAGGATGGTACTACCTTGCCAGGCACTGGGCTATGGGGCACTGTAGACATTAGGTTTTTTCAGAAGGTGCACAAGGACTGATCATTTTGCCCTAGCTTGGCTGGAGAGAATGTATACAGGACAATGCAGAGTAATGGTGCTGTCTTTTGATGTGTTGTTGGGATGCCTTGTACAGAGAAAGATTCTGACCCTTTCACTGTGTATGTGAAACTGTGATTAAGCCTTCAATGAGTGTGTCTTTACTAGGCAACATAAGGACAGTGCCTGGAATCTAGTCAGTTCATTGATAAAACTCGAGGTTGAAAGCATGACTGTTTCTTTGTCTAAGTGCATCCAGGCCTCAGTAGTGGGGTGCTGCCCAACTCTGCTGTCTGAGTCAGCTACTGGCTGATTGGGGGATTTACAGAGGCCATTTTAACATACCTACAAGGGAAGCTTTTACTATTTCATTTGAAAATTTCAGAATGTATCAGACATCACTGAAGCCACTGTTGGCCTGTTAGGATTTGAGCCAGGGCTGTGGAAAGTCAGGATCTCAGATGTTCAGATGTGTGCCTTTAAGCAAACATTTGACTTCAAGGCCAAATCTTTGCCATAATTCTTACCATCAAAATGGAACCTGAGAGAATGAAGAAGGTGAAGCAGAATGCCCCTTCTCCATTTTGTCTGTGAAGCAGTGTTCTGACCTGAGTAGTACCAAGTTCCAACATGTTAGATCCGAGGAGAGGAAAACAATTCTAGCATCCTGAAATTAATAAACCTTGCTATATCTGAGATGTAGGAAAAACATATTTGTATACAATTGAAAAGATAAAAATAGGACTTAACATTTTTTTTGTCTAAATAATACATGGGATACAAAAAAGGAGGGTCTTGGGGAGATAGCTTGGCTTGAAAAGTGTTTACTGTACATCATGATGATCTGAACTTGATCATAGTACTTACTTTGAAAAGTTGGACATGGTAGAATGTTTCTGTGATTCCAACACCAGAGAGAAGACAGTAAGAGGATCCCTAGGCTCATGGGCTAAGCCAGTCTAGTGAAATCTATGAATCCTAGGTTCAGTAAGAGACCATGTCTCAATAAATATGGCAGAGAATAATTGCAAAAGACATGCAATGTTTAGCCCTGGCCTACGTACCCACACTCATGAAAGTACAATAACATTTACATTTTTTCTCTTTTGTTGTACAGTTGAAGACTAGTCTGTTGAACCAATGATGTGTCCTATAACATAGTT
The DNA here is from genome assembly GCF_978045245.1 of Mus caroli. NCBI lineage: Eukaryota > Metazoa > Chordata > Mammalia > Rodentia > Muridae > Mus > Mus caroli. The sequence continues at coordinate 50,962,943 of NW_028227264.1, forward strand.
TCAAAGTACATGTATACCTGACATTTACAATTTTATAACAAATACTTATACATTAAAACTATTGATTTTGACTTCTTCTATATGATGACCAGGCTGCTAATCTCATCAACATCATTATGTGTATATATATATATATATATATATGTATATATATATATATGTATATATATACATATATATATACATATATATATGTGGAAGAGGCTTTGATTTTGAGAGATTTATTTGAGCACATAGACAAGTAATGTTTGCATGGCAGAAATCAATTTCAGGATTTTTGAGTCCAAATTCACACAAATTCCAGTACATTCAGATTGTCCTTTGAGAATAATTTGATTTACTCACATGGAATACTCCAAAGCTCCTGTAGTATACAAGGAACCAATGAGGTGCTAAGGATAATAAGCAGACCCACAAGAATGCTGCCTAGTTTGAGAACAGATGGTCTAGCAGGGATCACAGTATTATAATCTTAATCTCCCTTCATCCTGATTTGTGAATTCAGACTCTGCCATTGCCTTCAGTATAGTTTAGGTAACCCATAAGGTACTTGAATCCCTCAGATATAATATTTTTAAATGCCCTTATTTGTGTAAAACCCTTATAGTTAATATTCACCTCATTACTGAACACTGCTATCTAAGATGTTACTTTACAGATTTGACTATGTATATTATAGGATAGGTATCAACTTGGTCACATAGAAGAGTCAAAAAGAAATCTATAATTTCGCAAGTTGTGAAGCATTTTCTATGAAGCTAAGCATCTGATTACATCAACATTTTACTCCCAGCACAATACACCTAAAGAAGATTAGATTTGTCCTGATTTGAGCATGTGTGGGAAGGGGATCAGGAAGGCAATAGAGATAACAAACATGGCCACTTGGAATAGGAAGGGATGTGGATAAAGATTTCTTACTGCAGAAAGAACAGTTGAATATCTCAACCATGCTTGATGGGCGGTGGACAATTTTTACTACAGGAACAGGAGGCAAAGGCAAGGTGACCGAAAAGATAGGGAGAAAATAAGTGGCTGTGAGGTACTGCGGAGTTTATTTTAGAAAGGTTTGAGTCTATTTAGTATTTCTCCCTAATTGTCAGAAACCTGTGTTCCTTCCTTGACTAGGCTGTCTGTACTTAAAAAGAGTTCTTTGCTTTCATTGAAGAGCTCCTGAAGAGAAAGCCCGATGCCATGGGTCAGCCGGCTCAGAGTCCCTCATCTTTGATCTAGTTCCTTTTCTTTTTTATTTAGTCTCAGTACTCTGCTGGCCATCTCTAGTAGGAACTTTGAGAAGGAACTCCATGACAGCAATGGAAATGAGAGACCTCACTTCCTGTGAATGGGTAGACATGGAATCCCCAACATATTTAATAATTCTAAAAATCTATTTTTTTTCCTGTTTTATCAGAGAAACTATTCAGAAGGCTGTTGTGTCTGCAGGCAAGGACACTAAGATTACTGATCATCTCTACATGCTGATAATACTTAACAGAGACACATAGAACACTTGTGATTTATTCTTTCCTAGCTGACTACCAGGCAGTCCAGACAAAAGACTGACAAGTGGGAAGAACTCAGCTTCCAGCTCTGGAGGTTTGGTGGAGTCCAGTCTATCTTTCTAGTCTAGGCTGTCTGTTGGGCCTCTTCTTTCTCTCCCGTCTGGTTACCCTCTGTGCTCCATTAACACAAAGCATCATCACAGTGTTTCTTGAGGGACTGACTACAGCCTTTTTCTTGATTCCACTGTTGGTTTCTTTAACCTTAAGTCTCATGCTGAATGCATAAATCCAACATATATAGCTCTAATATTTCACAGTAACCTGCTGAAAAGCAAAAGGTTGCCTTCCAGTACTGACTGTATTAAGATGTGACACATCTTCTTTTCTAGAATTCTAACTCAATACAACTAAATTAACAACCCCTTGTACATTTCTTCTAGCTGGTAATGCCTCATTTTATAGGTGATAGATAAAATTGTATGTAGGAGAGTCTTGGCTGGACTAAGATGGCAATGATGGTGGAACACAGTCTACAAGCAGAATAAACATCTGTAATGGGCATTCCTCATGAGTACAGGAGAACCTATATCTGGTGGTCCTACTGCAGGTGGTCTGGTTTGTTCCTGCATCTGGATTTCTGCCATCTCCTGTACAACAGTCCGAGTCACTCAGTTTCCTTTTAGAAGTTCAGTGTATTTCATAGGTACTATTTCTCTAGAATTCAAGACCAGTGTAGTGGCAATCATGGCTTTAAGTACATTTAAGATGTGAGGCAGGCAGTGCCTCTATTAGTTCAGTGCTGTCTGCTAGTGTCCAGTCTTTATTACTGAGTCAGAAAGAAGTATCAGCATAGGTCACAGAATGTCTTCCCAGTATATGAAGGTAGAAAAAGAAAACCTGTAGGTAGAATATTCTGTAAAGCAACGATTTATTGACATTTTCCTTCTCTGCTTACTGAAGATTCTCATTGTTTCTGCAGCTTTTCAAAATGCTTACATTTTGAGATGACCTCCTTCTTCTTTAAGAGAAAATGCAGGTTCTTTAACACCATCACATGTGTGCTAACCGACAGATGGTTTAAGATGTGGTCTTCTTTGATATGAAACCATGGGGTCCTGTATAATCATCTGCTCACCCTGAGAGCAGATGTTGCTCTTTTTTGGTAAACAACACTTGGAGAGAAGGGCATCAGTGCAGGGAAGCTGTAACCCACCACGCCTCTCTCTCTGACAGAAGTTGGACTTCTCCGGAAGGCTTGCCAGCACACATCAGCTGCTAGACAAGGGTCCTCCAGGGGCTCAAAGGAGAAATTGTCATTTGAGTGTAATGGGGTGCAGAAGAAACATTCTAAGAGATGGAGACGGCACAACTCTAGATAAGCAGGGCTGCTAAAATTGGGAAAGGCTACTCCAGTCAGTCTCCATAATGCTGAGCGAACTGATGCTTGTGTTGTGTTGAGGGCAGTGTGTTCTGGTAGAATTGGAGCTCATGGGCTCAGGCCTAGTCTCCCCACTTTCAACTCCATAAACTGCACAAGCATCCTAAGATCTCTAAGTCTCCTTCCTCATGCCGTGGTTTGACCAGAAGCCATTTGGGTAAGGAAAGTTGAGAATCTTGATTAGTAACATTTTCCTGGTTCCATGGTGTAATGACTCCGTCACCTGTAGTTCCACATTCCCAAGAATTGTGGTTTGCAAAATTCCAGAATGTTTAATATACTCATTAACAGTCTCAAATCATTATTGAATATAATAAAGAGTTTGACTGGTAGGACAGAAAAGAAACAATGTATGTGAAGTCCTCAGCATCCTGGGTCTGGAACATAACAGATTCTTACAACCCATAATAATCTTAATTGGTTACCACTGGATACCAGTATTAGGAGAATATTGTACCTCTGACTTCAAGGTATGCCACCACACCAAAAGTTGTGATTGAAAATGCACATTCTAAGAATCAAACTGATATTTCTTTTCTTGAAACAATCCTTATGTACTGCACATTTTTTTTTTTAAGAAAAGAGGAATATTTAATGGTGTGAAACATAGCTTTCCAAAGAAACGATTAACTGATGCTTTAAAAGCACTTAGAGTTTTTACAGACAACTAATTTATTTTGAAGTTTGGAAGCTCTTCTGCCAACTCTTGAGTACTTTTTCCATAGTCTTCATGGCTGATCCTGCACTACTGTCATTAGTTGTCGAGCTTTATGCTAGTATCTACAGGATGTATTATTGAAGAGAACATATTATCAATTATGTGCTCTTAAATCTCCTCTTAGCCACCACTGTGTTCTAGAAACAAGCCTAGCCTTTCTGGTTGCTATAACATGCTACTACTTTAGGTAATCCAATCTAAAGCATTACTCTAATGTCTGATGGTAAGCATCCTTGCTGCTCCATGGGGAGGCTCTGAGACTAAGGGGCTGGAAGTGGGTCCTACACTACTATTTTTACATCCTTTCTGTTTTTCTTTGTAAGATCGTCCATGATGAGGTCACAAGAAGAAAGAGTCATAGTTTATTCCGTAACTGAGCAGCTTTGTTTCTTTTGTCTTTTTTTTTTTTTTTTTTTTTTTTTTGGCTGATATTGCCTAGCCTTGGAGTGTGTCTAAGCAGTTACCTTAAAAATGTCACCTCTTCTGAAGTGTCTGGGGATAGTGAGGGGGACTGCAGATACTCTCCTTCTCCACCTGTCATTGCTTTTGATGTTTGGCCTCAAGCTGACCAATGTTTCTCTTCTCAGCTCCACTTCCAGATTCTTGTCCCATAGTATCTATAGTGGAGCTCCAGCTTTCCATCAAAAAGTCACAGCTTTCAGAGGACAAGCGGATCAGGCACTGGTTGCAAACTCCTGTCCTAGCAAGTGATAATAGCAAATGTGGAGCTACTGACGAGTCTTTCCTCTGTCTTATCATTTCTCTTCAGTTCTTTTGAACTCAACAGGCAGAAACAGACAAAGACTACCAAAGAAAAGTCTAGCTAGGGAACAAATGATTCCTTTCTCCCCTTTGGGGTTGCCTCAGCCTTTAAAAATGGATATTCTTGAGGCCCTCTCATTAGTAGTAGGAAGAGAGAAGCACTTCTTCTTTCCCCCTCTGTAGGATGCTTTACTACAGGCCGTATGTCACATAAGGAATGGGCATCCTGTTATTTCCTCTCACAGTTGTGATTGATGGTGGGTAGCTGTGTTGATTTCCTAGGGCTATGGTAAAGAAGCCAGAGTATATGAACCCTGGGAGCTTGATAACAATACTTGAGGCTCAGTATTTGAGATTCATGTATTTTCAGGGTCAGTTGCTCCTTCTGCTCCTCTTCTCCTCATTCCTCCTCATTATTATTATTCCTTCTCCTCATTATTTTTCTTCCACCCTTACCCCCTTTTCTTTCTGCCTTATCATTCTCTATCTTCTTATCATTCTCTTCCTTCCTTTCCTTTTTTCCTTGAAATAAGGTCTCATTGTAAAGATCAGAAGGATTTCAAACTCTCACTCCAGCTGCCTTCACCACTCCATGTAATGGGGTACCATTATGTACTGCCCATACCTAGCTACAGCTGACTTTTATTTAGGCCCTCTTCTTTGGTATGTAGATGGCCATTTTCCTTTGTGTCTTTACATCATTTTCCCTTTTTGTACTAGATTCGGTTTTCCTTCTCTTATGAGGCCACCAGTCTTATTAGTTAGGACCATTTCAATGGTTTCAGTTTAATTTAATTGAGTCTTAAAAGGCACTGTCTCCAAATATAGTCATATTCTGAAGGATTGGACATCAGGGCTTCAATATATAAGCAGAAGGAGATCATCACAATTTGATTTTCACAATTGAATTTATCTCTCAGTTTTGATGACACAGAAGGACCACTCAAAGTTATGCTCACTGGAAGCAGAAATAGTAGACACAGAGCATTTTTGAGACATTTCTATTGTCTACATCATCAAAATAATTGAAAATATCAAACATAAAAAGATAGCATTTTGTTGCACTAATGGCAGAAGCAGCCAAAAAGAATGAAGGAGAAAATTAACTATGAAACATTGGAAACCACCAGAAGTCAGTAGAGGAGACATCGCAGCAAAGAATGGAAACATCAAATTGTACTCTGAAACTAAAGATGGAAATCTCCATTATATCCGATAAAAATAAGAAAATGAGATCCTGATGTAAAAACAATCTGTTATCTGGTCAATGAAGGTCGAGCAGGTGAAGCTGCATCAATTCAAGGGCAGTGTGGGTTCAAGTCCAGACAGCTTTACACAGTAAGACCCTGTTTCAGAAAAACACTCCCAAGACAAATAAACCTTAAGTCAAAAACAAAAACCAAACAAACAAAATACCCCACTCATGAGAGTATTTTTTAATGAATTGACAATAACTAAGTTCTTCTGGCAGTGTACACCAGGAGCACAGACGTTCTTAGATTACTCATATTCAGTATCTTCTCTCATTTATAGTATAGCTTATTTAATGCTTTGGTCTCCTCCTCCTCCTCATCCCTCTCCTCCTCCTGTCTCTCTTCTCCCTCTCCTCCTCCTCCTTCTTCTTTTTCTTTTCTTCTTCTTTTTCGATAATGTTTGTTCAACTTAAAAGTAGATCCTTTTGTTCTTGTTTACTGTTTGCAGACATAGTAGTTGAATTATCTCAATTTGTGAGTGCTATATCCTTTACTTAAATAAATAAAAAAAAAACAGCCTTAAAGAAAAAGTCCATTTAAACAATCTTATTGAATGAAAGAATTATGAAAGTTTCCTCCATGAACTTGATCTTTGGTAATGCCATTACCACAAAAAGTCATCTCAAACAATGAGGCTTCAACCAGAACACTATTTACTTAGGGCTACTAATGTCTGTAGCTCTTAACTTTCCTTTCTTTCTTCTTTTTTTTTTTCAGTTTGTGTCTTTTTTGTTTCCTTCTTTATTTTTTAATTTCTTGAGATTATATTTAGAATACCCCTCCCTTCTATTTCTTTCCTCTAAACCCTCCCATGTTACCCCTCTTTACTCTCTTTCAAGTTCCTGCCATTTTTCATTAAATGTTATTGAATCCATATATGTACAGGAATGCATATATGCATATATTTGTAACTATAGCCTGTTCTGTCTGTTTAATGTTAATATGTTGTCAGGAGCAACCACTTGGTGTTGGATAACCAGTTGATGTTTTCTTCTTTGGGGAAGACTATTTTTCTCCATTTTGGCATTCCTTAGTTTCTTGTGGTTCTTGGTGTGCAGGTGGAGGCCTCTTATGGGTCTCCCCTTCCCTTTAGTGGATCTATTGGTGTTGCTGTCTCCACTTCCTGTTTGGACAGCCATGTTGGTGAGACTTCATGGGTGTAGTTTCCGACATTATTAGGAGACACAAACTCACAGTGAACTCCATGACCACCTGACACCTACTCTTCTCCAGTGGAGTCATCTACACATGCCAGTTCCTTAAGATGAGAGAACTATGGAAACCAACTCGTGTGTTTTTACTTAAATTTCCAACTTAATCTCCCAACTTTAATCTTGAAGTCTGTTGTATTATAGCCTTTGAACAATGAAGCATAGAAAGCCACAGAGCCGTTTCTAGGCATTGTAATGGTGAGTGTGTCTTGGGGACATTGACTGCCTTGTTCTTATGTACTTTTTCTAAGTGTCTGCCCTTAAATACTGTCCTGCTCCATCTTTACTTAACAAACTCTCTCAGTTTGGTTCCTTTTGATTCCTCTTGGTGATAATCAAGAGCTGGCCTTTACCTGGATGGAGATCTCCAGCAGAACTGTTCAGGCTCTTGGCAGTAGTACTAACTGGTAGTTCCCTTCCTCCAGGGATAACATGGAGTCTTGTAAAAAAAAAAGAAAAAGAAATATCTATATAGTTTTGCTAGTTCATACATGTGATACAAAGTCATTATGGGATGTTTGAGATATAATAAAAGTTAGACGTAATAAAAGCCACCTGCCATTTCATGACTCAAGCATCTTTAACTTTTGGAGCATTTTTAAAAAAAAACTGTGCATAGCTATTTAAAATAATTTGTAAATAAGTCTGTAGACATTGCTAGTTACGTCATCTATTTAGAATAAATAGCAGTATATTTTGTTTGTGTGTATGTGTGTGTGTGTGTGTGTGTGTGTACATTAGGGAGAAGAGAGAGACAGACAGAGAGACAGAGAGAGACAGAAAGACAGGGAGAGATGTTAGGATTGAATATGTATCTGTAAATTTTCAATAAAATTATTCCAATTGACCTTTTAAAGGTTATGCTGATAATCAGATTACACAGCATTCAAACAGATGCTCTGTCCCACCATTCTGATAGGATAATATTGTCTAGTTTTAGAAAGCTCATAAATTTTTAGTGTTTCAGGATTAGGGACATAGCTCCCTGATAATGTCCTTGCCCATCATGATCTATGCTGGCTTCAATCCTTCTTACCAGTAAACAAAACCAAAAGAATCAGAGTTTCTGTCTGAAGGCTGTGACTGGCTTGCTTTTTGGTCAAGTTTGCTGACATCTGTGGATGAACATAACACTGTAGTTAGGTGATGTGTTCTGCTCTGTGATCATATGTGAACTCAAAACACTGTTTACAGGTCCCCTGCAATGCTTTTTTGTGAATCTTAAGCTACATTCTCTCCAATGAGCTCTTCTGGCTCAAAATACTGGCTGAAACCATTAACCTTGACAACATTGCTTCAGTTGCCAGCTGTATATTGTCATTCTTTGCAGCAGCTCAGGAAGCAACTTAACTGAATATACCATCCCTTACTAACATCCGGGAACAGAATAAACATGCATGGTTTTGAATTTTCATCTGTACTTTGCATGTTTGTACTTTTCTCCATCAGCCCCTTACTCTCATCAGCTCATTAGACAGACAGGTAAGGCTGAAGACCACCTGTTCAGCCTCCCTTACATATATTCCCCAGTGTAACAACATAGTAATTTCTATTTTTCTTTTCAGGCAAGTATATAGACATGATAATGTAATAAACTTACAAGGATAATTTTGCAAGTTGAAACTAGTATTTTTAGAAATATATTTGGTGATAACGTTAAGCTGATATGGACATCCAGGACTCCTGTAACAAAAATTTCATGAACTGAGTGGCTTATCAACAACAGAAACTAATTATCCCACATCTTTGGGTGCCAGCTGACCACAACCAAAGTGTTGGCAGGTTTGATGTCTTTTGAGGCCTCCTTCTCCTTCCCTGTGTCCTCACAGAGCCTTTCTAAATGTCTCCAGTATCTCTCTTTTATAAGGACCCCAGTCTTACGAGAGTAGACTACTCATATGACTGAGTTTTACTAACTTTTAAAGACCTTCTTTTTAGATGATTCCTCATTATGAAATGAACTCAGGGTTTGTACTTTAACACTGCTGATTTCTTTATATACCTTAACATAGAGTCACTGAAGGTGGACACGTAGCTTGGCGTAGGATATATTCTGGGTATCTTTCCTCATTTCAAAGTTGAGACTTGACTTATTAAAAAACACAAACAAAGAAACATATTTAACAGTTTACTGGCTGAGTTTATAATTTTTTACATCATTGTGACAAATACCTGGCATAAAAAACTGAAATGAAGAAAACAGTTATTTTGGTCCATGGTGTTAGACACTTTGGTCCAGGGTATAGTGACTCAGTTGCTTTTAGTGGCAAAGGAAACCATGGCAAAAGGGAATGGTGGAGGGAAGATGCTGGTTCGCTTCATGGAAGCCGGGAAGCAGCCAGACTAAGGAAGAGGGTGTGAATGGTTTGCCTTGAGCAACCAGGGACCTTCTACTGGACTCTATGTCTTAACAACCTATTCAACTATGAATTAATGAGTGGATAACTCAGTGTTGGGGTCGCTGTTCTCATGGTTTTCTCACGTCTCAGCAGCAGGGAACCAGGCCTTCCACATGTGACTATTTCAGAGTAGACTCCATATAGTCAGAAAGTAACTTAGCATTGTTCGATCCATTCTCCACACCTTTTGTGATGTCAGCAAGTTAAGTGCAACAAAAATTCCCATCAATCTAAATTTTCAGTTCTATCCATGGATTCCAGGAATAAATTGCCTCCTTCAAAGTCATATCTTTCAGTCAGCTATCAGTAATCGAATCTTGACACTGCTTCGCTGTCTGTGCCGCTGTGCGCAACTAATTCTCTGTATACACAGGTTCAAGACCTTTGTCAGAGAGTGCCAGTTCAGCTGTGCAGCGATTCTGCGGTTGGAGTCCTGACTCTGCCACTTGTCAGCGTTTTCCCTTGGGCTGTTTGTATTATCTCTGCACTCAGTTTACTTATCTGTAAGACAGAAAGGAATGTGATGGCTGTGCCAATAAACGAGGTGTACAGAGCATGGGATATTTAATGAATGTTTGGTTTTTGTTTCTATTTGGGGGTAGATGAGTATATTTTTCAGGCTGAAAAGATAGCTGTATCTCTCCAAACTACTAGCTCACCCAACTTCTCTATTTGCTTCTGAAAGGCACTCGGTAAATTTGTACAAAATGAATGATTTTAAGGAATTTGTTTTTACATAATTTGCATAAAATAAGATTCAGTTTGGACTTTGAGTACCAAATTCAGACAATGATGCTTTCTACTTCTAGAGCAGAGCAGAAAGTTGCTTCGCTCTTGAAAGTCGGAAAGGATACTTTGGACTATTTGACTTCATCACTCAACATAACATTTAGTTCTGAATTAAAACAGGTTTTATACTAGTGGGATGGCTCAGTGAGTAAAGGCACCAGCCACCAAGCCTGACGATGAGTGTGATACTTGGAACCCACCCACATGGTAGGAAGAGAAAATAGACCCCACAAGTTGTCTTATGGCTTTCATATGTGCACTGTGATGCTTAAGTGCCGTCCTCTCCCCCCACACCATGTTCACATAAAATAAATACAAATTTGTAACAAAACACAACAATAATGACAAGATCCAGAAGTCTATAACAGCTGTTCTCAAGAATTCTGGGCTCAAGTCTATTTATATTTTTGGAAATTATTGAGGAGGAATTATTATTCTGCTTATATATGCCATACCAATTCATAGTAATTCTATTAGAATTTTATACAAACATTTAAAAATATTTATGCAGTTACTAAAATTACAAAAGAAAACCCATCACAGGTTAATATAAATATCATGGTTTGATGAAAAATTGTATTTTCAAAAACAAAAATAGAGGAGAAATTGGGGAAAAGCCTTGAAGATATGGGCACAGGGGAAAAATTCTTGAATAGAACAGCAATGGCTTGTGCTGTAAGATCGAGAATTGACAAGTGGGACCTCATGAAACTGCAAAGCTTCTGCAAGGCAAAAGACACCATCAATAAGACAAAAAAAAAAAAAAAAAAAACACCAACAGATTGGGAAAGGATCTTTACCTATCCTAAATCAGATAAGGGACTAATATCCAATATATATAAAGAACTCAAGAAGGTGGACTCCAGAAAATCAAATAACCCCATGAAAAACTGGGGCTCAGAACTGAACAAAGAATTCTCACCTGAGGAATACCGAATGGCAGAGAAGCACCTGAAAAAATGTTCAACATCCTTAATCATCAGGGAAATGCAAATCAAAACAACCCTGAGATTCCACCTCACACCAGTCAGAATGGCTAAGATCAAAAATTCAGGTGACAGCAGATGCTGGCGAGGATGTGGAGAAAGAGGAACACTCCTCCATTGTTGGTGGGATTGCAAGCTTGTACAACCACTCTGGAAATCAGTCTGGCGGTTCCTCAGAAAATTGGACATAGTACTACTGGAGGATCCAGCAATACCTCTCCTGGGCATATATCCAGAAGATGTCCCAACCGGTAAGAAGGACACATGCTCCACTATGTTCATAGCAGCCTTATTTATAATAGCCAGAAGCTGGAAAGAACCCAGATACCCCTCAACAGAGGAATGGATACAGAAATTATGGTACATTTATACAATGGAGTACTACTCAGCTATTAAAAAGAATGAATTTATGAAATTCCTAGCCAAATGGATGGACCTGGAGGGCATCATCTTGAGTGAGGTAACACAATCACAAAGGAACTTACACAATATGTATTCACTGATAAGTGGATATTAGCCCAAAACTTAGGATACCCAAGATATAAGATACAATTTGCTAAACGCATGAAACTCAAGAAGAATGAAGACCAAAGTGTGGACACTATGCCCCTTCTTAGAATTGGGAACAAAACACCCATGGAAGGAGTTACATAGACAAAGTTTGGAGCTGTGATGAAAGGATGGACCATCTAGAGACTGCCATATCCAGGGATCCATCCCATAATCAGCTTCCAAACGCTGACACCATTGCATACACTAGCAAGATTTTGCTGAAAGGACCCTGATATAGCTGTCTCTTGTGAGACTATGCCAGGGCCTAGCAAACACAGAAGTGGATGCTCACAGTCAGCTATTGGAAGGATCACAGGGTTGGAGAAGGTTCCCAGACTTGGAGAGCTGCTGACCTAAATTATGTTCATTAGGAATCTATTGTCTCAGGACTTTGCAGTTCTCTACTTCTCAGCACTAATGAGACGAGCATATGTAAATGTTGATGTTAAGAACAAGTTGACTGGGAAGCATCTCCAAAGGCATTCACGCAACTTTCCTGTGAGAAACTGATTCTCAAAATAAATGAGAACATGAAAAGGAAAAATAAGTTCTTCAAGTTGTATGCCTAAATAAATAAATACATAAATAAATAAATGAAATTTTGGTTAGAGCTACCTACATAACAAGTGCCTGCAGGCAGTGTGCTGTCTCACACCAAAGGAAGCTCCTCTAAATGGGGTTGCCAATTAAGTTTTGAGAAGGGATTGGCCCAGGACAGCCCACCAAAGGTATGACCCAGTGGCCCTGGTGAAGTGTGGTGTCTTAGAACATTAATTTCATTTTAATGAAATATTCTCAGATGTGTCCTCACTAATTGTGTCTCAGCCCACTAGTTATATAGAACCTGACTACAGGAGGAAGTTGTAAAGGAGCCCAGGTTCCAGAGAGTGTTAGGAAGTTCAGTTCCTTCTTTGTGGCTATAGAAATTTACCATCCGGGGGAATCTCTTCTGCCCTTCTTCCTATGCTGAAGATGCTTCCTTCGTGCTCCTTCTATGCTGAAGAAATCTTTTATATCTAAGTCAATTTTATTTCTGGCTTAACATGTTTTTGTAATTCTTACTTTTTGAGAAATTATTTATGACCTTTATATTAAGAATTTACAAAAGCAGCATCTCCTATCATTTAAGAAAAAAAACTTGGAATTCTTAATAAAAATGACGAAACTTGTGTGTGAATACAGTAGAGGGCTTACCTGAGATTGTCCTGTGTTTCACTTTGACAACCCTGCCCCATGAGTGACATGCAATGAGACGACTTTCATGAGTTTTAAAAATAAGCCACACCCCACCACTTTCTGTACAAACGCTCATTGAAAACCTCAATAATCAGAAATTCTCGGATGAGTTTTCTTTGAGCAGTGTGTACTCCATCTGGTGAACATGTGTTTTTCCCATGATGCACTAAATAAGCCAGTCTCTTCCCCTCTCAATACACTTTAAAGTTCTGTCACTAGAGGGCGGTAATTCACATTGATGTCTCAAGTGGCAACATTTTACTCAAATCTTTTTATCTTCAAGGTCAAACTAGAAAATTTGGCTAAAAGACTGTTCAGTTTCAAACTCAACACATTTAGGTTTTAATGAAATCAGATATCATGTAGTTGTTTTGGATTATGTTGCAGACTCAGTTTTAAAAAATAGGGAGCAGAGATTTTATTCTCTTTATTCAGCATAATTCTTGTTTATTCTTTACTGCATATTGAGATAAGAATAGTTTCAAGAGAGAAGGTAATCCATTAATATGCAAATATAGATATTGAAGAAAATACCTAGGAATGTAATATCTTGTACCTAAGTTTTATGCATAATCTCATTTTAATTGATGTTTCCATTTTATTATAATGGAAAACTCCTCACTAGCTAAAGCTAATTCTGTTATTTTTCTCTTATGGTTGGAAAAATAATACATATGTTGTAGAAAACTCAGAAAATTATGGAAAATATTTAAAGGTAAATAATAATTATCCTACAACCACATCTCACAATAATATTTTGGTGTGTTTTGTTTCATGTTTTGTATATATAATTGTATGTATGTTGTACATAGATATACAAATGAAGTTTTGTGTGCTAGTTTGAAAAATATGAAAACCTATTGATTTTTCAGGTGTTATTTACTTTACTTTGAATGCAATTTTAGTGACTGTCTATTTGCTATAAGTAATGATGTGATAAGCATCTTTGGTCATAACCTGATGACTTTCATAGAACAGATGTCTTTAAGTGGAATTATTCATAGATGAAAAACATGATCTAGGATCAGCGCCGGGGTAGCGGGAACGCAGGGTTGCCTGACACCCGCCAGCTACCCACGACCCCCGCCGCAGAATTTTGGGACTGCTGGTGAGTGGAACACAGCTTCTGCTCCAGTCCAATCACGCGGGACCTGAGACTGCTCTGGCTGGGGAGAGAGAAATCCGGCCTACATAGGGCCACAACCCTCTTCCGGTCAGAAAAGCACCAGGGCAGCTGGGGCGCAGGGTCAGCTGACACTCGCCAGCTACCCACAACACCCGCCACAGGATCTTAAGACTTCTGGTGAGTGGAGCACAGCTTCTGCTCCAATCCAATTGCGCGGGACCTGAGACTGCATTAATTAGGGAAGCAGAAACCGGCCTGAGTAGGGCCACAGGCCACATCCGGCCGGATCAGCGCCGGGGTAGCGGGAGCTCAGGGTTGCCTGACACCCGCCAGCTACCCACGACCCCCGCCGCAGGATTTTGGGACTGCTGGTGAGTGGAACAGAGCTTCTGCTCCAATCTTTAAACAGTGACAATGATAACAACTAACCCCAAAGATTACCAGATGGCGAAAGGTAAACGTAATAATCTTACTAACAGAAACCAAGACCACTCACCATCATCAGAATCCAGCACCCCCACTTCGCCCAGTCCAGGGCACCCCAACACACCGGAAAAGCTAGACACGGATTTAAAAGCATATCTCCTGATGATGATAGAGGACTTCAAGAAGGACTTTAATAACACACTTAAAGAAATGCAGGAGAACACTGCTAAACAGGCAGAAGACAATAAAGAGGAAGCACAAAAATCCCTTAAAGAATTGCAGGAGAACACTGCTAAAGAGTTACAAATCCTTAAAGAAAAACAGGATAACATAATCAAACAGGTAGAAGTCCTTACAGAAAAACAGGAAAACACATCCAAACAGATGATGGAAATGAACAAAACCATACTAGACCTAAAAAGGGAAGTAGACACAATAAAGAAAACCCAAAATGAGGCAACACTGGAGATAGAAACCCTAGGAAAGAAATCTGGAACCATAGATACGAGCATCAGCAACAGAATACAAGAGATGGAAGAGAGAATCTCAGGTGCAGAAGATTCCATAGAGAACATCGGCACAACAATCAAGGAAAATGTAAAATGCAAAAAGATCCTAACTCAAAACATCCAAGAAATACAGGACACAATGAGAAGACCAAACCTACGGATAATAGGAGTGGATGAGAATGAAGATTTTCAACTCAAAGGACCAGCAAACATCTTCAACCAAATTATAGAAGAAAACTTCCCAAATCTAAAGAAAGAGATGCCCATGAACATACAAGAAGCCTACAGAACTCCAAATAGACTGGACCAGAAAAGAAATACCTCCCGACACATTATAATCAGAACAACAAATGCTCTAAATAAAGATAGAATACTAAAAGCAGTAAGAGAAAAAGGCCAAGTAACATATAAAGGCAAGCCTATCAGAATTACACCAGATTTTTCACCAGAGACTATGAAAGCCAGAAGATCCTGGACGGATGTTATACAGACACTAAAAGAACACAAATTCCAGCCCAGGCTACTATACCCAGCCAAACTCTCAATTAACATAGATGGAGAAACCAAAGTATTCCACGACAAAACCAAATTCACACATTATCTCTCCACGAATCCAGCCCTTCAAAGGATAATAACAGAAAAAAACCAATACAAGGACAGGAACCACGCCCTAGAAAAAACAAGAAGATAATCCCTCAACAAACCTAAAAGAAGACAGCCACAAGAACAAAATGCCAACTTTAACAACAAAAATAACAGGAAACAACAATTACTTTTCCTTAATATCTCTTAATATCAATGGACTCAACTCCCCGATAAAAAGACATAGACTAACAAACTGGCTACACAAACAAGACCCAACATTTTGCTGCTTACAGGAAACTCATCTCAGAGAAAAGGATAGACACTACCTCAGAATGAAAGGCTGGAAAACAATTTTCCAAGCAAATGGCATGAAGAAACAAGCTGGAGTAGCCATTCTAATATCTGATAAGATTGACTTCCAACCCAAAGTCATTAAAAAAGACAGGGAGGGACACTTCATACTCATCAAAGGTAAAATCCTCCAAGAGGAACTATCAATCCTGAATATCTATGCTCCAAATACAAAGGCAGCCACATTCATTAAAGAAACTTTAGTAAATCTCAAAGCACACATTGCACCTCATACAATAATAGTGGGAGACTTCAACACACCACTTTCACCAATAGACAGATCATGGAAACAGAAACTAAACAGGGACACAGTGACTAAGAGAAATTATGAATCAAATGGATCTGGCAGATATCTACAGAACATTCTATCCTAAAACAAAAGGATATACCTTCTTCTCAGCACCTCATGGTACCTTCTCCAAAATTGACCACATAATTGGTCACAAAGCAGGCCTCAACAGATACAAAAATATTGAAATTTTCCCATGCATCCTATCAGATCACCATGGACTAAGGCTGATCTTCAATAACAAAATAAATAATAGAAAGCCAACCTTCACGTGGAAACTGAACAACACTCTTCTCAATGATACCTTGGTCAAGGAAGGAATAAAGAAAGAAATTAAGGACTTTTTAGAGTTCAATGAAAATGAAGCCACAACATACCCAAACTTATGGGACGCAATGAAAGCATTTCTAAGAGGAAAACTCATAGCTCTGAGTGCCTCCAAAAGGAAACTAGAGAGAGCACACATTAGCAGCTTGACAACACACCTAAAAGCACTAGAACAAAAGGAAGCAAATTCACCCAAGAGGAGTAGACAGCAGGAAATAATCAAACTCAGGGGTGAAATCAACCAAGTGGAAACAAGAAAAACTATTCAAAGAATCAACCAATCAAGGAGCTGGTTCTTTGAGAAAATCAACAAGATAGATAAACCCTTAGCCAGACTCACTAGAGGGCACAGGGAAAGCATCCTAATTAACAAAATCAGAAATGAAAAAGGAGACATAACAACAGATCCTGAAGACATCCAAAACACCATCAGATCCTTCTACCAAAGGCTATACTCAAATAAACTGGAGAACCTGGATGAAATGGAGAAGTTCCTAGACAGATACCAGGTACCAAAGTTGAATCAAGATCAGGTTAATGATCTAAACAGCCCTATATCCCCCAAAGAAATAGAAGCAGTCATTAATAGTCTCCCAACTAAAAAAAGCCCAGGACCAGATGGGTTTAGCGCAGAGTTCTATCAGACCTTCAAAGAAGATCTAATCCCAGTTCTTCACAAACTATTCCACAAAATAGAAACAGAAGGTACTCTACCCAACTCATTCTATGAAGCCACAATTACTCTGATACCTAAACCACAAAAAGACCCAACAAAGATAGAAAACTTCAGACCAATCGATCCCTTATGAATATTGATGCAAAAATCCTCAATAAAGTTCTTGCTAACCGAATCCAAGAACACATCAAAACAATCATCCATCCTGACCAAGTAGGTTTCATCCCAGGGATGCAGGGATGGTTCAATATACGGAAATCCATCAACGTAATCCAGTATATAAACAAACTCAAAGACAAAAACCACATGGTCATCTCGTTAGATGTGGAAAAAGCATTTGACAAGATCCAACACCCATTCATGATAAAAGTCTTGGAAAGATCAGGAATTCAAGGCCCATACCTAAACATGATAAAAGCAATCTACAGCAAACCCGTAGCCACCATCAAAGTAAATGGTGAGAAGCTTGAAGCAATCCCTCTAAAATCAGGGACTAGACAAGGCTGTCCACTTTCTCCATACCTATTCAACATTGTACTTGAAGTCCTAGCCAGAGCAATTCGACAACAAAAGGAGATCAAAGGGATACAAATTGGAAAAGATGAAGTCAAAATATCACTTTTTGCAGATGATATGATAGTATATATAAGTGACCCTAAAAATTCCACCAGAGAACTCCTAAGCCTGATAAACAGCTTCGGTGAAGTAGCTGGATATAAAATTAACTCAAACAAATCAATGGCCTTTCTCTACACAAAGAATAAACAGGCTGAGAAAGAAATTAGGGAAACAACACCCTTCTCAATAGTCACAAATAATATAAAATATCTTGGCGTGACTCTAACTAAGGAAGTGAAAGATCTGTATAATAAAAACTTCAAGTCTCTGAAGAAAGAAATTATAGAAGATCTCAGAAGATGGAAAGATCTCCCATGCTCATGGATTGGCAGGATCAACATTGTAAAAATGGCTATCTTGCCAAAAGCAATCTACAGATTCAATGCAATCCCCATCAAAATTCCAAATCAATTCTTCAACGAATTAGAAAGTGCAATCTGCAAATTCATCTGGAATAACAAAAAACCTAGGATAGCAAAAACTCTTCTCAAGGATAAAAGAACCTCTGGTGGAATCACCATGCCGGACCTAAAGCTCTACTACAGAGCAATTGTGATAAAAACTGCATGGTACTGGTATAGTGACAGACAAATAGACCAATGGAATAGAATTGAAGACCCAGAAATGAACCCACACACCTATGGTCACTTGATCTTCGACAAGGGAGCTAAAAACATCCAGTGGAAGAAAGACAGCATTTTCAACAAATGGTGCTGGCACAACTGGTTGTTAACATGTAGAAGAATGCGAATCGATCCATTCCTATCTCCTTGTACTAAGGTCAAGTCTAAGTGGATCAAGGAACTTCACATAAAACCAGAGACACTGAAACTCATAGAGGAGAAAGTGGGGAAAAGCCTTGAAGATATGGGCACAGGGGAAAAATTCCTGAATAGAACAGTAATGGCTTGTGCTGTAAGATCGAGAATTGACAAGTGGGACCTCATGAAACTACAAAGCTTCTGCAAGGCTAAAGACACCATCAATAAGACAAAAAAACCACCAACAGATTGGGAAAGGATCTTCACCTATCCTAAATTAGATAAAGGACTAATATCCAATATATATAAAGAACTCAAGAAGGTGGACTCCAGAAAGTCAAATAACCCCATTAAAAAATGGGGTTCAGAACTGAACAAAGAATTCTCACCTGAGGAATACCGAATGGCAGAGAAACACCTGAAAAAATGTTCAACATCCTTAATCATCAGGGAAATGCAAATCAAAACAACCCTGAGATTCCACCTCACAGCAGTCAGAGTGGCTAAGATCAAAAATTCAGGTGACAGCAGATGCTGGCGAGGATGTGGAGAAAGAGGAACACTCCTCCATTGTTGGTGGGATTGCAAGCTTGTACAACCACTCTGGAAATCAGTCTGGCGGTTCCTCAGAAAATTGGACATAGTACTACTGGAGGATCCAGCAATACCTCTCCTGGGCATATATCTAGAAGATGTCCCAACTGGTAAAAAGGACACATGCTCCACTATGTTCATAGCAGCCCTATTTATAATAGCCAGAAGCTGGAAAGAACCCAGATGTCCCTCAACAGAGGAATGGATACAGAAATTATGGTACATTTACACAATGGAGTACTACTCAGCTATTAAAAAGAATGAATTTATGAAATTCCTAGCCAAATGGATGGACCTGGAGGGCATCATCTTGAGTGAAGTAACACAATCACAAAAGAACTCACACAATATGTATTCATTGATAAGTGGATATTAGCCCAAAACTTAGGATACCCAAGATATAAGATACAATTTGATAAACGCATGAAACTCAAGAAGAATGAAGACCAAAGTGTGGACACTGTGCACCTTCTTAGAATTGGGAACAAAACACCCAGGGAAGGAGTTACAGAGACAAAATTCGTAGCTGTGATGAAAGGATGGACCATTTAGAGACTGCCGTATCCAGGGATCCATCTCATAATCAGCTTCTAAACGCTGACACCATTGCATACACTAGCAAGATTTTGCTGAAAGGACCCAAATATAGCTGTCTCTTGTGAGCCGATGCCGGGGCCTAGCAAACACAGGAGTGGATGTTCACAGTCAGCTATTGGATGTATCACAGGGCTCCCAATGGAGAAGCTAGAGAAAGTACCCAAGGAGCTAAAGGGATCTGCAACCCTATTGTTGGAACAACATGATGTACTAACCAGAACCCCGGAGCTCTTGTCTCTAGCTGCATATGTATCGAAAGATGGCCTAGTCGGCCATCAATGGAAAGAGAGGCCCATTGGACTTGCAAACTTTATATGCCCCAATATAGGGGAATGCCAGGGCCAAAAGAATGGGAATGGGTGGGTAGGGAAGTGGGGGGCGCTATGGGGGACTTTTGGGATAGCATTGGAAATGTAATTGAGGAAAATATGTAATAAAAATCAAAAAAAAAAAAAAGAAAAACATGATCTATTCTTTAAGGGTTTTGACATATACTGTATAACAACTACTTTCTAGAAAGGTCTTTCTCACCAATTAAAATAAGAGATCTCTGACAATCTCCAACTACCCTTTGACTAGTGTTCAGTGTTTTATCTTCCTTCAGAACTAACAAAGCGATTGGTTACAGTATTATCCAGTGCTTTGGTTATCCAGTGCATTGGGTAACATTGGTTACAATGTTACCCAATGCACTGGCTACAGTGTTACCCAGTGCATTGGTTACATTGTTATTAGTGCATGTCATAATACAGCCTTCTGTATTGCTGGGGATATTGGCAACTTTCTAAACTCAGTCAGTCATTTTAATTTCCTCTTCTATAAATTGCTTTTTTCATGACTGTCTCAGGGTTTTACTGCTGTGAACAGATGCCATGACCAAGGGAAACTTTTATAAGGGCAACATTTAGTTGGGGCTGGCTTACAGGTTCTTCAGTCCATTATCATCAAGGCATGAGCATGGCAGCATCCAGGCAGGCATGGTGTAAGAAGGAGCTGAGAGTTTTACATCTTGTTCTGAAGACAAACAGGAGAAGCTGGATTCCAGACAGCTATGACAAGGGTAGTAAAGCCCATATCTACAGTGACACACCCATTCCAACAAGGGTACACCTACTCCAAAAGGCCACACTCCCTGGGCCAAGCATATACAAACCATTACAATGACTTTTGCCCATTTGTAAATCTAGTTATATGTTTAAGAATTTTACATTATTTATCTATATTCCAGTTCATCCAAAATTGTTGAATTAGACATTGCAACCCATTCAAAGCTACCATTTTGGATGAACTGGAAGATGCCTAGAGATGTCCCAGACATTCCTAGAACACATCATGTCCACATCAAGGACCACAATCTATATAAATTCCAAAGGAGGTGGTAGTTATTGTACTGTCTGTAAAAGTCTCAACCTTCCATTTCTCCACTAGGAGATATCCCTATGAGGCTAGAATTAGCTTCTGGCACCAAAAACAGCTAAGAAGATTTTAATGTGTGTCAAGCATGCCAGCATAGGCAGTGGAAGGCCTGGTGCCTGCCTTACAGATTCTCTCCCTCTGAATGGAAGTCAATTTCAGATGTAACTCCTTTCACTTCATATAGGCTAGGAAGTATTAATAGCTCTTTTTCTTTCACTAACACAGCTTGTTCGCTAGTAATCAGCATCCTGGTATGTTCCTGATCCTGCTGTGCCCTGCCTTGCATCAAAAAGAGAAAAACCTTGCCTAAAACACCCTTTTAAAAGCACAGAAATTCTATTATTGTGTCTTCCCATTCTTTTCTGGGTCTCTTAGCTCAAGGTCGAATGAGTGGGTTCTTAGCACAGAAAACCTAGCCTTTCCCCACTAGGATGGCTTGGGAGCATTCCTGTCCCTATCTTCTGATAGTCTCCATCAGATCCAGCTGGTGTGATTTCCTTGGGGAAGCCTTCTGTTTCCTAGTGTGAGTGAGTAATGAATTTCTTTGTACATTCCAGAGGGGATGCTTGATTTGTGTTTCTTTAGCCCTGCCAGCAAAAATTGCTAGAAGCTCTCTTCCTTTCCTAGTGGCATCATATTGCTAATAGTGCACTCATCAAATCCCTTCTACTAGAGACCAGAGGGTTGGGGCCTCCATTTCTTTCTTGGTCCCTGGATAGCTTTATGTTTATGGGTGTGTGTAATATGGAGCCACCTGCCTTGTGCAATTTTCCAAAGCCTCATATGTAGGACTGCAGTATCCAGCATGGGCCAATGTATGTTGTATTCTTAACAATTGAAACAATATATGAGATGAAGCTTCAAAAGCCCACAAAGCTAAACTTCCTGACCAAGGTACAGGTACTCACATGTGCTAGAGAGTTTCCAAGGCCCCAGCTGGAGACATGTGACCCTAAGTAGACCATCAGACAAACGTGGGAAATGGAAGGGACTACAGATACCCATGGCCGTCCCAAGATCCTAATCATTTCCATCTTTGATGCATAATGACTTTATAGAAGTAGAAGAATTTGGGTGAGCATCCAGTTCCAGCATTGTATGTGTTGTGATTCCTAACTCGCTGATTGTGAATGGCAGTGGAAGCCATCATAATATTCAGAAATGCAATGTGATTTTTAAAAGGGCTAAAATTAAACAGAAATTAGTTTATATTTTCATCCATTTATTTGTTGGACAATTGCTTGTATTCCTTTTGCCTGGGCATGGTGTTCGTTATTGGGTGAATAGTTTCTTGCTATTGGACTAGTGAAATCTGATTCTCTAAGGGAGTAGAATTTGAAAAAAGAGAGATACATAATTGAAAAACTACAGAATATAGCATAGGAAAGGCTGGCTAGAAATACACACAGTATATAAAGGAACCTAAGAGTGGTTATGCAAGTTTTCATTCCCACCCCAAGGGCGGAGTGTCCTCTTTGGTCTACATCCCTTCCAGCATGTTCTGTTACTTGAGGCTTTTTTTTTTTGTTGTTGTTGTTGTTGTTTGTTTGTTTGTTTTGTTTTTTATCTTGGCCATTCTGACAGGTATAAGGTGAAAGTCAGAAAAGTTTTGATTTGCATTTTCCTGCTGACCCAGGATGTTAAACATTTCTTTAATTGTTCTTCGGCTGTTAGAGATTTCTCTGTTGAGGATTCTAGATTTAGATCTTTACTCCACTTTGCATGTGGGCTCCCATGCTCCCATGTGAAGGTCAGAGGACAATTTTGTGAGTCATTTCTCTTCTGCTGCTTTTATAGGTGTTCTGAGGATAGAACCTACGTCACAAAGTTTGAGAGACAAATGCCATTACCCACTGAGCCTCTTGCTAGCACAAGTTGCATTTATTTATTTATTAAAGATTACAACAATACTTAAATACTTACGTTATCTCACAGCAGCAGAAAACCCTGGATTGGATCATTGGCTTGAATTTTGGAAACAAAACTCAGGATATGGGATGGGACAGTTCTGACCTATGAGAAAAGCATGTAACATAAGTGAAGGCCAAGTCAGGGGAAAGGACAGCTCAATAGCTGAGCCTCTGTCTTGGGCTGCCATAAAATGAGACAGGAAACAGGATGAAAGGTCATGGCTAGAGCAGGAAGATGCAGTTGTTGAGGTTGGGTATTCTGAACTGGAGAGCAGAATTAGGATGGTGCTGGAGATGTAGATAAAGTCATTATCAAACATTGGGGTTGGTTAAATGTGTGGGACTAGAGGAAACCACCCAGGGAGTAAGAGTTGTGGGGCTGAGAGTAGCTTCTGGAGCATTTAAGATGGGGAATGGAAAGAAGAGTAAGAGAGAAGGAATGAGAGAGGGGAAGAGGAGGGAGAGGGAAAGGGGAAGGAGAGGGGAAGGGGAGGGAGAGGAAGAGGGAGATTTTGCAAGGCCTCTGGAATGGGAGAGCTTCTACTTGGGTGGCGATGGTACATGAGGGAGAAGGTAAGAAGGGCTGAGAATCTCCCGAGAGATACCAATTAGCTTTTCCGCTCTCATTGGAACACTGGTACCTACTCATTTAGATGTCTCTCCATGGCCCTACTTCCAGGTATTACTGAGCCATCCAGGCTATTCGCTTTACTTAGGAGTAATGAATATAGGCTATATAACTGATAACAGTCAGGATTTATTTTTAGAGTCTGCATTCAGCATTAGAAACACTACTATAGTCTGAATACTTATCCTTAGACCCACACATAAATGTAGCTCTAACCTTTCATCAAAGAAGCTTCCTTTGGAACAGACAGAGACTACCACAGAGATCCACAACTGCTCAAAATTTAGAGAATAAGTAAAGAATGGCTGGCCCTAATTCGTACCTCCACGATACAACTCCTACACCTAAAGCTTGGAGAACATTGTACAAAATTGGGAGGGTAGTATGCTTGAGATGATTAGAACACCTGGTGCTAGCTAGTGTCTTTTATATATGACAGGGAAGCTGCCCCATGAAATTTCAACAACATGGCTGCTTGAACAAGCCTGCACAATGATAGTACCAGCTGACATACCACCACAGATAAGAGAAAATTCACAAGGCCCTACCCCTAAGTGAAGAACTTTAGGCAATCAATGGTTGCTAAGAAGAGATTCATCTTCTTCTCCAGGGATGTTGAGCCCCCTGATAGATTACCCAATATCAGTGGTCCCCTCTAAACACATGTATATAACAATAATGTGTGTGTGTGTGTGTGTGTGTGAGAGAGAGAGAGAGAGAGAGAGAGAGAGAGAGAGAGAGAGAGAGAGAATTACAGAAGAGGTCATGAACTTGAGAAGGAGTTATAGGGAACATAAAAGGAATTGGAAGTAAAGATGAAGGGGTGGGAATAATATTAATACAATACTTAACTATAAAATTCTCAAAACAATAAAAATTTAAATTCTGAAAAGTATAAAAGCATGAGGAACAATTTTGGGAACTGACATCCACATTGTCCCTATATTATACCTGCCTTTAAAGTGGTTATCTGCATTATTTTCACATTACTCTTTGCAGTGTTTTGCTCTGTTGCTTCATGGATGCTAAGGATACAGATCAGAGTTGGACATACTAGTCATGATGTCATCTCCACTTTCAGGACTGCAGCTCCATGATCTTAAAGTAGTAATAAAATACCAGGTTCATGTTTAAGCAATGATCAATTACAATCTCCTAATCTGTCCCTGTAGAACTTATATTAAAATGTTTATTAATTCAAAATTTCTACCTTTTTTCTCTAAATACCTTATCCCATTTAGAACTCTTTTCATACCAATGTGATTCATCTCCTTAGACAAATCATTTATAGGAAAGGAAGTAATTTTGACTCTGCTGGGCGGTTTGCTGTCAGACTTCTTATTAACTCTCCTTTCTAGAATGACAAATATCGCTGAGAGTTACTGAAATGCAAAAGAAGTGTAGGAAAGGAGACCAATGAGTCAGTATTTAATCAGGATTTGGGTTAACTCTGAAACCCTCATTTTCAAAAGAACCTGCAACTTCTATGATTTCAGAGAGCATGGCTCTTCTTCCACAGGTAAAGGGATCTTTGTTGAAGCTCACATTTCAGCATGGACTCCTCTATGGCTTCAAGGTGCTTCCAATTGGTAAAACTGCAAATCTTGTCCATGAGTACTTCCCAGAGAGGAGCAGTTAACCCTTACTTTTATGAGGAACCATACTTGTAAATATGGCTCCAAGAGTAATACTTATGGAGCATGCATGTGGAACTGAGACCTAAAACCATCAGGAGTTAACCAATTTGATTCAGCAGCTGGGTTACATTCTATTGCTATGACAGAATATCTGATGGAAAGTGTCTTAAAGGACAGACAATTTGTTTTGGCTTGTGGTTTCAGCCCATGATCACTTAGCTCTTTAGCCACCTCCTCTGGTAAAACAGAACATCAGGGAGGGAAAGTATGGTAGGTAGAGTGGTTTGACTAATATCACATTGGTTGAAGGAGAGGGGAGGAGGGAGAGGAAGAGAACTAGAAAAGGAGAGTTTCTCAGTGAATACCACACAGGAAACACTGTCTTCAACTAGGTCGTAGCTCTGATTCTATTACCTCCCAATAGTCTATTAAATGATGAACCCACCAATGGATTAATCTTCAGATGCTACCAGAGCCTTTGTGATCCAGCCAACTACCCAAAGCCTTACCTGTAAACATTGCTACATTGGGGTCAATACTTCAACACATGAGCTTTGTGGGGGATACTTCAGATCCAAACTGTATTGGGGGATACTCCCTTGGAGACAGTCCAAATATGCTTGTTAACCTTGATACATTGCCAAATTATCTAACCGCTCTCCATTATCAAGCATTATCCATGGATCAATACCTTAATGATGATAGCACTTAAACTTCTTTGCCTCCTTTTTCTTGATTCTGTTTATTGATCTGGGTTGGCTTAGACTGGAGACTTTGTTACCAATAAAGAATAATATAATTTTCTTTTTGCTGTACTTGTATTGACATGGTTGCCACTGTGTTCCCCTAGAACATAACTGCTATCTGTAGCAGGTTGGTGACAGCTGACTCTGAGACTTGAAACACCAACCCAAGTCATTACTTTATGTGTGTGTTTGTGTGTGTGTGTGTGTGGGGGGGGGTTGTCTTGGAATTCTGTTTGTTATGGATGAAAAATTGTTAGCTTTTAATTGTAGATATAAGATGTGCTTATCCAACATGAAAAAATTATAAGTGAATTTCCTCTCACCCTGTAAGGTTATCCAGTTCACTGCCCTACAAGATTTAGGAGCTGCTGTAAATCCATCTTATGCTTTTAGAAAAATGAAAGAACTATTTTTTTTTCTTGCCCTGAAGAACTCCCAACATTCTCAACTCATTGGTGACTTACAGGAATATGTTTAAAAGTAAGATAGTAAAACCCATTTGTAGATAAGAAATGGTGTTCCAGTCATTTGTCTTTTACAACTAAAATCCTTGTTGCTCTTTCCTTTCTGTTGTGACTGTTCTGATGCTTCCCTTTTAAATGTTAGATATCATGGTGCATCTGAAGTCACATCCCCAGCTGCTTTGGGGATTAGACTTCGTAAGATGGAGGCTATTGTGAAATGAGAGGTCCTCTCTACTCCTGCCTCAGCTCTCTGAAAGGTTTATTTATCACCTCACGGGAATCAACCTTCCAATTGTTTTTATAATGTCCCTTCAATGGCAATTTAAACTGTAGGAAAGACGTATCAAAACACTCAGTTTAGAAAACGACTTATTTTTTTTTTAATTTTTAATATTTTTTATTACATATTTTCCTCAATTACATTTCCAATGCTATCCCAAAAGTCCTCCATAGCACCCCCCACTTCCCTACCCACCCATTCCCATTCTTTTGGCCCTGGCATTCCCCTATATTGAGGCATATAAAGTTTGCAAGTCCAATGGGCCTCTCTTTCCATTGATGGCCAACTAGGCCATCTTTCGATACATATGCAGCTAGAGACAAGAGCTCCGGGGTACTGGTTAGTTCATCCAAAACAACTTATTCTTGACAGCACTGCAATCCCTTCTGTTTTCAGTTATCATCAGTAGAAATGCTGGATTCTTCTCTGTATTTGCCATAGGACAGGCTCACTGCCTGTTCTTATGTGCCTTGCAAGCCAAGAATCACTTTCACATTTCTAAGTTGTACCAAAAAAAAAAAAAAAAAAAACCAAAAAAAAAAAACCCAAAACAAAACAAAAAAAGAAACAAAAAAAAACAAACAAACAAACAAACAAAACAAAACCGAAAATCAAGAGTTGTTTTATGACAGGAAAAAAATTATGAAATTCAAACTTGAGCGCAGAAGTTAATTATTAGTAGCCATACCTGCTTGTTTCCATATTACCTGTGGCTGCTCTTAAGTTGAGTTGAGTAGTTGCTGCAGAACCTATGTCATTTACTCTCTGGTCTTGCCAGCTTCAACTCTAATGAATGCTTTAGGGATGTTAGTGTATGTAATCCTCTGCATAGCACCACGCTGTGTGTGTGCACTCATTGGCCTCTGCTTACTGATGTGAGAAACATGGCTTAGGAAGGAGATGACCTGACTAGGTTGAAAGACATGGGGATGACAGAACTGAAAAGTAGCCAATATCTATGCAAGCATCAGGCCCTTTGCCACAGCTCAATTTCACTTCCCTTTGACTATCAGCTTTATTGATCCTCCCAATCTTCACTAGCACATTATATTATTGTACAGGAAAGATGAGCTTAATTTGGGTAAAAATTCCATTGACCATTCTCTTATTGTTGAATTAATAGGTTGCCAAACTATGTATTTTATTGAGCCTTTGTACCAGAATCTAGTAAACTGTTAATTTAGCAGTTAATTAAGCCCTAGGCTGTATGTAAGAATAAGAACATAGTGGTATAACCATCTCCTTGTCATTATTTCACCAGTGGATCAGAGATGAATGTTCTAGAGTAAATGCTAAAAAACATAGCTTGTTAAATACAGGCTGGAACTTAAAAGAGAAGTCTACTTGCTGGAGAATAATATCACAAATGGACATGTGTTTTGAGTTTAGTGTCTGTATGTGATAATTAATCACAGATGTCTATTTGATGAAATATAGAATATTCTGTGAGGTGGACTTCCAGTCATACCTATAGAAGATTATCTTGGTTAGGCTAAATGAAGTGAGAAGACCTGCTGATTGTGGGTGGTACCACTTACTGGCTGCCCACTGTGGGTGGTACCATTCCCTGTCTTCCTATTATGGGTAGTACCATTCCCTGGGTTTAGGTCCTGGACTATATAAAACAGAGAAAGTGAGCTATGAAGCATTTGATTCTGTATGCTTCCTGGTGGATGTAATGGGACTGTTGAATTTCCTGCTGTTACAAATTCCCTGCATTAATAGACCATATTGGAGCTGTAAGTTAAGCAAGCAAACATAAAGCAAAAATCTAATTAATCGTTTCTTCTTTAAGTTGCTTTTGTTGGTGGATTTTATTCACAGAAACAAGAAAAGTAACCAAGACTCTGAAACTTGAGGTTTCTAATTTGAACAGCAATTAAAATAACTTAGGTTCTTCTATCTTTCATGCTAATATTCAGTTAAAAGCAAACATTAGATAACTCATGATTCACTTGTAGTAGACATATATGATAAAATGCTTGAGAAAAACTATCCAGATTTATAATTTACCTTGTATGCAGAATTGTCACATTTCACCATGTGCTTCACCATGCACTTCAAGTGCAACATCTGCAGATGTTCATTAAACATCAAAAAAGAACATCTGAGACCATTCCATACCTGTAGTTAACTTGTGTAACTGTCTCTATATGCATCTGTTAAGTCGTATGCTCCCTCTGTTATTAAAGCATCGTCTAAGACTGTGGAAATGGCTCAGTCTATAAAGCACGTGCTGTATAAGTATGTGGATGTTTGAGCAGCCATTGTAAGAAGCGTGCCTTCTGCAGTGTGCCTATAATCCTGGCACTGAGGAGGTGGAGACAGGAAGATCCTGTAACTCACTGGATAGCTAGTCTAACAGAATTGGTGAGTTCCTGGCTTAGTGGGAGACCTTCTTTCAAAAAATAAGATGGAGGAAGACACCTGACATCAACCTGTGGTGTCTGCAGGCATATGCATATGTGTGTTCATGTATGCACATTACTATGCTCAACATACTCTTCTAAGGAACTATAATGGTTCCTCTCTACAACACTAATTTTTATTTTTTATTCTTTTTACATACATTCATGTCGTCTTTTCAACTAGTGAAGAAAACATAATTTTCTTTTCAACTTTTTTTCTCCCTTAATGTAATTTTACATTTGTGGAAAAGAAGCTGGAGAGCGAGCAGGGCCTTCTAGGAGGAGAAAATAAGGGTACCACAGGCAGACAGAGGTTAAAGTGGGTGTCACCAGTAACTTTTATCCCAGTTGGAAGGCTCTGGAAGTCTGTCAAGCTCAGTGCCTGAGGACTGAAATGAGAGCTTGTGGTGTGTGTCTGTGGCAGGGGTGGAGATGTGAGCGCGTGTGTATGCATGCGTGTGTGTGTGTGTGTTTTCACCTATCATCGCTGTGTGAGATGAGGTGGCTTAGTCTCCTCAAACTATGGAAAAAGAAACTGAGGCACAGTCTATGTAGCTTGAGGGGGCAGATGAGATGTGAGCCCCAGTGTTCCAGTCCAAGCTGGCACCAGGAGGGACAAAGGGGAAAGGAACTCAGAAGGGAGACCTGGAAGACCAAACGGACTGAGGTGGAGAAACACTTAAGAGACCTGTGTGGCTCAAGCCTGGCAGTACTTAGGTTGGACACCTTAATGTTAGGTGTCCCTTATTTGTAAGTACATGAAAAATAACATTATCTTGAATGAAGATGGAAAATTTTGTGTTGTAAATAGAGGTGTGATCCTCAGGGAACCTCATGGAACCCATTGGCATTGGAGGGATGGGGTCAGGGAGGGTTTGGTCAAATTTGGAAGATGGCAGCTATGTATGGTCTCTCTCCACTCAGTTTGTCTCTTAGTTCATATTCTTTGTTGGGTCTGATTTCAGCTTGTTTCTGCAAAGTTGCTCTTTCTCTTTCTTTATTTGCACATTGGAACATGGCCTTTCCACTGCTTACTGGAGGCAGTATCCCAGTTCCTGGTCCTGGCATTGAGACTCTGGTTGACTTAGTTTTGATCAGGTGGCCAGCAAGAGCCAATCAGTTCTGGACCGGCATATATGTCCTAGCATTTAACTATGCTACCAGAGCCTGTGATGATGGAAAGAGAAGTCATGAAAAAAATGAAGCAGCAGGCTTGGGACAGTCTGAATGGGATTACATAACCCCAATGGCCACATGCAACCCAAAGAGAAAAATGTACTTTGCTTGCTAGCTTTACTTTTCTTGCTTAACTCAGAAAGATCTTATGGAGATTGTAGGTGTTTTCATTGTTGTTGTTGTTGTTGTTATTGTTGTTGCTGGTTTGTTTTTCAAGATGAGATCTTGCTATGTAGTCTTGGTTATCCTGGTACTCCTTATGTAGACCAGGCTGGTCTCAAACTCATGTAGATCTGTCTGCCTTTGCTTCCCAAGTGCTGGGACTTAAAGGTGTGAGCCACCACACCTGGCAAGATGGTAGTTTTTAATTTGTTTCATCTGTTTGTAGATACTAGTATCACCTGGCATGCTGGGAGGTTTGAAAAGCTGGCTGCTGACTGGCCTGTTCCCAAAACCTGTTCAGATCACAGCTGCCTTTGGGTACCTGAGAGCAGTTACCTCTGCATGATTGACTCCAAACCTGTTTGTCATGTTTGGCCTTCAATTTTAGATGGGAACATTGTTATCTTTTCATCCTGGAGAATTTTGATAGATGAGGAATCCCTGGCTTTAATTCATTCATTTTTTTCTTTTTCTTTTTTTTTTATTAGATATTTTCTTTATTTACATTTCAAATGTTATCCCCTTTCCTGGTCTCCCCTCCAAAAACCCCCTCTCCCATCCGCTCATTGTCCTGCTCACCAACCCACCCACTCCTGCTCCCTGGCCCTGGCATTCCCCTACACTGGGGGATCGAGCCTTCTCAGGACCATGGGTTTCTCCTCCCATGGATGTCTAACAAGGCCATCTTCTGCTACATATGCAGCTGGAGCCATAGGTCCCTCCATGTGTACTCTTTGGTTTAGTCCCTGGGAGCTCTGGGGGGTACTGGTTGGTTTTTAGTTCATTTCTTAAAGGAGACAGAAATAGCTTGGTATTTCTGAGGCACCATTTCTCCTGGAAACTTTAAAGTAGATTTTTGCTACCCTGGACCTCTTCCTAATGCCTGTGCTTGTTTCCTAGACTTGGTTTATGGCTAAGCCTGAGCCAGGCATCATGCTAACTGATGAACAAGGACTGGAAGAAGTTTGTGTTGGTGGTTAGGTAGACACGATGATTCCACACATACAGGGGGATTGAGGAGCGGAGAAGCAGTATCTATACATAGTACTGGGACTGAGAGCAGCTGCTTATGAAGGTCAGGTTAATGGGGCAAGCCTGGGCCTCAAGCCCCACTCCTCTATCAGTCCACTGTCCCTGGACCTACAATATCACCTTTGTCATAAATCAGACATCTGTGCATATGCAGATCCGCTTGTGACTGTCTGAAACTGTCTGTGCCTAGACCATTCATACTTTTTTTAAGAGCCAGAAGTTCTAACAGTGTTGGTGTTAAGTGACGTAAGTGCTTGGGCTTTCTTCTCCTCCTTTCTTTCCAAATCCTGTTGCTCTAGTCACCCTTCTTTTCACCCTCCCTCTTTCTTTCTTTCTTTCGTTCTTTCGTTCTTTCATTCTTTTTCTTTTGCCTTTTTTTATTATTAGATATTTTCTTTATTTACGTTTCAAATGCTATCCCGAAAGTTTCCTCTACCCCCCCCACCCCGCTTCTCTACCTACTCACTCCCACTTCTTGGCCCTGGTATTCCCCTGTACTGGGGCATATAAAGTTTGCAAGATCAAGGGGCCTCTCTTCCCAATGATGGCCAACTAGGCCATCTTCTGTTACATATGCAGCTAGAGACACGAGCTCTGGGGGTACTGGTTAGTTCATATTGTTCCACCTATAGGGTTGCAGACCCCTTCAGCTCCTTGGGTGCTTTCTGTACATCCTCCATTGGGGACCCTGTGTTCCATCCAATAGCTGACTGTGAGCATCCACTTCTGTATTTGCCAGGCACTGGCATAGCCTCACAAGAGAGCTATATCAGGGTCTTGTTGGCATATGCAATAGTGTGTGTTACCCTCCCTATCTTTTTCTCTTCTTTTCCCTTCTCTTCCTCTTCTTCTTTCTTCCCATTCCTTTTCTTACCCTATTCCGTCAGGCCGCCTAACCCCACTCTCTGAATTGAGTTAGTGTTTTATCAAGAGCTTTTGAATTTGAGCTTGTCTATTTAAGTCAGGTGTCAGAAACTCTGCTATTATTTGCTTAGACATTGGGTGGAAAAAGGATGGGGATAAAAGTGGATGAATCTAGGAACAAGAACGACAAATTGATACTTTAGTAAGCATTGTGTCCCGCATATACAAACCCCATGGTTAGTAAAGTGCTATTCCATCCAGGCACGTGAAGATTAAGTTTGTGAATCACCATATGCCAGGGACTTTCTCCAAAATGTACTATTTTATGTCTGTTAGATAACTGACAATTTCCTCTATTAAAAATTATCATAAATTTTACAGTCTAGGAAGTCCATTTCTGAAGCTGAAGAAGTGGGTTTTCATTTTGGAGCCTTAAAGCTTGGGTTCTATAGTCAGAGCCCCAGAGAGGAGACCCTTCAACCATTCCTCCATTCAGCTGTACCCTTTGAGAGTGGTGAGGCAGACATGAACATCAGCCCTTAAGAGATGTGCGAATCTGTGGATGCCACTGTTGAATCCTAGGCCTCTAGCAGAGTGCAGGGCACAGCACTAGGTGTAGGTACTAAACACTGACTACTTCATGTTTGCATGACTCTAAGCAACTGTATTATTGTATCCTTGGGTGGAACCAGTCAAAAGATTTTTTTTTTCCTGCTTTAGTGAGTTCTCTGTCATACAGCAGCAGGTCTTCCTGGACTAAGAAATTGCCATTGTCCTACCTGCTTCCTAAGGAAATACATTTAAAACCTGCCAGGACTTTTCTAAGTTATAGGATAGTCTTCTTAAAGCAGAAGGAAATCCCAATGCCTCACATCAGAGTGCGGGTAATGTTAATGAACAAAGTGATTGATTGAAAAGTGATGTTATAGGGGTATCAGAGGGATTTTTACCTGGTACTAATATTGATCAACCTGTTCATTATCAGATTTCTTTTGTGATATTGAGGACCGTGTTAGCACAAAATGTCTCATTGTAGAATAGAGACGTCTTCATAGTGTGGGGGAGGGGGAAAAGTTAGGTTCCTAATATGGATTAATTAAAGATCTACTTTAGAACCAAAGGAAAGGCTGTTATGAATGGTTACAGAGTTTCAGTCTAGGGTGATGGGATATTTTGGGGGACAGATAGTGGAAATTGTTATGGCAACATAGTTAATGCCACTGAATTGTTCCCTCATGGGCTGTTAAAACTGACAACTTTAGGGCTTAGTGGTTAGTGGTTAAGAGCAGTGGTTACTGTTCTATAGGGCCCAGGTTCAATTCCCAGCTCCCAAATGGTAGCTTACAACTGTCTGTAACTCACGTTCCATGGGATCTGATACCCTCACACCAATGCACATAAAATAAAATTAAATTAATGATAAAAAATGTCAACTTTATGTGGCATATGTTTACTAGAATAAAAGCTCAATTTTTTGAGGTGCTGGAGCTGTCATATTTGAAAGCACTTGTCTTATTTAACAAGAGCAGTATAGGAGTTGGTTACACCCATTATAGTCCTTCGAATTCCAAGTTCTGGGATTCTTAGAGGTCACCCAGAGGGTACTACATTCAGCAGATGCAGGGTCCCTGACCACACCACTAACCTAGCTCCTCAAGCCTTTTGGTAAATAACAGGCCTCTGTCTCTAGGCAGGAAGCTTATATAGGTTACATTCTTGTGCCTTTTTGAATGGAGTCCGTGCTGCGCATGCCCCAACTGGGAGACTGTGCATGGTCACACTGATGTGCTGTGGATTCAGAAACACTATCAGCTGTGAAGGAAGCAATTTCTACCTGAGACCTGTCGGGTAATTGGAGAAAAGCCTGCTTATCAAAGCAATGTTTGATCTGGTTTTCATTTTGCATCAGGAATGTAATTTTAGGGTATTCTGAATCCCTATAAATCTGAATTTATTTTATGGTGAAGGGGTTAAAATGGAAATTAGATGGTAATTTCTCAACTTACAAATGATTTGCCCTTTTACTAATTAAAACACTAAAAGATCCAAAGGACAATGTTTAAGGTTCGGTATTCAAACACTGGGAGCAACAAAGTTTTTTCCTTTATGTTGAATTGATGTTATCTTTTCAGTGAGTGGGAATATATGAGTTACAATCACAAGTTACAGGCAGGATAAAGTAGATCAGCAAATAATAATAAACACTAATGACCTTTGAT
Organism: Mus caroli; assembly: GCF_978045245.1. Classification (NCBI taxonomy): domain Eukaryota; kingdom Metazoa; phylum Chordata; class Mammalia; order Rodentia; family Muridae; genus Mus; species Mus caroli. The sequence goes on from NW_028227264.1 coordinate 50,997,590, forward strand.
AGGTTTAAGAAAAGGAAGCAAAGAGATGGGACAGAACTTCTAACTTGATTTTGTCACAGGCTGTCATAGAAACATCACAGTCATTTGTCTGACAAATGACTATAGCCTTTTTCTATTTTGCAAGCTCTTTTGTGCACTTCCTTCTTTCCTTTCTCTCTCTCTCCCCCTCCTTCCCTTCCTCTCTCCTTTCCTCCCTCCCTTTCTCTGTCTCTTTCTTTCTTTGTTCTTAGTAGCTGGGCTAAGTTCAATTTAGTGTATCATCATGACAGGGAACTACCTACATTTAGACTTTTCTTTCTGTCCAAATATCGAATCCAATGGAAAGCCTAACAGCTTTAGTTTCTCATGGTTTAAAATTGGAGCTGAGATGAAAAGATGGACCATCTAGAGACTGCCGCACCCGGGGATTCATCCCATAATCAGCCTCCAAATGCAGACACCATTGCATACACTAGCAAGATTTTGCTGAAAGGACCGTGATATAGCTGTCTCTTGTGAGGCTATGCCGGGGCCTGGCAAACACAGAAGTGGATGCTCACAGTCAGCTGTTGGATGGAACACAGGGCCCCCAGTGGAGGAGCTAGAGAAAGTACCCAAGTAGCTAAAGGGGTCTGCAACCCTATAGGAGGAACAACAATATGAACTAACCAGTACCCCCCAGAGCTCGTGTCTCTAGCTGCATATGTAGCAGAAGATGGCCTAGTCAGCCATCATTGGGAAGAGAGGCCCCTTGGTTTTGCAAACTTTATATGCCCCAGTACAGGGGAACACCAGGGTCAAGAAGTGGGAGTGGGTGGGTAGGGGAGTGGGGGGGTATGGGTGACTTTTGGGATAGCACTGGAAATGTAAAATAAGAAAATACTTAATTTAAAAAAAGATGTAAGAATTGACATTTAGTGAATACTCATGATATTATCCTAATAAAATGTTTACATAAAAAAATTGCCTAATTTCTGCCTTAGTGGTATCTGAGTCATTGAAAAATTACAAACACAATTTGTATAACTTCACCTGAATATATATACATGTACACACACACAAATGCATACACATACACTAATACATATTATGTGTAGTTTTAGGTAAATATAAAATACAATTCTCTAAGGCTTAAAAAAAAAAACCTTTAGTATTATTTATGACTCCTCCATCTGTCTCCTTCTGTGAGGTTCTTCCTCACACCTTTCCTATTAAATTCTCCCTGTTTTCCCATTTTCCCCTTTATATTGCTTGTCCCACTTGCCGTTCCCTCTCCGTAGCTCCTGACCCCCCACTTCTTTGATCACTTTTTATTTTCCTTTATTTAATTTTTTTTTTATTTTCCTTGTTTGCATTTTTTCCTGGATATAATCTCACATCTGAAGGAATTTAAAAGCCATTATGTTAAATGTCTTAATCCCATGCTACTTCGAATTGTTTGTGTGTGTGTGTGTGTGTGTGTGTGTGTGTGAATTCTGAATCCTCACTGTAGGAATTGAAGTCATTTTCTTTAGGAAATAACTAAATCTATACACTAAGAAACTTCTGCTTTGTTGGAAGCCACTGAGACATATGAGTTGTGTTAAAGTCACATTTAGATTGAGTTTGTACCATATGCTTAGCTTCCCTTCCTCTCCCAGTAGAATGTTGTCCCTGCATCATCTACTGGTAACATTCCTTCTAGGTTATTTGATGACTGAAGGGGTAATTTTAGAATCCATGTATAAGAAATTTAAAATATTCTGTTGTACAAAGTAGAGTAGCTCAGGATAACCCATTAATTTCTGGCTTCTTAACATTTACATGGCAATTTGTATTTTGCAGAGTAAGGCACCCCCATCCCACAGCATCCCAGACTCCCGAGGATGCCCACATGCTTAAGTGTTTAAGTTCTTTGTGCAATATGGTATGGCATTTGCATATACTGAATACATCTGTATACATTTTCTCTTGTACTTTAAGTCACCTCTAGATTACTTATATATCTTGATAATAAACTGGCCTGGGTTTGCTACTTAGATCAGCCACTGGACCTCACAAAGATCTGCTTGTCTCTGCCTCCTAGGTACTGGGATTTAAGGCAAATGCCACTAAACTCAGTTTAGCCTGAAGCTTTTGATCTTAACATTTTATTTGTCATATCATAAAATTACCCTGTTGTTGCTATTTAGAAATCTTTGAAGACATTTTCAATGTCAGGACCATTGGCCTGGGTAAAAGTTTCTGAGTAGTTTTAGCTTTATGAACTTAAACATAGGTACTTGAGACCCTTACTGCATATGTCCCTTAATCCATTCTGGGTTTTGCTTGTGTATTTGAATCTAATTGTATGTTTCCTAGTAATATTATCTGGATACTTTTGATAATCTACAAAGGAGTTCATTTTAAAAGGAATAAACCCACTTTCTCCTGTTTAAAAAATATTTTTCTTTTACTTTTTTATTGGTTATTTTATTTATTTACATTTCAATTTACATCCTTTCCTGGTTTCATCTCCACAAATCTAAAATATTCTTCTTTCATTGAAAAGTGGTTACCTTGTTTAACTTTATACTGATTTGGCTAATAGCAGGATGAAGTTTTCCTTGTTATTCTTGGCCATTTTGTAATTTTAGTTTGTTTTTATCCATTGAACACTTTTCTCTCATACGTTTAAAAGTTCTGTAAGTATCATCTCTCTACCAAGTAAATAAGTTTTCCCCCATAGGAAACACTTTCCTCTATTTTTACTTGCCTCTTAATTTTGTGGCATATTTAAAAAAGAATTATGTCATTAGCTAAATTTTGTCAATAGATTCTTTTGACTTCATTTATTTCATAAAAAGCCCTTTCTTGTCTAAAAATTGATGTTTAAGGGGACTTTCTTTAGTTTGTAAATGTTCATTTTCCTGTTTCATTTTTTCCCTTAATTTCTTATGTCCCTACTTTATTACATAAGTTGCTATTTGTTTTCATTTACTTTATTCTTCACATCATTGTGCTTGCTTAATCCTTGCATTTGAGGAATTAAAGAGAATGCCCTTTGAAATTGGTCAAGGGGTAATCAGTTGCTTGACTGTTCAATCTATTGAGAGAGAGAGAGAGAGAGTGTGTGTGTGTATGTACTTACACATTCACATCTATGCCACAATTGTGTTTGGAGGGCAAACACAACTTTCAGGAGTTGGTTCTTGCCTTCCATCTTGTTGGGTTTTGAGACAGGGTCTCTCTATGTAGCCTTGGCTGTTCTGGCACTCACTATATAGACCAGGATAGCCTCAAGTTCACAGAGCTCCACCTACCCCTGACTCTGGAGTGAGTCCCAGGTGAGTGACTAAAGGTGTGTGCCAATATGCTTGGTTCTAGCCTTTTGACATTCCATCCTTCTTGTTTCTGCTGCAGTGTATGCTTAGAGAGCTGAGTCTCCTGTCTCTACCTCTAATTCCCCACATTCAAGGGCCAAGGCTACAGGTGCATGCCATTACACCTGCCTTTTTCTCCTGTGAGTTCCAGGAACTAAACTTGGATCATTGGACTTGCACATCACTCATGGTCATGAGCTGAGCCATCCTCCTGGTTCCTGTGTCCTTCTTTAGTATTCTATAATCCTCTGCATACTGGAATGCAGAAACCAGGTCCAGTGTACTTTGTTATATATCATCTCCTCTGTTCCCTTTCATTGCATCTGATTCCTCTTCATGTGTCCTCTTCTCCAATTACCACTTGATAACTACAAATCCCAGCCGTTGTCTCCTCAGCCTGGCTCATATAAAGATCTTGGTTCTAGAGAAATCAAGTTAGGAAATATGATTGCTTTGTACCCAATATGCCTTTCTGACTAAGAGAAAATGCTGATTTTTGTATACATCAGAAATATTTTTCTATGCAGCTCTATTTTTCTGTGTGAGAGATTTTTTTTTAAATGGAATGGCTTATGATTGTTTTTTAAATGCTACAAAGATAGTCAGAGTGAAAGATTGTTAAAGTTAGACTGGTGGAGAGAGAAAAATTCAATTTCTTACTCTGAGATTAATTGATAGTCTTCCCAGCAGTCACCAGTTTCTCTGGAGAGTATTTTAGTCCCATTAGCTTCACCCTCTACAGACTCTATGAGAAAGATAGGAATTTTGCAGATGGCATTGGGCCATGCTTCATTTCTGGTCAGATCACACCATAATGATGCCACTTATTCATCCATAAAAGCTTGTGGAAGTGCACAGAACATCTGCACATAATGCAGCCATTCATGCAAAGAAAGCTGAGGACTCTGTTTATCACAAGAGATCTGCAAGCTCTCTCTTCCTGCTCAGTCAGGCTCAGAAGTTTCAGCTGCCCTGGGAGAGAAGTGCCAGCAACCCATTAGCTTGATGAGCCAATCTGCAGAAACATGCTCTCTCTGCCCCCATCCCTGCCCCCATCCCCACCCCTGCCCCTGCATGCCTGGCCTGAGCTGGGACTCAGCCAACATGCGTTGAATTCTTCTGGAGCCCCAAACAGTCGTGTCTTCCTTCTGTAACTCCATTCCCAAACCACTGCTTAGGCATATGGCTTCCCGTAGTAGTAGTATTTACTCTTAACCACATGTTCTGCCTACGTTTAGCCAAAGCAAATTGGGAACGTTTGTGATTACAGCAATCTTTCAAACCGATGTTTCAAGAGTACCATTTCAATGAACAGCTTAACAGTCATTCTACTTTGCAGCCATCTTAAGTGTTTGTACATGCATCTGGTTAGTAGATCTGCATTGACCGCTGTTGTGAGCTACATCTTATGGATACAGCAGCAAAGGAGAAAGAGACTGTCATATATCCTGACACCTAATTTAAGGACAACAAATGAACAGGGACTTTAAGAACATTATTATTTTCCTAGAGAAGACTCAGCTTTTATTTGTGTGTTTCTCTAAACACAAAAAGGTCTAGTATTCCAAACAGGATACTTTTTTATTAATTTATTTATTCACTTTACCCAATATTAGCCCCCTCCTTCCATTACTTCGTCACCCTGATCCTCTTCCATTTCCCCATTCCCTTTTCTTCTGAGTAGGGGGACCCACCAGGTATCCCTCCCTCTGTCCCTCTGGCTCACCAAGTCACTACAAGATTATGTGGCCTCCCTCTAAAGCCAGACTAGGTGGCCCAGTCAGGGGAACAGGATCCACAGGCAGGCAACAGAGTCAGAGACAGCAGGGTACTTTTAACAAGTCTGTTTGCCTTTAACTGCTTTCTTGTTTAACTGTTTGCTTTCATAGAAACATATTGCAGAATCTACATGTAGTATAATAATGGTGATGCCAAAGGCATGGAGTTCTGCCACAGGATGGGCCTTGGAGTGTTAGGTTTTTATCATCATCATAACAAGTTCCTACACACTGTGTCTTAAAACAACACACTGATGCTAGCACAGTACTGTAGCACAGCAGTCTGAGAGCTTCTTCCTTTGCACTGGGTTTTATGTGACAGAAATCAAAGTGTTACCTGCTCAAGCTTTTGGGGAGAATCGAGTTCATGGCTCTTTCAGGTCCTTGGCAGAATGCAATTCTTTGGAATCACGGCACTGAGCTGTGTATTTTCCCATGCCAGAGGCCTCTCGTCTCTCTTAGCAACTGGTAACCACTTGCACACTTCATTTTCTTGCCACTTCCATTCCTCAACCAGGAGCATCACCATCCAAACTTCTGACTTTCAACCCTAGTTCATTTCTGATAGCCAGAGGGGAAAAATCTTTCAAAAATAGATGTGATTAGGCTCGATCCACGTTGATAATCTAGGATCATCTTCCAGATCAATAACCTTATATATGTCTGCAAATTCCCTTTTGCTATGCCAAGTCACGAATCACATATCTCAGGGATTAGGCTATGAACAGCTCAGAGGTGACCTTTCATTGCATTTGAAGTCCTCACAAGTGTTCTCTATGACTAGTTAAATACTATAACCTAGCTAATGAGTGCATAGGTGCTTGCTCATCATATAGGCAAAGAAATCAAAGCTAGTACTCACTAGAACCTTGCAGCTGTTCATTTGACATTGGGATTAGAACTAAGGCTTTCTCGAAAGCTACCCTGTTTACTTTCTAAACAAACCAAATAGGTAGGAGAGGTGGTACATGCTTGTAGTCCCAGTACCCAGAAGGCTGAAACATGAAGATTTGAGTGAGTTAGAGTCTCACTTATAATAAGACCTTGTCTATAGAAAAATAATAATAAAATATCATTGATTAAGAGGTACTTGCTCACTGTTAAAATTAAACAAATTGGTAGATTAATGTTCCTCAGAATTCTTTGGAGTTCCCAAATAAGAAAGACTAGGGTCAATATACATTGTTTTAAGTAGTTTCTATGCAGAGACATTTTTTTCTTAATTTTTTTTTCTTTTTAGTTTTTAGGCAAACCAATTAATTTAACATATCATTGTGAAACAGATAGCCTTATTATTTGTGCATCCCTTGGCCTGCTTGGTAGTTTCCAGTCCGATGAGGTCCCTTGTCTCAACAAACAAGGTAGTTGGTGACTGAGGATGACAGGATTGTTCTCTGGCCTTCCATCTTTCTGCCCATACATGTGTATACTGGCACATTTGCATACTCAGGCACATGCCCACATGTGTACCTCCACACACACACACACATGGAAGGAAGGGAAGAAGACAGAGAGGGAGGGAATGCAAGAGAGAGGTTAGGAAGAAGAGAGGAGAACTCATGCATCTAAACCAAAATTCAGTTTTCTCCGCAATGCAAAACGATGGTGTCTACTACATGAAGTGATGAAGATTATGAGTTAATGTGTACCGAGCCTTCAAGCAACCCCCATTACCATCTCTACTGTAACATCTATAGTTTGCATTCTTCTTCTTTATGATGGCACTCAGCACTATTTGGAGCATTAGATCTCACAGAACCTGGGTCAGTCCTGCTTGTCAGAGAGAATAGCAAAAGTTATTAAGATAAGCCAACTCACTGATCACCAGAGGGAGAGGAGAGCAGAGCTTTGAGACTCCTCCTCCGGTTTCTTCTTCCATTTTCATAGACAATGATGTTAAACTGCTTTACAGGGATATCATGAGGGGCAAACAAGACATGCATGTGGAAATAATTTACACATGCAAATCACTAAGGTGTTGCTAATAGCTAGCAGTATTTTTTTTTTACACAGGTGCAGTGATTTACAAATATGGTAAGCAATCTGGATAAGTGTGCAGAAGGTGACTTTGAATAGTGGAAATCTTTCTGTTTTCCTGAAAGTAGGTGATTAAATAAGATAATTCAGGTGCCTGGAGAATCCTGATTTGAAGTTTTTATTTTTGCTCACTTTGAGTTCTGAAGTTGAGTAATCTGTCTAAATATTCTTAAGGAAGTAACATGAGTAAAATTTTTAGAGCCCATTTAGCACCTGGAGTTTCTGTTTTACCACAGAGAATTTTAACAATGAGTGAATGTACTAAGCTGAATTGTGGCTATTTTGATAGTTGTTCGAACCATCAATTCTTCTACAATATACTAACATTGGCTTAGAAAATAATTCTAACTCTACTAGATTCTGTTCTGTCATCAACCAAAAATTCAAGAAAATGGAATTCAAATTTTCTTACAGATCTATGTCTTTTGTGCACAAGCTAGTAGTTCCAGTTGTGGTGTGTGATGTCAGGGAGAGATTTCAGTCTTGGGTGGAGAAAAAACACGGCACATACAAATTAAACGCCCTAATTGGGATCCTTAGTCCCTATCATGCTAGATAGAATATGGTAATGAAAAAATTATTTTAGTTTGACCTGTGCATGTGTAAAGGGTTTTCAGAGATAGTGATGTAGAGATTTGACATGTGACTGTGGAACAGTTGTGACACAATAAAAAGAAAGAAAGGCGTAAAGGAATAAAGAAAGGTCCCAACTTTTAAGGGGGACTTCCTGTCACATGATTCTAATGTATGTACACTGTCAACATGCACATAGGCTATGAAGAAACCACAGGGAATCTGTGAGGCTGGAATTTAACAGCTGTACTATTATTCTGTAAATGGCGAGGACCGCTGAACAGGACCTTGCCTGTTGCTGTCAACAAAACCACTTTTTCTATGAGTCTTACGCACCTGAAATCATAATGTTTTCTTATATTTTGCCCTTCTAGTTCTACCAAACTATGCTATGATGTTTTTATTATTTTTTTCTTTCCAGTATATGTACAATCCATCAAATTAGAGATGTGGTGGCTCATGTTCCCACACTGCATATAACTCCAAATACTAAGGGGCAGTCCTATCATTGTAAACCGGAGTCCACTTGCATGCATACTTTGATGTGTATACATATTTAGCTGTTTTGCGCATGAATCTATTTATTATCTCACATTTCTGTGGGTCAGAAGTCCAGTGATGGATTGGCTGGAACCTCAGCTCTCTCTCACTAGGTTGAGTATACTTGGTATTTGGACTTTGGTTTCTAGAGACTGACATCTGTGTTAAGCTGACAAAAGAGTCAGGAACACCCATGGCATTTAGAAGCCAGCTCTGGTTCCTACGGTCTCCACAGGCTTTTGCACTACATAGACCTTTGATCTCTTTCAAGCATTATGGATATGTCTCTCTGTCTTCTAATCCCTTTCCATCCCTAATGGAATCTTCTGTAATTGTTACCCTGTAAAGGTAGCGAGTATCTCATTGTGTCTCTAAGCTCTGTCTGCACTTAAGAGAAGAGGATTATGATATAGACTTTGACAGATAGAATTCTGTCTGTTCTGTCCATGCCTGACATTGATGTGTTTGGGCTTTTCATTTCAACTTTGACATTTACAAACAAAGTGGAAGCTGGGCCACCAAAGGGATTCACTACAGATGGTAGAATTCTGATTTTCAGAATTTACCAGATAGTGAGCTGGTGGGCCTTGGTCTTGACCTTATGCAGAATTTAATGTTCTTTCCAAGATGATCAAGGATGAAAATTTAGCTCATCATTCTGAAGAGAGTAAGAGAAGATTTTCTAGAATTACTTAGAAGAACAGAGTCTAAACTTATATGTGATGCTAGTGGCAGACCAGATTAGACCCAAACAGATGGCCGGTGACAACCACAGATGGCAACAGGCTCGGTTTAAGAGTCTGTCTATTGCTGTGGAGAATAACAATTTTTAATATTTTGCTTTCCACAGCCCAAACTCCCTCTGGGGTTGATTTCTTTGTGCTTTGCCTTAGAATCTGGCTTCTCTGCTCATGTTTTCCTTCCTGTTATTAGAAACTAAAGACCCATTTGAGGAATTTCAGATGGTGCTATTATAATTATTGAACATACCACATGGAGAGCTTAAAATTATGATAGCCCTGAGAAATATTTGTTTTCCTTACACTTAAGCACAAGCCTGAGTACCACTTACCACTTTCTGCCTATAGAGTCAACTAATAATCAACAGATCAAGTGAAAGCATTATATTTTATTTTCTGTGGGTTGGGTTGCTATACACATGTTCTGTGCTAGGGCTTGGGATATGGTAAGATACCATATCTTGACTCTCCTGACTCTCAGCTTCAAGTGCAGGGAATAAAGAGCTCAGAGAGTTTCAAGAGAGTGTGAAGATGGTCGCAACCTTTTACTTTATGGAATTGGGCATTGGGGTTATTTCCTATGTGCTTAAATTATCATCTACAAGAAATCAGGATGTCCGAAGGGTCATATTCATGGTGATTTCCCAGCGCGCCACTTAGTTTAGATCATCACACCATCATTCCATTTTTAAAATACAAGGAAACCTAAGCAGAACTATTTGAGTGGGGAGAATATAAAGCAACCACCCAGAAGAGAGAAATCATAGCTCTGCTCTTCAGTTCTTTTTGCACTCTATCTTAATGCAATTGGGCAATTTTGCCCAAGGTCACAGAGCTAATTAGAGGTAAGATGGTGGTTTAAATCCTACAAGCCCATTTTTTTAAAACTACAATTCTGTAAAACACTTTAACACTCTCTATTTTTTTTTGTCTTTTCTTCCCATTTTCTAGTGTGCTTATAATTATCTACTCAGTAAAATGACTTTTAAAAAATGACAACTCTGTGCTTTAGTATAACTTTTATTCTCAACTGCCTAAAATTTTTTAAGTACTTATTAGTTCCGCAGTATTTTCAGTTAAGACGCATACGCTACTTGTAGCTACTGGGGAGGAAATCTTCCCCGTGTTAAGGATCTAGCTTTCAGATGAAGGGGTTTTGTTCTTAGAGAAACATGCAAGAAAATTTGCAATGCCCAGGAAGGAATGGCTTGGAAGTATTGGCTGTTTATTTTACAGGTGACCCCTGAAGATGGAAACCATATGCAACTCTGTTATTGTTGTTTAGCTTCTTTTAAAGCTGATAGACATTCATAGATGGAAATTAGCAGAAAAGACCCTTAAGATTACATTTTGCTAGCAAAAGGAAGAAGTTTCCTATCTAGGGTCTTTTTTTTTTTTTTTTTTTTTTTTTTTTCGAGACAGGGTTTCTCTGTGTAGCCCTGGCTGTCCTGGCACTCACTTTGTAGACCAGGCTGGCCTCGAACTCAGAAATCTGCCTGCCTCTGCCTCCCGAGTGCTGGGATTAAAGGCGTGCGCCACCACGCCCGGCCCTATCTAGGGTCTTATGATGAAATTTGAGATGGTTAAATTTTCTTATGCTCAAGGAGTCTTTTCTTCTGTACCTAAGTAAGAATCCTGTTTGACGATGTTTGCTATTAACATTTCTGTTTAAAAGTCCCTTATTAGTTAACATTTTAGAACATTAGTTTACTTCAGGACTATAATTCAAATAGGTTTTCCATTTGTGTTCTTAGTAAGACATGACAATTTGTTCTTCAGTATTAATGCACTGCAAGAATAAATTGTTTGTGGAAAACTTTGATATATTTTCAGAGCAGAGTGAACATCCTTATGGAAAAGACAAGCACACGGAAAAATGAAAGTCAGGTTATGTCAAGAACATATCTGCTTCCTAGGACTTTTTTCTCATTATCATTTCATTAGCTTATGTCAATAGTAGATGTCAAAAAGTTGTCCTGTTGGGCTAAGTTCACTTGTGTTATTTAAAATACTTTCTTATTCTTTGATGCTTTTATTATGGTTTGGGGCATTTTATTTTTCATCTAAGAAATGGAAAATCCAAGAACTGGAAAATCCTTTAACCAATCTAGTTCTTTTTTCACCTTTTTTTTTTTTTTTTTAAACAAGTAACATGAAGTTATCAAGGAAAATCTCTCATGCCACTCATTTGAAGTTTATCCTGGCCTCAGGAATGTCGCTCCAAAACCACAGACATATCCACCCATTCCTGACTCATACCAATCCACAGACCACTACATAATGTAGTACAGACAAGTGCCTCTAGCTGGGGGAGGTTTTCTTTCACCTACCTGGGTGTCTGGGTGGCCTGGAGAATGATCTGATATTGGACTTCAGGTTTTGGGTGACTGGATCTATTAAGCAAGCAAAAATTAAAGAATAAAGAGCAAGTAGCAAATTGAGAGAAACAATGGGGATTCATGACAGCCAACAGAAGCAAGTGGAGTAGTACAATTGAGAGAGCAAACACAGTATCATCAAATCAAGAAATTACCAATATCCAGCAGACATTAACTAGGAAAGCCAGTTCAGGCCACTAGCTAGAGTTCACTAGGGAGAGATTCTCAGGCAAAGCAGAGTATTCCCTTTGGGTAAAGTTTCCAAGTAAAAGACTTAGTGATCAGAGATAACTTCACCCAGCATCATCTTTGTGGGCTCACAAACTCAGCAGAAACTGACTAGGGAAACGGAGGTAACAAGTTGGAGTTCCTGTTTGAGCTTTTCCTCCACAGCACTGGTTCCTATGGCTGAAGTCCCAGTTTCCTGTTCTCATTACAGGCAGTTTTAACTTTCTAACCATCCACAATATTTTTACTATCCTTACTGCCTACTGTTTTCTCTCTGTGTTATAGATATAGGGGCTAGTCTGCCCCAGGACAGGGAGCTTTAGATGGGATGTGTCATAAACAGGTTCAGTTCTGATGTGGGGGAGTGACCCAACTCCAGACAGAGCTCCTCACTGAGCTCAGCCGGCACGTAGGACATGTGACGCCAGTGACACCAGGTGACAGTTGCTACTGCCTTGAGTCTAGGTGCTGGTGGGTAGGAGGGGGTTGTTATTGGCAACATCTAGTAGAAGTGGCCAGGAATTATTCAAAGCATACCTCAGCACACAGAACAGTTCTACACTACACAGAATTGTCTAGCACCAAATGGAAGCTGAGCTGTGATTGAAAAATCATGAGACAGAGACAGAAACTCTGGGCGGAAGGACAAGATATATGAGACATATTTATGCTTTTGCATTTCTTAGAGGGCAACCAGAAAAAGAGGGAAAAGTACTTTGCATCCTCAGAATGACCTTCTTAAATATAACATATAATTAAAGAAATATAAAGAATGTTCTTAATGATAAAGTTAGCATTGTGCACACACATTTAATAAAAAGAAAGAAGGAACGATTTAGAGAAATAGATGCTTCAGTATGATCAGGAGTTACTTGTCACATGGGTAGTCAAGATGGAAAGAAAAAAGGAAGGGGTGGGAATAAAAAGGGACAGAAGAAGGCAGGAAGACTCTGTTTATTTCCTTAACTAGTATTTGTGATGCTCTCTTACCTTTTAATGGACCCAGTGATTGTCAGCTTAGTTCTGCTTCCTGGAATTGGAGCTTTCTCAGTTGATAGTATGTAGAGAAAGGGAAGTAAGCTAAACTAGAGAAAGGATGTCTGGATGTACACGTATAAGAATTTTTACAGTGACAGCAGATGGGTAGGTCATTTGCTTCCTAGCTGTTAGTCACAGAGTTCCCTCTTGACTGGGAGACCAGGGCTGAGGTGTATGTGGGTCCAGGGTGTCTCAAGGGTCTTGCTGCACCTGTTCTGATTTATACTTACTAATTTGCTAAATGAATCCTGAAAAAAATCACTTAACCTTCTTGAGATATGACTAGCTTCTCTGTATTTGCTTTTTATAATTGAATAGGGATGGTGAGATACACAGATGTGCTGAATCCAGAGCTCTGTCATTAATAACTAATTCCACAATTCAAATGGAAGTAAGGGCTACTGTAACAAACCACTCAGCACCCTGATTCTGTAGAGACTCAATTATGTCAGCAGCTCTCAGCCTGAGAGTTGTGAGCCCTTTGGGGGTTGGATGTCTTTTTCACAGGGATCACATCAGATATCTTGCATATCAGATATTCACATTATAATTCATAACAGTAGCAAAATTAGTTATGATGTAGCAATGAAAATAATTTCATGCTTGGGGTCACCACTACATAAGGAACTATATTAAAAGATTTCAGCATTAAGAAGGTTGAGAAACAGCACCCAGTTATCTATAGCCACAACTGCAGAATGGGCAAGTACTATCTTTCACCAATATGAACCTTCTTTTCTGGTTACTTGGAGTATGGATAGAGGGGAACAGCCTTTCTTTTTCAGCAATCTGTTCATTCTTGCAGCAGTAATCATGAGAATAGGTCAGAGTTCTTTTAGTCTTGGAGTCTTACGCCCCATCCCCTAGAGAATAACGCTTAAGTATTAATAGCATCACTGGGAAAACATGGCAGCTATTTCCCCATTTACTTCAGCTCAGTGAAGAGCAGTTCAGTGTGGACCCCAGTGTTCTGGCTTCATGAATGGATGGATTGTGAAGAAGTCATCTCCTGCTAAGGCAAGACGTGACACTGGGAACAAAGACTGGATTTTTAGCTGATGTGCTGAGCTCATTCCAAGTGACCATGTGGGGACTTTGAAGCCTGTCCATGCGCCAGCTCTCTGTGCATATGACATTCTTGGGGATCTTTAGAGGCTGGGCAGGAGCCTTTAAACGTTGATCTGCAGTGTGAGAATTACAAGGTCTTGTAGGGTGAGTCTCAGAGTTTTTATGTTGCCTAAATTTCCCCCAGAGGAAGCAATTCTGCCCAAAGGAAACCACAATATTTTTAACCCAGCCAAATCAATAAAGACTTTACAAAAGCACAGTTATATAATTATTTTCTGTTTGATTTTTGTCTGTGATAAGAAAGTATACCTCTTCCTCTTAGGATCGACTCTACCTTTTGGGAATTTATGCTCGATATTAGGAGAAATGTCTTCAAGAAAACAACTAGCATAGGTGTTTGATACAGGAAAACTTTGTGGAATCTGCTTTTGATTTATGGGATATCTTTTTTTTAAAAGAATTATTTGTTTATTTTATGCATATAAGTACATTGCAGCTATATTCAGACACACCAGAAAAGGGTATCTGATCACTTTACAGATGGTTGTGAGCTACCATGTGGTTGCTGGAAATTGAACTCAGGACCTCTGGAAGAACAGTGTTCCTAACTGCTGAGTCATCTCTCCAGCCCCCTTATGGGATATCTTAAAGCTACTTTGATTACATTTCCCCTCATTGAATTGACCAATTCTATTGTTCATTTGTCCTTTAGTCATAGCTTACTATGTTGTGTCTGTGGAAAATCCATCTGATTCACTGTGGATCAAAGAAAACTTGAATGACATTAACTTATAGTTGTACTTAGAGAATTTCTAGGCATGCAATACATTGTGAACACAAATAGCTAATCGGGCATAAAAGTATGTTTCGTACTGCCATGGCTGTTATACAAATTTAGAACAAGAGCGATATAGATGAAGTGTATTTGTAGAAAATCATTATAAAATAATCCAAGTCTGCAATTGTTGCACATTAAGGAAAAGACTAGTAATTGAGTCAAACTTGGGCTTGGAATGAGGAATTAGCTAATGTATCTTAAATAAATCAGTTGATACAAGGTTCATTTTCCTCCGATGTAAAATGGGCATACTAATACTTCCATTAAAGGCACATAACCAGGCTATCATAAAATACTATAGCTAAAACACCAAGTCACAGCGAGCACTTTGTACTTGTGACCCATTATTACGGAGATCCTGAAAAGTACACAAGACTCACTCTCAGGATTCAGAGACTACTGTCGTCAAGGATAGAAAAAGGCCAAAAATTCTTCATGAAAATTAAACAGGGCTCCTAATGGCCTATGACATGCCCTGAACCCTAAGTGAATGGAAACCCATAAAAGCTGCTTCCATCTGTTAAAATACAAGAACACATGAGAAATGAGACTTGGTAAGCATGGAGACTAGATGCCATGAGTAGTCTGTAGAATTCAGATTTTGAGGCACAGATTCAAAACTTGTTACTTATTATGCAATTTTCTTAAAACCAAGTTGAGACCAGGTGACTTTCTGGGATGGGTGTGGCTTTCATGTCAGGAAGTAATGTCAATTGTTTTCATGCGCTACAACTTCTGGATCAGAAGTCAGATCGTCACCTAAGAGCTCAAGAACAAAGCCATCGTCTTGCACTCAGAATCAGGGACAGGAATCTGCAGAAAGCAAAAGTCGGGATGAGTAAATGCCATAGATGAAGTGTGCAGCTGAGTTGTAGACTCAATGCAAGTAGATGAAGAACAATCTAGAGGCTCCCCTAAGAGACCTAGGATCAGCTAGCCTGCGTAGCTCTCTTGTCCTGACTGGTACATGCATGATGGAATCCTGGCATATTGCAGTTCTGGTTGACAGAAGCAGTCAATAGCAGAATAGATCCATCTCTCCTGCCTCTCTCTGTACTTTTCCCTCATTAATCTTCCTCTCATTTCTCCCCTGTTTCCTACCCCTTCTTTTCTCTTCCACACTTGTTGTTATTTCTTTTGGTAAGAGTAATTCTGTAAACACAGTTTTCTAAATTCAAGTTTCTATAATCTTACCAACCTTTAAGAACCTATATTAAAACCTTTGTTGTCTAGCCAGAAAGAATTACATCATAATTCTAAATTATTTTTAAGATACTTTACTACCTAGAACCCCAACCTTCTCTTGTAGACTGAAAACTTCTTTAGGTTAAGAATTATCCAGCCGGGGGGTGGTCGCGCACGCCTTTAATCCCAGCACTTGGGAAGCAGAGGCAGGTGGATTTCTGAGTTCGAGGCCAGCCTGGTCTACAAAGTGAGTTCCAGGACAGTCAGGGCTATACAGAGAAACCCTGTCTCGAAAAACAAAACAACAACAACAAAAAATTATCCTACCATGTGCTTGGGTTGGGCATTTTCTCAGAAATACCTGTAACATCTCCAAATACCAAAGGGGCTAATACCACAAGAAGCCTTGTTATCTGCTCAATAGATCTGTATATATCATCTTGGAAGATAATTAAGAAAACTAATTTAATTTCCTTGAGATAATTTTAAAGAATAACTTATCAAATATGAATGGTCATAACAGATATTTGAAATATATTGATTTCCAAAAACATACCTTTTCTTCTCCAGTTTTTCTGTTTATAGGTGTTTTGCTTCTACATAACTTATTTCTTCACCCTCACTAATTTTCACATCTTAGTTTTAGAATCAGTTTGCTGTATTTTTGTGAACTCATGTCCTTAGAACATAAACGTATTTCCTCCCAAGGGATGTTTTTAAGTCAGCCACAAGGAACCAGGTAGTACCTGAAGCAGGTGTCCAGCTGTCTGTGTCTTGTATATGTATGCACATGTTTGTATGCACATGACTGTGCATATGTGTCTGTGTGTTCCTACATGAGTGGTAGCACTGTGTTTACATGTTACAATCTTACCCCAGTAACTGAGTACTGAAGGTCAAAGGACAAACTCATTCCTCAGATACTTTCCATCTTTTGTTTGGCACATGGCCTTCACTGGCTTGGAACACTACCAAGTAGTCTATGCTAACTGTCCAAGGGTCTGCATATCTCCAACTCCTATCTTGTCACTGCAGACTATATAGGTATAAGTCATCAAACCCAGCTTTCCCCCTGGGTTCTGAGGAACAAACCTATGTTGGAAATGTTGGAAATGATTTATTAACTAGAGCATCTCTGTGGCCTTCCTTCTCTCTTAGATACATATTTTCCCAGTGATGGCATCTACTAATTTTCATTTTTGTGTCTGTATATATTTTAAACATTAGGATGAATAGCATATTGGATATTTATCACTTCATGCTTATTACTTTAACATGATCTAACATTGTTTCCTGTAGAAATATCAACCAAGCTAAAGAAAGGCTACGAAAGTGAAATTCTGTAAGCACATTACTCATTTAGAAACATTATCTTTTCTAACCTGGTTCATAAGCAAGGAAGGGGGATAGCCTGCTTTGCATCCCTGTCCTTATACATCTTGCTTTCTTAAATCAACATTTTAAAGGCCAAGTTGCAAATATTCTTTGCTGAAGAACAGGTTTTATAGAATGATCCTGGCTCTAGGCTTCCATGTACAGATGATACCTTTCCCATGCCTGGTTCTTCATGGTTGCGTAATGCTTAATCAATCAGCATATGACTCCTAGCTGGTGTTCTGGATAGTTCTTGTTTCTGAGGCATTTGATATTTTGTTTTGTTTTTTTGTTTTTTTCTTTTTTTCGAGACAGGGTCTTGCTATCCTAGGCTAGCTTGGATTCACTTATAGCCCAAGCTAGTTTCAAACTTACTATACTATTACTCAACTCTCCAAATAATGATATTATAGGCATGGGTCATTCTTCATAAATAATTTCAAAAGGAAAAAATTTTCAAGCAATCTTTTCTCTTTATAACATCTTAAAATATTTACATATCTCAGTCCTCAAATCCTGTACATCAATAAGAAAAGAGCACCTGCTTGTCCAATCCCCTTGTATAATTCTATGACTGTTTAATACATGGATAGTTGCTGACACGGGCCTGCAAGAAGTGTGTGAATCAGTAAAATCCCTTATTTTGGAATAGATCTATAAAGATAACCAAGAGCCAATCTAGAAGATGTAAAACAGGCATCGTTGTCTTGTATAGACTCTAGAATATATATAAACTGGTGGAGCTCTGAATGTTGTCTCAGGCAGATTATGTTCAGTGACCATATTAGTTGTAAACCTCAAGGATAGCTATGAGCCTAGAGAGAAACCACAAACATGACACCATCTGCAGTGTGATGGTGTGGAAATTATGGACAACCAGATCCCAATATGGGAGTGTTCACAAGATGTTAAATTCTCAGGAAAGGAACAAATGTACTTCTTAGTCTTTTTTTTTTTTTTCCAGAGTCCTAAGCAAACCAAGGTAAGAATATGGCTTCTTATGAGAGACCTCCTAGGGATGCTTAGCTTAGTATTGTCTGTGTTATTAACTAGTAAAATGCCCATGGACTCCCAGCAGGATCATCTACTCTCTAGCCACCATCTTCTGTTTCTGCTGACAGTGATACTTAGTGAGAGGCAAAGCACAACTTCAAGTTGAGCAGGCACTTCTAAATAATAGTGACTTGGCAGCAGTGTGAGTTCACTCTCATTATGTTTCCATCACTCAGCTGCCGTAGATCTTTTGTGGCTCTTGAATAAAATAGCTCTGGGGTATTATTTCTGCACTCTTATGTAAGCTTTGCTCATTAAATAGAGTGCTACCCGTTAAGTTCCTTTTAATTTTGTTTTCTAAGATCATCATAATAAGAGAGGGATTGCACTGCAGTGAGTCTCTTTTGTGGAAGTTAATGGCAAGCTGATATAAGATCAAGTTTTTAAAACGTATAAAGTCAATTAGGCTTATCATTGCTCTACCCTTCACACTTTAAAGTCCTCCAGCATTTGCCCAAACTGGCACAGCCATGGTTCATAGAGTGTCTCACAAATAGTCATCAGAACATGAGTTCTTTAAATGCAAAGAGTATTGCACCTAGAACCAAAGCACTTAGCAGCGGCACAAGCCTCTTGATTTCTCTGGCCCTCCCATAGCACTTAGAAATGATCAGAATTCTTCCTGCTCTACAAGGTTATTGTAAGTTTAAATGCTTGTTTCCTAATATAAGAACAATGCACTCTGCAAATTGGCAATCATACACATTTGTTGTTGTTATTATTCTTGTTATCATTGGGATTATTGATGCCTCAAATAGGGGTATGCTAAACTAAAGGGAGTATATTTGGGTGTCTAGAAATAAGATGATGTGCGAACCTTTATATTTAGTGATGATGTAGGAAATGCTCTACCAAAAGTTCAATCTTCTAATGCTGGTCCCACAGAACTAGGAATGAGTGCCTAAGAGGACTGAAAGAGAAACCCTTTCCATCACATTTATAGGGCATGCTGGGCACACTGGATGGACTGGATTTCATTGACTCTCATCTTGAGAGCTTTGAAATCACAATTTGCATTTTGTCATGGAACTCCTTTGCTTTGTAACAATAGCTCTTGATGGAACTGTTGCCATAAAATATATTGATTTTGAAATATATTTGAAATATATTTGAAATAAATTTGAGTTAGATTTCAAAAGTAATTTGAAATATGCATCAGCATGTTATTGAATGGGTTTCTTCAAAACCAAAAAGAGTTACTGTTTCAACATATTTTATCCATTGTCCTGAAAAGCAATGTTTTAAAATTTGCAGATATATAACAGTTTCCATCCAAAGTGATAAACTAAGTTTCCTTGTTCTCAGTTTGTTCAGATTTGAGCTAATAGTGCTTGATACCAAAATAAACATATTGAATGTGGACAATATATCATATTTTATATTTTCAGTTCATTTTTACCTATCTCTCTCTCTCTCTCTCTCTCTCTCTCTCTATATATATATATATATATATATATATATATATATATATATATAATGTACTATATAAATAATTTTCCTTGTTATTTTCAGATTAAATAATGACGTTTATTTGAGTGTGGTTATTGAATATATTTACATATAACTATAAATACGAGTAAATTAAAGCTCAAAAGCCCAAATAAAATGAAAGAAAAAATTCATAAAAATATATTGGGTTTGATTCATATTGCCTAATTAGTCTTAAGCATGTGGGCTGCCCTGGAGTATGGTTGATATACTCCATGACACTCCAATGCAGGAAACCAAATTCTCATTGCCAATGGGTATCAATTGCAAATAGCTTCTTGCTTAGGAGTAGGACCCCATTTCTACTTCCTCCTCTCAGTGCTAGGATCCCATCTGACTCTATGCAAATTCTATGTCTATTGCCATAGTCTCAGCAGATTCTTATCAATATCAGTCCTGTTGCTTCTGGAAGACACTATGTCCTTAGAATCATCTATAACCTTTGGCTCTTACAGTCTTTCTGCCTCCTCTTCCATGTAGAAACATGAGCCTTGAGGGGAGAGCTTTGGAGGATGGAGTGCTCTAATAGCCTCTCTTTGCAGAATGTCCAGTTGTAGGTCGTTTTGTTAATTCCCATCTACTGCAAGAAGCTTCTCTGATATCATTTGAATGAAGCACCCATCCTCGGGTTTAGGAGTTATTCTTTTTTTTGTTTGTTTGATTGTTTTTGCTTTTGTTTTGTTTTGTTTTGTTTTGTTTTTTTTCAAGACAGGGTTTCTCTGTGTTTCCCTGGCTGTCCTGGAACTCATTCTGTAGACCAGGCTGGCCTCAAACTCAGAAATTCACCTGCTTCTGCCTCCCAGGTGCTAAAATTAAAGGCGTGTGCCACCACTGCCTGGCTTATTCTTGTTTTTTAATGGTTTTTGGTTCTTGCTTCTTTTGAGAGAGAATGAGATATAGAGATACAAAACTAAAAAGACAGGTAGATAGACAGAGAATTGGCTGAATAGGGAGATTGGGGAGGATCTGGGAGGAGTTGGCAAAAGAGAAAACATGGTAAAATATATTGTATAAAGGTTTTTGATCAAAAGACTATAAGTTAATATAGATATCAATATTTGAAACAAACTAAAGTATTTCTTCTTACTTTGCATACATATATTAGCACCATCAGAAGATAATTAGCACCTACCACATGATGAAATGTTCTTGTAGATTCATTGAAGACAAGAGAAGTGGGAAGAGAGACAGAGAAACTTTTAAATAATTCATATACTTTCTGTTAGTGTCTTGGAATGCATAACCCTCATGTTTCTCATAGCTTACACTTTCTGTATCAGCCTGTGTAATGCCCTGAATAGTGCCACCTTCCTGACCCTCTATCCTTACCTCATTTCAGACCGAGCCCCATAGGCAGTGCCAGTGAGAAAAATGTAGGTCTATTTCTATGTAATGGTTGGACAACAGTGATATTTTTTAATTAAATTGCTATTTGTGTTTGGTAAGAGTATTTTTAAAAAATAATATTCTCATTCTTTTTGTGCTGTGCCCTGCCTGCCTCACACTGAAGAAATTCACCCATATTCTCCTCAGTGAGTTTTTTTTTTTTTTTTTAAAGCACTACAAAATGCCACATTGTTTGAAACAATTGTGAAGGCTGGAACCTATATTGTAGTGAAAACAGATACGCTATTCCTTTTTTTTTTTTTTTTTTTTTTTTTTGACTAGCCATAACAAGTTGTTATGGTATCTGTATTTCTGGTCCCTTTCTCTGAGATCTAATTAGGACATGTAATTTTGTATTACGTGTATTATAGCACTAACTACTAGTATAATACCTGTATGCTATTTGTATAATATAATACATGTATACTAATTACATGTATTATATAGCACTGACACTGAACACTGACCCCATCCTATAAGCAGTGCAGGCTGTAAAACCCACCTATGACCAGCTAGTTTATACGTCAGATTGGCTGCTCATTAAGTGCCAAATATTTTAAGTTTATCTGATGGAGATGTGGCATGGTATCCACTCTTAGGAAGTATATACTAAATGACTGGAAGGTAATCAAAAAGACCACAAGAGAAGCATTTAGAACTCATGTGCTTGACAGGGTGGAAGGGGTCAAGTTCAGGAAATAGTGTGGTGAAGAACTTGTGCTTACGATTATTGGGAAATACATTTGGATAGACTTGAGGGAAGGAGGAGATATTGGGGAAGACCTTGAAAATGAAACAGAATATATTGGCTGGAAGAAATGGGAAGTAGGAACTCATTGTAGACATCTGCATAAACTAAAGAAATTTTTTTAAGTAGCTGAGTCTGAATTCACCAGTTAAATGTTTAGAGGGTACAAGACTAAGGTCTGTTACTGGAATTCAACTGGAGACTTAGACAGAAGTTGAGGTGCAAAGACAAATCAGAGACACTTTGAAAAAAGTGTGGACCACAGAGGAACTAAGTAGGGAAGCTCACATGTGGATTTTGGTCCACACTGTGATTCGAGCCTATCTTCAAAGCTGCAAAGGTGGTGGGGGAAAGTGGGGGAGAGTAGAAAGAGAGAAAGAGGGAAGCAAGAGATGGATGGAGGGAGGGAGAGAGAATTTCCTAGATTCATAAAGTGTTAAGTTTAAACCTACCCAGCATCATTCCCCTGCCATATTTATTTTACCAAAGTAAGTTATGTGTAAGTAGTGTGTGTGTGCGTGTGTGTGTGTAACTCTACCTCTTGAAGGTAGGACTGCTAAAACTATATTGAAATACAAGATTTGTGACTTTTTTTTTAAAATGCAGTGTTTCATATAACATGGTCAGATTTTTATTATAAAATCTTATGACTATAACCATTCAAATGGACATAGAAATAAAGAAGAAAATGTAGACTGGGAACATGAGGACTAATCAGATCACCAGGAACTGAGTTACTTAATTTTCCTATTGCCTGGAAAATAACAAAAGCAATGGAAGGAAGGAAGCAAGGAGAGAAGGAAGGAAGAAAAATGAAAGGAAGCAAGGAAGGAAAGAAAAAAGTAAGGAAAGAAGCAAAAAAAGAAAGGAAAGAAAAAGGGAGAGATAAAGAAAGGAAGGAAAAATGGAAGGAAAGAAAAAGGAAGGAAGAGAAGAAAAAAGGAAGGAAAAATGGAAGGAAAAAAGGAAGAAAGAGAAGAAGAAAGAAAGGAAGGAAAAATGGAAGGATAAAAGGAAGGAAGGAAAGAAGGAAGGAAAGTTTGCTTATTTTACTCACAGTTGGAGGATAGAGCCCATCATGGGATTCAAGTCATGGCTCCAGGATCCCGAGGCAGTTGCTGGCATTGCATTGTCAGTCAGGAAGGAGGGAGATGGATGCTGGTGCTCAGCTCTCTTTCTGTTTTGTAAGTCTAGGACCCAAGCCCAAAGAAAGTACTTTTAGGGTAAGCCTCCTCATCTAAACTCAGTTAGTCATGATAATCCCTCGAGGACAAGACCAGAGGCTAATGAAAATCTAGAGACTCCCTAATGACTGGAGGCTTAGTTCTTAGGTAATCCTGGATCCTATTCAATTGATAATCAATATTAGTCACTACACTAAACTAATCCAAGAGAAGAAATTGGATTGTATCCATGAAGAGAAACATGAGCAAGTATAGACAAGTCTGACCCTATTGAGGTGACAATGACTGAAAATTTATTCATGTGGTGAAGATTCTGGTTTAGTGAGTAGGAACCAACACAGGGACACTGGTGAGACAGTTGGGAAAGAAACTGACACGGGACCCAGAAATGCAGGCTTAAGTTGAGCACTTGCTAGAGATTAGAAGTTATGAAGGTGAGTGACTCATAGGCATTGAGAGTGGCTAAGAGCTCTGGAAGCTCTTATAGAAAATCCAGGTTTGCTTCACAGGACCCACATGATGGCTCATGACCACCTCTAATTGTGTTCCAGGTGAGTTGATGCCCTCTTCAGGCCTCTGCTAGCACCAGGTACAAGTGTGGTACACAGACATATATGCAGGCAAAACACCACTACACATTAAAAATAAAGTAAAATGAGAGAGAGAGAGAGAGAGAGAGAGAGAGAGAGAGAGAGAGAGAGAATTTTTAGAAAGTACTCTGTATAAGTTTTTTGCTTAATGAAAGGATACACTTTTAGATAGTGATTGCTGAAGATCAAAATACAGTATTTCCAGAGGCAGTAGGCAAAACTAATTAGATAAGTTGCCAGGGACAATGCAAAATAAAAATGGTGAGTTTCTTGCCTCAAAGATTAGGAAAGAGTTCAAGACAATGGCAAAATAGAATTCAGGCAAGCTGAGAGCCCTGTTTGAGGATGGGGTCTTGGGTGACTTCCCATGTCATATGCTCATGTAGTGGCAATGGCAAAACCATCTGAGGACTGAGTGGAATACAGTCACTGGTGTAACTTTGGGTATTTCTTCTTCTGTATCTTCTTACTTCCTCCTTTTCTTTGGTTATACATATAAATAGCTATGGTAATAAAAATGATGGATGCTGGAGAAGTCCCAGGTACGGAAAGCGTTTGGAAGCATGATCTATTTAAGGGCTGACCCTCACTATTCATCGATGCCAAATTTAAATGGGAAAGTTGATGTCTCTGGTCTGAAGCACTATATCATGATGTCACTGTGCAGCAGCTGTGGGAGTTTCCAAGTGATATTCATATTAAATCTATCATTTTAAGCCTAGCATTCCTAAAAGCCTCTATTTTCTTACATATACATGAAGCTTTCCTCGAATCTAGCTGAATGCCAGGCAATTCTTTTGTGTTGTAAAAAAGGAAGCCTTTCTATAGCTCATTGAAGACCATTTTCTGTGTTAAGAAACACATTTTGAGTTAAAGTTGATTTAGTTCTACTTGCCCCCACAAGTCACGTCTTCTGCAGCACAATTTCTATAGAAGAGTCAAAAACTTGTGTAAATTTCAAAAATTTTTACTTTAGAGAAACTTTTGACTTACTGAGGAATTAGGCACATTGTTGTTGTTATACTAGACTTTATTCCTTAATACTGGGATGAATTTAGACATGTGATTGTCAACTATAAAATCATAATTTTTAATTATATATTATATAATAATTCATACTTTATAAAAATCTGAGAATTTGTCCAAGAATCTGTCAGTATTGAGAGGAATGAGTTGTGAGGGTTAGGAGACTATTCATGCAAGATTCACACATCTTTGCTCCTAGTCCAACCTCAAAACAGATTACTGAATGGCCTTAGAAGAAGCAAGCCAAGAGAGAAAGGTTTCTTTTAGAGATCAACATGGCAGACAAGCTCTAGTGGTTTGTGGACGGACGTGGCAGGAAACAAGCACACAAAACAAAAAATGCTTGCAATTTTAGCAATGGAAAAAAAGTAATATCTAAAGAGTTTCAATTTCTTTCTAGTTGATTTAGGAAGAATTGTTATGAAAAATTAAGAGCCAGTGCCCCCTAACTGCAGTGTGTATCCCTGAATTTAGAAGGACAAATGCTTTAGGCCTTCAGTTCTTTCTTTATCTCATTACTTCTTCCTTCTCTTCTTTATATCTTCCCCTGACTTCTTTCCATGTCTGTACTATCCAATATTAAACCCAAGTCCTTACAAAAGGCCAGGCAAGAGCTCTACCACTAAGCTACATCTCTACTTCTCTGAGCCTTGACTTTCTCTTTTATTTTTGGTAAATCTAACAACACACTGAATTTTCTTTCTCTTTTCTTCTTAAATTATTCTCTCTCTCTCTCTCTCTCTCTCTCTCTCTCTCTCTCTCTCTCTCTCACACACACACACACAATTGCTCTAAGTTCTACTCTACTTCTATCTAAGTCCACTACTTAGCTAGGATAAATTTCTAGTATCTTTCAATGTAAAGTTGAATAGACTCTATGAACCTAACATAAAAGAGATTGCATGTAATAGTGAAGCAAGTTTTAAAAATTATACATTAAAATCAAGTTCTTAAAGGAAATATTGAAAATATTAAATCTACTCATATTTAGTGATGTCATTCTCAACTTTTAAATATAACTTCTAATAACTTTTAATTAATTCTTGGAGAATTTCATGCGTGTACACAATGCATTTCGATTGGACCTACCTCTTCAAATCCTCTTCCAACCTCATGTCTTTTTACATTTTCATAACCCAGTGAGTTCAGTTTGTGCTGCTCAAATAATCATGGGCCAGGGACTATCCACTGGAACAAAGTCAGCTTTAACCACTATCCACTGCTAGCCAGCTACACCTTTAGAGAAGATGGACTCTCCCTCCCTAAATAGCCATCACCATAGCCCCTTGGCTATGGGCAAGGGCTGACAGCTGTGCCTCCTTGATGTTAGAATGTTGATCTTGTATAGCCAATCACAATACCTTGTGAGGTCACAAGTATACAGGTCTCATCATGTCCAGAAGACTCTATTTTATCTTGGGCCTCCACAACCTCTCACCCTTATGATCTTCCTGCCTACTCTTCTGTGATGGGCATGGCATAGGGAATATGATATAGCTGTTCCATCATGGCTCAGTGTAAGAGCCCAGGCTTACTTACCAGGCTTCAGTCATCTGATAAGGCTGTGAGGAATTAAAGCAGGCCAGTTGGAAGGGCCACAACACAACTGAGGCTGTGACTATTTTATCGAGAGCAATCGTACCTTTTATACATTTATTTATCAGAAACAGAATATAATGGCAATTGCCAGGATCAATACAGTTGTGGTTGCCAGGATACAATGACACTTGCAAGCTATACAGAGTACAAAAGATTAATGTCTAAGAGCCAATTGTTCTGTCAAGCTTCTATGCATCCTTGGCTACTAAGGGAAAATACAGAAATACACAAAGCAGCCTGAATGAAGCTTTCAGAGCCTGAGGGGAGAGCATCAGTTTCTCGGGAACTGGAATGTAAATTGTGCCCGAGGAGCCAACATACTCTAACCTGAAAAACTATGATTCACATCTCTCAAAGTAGTCAGGCCACGCCAACGCCAGAGTTCCCTGTAGCTGAGCACTCCTCAGAAACTTACTCTTTGCATTTTGAACAGTTGTGAGGTTTGGCATTAACCTTCATCCACTGCACAAAGAAGCTCCTTTTATGAGGACCTAGAGCTGCAGTAATCAATGGGTTAAGGGGACAGGTTTAGAGAGCAAGGTGGATACTTATGCCCATTTAGCAAACTAATTGCAATAGGCTCACTTCTCATCTATGCTACAGTTAACTCAAACTCAACTGATGCACTTCCAATGACACGTTTCCCTTTAGGAAGAGCCTCATCTGATGTCACCAAAATGTTTATAATCTAGAAAAACTGGGGGACTCAAAATGTTTTAACATTTAATTTTTTAAAAATAAAATTTACATACGGAGTGGATTTAAGCTAGGAAAATTGGGCTCAGGATGTAGCTCAGAACTCAGTGACAAAGCTAAGGGCCAGAGTGTTTGCCTAATAGCTTGGGGCTGGAGAATGAATGAGAATGAGAACCAGTCATAAGGATAGTACAGGGCTCTTCTGTACTCCCAACCCAGACTCTGCTACTGTTAAGCTACTTGAATACACCGTGATGAATGAAACAATAATGAGACATTTTCAGGGAAACTCTACATTGCATTCATATTTTCAGTTTTTCCTAATGTTTGTTTTTCTTTTGTTATCTGCCCCTGAGTTCTGTCTGAGGTAACATGTCACATGCAATTGTATCTCTCCACCCTAGCCTCCTCTTGGTATGACTGATTCTCAGACCTTGCTTTGACAACCTTGGGCACTTAGAGGAACACAAGTCTCTCAGATCTCTAAGTATTTTTTCAGAATTGTACTGGGGCTATGCATTTGGAAGAAGAAGATTTCTCTGACCACCCTTTATTAATGTTATGTCCTAGCAACTCGACCCATCATTACTGATGTTAACCTTGGTCACATGGCTGAGGTAGTGGTCCTCAGGTTTTCACCCCTTTGTTTTGTATTGTACTCCTTAGAAGGAATTTTCTATAAATAACACACGACTCTTCTCGGGAGGGACATATTTGCATCTACATTCTTTGGAGCTCAATGGCAGATAAGTTTATTTTTATTTATTTATTTTTTTGGCAGATAAGTTTATTATTCCTCCATTATCTATTTGCTTATTCAGTCACATATTCATGACATTCTGGATTCATAGATACATCGTTATAACGTTTTTTGTCATTCTCCCATACATATCATTAATTTTGTTTCATGTATTTCCAGATTTATCCTTGGAAACAGTTGAATTATTGTATATTTTATCATAGCTTTAAAACAAATAATATGTGTATTCCTAAAAGATACCCAAATACATTTTATATTTTAGAGTAAAATTATTGTCTTCAAAGAAAATTCAGGTCAGTAAAGTATTCAAATAGACTGATTTTCTGTGATTACAACAGATTTTCGGTGTTTATATCAAGGCTTCTTCCAGCATCAAGAAAGAAATCTTTGTTTTTATAATTCCAATTCTTCCATCCTGATCCATACTGATACCAAAAATGTTCTCGGTACCAGACTAGGGACACACTACTGCATACTTTGAATAATAAAAACCAAAGTCAAGACCATATCTAGAAACTTCCTGCTATGAACAGAACAAAGAGGGGGAAAAAAAACTTATACTGCAAAATTAGAACAACTCATGGGGATATTAGCAAAGTTACGCACCACGTGTGATGTCGACATTCTCGTGCCCGTGTTCTGATGTCAGACTGTTGTTTCCCACCACACAGTACCAAGCCACAATTGAGTCTGCTCTACCTGCTTAAACTAAAGGCAGAATCTATAAATTTTCACCTCAAGGAAGTAGTCGTCTTCACTGAACTCTTCACTTGTCCCCACAGAGACACATTTATTTCGAGGAACATGTAAAGTAAAGTTTACCATGTTAGTGTAAAATCCAATGTGTTTTGACAGATACTCTCAGATGTATAAATAGCCCATTTCTTTCATTCCAATTTTTTTTCTGGTTTCCTTTGTAGTTACTGCCTTTCCCACTGACAACCCTTGGCAACCAAGGACCTGATCTTTGTCTTTGCCTTTCCCGGCGACCATCCAGATGGACCCATATGGTGTGCTGCCTTTTGTGTCTGGCTCCTTTCACATTGTCTAATTCTTAAAGATCCAACCTTATCAACACTTGCATTATAATGAACTCCTTTTGTGCAGAGGATAGTCCATTTTATTTCTTTATCCATTTAGCTTTTGATAGACACTTAGATTGTTTCTGACCTTAGCAGATGCATGAACTCAGGCATGTTTATATGGGCACACTTTCCCTCCTAACTCCAGTAAATACTTAGGGGTTCAATTGCCATGCCATTTTTATTTAACTTTGTAAGAAATTACCACTTTGTTTTTCACAGTAGCCCTACCCATTTGCATTTTTACCAGCAGTGTATGGTCATTTAGTGTCTTCATTTTCAATCTTTTGAATCTTATTCCTTTTCATAAGCCTTGCACAATATTAAACCAGCATTCTATCACTGAGCTATATCCTAGCCACCTGTTTTATAATTTTTTGTATCCTGTCTAAGAAATCTTTTGCCTATGCCAAACTATTGAGATTTCTTGACTTCTTCTAGAAGTCATATGCTACTGAGTTCTGGAGATACATTTGGCTTGGGTCTATTTTAAACTAAATTTGTTTAATATCAAGTAATTATTTTTAAGTTTTAATGGATTCTTAGACTCCATATTCAATACAAAATATATCTGAATGTTGTGCTGTTTTCCATGGCTTGACCTGTTCTGCTCTATTACTCCATATAGTGAGATGTTACCTGTAATCTCTTGGCTGGGAGATGATCCCCCCAGGAGATAGCTTCTACTGTCCATCCTCTCTTTGTAGTTGTTTTTCTTTTGCCCCTCTAAAATCAGTATCAGTGAGATAGATATCTTTGAGAAATTGTTACAGTCACAGATTCCTTCAACCTTTATCTTTATTTTTTTTAACTCTTTAAAAATTTCATACAATGTATTTTGATCATATTCACCTTCCAAATTCTCATGGATCCATGCCCCTTTCCACACCCACCCAACTTTGTTTCCATACTTGCTTTTAAATTCATAGAGTTAAATTTGTGTTTTCCATGTGCTCCTACACATGTGGCTATCTTCTGAACCATGGTCAACCTAGCATGAGCCACAGCCGTACCCTCTTCTAGCAGCCATCAATGGCTAGTAGCTCCTCAGTGAGGGATAGGACTTCATGCTCCCCTCCTCTTTGGAGTATGTTGAATGCCAACATGGAAGAATTGGGATTGAAGATGCAGTGTAAAATAGTGAAGAATGTGGATTGTAGAATAATGTTTTCCTTAGGACAGATCTTACAATGTCCTTTGGAAATACAATCCCAGACTTAAGGCTATAAGGATTCTCATAGAAGCAGAGCTGAGGTACAGCAGATGGGTCTCTGCAAGGACAAACAAATGGCAGAAGAAAAGTAAGCTGTATTTGCCCCTTGAAAGAATATTTAGTTAAAGGTCAAAATCCGAAAGCAGATAAGAAATAACTGAAGGTCCACATGTTGGAGGAGTATCCAGAAGGGCTTGAGATCCTAAAGATTTCCAGAAAAGATCAAGCAGAAGGAGGATCCAGAGAAGAGAACTACACCTGCTTCTGGAGATTTTTTTTTTTAACAAGTAGTGGGGGTGGGAGGGATGGAAGATATGAGAAGGAAAAAAAAAACTGTCTCTTATCAGTGGTTCTTAACTTGAATTTCTGAGAGCAATTAGTAAATGTTACAAGATTAAATATTCCATTTGTAGAACATAACAAAGTTTGTGACTTGATTTAAAATATTTCTTTTTAAAAATACCTACCAGAAGTAGATGCTCACAATCATCCATTGGACAGAGCACAGGGTCACCAATGAAAGAGCTAGAGAAAGTACCCAAGGAGCTGAAGGGCTTTGAAGCCCCATAGGTGGAACATCAATATGAACTAACTAGTTCCCCCAGAGCTCCTTGGGACTAAACCACCAATCAAAGAAAACACACAGTGGGACTTGTGGCTCTAGTTGTATATGTAGCAGAGGATGGCCTAGTTGGTCATCAATGGAAGTAGAGGCCCTAGGTCCTGTGAAGGTTCTATGCCCCAGTATAGGGGAATGCCAGGGCCAGAAATGGGAGTGGGTGGGTTGGGGGTCAAGGGGAGGCTGGAGGGGATAGGGGATTTTCAGAGGGGAAACTAGGAAAGGGGATAACATTTGAAATGTAAATAAAGAAAATATCTAAATATCTATATCTACATCTATCTATCTATCTATCTATCTATCTATCTATCTAATCTATCAAACCCATCAGTCTCTACCACAGTTGTTAATATGAATTATCAAGCCATAAAAGTGGAACTGTCCTCATCTACATTTCCTACTTCCTAGGCTTTGAATCCTTTTCCTCATTTTATTATTTATCATTATTTATCTATCTATATCCATTGATCCATCCATTTATCTATGTATAGTCTATCTATCTATCTATCTGTCTGTATCTATCTATCTATCTTTATTTCTATCTATCATCTATCTATCTTCTTCCTTATCTTCTTTCTCCTCTTCCTTGTCCTCTTCCTCCTCCTCCTTCTCCTTGATCTATCATCTATCCATTTTATGTGTATGTAGGGGTATGCCAGTGCTACAGTGCATGTCTGGAGGTCAGAAGACAAATTATACATGTCAATTCTCTCCTTCCACCTTATTTCAGGCTTGTTCTAGGAATCAAATGCAGGTCTTCAAGTGAGGCAGCAGGGCACTTTTACCCACTGACACAACTTGCCAGCCTCTTTTCTTTCAGTTTACTTATAGCATGTCTCCTCGGAGGTGTCAGCCTACCGAGGAACGAGAGAAAGTCACCTAAAATTTATCTTGCTAATTAATTGTGTGATAATTATAGATATCTTATAGAGATGGCTATGTAGAGGAGGGAGATACCTATGAAAAAGTCAGTTTTAAGATTGGTTAGGGAAGGGTGACATACTAGGAACTTAATTGAGGCAAGAGAGGAAACCACACTTCTCTCTTGGGGCATTACATTCCAGGCTCAAAGTTGCCAACATAGCAGCTGCCATGCTTGCTTGCAGGACAAAGAAGTTGGTTACAGGGAGGGAATAGCAGGAGTGGTCAGAGGTGTGTGTGTCAGAGGTTATGACTGGCAGTTCTTGGGTAGTATGGTGCTCCTCACATTGGGCCATTGACTTAGGATTGTGTAGGGAAGGTTTGGCCTTCTAGTGTTTTCTATCAGCAACAGTGAGGGAGCATCTTTCATTGCTCCTTGTACTCTTTTGGCTAATGACTCATTAAAATAGGTGGACTTTTGCAAACTATTTTATGATCTGACCGATTCTGGAAAAGCAAAGTGCTTTTGTGTGGCTTTGGAGAGACAATACAATGAGTAGAGCATGCCATAAGTTGGCTAGGGACCTTTGAGAAAAGAGTCACCGAGGTCCACTCAGGAGTCCAGGGACAATAATGGAAAATGTTTGACAACAGAGAGGAGGAGAGAAGATGAAAATGGGTTTCTTGCTAAATAATCAGGCATGGATTAGATGACTACCTTTCTGACTGGGATCCTTTTCTCTATGATTTTGAAGTCAGCAATCCTCAGTGATTGATAGATCTTTTCTTGAGGTTTTCTTCATGTCTTCATTTTAAGATCTAGTCTATTACCTTTAAGAGCTGAGTTACTCCATGACCCCTTTTCATTCTTGGAAAATAAATTCCTTCAAGAAGTAGCAATATTTTTCTAATAGTACATAAACACTCTTTAAAGAGACCTATTATTAATTATTAAAGTTTATTTTTAGAGTTTCTTTAGTTTTATACCTCAATGGAATTGTATATGCAGACATTTTGTGTGTGTGTGTGTGTGTGTTTGATGGACTAAGTCTGTTTCTGTTGTTTTTGTGTATATAATTTCAGAGCTTAACACATTTTTGCACAATCAAAAGGAGGGCTCATCTTTGGAGAAGTTTGTCTTTCTCTCATCAGTCATTAGATACCTGTACTTTTTTGTAATGGTAGGGACTTGCAAATTCCCCCCTTTGTGTTACCATGTTCATTGATATTGCCATTGTTTCAGTCTTGTTCATGCATCCATTTCTAAGAGAGATCATTTTGAAAGACTTCCAGGTACTCTGGTTCTTTCTATCTGCTCTTCTGAGACATCTCCTGAATCACAGATGCAGGATCTATGGTATACATGTAACTATTGGACTGGGAGCCACTGATCTCCACATTTTGTCCAGTTCTACTTTTTTATGATGGTCTTCATTTGATGTCAAGAGAGGCTTCTTAAGTAATGGATGGTAGCTACTCTTACCCGTGGATATATGAATAAAATTTTGAATGTAAAATGGAATTGTGCTGGTCTAGTAAAGTGGTAGTAATAGATTCTTTTCTAAAGTCCATGTACACATTATACCCAGCAAGCTAGTTAAGTTTCCAATTCCAGACATGATTTCCCTCCTGCTGAATGGACTGTATGTCCAATTAGACACCTGTTGGTTGCCACCTTGTGTTCCATGACAATTACCACTATGGCAAGATATACATAAAAGTACCAATTCTTTTCTCAAGAACAAAAATAAAAGGGGCACAAGAAAAGGTGAGAGAGGGTTAGATTATGGCTACAAGAACACAAATTATAATGGACCATGGGTCAATTTTGTATTAATTTGGCAAGTATGTTCACTTGGAAAAATTAATTAATCACCTATATATGTCAGAATGTGCTTGGGTTGAGACACATGAGGAAGAATAATAAATGTATATGTACAAAGAGGTGGACCATCTAGATGCCTCAGATTGAAACACTTCCCGCAATGTTTTCCTCCCTTATTTTTATTGTAGTTTTTAGAAATAATAGGAGTCAAAACTTAAACATTTCACAATGTCAGCTGTTCCCCTTTCAGACTAATTTTACTGTCGCAGGCGACTGTTGTGTAATAGAATCTGTCAAGAAGGATGCTATGTATACTTTTCTTTAGTTTATAACTTGTCACCATGTTGTCTAACAACATAGAAAAGCCAATGGTTCTAAATGTGTCATTAAATACCTCTGTGGGCCAAGTCTATCCACCCTACATTCTTTAGGTCTTTAGCCAGTTCAGAACCTGTTCCCTTCCAGTATATTCTTGAGTTGTATCCTTTTCTTACCTAATCCCCATCTGTCTATTCTTCTTGGGGTCTGAGGCTGGAAAATAATGTCCTGTTGTTCCTACCTCTCTTTTGGTAACATCTTTTATTCAAAGACAATTTATTCTGCTATTTTTTTGGCTGCCATGTTTTCTTATGAATATGTTGATCTTATTGAACATGGATGTTCTTTATGGCTAGTCTTTCCCCACCTACATTTTATATTTCATGAAATAAATATATTCCAAGTACATTACCCAAAAGAATAGCATCATTTGCATTTTGTTGAACATTTTATTTCTTTTATTAATATTAATACTGTCCTTGACTCATTTTTATAGTGTCTTTTTATACCCCTTTGGATTTAGCACTCAAATAATTGTCAGTGGCTAAGTAAATGTTAGGTAATGCCTTTTCATGCATTAAGATGCATAGCCTTTGGATTTAGAGACTTTTACATTAACTTTAAAATAGGGAGTTATTTTTGGATGCATTAATAAAACCTCTCAGGTATTATCCTCTGTTAATTCTCATGTATTCATTTTTATTTTAAAAATGAGTCTGAAGAAGCTTCACTTTTGGGGAACAGGGAATCTCAGACACTAAAAGACAGTTACTACAGGGTCACAGTAATACCTCATTTGTTTCCCCATTCATTGATATTCTTTTTGAAAATCATTTTTCTTTCTGAGGTATACTGTTATTCTCTATATTACAAAAGTAAGGCATTGCAGGTGCAGAGGCACATC
This sequence comes from Mus caroli, assembly GCF_978045245.1. NCBI lineage: Eukaryota > Metazoa > Chordata > Mammalia > Rodentia > Muridae > Mus > Mus caroli. The sequence continues at coordinate 51,032,039 of NW_028227264.1, forward strand.
ATACCTAATGCAGAGTACAGGACCAGCATCTTCATAAGACAATGGGCCAGGCATCACAGGCTCACCTCATCACTGTTATTCATGGGACACTGGTAAGACTTCTCCAAAATGACAGGCATCATCACCTAGCAAACATTTATGTTGCAAACCAAGAGGGATACAAAGTCAAAGGTACATGTCTTGTTTGCCATTATATATTGCAGATATACTAGTACTTTGTGAATGACAGGCAATTGGATGTTTCTGAGAATTTACTGTCTGAGTAGAGTTATCAGTAGGAGATAAAAACTAAATGGCAGAGAATAAAGAGGTGAGCCAGAGCCTTAGTTGTTGACAATGTCCTCAAGACAATAGAATAATAAATGAATATTGGAAAAGATCAGTCTAACAAGGATGCAAAGGCCAGACAGTATATATCTTAGGCCTTGTGGACCATATGTAGGCATTACTACTTTTTTCTATATGCTTGTTTTTTTTTTTTGTTTTTTTTTTTTGTTTTTTTTTTTTTTTTTTTTTTTTTTGGTTTTTCGAGACAGGGTTTCTCTGTATAGCCCTAGCTGTCCTGGAACTCACTTTGTAGACCAGGCTGGCCTCGAACTCAGAAATCCGCCTGCCTCTGCCTCCCGAGTGCTGGGATTAAAGGTGTGCGCCACCACGCCCGGCTTGCTTGTTTATTTTCTAAGCATCCTGTAATGGCAAAAACCTTTTGTTAGGCTATAGATAACCTCAAAATCAGACCTGGATTGGGTTTGGCCTGAAGGTTGTAGTTTCTTGCTATAAAGCCAAATCACTAAATGATCCCTGATATATTCACAGGGTCATAGATTTAGGAAAGGCAACATGAAAAGCAGTTCCCTAGGCCATCTCTTTGGCTAATGTCATTTATATATGCCCCAAGACATTATTTCCGGGAGGAGTAGTCATAATGGTGTCATTACGTCTTTGTTAGCTCTATTAAGGTAACACTTGTTGCTTGAAGTTTTGAAGTTTTGTTATACCGGTTTTATGAAACAAGTTGGGCAGTGCTTCCTGTTCTTACGTTTTCTAAAGAAGAGCTTGGGTAAGACTAGTTTGGGGGAGATTCTCTGTTGAGAAGCCAATACCGATTTCACAAGTCCAGTCAAGATAAGCTCTTCTTCTCTCTGCTACCTCTTTTCTTTCCGTTCTCCTCTTTCCCACGCTCCCATTAGGAGGTTCTTTACTATTTAGGATTTTTAGCTTATTCAATGGCTTTAGGTACAAGGATGACAATACCCATCATTTTAACTGCCTATGTTGCAGACCTGTTCTGTGACTCAGAATGAACTCAGGGAAAAGAAGCTAGAAAAGAAGTTCAGCCAGGATAGCCTTTCCCATGCTGAGGACCTCCTCAAAGGTTTTGCTGCCCTCCTTAGTAGTCTTGCTTTTCTTACATTTAGGATCTCTAGGTCAGTGGTTCTCAACCTGTAGGTTGCAACCCTGTTGCAGATATTTACATTAGGATTCATAACAGTAGGGAAAGTTATTCTTAAGAAGGAGCAATGGGGTTAATTTTATGGTTGGGGGTCATCACAACACAAGAAACTGTATTAAACGTGACCGCATTGGAAAGGTTGAGAGGCACTGCTCTAGAAAGGATGGTCCTTGTTATTACTTTCCCAAGAATTTGTAGGCAGTTAATAGAGAAGATTGGGTTGCTGAGAAATTATAAGAACATCTAGGAAATAATGTAGTCACTGTTCAAGGTGATTCAGCTACTATTTGAAGCAGTGGCAGAAATTTGCACTACGATTTTGCAGTTGTGGAGAATGTAAAGATTGCAAAGTCCTTGTACTCAGCTCCTGAGACAGCAGCACAGGAAGCTGTGAGACTGAAGCCTAAACTGTAAAGCAGATCGATCCTGAGAATTTGGAGACGTAAAGAAGACAGAATGTCAGGGAGGGTGCAGATAGCAAGTGGAGTCAGCCCAAGAATGAAGCCAGTTGTGTTAGATTGAGAGGTACCTTAGAGATTATCAACCCATATGTCTCTGTGTGTGTCTGTGAGGCCATTAAAAAAAAGGAAAGAAAAGAAAAGCTAACTAAGAGAAGACCTGTACTCCAAAAGTGGGGAGCACCATTTTATGGATTGAAAGCCTTTAAGGAGAATGCCACAGGCATGTGTGTTCTCTCTGTATCACGGCTTCTCTACAAGCCTCTCTGCCACTGTGAGGCATGGATGCCTCCAAGACTGAGGCAAACAATCCTTTGCATCTTCATTCTTACAATGCTGAAATGTTCAGCACAGACACTGCCATAAAGAACAAGACAGCAATGGGGTACCAAGAGTGACAGCTGCATATCTTGAATTATTTGAGTATACATTATCAGCACAGATATGATGTTTACACAGTCAAATTCACTACTCTAAATATCTGCACAGGATAGAAACTTAGAAAACCAACACTGGACAAATATTAAATATTATAGCTCTCACTTCACCATTTTATATGTCATAGCCCAAAGTAAACTTTGCACCTAAGTTTATTCAATCCTCATTTTAGACTCACTATGTAATTACAATATGTACCACACATATTCACACATGCACATATCCTGAAGTTATAGGCCCTATGTGTGGAGTGTGAATGCTATTACATTTTTCCAACCCAAAATTCTAAAGCATCGTCAATGTTCCATGAAAAAGAATACATTGATACTTGTTTACTAATATTTTCTGCATTGAATTTAACAAGGTAGATTTACTTTAATTCCATTTATTTTGGTGCAGGGGCAGAAATACGAGTTAAACTTGGATGGTTCTATTCTAGTTTTAGAAAATATTATATGAAGTACAAGGTACAAGAATGCCCAATGCTTTGATAAGAATATAAGAATGCTGACTGTCTTAGTTATTTTTTCCCTTGTGATAAAGTACTAAGACAAAAGCAGCTAAAGGAAGGTGAACCATTTTGGCTCACAGTTCCAGGGTAGAGTCCATCATGTGGATCATGCTATCTAGTAGCCCATGGTACAGAAGTCGAAGCAGCGAGAGCTTGGGGTAGCTGGTCACATCACTTCTCCAGTCAGGAAGAACAGGGAGATGAACTAAAGCCTGTGCTCAGGTTGCATTCTCCTCCTTTACACCCTAGAGAATAGTGACATCCACAGGAGGTGGGCTTTTCCATCTCGGTTAACCTAACCAAGATAATTCTGTCACAAGAATGCCCAGAGGGCCCCCATCTCCCAGGCAGCTCTAAATCTTATGAAATCGATGGTTATTAACCATCACAGTAACTAAACCAAGAAAACAACGAATGGCACAATTTATGTAAAATTTATAAGAACTGATGATGGTTATAGTGTTGGAAGTAACCATACTGGTTATTTAAATGTATGTTTTAAACAAACTAATTAAAATTTGGAAATTTAATACAGGAGCAAGTTTTATAAAAAAAGAGTACTTTCCCTGCATCTTCCTGTTTTAAAGACAAATATCTTTTTTTTTTTTTATGAATATAGGATTTATCTTTAATAATAATTGGTTAATTACATTATAATACAAAAGGTTTAAATTTTATATTTATCAAACCAAAAAGTAGAGTTCAATGCAATTCTCACAACAATCTCCTCAAGTGGAAAGAATATAACAATTTTTCTACAATTTTTGCTTACAGTTTTGGTAGTTGAATATAACTAAACTAGACTCTCTTTTGTTGAGGTATAGCTTGCATGTGTTCACATTCCTTCCACTATTTTTTTTTTTTTATTTTTTTATTTATTTATTTTTTTAATATTTTTATTACATAATTTCCTCAATTACATTTCCAATACTATCCCAAAAGTCCTCCATAGCGCCCCCCACTTCCCTACTCACCCATTCCCATTCTTTTGGCCCTGGCATTCCCCTATATTGGGGCATATAAAGTTTGCAAGTCCAATGGGCCTCTCTTTCCATTGATGGCCGACTAGGCCATCTTTCGATACATATGCAGCTAGAGACAAGAGCTCCAGGGTTCCGGTTAGTACATCATGTTGTTCCAACAATAGGGTTGCAGATCCCTTTAGCTCCTTGGGTACTTTCTCTAGCTTCTCCATTGGGAGCCCTGTGATACATCCAATAGCTGACTGTGAACATCCACTCCTGTGTTTGCTAGGCCCCGGCATCGTCTCACAAGAGACAGCTATATTTGGGTCCTTTCAGCAAGATCTTGCTAGTGTATGCAATGGTGTCAGCGTTTAGAAGCTGATTATGGGACGGATCCCTGGATACAGCAGTCTCTAAATGGTCCATCCTTTCATCACAGCTACGAACTTTGTCTCTGTAGCTCCTTCCCTGGGTGTTTTGTTCCCAATTCTAAGAAGGTGCACAGTGTCCACACTTTGGTCTTCATTCTTCTTGAGTTTCATGCGTTTAGCAAATTGTATCTTATATCTTGGGTATCCTAAGTTTTGGGCTAATATCCACTTATCAATGAATACATATTGTGTGAGTTCTTTTGTGATTGTGTTACTTCACTCAAGATGATGCCCTCCAGGTCCATCCATTTGGCTAGGAATTTCATAAATTCATTCTTTTTAATAGCTGAGTAGTACTCCATTGTGTAAATGTACCATAATTTCTGTATCCATTCCTCTGTTGAGGGACATCTGGGTTCTTTCCAGCTTCTGGCTATTATAAATAGGGCTGCTATGAACATAGTGGAGCATGTGTCCTTTTTACCGGTTGGGACATCTTCTGGATATATGCCCAGGAGAGGTATTGCTGGATCCTCCGGTAGTACTATGTCCAATTTTCTGAGGAACCGCCAGACTGATTTCCAGAGTGGTTGTACAAGCTTGCAATCCCACCAACAATGGAGGAGTGTTCCTCTTTCTCCACATCCTCGCCAGCATCTGCTGTCACCTGAATTTTTGATCTTAGCCATTCTGACTGGTGTGAGGTGGAATCTCAGGGTTGTTTTGATTTGCATTTCCCTGATGATTAAGGATGTTGAACATTTTTTCAGGTGCTTCTCTGCCATTCGGTATTCCTCAGGTGAGAATTCTTTGTTCAGTTCTGAGCCCCATTTTTTAATGGGGTTATTTGACTTTCTGGAGTCCACCTTCTTGAGTTCTTTATATATATTGGATATTAGTCCCTTATCTGATTTAGGATAGGTGAAGATCCTTTCCCAATCTGTTGGTGGTTTTTTTGTCTTATTGATGGTGTCTTTAGCCTTGCAGAAGCTTTGTAGTTTCATGAGGTCCCACTTGTCAATTCTCGATCTTACAGCACAAGCCATTACTGTTCTATTCAGGAATTTTTCCCCTGTGCCCATATCTTCAAGGCTTTTCCCCACTTTCTCCTCTATAAGTTTCAGTGTCTCTGGTTTTATGTGAAGTTCCTTGATCCACTTAGACTTGACCTTAGTACAAGGAGATAGGAATGGATCGATTCGCATTCTTCTACATGTTAACAACCAGTTGTGCCAGCACCATTTGTTGAAAATGCTGTCTTTCTTCCACTGGATGTTTTTAGCTCCCTTGTCGAAGATCAAGTGACCATAGGTGTGTGGGTTCATTTCTGGGTCTTCAATTCTATTCCATTGGTCTATTTGTCTGTCACTATACCAGTACCATGCAGTTTTTATCACAATTGCTCTGTAGTAGAGCTTTAGGTCCGGCATGGTGATTCCACCAGAGGTTCTTTTATCCTTGAGAAGAGTTTTTGCTATCCTAGGTTTTTTGTTATTCCAGATGAATTTGCAGATTGCACTTTCTAATTCGTTGAAGAATTGATTTGGAATTTTGATGGGGATTGCATTGAATCTGTAGAATGCTTTTGGCAAGATAGCCATTTTTACAATGTTGATCCTGCCAATCCATGAGCATGGGAGATCTTTCCATCTTCTGAGATCTTCTATAATTTCTTTCTTCAGAGACTTGAAGTTTTTATTATACAGATCTTTCACTTCCTTAGTTAGAGTCACGCCAAGATATTTTATATTATTTGTGACTATTGAGAAGGGTGTTGTTTCCCTAATTTCTTTCTCAGCCTGTTTATTCTTTGTGTAGAGAAAGGCCATTGATTTGTTTGAGTTAATTTTATATCCAGCTACTTCACCGAAGCTGTTTATCAGGCTTAGGAGTTCTCTGGTGGAATTTTTAGGGTCACTTATATATACTATCATATCGTCTGCAAAAAGTGATATTTTGACTTCCTCTTTTCCAATTTGTATCCCTTTGATCTCCTTTTGTTGTCGAATTGCTCTGGCTAGGACTTCAAGTACAATGTTGAATAGGTATGGAGAAAGTGGACAGCCTTGTCTAGTCCCTGATTTTAGAGGGATTGCTTCAAGCTTCTCACCATTTACTTTGATGTTGGCTACTGGTTTGCTGTAGATTGCTTTTATCATGTTTAGGTATGGGCCTTGAATTCCTGATCTTTCCAAGACTTTTATCATGAATGGGTGTTGGATCTTGTCAAATGCTTTTTCCGCATCTAACGAGATGACCATGTGGTTTTTGTCTTTGAGTTTGTTTATATACTGGATTACGTTGATGGATTTCCGAATATTGAACCATCCCTGCATCCCTGGGATGAAACCTACTTGGTCAGGATGGATGATTGTTTTGATGTGTTCTTGGATTCGGTTAGCAAGAACTTTATTGAGGATTTTTGCATCAATATTCATAAGGGATATTGGTCTGAAGTTTTCTATCTTTGTTGGGTCTTTTTGTGGTTTAGGTATCAGAGTAATTGTGGCTTCATAGAATGAGTTGGGTAGAGTACCTTCTGTTTCTATTTTGTGGAATAGTTTGTGAAGAACTGGGATTAGATCTTCTTTGAAGGTCTGATAGAACTCTGCACTAAACCCATCTGGTCCTGGGCTTTTTTTAGTTGGGAGACTATTAATGACTGCTTCTATTTCTTTGGGGGATATAGGGCTGTTTAGATCATTAACCTGATCTTGATTCAACTTTGGTACCTGGTATCTGTCTAGGAACTTGTCCATTTCATCCAGGTTCTCCAGTTTTGTTGAGTATAGCCTTTGGTAGAAGGATCTGATGGTGTTTTGGATGTCTTCAGGATCTGTTGTTATGTCTCCTTTTTCATTTCTGATTTTGTTAATTAGGATGCTTTCCCTGTGCCCTCTAGTGAGTCTGGCTAAGGGTTTATCTATCTTGTTGATTTTCTCAAAGAACCAGCTCCTTGATTGGTTGATTCTTTGAATAGTTTTTCTTGTTTCCACTTGGTTGATTTCACCCCTGAGTTTGATTATTTCCTGCCGTCTACTCCTCTTGGGTGAATTTGCTTCCTTTTGTTCTAGTGCTTTTAGGTGTGTTGTCAAGCTGCTAATGTGTGCTCTCTCTAGTTTCCTTTTGGAGGCACTCAGAGCTATGAGTTTTCCTCTTAAAAATGCTTTCATTGCGTCCCATAAGTTTGGGTATGTTGTGGCTTCATTTTCATTGAACTCTAAAAAGTCCTTAATTTCTTTCTTTATTCCTTCCTTGACCAAGGTATCATTGAGAAGAGTGTTGTTCAGTTTCCACGTGAAGGTGGGCTTTCTATTATTTATTTTGTTATTGAAGATCAGCCTTAGTCCATGGTGATCTGATAGGATGCATGGGACAATTTCAATATTTTTATATCTGTTGAGGCCTGTTTTGTGACCAATTATGTGGTCAATTTTGGAGAAGGTACCATGAGGTGCTGAGAAGAAGGTATATCCTTTTGTTTTAGGATAGAATGTTCTGTAGATATCTGCCAGATCCATTTGATTCATAATTTCTCTTAGTTTCACTGTGTCCCTGTTTAGTTTCTGTTTCCATGATCTGTCCATTGGTGAAAGTGGTGTGTTGAAGTCTCCCACTATTATTGTATGAGGTGCAATGTGTGCTTTGAGATTTACTAAAGTTTCTTTAATGAATGTGGCTGCCTTTGTATTTGGAGCATAGATATTCAGGATTGATAGTTCCTCTTGGAGGATTTTACCTTTGATGAGTATGAAGTGTCCCTCCCTGTCTTTTTTAATGACTTTGGGTTGGAAGTCAATCTTATCAGATATTAGAATGGCTACTCCAGCTTGTTTCTTCATGCCATTTGCTTGGAGAATTGTTTTCCAGCCTTTCATTCTGAGGTAGTGTCTATCCTTTTCTCTGAGATGAGTTTCCTGTAAGCAGCAAAATGTTGGGTCTTGTTTGTGTAGCCAGTTTGTTAGTCTATGTCTTTTTATCGGGGAGTTGAGTCCATTGATATTAAGAGATATTAAGGAAAAGAAATTGGTGTTTCCTGTTATTTTTGATGTTAAAGTTGGCATTTTGTTCTTGTGGCTGTCTTCTTTTAGGTTTGTTGAGGGATTACCTTCTTGTTGTTTCTAGGGCGTGGTTCCTGTCCTTGTATTGGTTTTTTTCTGTTATTATCCTTTGAAGGGCTGGATTCGTGGAGAGATAATGTGTGAATTTGGTTTTGTCGTGGAATACTTTGGTTTCTCCATCTATGTTAATTGAGAGTTTGGCTGGGTATAGTAGCCTGGGCTGGAATTTGTGTTCTTTTAGTGTCTGTATAACATCTGTCCAGGATCTTCTGGCTTTCATAGTCTCTGGTGAAAAATCTGGTGTAATTCTGATAGGCTTGCCTTTATATGTTACTTGGCCTTTTTCTCTTACTGCTTTTAGTATTCTATCTTTATTTAGAGCATTTGTTGCTCTGATTATTATGTGTCGGGAGGTATTTCTTTTCTGATCCAGTCTATTTGGAGTTCTGTAGGCTTCTTGTATGTTCATGGGCATCTCTTTCTTTAGATTTGGGAAGTTTTCTTCTATAATTTTGTTGAAGATGTTCGCTGGTCCTTTGAGTTGAAAATCTTCATTCTCATCCACTCCTATTATCCGTAGGTTTGGTCTTCTCATTGCGTCCTGGATTTCTTGGATGTTTTGAGTTAGGATCTTTTTGCATTTTACATTTTCCTTGATTGTTGTGCCGATGTTCTCTATGGAATCTTCTGCACCTGAGATTCTCTCTTCCATCTCTTGTATTCTGTTGCTGATGCTTGCATCTATGGTTCCAGATTTCTTTCCTAGGGTTTCTATCTCCAGTGTTGCCTCATTTTGGGTTTTCTTTATTGTGTCTACTTCCCTTTTTAGGTCTAGTATGGTTTTGTTCATTTCCATCATCTGTTTGGATGTGTTTTCCTGTTTTTCTGTAAGGACTTCTACCTGTTTGATTATGTTATCCTGTTTTTCTTTAAGGATTTGTAACTCTTTAGCAGTGTTCTCCTGCAATTCTTTAAGGGATTTTTGTGCTTCCTCTTTATTGTCTTCTTCCTTTTTAGCAGTGTTCTCCTGCATTTCTTTAAGTGTGTTATTAACGTCCTTCTTGAAGTCCTCTATCATCATCAGGAGATATGCTTTTAAATCGGTGTCTAGCTTTTCCGGTGTGTTGGGGTGCCCTGGACTGGGTGAAGTGGGGGTGCTGGGTTCTGATGATGGTGAGTGGTCTTGGTTTCTGTTAGTAAGATTATTACGTTTACCTTTCGCCATCTGGTAATCTCTGGGGTTAGTTGTTATCGTTGTCACTATTTAAAGATTGGAGCAGAAGCTGTGTTCCACTCACCAGCAGTCCCAAAATCCTGCGGCGGGGGTCGTGGGTAGCTGGCGGGTGTCAGGCAACCCTGCGCTCCCGCTACCCCGGCGCTGATCCAGCCGGATGAGGCCTGTGGTCCTACTCAGGCCGGTTTCTGCTTCCCTAACTAATGCAGTCTCAGGTCCCGCGCAATTGGATTGGAGCAGAAGCTGTGCTCCCCTCACCAGAAGTCTTAAGATCCTGTGGCGGGTGTTGTGGGCAGTTGGCGAGTGTCAGCAGACCCTGCGCCCCAGCTGCTCAGGTGCTTTTCTGACCGGAAGAGGGTTGTGGCCCTGTGTGGGCCGGATTTCTCTCTCCCCAACCAGAGCAGTCTCAGGTCCCGCGTGATTGGACTGGAGCAGAAGCTGTGTTCCACTCACCAGCAGTCCCAAAATCCTGCGGCGGGGGTCGTGGGTAGCTGGCGGGTGTCAGGCAACCCTGCGCTCCCGCTACCCTGGCGCTGATCCGGCCGGGTGAGGCCTGTGGCCCTACTCAGGCCGGTTTCTGCTTCCCTAACTAATGCAGTCTCAGGTCCCGCGCAATTGGATTGGAGCAGAAGCTGTGTTCCACTCACCAGCAGTCCCAAAATCCTGCGGCGGGGGTCGTGGGTAGCTGGCGGGTGTCAGGCAACCCTGCGCTCCCGCTACCCCGGCGCTGATCCAGCTGGATGAGGCCTGTGGTCCTACTCAGGCCGGTTTCTGCTTCCCTAACTAATGCAGTCTCAGGTCCCGCGCAATTGGATTGGAGCAGAAGCTGTGCTCCCCTCACCAGAAGTCTTAAGATCCTGTGGCGGGTGTTGTGGGCAGTTGGCGAGTGTCAGCAGACCCTGCGCCCCAGCTGCTCAGGTGCTTTTCTGACCGGAAGAGAGTTGTGGCCCTGTGTGGGCCGGATTTCTCTCTCCCCAACCAGAGCAGTCTCAGGTCCCGCGTGATTGGACTGGAGCAGAAGCTGTGTTCCACTCACCAGCAGTCCCAAAATCCTGCGGCGGGGGTCGTGGGTAGCTGGCGGGTGTCAGGCAACCCTGCGCTCCCGCTACCCTGGCGCTGATCCGGCCGGGTGAGGCCTGTGGCCCTACTCAGGCTGGTTTCTGCTTCCCTAACTAATGCAGTCTCAGGTCCCGCGCAATTGGATTGGAGCAGAAGCTGTGCTCCCCTCACCAGAAGTCTTAAGATCCTGTGGCGGGTGTTGTGGGCAGTTGGCGAGTGTCAGCAGACCCTGCGCCCCAGCTGCTCCCAAATATCTTTTAAATAAGCATCGTTCGCATTTTTTTTTCTCCCTGTAAAATTTGTGCAGTATACATACTCCAGTTCCTATGTATGTATGTATGTATGTATGTAACAGAGGAACTCCAGTTCCTATGTATGTATGTATGCATGTATGTATGTAACAGAGGAACTCCAGTTCCTATGTATGTATGTACGTATGTATGTATATATGTATGTAACAGAGGAACTCCAGTTCCTATGTATGTATGTATGTATGCATGTATGTATGTAACAGAGGAACTTCAGTTCCTATGTATGTATGTACGTATGTATGTATATATGTATGTAACAGGAACTGGAGTTCCTCTGTTTCATTTAGTTCAGAGTTCTCTTTTGCCTGTCAATCCTGAAGCTAGTCTCATCTAATACTTTAGTCATATGGATAATACTTAGTGAATGCCAAACAGTATTGTAGGTAGTGGAGATGTGGTGATGGTATGGGGATTGGGAGACATCTTTACCCAAATAAAATAAGTAAATAATCATACCTTCCAATAGAAACTGGTCTATCTTTAGGAATCAAGCTGGACTAAGTGATAGAGGTTAGGCTGAGGATCCTGAGACAGACCTCATTGAACAGATCATAGTTTACCTCAATGTTAGCTTTTCTTCAAGACTCTTAAAAGTAAAGGGGTCAACATGAAAAATGCTGTAAAGCACACACACACTTGGGGTATCAGGAAGATGGAAGGAAGTCTGGATGGGGAGAGTGGAGTTAGGGACTGAATCCAAGACCTAGTGCATGCTAGGCAGGCTTTCTATTATTGTTATGTTTTCCCATCTCATTTTTAAATGTGAATGTCAAAGCCAATACTGCCTGTGACATCATTCCTAACTGTTCAGGTTTTAGATATCATTCTCCATGTTTACCCACTCACTCATTCATTCGTTGAAACTCAAGCATGCATTGAAATTTGTTCTTGTACCAAGCAGTGTGCTAAGCACGAGAAATGTGAAGAAGATAAGACATTGAATATGCTTTTCAAAATCCTATTATTTACTGATGAAGAATAATGATAAAACTACAATTTAGTACTCATGTATTCTAGCAGATATTAACAAATAAGTGTAGTAAAATTGAAGCATGCTGTTTGGCAGCACAGTGGAGATAAACCCCATCTCTATCAACTTGAGTAGTGTTTCAAAAGAGCAGATAGGTTGCCCAGTCTGAGCTTAGTTTGTTTCACAGTATTTCATAGCAGTCCTTATAGATTATGTAGCCCTGGGGAGGGAAAGGCTTAGTCCATCTGATCAGTTCTATGGACTTCCTGAAGCCTTTGCGTTGTTTACTTCTTGGTAATAAGGGTCCTGTACCTCCTTAGAAAGAAATATCTTGGAGCTTCCTCTAAGATGGACTGTATCAACTCTGAGGAAATTTCTCTACAGTGAAGGGAAAGTGTAGATGGTTGCTATGTGGCAGTTGGAAGGGTAGTTTTGGGCATGGAGAACAAGAACATAATGATGAGGTGTGTTGGATAATACAAATAGATGGTGAAGTATATTTAGGACAGCAGAAGGAATGACAAGAAGCACTGGATATAAGAAACAACTCTGCCCTAAAAAACAACCAGGCTAGGTGAACAAATGGATGTGAAGCATATGGTGAAAGGAAGCCTTGGTAGGGATGCATGGATGCTACTTTGACTAAAATAGAAGACAGAGGAAGATGACCACATTCAAAGGAAGGAAAACTATTTCTGTGCTGAGTGGATTATGCTGGAAGTCCCACAATACACTTAGACACTTATTTCACTGATTCAGTTTACAGCTCAGAGGGTCTCTGGCAGCTGCTGAAGCATGCACTATGGGCTGAGAATCCTGGATATAATGGTGGCTTAGCTTACTAGGTCGAATGTTGGCCAGAAGAGCTCACAGTCATGCATTTCACTTCTCCATATGCTCCTTAGCATCCATTGTGCATGTGTTTTGTTCCTAGCAGGTGCTGACTTAGTTTATTTTGTACTGCTCTAACAGACAATCAAATATTGGGTACATTGCAAAGAATAGAAACTAATTTAGGTTATTGTTCTGAAGTCTAGCTTCTGGCAAGGACCTCCATACTGCCTAACATGGCCATGGTGGGATGGTAAGTGAATATGAGAATGGAGAGGGAGGAAGGGAGAGTAGAACTGAAGAATAGAAGAAGCAGGGGGAGAGAGAATGAGAACCAACCCACTCTCACAATAGATAGTCCACTCCCAAGCAGCCGCATAAATCATTTGAGAGCCAGGGACACTTAGCATCTAGTCTCTTAATGGCCTCACTTCTTAGCACTATTAAAATGACAACTAAATTTCAACATGGGTTTTGGGAAGGAATTCAAATCATAGCAGGTATTCAAAAATATGGGGAGAAGAACAAATATGTGGAGTTTTAGCATGACTGAGCCTGTCCCACAAGATTAACTGATTCTTACAGCCTAGGTATTCCACACAGTAGTAAGTAAACTCATTCAGTGCATCATGCATCTCTTTGTGAGCTACGTTATTGTCTTGGGAAAAACCCATTCTTAGAGTGGAGTTCTGAGTAGGACTTTGTATTTTTCTTAAATTAACTCTGCAATTTATTTTGTTATATTTGTATTTTATTTAATTAAAAAAAACATACCTGTTTTAATCATGTTCTTCCCTTCCACTGAGTTTTTATAGATCTTCTCCTCCTCCATACCTACTCACATTTAAGTTCTTTTCAACAACAACAACAACAACAAACCCCCAAAACCCAATACAACAACTTCCCCTAACCAAGAAAACAAAATAAAACCAAACTTAAAACAAAGCAAGACAAAAAAAAATCCACCCCCAAAACCTGTGGACTCCATTATATATTGATCAATTACTCCTGACCCTGAGGCCTGTCCTGGAATGGTTGATATAGCCAGTGTCATATCATTGATAAGAACTCATTTTCCCTCTCCTAGTAGGTATAAACAACAGTTCAGTTTACCCTCGTGTCTAGGTTTTCATTCATTAACTAATTGATTCATTTTTTAAAAAAAATTTAACAAATTAAATATAGTAAGATATAACAAAAACTATCACATTGAAGTTGGACAAGGCAAACCAATAAAAGGAAAAGAGCCTAAAAGAAGGCAAGAATCAGAGATTCGCTTTTTTACACGCTCAGGAATCCCACAAAGCACTAAATTGGAATCTATAATATATACATAGAGGCCCTGGTACTTGCTGCCTCAGTCTCTGAGTTTATGTGAGGTTTGCCCATGTTGATTTAGAGGGTCTAGTTTTCTTGAGGTCCTCCATTCCCTTTGGCTCTTACACTCTTTCTTCGTCCTGAGCTATGAGGAGATGGTTTTGATGGAGACATTCCATCTTGTGCTGAGTGTTCCAGTGCCTGTCTGTAGGTCTCTAATGTCTTTCTGGGTCTGGGATACCTCTCCCAGGATGATTTTTTCTAGTTCTATCCATTTGCCTGCAAATTTCATGGTGCCATATTTTTTAAATGACAGAGTAATATTCCATTGTGTAAATGTACATATTTTCTGTATCTATTCTATTGAGGGACATTTAGGTTGTTTTCAATTTCTGGCCATTACGAGTAGGGCAGAATGAACATGGTTGAGCAGATAGGATGAGGCATCTTTAAGGGGCATGCCTCAACATAGTAAAGGCAGTTTATAGCAATCTCATAGCCAACATTAACTTAAATAGAGAGAAATTCAAAGCAATTTCACTAAAACCAGGAATAAAACAAGGTTGTCCACTCTCTTGATACAACCAAAAGTACTATACTATATCAAGCACAATAAGACAACAGAAGGAGATCAAAGAAATTTGAAAGGATGAAGTCAAAGTATCTTTATTTATAGATGATATAATAGTATACATAAGTGATCCAAAAAAAGAAATCCCACCAAGGAACTCCTCCAGCTGATAAACTCTTTCAGCAAAACAGCTAGATACAAAATTAACTCACAAAAGTCAGTAGTCCTCCTATATACACAGGATAAACAGTCTGAGAAAAAAAAAAAAAAAACAGGGAGACACTAGCCTCAAAAAACTATCTTGAGGCTTCTCCAACCAAGCAAGTGTAAGGCATGTGTGATTAAAAACTGCAGTTTATGCAGCAGATGGCAATGTAAGGATAGCATTTGGGGAATGTAAATGGAACCTTTTTAAGATTCTGGATAAAAGTGAGAGGAAAGGACCTAACCTATCTTATTTTCAACTCTTACCTGGGATCCAGAGCTATAGCTACAATATTAAATGTTAATAAACATTTGAAAGATGATGAGTGGAATAATATAGATTTTTTTGTGTGTGTTTATAGTTCACTGGGTAATTTTGTGACACGCAGTGTTAGGCATGTTCCCTCTCTGTCTTCTGCCTCTCCAAACAATCTGAATATCTGTACTCAAGCACTTTTAGGACATTCAACTTTCTGCCCTTTGTCAACTTTTCTAGATAGGCAACCTAGAAAGCTAAAATCCTTTGTTCGCATCTACAAGAGGAAAAAAAAAGTTTTTCCTTTTGCAGCTCCTGCCAGAGTTGGCTTTAAATCAGGAGTTGTAGCAGAATCTGATTTTGTCTATTGTCTGTTCAGGATGAGTCTCATTCAGGTTTCGATGATTACTCATGGAGGAGGGCAGAAATGGCTTCTTAATTGACCAGAACAGAGTGAATTGGTGGCACTTTAAGATGCCAGAATAGTTCCTACAGGTACCCTTAGTAACACCTGCTATGATGTGAAGAAAGTCCCTGTTCAGCCACAAAGCAAGTGGCTACTAGCCTCATCTCTTTTATCTCAATCTTTTTTTTTTTTTTTTTTTGCTTCATTGATTCTTTTTTTTCCCCAATTTTTTATTAGGTATTTTTTTAATTTACATTTCAAATGCTATCCCAAAAGTCCCCTGTACCCTCCCCACCCCCCCAACCCCGCTCTCCTACCCACCCACTTCCACTTCTTGGCCCTGGCATTCCCCTGTACTGGGGCATATAAAGTTTGCAAGACCAAGGGGCCTCTCTTCCCAATGATGGCCGACTAAATCCACTTCTGTGTGGAATGGATTATCTCAATTTTTATCCTCTGTGTTTGCATGATGCTTCCATGGAGAAAATAGAGATGATACATTCTCCTGATGACTCCTCTCTTCACCCTAGCCTTGCCTCTGCCCTTGAGCCCTCCTTCCTGACTTCCCCACCTCCCATCTTCTACACTTCCTCCTGTTTCTCTGGATTTATTCATCTGTAACATGTGCTTGAAGTCCATCTCCAGGGACATTCCATTTGACTAGGGTTAGGAGAGAGTATGTTGCAATTCACATAGGTCCCAGGTCCAAGTTTCCATTTCTCCCCGAGTCCTTTAAGATGTCTAGATGCAGGCAGCAGTCAGTCTCATTGGTTCAAGCACACACAGCTGAAGAGTACAAATATTTACCAATTAGCAGTCAGAATAAGGTAGAATAGCCAGTCCTGTGGCTTTGAACAACTGTACTTCATGGCTACACTTAGGTCATACTGCTTCTGCCAAGACTGTTCTCCCAGATCCATGTTCTTTGCAACTTGCCTACTTTCTTTCTCAGCCCTTGGTCAAGAACATAAATTCAGCTCTTTGTCTGCAAACCATCACCCTTCTAATTTAGGAAATGTGGAAGAGAATGAGACAATATCTATGACAGAAATTCCAGAGGTCTCTTCATACAGTAATTATATTATATAGCTTAGTATATGTAATGTTTTAACCATGTAATAGTATAAAATATATTTTAAATAAACACTGTAAGACTAAATCATGCATATACAAGTAGGTGTGAGAAAATTTCAAAAAAAGGTTAAATTATTATATACTATATTGTTTCCCCATAAATGTAAAATGTGAACTATCTGAAATTTCTCTTTGTTTGGCAGATTTATTTTTGAATAGTTTGCCTTGTTATTGGGCATGATGGATACATCTCTAATTCCAGCACTTGGGAAGTAGAGGCAGGCCGATGTCTGTAAGTTTAAGGCTAGCCTGATCTACATAGTGAGTTGCAGAACAGCCAGGGGTACATAGGGAGATATGGTCTCAAAAATTAAAACAAAAAAGAGAGATAAGAGGAAAGAACTATTGAAATCATGTTCTGGCATTTTATCTTCTGCCAAAGGCCTCATCCTTCCTAATGGAGTAATGTTTGAAATTAAGACCTGGAAACTAAGGAATCTGCAGCAATGCATCACTGGAGAAGTTTGCAGCCAGTCAGGTAACACAGTGATACCTTTTTGTTTCAAAAAGAGAGACAGAAAGGAATAAAGGGAAAATTGTTAAGAAAGGACTTAGATAAGCTTTGCAACTGGAAAGGAGAGAACTTTTAAGATTGCGTTCCTAAACTAGTAGCCACAAATACAGCACAGTAGTCATCTAAGTTCAGATGGAGTTCCCTAGATAAATGGTCTTCATAGGGGGGAGGAGTCTCAAGGGCATAGCCTACAATATGGCTTCAGGAGGCTCTGGATGGATGCTTGTTCAGTGAACTAAACTGTCACGGAAGCTCTGATCTTTACTGCAGAGCACTGACTGACAACAGCAGTTTGTCTTAGTTTCATGTGGTTTCTTGAGACAGACTTTCATTAAGGACTCACTCCAGGCTGTTCAGGAATTCAATACATAGCCATGGCTGGCCTGAACTCACTATGTGCACCCATGATGGCCTCTAATTCAATGGCAGTCTTCCTAAGTCAATCCCTTGAATGCTGGAATTACAGTGTAAGCCACCATGTCAGGTTCAGCCTTTATTTCTAAATGAGTTTTACTCCTCTCCTCCCCCCAACCCCCGGCCCCAGTCACATACTTTCAGAAAGGTGCAGCTGATTCTCACATCTTTGGGATTTACTGAGGTGATCTACTGCCTGAGAGCCTGTATGTTAATGAGCTTCTAGGGGAGTATGATGGAAGGGATGACCAAATTCTTGGAGCCTGTTTCAGAAGCTTTGATACATCAGCGGGGGGAAAAAAGTCAGAGCTCACTTTTGGGTTTCAAAAACCCACCAATTCTTGATCTTGAAAACCCACAGATCCTGGAGCTTGAAATCCTACCAATCCTTCAGCTTGCCTCAAGCTTAGAACTTGAAATCTTACTCATCCTCACCCTGGAAATTTCCTCCCTGGCAAACTTTTCATCCAAAAAATTCGATATAAGCCTACTTACCACCTCATTCTCTGCTCCTTATCACCCAAGCTGAGGCAGCCACCTGCTTGTGTCTTTCCAGATAACTCTGTTGTATGAGGCTTGTTGTGCAGCATGAGTTTGTGGTGTACCTTGGCTCCTGATGGCCAGGATTCCTTCCCCTTCTGAGCTGTCACATTTGAAGCGCTTGCAATGCAGAAACCTTTCCCCTTCAGAGCTGTAAGACAACACCACATCTTATCAGTGCTTTGAGATGATGCCAATACATTTACTGCTCTTATTGTAGGGAAAGGAGAAGGAGTTCATACTCTTTTTTTTCATGATTTGACTAGTTATTTTCTGACATTGTTATTACCTGTTTTCCTAGATATTAGTTATCCCTGAGTTGAAGATGAAACAAAACTGAAGAGGAAAGTGGGTGGACAGGTGGAATACGTGGAATACTTTCATGTAGTTGTGGCTCAGTCAGATGGATAAAAACCTGCTATGTTAGGAAAGTACCCCCATTACTTACAGCCAATTGGCTAAAATGCACAGGCATCTAAAGAAATGTGTGATCAGTCTTAGAAAATAACTCAGGGATCTGTGGACGCTTTTTCTTCTACAGAATGAGTTGGCTCTGTAAATCTTGACATATTTTAAACTTAACTCAATTAAACTAAACTCGTACCTTTTCATTCAGTCCTCATTACCAAAATAGTTTTTACTCTAGTCTCATCCTAGCTATAACCCATTCTCAAATAGCAACAGTACTATGTCATCAATAAGATTGGGATGGTGACCAAAAATTCATGATGCTGTGAAGCCAATGTTAGTTCTATTCTTGAGATTACATTTCCTTTTCTTTCTTTCTTTTTTTTTTTTAACTCTAATCTCATTACAAAGACTTTGTATCCATTTCTCAGTCTCTCCTCTCCAGATTCCTAGGCTGTTTCCTGGTCTCACTGCTTCTTCTCTCTGGCTGGTGAAACAATGTCTCCGTTACCCTCTGCTCCTCAGCATTGCATGGCTTTAGAGGATGTGAGGGGTATGAGGTGTTAATATGCTTAAAACTAACCACATTTGAGTGATGACACTCCCAAGGACTCTCAAGTCTTATCCACTTGAAATCCACCGTGTTAAGGAAGACAGAATCGGAGATGTACAGAAACAGGTGGGAAAGGCCACCTAGGCTCTCTTGCCCCAGATTATGTACCTCTGAAAGAACCAGCTATTTTAGAGTTTTGGATTTTAGGAGGGATGAGCTGTGCATTCTAACTGGGCAAGGTTTTGTCTTTGTTTGCATTTAGTAACCTGAAGGTCTTTTGGATGGACCCTGTGGACTGCAGGCAAGTACTCATTAACACTTCAGTGTTAATGCTGGCATCTGATGGAGTCACTGATTGGCATTTGCTGACCTGGAGAGAGCATAATGGCTATCCAAAGCTTATTCCAAGAGAGTAGAATGTGGGTTTAGGGAGGTTATTTAAAGCTAATGATAGGAGAGAGAGAGAGAGAGAGAGAGAGAGAGAGAGAGAGAGAGAGAGAGAGAGAGAGAGAGAGAGAGAGAGAGAGAGAATGAGAGAGAGAATGAGAGACAGAGAGAGGAGAGGAGAGGAGAGGAGAGGAGAGGAGAGGAGAGGAGAGGAGAGGAGAGGAGAGGAGAGGAGAGGAGAGGAGAGGAGAGGAGAGGAGAGGAGAGGAGAGGAGAGGAGAGGAGAGGAGAGGAGAGGAGAATATGAATACGACTAGGACGAGGCATTAGAGAACATGAATTAAGTCCCTAGGTTTGGGTGGCACTTGAGACCCGCCCTTAGACTATTCTCAGCATTCTGAGGAGCTAGGAGGTGGGGGATGTAGCTGTGGTTAGGAAGCTGCCTGAGGTTTGGGTTATAAGGAATAGTGATTTGAAGCTTCAGTAGGTAGCAGCAAGAAGCCCAGATCAATGGCAGATACAACTCACTGTTTGCCTTTTTAAAGGAGGTTAGGAATTTCATCCACAGGGGGATTTTCTTGGCCTTATATTGACAATTAAGTCAATTTAAAAAAAAATGTGAAAAGAGATGTTTATGAGCACTGATTCAAGATGGTGGTTGTTGTTGATCTACAGAGGCTTCAAGGGCAGGAGTTATGGTGGTGGGGGATGCAGTGTCTTCAGGACAGCTGAGGGGGGAGGTCTTATGGAAAGATGCTTTTACAAAGTGGTTTCATGGAATTGAAAAGATTCGGCAGAAAAGAGTGGAGAGAGCTATAGGCATGGGAGTGGAGCTGTGGTAGACACAGGAACATGTTGTGGAGCAGGGCTTGTCCTGGGGCTGCTGGGAGTCTGGGGCCACCACTAGGGCTATCTTGCCCAATTGCCACCAACTGAGCCAATTCTGCTGCTCTGAGCCCTGTAGGTGCCACTGCTTGGTTCACATTCCCAGCTTGTGGCATGGGGCTGCCACCTGTGCTGCTTGCCCTGCTTGGGGAGGGGAGGGCTGAGGGCAGGGGGATGTGTAACCACCAGGAGTTAGCAGAGGTCCTGCTTCCAAACACATTGCCCAACCATAGCATCACCTTGCTTGATTCTGAGCAACAAGGCATCTAAGGAAGAATAGTTCCTTTTGTGTATTACATTTCCTCAACAGACTTCTCAGGTCTGTGCTGCTGCAGGAAACCGTGCTGGTGTCCATGCTGCTGCTGAGACCATGTTGCTTCTGGAAGGCATGTTGATGACAGTGATTTGTGCTGCCACTGGGGACCAGATTGAGGACTATGATCTGAGCTTTTGAAGTGGCATCAATGACCACAGACTCATAACTGAGAATAAGAGACACTGAAGCTTCTGTGACCACACCGCCCAACCCCTGACCACCACCAAAAGGGTGGGGGGAGGGAGGAACAGTCTAGACAAGAAGCTATTGAAAAGAGTTGTTAAAATCGTGATAAAGATGCTGAGGTATAGCTCTTCACAGTTGATGCCATTTGGTGAGAATGTGGGGAATGACGATTTTCTTAAAGGGACTTCCCATTAAGAGTTTGACTATCTTCTTGAGTTCTTTATATATATTGGATATGAGTCCCCTATCTGATTTAGGATAGGTAAAGATTCTTTTTCAATCTGTTGGGGGCCTTTTTGTCTTATTGACGGTGTCTTTTGCCTTACAGAAGCTTTGCAATTTTATGAGGTCCCATTTGTCAATTCTCGATCTTACAGCACAAGCCATTGCTCTTCTATTCAGGAATTTTTCCCCTGTCCCCATATCTTCGAGGCTTTCCCCCACTTTCTCCTCTATAAGTTTCACTGTCTCCGGTTTTATGTGGAGTTCCTTGATCTACTTAGATTTGACCTTAATACAAGGAGATAGGAATGGATCAATTCGCATTCTTCTACATGATAACTGCCATTTGTTGAAAATGCTGTCTTTTTTCCACTGGATGGTTTTAGCTCCCTTGTCAAAGATCAAGTGACCACAGGTGTGTGGGTTTATTTCTGGGTCTTCAATTCTATTCCATTGGTCTACTTGTCTGTCACTATACCAGTACATCAGTGGAAAGAGAGGCCCATTGTTCTTGCAAACATTATATGCCTCAGTACAGGAGAACGCCAGGGCCAAGAAGTGGGAGTGGGGGGGAAGTGGGGGGGATGGGGGAATTTTGGGATAGCATTGGAAACGGAAATGAAGAAAATACCTAATTAAAAAAAGCATATAGTAAATATAGTAAAACCGAAAAAAAGAAAAAAAGAGTTTGACTATGCTTCAATGACTATATGGGCAACATAAATTGGAACCACATTGGTTCAGAATGTTTGGTAGTTCTTTTGTAGACATATTGGATAATATGTGACAATATTTTTACTACTGTTCTTTTTACAAATCCACATACAGACAATGTATGACATCCTCTCTAGATGCATAGAGGAAGTAGTTGGTAGGCATGTCTGTTAGTACACTATCTCACATACTTGGTGTCTCCTCTCTAGACTTTTGAGTGCTGGAGGAATGGCTACAATCATTATGTGTTTTTAGGGCAATAGGCTTTATTTGGAGCTTTTGAGTGATTTTTATTTTATTTTATTTATTGTATATTTTCTTTATCTACATTTCAAATTTTATCCCCTTTCCTGGTTTCTCCTCCAAAAAACACTGTCCCCCTATCCCCTTCCTCCTTCCCCTGCTCACCAACTCACCCACTCCCATTTCTTGGCCCTGGCATTCCCCTACACTGGGACATACAACCTTTATAGGACAAAGGGCCTCTCCTCCCATTGATGTCCAACTAGCCATCCTCTACTGCATATGCAGCTGGAGCCATGAGTCCCACCATGTGTGCACTTTGGTTGGTGGTTTTTGTACCTGGGAGCTCTGGGGGTACTGGCTAGTTCATATTGTTGTTCCTCCTATGGAGCTGCAATCCCATTCAGATCATTGGGTACTTTCTCTAGCTCCTTCATTGGGGATACTATGCTCAGCCCAATGGATGGCTGTGAGCATCCACCTCTGTATTTGTGAGGCACTGGCAGAGCCTCTCAGGAGAGAGCTATACCAGGCTCCTGTTAGCACTTGATGGCATCCTCAGCAGTGTCTGAGTTTGGTGATTGTAAATGGGATGGATCCCCAGGTGAGTCAGTCTCTAGATGGTCATTTCTTCAGTTTCTACTTCACACTTTGTCCCTCAACAGAGGAATGGATACATAAAATGTGATACATGTACACAGTGGAGCACTACTCAGCTATTAAAAACAATGAATTTGTGAAATTCATAGGGAAATGGATGGATCTGAAGTATATCATCCTGAGTGAGGTAACCCAATCACAAAATAACACACATGCTGTGCAGGTGCACTCACTGATAAATAGATATTAGCCCAGAAACTTAGAAGCTCTATCCATATTAGAAGGGGGGAACAAAACACCCATGGAAGGAGTTACAGAGAGTGATTTTTTATGGGTATGAATATTTTGAGGCATCTTTATTAGTATCTTGGTAAAAAGTAAAATTAGTTGAAAAAACTCAATAATTCATTTCTTCAAAGACAAAATATACTTCTATAAAATCAAATGTTTCCTTACTCTGGTCTTTATACAAATGCATGTAGTGGTTTCCACAAATCAGTCTTTCAGAAACAGAGATTTCTTTACTCCAGTGCCATTTTGTTCAGATCATTTTGATAATCAGAATGTGTAGCAGAAGCTGGGAATGATAGGAATAAGAAGAAGGCTCCTGCCTTTATTCACTGGTTAGTGGTGGTGGGGACCAAACTAATCAAGAATTGTGTTATAGTAAAAAAATAATTATATAAGTTTATATATATGAGACCTGGCTGGAAAAAGAGCCACTAGTTTCCAAGAGAGAGGCATAAAACTAAAGGAGAGTCCTTGGAGTCATAATAGTTAAGCAAGAACAGGAATTATCTAGGGAAACCTAGTATGATGGAGTACACCTGTAATCCTACAGTCCAAGAGACAGATGCAGGAGGATCTTCAGTTTGAGATCTGCAAGTCTAGGTACAAAGTAAGGCTCTGTCTCAAAAATGAAACAAGATTTAAAAAGTAAGTAAATAAAGGAAAAGAATCACCCAGGCAATGCAAGGATAGAGAGCGAGTGAGTGTATTAGGCTGGGATTAATAGACTGGAGGAAACTGGGGCATGGGCCTGAAAGACATTCCCTATCAGATCATAGATAAGAGAAGAGCTGGAAGGAGCAGAGGCAGGAGGGGAGAGGAGAGATGAGGCACCAAAGTACAAAGGTGGAAGGAAAGGCCAAAAGGGAGGGCAGGGAAGAAACAAGGTCGTGTAGTGAATACAAGCAGCATGTAGTTACTGGGCAGACTGCTCAAGAGGAGAAGGTGACTAGGAAGCAGTGAAGAAGAGCATATATATATATATATATATATATATATATATATATATATATACACACACACAAATATATGTATATTTGTGTGTATAGTATCTAATACTTTGTGTGTGTATATATCATATGTATTATATTTTATAAGTATATATATATATATATATATATATATATATGTTTGTGTGTATGAAAATGTTATAATGAAACAGAATACTTCAAAAATGTTAGTATATGGAAAAAATGTAGATCTAGATCAGGACAGATTTTATTGTGGACAACACTAAGGAACTTGCTCTTTGGGCTTAGAAGTGTGAGTAGCTGGTGACATAAGGCTTCTTGAGACAGAGCATGGTTTCCCCCAGATGTTAGCTGTTGAGCTTTCATGGAGAGACATGAAAGAGTGGACACAGGATCATGTGGCTTCCAACTGCTATATATATGTGTGGAGCCAGGGATAGAAAAAAAACGACTTGAGCAAATGACCACTTGTGAAACTTATTGTCTTCTAGAATGAGACTTTAAAAATGAATAGATTGGCATCTAAATGTCTCTTCCCTATATCAAATACAGCTTTATGAAAACTGCACATTTCATTGAAGGATTTCTGTTAAATATTTGTGCATTCTAGATTAACATTATGCTCCAGAGATAGTCAGTTTGTAGATTATTGATTGTCTTTAAGAATCATACCTAATTATTCTAAATGAATTTCTCTTAGAGATATGTTAATTTTTTATTCCTTTATTCATCACTATTGTTCTTACTTTGTAATCTCTATAGAGCTAGCCTTATTGACAGCCTTGCACTTGGCTATTGCTCGGGATGACCCAGAGTTCCCGAGTAGCTTTCTCATTATATATTTTAGCATGTGATACTTGTGTGTTATATTTTAGAAGATAAATGAAAGAGCTTTCCAAATGTCTTCACTAGAAGGAAGACAAGTTAATAATAAATATAATCTTATACTTCGCCCACCACACAAGCATCATCATTCAAGAAAATTTTATCACTGTGAAAAAAAGTAGCTAATTGATATTCAGAAGCCATGAAGCAACAATATGTTCATTTTCTTGGCATTTTAAAATGATGGCCATTAAAATCTGGAGGTTAAAAGTAAGATTGGACATCCCTGATGGTTTGCCCTCTGGTGAGGGTTGAACATTGAGTCAGAAGCCTCCAGGAGCAAACACTTAGTGGCTTGAACCTAAGGTGAAGGTGTGGTAAATGAGACACTAGGACCTGCCTTCCCTGTCAAGAGGAAACCTTCAGTGACCCTACAGCCTTACTCAAGGCCCATCACCTCCTACAGATCTTCAGTACCTTCAGTACCACCACCCTGGGTGCCAAGTCTTCATATCTAGACTATGGGAGATGTTTAGCACCAAATCATAGCAGTGGACTTAAAAAAGCATTTCAGGATAGAATACTCTTTTGAACAATTCATGTCAGTAAGAAATGGATCATATGTGGAGAAAAAAAATGGTCAAACAGGGTTAATGTCAAGAGCTCAGAGGTGCAGTTGAATTACTAAATGTAGTTGGGGTTCATAGAAAGATGATGACCCGGAAGATTTGAGTAAGTTGTTGCTGT
Source organism: Mus caroli (assembly GCF_978045245.1). Classification (NCBI taxonomy): domain Eukaryota; kingdom Metazoa; phylum Chordata; class Mammalia; order Rodentia; family Muridae; genus Mus; species Mus caroli. The sequence continues at coordinate 51,057,402 of NW_028227264.1, forward strand.
TGTTATTGTTGTTGTTTTCCCTATGAGGGATACTGATGCTCAAATATCATTCTCTTACATTTTCTTTTCTAAGTCAGCAATGTGTCACAATGGTGGCCAAGGAGCACTGACCGTGTTCTTGATTTGCCGGGCAGTGCCACAGGCATCAATGTTATGTGCATCAGTATTGTGCAGGGATTCATTTTATATCATTAGGAAACATGGTAACAAAAGATTTATTTTAACGACTCTGACTAAACTTAAATGTGGTGAATTCCAGAAATTTTAGGAAATAGCAACCCAGTTATGAAATTCTTTGACTTCCTGGCATTCCAAAGAGAGAATGTATGCCTTTATGCATTCTTAAGACTGATAAATGAGTATGAATCAACTGCATTGTTTGAAAAGGAAGTATATTAAACTTCTGTAGGGACCTAGACTAGGGCTCAGGTCAGTGCAGATATGAACAGAACACAGCCTTACATTTAAGAGCTCAACTCTGATGTCTAGGAAGTACAGTGTTTTTTCTTATCCTCCAAAACCTTCATATGTAAAAATATTATTATGACAACATTACTGTTGGGGTCATTAAATAAATCCCTTGCTTCCCTATCTTCTTAACATATTTAATTATGTTTTATAATATTTTACTTCCTGTTTTGCTTCTATACATATGTTTACTTTACCAATTATAATTATATTGAGCATTCAATTTAATATTATTTTTTGCTTACTATTCTAGGGATAATATTTTCCTTATGTTTGTTTTGTTTTGATTTTTTTCAAGGCTAGCCAGGAACTCCTAATCCTACTGTCTTTGACAAGCAAAATCTGGAACTAGAGGAGAGTACCCATTATTCCTCGTTCCCATATTTTACAATGTTTATATTAATAATTTCAAATATCTGAATGATATCCTCTTGGACAGACCCTCCAGATTTTATATAAAAGTTCATTTTATATGTTTTTATTATGTGTTTTATAGGTATTTAAGATAATAAGAATCTCCATGAACATGTTAGTTTTGCTTGAAAAGGTTCTAAGGATAAATTTTGTCCTGAGTGGGTTAAAGGGTAAGAACACTTTTATGATCTAGACCACGTATTGCCACATGTGTTTCAAAGAAAGGAAGCACAGTTATTACAGTGTTGTCATAATCAACATTTCTGGGTTAAGCTACACTGATGGCATTAAGAAATTGTGTTGTTTTAGAATAGGATGAGTGATCTTTTATTCTTATTGGAATGTGTACTGTTTGGTAATTACTAAGGCTGAAAATGTCTATACTTACTTTCATGAAATTGTAATAAATCCATCTTTTGGATTCTTGGGTATTTTGGAATCACCACAACTTTGCAGTTAGTTAGCAAGGAGTAAGGCTGTGGACAGAAGTGCTTTGAAAACAATGGGAGAGAGAGAGAGAGAGAGAGAGAGAGAGAGAGAGAGAGAGAGAGAGAGAGAGAGAGAGAGAGGAAGGAGGATGGGGGAGGGAGGGAAGGAGGAAGGAGAGAGGCACCTGGGAGCAGAATTTATTTCACTGTGTTGAGATTGCACAACAGAATATTATCCTCTGAATGTCTGTTCATTGCAGAGGTGAAAATTTATAGTTTTAGTCATGTATCACGATGCAATTTTTGAATCTTTGAGGGATGCTTTTTGAATGACTGGTTGAAATGTCTTACTTCGGGATCACACATGAAGGTTATTTTCATCTGGGAATATAATTCTCTGCACTTATCTCAGATACAATCTAGGATCAAAGAAAGAAAATAATTTTTTTTAAGACCTTGCACTGACTAGATGCCATTTTGGCACCAAAGCTGACACAGGTCCCTATGTGCCTCTGGTATTTCACATTTCATATAACCTCATTCTTCCTCTGACATTGTATCAAAGCTGATGGGCAGGTTGCAGGTTTGACATTTTTCTTCAACTGATGAGAGAAGCCTGCTGCTGGGTAGATTGTGTGAATTTCATTTTCTGTTCTTTTCAACCATTGAAGAACATGTTGAATTACAGAGAGAGTAGGAATTCAGATCTAGACTAACTACTAATGGGCAGTACCGTATTAGGTCTTTATTATTTGTCAAATAACCATCCCTGATTGAACTTTTGTATCCCAGTCCTCTCTCCCTCTGTCCTCCCCGTCCTGATCAGGTCTATTCCTGTCCCCACTTCTACTACTCCTGTCTAGTTCTTTCCACTCCCACCCTTGTAGGAATCTAATATTAACATGGTAAATTATTTTTATTTTATTATACTTATATGCCAATAAGTAATAAGAATATCTGAATTTTTTTAAAATACAGGGGATGGGGGAATCTTCAAATAAGTAAGTTTTTGGAACTATTTCCATTTTGGTGGCAAATCATAGGATCAAGAGAAGCCTGAGCCAGAGACTTCAGATGGTCAAGGTCTGATGAAAATATGATTCATAGCTAACAACAAAGAAAAAGCTTAGACAAACTTGAGTCAAAGTTGTATTTGGACAAGAAGGCCTCTGGTTCCTTTGTCATTAACTGGCAGCACCCAGACAACCCAAAACTTCTGGGGTGTATCATATATGAGACAGATTTGCTTTACTTTGCAAACTTTGGCTGAACTTTGGTTCACACACAGGTGACAGCACTGTAGACACAGTCATGAAGAGTTACTTTTGTAGCTTCCACAGTAAGAGAAGTTGATGTGGCCTTTCTCCTGGGATGGCTCAATTCTTTCTGCCAGATTTGTCCTTGGGACTATGTGAGACATTCAAAACCTCAAATCCTAATTCTCTATGTAACTAGGTTTGTTGTTTAAGTCTTTACTTCTGTCTCAATTCTTTACCCAAATGGGAAGGACTTTGGAGGCAGCACTGGAACAAACAAAGGAGGGAAACATCTGGCCTGCTTCACACATTCCAAACAATAAGAAAACTGGTGCCAGTAAATGACACCCAGTCTAGACAGAACCAAGCAGACAGAGATGCCATGCCACCCTAAAAGATAGGAGGGTGTTAGAGCAATTTTTAAAATGATTGTTTTTTTCTTTATCTCAGCTATTGCCTAATAAATGAGACACAGACTATTAGATTTATATAATCAAGCATTACAGCACGACAACTGAGCAGTATTCATCTATTTAGTCCTCTAAGATTATCTGGCTACTTCCCAGCCAAAATTCCTGAGACGCTTGCATTTTAGTGCTGATCTGGCTCTCTCTGCTCCAGGTGTGTTGTCATGGAGTTCCTAGATCCTCTCCTCACAGCAAAGCCTCTTTTTGTCTCCTCTCCCCCGCCCCTGACTGTAATCAGAATTCCAATTCTATTCTCTTTTCTGCTCAGCCATTGGTTGATCAGCTTTTATTGACAAATCGGAGGATAAATGGGGAGCAATGTTTATCAACATTGAGTCAGGAGATTCTTAGAATAAGCATTACAATGCTATGTCCAAATTGCAGTCAGATATGGGGCATTTAAATAACAAAAGGATAATCTTTACACAATGCAGAATAACATTATGCCTACAGGAAAGGGGTAGACAGGAAGCAGAAAATGCAGGAACTAGAGTAGCTTCAATTGCCTGGTGGCAGTGCCTGGACATTCCTAAGTTATTGATGAAAGGCATATTTATAATGCACCTATATTGACCTGTGGCTGTAGGGATGTGACCATCAGCATATCAGAACTCTTAGTCATCTAGCACAGTGATAGGCTGTAGGGATATAGCTCCTGAGAATATTGAGTGTTTCACTGGAGAACACTGAGTCTCATAAGAATGAAGACCAACAAGGGCTGCTCCCTTGAGGGTGCCTTATCCACTGGTTGATGCTTATAACTCAGACACAATAGGAGAGTGTTATTTCTCCTAAGTCCAACTTCAAATCTCAGAACTTGCCAACACTAGTTTAATGAGATGATGGCCTCATCTAGTTTCCAAGTAGGGAAGTTGACAGGAAGGGAGAATGTAAAGGTGACTCCAGGACTGTCCTTAGGAGAGTTCAAAGTGAGTTTTAATCCAGATGCAAGGAAAACAGCTATGAAGACATGTATGAGCTCTGATATATTTACTCATTAACCTGGCCTAGTCAGTGTCAGGCAGGAAGGCAGAGAGACAAAGGCAGGGTAGAGTAATCAGGGTTCTCTAAAGGAATGGAATGAATAGAATTTATATATATATACATATATAATCATGCACATATATAATCACACATACACACTCATATATATGTACACATATATAATCATACATACACATATATAATAATACATATTTATATGTATATTAATTAATAGAGTAGCTTACAGGCTGTTGTCTGGGTACAGTGACTGTCTGTTTCCTCCATACCTAAAGGCTAAGCATCTAGGAATTGTTCAGTCCATGAAACTGGATTTTCCAGCATTTCCAATTAAAAATACCTCACAGGTGTGCCCAGTTGTTTGGTTTTATTTGATTCCAGATGTAGTCAAACAGACAACCAATTGTAGAGGGCTTTAAGCATGGTGGAGCTCTAGTGTTCTCTGCCTGTGGTTAGCATTTCAGTATGACAGGTGTTATTTGTCTTACCTATCTGTCTTTGTGTTCATTGTTGTTTTGAGATAGTCGCTTATAACTCAGACTGGCTTTTAAGTTTATACATCACTAAAGCTGGCCTAGACTTCTAATTCTCCTGCCTCTACCTTCCAAGTATTGAGATTATAGGCATGCACCACCATTAAGAAGTAAAGGACCTACTCCTGTTCTGAGTAATGAGCCTATTAACGAGACACTGTAACTACTAGAAAGTCAATGTATTATTTGGACTGTCCACAAAACATTCCCAATGTGGCTGTGCTTCCTCAAATACTGTTTAGCTAGAACTCATCATTTTTCTTACCTCTTTTTTTTCCCTCTAGCATATATTACTTTCATGTTTAGTTTATTTTCAGTGTCCTTAGATTAAATATAGGTTCAAAATATTTTTAAATAGTTCTTAAAATAATATTCTTTCCTTTAAGTATTACATCTTTATTGTTGTTTCATTTCTGCTGTGGTAAAATATTCGGACAAAAATCAATTTAGGCAAGACAGAAATTATTTTTGCTTCCAATTCCAGGTTACATCCAGGCAGGGTGGAAGGAACTTTGAGGAAGCTGGTCACTTTCACAGTCAAGATTAGAGAGCAAATGCATGAATGAATCATTTCCATTGGCTTGTCTGCTTCTATTCAGCTCAATTACTTCTCTCCTCAGTAGTTCAGGAACCCCTGCCTAATGAATGGTGACACCCACAGTGGGCTGAGTTTTTCTCTACAAACTAATTAAAAATAATCTCCTGCAAGCATGCCTACAGGCCAACCTAATATAGACAGATACCTGTTAATACTTTATTCTCAAATGATGCTAGTTTGGGTCAAGTTGACACTGAAGCTGACCATCACAATCAGGTTACTTTTACTTTCATTAAAGACTAATTAGTAGGGTTTCTCCCAGGAAATAAATCCAGATTTAATATGAATAGGTTAAAAAACATCAAATTCAATTCTAGTCTCACAACACTTTAACATTTCAGATAAAGAAAACATTAAGAAATGACATTTTGATATTTGAATTCACATGAGCACAGGTACCTGGAAGAAGATAGTATTTTTTTTCTTTCTTCCTACATGTGGCTTAGCACCCTGCAACTATGATTATTAAGCCAGAATCAAGTCAATTTGTGGTAGCTCTTTCAGTTTCTCATATCAAACCTGATCCGAGTCTCTCATGCAGACAAAATAACTATCACAATATATGGTGAAATTGATGCTGGGCAGTCTCGTTCAGTGAACTTGAAAACAAGGGGTATGTACTCAAGTGAAAAAGGAAAAATGGTTTGCTTTATACAAAGACTTCTTGTAGGAATTTCCTTGAGCCCCATAGTCATTGTCTTGGTAACTATAGCTCAGATAGAAGGTTTTAGGTTGTACCTGCTTTACATATTGAAAATGACAACTGAGAGTGTTAAGAACAGTTTATCCTGTTTTGGTGATTAGATCATCTTGTTTGACAGTGACCACGAGAATGCTATATGTAGGCATCAATAGCTATTTAAAGAGAACAATCAGACAAGCATAGAAGTGGGGAAGTGTTCTGGTGCCAGTTGAGTTCTCCTTGTATGGACTAAGTGAGGAGGAGAAAATTGCATATGGGAGCCATTACATCCACCTATATGCAGTTAAACTTCAGACCTGATGAAAAGGTGCTCTCTAAGTTTGACCATCACACCAGCCATCGAGGAGGCGCAGATAGAATTAAGCAGAGTTAGTCTGATTAGTGCTTGCTATACTGCTGAACCAATGTCCTTCTAGAGATGTTTTCTTTCTATTCAAATGCCTATTTTTTTAAATTTTTTTTATTAAGTATTTTCCTCAATTACATTTCCAATGCTATCCCAAAAGTCCCCCATACCCTCCCCCCCACTTCCCTACCCACCTATTCCCACTTTTTGGCCCTGGCGTTCCCTATATTGGGGCATATAAAGTTTACATGTCCAATGGGCCTCTCTTTCCAGTGATGGCCGACTAGGCCATCTTTTGATACATATGCGGCTAGAGACAAGAGCTCCGGGGTACTGGTTAGTTCATATTGTTGTTCCACCTATAGGGTTGCAGGTCCCTTTAGCTCCTTGGGTACTTTCTCTAGTTCCTCCATTGGGGACCCTGTGATCCATCCAATAGCTGACTGTGAGCATCCACTTCTGTGTTTTGCTAGGCCCCAGCATAGTCTCACAAGAGACAGCTATATCAGGGTCCTTTCAGCAAAATCTTGCTAGTGTATGCAATGGTGTCAGCGTTTGGAGGCTAATTATGGGATGGATCCCTGGATATGGCAGTCTCTAGATGGTCCATCCTTTTGTCTCAGCTCCAAACTTTGTCTCTGTAACTCCTTCCATGGGTGATTGTTTCCAATTCTAAGAAGGGGCAAAGTGTCCACACTTTGGTCTTCGTTCTTTTTCAGTTTCATGTGTTTTACAAATTGTCTCTTATATCTCGGGTATACTAAGTTTCTGGGCTAATATCCACTTATTAGTGAGTACATATCATTTGAGTTCTTTTGTGATTGTATTACCTCACTCAGGATGATGCCCTCCAGGTCCAACCATTTGCCTAGGAATTTTATAAATTCATTCTTTTTAATAGCTGAGTAGTACTCCATTGTGTAAATGTACCACATTTTTTGTATCCATTCCTCAGTTGAGGGGCATCTGGGTTCTTTCCAGCTTCTGGCTGTTATAAATAAGGCTGCTATGAACATAGTAGAGCATGTGTCCTTCTTACCGGTTGGGACATCTTCTGAATATATGCCCAGGAGAGGTATTGTGGGATCCTCTGGTAGTAGTATGTCAAATGCCTAAACTCTATCAATGACATTAGATGGAATATGCCTGTATATGAGATTCAACTACTTAGACAGGTACACTCTTTCACCAACACTTGAAAGTTTTTTCAATGGTTCTAAGTAGAAGATAGAATATTTACAGGATTGCTCAGCTTAACATCAAGCACTATGGGATTCTTGCAGATGAATTACATGGTGAAGTCTCATGAACTAACATAGAATAGTCTCTAGGAAAGTGGAGTTAAATGAAAAATTTCCTTCTTCTCAATTTGATGAGATTGATCTGCTAAATAGTATTTGTCTTACAGGCTAACTTCAGCAAATGTGGCTTTGAAATGCACCTGGAAGTTGCCATGGAAAAAGTAGACTCTTGATGGATCAAAAACTTAGGGAAAGTAAAATGAATGAGTGGAGTTCAGTGGCTGTATACACTATGTCTTATTAGAAAACAAATTCAGAACTCTTCACGGGAAAACCATTGAGAAATGGGAATGGCAGGGGTGTGAAATTCTGTCATTTAGAAAGAGGAAATTTGTATAAGACACTCAACTTTGCTAAATATGTGGAAGCATGCAGATCCAAAGAACTCTGAGATATTTGGGAGGGTGAAAGATGAGGTAGTGTGTCAGTAGGCGGTGTGCCTCTCTTTAGGACTCAGCAAGGGCATCAGTACTCTCTCCTGTGCTTCACCAGGTGGTGTGCCTCTGTTAAGGAGCAAGAACTTCAGTACTCTTTGCTGTCATGGAGTGGCAGGCTGGCACAGGGTATCCGTTCTCTGAGAGTTGAGATGTAGAAAGAAATATAACTTTAATTCTTCCATATATTTTTATCTTTGTCATAGTTCAAAAATATGTATAATATATTGGCAGAGATTTTTTTTTATCCATGCAGTGCATGGATACATATGTGGTGTATGAAGGTTCATATTCCACTTCTGCTATTTTTATGTGATGTGGCAAAAATCCAAAATATTTAAAGATTCAGATTTAGCCTGTTCTCTTTCAATAATTCTGGCTATATTGTTAAATTTTGCTGCCATAAACTAGAGACCCCCCCCAAAAAAAAAAAACTGGTTCATTTTATAACCTAGGCTCAAGATTCCTAATCTTGTCTTATTTCCAAACATCTGTTTTTCAGATACCTTACTCTATTATTCCTTTGAAAACTACTAATCCTCTGTATGCATTCCCCTGTATAACCAAGATTTTTTTTAATGGAACAAGGAGAGTATATATAACTAAAGTTGAAAGTGCATAATTCATCATGGCATTATTTTTTCCAAAGTGACATCATAATGACCAGGTATTTCTTTTTTTTAAGATTTATTTTATTTTTACTTATATGCATGTCTTTGTAATCTCTTTGTGGCTATGCACAGGTAAGTATAGTACTCACTGAAGCCATATGTGAGCATTGGATCTACTGGAGGTGGTTACAGGCTGTTGTGAGCCATCTGATAGGGGTGCTGAGAACTGCACTTAACATCTGCCTGCAAGAATAGCAAGGACTCTTCACCATTGAGTCAGCTCTCCAGCCCTGTAAATGGTGGTTTCTATTATAAAATCTCTAAGAAGCAGGAAATAGTCAACTTATTAAAAGTACTATTTGTCTTGGTAATCATGTTTCTCTAATAAAGCTGCACTTTGCTGTGTTTCTACTGGACTCTGATATTACAAGGTGTAATTGAAAAAGGAAAGTTCCTAAAATAGAAGGCAATTCTTCCTCTATAATAAGATAAGGTTTAATTTGGTTTCAAGGCAATGAAAAGTATAATAAAAGCTCCGACTTCAGACCATAGATTCTGGAGAAATTTGCTGTCAATAGTAAGAGGCGATTCATAACCTTTTCAAGATATAACAAAATATTTCAGTTCTCTCTGCAATTATTTGTGGGGCTTTAAAATTTTTCTTGATATTCAAGCATGTCACAAAGTCATCTCAGAGGGATGGTTTTATTGTAGCTCATCATTCTGAGTAATTTAATTAGCTACTCAGGATGAGGCAAGGCATATTTAATCACCATGTCCAGTAGAAAGGCCTTCTACATATTTGAATAACCTCTCAATTTCATCACAGCAAAATGAAAATCTTCTTAGCTACTTTCTTTGTGAACACTGAACTCATTTATAAGAAAACTAAGAGTTCCATAATATTTAAGACAGTGCTCACTTAAGAGAAACATATGTGCGTGTGTGTGTGTGTGTGTGTGTCTAATAATAACTTCTTATCTTCACCCAATGTATTCCTGGAAAATAACAAGAAGATAGATGGTAAGAGAATACATTTTAAGAAAAATTAGTTATGTTTTGGTGTACTCTCACCCTGTAAACTTTCAGAAAATGCTAATGGTAATATTATACTTTTTTTTCAGGAAGTTATCCTTTTAAATGTCCAATTGGAACCTTAAATGTTTTACAGTAAATTTAGAAATGTAGAAAGCCATCTCCACCCATGATTTCAGGAGTGTTAGTGAATGAGAAAGGGGGCATGGAAATTCATGTGCTAACTTAGAAAACTTCAGCTGGAAGGGAAGCTCAGTATTTTACTGTGGACACATAGGTTTCAGGCAAAGTTCCACAGTTCTACCATATACTCAGTGCAAAACATTTTTCCATGGTAAGCAGACTGTCACAGAGACCACTGACTGACAGCATTCTACTAACAAAATGCTACTATTGTTTTAGAAAGATGGGAGAAAAAATGCTTCATTTAATAACCCTTAACGTGTTTATAAATCATGAAAATGGCTGGATATTAAAAAAAAGAAAACATTATTAATGCCCTTAAGTAGCTTGCATTCTGAAGGGAGGAGTTAAACCTATAATTACTGAACCAAAACAGAGGCATTATAAAATGCCAACCAGCCAGTGGGCACTTGACCAGTGATAATGATTATCAGGACACTTATGTACTCTACAAAATGCTATGCTTTGACATAGTAGGATTGTAGGTAAGGTGCTTTCTAATGGACTTATCCACACATAATGAATTCTCATTTGCTGTTGTTATTGTTAGCTGACTTGTAAATTTACTGGAAGACATTTAGATTCCCCAGATATTAAGTCCCCCTGATAATATATTGTATCTTTTATAAACAAGAGAGAATTAAAGGACACAATAGTGAACAAATTGTAGAAAAACCAGTTTTTGTGAAATACAATGCCATTCTGTATTTTGCAGATTTGAATCAAAGATATTAAAAAAAGACAGATACAGTATGATGGCTAGCATGCATTCATTAACTTAATTTTCATGAGGTCAGGACTGCTCCATGAGGCCTAAAGGAATTGAGCAGTCTGTCCATGTTTGCACTGGGACTAAGAGAAAGAAGCAGTTGGAAAACACGATGTGGTCCTTAAGGTCTGCTAGTGACTTCATTCATTCCTTTTCCATTTCCTTTGTGTCTAATAAAATCTCCGAGTCTTACAATTCAAAATACGTTGAACTTCTCTATAAACTTACTCACCAGCTCAGGACAAGTAACAATTACAGCTCAAGTGTCTTCCCATCCCACGGAGAACATAAAAGGAGCAGAACAGACCATTCATTCCCTAGAGAGACTGGAGGCCACCACTGTGGACATGAAATTGCTTTTCACATGCATCAATTGAAATGGCCTCCACACAGCAATTAGATTTAATGAAGGGAAGCCGCTGATACCAAGGCAGGCTGCCAGACCTTCTGTTGGTTATTTTTAGAGGAAATAGATTGTACAACCTGTTTGGCCCCAATTCCTGTCTCTCTAAAATTGCTTTCTCTTGATGGATTTTGCTTTTTTCTCTGATTTAGAAAACAAGAACAAACTCCTGAAGATTGTCTGCTTGACAGCTTCAAACAAATGCTATTATCAAAAAACAAGACACAAGATGGCTCTTAAACCAATAGAGATGATGTGCATATCTATATTTATAACTCCATATGCACATTTATGTATATTTTTATATGTTGTTCCTTAAATATATGATTGGGATAGTCATCTTATAACATCATCTGTGATTAGATTATACTTATATCCATATTCTACTCTATTGCTTCATATTTAGGAAAGGGGTAGAAGTAAAGGACACACACACAAAGCATTAAGGACCAATTGTTTAATTCTGGGTCTCAGTACACAATCTAACACATTCTGAAACATTCTGTACTTCTGGCCTCCCTCAAATTCACGATTCTCTGGTCTCAGACTTTTAAGTACTGGGATAACAGCAGTGTACCAGCCCTTCTAACTTTTATAATGGTGTTCGGTTTTATTTGCTATGCTTTGTGGTGCTGCATATTCAACCTAGGGTCTTTCTCGTGTTAGTACAGCACCAAAACCACTGATATCTTAGCTACATCCACAGCCCTTTTATATTTGTTATTTTGAGACAGGTCTCAATACATTTCCCAAGATTTCCTTGAACTCTGTGTAATACCGGCAGGTCTTGAACTAGTGACTCTTAAGCTGGTAGCTGGAATTACTTGCCTCGAGACCACCCTCCCTGCCCAGAATGCTTTTTCATGGTTGAACACATGACTGTCTGCAGGGGTGTGTGTGTGTGTGTGTGTGTGTGTGTGTGTGTGTGTGGCAAGCACATGTGCATGTGGACAGGTGCATGTCTTAATTAGGGTTTCCATTGTTTAAAGAGACACCATGACCAAGACAACTCTTTTTTTTTTTTTTTAAGATTTATTTATTTATTATATATAAATACACTGTTGCTGTCTTCAGACACTTTTTCTTCTCGCTCTGGCCCAAAGATTTGTTTGTTTGTTTGTTTCTTAAAGGAAAACATTTAACTGGGGCTGGTCCATTATCATCATGATGCAAAGCATGGCAACATACAGGCAGACATGGTATTAGAGGAGCCAAGAGTTCTACATCTTGATCAGGCAGTCAAGAAGAGGCTGTATTCTACAGGCAACCAGGAGGGTCTCTTCCTCATTAGGTGGAGTTTGTGTACTAGGAGCCCTCAAAGCCTGCCTACACTGTGACATACTTCTTCTAACAAGGCCACACTTCCTAATAGTGCCACTGCCCAAGGGCCAAGCATATTCCAACCACTACAGTGCCTAAAGCTCTACCAGAACATATTACAAATGAAAGCATAGAGCTGACTAGCTACAACTTTCCACTTTACATATTTCTCATATGAAATCTAAAAAGAGATTAATCTAAATGGGCTTATAAATTAACATTCATTTTTACCGATTTCAAGTTAAGTCCCTAATGCTGAACTAAGAGACTTTGATGAGCTAAGTGTGTCACTGTAAAATACAATTCTCATAAATCCCCAGAACCATTAATATATCTTTATGTCTTCTAATAACAAAATCAGAGATTTTGGAATACATGAAAAATATTAAAAAATTAAGATGTAGTAGTTCTATAGCATGTAAGACATTGACTTTAATTAAGGAAATTTTTATAATTGATTGTAATGTGAAAATGACCAAATATCAATTAAAAAATGTCCCAAGTCCCAAAGCCATATGATTTAATAAATCCTTGAGTCTTTTCTTAGTAAAAAGAATTAGGAGAAGTTGCAAATCATTTTAAGGATGAGTATTTGTTTTTAAAGGCATTTTATATCTCCTGTTTTGGGGCCTATGACAGTATTTCATACAATTTGTATGTGTCTCATGTTTGTGTGATAGAAAAGAGCAACTCTGATGTAGTTATCAATAGGCTGGAGAAGTAGCATCCATCTGTGATACTGAAATAAAACTGGCCTTGGAGAAAATGTTTGGAAACCTGTTTGTTTAAAATATTTTCTCATAATTTTTTTGCCCCTAATTTTCCCAGAGATGCATTCTAAATAATTTGCACTCTAATTTGCAATGAAGTAAGGTTCATGACACTGTTATGGGAGACTCCAAATAGAACTGGACAGTCTTATCTGCAGAGAGGTGTCTTATATCCTCCTTTTACTTCAGCTGTGGCTTCTGCTCTGTCAGTCCCTCTAAGACTTTTATCTCAGAGATGAAAGAACTTGGCATGTAGTCAAAACCTGGACAAGAGAAATTATGTAGCAAAGTATGTAATTTTGTTGACATACTTTTTAATAACATGTTTTATAAAAGGCTGATTGTTTTGAGATTCATCAGTGGGTTAAAGGAATCCTCCATTTCCACCCCCAATACCATGTCAAAGCTTTGATTACATCTGGACATACAGCGAAGTCATTCTTCCTCTCTTCAATGACCAGTGAGTGCCGATTATTGTGAGGGACTATGGACATACTCATAATCCCTTTAAGCCCCATTCAGGACAAGGGATTATAGCCTGCTCTTTCTAGGATTGCTGATTTCACTCAGAAGGGTCTGACCAATGGTTCTTTTAACAAGTGCTTCAAAGAACCTTGGGTTGATTTTGGTATAATTTTGTTGAAAACTTAGTATCAACATTACAAAAAGAAAGCTACAATGAATGTGTAATCATATGTAGCAAGGGATAAGTTACGTGGGCTGGCACTTTCTCTGTATCCATGTGGATCTCCAAGTTGTGATTTTCTGCCTCAGTTTTTTCATATATCTGTGTCACCAAGCTGAGACATGGCCATTTTAATTTATAGACAGTGGAAATATTGTCAATTATTTTTGTTTCATAACCTGACATAAATAGTCATAGCTCCTAAGTTCAAAAACTGTAAGAGTCATCACAGTTTTCAAGAACCCTGGAGTTGCTCAGGCATCCGATTATTTAGACAAGTGGCTTCTGAACAGCTTTGTGCAGGTAACTGACTGAAGGACAATTGGAAGTCAAGAGTGAATAAGTCAAATTGCACTTTGGTAGTCTTAATACTTTTATAGAGAAGACCTCTGTAAGGACTTCTCAGATTTCCATTCCATTCTGCTAGAGAACTAGAGCGCCTAGAAACTTTAGACCTAATGTTATTTGAAAAACTAATCAAATTCTGAATTTGTGTCCTAAGTTTTATATCACCCTAAGGAATTTAGTGTATTTTCCATTGCACCTCACATGTGTTATTTATCTGCAGCTGTATGTTTTTCTTTCTCTTTGTAAATGTTAAGAATTGCATTCCAATGTGTTCTCATTCTCCTTGGTGTCTTGGGCTTATTGGATACTCCATGTAGATGTGATAACTGAATTACCCATGACACAAGAAAGCAACGGAAGGTTATGCCCCCAATTAAAATATAAGAGAATAATCACACAGCTAATCTTAGCAGTTTGAGATGGAGTCCATAAGAAAGACCGACAAAGATACCTGAATTCGTTGCCTTTATATTGAGGAAGAATCCTAAATTATTACATAGTCTTTTACTAGACCATGTAATGAGGTACAGAGGAACAGGAGTCAAATGTGTCTCCATTGTCTGGGTTAGTGTTGAATGTGATCATACTGAACACCTTAAAAATCTAAGAAGGATAACAGTCTGCTTTTGGCTATGTTAGTACAAGAATATGAACTCCTATTTCAATAACCTATAACCTACTTTCTTTAGAAACTAAGGCACACAGGTAAACTGGGCTGAAATAATTCTTGGCTTCATTTTCTATAGATATCTTTTCTTTTCTGGTCAATAGTAGTTAATAAATTTGTGTTGCCTAAATCATGGATTATCCCCAACTAAAACAATGTCTGAATATGAAGTTGGAATGTTGAAAAAATGAAAGTATTGCTACTGAGCAAAGGCTTAACCAGTTCTTTGAAGGAAGATTTGTAAAACCTGGTTGAAATTTTTTTCAGCTAATTAGGCTAAATGGAGCTTCATTATTACACTTCAGATAAATGCTATAAACATTAGATGAAGATCTGTTATTATAATTTGTAGTCTGCAAAATAAATCAGTTGGACTTTTTAAAAATAATTTTGAAAATAGATAAGTCATTGTATAATTGAAACTTTTATCTTTCATACATATAATCTTATATATCTAATAAAATATTCTTTACAGTCCAAAATAAAGTAATTAGATTACTTTAGATTTACTTTTAGTTCTATCATATAGAGTAATGTTTATGGTATCCTTTGGACATCTGGGTTAATATGTGTGAGGTCCTTAAAAATCAGGGTCTAGTTCATGAAAATTTGGACGGTGTTACTGAATTTGCTTTTAAGAAGTATTTAAACTGTCATAGACAGTGGAAATACTATATTTGTAACTTAAGTTTAAAAAGATAGTTTGTGGAAAGTGTTGAGATTCTCAGCTTCTTATGCTTTGTCTTGTGAGCCAAGGCCTCTTTACATAGCTCAGGCTGCATTGAAGCTGCTATTCCTCTCCCATCAGCCTCCCAATTTCTGGGATTGCACCACCACACTCAGCACCAGGATTCGGCTTCTTTCTAATAATTAAATGCCTTAATTGCTCAGACTGAGATAAAATATCCAATTCATAGCAGGCTCGTGAAGCAGATCTTCATTATTCGATGCCAGGAGCACATCTAAGAAAAGGCAAGATGAATGGGTGTTCAGAAGTTTCCTTAGAATGAATAAGTGGAGAACTGAAGATGAGAAGGTAGAAAGGGGAGAGTTGTCCAGGATTTAGCAAGTGTCATAACTACCCAGGATGTTTGATGTTGGGGCCGTTGCTGGGCTCTGCTCTGGTTTCTTTTCTGTTGCTATGTTAAAACAAACTAAGAAGGGAGGGGTTTATTATATTATATAGGTGAGCCTATCATCAAGGAAAACCAGAGCAGGAACATGATAACTTCCCAGAGGATTTTACCTCACTGATGATGCTGATCTTTTACTAATCAAGCAGACTTCTCAGCCCTGGCTAATTAGCATCCATTGTCTCAACAAAGTACAAAAGGATTACTTCCCAGCTTCTTAATTCAAAATATCTCACAAATGACCTTTATAGAGGTTTGCTTTCCTCTGAACCATCATAAGCCAGGGCTCCATTGTCTGTGTTGTTTGAGCATTATCATCCAAATTTCCACAATATCTCATTAGGATCTGAGAGCCCGATTGCTTTTCCAACTCCAAACTCCAAAATTCTCCACCTTCTTCACATAAAGCCATCTAAGTCGTAAAAGCCACATGGTCAGAGGAATTCCCCCCAGATCCAGTATCAATTTGTTTCTGTTTGTTTTGTTTTTATGATAAATACCATAACTAAAACCAACTTTGGAGAAGAAAGGGTTTATTTGTATCACTATCAAGAGAAGTCAATGCAAGAACTGGAATCAGGAACCTAGAGGCAGGATCTGAAATGAACTATAGCAGAGCACTTCCTACTAGCTTTCTTCCCCCATGCCAAATTTCTTTTACAATCCAGATTACAGGCCCAGAAAGACTGCCTACATCAATCAAAATGCCTTAAGATATACACACAGCTAAATACAGGAACTAATTCTAGAGTCAAGGATTCTTCTTCCTAGGGATATAATGCTGAGATTGCAACCACAGACCCCATTTCCAGGGTTTCTGATTGTAGGAGTGTCTGGGCTGAGACCCAAGAATTTGTGGCTTGAATGAGAAATGCCCCCTATAGATTCATATATTTGAACACTTGGTCCCTAGTTAGTGGTGCTGTTTAGAGATGCTATGGGACATTTAGGAAATAGTCTGTCTGGGGAAAGATTCCATTGTATCCCCCTTTCAATTCCTAGAGATGTCTCATTCTTTATTCTTGTTTTCCCTTCTTGTATTCTCAAACCCAGCCATGTGGCATGTCTATTTGGCCAGTTTTACCCAGTCCCTGCTTTGTATTCTTTTCACCGATTAAAAATATATTGAAAACAAAAATTCATCCATACTAAGTATATAAAGTTTTTTTTTCCTGTCAGTCTCAAACAACACAGCCACTATTTACATAGAATTTGTATTGTATCAGATGCTGTAGGTCACATGGAGATGATTTAAAGTATGGTAGGACTGTACAGACTATATGAAAATTCTGTAGTATTTTGTATAAAGGAATTTGGTCATGTGGATTTAAGTATTTAGAGATGCAAGAGAGTACTGTGCCATATGACTGATAAAACATAGGCATGTGCTTGCATATGTATACACAAAGACAGATAGACACACACACATAAACACAAATCATACACACACACATAAACACACATCATACACACACACACAAGCAATAAACTTATGTAGCATTGAGTCTGAGTGACCGTGGAGGTCAGAGGTAGCTCTGAGTGGCAAATGAGCACTTAGAAAGTTTTCTTGACAGGGAGGAAGAGAGAGCACAACAATGAAACTCAGCGCTGGCAGAGTAGCTTAATTGCTGATGTGCTTGCTTTGCAAATAAAATGACCTGAATTTAATCTCTAGAACTTAACAATTTTAAAAAAAGCCAGTTTTGACTATGTGTGCTTGTAACATTAGCATTGGGGAGGAATAGAAGCAGATCCTTGGGTTCATTGTCCAACTAATTAGTCTTATGGGAGAGTTCCATGCCATTGAGAGACCCTATCTCTTTAAAAGATGTTATGGTACCTAAAAGGTAATAACTACAGTTGTCCTCTGACCTTTAGATACCCATGGATACACATGCAACTACAAACAGACACACACACACACACACACACACACACAAAATTACACACAACAAGGACAAATTAAACATTGAGAACATAATTTTTATCTTAAAATGTTCTTTTTTTATTTCAGATTTTGTTGTTTTTATACTTTTAACCTAGGGTAGATATCAGTCAGGATTCTTCAGAGAGACAGAAGTAATAAGAGGACAAGATAGATGAGTATGTGAAATGGGATTTATCAAGGTAGTTGGCTGGTATGATTATGGAAGACGAAAACAAACAAACAAACAAACAAACCTACAAAAAACTGTTTGCAAGGTGGAGACCCAGAAAGGCTGGTAGTATGGCTAACTCCAAGTGTGAAAAGCTTAGAGTCAGGGATCAGGTGGTACAATTCCTAGATAGAGTAAGAATTCTAGAGAGCCCAGAGTTCTAAAGCCTAAGGGCAGGATAAGGGTAATGCCCCAGTCCTAGAGAGAGTGAGCCAGTGTCTTTGCTCTACTCTGGCCAGCCCCATACATGCAGGTTTCAGATCTTCCCTACCTGGCTTGCTGACTCATGGGTTAGTCTCCTGGAGAAACATCCCTGAAATCCCTCTCAGAAACAAACCTTGCCCAGTTCCCTCTGCACTCCTTCACCTAGTCAAGATGACACTGGAAATCAGTTGTCTCCGATGTCACAGAGAATAGATGCAGCAGTGGCCACAGCAGTTCCTGTGAATGTTAGAAACCTGCAGGAGGAAATCCATTTCTTCCCTCTGAAGCAGAGAAGCCAAGAGAAGTCTGAAGCAGCTCTCCTCTGTCACTACCTGCAGCCAGAGCTGCAGACCATCCTTCATTCTCTCCTCTTGCTATTTCTAAGCAGAAGAGAAGGTGAGGGTGATGAGATCTAGTCTAGGAGAGGTTTTCTCTCATTATTCCCCAGGATGATTGGAGGAAGTTACATAACACTCCATTGGTCTCGTCCTCATCCCCTAGGCACACATTGTGTGTTAGGAGTCCCCCACGTAGCATCTCATTCAAATCTTATAGTAAGCTTGTCATCAATTAGAAAATACACTTTAGCTAGGAAGTTTAATTAGAAAGGAATCATGTAGAACCACTAAACAGAAAAAAAAAAAAACCTCACTATTTTCTTAGACTTCTGAATAACATTTAAGTTTAAAAGTATAGCAATTAAAAGAAAATTTTTATTAACAATGCAGATAGTCTATAACAAAATCTCTTGAGATTCATTACATATTCAAGAACTGGTTTTGAGTTCCTGTATCAGGTTGAGACAGTTGAAAAAGACTCTTTAAAATGATGATAGAAAATTGTTTCCCTTTAATAAAATTGTTTGTCATCCTTTCAGATAGAGCTGATATTGACAATATTTTGCTCATAATCATTTGTCTTATTTCATTGAAGTCAATTAATGCTTATGGGTAAAAATTAACCATCCTATGTACACAAGACATAACTCTTCTCTTGTTCCCTTTTGGGGACTATTTCTCCATTATATCAAGGCCACGTTAAATTCTCAGTTCAAATTTAAATTCTTCACATCATCTTTACAGTCTATCTTGGGGACTGACCAATGTTTTTTATTCTTTTCATCTGAAGACCAAGTTGACTTGAATAAGAGAAACAAGAGAAGTCTGACATCTTATTTAATAAATTTTGGACAGGCTCCTTCCCCCTAGAAAACGTCTAGAATCCATCTAAAGATGTAAGATGCCCTACTAAAATTCCCTAGGCTAGCAAGAACTGTTTTTTATTCTGAAGATCCATCTTGCCAGTCAAGTTTGACAGCTTTATGAGACATACTCATAAATTAAAGAAGAAGATTGTCATAGCAATGATTTGCAAGCCTCTTCACTGGGTTGTCTAGATAATATCTAGTTATTAAAGTATTTTCTGCAGCAGGAATAATTGTGCTTATTTATCAGTTCTGAATAATTGAGAAAGTGCAGTTTACTTCGTGTTGCGTACTTACAAATGAACTCTGCCTTTTGTGTCTTGAAGGAATGAAGACTTCCAGTACACAACAGTGAGATTTATTTATGCAGGAATTTTCATTTAATTAAAGGTAACTTAATTGTTGCATAATATATTGCAGTGAGGGTTAAGAGAATCTAACAGAATTACAAAATGTAAATTGCATCTAACTTCAGATAGAGAAAAATGGCAAAATTTCAAGGCAATGGCAATGTACACTAAATCTTACAAAGTGAGTTTTATTTCCAAGTGGCATTTATGTTACTTCTGTAACACAGAAGGTATGAGAACATAAATCTTGCATCAAGAAGTTGAAATATACTTTTTAAAAGGATGGTAACTTTAATGTTCTTCCGTAGGAGTTTGGCACAGGAACACTACCTGCCTGGTAGAAATGAATATGTGTATGTATATATACATTGAACTCATGCATCCATTTATCTTGGTCATTATAATACTAGGAATTCCTTCCTATTTCAGCACTGCCCACCTGTTGACCTGCATGCCTGCTTCCCATGATATGTTTTAAATAGTAATAGACATTTCTTCTAGTAGTTAGTTCCATATCTCTAAATAACACAACTTTCTTGCTATTACCTTTTTTGGACAAATTTAAAGATATCATCTGAACTTCTTATTGTGAGGGGTGAAGACTTCTTATCATAGTCCAATTTCAATCTCCCAGGCTCAGAATGCAGTGTGGTATTACCATATATACTGTAGATGCTGAACTAATCTGAGAGAGAGAGAGATAGAGAGACAGACAGACAGACAGACAGACAGACAGACACAGAGAGAGAGAGAGAGAGAGAGAGAGAGACAGAGACAGAGACAGAGACAGAGACAGAGAGAGAGAGAGAGAGAGAGAGAGAGAGAGAGAGAGAGAGTAAAGGGCTCCCACTTCCTAATTTCCCCCACTTCATCAGTGCCATCTTACTAGGACTCCATCAAATGATTAATCATTGACTAGATCAAATCACTTAGGATCCACACACCTCCCGAGAACTCATAACCTGTCAGAAAAAAGTCAATCTACCAGCATATTCAAGCCATAAATCCCAGTCTACCAGCCATATTCAAGCCTTGGCTCTCAGTTTACAAGCCGTATCAAAGCCATAGTTGCCAGTCTACCAGCCATACTCAACCCATAGACTCCAATCTGCATGAAGTTAGTGACACCATTTCCAGGGGCTCAGTGCTAAATACTTCTTGTTTTTAAAGAAAATTACATGTTGAGTATTGTTGAGTTTTTAAAACCTGTTGCAGTTTGAATATGGCTCGTAGACTGGGATCTGTGGCTTAAATGTGGCTGATGGACAGAAATCTATGTGCCACGTTTAAGCCACAGATCCTAGTCACTATCTTCATGCCTGTACATCACCAGCTCCATGATCTCTTTAACACCCAGGCCTAGTGTCATCTTCCCACTAAAAAGTTCTGTGGGAGGAACCAGAGTTGTTTGCTGTCATACGCAATTGCTCAGTTAAGGTAAATGTTTGGCCCTATGCTTGCTTGAATTTTGTATTTTCTGTATAGTGCTTGAAAAACTGTTTCCAACACCAAATTATATTGTTTTCTATATATTCTTTGGGTGTTTTATGCCTAATATTTATACTTATTTAATATGCTAAAATTTACTTTTCACCTACCATAAGCTAAGAAACTTTATGTAGCTGTTTTTTCCAACACTGTTAAGTCATTTATATTCTCACCGTGAACTGAAAATCCTGTTTTTATTATGTAATAAATTATTAGATGCAATCATATATACTGCTTTATAGGTAGGCATTCTTTCATGGTTTTATTTCTGCAGGCTTATAAGTCTTCTCAAAATTATTACAATATAAAGCCACCTTTCTTTTATTTCTAAAACATATAGTGTCTATTTTTGTGCAACTATATCTTAGGTTTATTTTTAAATTATTTCTCAGACCTCATTTTCTCATCCATGCAATAACTCTGTTCCCAAACTCTACCTTTTTTTAAAAAGGGAAATAAAAACTTGATATTGTCATGAATTGCTAGAGATAATCTGTAGAGAACATAATCTAGCTTTGAGTATTCATAAATCATTGACACATTCTTCATCATGAATAAAAAAATACTAACAAGATCAACCCCCAAGACTGCCTAGGAGAAAAGTATGTTCAGTGGCAAGGGCCAGCCCAACTCAGTGTCAGAGGCTAAGGAGAGTCTCTAAAAAGATTGTTTTGTCCTCCGAGGCTTATGGGTAAATTGGAGCATCTACCGGCAAGAGAACACTAGTACAGAACTCATGGACCATGCTATGCTGTAGTATTATAACATGTTAACTGGGCAAGAACAAAACCAGACATTAATATCTGACTGTTTTATACAAAGGATTCAAAAGTGCTCTTTAGAACCCAAGTAGAATGAAGCTTATAGGTTTGTTTGCTAAAATGAAATGGAAAGAATTCTGTCATCATTTTATTTTAACGACCCCCCCCTCTTTTTTTTTTTTTTTTACATGAACTGACTTTTGGGGATTTTACTATATTAATAACAGATATGGAAACTAGTATCTAGTGTTCTACTTAAACAAAATGACATGTGATCACCAAATACTAGGAAGTAGACTGGGTTTAGATGGTTTGTAGTTCAGGTTCAGCAGCACAGTCTGCCAAACCAACATTCAGAAGGCTGAGGCAAGAAGAGCATTTGAAGCTAGCCTTGGTTGCTTAGAGAGATTCTGTGTCTCTGTAGAGTTCACTTTGCAGTACTACCCCATGCTGAAGACCACACTGAAAGTGCAGATGGCCTCACAGCTTCCTGTGCCAGGAGAATCTTCAAATGAGACATAAAGAAACTGAATTGAGCAGTGAAGAATTCCCCAAAGCTCTGAAACCACAAGAAACTATAATCTAAGACCCTGTTCTTCCATAAATGTATCACATAGGGCATTTTCCTTCCAGTCTGGCTATGTTTTAATCTTCTAGCTTAGCAAGTCTTTCATAAGTCTTTCATAGAGGGGTTAGGCTTACCACTGATAGTCAATTTAAGTTCTGCCTCTTGAGAGTAAAACAATACATCAGATGGTCAGCGTCTCTCTTTAGGGCAGACCACTGTCTTCCAGCTAGGAGGGTGCCGGATGTCTGTGGCCCCAAAAGGGTGCTGCCTCAGCGGCTCTGTGGCTCCCGCCTGTCCCAGAAGCTGTCTGCCTCTGTGGTCCTCACTCTGACCTGTACAGACTAAGTTCGGCGGAGTCCCGGAGCCAAGATGGCGCTCCCTGCAGGGCAGGTCACTGTCCTCTGGCTGGGAGGGTGCCGGAAGTCTGCGGCCCCAAAAGGGTGCTGCCTCAGCGGCTCTGTTCAGCGTCTCTCTTTAACCGATGTCTTATAAAGACTGAAGTAATGGAACCTGCGGTTGTTTGTTTGTTTGTTTGTTTTTATGGCTTCTTATATGGGGATGTAACCTCAAAGTCATGGCCCAGATAATGGAACTTTTATTTTATTTTATTTTTTACATATAAAACTATTTTTTATTACATCTTTTCCTCAATTATATTTCCAATGCTATCCCAAAAGTCCCCCATACCCTCCCCCCTACTTCCCTACCCACCTTTTCCCATTTTTTTGGCCCTGGCATTCCCCTGTACTGGGGCATATAAAGTTTGCATGTCCAATGGGCCTCTCTTTCCAGTGATGGCCGACTAGGCCATCTTTTGATACATATGCAGCTAGAGTCAAGAGCTCCGGGGTACTGGTTAGTTCATAATGTTGTACTACCTATAGGGTTGCAGGTCCATTTAGCTCCTTGGGTACTTTCTCCAGCTCCTTCATTTGGAGCCCTGTGATCCATCCACTAGCTGACTGTGAGCATCCACTTCTGTGTTTGCTAGGCCCCGGCATAGTCTCACAAGAGACAGCTATATCAGGGTCCTTTCAGCAAAATCTTGCTAGTGTATGCAATGGTGTCAGCGTTTGGAAGCTGATTATGGGATGGATCCCTGGGTATGGCAGTCTCTAGATGGTCCATCCTTTCGTCACAGCTCCAATCTTTGTTTCTGTAACTCCTTCCATGGATGTTTTGTTCCCAATTCTAAGAAGGGGTACAGTGACCCCACTTTGGTCTTCATTCTTCTTGAGTTTCATGTGCTTAGCAGATTGTATTATATATCTTGGGTATCCTAAGTTTTGGGCTAATATCCACTTATCAGTGAGTACATATTGTGTGAGTTCCTTTGTGATTGTGTTACCTCACTCAGGTTGATGCCCTCCAGGTCCATCCATTTGCCTAGGAATTTCATAAATTCATTCTTTTTAATAGCTGAGTAGTACTCCCCTCAACAGAGGAATGGATCCAGAAAATGTGGTACATTTACACAATGGAGTACTACTCAGCTATTAAAAAGAATGAATTTATTTTATTTTATTTTATTTTATTTTATTTTTAGTTCCTGCGTGAGAGAAATATTCAGAATTCACACTTTCTATATTAAGTTTATAGATAGAATGTAAGCCCAAAATTGCTTCCCAGTATAAAGATAGTTCAAACTGATTGCAGTTAAGATAAAAGAGATAGAAAAATGTATCAGTCACTAAAGAGAATGCATGGGATCTAGCAATTTAGAAGGAGGCACTAACTCATTCTGCTTTGGTTGTTTAATACTGCAGAAAGTGTTTAAAGCATTAAACATGTTGGGATAGTAAGAGAAAAGAAAAGCAATGTATACCTGATGCAAAGTGAAACCCTAGTGAGCTTCAGGCCTTATAGCCCTACCCACTGGGTTCAGTAGGAGACTGGTACGTGTATTAAGCAAAACAAAACAAAACATTAACAAACTGTATACAGCTGATATTATCCTACCCCTTACAACTTTACTCCTGAGGTGCCAGGGGACAATTTGATTTTTACTCTTCTTCAATTCTAGTTAAAAGATTGTCATTTGGAAGTATCCCACTCAGAGTTTGGACCAAATCTATTTCCACCCAGATGGCTTCATGGCAATCACAGGAGGAAGCCATGCATCTTTTAAGCATTGGCCCATCTTGATGGGAAGATGTCTAGTGCTCTTCTACCCTTGCTAGCATGTTTTGAATTCCTATAGGTCTCTGTGAAAATGTCCACCAGCCTCCCTGAATGCTATATGTTCTGAGCCTTTTGATGCTTGACTTTTGGCTTGTTTTATGAATATCCACTATTAATCTCCACTGTCCTTGCTATGGCTTTTGGACATTTCATCTCCCGTTCCTTTTATGAGACCGTTAGGGTCAATGTTAAAATGTATGTGTGTGTGTGTGTGTGTGTGTGTGTGTGTGATAAAATATATAATATACTTACCATAAAATAACCACTTTAGCCACATTTAAGTATAAAACTCAGTAGCATTGAGTACATTCAATCAATATGCATCTGTCACTATTTCCAGAATTTTACCCTTGTCCTAAATATAAACCCTGTACTCATTATTTCATACTCTGCTTTTCCCTCAACTCTATTAACCTACATTTTGCTTTCTATCCGTTTGAATTTGACTAGCTATTTCATATAAGTGGATCTTATAATAGCCATTCTGTCATGTTTGTTTCATTTACTTAAAAGAATATCTTTAAGGCTTATCCATGTAGCTTATATCAGACTTTAACACCTCTTTATGAGTGGACACTATTCATTTGCATGTATGTAGCATAGTAGGCTTATTTGTTGAACTTGGTAGTTTCTGCTTTGTGGCTATGGTGATAGGGCTACTGTGAATGGTAGTGTACAAGAATCTATTTATGTCCCTGGTTTCATTCCTTTTAACCTATATGCACAGAGGATATCTTACTTAGGGTTTTGCTGATGTGAACAGACACCATGACCAAGGCAACACCACGACCAAGGACAACATTTAATTGGGGCTGTCTTACAGGTTCAGAGGTTCAGTCTGTTATCATCAAGGTGGGGGCATGGCAGTGTCCAGGCATGCATCGTGCAGGAGGAGCTGAGAGTTCCACATTTTCATCTGGAGGGTGCTAGGAGAAGACTGGCTTCCAGGGTATGAAAGCCCATGCCTACAGTGACACACTTACTCTAACAAGGCCACCTCTACGCCAACAAGGTCATACCTCCAAATAGTGCCACTCCCTGGGCCAAACATATACAAACCATCACAGAAGAGAATTACTTTTTGTGTGTGGTAGTTCATAACTATTAGAGACATAAAGCCTAGCAGCTGCTGACTCCGTACTTGGCCAAAGCAGGCAGCACGTCATGATGTTTCCTTTGCATCAGTTCGCCTCCATATGTTCTCCGGTCTTTTCTTGTGTGCTCTTGATGCTGGCTGAATGAGAGTGCTTAAGTGCAGCTGAGATGGTTTCTGAACAAAGTGGCAATTTATCATGCCATGGGATGTCATTTAGGAATGGGTGAGCCAAGTCATTCACATCTCTCCTCTCTCATGTTTATCTTTATTCCCCAGTCAGAAGACATCCTAGTTCCTATTCTTGTCAGGATTTTCTTTGTCTCACATAGCTTTGCCTTTTAGGAGGATACTTACCAAAAGGTGTACTTGTATCCAGTTTGTTTTTAATATGTAAAGAGTGCTTAAGGTTTCTAATACTTGTTGTTTCCCAAAACCTCAGGTCTAAACATTAAAAAGAGCTTTAGATTTAAGGCTGGAATCTAACTCTTTACTTCTTCGATAATGCCATGGCTCCTGAAATAACACCATCATTTCAATAAGTGAAGAATTGCAAGATAAGAAAAACTGTATGAGTGCTATATTGAAATGTCTACCTCTAGTATATTAGTAATCTTACCCAGCCTTTTCCCAGCCAGTTTCTCCTGTTTGCTCTGGTTTTCTACTGTACTCCATGAGGTCTGATTTGAATGAACATACAACACAGGGGCCAACTGCTAGGACCACATTGGGTTAGGTGGGCTCTGGGAGAGCCTTCAAGTATGCCCCTCTTATTGGCATACACACATACAATTTTATTTTCAGATATGGAGTAGATTGCAGGTCAAACACACTGTGGTTCAATGTTCTACATACATACTAAAGTAGCCTAAGAAAGCTAGGGATGACAAATTGAATGCTTGTTTTATATATATATATATATATATATATATATATATATTTTTTTTTTTTTTCAATGAAAGTTCAGATGAGTATTTTGGCTGATTATTGATTTCTAATGGCATTATTATAACCCTAATTGAGCTATTAGAGGCTAAGCCAGGTTTGAAATAAAATCATGGTGCTTTTAGCATCTGCACACTTCTGGGCTGATAGAAATAGTGATTGAGAAGACAGTGGGATTCCTCACAGATGTGCTTGGGTTCCTAGTGGCAACAGAGCCATAATGCATCATTACCATGCATACAGACAAGGTGCTACCATGAATGACATTTTCCCTCCCTTCAGTCCAGAGAGTAAGAATAAAAAACTATGAATAATCTATGCAGAAGATAAGCTAATGGGGAAATAGCAGGGTTGCTCCCATCACATTAGTGCTTTCTGCCTACATTGCCAATGTTTGCCTGCAAATTCTAACTTCTAAACCTACTTCTGAATTTGCTTATTGTATACTCTGGCTTACATTTGGACCAGAAACCTTGTGACAACTGAGAATTTTGGTGATTCATTGTTCTTTTCCAACTCAGGGTCCTGTGTATCCCAGACTAACCTTGAACTTGCTGTGTAGCCAAAGATGACTTTGAGGTCCTTGTGTCACTGCCTTCACGACCCTGGGAGTTTTGGGATTACAAATGTAGGCCACCGGGCCCTTGGTTTTTTGTTTTGTTTTGTTTTTTTTGTTTGGTTGGGTTTTTTGTTTGTTTGTTTGTTTGTTCTTTCTTTTGTGTGTGTGTGTGTGTGTGTGTGTGTGTGTGTGCTCAGGGTTGAACCCAGGGTTTCCTAAATGCTAAGCAAGCACTCTACCAACAGAACATCCAAAGCCTGAATCAAAGTCTCTTGTCCCACACCTCTTTCTAATGCTTAATTTTCAAAAGTTCAGAGCTTCAAGTGGAATCTTACATTTAGGTCAAAACATGAAATTATCTAGCACTGTTTATGTCCACACGGTAATGGCCAGGGTGGTAAAACCCAGAATTATAGTTGTGAACTTTTTACTATCCTGTACATTTTTGTTTCCTTGAAAACACTAGACTTGTTCTTATCAGCTGCAACCTGGTCCACTCCTCAACCTGCTTTGACCATGCTCCATGCATGTTACAGTGCAAGCAGGTTCTTTAAATTGCCCCCAGCCTTCTAAAGCCCATGTTTTTTTCAGGCTCTCTGTTCTGATTCTGCAAAGTGGATGGAAATATTGATTCACAGAATGTGCTTTGGCTTACAGTGTAATTTTGGAGTTCTTACACTTGACTGGTCATGGGTATCATCTGGGGATTCATAAAAACTTTTAAAGATTCATTAGATCAAAATCTTCATGATGCGCTCTCCTGGATCTGAGTTTAAGGATTGATTCTGACCATTAGGCAAACTGGAACCTTTCATTACCCCATATTAAGTTAAGATGTCTGTCTAACCTAGGAAATGCCCAAGCCACTACTTCACCGTTTTTCTATGTTAGAGACTCAGTCTCTGAACTTTTCAAATGGATCATTGGGATTCAGATCTAACTAGCTGTCATATTTATGACAACTGAACAAATGATATTTGTCCCAGATGAGAAGCACTGGGATGCTCAGTGCCTACAGATAAGAACATAGCCTTGTTTTAAAGCCATCCCCAAAGATGATGACTTTAACTACACTGTGCATATCTTTACTGTCCAATTCTAGTTATAGGTGTGGCTGAAATTTACAGGTTCAGGGAGTTACTTTAGAAGGGAATAAAGCAAACACACCTGGGGTTCATCTCTTTTGGGATAGCAGAACTAGGGAAGTTAAAGATATTCTGATAATGAGACAAATGTGGAATGCCAGTTCCTTCCTCAAAGAACTATGATCTAGCACCTTTTACGATCACAAGTGTTGGCTTTGCTGTTTAACTTAAAGCACAAGGCTGAATGTTTCCAATGCAGCTTTGTGCAGAAACTCATTAACCAGCAGTTCTCTGTCTCCTGATCTCACTCTCTTTCAGCTGCTTTTCTCTCTGCATTGTCTTCCTCTTCAAGCAGTCTCTTCAAATGGCAAGAAAAAAGATGGCTGCTGACCATACCAGATATATTCTCTTAAGCAATACAAAAAGGAAAAAAAGCCCCTCTCTGGCAGTATCCAGTCTAAACGCCAAGAAAATCATTGATTAGCCTTTCTTTTTCTTTTTTTGTTTTGTTTTTTCTAGACAGGATTTCTCTGTGTAGCCCTGGCTGTCCTGGAACTCACTTTGTAGACCAGGCTGGCCTCGGACTCAGAAATTTGCCTGCCTCTGCCTCCCAAGTGCTGAGATTAAAGGCATGTGCCACCACAGCCTGGCTTGATTAGCCTTTCTTTTTTATTTATTTATTTATTTATTTATTTATTATTTTTTAAATTAGGTATTTTCCTTGTTTACATTTCCAATGCTATCCCAAAAGTCCCCCATACCCACCCCCCCCCCCAATCCCCTACCCACCCACTCCCCCTTTTTGGCCCTGGCATTCCCCTGTACTGGGGCATATAAAGTTTGCAAGTCCAAAGGCCTCTTTCCAGTGATGGCTGACTAGGCCATCTATTGATACATATGCAGCTAGAGACAAGAGCTCTGGGGTACTGGTTAGTTCATATTGTTGTTCCACATATAGGGTTGCAGTTCCCTTTAGCTCCTTGGGTACCTTCTCTAGCTCCTCCATTGGGGGCCGTGTGACCCATCCAATAGCTGACTGTGAGCATCCACTTCTGTGTTTGCTAGGCCCCGGCATAGTCTCACAAGAGACAGCTATATCTGGGTCCTTACAGCAAAATCTTGCTAGTGTATGCAATGGTGTCAGCGTTTGGAAGCTGATTATGGGATGGATCCCTGCATATGACAATCACTAGATGGTCCATCCTTTCGTCACAGCTCCAAATTTTGTCTCTGTAACTCCTTCCATGGGTGTTTTGTTCCCATTTCTAGGAAGGGGCAAAGTGTCCACACTTTGGTCTTCGTTCTTCTTGAGTTTCATGCGTTTAGCAAATTGTATCTTATATCTTGTGTATCCTAAGTTTAGCCTTTCTTAAATCACCCTTTTCTCCCTGAATTTGTTCTTAGAGCATGCAGAATGATTCGCCTACATGAAACTCCCCTTAGTTTGGGGGACATTACCTATCTACTAGGTCCACTGAAGGCAAACTACAGGTATTCCCTAGGGGAACAGGTGAGAACCAATAGGTGAAGAAACAAGGAAAATGTTCTCTAAAACCAAGCAAAGGATTTGCTGTTAACCTAAAAGTCCAGCAGACAGCAAACTCTGTAATAGGCAGGGAGGCACACATTGTGCAGTTCTGGAGCAAGAGCAGTGAAATTCCTATCTTGGCATTTCTACTGGCCCGTGGGAAGGATCTGCAACTGAAATGGAGCAACACCTTACCACAAATTTAGTGTTCTCAGACTGCATTGCTATAGTAATGAACATATAGACAGCTATTTTTTAAAAGGGTTTGTAATAAACCTTCCTAAGATACCTGTGCTGATTCACATGGAAAGTAATAAAGACTATATGGCTCCTATATGTGCATATGCAAATGTGCTTGGGCACTGAGATTATGACCTTGATCTTGGACTCTCCACACTGTCCCAAAACCTGTTTAGTGGTGTTTAATAAGAAAAGAAGTAATGAGGAAATGTTAAGCTAAAAATGTGTAATTCAAAACTCATTAAAATCACCCCTGAAGTATTTCTTCTCAGATATCAAAAGCGAGTAATTAAAGCAATCCTTTTCATTGGCTCCAAGGATGCCTTCATGACATCATTATAAAGTCAAGGTCAAAAATAATTTACAGTTTGGTCCTGTAGTGTATGATGTGCCCTTTAAAAATGTTCCATAATAGATTCTGACTGGCATTTGGCAATATATGTTGTACCTAATGTCTGGATACAGATGAACAATAATTTGCAATTTAGCTATCACTAATTAGCATCATTTAAGGGAGATCATCATTGCCACTTCACATTATGAAAGATATTTTTTTCCTCAACTCTGCTGATACAAACCATCTTTGCTGTTTTCAAGATTGAACTACTTGTATTTAGATCATTGGAATGAAAGGTCAAGCCGCCAACATTCTGCATTCTCTTTATACATGGCACATGGTGGAGCATAACTGTGTGACAGACACCATTCTGAGCCTTTGCATGTGCACTGTGTTTCAGTCCAATGGCATCCTGAAGAGATAAATGCTTTGACTGTCTTGCTTTGCATATAAAATCTAGTCTTACAGAATTTATGTAACTTGCAGAATCACATGGCTAATGAGTGCTGGCTCCAGGATTCCATGCTACTTTTGTTTGCTTTCAAAGTCCCAATCCTTGACCCCCCAGTCTTTCCCTCTCTTTATCTCTCACTGAACCATGATTTTATTAAATTAAAAAAATAGAATGTTAAAAGTCCCTAAATTAAGTAAGGAGTCTGACCACATAAATCACTCATTTCCCCAATCGAATTGTTTTTTTTTTTTTTTAATATCAAACTGGAATAAAAACTTTAAAAAAAGGTTAACTTCTATTTTAGCTTTGGTTTTATATCTACATATTTATAAATATTTCTTTTTGTTTTATTTATGCACTTTATATTTCAATATCAGCCCACCTCCTCCCAGTACCCACCCCTCATGTAGATCCTCCTGCCATTCAATTGAGGGGCATCTAGGTTGTACCCAGTTTCTGCCTATAATGAGTAAAGCTGTTATGAACATAATTGAGCAAACGTCCTTGTGGAATGATGGAGAATGTTTTGGGTATATGCCCAGGAGTGGTATAGCTGGGTCTTCATGTATAACAATTTCCAGTTTTCTGAGAAACTGCCAAATTGATTTCCAAATTGTACAAGTTTGTACTCCCACTAGCAATGGAGGAGTGTTCCCCTTGCTCCACATCCTTGCCAGCATGTGTTGTCCCTTGAGTTTTTGATCTTAGCCATTCTGATGGGTCATAGATATTTCTAAATCAGGGAAAGCTGCTTTTTAAAATTCTCACATCACTTCTTGTTTGCTAATGTGTAGACTTAAATATAAAAGAATCCCAGTACAACATTTGCTTTTAATATTTTACTTTGTAGTTGAGGAAATGAGACATTTTTGCCTGGCCTAGGATCCCCCCAAAGCAGGATAGGAATATTTTACCCTAAGAGAAGAGTATATGAACATACTTCAAGGTTCCAAGAAAGGGACTTTAAATGGCAAGGTGATGGGTCCAAAGCATTTACTGGGGGAGAGTTCTCATAGTCTAATGCTTCTGTTTCATGGACAGTGAAAGAGAAGAGTGTTTTACCAAGGTACGTGTGTGCCCAGTATAGTGTTGCTTAACACTGCTTGTCAATTTGACTGGACCTAGGAATTACCTAGGAAACAAGCACCTGCTCATGCCTGGGCTGGATTATCTAGATGCTCTTAGTCCCTAGGCTCATCTGTGAGGGTTTTCCTGGAGTATGTTGAGATGCGAAGACCCAGCCTTACACTGGACCAAATATAAAGGAAAAAGAGCTGAGCACAGACTAGCTGCGTATTCCGTCATCAGTAGGACTTATTCTCAAGATCCACCATGCCAACCATAAAACATGGATTTACAACTCACCCCAGATGAACTTAGTGGAATTATGTCTAATAGAGGATTATGTTCATAAGCAGTCTTGAAAAGTAATATTTCTCATTATGGGATAAAATAGGTCACAAAATTAAGCATTTTGATGGATTTGGGGCCTAAGTTGCCTGGGAGACCCTTTCAGTTCTGATATTCTGCAGTTATATATTTATTTATATATTTATATTTAAATTTTATGTGTGTGTTTGCCTGCATGGTATTTGTGTATCACATGTGTGCCCATGGAAGCAAGAAGAAGGGTATTAAATCCCCTGGAACTGGAGTTACAGATGATAGTGTGCTGCCACGTGGATTCTGATAATTGAACCTGGTTTCTCTGAAAGAGTAGCTAATGCTCTTAACTGCTGAGCCATCTCTCCAGCCCCAGTTTTTTGCATTTTCTGTTCATGACTCCAAAATGACTCCTATTTCCCCCTTAAATGCTAACAGGTCCTCCTATGTTACCAAATGTCCATTTCTGGCTTGTAGAATCTTTTTTTCTTCTTCCAGTTGGTAGAGATCAGGCCAGCTTATGCCATCTCCTGTCTCATCTGCCTCTTAGCTTTTCTGTGCTTTCTAGATTTCTGGTGGTAGCTATTCCCCTGCCCATTCGTGAGTTATTCTATAACCCCCAAGATGTGATTTGTTGCCGTCAGGCATCGTGAATTCACTATGATGAGCATGTGCTCTTTGTAATCCTTCACCTCCATGGAATGTCAGGTCTCCCTTGCCAAGGCTCAGTTCCTGGTCATCTCCATGATAAACAGAGAGCAGAACAATGGCAGCTTTTCCTTACAACTGTTGTTAGGGAGCACTGGAGCATTAGCACAGACCTGGCCCCCAACTTCCTCTGACCTTCACCAATGCCATGTTAAGAAACTTCTGCTGCTGACTCAAAGTTCACTGTGGCCTTTAATCTTCATGTGCCTGTGTCTGTCAGATTTGCTTTTTCCTTGCCCATATGTTTCTTTCTCTCCACATTTGAGAACAGCACTGACCTCTGTTCAGCGTGTCTGATGACCACTGCAAGCCTTTACTAAGCTAAATAGCAGCCGTGGAGCAATTTGTGTTGTTTGGTTTCTTTCTTTACCATTTGGAGGTAAAATGTCAGCAAATAGTAAGGATTCTCTTAGCTAGCTCAGCCCAGCATTTCAGGACTGGGGTCTACCTAACACCTGGAAAACACTCAGGCACAAGCCCTTTCATTCCTACAACCTTCTGACACAATGCTCCTCATCCAATAAGCTTAATTCAGATACCACCATGATTTCCTGGGCTTACCATGATAACATAATTTGTCTGTGTGATTGCTTGTCCTAGGTAGTGGCAGTTATCAACTTAAGACACCTGGGAAAAGAGAAGGTCAATTGAGGAATCATGTCCATCAGCTTATCCCTTGGGCTTTCCTGAGTGACAGTTCCTTAATTTCTAATTAATATACTGGAGGGAATATACCACTGTGGGCAAAGGGCCTGGGCTATTGGAGAAAGGTATCTAGGCAAACAAAAATAATCAAGCCAGTTCCTGCTATGGTATTCCTCAGTAGATGATGGCTTTTAACCTGTAAGACAAATAAATAAATGTTTTCCTCTCCCAGGATGCTCTTGTTCAGTGATCTATCACAGAAACAGAGAGAGGTAAATTGGGACCACAAGATATATGCACTTTATGTTTCTACTATGCTGCTGTTTATCCAGTGCTTCGCTTCTTACTCATAGAAGATAGTGAGCACCTGTGAGACACTTTGTTGTCATGCTCATCTTACCTACCCCAAAGCACCTAGCATCTGCTTTGCATCTGCAAATGTTGAGTTGGTTTAAATCTTTTAGACTTGAACTGATGATTAAAGCAATAAGCTGCATTCGACAGTTGCACATATCCTTAAAAGTACCATACAACAAATCACTGATAATGCTAATATAATCACCCGCCTATTTTGGTAGGCTTGCTTTTAATGGTAGTTAAAGTTTCTAAATTAAAATGTGCATCTTTTCCTGTATTTTACATGGTATTGTTTATTCTAAGTGTTAATTTCATATTTATTATTTTTGGAGGATTATTTTTTGATTCGTTGATTCATTCATTGTTCCTTCCAAATTTATTTCCTAGCTCCCAAATGGACAGAAGTGAGGGATATTACATAGTCCTATCCCTGGGCCCCTATAGCAAACAGTAATTAATACAAACCAAGTCATAGAAGATTCCTTTTATTCCATCTTTGTAAGGTTTTCATATGACCATGCTCACCCAAGTGTTTCCCTGTAAAGTTGCCTATTTGAAAGAAACTTTGAGTTTAGCAATAGGGCAGCCTTGCCTTTAATTTATCTTGTGGTCCTTTCTCCTTAAACTTCATTCACAGAAGGAAACACCCATTCATTTTAACTTATAGTAAGTACTGACTAAGCATGACCATTTAAATATTTTCTTAAACATAAAAAACAATAAGGCAAAAGAGAATAAAGTGACAGTAGATGTAAAGCAGTGACTGTGCCACCATACAGAATAACTGGCAAGGTTGTAGTAAGTTCAGAATCCTGATAAATCTTTTGTTTTCCTAAAACAATTTTTATTAGATATTTTCCTCATATACATTTCAAATGCCATCCCCAAAGTCCCCTATACCCTCCCCCAGCCCTGCTCCCCAACCCACCCACTCCTGCTTCCTGGCCCTGGCATTCCCCTGTACTGGGGCATATAATCTTTGCAAGACCAAGGGCCTCTCCTCCCAATAATAGCTGACTAGGCCATCTTCTGCTACATATGCAGCTAGAGACACGAGCTCTGGGGTACTGGTTAGTTCATATTGTTGTTCCTCCTATAGGGTTGCAGACCCCTTCAGCTCCTTGGGTACTTTCTCTAGCTCCTCCATTGGAGACACTGTGTTCGATCCAATAGATGACTGTGAGCATCCACTTCTGTATTTGCCAGGCACTGGCATAGCCTCACAAGAGACAGCTATATCAGGGTCCTGTCAGCAAAATCATGCGGGCATATGCAATAGTATTCGGGTTTGGTGTTTGTTTATGGGATGGATCCCTGGGTGAGACAGTCTCTGGATGGTCCTTCCTTCCGACTCAGCTCTG
This sequence comes from Mus caroli, assembly GCF_978045245.1. Taxonomy (NCBI): domain Eukaryota; kingdom Metazoa; phylum Chordata; class Mammalia; order Rodentia; family Muridae; genus Mus; species Mus caroli. The sequence goes on from NW_028227264.1 coordinate 51,092,883, forward strand.
AACTTTGTCTCTGTAACTCCTTCTATGTTTATTTTGTTCCCCATTCTAAGAAAAAGTGAAGTATCCAAACTTTGGTTTGTATAAATCTTCTAATTAAGAATGGCAGGATTATGAACTAGCTCCCAAACAGATTCCTGTCCTAAAGCATGTGACCACAATGTCCCACTAAGAAGGCCATGACAACTGGTCAAGTAGCATAAAAACCTAGAGTTCTCCATGCTAATGAGGTATCTAGATAGGCCACGAGTGTTTAGCCAATAAGCACCCCTTCATGGGCATGACTTCCTGTGAAAGGTATATAATCCCTGATTCACCCTGAGTAACATGTATGCATCCTCATCTGTCATGAGTAAAACAGTGGACAGGCAAAGACCTTCTCCTTCATCAAAGACCACTGTGGATGGGGAGGCCTTGTCACACAAAGCCTAAGCCTCCCATGATGGCCTCTCTCAGCTTCTCCATATATTTGGCACTCACTCAGAGCTAAGCTGGAGTCCCAACCTCCTCCTGTGCTCATTGCAGGGCTCCCAGGCTCCTGTTCCCAACTCCCCTTGGTTCCCAGTGGTGTCTGGATGCACAGGAATTTGAGAAGTCCTAGTTCCTGCTAATTTCACCCTGAGAAACAACCTCTGGGACCTGATCTTAGCCTGTGTTTCACCTCTAATGACTGGCATATCAGTGGTGTTCTGCCAGCAGCAAGACAGAAATGCAGAAAGACAAATGGAAAGTACTGGAGGTGGGCAGGGAAGTGGGGAGGTTTTTTAGGTTGTATACTGAAAAGTGGGTATTCAAAAAAGGAGTCATGTCATGAGGCTGACATCAGACTAATCAAGCATTATCAAACCATGTGCCTTGGCATAAAATGGAGCAAGTGGAGAAAGGAAAGCCCTTTACGAATTAGCATAAAGACCTTCTTCATTTGTCAAGCCTTACATGGAAGGGTTGCATCTACCGTACATGGACACCATTTTTTTGGAACTTAAGATATCCTGTGGAATAGCAAATGCCATGGAAATGAAGTAGCAATGCACCTGATGTCTCTGTACAGTTGTCAGCAAGAAAAGGATCAGAAATGTCATTCAACAAACTCCTACAGAAATGCAAGAAAAAGTAATGGCACCTAAGATATAGTACTATCACTGGAGATGTGGCTGGGAGGACTTTGGATTAACTGGAAATAAGTTATATGAGAAGTTGTGTAAATTCAGAAGGAGCATAGATCGCTAAGATGGCTATTGCTTTATCTACAAAGACGGGAAATCTGGGAGGAGGTCCAGAATGGGAAGTGAGAAGTTCAAGTGTTCAGTTTTAAGGGGATTTCTTAATTCATTCATCATTGGAGCCTCCCTCCCCCATAAAGTGGCCATGACTGGGCTTATCTTTCTGTGTCCCAAACAGAAGAGCCTATGCTGAAATTTGTTCCACCTATAGGGTTGCAGATCCCTTTAGCTCCTTGGGTACTTTCTCTAGCTCCTCCATTGGGGGCCCTGTGATCCATCCAATAGCTGACTGTGAGCATCCACTCCTGTGTTTGCTAGGCCCGGCATAGTCTCACAAGAGACAGATCAATCTGGGTCCTTACAGCAAAATCTTGCTAGTGTATGCAATGGTGTCAACGTTTGGAAGCTGATTATAGGATAGATCCCCGGATATGGCAGTCTCAAGATGGTGCATCTTTTCATCACAGCTCCAAACTTTGTCTCTGTAACTCCTTCCATGGGTGTTTTGTTCCCAATTCTAAGAAGGGGCAAAGTGTCCACACTTTGGTCTTCCTTCTTCTTGAGTTTCATGTGTTTAGCAAATTGTATCTTATATCTTGGGTATCCTAAGTTTCTGGGCTAATATCCACTTATCAGTGAGTACATATTGTGTGAGTTCCTTTGTGATTGGGTTACCTCACTCAGGCTGATGCCCTCCAGGTCCATCCATTTGCCTAGAAATTTCATAAATTCATTGTTTTTAATAGCTGACTAGTACTCCATTGTGTAAATGTACCACATTTTCTGTATCCATTCCTCTGTTGAGGGACATCTGAGTTCTTTCCAGCTTCTGGCAATTATAAATAAGGCTGCTATGAACATAGTGGAGCATGTGTCCTTCTTACCGGTTGGGACATCTTCTGGATATATGCCCAGGAGGGGTATTGCAGGATCCTCCGGTAGTACTATGTCCAATTTTCTGAGGAACCGCCAGACTGATTTCCAGAGTGGTTGTACAAGCTTGCAATCCCCCCGACAATGGAGGAGTGTTCCTCTTTCTCCACATCCTCACCAGCATCTGCTGTCACCGGAATTTTTGATCTTAGCCATTCTGACTGGTGTGAGGTGGAATCTCAGGGTTGTTTTGATTTGCATTTCCCTGATGATTAAGGATGCTGAACATTTTTTCAGGTGCTTCTCAGCCATTCGGTATTCCTCAGGTGAGAATTCTTTGTTTAGCTCTGAGCCCCGTTTTTTAATGGGGTTATTTGATTTTCTGGAGTTCCCTTCTTGAGTTCTTTATATATATTGGATATTAGTCCCCTATCTGATTTAGGATAGGTAAAGATCCTTTCCCAATCTGTTGGTGGCCTTTTTGTCTTATTGACGGTGTCTTTGGCCTTGCAGAAGCTTTGCAACTTTATGAGGTCCCATTTATCGATTCTCAATCTTACAGCACTTGCCATTGTTGTTCTATTCAGGAAATTTTTCCCCTGTACCCATATCTTCGAGGCTTTTCCCTACTTTCTCCTCTATAAGTTTCATTGTCTCTGGTTTTATGTGGAGTTCCTTAATCCACTTAGATTTGACCTTGGTACAAGAAGATAGGAATGGATCAATTCTCATTCTTCTACATGATAACCACCAGTTGTGCCAGCACCATTTGTTGAAAATGCTGTCTTTTTTCCACTGGATGGTTTTAGCTCCCTTGTCAAAGATCAAGTGACCATAGGTGTGTGGGGTTCATTTCTGGGTCTTCAATTCTATTCCATTGGTCTACTTGTCTGTTGCTATACCAGTACCATGCAGTTTCTATCACAATTACTCTGTAGTACAGCTTTAGGTCAGGCATGGTGATTCCACAAGAGGTTCTTTTATCCTTGAGAAGAGTTTCTGCTATCCTAGATTTTTTGTTATTCCAGATGAATTTGCAGATTGCTCGTTCTAATTCGTTGAAGAATTGAGTTGGAATTTTGATGGGGATTGCATTGAATCTGTAGATTGCTTTTGGCAAGATAGCCATTTTTACTATATTGATCCTGTCAATTTATGAGCATGGGAGATCTTTCCATCTTATGAGGTCTTCTTTAATTTCTTTCTTCAGAGACTTGAAGTTCTTATCATACAGATCTTTTACTTCCTTAGTTAGAGTCAAGCCAAGGTATTTTATATTATTTGTGACTTTTGAGAAGGGTGTTGCTCCCCTAATTTCTTTCTCAGCATGTTTATTCTTTGTGTAGAGAAAGACCACTGACTTGTTTGAGTTAACTTTATATCCAGCTACTTCACTGAAGCAGTTTATCAGGTTTAGGAGTTCTATGGTGGAATTTTTAGGGTCACTTATATATACTATCATATCATCTGCAAAAAGTGAGATTTGTAACTAACCATTCAACATCTCTGGGCTCTTTGCTAGTGGAATTAGGTCCTTATCACCCCCAAAGTCCTTTCTTGCCATAGAACATGGATATTAATTTTCTTTTGTTCATCTTGATGACATTCTTGGTACAGCACTGAGATACAGGTTCGCAATGATAAAGTCTCCGTAAAATAATGCTGATTCTCCAAGCTAAAAAGACCAAATCAGCAACATATAAGAAGCTATCTACACATTTTAACAATGATAGATACTTTGAGACTTGAGGATGCAGTTGCAAGCTTGTATTGATTGTAAAATGCTGTCTCTCCACCTTGGATTTAGGGGAATCACTGGTTACTTTTCCAGATAGTCACCAGCCTGTTTTCTGACTTTACAAAATTGGAAGGAAAGTCCTTTTTTTCATGAGCCAATTTCACAAAACACCAAACAATGCCTTCATTCTTGACTCAAAGCCGAATCGTTGTAATGGCCCCATAAATGATTAAAGCAGCAGCTGTTAATGTCTTGGAAACAGATTGATCAGTTGGAGTGCCTTAAAATATATCTGGGTTCTGTATGCCTTTGAGCAATAGGAACCAATTTTGATGTGAGTCTGAGAATGAGGGCTTGGAACCTGAAGATATCGAAAGAATTTTGTGAGCCCTGGCAAGGGCTGTATCTCTCTCAGGTAATTATTAACATATTTTAATACTATAAGAAATGCCATAAAATTTACATTCTGTGTGTGTGTATGTAAACTCATAGTGGTCCCTGTTTAACAGGACAGAAAGCTTAAAGGAAACTTTTGAGTATTGTTATTTACCTAATGAAAATTAATTCTATGTATACAACATCTGTCTGCTATGGGGTGGGCAGTATTATATGACACAAGGTTCCTACCTCACTAAGCCTAAATCATAGTATAAAGAAACTGATAAATACCTATAAAATAAATGATATGTAGTAATTTACACAACTATAAGACCTATGTTGAAAATCAGGTAAAGTTTTCAGAACCTATTTTAATGTAAAATATTCAGAATATTCTCTAAAAAAAATACCATTAAAATAGAACAGTCAGAGAAAAGGTGCTGACCCATGCATGAAAAAGGCTGGAGATAATGGTTTGGCATGGTTGACGAACAATGAGAACTAGAACCTGGTGAGCAAGCAAAGAATTGTGGGAAATAAATATAAAAGTTTGGCAGAATCCAGGTGAAGTATTGCCTTCTAGCTCATAAAAATGTTGCGTATAATCCTGTGGGAAATCAGTAGTGGGCGATAACAGATGCTAAACAGGAATAGGACTCATCAAATTTGTTAAAAGATCCTTCAGAGTGTTGCATAGAAAGTGGGCAGTGGAAACCATAAATGGAAGAAGACCACAGGACCAAGCCCAGGAAAAAGCAGATGGAGGGCTTGAATTGGTATGGAAGTGGACTGCTGCTCAGAAGTTCGAAAATATGGGATGATAGTATGTAGAGGAATAGCTGACAAGACTCAGATTTTAGACACGAGGAAAAGAGAGAGAAATATGTGTCTATAGAGGGTTTAGAGGAAGGGAGGGTGAAAAGATTGTAAGAGATTAGGGAGGATTAGTTTAAAACAATGTGCTCTGGATATGACAGAATCATGAACTCATGGCCCCTGTGGTTGCCTGTACAAAACCTGAACAAACTCAAGCTAATCAGCATTCCAACGATCAGTGTGTGGTCGGGACTCTGATACTCCCCCCACCCCGGCACCTGCATCTCACTTGGGAAATTATTAACTGTTGATGGCTGCTGGGTAAGGAGAGTCAGTTCCTCTAAAGATATGAACTGTGGTAGGTTGACCATGCCCCTGTGGATGGCATGACTAGATAGGCAACATACACTGGACTCAATTAGCAGAAGCAGTGGTAGCAGCAGCAGTGGCAGCAGCAGGAGGTGGAGGAGGAAGAGGAGGAGGAGGAGGAGAACTTGGGAGGGGTTCAGATATCTGGGAGTATCTGTGAAGGATATGATAGTGACTGTGATTAAAATTCATTGCACTTCTGACATTCTCAAAAAATAAAGATGTTATAGTTATTTTAAAAAAGAAATAGAAATATTTTTAAACCATTACCTTAAACCATTGCCTAAATTGGTCTTAACTGAATGAAAGAAGTGAGTTTCAAGTGAAGAATAGATTTGGATGCATTTGGAGAAAAATTAAAAGTTTATGTTGGTCAATGTGAGATTCTTACTAGACATCCATGTGGTGTTGCCAAATGGGTAGTAAGATATTCCAGGTACCAGGAGAAAAGTGAAGATCAGAATCCAAGGCTCTTCCACCTCAGCATGTGTAGAAGAGCATACCAGAAGTAGAAAGAACAGGTGGGAGGACCCTGAAATTCAGAAGTCAGAGTATCCAGAGGATGTTAAAAGGACACTGACAGTTGACCATGATCTTTGATACAACAAAAGTCTTAGCTCTATTCAACCAAAGAATATTTTTTTTCAAGAGGTAAGGACAAAACTGCAAAGTAGATGCCTGCAACCAAGTTAAGTCTTGGTGCAGAGACATGCATAGGGAGATCAGAGCTTAATTGAGGGGGTGAGCTTTTTTGTTGTTGTTGTAGCTTTAATATGGCAGTTATCTATGGTGGTAAATCGGCCACCAAATGCAGACACTATTGCATACGCCAGCAAGATTTTGCTGACAGGACCCTGATATAGCTGTCTCTTGTGAGGCTATGCCAGTGCCTGGCAAATGCAGAAGTGGATGCTCACAGTTATCTATTAGATGAAACACAGGGCCCCCAATGGAGGAGCTGGAGAAAGTACCCAAGGAGCTAAAGGGACCTGCAACCCTATAGGTGGTACAACATTATGAACTAACCAGTACCCCGGAGCTCTTGTCTCTAGCTGCATATGTATCAAAAGATGGCCTACTCAGCCATCAGTGGAAAGAGAGGTCCCTTGGTCTTGAGAAGATCACATGCCCCAGTGCAGGGGAATGCCAGAGCCAGGAAGGAGGAGTGGGTGGGTTGGGGAGAAGGGAAGGAGGAGTATATAGGGGACTTTTGGGATGGCATTTGAAATGTAAATGAAGAAAATATCTAATAAAAATATTGTTACCAAAAAAAAAAATGATCCAGGGAGAAAAAATAGATATCCAAAAGAAACTGTGGAGGGGGTATTTTCAGGTGCAAATAGAGGGCTAAATATGGCTGAAAGATGACAGTGGAACACCAGGGAAGACAAAGTCTACACAGACTGGATTAAGCAAGTCCAGAAAGAATACAGTAATTAGATGACTTTGATCTTACTATGTTGCTTCCAATTTGGAGGGAAATATGAAGAAAAACCATAACCTAATAATTGAACAAGAAATGGTATTTAAATATAAAAATAGAGGGGATTTTTTTCCCTGAAGGTAGTTATATTAATTGTAAAATCAAGAGAGGTATTGTAGATCTGAGTTTATGTTCGTTGTTTAAAACCAATGTAATACTGAATAAAGAGCATGATATTGGGCAAAAAGGTGTGTAGAGACAAGATGCATACATTTGAGATTTAGTGAGTTTTATTTGTAATGGTTGACTGTGTCTTCTTCTATTGGGAGAGATGATTGTACACATTGAATAAGTGTATATGTGTATGTGTTTATGTGAGTATATGCATGTGAGTGCAGGTACCCACGGAGTCCAGACGAGAATATTGGATCCCCTGGAATTGCATTTATACGTGGATAGGTGGTTGTGTGCTTCCTGGTATGGATACTAAGACCTGAACTCTGGTCTCCTGCAAGGGTAGGACACACTATTTACCACAGAGCCATTCCTCCTGCCATGCTTTTATTTTACTTTATTTTACAAAGAAACTTGTGATCACTCTTCTTCAACTTGTTTGTCATTGGGTAAACTGATATAGAAACCACTTTTTTTTTGTTTTGTTTTAAAGTAATATTTTTATTCATGAATAGCAGCACCCTAAAGAAGCAATAGAGGGTGTGAAAAGCAGACTTGAGAAGATAAAGCAGCCTACACTGCATCTCCAGCATGTCTGTGTGTCATTTTTTGTTTTAGTTTTTTAATTAGGTATTTTCTTCATTTACATTTCAAATGCTATCCCAAAAGTCCCCCATACCCCACCACCACTCCCCCACCCACCCAGTCCCACTTCTTGGCCCTGGCGTTCCCCCGTACTGAGGCATATAAATTTTGCAAGACCAAGGGGCCCCTCTTCCCAATGATGGCCGACTAGGCCATCTTCTACTACATATGCAGCTAGAGATGTGAGCTCTTGGGGGTATTGGTTAGTTCATATTGTTGTTCCACCTATAGGGTTGCAGACCCCTTTAGTTCCTTGGGTGCTTTCTCTAGCTCCTCCATTGGGGGCCCTGTGTTCCATCCAATAGCTGACTGTGAGCATCCACTTCTGTGTTTGCCAGGCACTGGCATAGCCTCACAAGAGACAGCTATATCAGGGTCCTTTCAGCAAAATCTTGCTGGTGTATGCAATGGTGTCAGCATTTGGAGACTGATTATGGGATGGATCCCCATATATGACAGTCTCTAGATGGTCCATCCTTTTGTCTCAGCTCCAAGGGTGTTTTGTTCCCAATTCTAAGAGGGGGCAATGTGACCACACTTTGGTCTTCGTTCTTCTTGAGTTTCATGTGTATTGCAACTTGAATCTTGGGTATTCTAAGTTTCTGGGCTAATATCCACTCATTTTTTTAATGAGGGCATTTACCCAAAGAGTTACATACTCATTGCCTAATGTGAAAATTGTGGGTTTAGTCCACAGTGAGTCCTGAAAATTTGATGTTTGTAAGGAAAGTAACATCATAGGGTTAGTGGGTCATCATTTTCCTTTCAAATTGACTGGATTGAGAATTATGTAGGAAACCTCAGGGTTTCCTGAATGGGGTGAATGTTGATGACACCACCCATGGATTCAGATGTCACACTAAATATAAAAGAGAAAATAGGTGTCTCACCAGCAATCTTCTCCTTGCTCCATGACCACAGAGGCAATGTGACCAGTTTCCTCACATTCTTGCCACTGTGTCTTTCCCACCAAGATGGACTGTGTTGAGCTATAACCCTTCTCTTGAGCTATAACTCAAACCACACCCTGTCTCCTTCCTTGTGTGTCCCATCATTGTCATAGCAATTAGAAAAATAAATAGCATGGGGTTCTTCAGAGACATCAGGTCAGACATAGAGAACAGTCAACTCAGGATCACGAGTTATCCTACCTAGTTGAAGGGACTCTAGCCAGCCCCAGTATGGAAAACATGACTCTGGTAGACTTTGCCATTCTCCCCATTCCCTCTGCCCTTACTAAACATGGTTAGATTACATTCCTAAAGCTAGCCATCAAGGTCTATATTTTCTTATTTGGCCACTTTCTTCTTCTGAGGACAACTACCAAGGCCCAGGTATCAAAATATTGAAGTCCAGCAATCAAAAGTCACCTTGGACTCACCTAATTACTATGTCCAATTAAAGTTAAATACCTCATTCTAACATAGGGTTTCCCCTATAAATTGACATTTTCTTATGGGCCATGTATGCCTCCTCTCTATAATGAGGCAATCTTTTGTTACCTGATCCCACATCAGCCCTTTCTCCCCAGGACAAATACACTTTTCCCCTCTCCCTTGTTCACTTTCCCTTCTCCCTCTTCCTCTGACTCTTATCTCTGTTTTCTATTCCCTGACCTTTGTTCCTTTGGGGCAGATATTTTTTGTGTGTGCTAAGAACTTGGTCTTGGGGTGTCCTAAGCCCACACAAGCAGACATACTGATAGAGAATTAGCTCAGAGTTCTGTATCCTGATCTGCAGTCAATAGAAGGGAGAGAGGGCAGGAGGGAGAGAGACAGAGACTGGACTGGCATGGGCTTTTGAAGCCTCAACATGCCCAGTGACACATTTCCTCTAATAAGGCCTTACCTCCTAATTTTCCTAATCCTTTCAAAGCAGTCCACTCTCTGGTGACTAAGCCTTAAAATATATGAGCCTATGGGAGCCATTCTCAGCCAAACCAGCACACAAAAAGAGGTTGAAATTATTCCTAGTGGAATAGTAGTGTAAAAAACGGAGGTAGGGTTGAGAGAAAGCAGCTGGCAGATACGGGAAAAAGAGAAGCAGAAAAGCAATAGAGGGACCAGGAGTGGCAGAAGGTGGAGTAGATGAGGTCACATGCACAGTTCCTCACTCCTGCTCTAAGTTGAGCAAAGCTGGCAAAACTTCACCATCAGTAATAGAGTGTGAAGTCCCGGACCAGGATTTCCAATTGACAAAATTTAACAGAGAGGTAATGCAAGATTGGGGGCCACATGAAAGGTATGATCTTGGGTTTTGCTGTACTCCCCCACATATGGGCAAGACACAAGATCAATATTAATGAAAGGTTGGTATATTACTGATAGAACTTGAATTTTGTGTTCCAATCCTACCTCAACTCAATTCAATCAAGCAAGTTTCTGATTGCAGCTGAATAAATAAAAGCAAGAAGACACTAGAACATGTGGGCTCTGTGGACACAGAGACAGGCAAGCTTCAGTGTAATTTGACCTTTGAACTTTGTACCACATAGCTGCCCCCTCCTCCTTTTGTATAAATATCATAGAAGATAGCAAACATGATTTGTAAAGAACAAAAGCACCCATGAAACAAATCCTTGTAGAAAAACTGCCTTTTTAACCACCTCAGATCTTTTTTGGAAAAAGCCAGGCTATAAATAAATGGCCATAGTATTTCAGCTGAGTTTCTAGCAGTTGGACATTCAGTGTGTGGATGGACACACACTGAGCATCTCCTGGTCATCGGGTATTGTCCTGGTGTGGCATTCAATCATACAATGGATGTACTTTCATTATGCCTCCAAAGCTTGTCAACGTACTGCCAGGGATCACACTTCATCTCCTGTCTTCTTTATTTTCAGGCTTGACACTGAGAAACTTTCGATGTGCTAAAGAGGATGCAATGCCACCTTGCTTTTGGACCATTTATTCATGTGCTGTCTCACTGTCACATTATGGACTGAGATAACTAACTGAAAATGTAGAACCATGGCAGAAAGCGCATTCTGTTATTTGTGATTTCACTGCACTAAACGTGCTTTGTTTTCTCCTAAGTTGATATTCCCTGACCTAGCTTATGCAGAAGACTCATTTTTTTTCTTTCATTCCAAACAGCACTAGTCATGAAGTTCTACCAGTTCTGTCTTGCACTGGCTGATCTGATTCTTCTTCTCTGTCTTCTATGCTTCTCATTAGAATCAGAGTAGTTTTCATTCTTGGTTGCCTGGCCTTCCTTTATTTTTACTTTCAAACCTTGGGATTTTCTTTTTGTAATTTAAATAAAAACCTGTTTGTCTGTCTGTCTGTCTGTCTGTCTGTTCATTTGGGTGTCTATGTATCTATGTGTCTATGTATGTATGTATCTGTTTCTAACTATGTATCTATTTATGTATCCATCTACCTATGTATGTATGATATATACATGTATGTATGATGTATGTATCTATCTCTTCTTTGGTTTAATGACTTAGTCTGTATGCACGATGTGTCTGTGTACATCTGTATGATTTGTATGTGTGTGTGTGTTTGTGTGTGTTGTGTATGTGTATGTATGTGTTCATGTGGGTATGGGTTCACATGTGTACATGAATATTGAATATGAAAACCAGAGTCCGATGGCAAGTGTCTTTCACTATCACCCTTCATGTTAATTTTTGAGCCAGGGTCTTCTGATGAGTCTGGGGCTCCTTGATTCAGCAGTGTTACCAGGACAAATTCTCCAAGGCTGCTGATGTTTCCACCCTGCAGGTGCTAGAATTATAGGCATGCACCAACCATGACTGGCTTTTGCGTGGGTGCTGTGGTCCTGAGCTGTGCTCCTTATGCTTGTGTGGCAAACACTTTGCTAATTGAACCATCTTCTCAGTCCCTATGAGTTCCCTTTCAAAAAGTCAAGTTTATAAACAAACTACAATAATATGTATGTGTGAAAATGCTATAAAACCATTATTTTGTATGCTTAATAAAGCTTAATAATAGTTACATAAAATAAAATCCATATAACTGGTTCTAATTTCCCCAGGTGAAAATCTTGCCCTGAAACTGACTCATAAGCCTCTTCATCTCTCCAAGGTCTCTCATCTCACTCACCCTCCTCCCCACCTGCCTCCTTGCTTAGTCCAGTTCTCATTTTCTCAGTGTCCATACCACACTGCAAGGTGGATAATGCAGAATGTTGTAAATTTATCCCAACTCCAGGGCATAGAGGGCCCCAGTTGGAAAGGTTACCTGTTCCTTTGTGACATCTCCACTTCATTTCTGGCCTTCCTTGGTCTGAGTGTTAAGGCCTTTCCAGTTTCTTTTAAGAATATTTCCAATCATGTATGTCTCAGGGATGTGCACATATCTCTGTTTATTTTCCTGTTGGACTAACTAGCAGAGAGATGGAAGCCATTTTGGTTTAAATGTCAGCTGTCATGAACTGGAAGCTGGAGTGTGTTTCTAGATTACAGAGTGACATTTTTTTTATTGGGAGATTGATTTATATAGAAAATTTCACTCAAAACACAAATCTCATTTAGAGAATTATTTCTTTTACTAACATCAGCTACAACTGCTGATAATGTTATGGTGGTTATTCTTTGTACCAATTAACCAAACTGTATCAATCTACTAAAAACATGGAGCTTAAGTCCATACCAATCATTCAAGACACCTACCAGTTCCCTAGTCATTATTATGGAGTGAAATTTTCAGTCTCACAAAGTGTGTAGGTGTGTGTGTGTATGTGTGTGTGTATTTGTATGTGTGCACGTGGGTGTGGATTCACTCGTGTTCATGAACGAGAAAGTCACAGTTTGATGACAAGTGTTTCCCACTTAGGTATTCCTTAATCTTTTCACATCTAATTGTAAACAATTCTGTTTGTAGAGTTTCTGCTTTCTAAAAATAAGTCTAGTCAAGCTATGTGTTGCCCATGTACCATGCCTTGAAACAATGGCAGTAGAAGAAAACTAAGATTGATATCAATCCTCTTAAGTGATAACAAGAGGACGTCGATTCACTCATTTCGTTTTTACTGAGTATTATTTGTCACCACAGTTTTAGTGAATGGATCAATGGGGTTCATGGTATCACTTATCAGTTGTAAAGGGTTGGCGGGTGCACACACATAACTAGTTTAAAATGTCATAGTCACATCATGAGATAGACAGGATTAAATACTGGTCAATTTTTCATAGTTAAGGTAACTTGGGCTCAGACTGTCATGATAATTGAAATAAAGGACACCTCACTTGTAATGATAGAGGACCCCAGTGTATGAGATCTGGTTCTGTTTGCACTCTCTAGCGCCCCAATGGCTGGTTTCTTGAATCAAAAAGCCTGCACTGGGTAGCAATGCTCCTCCTCTTGTTCTTCTGTTGGCTTCTTGTTCTGCATGTCTCTGACCAAGGCTTTCTGATCTTAACGCAACCCCACGTGGTGTGTCACTATCACAGAGCACGGTGCTTCTAGAATGGTGACGCAGAGTCTCAGACTGGAGGCTTGTTAAAACAGACTGCGGAGCCCTAGCTCACAGTGTCTGAGTTGGAGACTGATGTTGTCACTTGGGAGCTTTTGCTTTGAAAGCTATTGATTTAAATGCTACAGCTATCAATTAGGAAAGGAATATAACCAGGAGACAATATGCATTCGGCTGGCTCTTTCCCTTTACCTGTCCTCCTCCTCTTCCTCCCTTCCCCAACTCTTTTCTTTCAGAATCCCTGTACTTGAAGTTACAGCTGTCTTTTATGAAGTGTCATCCATGCAAACTTCCCCCTCCTTTCTGTCTTCTCCTCCCCCTCTTCTCCTCTCCCCTCATCTTTCCTTCTCTCCCCCTCTGCCCTTCCCTTCCTTTTCCTCTCCCTCCCCCTCTCTCCTCCCTTTCTCCCCTCCTTTTCCCTCTCTTTCTCTTCCTCCTGCTCTGCAGATTTGGATCCAGGCCCTTGAGAATATAGTGCTTTATCCTTAGACTGCATCCCTTGACCTGGAGGTTTGTTTAGTTTTGTTTACCCGACAAAGGGCTTGCTGTACAGCTCAGACTGGACATTAACTTTTGATCTTCCGTCAACTGCTGAATGCTAGGATAACAGCTGTGTGCTATCATGAGCACAAATAGCTTTTGCAGTTTTTCTTATGTAAATAGAGGTTAGGTGACAAAATAGTTGAAGGGATAAACCTAAGACTCAAAAAGTTCTGCATGAACTCAAGTTCCAAGAAAAAGAAAGGCCATGTTTAACACCTATGTTAAAGATTCTACAAGGTAAATTGGCTGAAAAGAATTTCATAATTGTGGAGAATTGGAACATTGCAAATCCAGAACCAAATTATTTCTGGCTCTTTAGTCCCTTTAATAGTTTTTCATTGCCCAATTCTGCATCTCACTTAACACCTTTTCAAGTATCTAATGAAACCTTTGGAATATTGAACTTAAAGAGCACTAGTTCTGGCCAATCCAGAAGCTGAGGTGATCATCAGATAACACTGAAAACTCATAGTAGAGTTTCCCATCTCTGATGTAAGCTGCCTACCTGATCTTCCCACCCATTTACTTGGAGAATGCCATATTTATGTCTTACTTCTTTACTGTCACATGATATTTGTGCCAATCCAATTCTCCTGTTCCTGGGTCATCATCATTCTTATTGGGCACAGATTCCATTACTATTCCCTTTAAAGTGAAATCTGTGCTTTGCAGTCACATCCCAGTAGCCAGAAGTCACCCAATCTGAGGTGACTTGGTATATACATCTTGTATAGCCACAGGGAATGGGTTCTCCATGCAGAACTGTGGTTCACCAACAGACATAAATGATTTGTGTGATGTCTTGGTTACTTTTCTATTTCAGTAATAAATTACCATGACCAAGGCAGTTTCTAGAAGGTAGTGTTTATTTGGGGCTTACAGTTCCTGAGGTCTTTAGAATCTATCACCATCCTGGTAGGGAATCATGGCAGCAGACACCAGGCATGGCAGCTGGAACGGCTGAGTGCTCATATCTCCAACCACAAACAGGAAATAGGGAATTCAACTTAGAACAGTGCAAGTCTTTTAGGTCAAACCCCCCTCCCCCAGTGATATACAACCTCCAGCAAGGAAGCACCTCATAAGCCTGATCAAACGGGGCCACCAGCTGGAGATCAAGTCCTCAAATGCCCAAGAATGTAGGGAACCTCTTATTCAAACCCACCACAGGTGGGCATTCATTATTGACCCCCTGTGCTCTAAAACCTGCAGTAGAGTCAGCCCTTGACTAAATGTCTAAGAGTTATGATTTGATACTATACTAAAGCTGAGATAAAAGATGCTTCTGCTATGTACTTCTTAGTTTATCAGAAGAATCTCCATTCATTTATTTAAAGCAAATAACATTTTCAAACATTGGTGTACAATGTGTTTTTTCTCGCAACAGTTCTTTAAGGTAGCCCTTATTAGTGCTGTCATCTTTTGATAAATGAAGCCTCTCAGTCATAGAAAGCTTAAAACCTTGCCCCATACCATTAAGCTTTAGGTACAGGATTTGAACAAGGTAAGCCACTGCTGGGCCCTAGGCTTGTCTGTAACCATTGTGTTAGACTGGTATATATTTATCCTGACCAGGTTCCCTTCATGAAGGGTGACAAAATTGCCTTGAAGTTTTAAACCCAATCAATCATTGTGGTGATTAGTCCTGATTGTCCTGTTGGTTGGATTGAGAAGCATCTAAGGGGTTAATGAGGTTCCTTTCTAAGTGGGTCTGTGAGGATAATTCCTGGGAGGATTAGCAAAGTGGAGGAGACTTTGCTGCACAGGCTATAGCACCTTAAACAAAACAAAACAAACAAGAAATGGCAGCATAAATGCATGCTCCTCCTTCCACCTGTTTCGTGCCTGGCCACCACTGGTGGGTGAGCCATTTTGCTTTAACAAGCCTTCCTCATGGAGGACTGAAAGCTCTGACCCTATGAGGAAATACATCCTGCCCTTCTCCACTGTTTTGTAGGGGTATGTGCCAAATTAATGAAAACTCTGACTACAGAGAAAATTACCGATTGCTAATCAAACTTAATGTGAAGGCCACAGTGTACTCCCCTCTATACATACCCCCGCCCCAACTGTGTTCACTTCCTGTACCAGATATAGATGGAGCCAATCAGCTGGCTCTTAATTTGAAGCCTTATAGATTCCCTCAGTCCCCATCATCTCCTACCAGAACTTGTAAGACTCTAGAAAGTATGTATGTATGCATCATCATCATCTTCACCACCACCACCACCATCATCATCACCATTATCATCAACTGTAGTTTTCTTAAGCTCCTTTTGGCCTCATGGACATGTCAGCCTCTCAAGATCAAAGTATAACATTCCTTAGAGTGCTGGCAGCCAGAGAGGCTCAATGGAACCCTGGTGTTCTAAGTTTATTTACCATTTTCTCTATAGTTTTATTGCATTGAATCAGCTGTGACTGATAATCTCAGGTTCTAGTTATTTCTGTTCCCTATGGGTACAGCTGATATGTGCTGCAAACCCCAGGCCTAGTGATAATCACATGTTTGTTTTTTTCTGGTATATTGTGCTCCCCCCAACCCCCACCTAAAGTCCCATCATTAAAATAGAGCACCACTCTTAGTCGAGGGGCCCCACCATGAAGAGTAAGACTTCTCTCTGTTGGTCAAGGAAATCCCAAGGATTGAAAGAGTCTCCCAGGAAATTCAGACAAAGGCCAGTTAAATTCTTTGTTATACAAAAGCACAACTCAGAGAAGTTGCAGAACTTGATGGATGGTGCTTCAGATGTATGACATCATCTAGGTCAGCAGCTCTATTTTTGTGCCAGGCGATAGTCTCGGTCTGGTGGGCAGAGGAGGAATTTCTCCTGGAATTCCTGAAACTATGCAGTGAGCCAGGATAGGTAACCCTGGAGGCTGAGTGTTTAAATCAGTAAGCTGGTGAGCTCTGTGCTGTGGAGGCCCATATACAAATGAAGAGAGTGGGAGGACAGCCTCCCCATAGTGAGGGGTTTCTGCTGTGTGAGAGGGTATCGGCTGTGTGAACTGAGGCCCACAGAACTCTGCCTTGTGAAGTTTTTATACACCAAACATGTAAATCATGGTGTATGTGAATGGGTGTTAGTTCACATGTAAATGAGAAATTATTCAGTTAATGAAGTCTGGCCTCTGAAAAGAACAGCTATCTTGGAACTAAAGACTGTTCTGAGGTACTTGTAAATAACAGGGACAGAGGGAATGTTGCTCTAATTCCAAAGGACTTGTACAATTGAAAATAACAAGGGGTGGGAAGAGGGGCAGGGGAGGGTAAAACATCACAAGAAGCAATCTTCCGTGAAAACCTGCCTGAGTGCTGTTAACACATGTCTTTTAAAGTAAGAGCAAGCAAATGGGAAAAGAGCAGAGAGGTGTAAATACACTGGGTGAGTGTGCCCTGCATGGATGGAGTCTTTACATGTAAAGGGCTGGCTCTAATAACAATCCTCATGCTATACACTTGTGTTTGTGACTCCTCAGCATATGGAGTTTCCTATTGTGCTTAAGGTCTCTCTCTCTCTCTCTTTCTCTCTCTCTCTGAAGCTGAAGCCCCTGGAGCCTGAGCAGTTTAATCAGGATTGCAGGCACAAAGGAGGGAAGGTGAAAGAATGCTTAATTTGGCCTGGCCATGCAGCTGTAGACCCAGGCTGCTGCCAAGGTTGATCAGCACTGCCTTGTCATGGGCATGCCTCCTCTGCTCTTTACTAGCTCCCTGCAGGTTTGGCAGGGATGGGCTTTGATGAGAGCTAGGGAGAACGCTGAACTGCTTTATTGGCTCACCCTATCAGGTCAGGTCTTGAGTAGATGATTTAAGCAACACTATTAGTACCCAACAACCATGAGCAAAAAAAGTAATATTAACTTCTTTCTCCATTTTGAAACCAAACCAAACCAAACCAACCAACCAAACAAACAAAGAAACAAAAAACAAGCAAACAAAAATCAAAAGAAAAAAAGAAAAAGAGAATTGTGCTTGGCATGATTATTCATGTTTTCAACCCCATCATCCAAGAGGACCCCAGCACTGAGGAAGGAGGGTCTTGAGTTTGAGGTCAACCTTAACTATTTAGTGAAGAAATGTCCAAAATACAGTTGTGGGGGTGGAGATGGGAGAGGAAGAAAGGAAGACAGAGAAAAGGTTATTAATATGTAAATAGTGGACAGCTGTGGCTTATGTGGCAGCCCTGTGACACATGAAGTTGGAGAGGAAGCTCAGCAGTCAAGAGTGCTTGCTACACTCCCAGAGGACTTAGACCAGGTGGCTCACAACCTCTTGTAAGTCCAATTGTAGGGAATTCAATGCCCTCTGCCCTCTGGGGCACCTGCACTCATGTGCACGTACCCCCCACACAGACACATAGCCATTTTGTTGTTATTTTGTCTTTTAATTAAAAAAAAAAAGTCCATGGACCCTGAGTGAGTCTTTTATGTTTTGATCTGGTTGACCATTCCCAAAACAGTGGCTTCTGTGGAGCAAGCTACCACCATGGCACCTGGCAAATTTATCCCTGATCTTTAAAGGTGAGTCCCTGATGCCCAATGTGTTTCTTGAATTTTCAGGTTATTGCCTGTTGTCTAGAAAATCCTTGGGTCTGTGTCAGTCTGCTCTATTACCTGTCTATGAAGAAGGCCAGGCCAACACTGTGGTTTGAAAACAGTCACACATGTCAAGATTATGAACATCCTTGTGTAGGTCATCATGTTCTATGTTCAGGCCTGATGTGCTTGAGGAGTCACATTTAATCTGCTGGCCAAACACACTGTCCCAGGAACAGCAGGGGTCCTAGCCTCTCTCTGCCCCCTTCCCTTTCCTTTGCAAGAGAAGGTAGAGCCCTCTGACTGTCATTACTGCCCCTTGGTTTAGGAGTACAGCTTGTCCCAGCGCCACCAATTGTTCTGGCAGCCTGGAAGTGCTTTTTCAGTGTAAGGATTTTGTTTCCCATCATTCAAGTTAACTGCCAATTATTTTTAACTGAAACCACCTCAAAAGTCTGTAGCTGATTACTGTATTTTACCGGTAGGCACTCTTACACAGTCATGGAGTACTGCAGATTCCATTAAGAGCTGGTCATGGAGTCTGTTCCAGAGCACCGGTGTATCTGTCTGTTCTTTCCTCCCCACATCTCTCCCTCTTTCCATCCATTTTTCTTTCTTGCTTTTGCCTTTCATTTTCTTCTTTTCCATCATTTGGCATTTGTATCTAAATCCTCAACTGGGATATTTAGATATTATACTGTATATCCGATATGATTCAAAGGCAGGATGGGATACCGACATAACAACTAGAATAATACTGACTGAGGTCAAATCTTGAAATCTTGAAATCACTTAGTAAATACTGTGAAAACTGTTTAATTTTCTCTATTGTCTGTGGTAGCATCCACACACAAAAAAAACAACATAACTACCATTGTTCTTATAGAATCCTTGTGAGTCTTTGATAATGTATGAAGCATAGTAACAGATATGTATGTGGCAAATGTTCTATGAACGTCAGATGATAGCTTCCATTTTTACTTAGAATTTTGTGTGATTTACTATCACTATTTTTGTGGTATGTGATCCATTGTCCTTCCTTTGGCACTACAGTAAAAGGAAAAGAAAGAGGCAAAGGTGGTCTTAGGTATTTTTTACTTTTTATGTTTTGCAAATAAAGTACTATAAAGAAAGAGGATATATAATTCTGGAAAGTCTAGGTATTTCTCCTGAAAGAGAAGCTGCAGAGCTCGTGGGGCTGAGCTACATCACCTCCCCCATGAGTCACCAGCTCTGCATCCTCACCTGCTTGTTCTTTCTCCTCTAAAACCTACAGAATAAACACTTCTCTCCAAGTCCGACTCTTCTTGTCTCTGTATGGCTAAGATGCTGGAAAGATTCTTTACTCATGGGTGGCTTTCCTGCCCCTCCCTTTGATTCCCAGAATGCCCTGCAAAGCAGCTCCTTCCCTCTATCTCCACAGCCTGAGCCCAAGGCAGTCCTTTCCCCTGCTTGCCTCTCTCCTGAATCCACTGCTTTGCCCCTATGCTTTTCACACAGCAGTTGACTTTGACCTTCTGTCCCTGGTTCTTGAGGCAGACATATTGTGTTTGCTTCACCACAGTGAGCTGTGAACAAATCCCTTCGAGCATGCCATTCAGGAGTTCTCTCTCCCTCCTCCTTTCTTGTCTCCTGCCCAGGCTTGTTCAGCATTGAAGCTGTAGGAAATTGACTTACAATTCATCTCCACCTCAACTGAGTACCTATTGCTGAGTTTAATGCACACACAGAAACCTAACACCTTGAGAATCATCCTGGTACCTACTTATCAAGTCTGTCTTGGTATTCTCTCATTCTAGAAATTTACACGTCTAGTTCTGGATGTTGTTGCATCATCCATAGGCATCTGCCTTTTCTCTTCTTCTCAGCTACTCACACCATGGTTGATCTTTGATATCTCTTTAGTTGCCACTACACATTTTTTAAATCATAGGTTCCAGGGGCTATTTTCTAACAAGACCAATAACTACCACTGAGTTGTTCTCTGTGCATTTCCAGAACACATCCATTGAATAAAGCATGACTCTTTAAATTTTGTATTTTTATCCTTAATTTATACTTGCTCCTGGTCAATGGGGAGCTGATTAAATGTTGAGTTGTGTGTTCTAGCTATCAAGCTTTGGATGCTCTGTGTTCATATGGTTTTATGATTGGCTCTGGTTAAGTAATCTTTTAGTCACTATAAGAAGAATCTGTGATATTCACTTGATAAGGAAATATGCATCTTTGAACTGACAGTTTGAGAGATTCTGCCCCATGATAGTCCAGAACTATTGTATGAGATCTTAGTGTATAGATTCCAGACAGGCAATGACAGGAGGGCATGATGCGACAAACTGCATCATCTTACAGAGAGGAAGCCAAGAATAGGACCAACAAGGAGTTGACATACAGACTTCCTTGAGGACACACCTTGAGTGAGCTAAGGACCTTCCATGAGGGCTCACCATTTAGCATCTAATATCTTCCAGTAGAATGACTACTGAGACCATGCCTTTAACAGTTTTGGAGAACATTCAACATCCAAGCTGTAATAGGTTCCTTCCTATCAATTGAGCCTCCATTAGTGTCCTAAGCTATCGTTCTCGCCGGCAAGAACACACTTGGACAATCGGATTTTTCTGCAGCAAGCTTTATTGTTTCTTAAGGAGGGAAGACCCCGACCCCGGAAAATGGTGCTGCTTATATAGCCCTCAGCGTGGCGTTTCAGCACCTGATGTGGCATGTCAGCTTCTGATTTGTTGCTCGCCCATCACCTCATTACTATGCCCCTAGATAGGCAGTGACTAGGCGTGAGTTCACTCTCGCACTTGCACACAAGGCTTGTTTACTAGTTAGGCACAGCAGAAGCCAGTGCCATCTTATAATGGCGATTGCTCGCGGCACGGTTCTCCACATCTCCCCCTTTTTGTTTTATTAAAATGAGGCTGGACTAGGTCTATGTAATTATGTCCATCCTCTGTGGCTACTGTCTTAGGTCGTTCCTCTAATGTCACAGCCTTTCCCGTCATAGGGTAACCCTATCGCCACCGGGCCCTGTGTCTTAGGTTGATCTATGCATGAGGAAAGTTGCCCGTCCCTGGATACTGCAGTGCTATGTGACAGTAACTACTAAATGACCTAGGGCGAACTCTACAAAAGAGGCCGGCCAAAAAATGACAAGTGCCGACTAATTCTTGAACATAGATAGCCAAATTTCAGGGGAAGCCCTTGCTCAATGGCAGCAAGTGCTTGAGCTATCACGACCTTGTCATATGTTTGTTGGGCTCTGAGCTTGCAAACCAACCAGAGCATGAACACAAGTCCACAGCAGATGGCAGTACCAAATAAACCTACCCCCACCCATTCCTTAAAATAAGAGAATGCAGATGAAATCCAGGAGGAGAGGCCCTCTGTCAATGACAGGTCCACTCACATTGAGTTGATCCTTAAAACTGCAGTCCTCAGGGCCTCAAGAGTCTCATCGAACCCCTCGGACCAATTTCCTGCAAAATACAAGGAGAGCTGTCTAGACAGATTAGCTGCACGAGTAAAATTTTCATATTGGACACTGGTAATACACAGAGCGCCCAATTTTCTTTCACAACCCAACTTGGCCAACTGGTACAGGATTCTGAGCTACTGACAGCTAGTGCCTTGTACTCGTCTAATGGCAGATAGAGGCTCCTTCCCTTATGTGCCTCCCCAGCTTGATCTCTCTTCTTCTCTCCCTTTCCATCCCTTTTTCTAAGCTCTCCCAGGGCATTCTGTCCCTTATTTCTCTTTTCCTCGGGCTCAAGGCCCGTGGAAAGTCCTTTATTCTTCAGTGCACCTTGTTTCCTCTCAACTCTTACTCTCTCTCCCCGCTCTGTCTCTGATAGACTGTCCTGAACCTCCTCCAGGATCCTCTGCCCTGCCTCAACCATTTGCTGACAATCCTTATCTGTTAAGCACAATCTTACCAGTTTCCACATGGCATGGTTCCTGCTTTAAGTTTGCCTTTCTGCTGTTCCCTAACTAGATCTCCTTTCAGTTTCTCCCAAGAGGCGATAGTTAATGACCCTGAGCACACATACCATGGTGCTATGCTACCTATCTCTTTAACAAAACCCTCTATAGTCTTAGTGGCGATTTTTAGGCCACACTGCCTCAAGACCGACCGTAAGGCGGTCACTAAGGAGTGGGAAGTTTCCATACTGCTCGCTGCCCTGTTATCTAACCGTGCCTGACCGCAACTGAGAACCAGTCAGCAGTTCCAGCGGTGGAAGCAGTACATGATCAAAAGAAAAAGAACGAGCCCCGTGAAAACATACAAAAAGGCCTCTAACACTGGAGAAATTTCAAGACCGATCATACCTTACAGAGCCTTATGTGTCCTGCAGTTCTGAACCGGCCCCGTGAACGGGGGATCTCCCTTGCGCTGATGATGGTATGCAGTTCCCAGGTTTCTAGGCGCCACTTGTCCCGAGCTATCATTCTCGCCGGCAAGAACACACTTAGACAACTGGATTCTTCTGCGGCAAGCTTTATTGCTTCTTAAGGAGGGAAGACCCCTACCCCGGAAAATGGTGCTGCTTATATAGCCCTCAGCATGGCGTTTCAGCACCTGATGTGGCATGTCAGCTCCTGATTTGTTGCTCGCCCATCACCTCATTACTATGCCCCGAGATGGGCAGTGACTAGGCGTGAGTTCACTCTCGCACTTGCGCACAAGGCTTGTTTACTAGTTAGGCACAGCAGAAGCCAGCGCTATCTTATAATGGTGATTGCTCACAGCACGGCTCTCCACACATTAGAATGTCACCTTCTCGTGAAAGCCTTTTCTAGGCAGTGTGTATTCCCAAAGAAAAAGGAAATTCCACTTTCCAACAAAACTTTCCATTGTTTTCTTTATTGTCTCACCATCTGAAAAATGATATTTTAATGTATTTAATGTATTTGTCATCTAGTTCTGCTTTCCCCACGTAGATGGAAAGATTAATAAAGGATGGGGATGTAGCCCATATTTTTTGTTGCTGTTCTCTGGTGTTTAGTTATAGTCTGATATACAGTAGATGCTCAGTATTTATTTTCATTAGTCATATATTTACCAGTTTACTTTATCTTGATGTTGTTTTGAGACACCATCTTGCCAAATAGCGTTGGCTGACCTAAAACTCATCAGATAGCTCAAGATGATTTCAAATTCACCGTCCTCTTGCTTCAGCCTCTCCAGCCTGGAATTACAGATATTATGGGATTACAACACTAGCACCCCAAGCAAGACTTTCTTAATAATGAACAGTTAGATGGACAGAAATTTCCCTCTCCTATAAATACTGAATGCTGTTTAAGTCTGTTCTTCTTCAAAGAAAACATGAACATAATATTTCTTTTTAACAACTATCAGTTACTGCTTTATTTCCTTCCTTGCAATTTTCCATCCTCCAATCTCTTCTTATAAACTCTTACTCTCTTGTCAGGCTGCACACAAGCTGGAAGGAACACAGAGCACATGGAAAAATAACCACTTTTTTATAGCTATTTTTTCTCAAATGAAATGCTGGCAGACCTTGTAATAATATATATGTCAGATGATATTTTATGCATTGTTCAATAAAGCTAGAAAAAATTACATATGACCTGTCGATGTTGGATTCAGTTGGGTGCTAGATTTAACAGGGTAAAGACTTGACCACTTTGATTTTTTTTTGTTTGCTTGCATATAAAACTGCTTTCTTCATGCTCCTGACTATTCTTGAACTAGATTACAAGGCACAGTCACATGCCCAAAGAAACACCTTATATGAGATATTTATGTGTATATGTGTATGATGGGAATTACTTGTGTAGGACCCATTAATGTAGAAAGTAGTATGAACAGTGTTAAGGAGCAAGGAAGGAGATTAGACCTTCCCAGGGTCAAACAAATCTTTAAGCCTTCCCTCAGACTGCAAAGGGCTCTGACTTGCCTACAGCTTAATCCTAAGGAGATCACTGTCTGCTCCTAGTTTCCACAGGACTCTAACACAATGAGAACATTTGATCCTGAGGTGCAGAGCTTGTAGTGCTTTCTGAACCATGGATGAGTGGCGGAAAATAGTGGGGGTACAATCAGCATCATTATTGGGGAATGGCAGTTTTTGTCTGGTGTACCTTGTAATTCTAATAATTG
Source organism: Mus caroli (assembly GCF_978045245.1). NCBI lineage: Eukaryota > Metazoa > Chordata > Mammalia > Rodentia > Muridae > Mus > Mus caroli. The sequence continues at coordinate 51,117,173 of NW_028227264.1, forward strand.
TTTCACAAAAACTATGCTGCCGTCCAAAACAAAGAATTCATTCTTTTGATTTCTTTTCCTAGGCTGTCTTAAAAACTCGCTCAAACTTCATATTTAACTGGAGACATTTATTAGTTCCATAACTTTTTCCCATAAAAGTACAAATAGTAGAGATTCTGTCATAGTCAAAGCTTATATATATCGTAATCATACTGACACTAGTGCCCAATCATCTTATGGGTAAATATGAGTCACTGAGGGATTTTTAAATATAGATTTGTTCCTCTTTTTGGCCTTTGGACAGACTGCCTATTTTTATGTAGCCTCCTGTGGTAGGAAAAGCCAGAAAACTATATAAAAAAAACAAAAAACAACAATAACAACAACAACAACAAAAAGACAACGACTCTCAAAAACATCAGCAGTACCAGGAGGCCTTTGTGTGTCATTTTAAATGTGTATAGATAGAACTAGCTTGATTGTATGAGTGGAAGGAAGACATTACTAGACACACTATACTCAGGAGCACTTGTCTCCCTGGAACACTGCTTCTTTTTCAGTACCGTGCTTCCTCCAGAGCAGGCTGGACAATTGGGAAATAGGAAATGGAAAAGCCCATTTATGACATACTTTCTTCATGCTAAAAACTACCAACCAACTACTACCTATTTAATTTTTTTTCTTAGCAAACAAAAATGAAGGAATGAGTTTAGCTTATATTTCAGTGACATTTTACGGGCATATTATTTCCTCAGAGTGAGAAAATGAAAGTTCTCATAAGATTAAATTACAACACTTATTGCTTTTCTTTGTTTTGAATCATTGTCAAGTCCTCTATGCCTATGCTCCTTTGAAATTTCTTCAGTAAGTTATAGCAGCTTCCAGGAAAGAAAATGAGAATATGTAGGGAAAGTTAATGAAGAAGAATGTCCAAGGAACAGAGTAATTTAGAATAGTTTTCACGTATAGGCACAACTTCCTCATTAATAAAGAATCACAGTGGAGGAAAGAAGAGTTAGAGGAGAAGGTGCAAAGTTTTAAAATGACATTGGAAGATTTGAAACAATGAGATTTAAAAATTCTGTCTACTTGGGTGAAAGAGATAATATTTGTAGATGTGGAAAGTAAAGAAATTCACTTCTCCAAAGGCTTATAATTGTGTCAGATCCTGACCATGATGGAGATGGACAAGAATGGTGTGACCCTGTTAGAATTCCCATAGCATGGCCAATATCTCAGACATCATGTGCTTTCTCACCTTGAAGACTTTATTCCTTCTCATTACAGAGGTGACAAGGTTTTTTTTCCAAGACTCATTATTAGGCTTCTGAGACAGCATAAAGGGAAAGAAGTCAGAAGGAGATGAGAGTCTGACCTTCAACAGGTGGGACTATTTATTAGCACATGCATCAAGAAACAGGCTCTCTCCCATGGGAAACTGAGGGTCTGCCAGAGGAAAAAGCTGGCTGCAGTCCTTTACAAGAGAAGTGTGGGAGTTTGGGAATAAGGAAATTTTTGTAGCCATAGGAGGCTACTGTGTGTCTCTCCTTCCTGAAATTGTTTGCCCAAAGGGAGGCAGGATGCCTTAAAAGACTCTCAACAAACATTCCTTTCTGTGTTGATGCATAAGGCAATGAGCAAGGTCATTGGAAATCTCATAGGAATCCTATTTTACAACGCAGGTACTCATCATTGGGCAATATACTTTACCTAACAACGATCTAAAACAGAAAGTGCCAGGTTCTCTTTAGATAATACCCACATTCAGCTTCAGTTGAAAATAGACATTACATTAGACCTTCAATAACTATTGTTTACAATTTCAGCTCTTGGAGAACATACAACATTTACTGGTAGAAAATCAGACTATAGTTGAGCTAAAACCTTGAGAGGGGTTATATGGTAGACAGAGGAGTTATCTTAGCTTACCTAGTCTTACCATAGGAATAGCCCAGAGGATCTATAGCATTCTCACCCCCACCCTCCCACACAAAATGTTACTAGAAATACATGCAGAGTAGGTAGTCAGTATTTGTTGGATGAAAGAAGGCTATATTTTTGAGATGTTAAAACCTTCCAATCTCTCAAAGAGGCCAGTGAAGCAAAATGAATTTATAAAGTATATTTGGAGAATTCATATATATATATATATATATATATATATATATATCAAACTTCAGGGAGATGAGTAAGAATATTCTAAAGAAATATAATCAATGTACTTTTTAGAAAACAGAATATAGAATCAAGAAGAGACATGAAGGTATAAAGAGGATAATTTGAAGGGAGAAAGGGGATCAGCAAGATGTAAGAAGAGAGATAGAGGAGGGTAGTAGTGGAATGATTTTTGTTTTATATATATATATATATATATATATACATATATATGTATATATATATATGCATATGTAGAGAGAATGTCATAGTATAGTAAAATCTCTAAATTTTATGCAGATTAAAAACATTAATAAAAATAGTAGGTTAAAAGTTAAAATGGAAATGTTAGAAAATATGAGTTATAAATATCAGGTCTACAAATGTGAATGATCCAAATAGTATAATTAAAAGGTACATGTGTAAAATATTAGACAGCAATCCACACTACCGACAACATGGCATCAGTGGACACCCAGAAGACTCTCTGACTCAGAACTCTGAAATCTCTCCATTATGCATGCCTCATGTATCCAAATTCTCATGGCTGGCTGGGGTGTCCTGTCAGGGTACCTTTCTCTGGAACCCAGCTGAGTTTCAGCGTGAAGGAAAACACCACACAATCTAAGTTTAAAATCAATAGAATCAATCATAATCACTTGGCAAAGAAACCAGCATTCCAATTTTCTGATTTCTATGTTAAATCCTGCGGGGTGGTGGTGGTGGTGGTGGTGGTGGTGTGGCTCCGGCTACCTACATTGTACCTCCAAGCTCTTCTCCATCCAAAAGGAACTACCCTTCTCCTGCCTCCCTTATTCAGCTCTACACCCCGGAAGTCCCGCCTTATTGCCCAGTGATTGGTCCTTTGAACTCTTTATTCATTAGGGGAAGGTTCTGTCACAGTATAGATAAACCCGAGGCTGTAGTTTGGTGGTAGAACACTCCATCCCTGTATTGTTTGTTAGGAACTCACTGTAAATCTAAAAACACAGGTGGTTATGTACAAAGAAAAGATGTTTAATCTCAGCACCAGGAGAAAACTCTAACATAAACTGTGGACCTTTGATAGTAATGATATGTCACTGTAGCGCACCATGAGACAGATGTGCCACTTGGGTGGTGGTGGAGGCTGAGTATGTATGTGGTAGTAGGGTTATTGGAATATTTCTGTAGCTTTGCACAACTGTCTTGTGAGCCTATAACTCCTCAAAAAGTGCAGCATAAACTCTCACTCCTGAGGATCTGAAATCTTCTTCTGGCATGCCTGCAGTCCTAGCTACTTTGAAAGCTGAGACCAGAAGTTATTTTCTTTCTTCCATTCCGCATTGAAACTGTTAATGTATTTGAAATGCCATTATCTGTCACCTGTTAGATGATATATCTGCAGTGTTTCATGACCCGTTTGTCTATTACCTACCATAGAAAAATGCGTGATGTCACAAAAGTGCTACTATTAGCTAACTAATTGGAGCCCTTTTGTATGAACTCTCTCATTTAATTTCTATAATAGATGAATGTTAGTATTATCTTCAATGTACTGCCGAGGAATTGAGCCTGGGAGAAAGTGTAGGATGTACCTATGTTAAAGTGGATGAATTCAGACTAGAAGTTGGTTCCACTGGATTCTATAGCCCAAACAATTAACCACTCTGTTACTTTTTCTGTTTATAAAAGGTGTGTTTTTCACACAACCATGCTCTATTTTCAGTTTATCATCCAGCCTGTGGCACTGGAATATTTTAGCTACCAAGTGATTTACTCCCTGGTTTCTTATTTTCAGCATTCCTGTACTGTGTTCCTTTCTTCACTTGCAAACTGGTCACCTCCCTCCCCAGTGGTTCTAGCTCATAGTCCTGTTCTTTTATTCACCAGTTAAAGTATTTAACTGGTGAATATAGCTTACAGTCTCTCATTTTTATTCTAGAGCTCATCCAAAAAGGCCATTGTTATTTTAGATTGGAATCACAATCTAAAGGCAGTTGATTAGAAATATCTCGTGTTTTCATTAAATTTGAGCAAATAACCTCCTTTTAAAAAGTACTATGGTGTGCTGGTTAGGTTGGTTTTGTTTTTGTTGTATTTTGTTTTGTTTTGTTTTGTTTTTTCAACACAGGGTTTCTCTGTATAGCCCTGGCTGTCCTGGAACTCACTCTGTAGACCAGGCTGGCTTTGAACTCAGAAATCCACCTGTCTCTGCCTCCCAAGTGCTGGGATTAAAGGCGTGTGCCTCCACCGCCCAGCTTTTTTTTTTTTTTTTTGGGTGCTGGTTAGTTTTAACTATCAACATGACACAACTTAGGATCACTGAGAAGGGAGTCCCAGTTGATGTAGTATCTATATCAGGAGGGCTTGTAGACATGGCTAGGGGAATTGCCCTGATTATTCCTGAGGTGGGAGATGGGTCCTGAATGTGAGCAGTGAGTGCACTTCATGGCTAGGGACTGAACTGGGTGATGGAAGCTACCTGAGCAGAAGCAGCTGGCAGGCAAGGATGTGTTTAGTTTCTTTCCTCTTGTGAGTGTGATGTCACTTGCTAATTGAGTCCCTTTGTTGACATATGGGAAAAGATGGACTAGAACCTAGAATTGGTACCTAAATAAACATTTTCTCCACCAATGTTGCTTTTAGTAAGGATACTTTATCACATCAATGGAAATGAGACTCAAGCAACTGCTATAGGAACTCGATAATTTGTGTCACTCTTTAGGTAAGGCTAAACATGGGGATACATAGAAGCCACTTGCTAAAGAGGTTGGTTGTTCTAGATGTGTGTATTAGTCAGAGTTCTCCCAAGTTACATAACTTATGCAATATCTCTCTATATTAATGGAATTTATTGTAATGACTTACAGTGTGCTGTTCAACTAACCCAACTATGGGCAGCTGTGGAAGTCCAAAAATCTAGTAGTTGCTCAGTTCACAAGTGTAGCTATTTTAGCCGGCCTTCTGTATAAGCTGGAATCCTGATGGAGTAGATTCCAACAGATGAGCTGTCTAGTAAGTGCAGAAAGTCAAAGAAGAGTGAGTCTTCCTTCTTTCAATGTCCTTATGCAGACCTCTAGTAGAAGGTGTGGCTGAGATTAAAGGTATGTACTACGACACCTGGATTTGGAACTTGCTCCATCCCAGATTGGCCTTTACTCAGAGGTCTGTTTGTCTCAGTCTCCTGGGATTAAAGGTGTATACTACCTTACCTGGACTTAAGCTTTTTCATGCCTACTATGTCTTAAGATCTCCATGTCATGATCTGAGTCAGAAGCCTGTGTCTTCCAGCTTCAAGATCTGGATTACAGGTGTGTCCTCCATTTTTGGATTGTGGTTCATTCCAGATGTAGTCAAGTTGACAACCAGAAAGAGCTATCACAATGTGTCTGACTTTTACTTCCAAACGGATATCTGGAGTCATTAGATGACTTTTAACCTGGCATTCTGTTATGGGAGCTCTTGCTCAGACAACGATAAGCACCAATTAGTTGGATTTCTTGCCTGTACAGTTCAACATCAATATAAAACAGGCACTAATAGTACTTAAAAGTTGCTCCTTCTTCATGTAGGTACTTTATCAGTGTCTTCTAATTAAGGGTGGTGTGTGATTCAAAATGTATTTCTTTATAGCTGTAGCTCACCATAAGTGTCATTATGGGGAAGGAAAGTTTTAACCACTAATGAGGTACAGCAGTGGCTCTCAACCTTCCTAGTCCTGAGACACTTTAATATAGTTCTTCATTTGTGATGAATCCCAAACATAAAATTGTTTTTGTTGCTACTTTTATTGCTACAGTTAATAACAGTAATTTTGCTACTGTGATTAATCATAATGAAAATATCAGATCAATAGGCAAGATATCTGATATGCAACCCCTGTGAAAAGGGTGTTTGGCTTCCAATGGGTTTTTGAACCACAGGTTGAGAACTGCTAGGTTAAATTACTAACAGAAGCAGCATCTCAGGCAAGTTAACATTGTTTGGTTGAAACAGAATTGCAGTGTATGTGCAACAGAAAAAGCCTAGCATTGACCTCGAACATTGCCATCAAGGTCACTAGTTATTGTTCAATCCACAACTTTGTTTCACCTTGTCATATGAGTCTTCTAGCCACAGCATTATCTATAATTTTTCATTGAGGAGATTGCTGAGGAAGAAGGATGTAGGCTTGGGATGTGTCAAATTTAGATGGCATCTATCTGTAGTGATAGAGGAAAAGGGAAGATGTGTGCTGGAAAGCAGGTACAGCTGGAAGGGAGCAATGTGCACTGAGCAGAGAGCAGTTGTGCCCTGAGGACTTGTCAGTGGACAAACTGAAGGGGAAGGAGAGTAGCAAAAGTAGACTTCTACCAGGTACAACAGCTGAGGAAGTGGGGAATCAGGATGGGATGATAGTTTTAATGATTGTCATTCAGTTTGCTATAGAACAAAACCATCCATAACATCCGTAATCTTACTTTCTGTACAATATTTGACATCAGTTGCTTGTTTAGAGATTCAATGCTAGCTTATATAGAATGGTATGGTTTATAGACATTGCAGATGGCTAACAGAAATTTTGTTCACTGCACTGTGCATCTTAAACTTGTTATACACTGCTCTATGTGACAAATTCAAATGGTTTTTAACCTTATCTCTCACATTTCTATCTCAAGCTTCTCATGTGCCTGTGCAATACATGTAGCTTAATTAAAGTTAATAGTAACTTAATTAAAATTAATAGTCATTTACGAAGTGGAAGAAAGAACAGAGAATAGCTGACAAAAAGACACACTGTACTCAATGGAGAAGGACATATGAAATTTATAATGCCCAGTAATCATTTGGTTTTTGTAGTTATTATAGGCATTGATGTTAAATACTAATTTAAGCCAGATATGGTGGCTTATGACTTTAATCCCAGCATGCAAAAGGCAGAGACAGGTGGAACTCTGTGAGTTTGAAAACAGTCTAGTCACAAAGCAAGTGAGTTCCAGGACAGCAGCTCACAGCTGTATCTTGAAAAACCAAAATAAATAAATAAATAAATGAATAAATAAATAAATAAATAAATAAATAAAGTTGGTTTAAGCGTTTCTTGTAAGTCTGAATGTAAAGAAGCTGCATTAACTAGTTCTTAATATGGATCAACTGAAGGCAAATGATTGACTGGAAGCAAACACAGACACTTGCACTTCCTTTTTGAAATGAAAAAGGTTGAATAAGCGTCTGAGTGGTGCTTGCGCCTTGAGCAGGAGTTTCATCCTCTCTTTCCTGTTCAGCACTGGGCATGCGTTTTTGGCCAAGGGCCCTGTCTATTGTAAGGAGAGAAGTGTTGGTAGAGGTGAGAGAACCATTTCCAAGCCATCAGCTAGCCAGCAAATCCTATTAGGAAGGTTGCTGGTCTGTGAGTTGATAATCTTCAAATTGGCTACCCTTTCAAAGTTTAAGAACATTCCCTTAGGTATAGATGACCCATTTTGAAGATCACAGTATTTTAGGACAAATGCCTATGTGTTTAATATTTTACAACATTGTGGTAAGTAAAAGCCCAGGAAACATTTATAAAAATAAAGTCCTTTTACCAAGGACATTAAATATGTATTGGCTGAATGCAATAACTACATCTGTAATTGAATTCAAAGCACATTTACTAACATTTAAGACACAGAATAAAGAATGCACACTAAAATGAAAGACTTGACAATTAATATTATTAAAGAAGTTTATTCGTCCCTAGCTCATTTTAAATAAAAGAGATAACTAAGTTAAGCCTCACTAAACCATGGCTTCACTGTTCTCTGAAGACTTTTTCCCTTTCCAAAACAAAATCTCACTAGTTGATCCAGGCTGGCTTTCAAATCACAATCCTGCTGCTTTTACCTACCCAATGCTGCAATTACAAATGTACACCACCCTAACTGGTGCCTTTTTAAAAAACCAAAAAGTTTTATGTTGGGTAAAATAGGGCATTCTTTTACAAAATTCATCAAAAACATTGAGGAATGGCAAGGCCATCTGATGGTTAATGAATTATAAAGGAAAAACAACTATTACACTTTTTGTTGTGGGCCTAGACTTTTAACAACTGAGCTGTCTCTCCAGCCCAAGAAGCAACAACTCCAAGCACCTAATTTCATTATAGGTTTGATCCCACTGAACAGTTTCCCTTCTTGAGTTTTTGCTAGATCTGTCCTAATTCACTTGTATTGCATTTATTTTAATACACACCCACTGTGAGCTGGGTAACATTGCTGGATGCCAGGCACAGTGAGGAGATGAGGACCTGCTAACCATACACAAGACAGCATGAGAGGACACATAATGGAACTTTTTGTCATTAGAACACTTGATTCACACCCCAATCTCATTGACCCTTGCTGTCTCTCTTTCTTTTGCAAGAGCTTCAGTTTCCTAAGTGGAAAATGACAAGATGATTCCTGAATTATTGCCACATTTAAGTACACTTTGTCTGTTGCAAATCCACGTTTGCAACACTTGAACCTTGTAAACTACCATCAATGTTCACTCTGTTCTTGTATTTCTTCTTCACCACAGCCTCTGCACATCTTTACCTGCATAATCAAGTTCTTTTAGAACACCCAGTTCTTCTAACTATATTGTTTTAATGAAGCCCTTTCTTCGTGGATTTCTCTTCCCACTTTGTCTATAGTGGAGTAAAGTCTACTCCTCACCTTTAGATGCAGACTGCCCAATTTCTTTATTTCTGAACTCTCAGGAAGATGCTGGACATATGATTAACTATCTAAGACATCCCACTGTAGACACCTGTGTCTGCCCAAACAGACTCTTACCACCCATTCTGCACCACGTATCTGTTCTTCATCTCTACCCTGGAAAAAAAAAACAACAAAAAAAAACAAAACAAAAATAAAAAACAAAACAAAACAAAAAAACCCTCTTCTTCACTCTTTACTTTTAGAAAACCACCAAATCTCTCTCTCTCTCTCTCTCTCTCTCTCTCTCTCTCTCTCTCTCTCTCTCTCTCTCTCTCTCTCTCCCTCTCCCTCTCCCTCTCCCTCTCCCTCTCCCTCTCCCTCTCCCTCTCCCTCTCCCTGTCCCCCCCCCGTCTGTCTCTCTCTCTCCCTCTCCTTTTGTAATGTTGAAAATTATTTTCTAATTAATTATTTTTGAAATAGAGGATCATGTTGCCCTGGATAATCTTGGACTTCTGATCCTTTTTTATCTACCTCCTGAATGTTGGGATTACAAGAGTATACTAACATAACATCTTGTTTTATGATTTATTAATTTTTTCATTAAAACTTTCAGAATTTTTATGAATTTGAGTGATTTTTCTTACATGCATGCATGTACATGTGTCATGTGTGCGCCTGATGCACATGGAGTTCAAAGGAGGGCATCAGATCCCCTGTATCTGAAGTCACAGAAGGAGATGAGTCACCATGCTGAGAACAGAATCTTTATCTTGTGCAAGAGCAACATGTGCTCTTATCTGCTGAGCCATCTCTTAAACCTATAAACTTATTTTTTAACTGATATAAAACATAGCAATTGTTCATATTTATTGAATACTATATGATATTCTAAAATACATATATGTTTATTGTATAATGTTTAAGGTAGGTTAATCACATCTATCTTTTCAAGTATTTATCATTTGTTTATAGTGAAAACATTCGAAACCTTTCTTTTTTGCCTTTAAAACATATACTGAGCCTCATCATTATCAATAATACTCCCACTCTGCAACGGTATTTTCTCACTGTAAGTATCCTTCATTGTTCAGGCTATCTAACCTTTCCCTTAGCCCAGCATCTTGATTCTTGGTGAACAACTTTTCAAACTTAACAAACCAAATACATGGTGGCCACTGGTTCATTCCCTGTGTGGTTTCAACAATGGCTGCTGAAATTGCAAATGAGAACATTATTAACAATTTAATTGAATACTAGTATGTCAGCACTGAGTGAGACTTTCGGGAGTCAGACAACCTCACTTATAGCTGCTCCTGCACTAATACCCATGACCTTGTACTCCTGTGTGTCTAACCACTGCATCATTATTTGAATGAAAACAGATAATTCACAAGGACACCCATTATAATTTCAGGGCTCATCTATGTACTTATGTAAATCCTATAACTTGAGCAATCGAGCCTAATTCTGAGCTCCAAGGCTCGTACCATTTTCAAACCTGTGAAAGATGAGGGATTTCGCCTCATTGTTCCAACAACTGTTTGCACAGTTGATTCTAACCATCAACATCTTCATAAGGGTATACATTTTCAGAAGACACTTATGAGGAATGCTAATTAAATGCATAGGTGAAGGGATATCCATATCTGGAGAGTCACTTACTTCTCCAGTGTCAGTATGCTTGTTGTTTGTGATGTAAGATGGAGGGAAAATTCCTAGGAATGGACACATGCTGCAAGTGCATCCTCATGACATTAATAGAAGGAAAAGAAATGGTGTGTTTCATAAACACAATGTCAGAAGGGACTTCTAAGATTATCAGAGTTATTTCCTTGGTAACAAGGGTCAATAATTTTATTTCAACCACATAGCTCTGTATAAAGTGGAATAAGTGAGAAACATAGTCCAGGGTAAAGGATACTTGAGTGTTATTCACATATAATACATTTATATAAAGTACAGTCTGATAACTCTGGCAAATTGTATGCAATCATGCAGCCACTACAAAGAATATTTCCACATGTTCCTTTGCAAAAAATCTCCTCTTCAGAGTCACAGCCTAAGGAACACACTGGTTTCCCTTCCTAGATTTTCACTTAAGTGCGACCCCATAGTGCATTCTCCTGGGTTAGAGTTCTTTCATTTAGCATCTTGTCTGTAATTCATTTATGTTGCTCAATGCATCAATCATCCATAAATTTTGTGTGGACTCCAGGAGTGAAATACTAAGAGTCAAATTGTAGCTTTGCCTAGAAAATGCTACTTTTGCATTCCCGTCTGTGAAACGTGAGGTTTCTAGTCATTCTGATTCTTCCCTGACCCTCTGTGTCAATCAGTCTTTATAACCTGGAGGTGGCTAGAGTGGCACCTTTAGTTGTATTACTCTGACGGTTAGGGTTGCACACATTTTTGCATGTGTGTCTTGCCCATTTGTCCTTGCCCCCAGATAGGGCTTCTTTTTATAACCTTAGCTATCCTGGAACTAGCTCTCTAGACCAGGGTTGCCTTAAACTCGGAGATCAACCTGCTTATGCCTCCCTAGCGCTGAGATTAAAGGCAGATACCACTAGCAAGTCTTTGTTTTGAACAAGGTTCACTCTGCGTAGTCCTGGCTCTCCTAGAACTCATTATGTAGACCAAACTGGCCTTGAACTCACAGAGATCTGCATGCTTCTGTCTCCCAAGTGATTGGATTAAAGGGAACCACAACCAGGCCTGGCTTAAATTGACTTATTTTGAAAATAGATATAGGAGTCTCTGAATTTTTCCAATACTTTTGTGTATGGAGAAGTAACAAATCTCGTGGATAAACAAAGCAGAACTCACTACAGGAAGCATCCAAGCAGGAGCTAATGAGCCCCTAATAGGCCCCACTGTGGCCAATGGAATACTTATGTACACTGAACTACTGATGCCCATGAGAAGATTATTATTATTATTATTATTATTTTAAATCTAGGTATGCTCGTGCTTCTTTGTTGCTTTTTCTCTTCCCTAGATTCCAGAATAGGACCATGTTGAACTAAAGAAAACACATAAACTGTTGTGTGTGCTAATGTAAATTATTCTAGCATAACAAAAAGTGACTGTTAGACTTAAGCTTGAATAGATGTTAAGAGCTATGTGAGTATAGATCTCAGAGCACAAACTGACCTGACATTAGGTAAATGTTGCCTGATAGCTATCACCTCTTATGCCTGAAAAAGAGCATATCAGCTTTTCATATTGAAAATAGGATGTTTATATGTATATGATGCAATGTAAACTAATCCAGCAGTAACAATATTTCTTATTACTAAGAGAACAAAGACTTCCACATTATTGGCTAGTCTATAATAATGCTATCTAATACACAGTAATTTTCTACTAAGAAGTTATCACTATATACAATATTCATTAAACATTGTTGTGTATATTATATAGTATTCATGGGAGCTACTTAGTATGATTTTAATAATCTTGTCCATTTTCCTAAAATGTATAGGAAATATAATATTATCTTCATTTTTACAAAATGGGAAGATAAGCATATATTCTTTTGAGGGACATTCCAGACTACAGTGGCTTTCCTTTTGTGGGTTTCCAATTTAAATGACACAATAGCTTTCATTTGGTACTTGTGTAGCTTAATAGAGTGTACAGTTGATAGAGCAACTTGAGATGAAATGAATTGGGAAATCAAACATGATGACAATATGAAAGGCTTTGTGAAAATAATGAGGTCATGTACTGAAAAGGGCCGTCTTGGAATCAAAGAACCTAGGGTTGGGGTAGGGAAGCACAGTTTATAGCCACAGCACTAACAATAATTTGTACTCCACATTCAAGTTGGAACATATGAGGCTCCAGTTTTGAGTGCATTTATTCATTAATTTTTTTTTGCATTTATTTGGCCACCAATAGTAAACCCACAAATGCTCTCCCACACTGTCTGGCTTAGAATAGGCAGTTAGCATAGTTTGGTATGCCCAAGAACCTAAAGAAGAAGAAAGCATCTTAATCTCTGTTGTTATTTTGCTCATTGATTTTGTTTTGTTTTGTTTGTTTGTTCAATCTCTTCATCTGGTACAAAGTAGGGTATCAACAATCAGAGTTAGCTGCAACTGGGCTACTATTATCTGAAACACATGGGGGCATTTCTGAAAATCTTTCTACTTTGGAATAACTTTTTCTAAGACATATCTGTCTGTGGTAGCTTGTATAGGAATGGAACCCATAGGTTCATGTATTTGAATGCTTGGTCATTAGGTGTGGCTTTGTTGGAGGAAGTGTGTCACTGTGGGTGGCCTCTTGGGGTTTCAAATGCTCAATCCAGGCCCAGTGTCTTTCTTCTTCCTACTTCCTTTTTCTTACATCTTCCTTCTTCCTGTGGAACTGGCTGTAGAACTCTCAGATCCTCAAGCACCAGGTCTGCCTGTGTCCTACTAGGCTTTCTGCCATGCTCATAATGGACCAAACTTCTGAACTGTAAGTAAGCCCCCTTTACAAGACTTTTCCTTTATAAGAGTTGCTGTGGTCATAGTGTCTCTTCACAGCAATAGTATACTGCCTATGAAACCATGCTGTTCAGTAGATTTTTCATCATAGAGTCACATTTTCTATTCTAAGAGTACATGAGAATATGTACTGTGTCAGAGGTTGTTGTTATGGGATAAAATATTCTGATGATAAAAGATCTCAAAGCTAGGTATGTCCCTTAATATCTGTCTAGGGAAACTGAGAAAGGAAAGATTTGATCAAGTTATCCCAAACCTTTCCAACCCTTTGTTGACACAATCCAATCCTTGTAAATGTGTGCTGGTTAGTTTGTGCTTTTTGTTTTGTTTTGTTTTGTTTTGTTTTGTTTTGTTTTGTTTTGTTTTGTTTTGTTTTGTTTTGGTTTGGTTTGGTTGTTTGTTTGCTGGTTGGTTTTTGGTTTTTTGTTTGTTCGTTTGTTTGTTTTGGAGACATGGTTCTCTGTATAGTCCTGGCTATCCTGGAACTCACTTTGTAGACTAGGCTGGCCTCGATCTCAGAAATCCACCCACCTCTGCCTCCAAAGGGCTTGGATTAAAGGTGTGTGCCACCACTGCCCGACTTGGTTTGTGCTTTTTGCTTATGTGAAATTCTCACCTTTTCTCAGCATAAATTCAATAGGAGCAAGGTCCCCACCCCAAAACTCATTAAACTTTAATAAATGAATACTTGAATGTAGAAAACTCGATGACTGAAAGTGTTTGATAAGTTGAAGTCTCAGGAGAGAATCAGGAAGCCAATAGGAAGACTCCACATAGTGACAATGCAAGTAGAATTAATTCAGTAAGATTCTTAGGTGATTTGTCAGGGAAAAGAGCCCTTGTCTTGGCTACTAAGACTCTCAAGTTAATCCCAAGTGTCAACTGCAGTAACTAAATGATTCTGTTTCTGGCACAACATTTGTTTTTTTTTTTTTTTTCTTCTTATATCCTTTAATTCTCTTTTTAGTTTACAATCCATTTACAATCCTATCAGAAATACTTTTTTTGTATTTTATGTGATCTCAAATTTCTTTGTTAAAAGTAGAATATGAGATAAAAATAACAAGATCTTATAGAGATGAAAAGAAATTTGTAACACTAGAATCTTCACAGGCTCAGGTCAGTGAGAAAGGCAAGGAGAGAGAACAAGACAAAACCGGACCATACAATGGCAGCAGAAAAAGGAGCCACAGGAAGGAAAGTCTTTCCTGCTCCACAAAGCCAAACTTAGTTTCCTGTTAGCTTCATGGACCTCCTCCAGAGAGAAAGTCTCCATGCTAATCCATTGAACGTGACACACCTATGTTCTTAAAGGGCCAATATCACAGACCTGGCTGATGAAGAAGCCTACAGAAATGGCAGGTTGTATATAACTCCAAATTACCTGGACAGGGAGGAAGAAAACTATACATCTTCATTATCATTTTTTCTTTTTGTTTGTTTGTTTTTTTTCGAGACAGGATTTCTCTGTGCAACAGTACCCTGTCTGTCATGGACTCACTTTATAGACCAGGCTAGCTAACTCATAGAAATCCCCCTGCCTCTACCCCCAGAGTGCTGGGATTAAAGCATGTGCAATCAGACCCAACTTTCATTACTATTTTCTAATGATGATTTTCATTATTGTTTTGTAATCATATTAAATCATAATGAGACACCTCAATCCAAGAAGAAACGCTGATACCCATACCTAATAGGGTAGTATGATGACTTCAATAGCTTTGTCTAGTCTCCAAAATCTCCCTAAATAAAGGAGCTCATCACCTTGTTCAAATGCATGCCAGTGGTTCTATCTCCTCTCTGTCCATCATTTTGAACCTGTGGAATCCCAGGCAGCTACCCTGTAAAGGATAAGAGGCATGGGAGCAATAGTCAGCATTAGTCAGATACCAGTATCTGATTTCCAGGACATAGTTTCCAGTGAGAATGGTGTAGGTAGTGTCCATGATAGGGTGATGATAGTTTTAGAACATTGTAAATGGACACCAGATTTTAATATTAGTTGGCTTTGATGGTAAATTTTATGTGAACTTTATCTAAATAGAAAATAAAACAAAAACAAAGTTCTCAAAAAGGAAGGAAAAAGAAATTTATGGTAATAAGCTACAAAAAAGACAAGCAAGGCTAGCTTATCACTTATTTATTGTATATCTTCACTCATTTATGACAATACCATCAGTTTGGGGGAAGCTTACCACTGTATTTTTATTAGATTCTCAGAGAAGTTACTTGAGGTACAAGTTAGACTATTTGCCATGCTCCTCTACTTTTAGAAAGTTGAACTGAACCATATTAAACATAGCTTACCTTCTAAAAACACACTGCGATCTAGACAGGACTTCTTGCTTGGTTTCACATCTTCCCTTTATGAAACCATTGGGCATCATTACCTTCATCATGTTACACTTGAGAAAATTAGATCTCAAAGAGGTTGTGTGCATCATTTAAGGTTATCATACCAGTTACAGAGCAGAGATCTGAACAGTGTTCCTGGCTTTGTTCTTTTACACTGTACAAAGATCTCTTTAAGGAGCAACTAAACCAAACATTTATAACACATCATCATATTTAAGTTACTCACAAAAAAGCTTTAATTTCAAAGACAGTACCACTCTTTCCTTAGGGATACATTATGCTGGCTAGTATCCCTTTCAAATGTACCAAATACTTCTTTATGTCTACATTTATTTTATATGCCTAGCTAAGATCCTTTCTCTTTTGTCTTTTTCTCCATTGAAGCAGGGAATTTCAGACATATCAAGTAGATAATATAGTAGGCAGGAGGGAAACATATAGTTCATAGATCTTTATATTCTGAAATATTCTAACATCAAATGGTTTAATACCAAAATGATAGAGCTTTAGGACTGGGACTTAACGCATGCAGTGTTTGAGCAGCAACCTCTGCCTTTCAGAATCAAATATTGCCATCAAATCCCATGAGGTAGAGACTTCTCTCTTCAAATTTATATTTTCTCTAAAATGGACTGTTACCCTTAGTAATATGTGAACAACCAATAAAAATGAATTAAAAATATATTCCTAGTATTCAGAAATATTGTATTTTGTCCCTCCATTGATGCAAAATAATGATAGTCTATCTTAAATGAAAATTTAGCATGGCATTTTTGCATGTATTGTATGAAAGCATCTTTGTTCCTTGGAATCTCCCATGCTCCACTTTCTTAATTCAAGGGGAAAAAATGGAAATGCAAGAGAAACTAACTCCATCATTAGCTAGCATTGCCTTGGTTAACAACATGGCAAACTTGTGACAACATGGTGCTTTGATTTCCAGGAAGACTGACTGCCCTGTCTTTATCAGTATGAAGAAGTTCAACACCAAGCAAACCACTCATTGAACAGCCTTTTCTGCCACAGAAGAAAGCACCCAGTGCAATGCTGGCAGCTTCCATTTCAACACAAGGAAGCTTAGATTTATTGTACATTTTTAAAACTTACCTTTTTAAAACTTACATAAAGAAGTATTTGGTACCTTTGAAAGGGAAGCTAACTAGAGCTTCCAACTAACAAAATAGACTTCAAGTTTCTAGGCATTTATCCCTACCTCTATCCCTCCTCTACTCACGAACGAGCTAGAAGGAGCCAACAAGCTGTACTGTGGCCAAAAGGCAGGCAGCAGGGAAGAAAACAGAAGAAAAAAAATCAGAGTCTATTTCATCCCAGACCCTGGCTAATTGGCATCCAAATAATTAAGAGCTGGCTTTAAAAATAACCAATACCTCATAGAGGCTCCATGATAAAATGATGAACAGGACACAGGGACGGTTTTTGAAAAAATTTGGAACCTAGTAAGTATCCGAGGCTGTGGGCTAAAAGCAAGAAGTGAGACAGAGGCAGACATCCCCAAAAGAAGAGAAGAAATTAACAGCAGGCAGGAGCAAACTATCTAATAGCTGGGGGTTGGGAGTGGGGAATCAGCTTTCACTTCCAGTGAAGGGATGGCCAGTAATTGGTAGTTTGAACAGTCATGATGCTCTTCTCAGAAGACTTAAAAAAAAAAAGTGTGTATTGTGTTCCATTTATGTTATATAACAAATATCTATTTGTAAACTAAAAATTAAATTCTATGAAAAGCATTTCTTTGGCTATAGCTCCATTTTCAATTAAAGTAGATGGTGACAGCAATTACCCAGCTTTAAAGGATCTTATGTTTGCTTATATTAACAGGCAAGTTCAATCCAAAGTTAACTTCCCTTTAACTCCAACATCTAAAGATCATTGAGTAGAACTAGCTCACAAAGGTAATATATTTGGCAGGCCCAGATAAGACCCATCTTAGAAATCTAATAGTGAATAATAGCATATTTTACAGTTACCATGTAAATAGATTGAATGCAAAACAGGTACATTATTTGATAAATGGCTAAAAAAGAAGCGATTGCCCCAATATATTATGAAGTAGCTACTTTTCTCCCAGCTTCCTAGTCTACATGCTAATGCCTTGAAAAATGCCAAATTTAGACTTGGTGATTCTCTACAATCCTTGGTTTTCCCTAATAAGGGTGATAGAGACTTATGCTTACCATAGAAAACACTTCTGAATGGAGGCATAGAGCACACAGGAAGCTCCCTTCTCTCAGCAATACAGTGACTCTTCTCTAAAACAACTTGCTTATTTGCTTTTGTGCCCAATGAGAGGTTCTGGAAACTACACCAAATGGAAATCTTGTGGCATTTCTACTTAGATCGATTGAGTGAAAGACCTTCAGAAACCTACCTGCTCAGGGTAAGCATTGTTGGAAAAGTATGCCACCATCATTTGGTCCTGTGCACAGCAAACGGGCTTCTGAAATTGCGTCTCAAGCACATTCAAAGAACCCAAAAGTAATGACTTTCTAACAGAATTTATCTATCTCCTGAGGAATTTGTGATCTTAGGGTATTTCTTTTGTTCTCAAATCCTCAGAACTCAGGAATATACCAGGGGATGGTTTCTGAACTACAAGATAGAATGATGGGAACCCAGGACTAGCAAAGCCACTAGCAAGTTGTGACCTTGAGCTTTTCATCTAGCCACTTTAACTTTTATTTTCTTCAGCTTTAAAATGAAGAGGTTTGACAATTTGAATTTTGAGGTCATCCAATCTCTTAGAATCTCGTGCTCTTACATTACTGTATAATTACCCTATGATCCCAGAGGCTAGGGGTGTTAATGTTAAGTGAATTAGTTTATAGGATAAAATGATGGAAATTCTGGTGACAATTTTCTTCATGTGAACTCTGCTCTCTGGGTTGGGAGTCTAAGAGACTTTTCTATGATTCTGGACTCTTACATCCCCATCTCTTTTTAGAGAGGGAAGAACAAGATATAAACCGTTATAGTAAATAATATCCTGGAAGATGGAGTCTCCATGGTCTCTGACTTCTTCTATTTGACTGAAGTCTTTGCTCTTGTGTTGTCATTGAGCCTGACCCAAGCCATGTGACTAGCTTCAAGTGATATGTTAGGTCTCCTGTCATAAACACCTGAAATCCCATAAAAGCCTCATTACCTTGTTTACAAAACTTGATAGAATTCAAGCATATATTTTCAAATTTTATATCCAGAACAACCCAGAAAAATGTTAAGATATAACTATAAACCTAAACAATAAAAGTGGCCAGCAGTTACAATGGTAAATACAATTCTTTGGCTTCTGGCCTATTCTTTTCTACAACGCATTCTTTTCCATAATATGCAGGAAAAATTGTGCCAAAATGAGTGAACAGTAAATTATAATTAAATAGAACTCAATAAGATTGAAATCAGAGGCAAAGAAATGATTGATTTCTAATAATTCTATATCCCTGAATATGACCATGTCCACACATTTTTATTTTCAGATAAATAGATGCATAAATGATTGCTTGATGGAATATGCCTATGTATTAAAAGAAAAACCAAGAACCCATTTAATTATAGAAAAGGAGAAGAAAGTGGTGTTTCAACATTTGGCCTTCAAAATTTTCTGATTTAATGCTACTGGGTAAAATCTATTGCTATGATGCAAGGTTGTCTCACCTTCCCCTTCATCCTAGGTTACACAATTACTCGAGAAAAGTTGCCAATTATATACACAAAATAGCAAAAAAAAATATTTTTGTCTTTATTTATGTGTCTTTGGTTATATGCTGTCGATGCAGTATGCTTTTATAATGAGATATAGTTATCCAGTGATTTTTTTTTGCAAGATGAAAATGAGTAAATTATGTTTTAAGAAAAGCTTTAAAAAGAGCAAACACTAGACTATGATTGTCCCTGCCTACTTGTGAGAAAGCGTCCTGAGAATTTTCTTGGGGAATCAGCTTCAGGCCTCACCCAAGAATTGTGTCTTCTTTGTTAGCATTCACAAAGTATAAGAAATTTCCCAGATACACAATAGGCAGACAGCCTTGTATGTCAGACCCCATGCTGGATCTGTCGATGCCTGTTTCCAAGATGAGGTCTTTCCCAGTGCACCCGAGGTGAAGCAAGCCAAGCCAGGTGACACCTGGGAGTTGATGAGATTTGGAAGAAAAAGCATATTCAACACATGACCTTGTTAATATCATTAATGCCCATTGTCAGTTGGCCAGCTTGGTGATGGAGGAGAGGGCTGGCAAGTCCCAGGGTCCTGGAGTGGCTCTTGGGTTACTGCCCATGGGTAATTGCTTTTCTTTCCCCTCCTAGTTCATTTGGCTTAGTTCCTAGGGCACTAGATATTCATGCTGGTGTTTTCCCATGGAAACCTTAGCAGAGTTAAAACATGATACAGGATTTGCTGGGCAGAAGGAAGAAGAATGATTTTAATTTTTGAGAGCAAATATGCTTCTTGATAAACAGAACAAAGGTTTGAGTACTGTGCATTTCAGTATCACTGAGAATAGATTTCAAGTGTTCTCGTCACAAAAAATTAGATATCAGGGTAATAGATCAAATATAATTTTATAGTCCATGAATATGTATAACGACAATTTGTCAATATATAAACTAATGAAATTTCAAATTTAAATCCAACAAAAGTGACATTGGGTAAGACAGTTTTTACAAAATGAATTCTGTGTTTGCTTCAGCAGCACATATACTAAAAATGAAATCTTTCAGGGAAGGTTAGCATTGCTTGGATAGAAGGATGACATGCAAATTTTCGTAGTACCCCATATTAATTAAATTGGGGGCAAGCCCAGAGCTCAGTGGGCTTTAGTTCCTACTTAGCATGTATAAGGCTTTAGGTTCAATTCTATATCACAGAAAAAATATTATTCAGAATATATACAATAGAAACCTTTCCTGAGATGTAAAACAGTTGGCATTTAAGCCTTCAAAGTAGTGGCACCACTACACCCTTCCCTGGGAGGGACTTTTGGAGGGGCCTTATGTATCATCAGCTAAAGGAGGATTTAGGTAGGTTTGTTTATTACTTATTTATTTATTTATTTTTGTTTTTTGAGACATGGTTTTTTTGTGTAGCCCCGGCTGTCCTGGAACTCACTTTGTAGACCAGGCTGGCCTCAAATTCAGAAACCCACCTGCCTGTGCCTCCCAAGTGCTGGGATTAAAGGCATGTGCCACCAGTGCCCGGCTAACTTTACTTTCTTTCTCTCTTAGAATTAGATGGACTCATTCAGGGCATTTCAAAAATAATGTACTGCATAAATTCTGCATTTGAGTACATTTGAGATTTTGTCTTAAGGGTTTCAGTGTTTTAACTTTGGGTATTTCATGAGAATAAACAAATAAGTAATATTTCAACACTCATGGCTTGCTATCTAGGATTTCTATAGGTTGTTGTTGATCTATTGAGATATTCATTAGTTTTTCCCATGTGAAAGCAAGGTTGGAGGCAGGGTGAATTACAGCTGCTTGACCTCTGACGTCCGAGCCGTGAGTGTCTCCTTGGGATGATTGATAGTGAATAAGTAAGCAATAAAGAAACCTCACAGTGTTAGGTAGGCAGGCGTAAGAACCTTAAAGAAATCACTGGAAGCAGTACTAGAGAGGAAAGATGGTCGGTCCCTAGTTAGGTTGAAGACAAGATGAGGCATCTCTAAGGGGATCTACAAGTATTGTACTGGAGGGGGGGGGGTGGAATACTGAGCACCCGAGCACTGGAAGGGGCACCAAGAAAGTTTCTAGCAACCAAAATGGCTGCAGTCAGTGTGAGAAGATAGAAAAAACTTTGAATTCCAACAGTTCCAAGAAAAGCATTATGCTTTTTTTTCCTTTTTCCAATTTTTTATTAGATATTTTCTTCATTTACATTTCAAATGCTATCCCAAAAGTCCTCTATACCCTCCCCCCTCCCTGCTCCCCTACCCACCCACTCCCACTTCTTGGCCCTGGTGTTCCTCTGTACTGGGGCGTATAAAGTTGCATTATTCTTATGTAAGGTACTTTACTTTTTTTGTTTTTTAAAAAGATCCCTTTAGCTGCCATATACATGAATTGAAAGGGACTGTGGACCAAGAATGTGGATCTGGAAGCTAGCAGCATGGACTGACACTGTAGTGAAGAATGGCTTACAGATGTATAAGAGGCTCTGAGAATGAGTCAACAGGACGTGCTGCAAATACACCAAACCCATTCTGAGAGAAAGAAGCCAATCAAAGACAGGAAGTCCTTACTTTAATGTTTGAAATTATGGATATAATGAATAACAAAACAGTGAAATCAGAGGAATTATCTTTACTTAGTTAACAAATAATTGACATATGGTACAGCTAAACTAATGATCATCCACGGTCAATTACAGGACAGTGTCTCATAGATGTGCAAGTGATAATGTAAGAAGACTTTATTTTAGAAATTTCCTCATCAAATATGAGGACATTGGATGAGTCAGAAGTTTTTCTCTTTGCTTGCTTTCCAGTTGCCTTGCCGTTCATCATGCAAAACTGCCCATGCCCTGAAAACAGTGTATCTCTACATACTAAGATGTACACGTAGATATAAATGCACATGTACACGATATATATGTGTATATACATACATACACAAAATTCATTTGAAAAATCTTTTAAAGCACTAGATATTGTGCCTTAACAGCTTTGTATTATGAGAAATTTGAGGTACTTATCTTTCAAGCTGGAAACCAAGGTCACTCTGGCTGTTTTCTCATCTATAACCTGGAAATTAATGGTAGCATCTTGCATAGATCTTGCATAAATCTTGAAATTTAAATGAGAGTAATTATAGTATCCTATGTAAATGTTTGCCACATATTATGATTACA
This sequence comes from Mus caroli, assembly GCF_978045245.1. NCBI lineage: Eukaryota > Metazoa > Chordata > Mammalia > Rodentia > Muridae > Mus > Mus caroli. The sequence continues at coordinate 51,139,660 of NW_028227264.1, forward strand.
ATATGTTTGGAAGTTATTTTTATTAATCTACCCAGGCTTTTAAGAAAGTGTGGTCCTTAGAGGTTTTCATCAGTGAAATGAAAATAGTTTCTACCACCTAATTTAGTGACAAGTCGGCTTGCCTGTGGAATCCCATGTCCTTTTGAGGACTCTGTCATTATGAAACATAATGTTAGGCTTTGAAGTGAATTACAGCCAATCCATAGCACATGACCTAGTACATCACACCATATCAGATGTTCAGAAGCCTGGGAATACACACCCTTTGTGGCAGTGTCTCTCCCCAGCCCCCAGCCCAACTTTGCATGTACTTTCTTATTCAAAGAACTGCCTAACTGCATCTACTTAGTAAGCAGGAGGCACCGATTTTTTTTTCTTTTTTTTTTCTTTTTTTTTTCACTGTTTTTTTTTTATTACATATTTTCCTCAATTACATTTCCAATGCTATCCCAAAAGTCCCCCATACCGCCCCCCACTTCCCTACCCACCCATTCCCATTCTTTTGGCCCTGGCATTCCCCTATATTGGGGCATATAAAGTTTGCAAGTCCAATGGGCCTCTCTTTCCAGTGATGGCCGACTAGGCCATCTTTCGATACATATGCAGCTAGAGACAAGAGCTCCGGGGTACTGGTTAGTTCATCATGTTGTTCCAACTATAGGGTTGCAGATCCCTTTAGCTCCTTGGGTACTTTCTCTAGCTTCACCATTGGGAGCCCTGTGATACATCTAATAGCTGACTGTGAGCATCCACTCCTGTGTTTGCTAGGCCCCTGCATAGTCTCACAAGAGACAGCTATCTTTGGGTCCTTTCAGCAAAATCTTGCTAGTGTATGCAATGGTGTCAGCGTTTAGAAGCTGATTATGGGATGGATCCCTGGATACGGCAGTCTCTAGATGGTCCATCCTTTCATCACAGCTCCAAACTTTGTCTCTGTAACTCCTTCCCTGGGTGTTTTGTTCCCAATTCTAAGAAGGGGCACAGTGTCCACATTTTGGTCTTCATTCTTCTTGAGTTTCATGCGTTTAGCAAAATGTATCTTATATCTTGGGTATCCTAAGTTTTGGGCTAATATCCACTTATCAGTGAATACATATTGTGTGAGTTCCTTTGTGATTGTGTTACCTCACTCAAGATGATGCCCTCCAGGTCCATCCATTTGGCTAGGAATTTCATAAATTCATTCTTTTTAATAGCTGAGTAGTACTCCATTGTGTAAATGTACCATAATTTCTGTATCCATTCCTCTGTTGAGGGACATCTGGGTTCTTTCCAGCTTTTGGCTATTATAAATAGGGCTGCTATGAACATAGTGGAGCATGTGTCCTTCTTACCGGTTGGGACATCTTCTGGATATATGCCCAGAAGAGGTATTGCTGGATCCTCCGGTAGTACTATGTCCAATTTTCTGAGGAACCGCCAGACTGATTTCCAGAGTGGTTGTACAAGCTTGCAATCCCACCAACAATGGAGGAGTGTTCCTCTTTCTCCACATCCCCGCCAGCATCTGCTGTCACCTGAATTTTTGATCTTAGCCATTCTGACTGGTGTGAGGTGGAATCTCAGGGTTGTTTTGATTTGCATTTCCCTGATGATTAAGGATGTTGAACATTTTTTCAGGTGCTTCTCTGCCATTTGGTATTCTTCAGGTGAGAATTCTTTGTTCAATTCTGAGCCCCATTTTTTAATGGGGTTATTTGACTTTCTGGAGTCCACCTTCTTGAGTTCCTTATATATATTGGATATTAGACCCTTATCTGATTTCGGATAGGTAAAGATCCTTTCCCAATCTGTTGGTGGTTTTTTTGTCTTATTGATGGTGTCTTTTGCCTTGCAGAAGCTTTGCAGTTTCATCAGGTCCCACTTGTCAATTCTCGATCTTACAGCACAAGCCATTGCTGTTCTATTCAAGAATTTTTCCCCTGTGCCCATATCTTCAAGGCTTTTCCCCACTTTCTCCTCTATAAGTTTCAGTGTCTCTGGTTTTATGTGAAGTTCCTTGATCCACTTAGACTTGACCTTAGTACAAGGAGATAGGAATGGATCGATTCGCATTCTTCTACATGATAACAACCAGTTGTGCCAGCACCATTTGTTGAAAATGCTGTCTTTCTTCCACTGGATGTTTTTAGCTCCCTTGTCGAAGATCAAGTGACCGTAGGTGTGTGGGTTCATTTCTGGGTCTTCAATTCTATTCCATTGGTCTATTTGTCTGTCACTATACCAGTACCATGCAGTTTTTATCACAATTGCTCTGTAGTAAAGCTTTAGGTCTGGCATGGTGATTCCACCAGAGGTTCTTTTATCCTTGAGAAGAGTTTTTGCTATCCTAGGTTTTTTGTTATTCCAGATGAATTTGCAGATTGCACTTTCTAATTCGTTGAAGAATTGAGTTGGAATTTTGATGGGGATTGCATTGAATCTGTAGATTGCTTTTAGCAAGATAGCCATTTTTAAAATGTTGATCCTGCCAATCCATGAGCATGGAAGATCTTTCCATCTTCTGAGATCTTCTAGAATTTCTTTCTTCAGAGACTTGAAGTTCTTATTATACAGATCTTTCACTTCCTTAGTTAGAGTCACGCCAAGATATATTATTTGTGACTATTGAGAAGGGTGTTGTTTCCCTAATTTCTTTCTCAGCCTGTTTATTCTTTGTGTAGAGAAAGGCCATTGATTTGTTTGAGTTAATTTTATATCCAGCTACTTCACCGAAGCTGTTTATCAGGTTTAGGAGTTCTCTGGTGGAATTTTTAGGGTCACTTATATATACTATCATATCATCTGCAAAAAGTGATATTTTGACTTCATCTTTTCCAATTTGTATCCCTTTGATCTCCTTTTGTTGTCGAATTGCTCTGGCTAGGACTTCAAGTACTATGTTGAATAGGTATGGAGAAAGTGGACAGCCTTGTCTAGTCCCTGATTTTAGAGGGATTGCTTCAAGCTTCTCACCATTTACTTTGATGTTGGCTACTGGTTTGCTGTATATTGCTTTTATCATGTTTAGGTATGGGCCTTTAATTCCTGATCTTTCCAAGACTTTTATCATGAATGGGTGTTGGATCTTGTCAAATGCTTTTTCCGCATCTAACGAGATGACCATGTGGTTTTTGTCTTTAAGTTTGTTTATATACTGGATTACGTTGATGGATTTCCGTATATTGAACCATCCCTGCATCCCTGGGATGAAACCTACTTGGTCAGGATGGATGATTGTTTTGATGTGTTCTTGGATTCGGTTAGCAAGAACTTTATTGAGGATTTTTGCATCAATATTCATTAGGGATATTGGTCTGAAGTTTTCTATCTTTGTTGGGTCTTTTTGTGGTTTAGGTATCAGAGTAATTGTGGCTTCATAGAATGAGTTGGGTAGAGTACCTTCTGTTTCTATTTTGTGGAATATTTTGTGAAGAACTGGGATTAGATCTTCTTTGAAGGTCTGATAGAACTCTGCACTAAACCCATCTGGTCCTGGGCTTTTTTTGGTTGGGAGACTATTAATGACTGCTTCTATTTCTTTGGGGGATATAGGGTTGTTTAGATCATTAACCTGATCTTGGTTCAACTTTGGTACCTGGTATCTGTCTAGGAACTTCTCCATTTCATCCAGGTTCTCCAGTTTTGTTGAGTATAGCCTTTGGTAGAAGGATCTGATGGTGTTTTCTTACCTACTACTTACAATTTGAAAGGATTTGAGCTGGGTTACAGAAGGAGATTAGAACGTATCAATCATCTTTTAAAAAGTTAGAAAATTAAAGGCAATGAAGGCAAAGAAAACCTATATAAAAATTTTACAAAGATTTTGTTTTTTATAACTAAGAATTTTTCATGCACTTGATTCAGAATATTTCAGTCTTCCAATTAATAATCATAAAACATTTCCAAGGGAAGTAATAAGAATGTGATATCCCTGCATATATATTATAATGTACTGGTCCAAGGTTATCTTTTCCCCAAAAACACACACAGTGGTTGTTTTTTCAAAATTTATCACATTTTCCTGTCATTTTCAAGTTATTTCATGATTTAACTCAATAAGCGAGAATAGATTTAATAGTAAAATATATTTATTGATCAATCTCTGTTATGACACATACAAAGCAAAAATGAGGCAAAGATCTGCTAATGTGCATAAAATATACTCACCTGTAGTTAAGACCCAGAAATAATTTTTCAATATTTTTCAATTGATATTATGTGTTAGTCACTTTTATATCTTCACAGTTTTTGGCAATTATATGAAATTGCTGTCTACTATTTGATCATGTCATTATGTTCAATAATCATGATAAATGTCTATTTTTCCATCTTTTGATTTCATTAAATTCTCATAAATGCCATGACTAATTGTAACAAAAAACACCATCAACAATGTCGTTTCTCAGTTCATGCTGCTGGCACTAATGCAAAGCATGCCAGTGTTGCTCACCTCTTAAACTTCAGTTCCCATTTCCTCCTTTAGTGACTGTAAATAGAGGAATATTTATATGTGCTGATAAGTAACTTTAAATTTTACATTTGGACATTCAAGAAAGAAATGCTTACTCCTTCTCATCCTTTCTTTTATTATATAATTATTCTCACTCATGTATATCCAAATCCTTAAAGATACCTATTAGTAACACTTACCAGCTCACTGACAAATGATTTCATTGCTATGCTAAAGGCCAATGGCTTTGTGTGGAGAGGTGTTAAGTATGTGCTTTTCTAGAAATATGTAATATTATATAATATTTTCAGTCTTTTGTTAAGAAACCTCAGAACCTTCTGAAGAGTTGAGTGCACACCCCATCCTGCATATGCCATTCCATAAGGGCCTCAAGAGGTGGATATGCAGAGTTAGTGAATAATTTAAAGGACAAACTGTGCTCTCTAACAGTTATTCTAAGAAACAAGCAAATAAACCAAGGGCTTGCAGAATGAACAGTGTCTCCTGACTCCTTCCCAAGTTCTCTCCTCACTCCTTCCGATCTCACATCATTTTGTAGTCAAGGAACACACAAATTCTAGGAGTGAAGACTTATGAGAGCAAAAACATATAATTTTAAAAAAAGAAAATAATGATGTGGGGCTGGAGAGATGCTTCAGCCATTAAGAGCACTGGCTGGCATTGTGGCATTGCAAGATCACAGGTCCAGTTCTCTGCAATTACAACCATCTGTAACTCCAGTTCCAGGGCACCCAGTGCCCTCTTCTGGCCTTGGCAGGCTCTGGGCATAAGTGTGATAAACAGACACACATGTAGACAAACACACAAATAAAATAAATACAAATCTTTCATATATGACAGATTATTTGTGTGGCTGATGTTTCTATGTACTTGGGGCGTGGTGTGTGGACCCATTGGTGTGGACTATAACAAAGAAATCAGTTGCTGGCTACAGCTTGAGTTTGGATCTCCATCATTTGTGTTTACATGTGCAGAATATTTTTATGTGCACCTTATACAAGTTACTAGTTGCTACATTCATCTACAAAATGCAGAAAGTAAAAATGCCTACTATATTATTCAGACTTTTTGTCAGTATGAAGAATACCAAAAAAAGAAAAAAATAATAATAATTTGAAGAAGGAAGGATTTATTTTGGCCAATAGTTTCAGAGTTTTTTGTCCACCATGGCATAGAGGTGCAGAACAGTTTGCCTCAGAGTGATCAGAACGGAGGAAGAAGAATGCCTGTCAGTAGTCTACAGGATGGTACCACTCATATTCACATTGGGTTCTCCTGCAAAGGAAACTAATCCTTTCTGGAAATGCCTTCACAGACACATCCAGAAGTGCATTTCACTCATCTCCTAGGACTCCCTCAATCAAAATCACCATCAAGCAAACATTAAGAGACAGTAGGGTCAGTTCATGGAAAACGCTTAGCGTGTTGGGCACTTTCTAATTACTACATAAATGTTAGTTATGATTGTTGTAATTGTCTCTCCAAGAACTGAAATCTTCAAAATGATTTATTTTCCTCAATCAGGGATGATTGAGTACTCATTTTAATTGTCTTTTATTGTTTGGCATGTCTTAGATTCTCCAAGATATTTGTTCCTAGGGAATGATTTGAGTACTATCTGGAAGGTTTTTTGTCTTCAAATACATCAAGATTTGTCATGCTCCACAGTTGCAGCCATTTTTTTCTGTTCAGTTGTGCCCTGCTCATTTTCAGAGATACACATGGTGTGGCACGTTAGCATGTGATCTCTGTATTTTATCCTGATCTATTAGCTGGATAGTCCCATCTTTTCTTGAGTGGCTGAAGGTCAGACAGGGCCCATGCTGCTTCTCAGGGTAAACACGGGTGGAAAGGGGAGGCTGAAAGGGAACCTGGGGATGAAGAGCTTCTTCTCCTGGGGGAAAGAAAGGTAAGGGTCAGCAGTTGGTGCCCGAAGTTTCCCTAATGTTGCATCTGGATTTAAGTTGTGCCAGGAGTGGATCAGTATCTCTGGGAGGGACAGATCCAGAAGTGATATGGTTTATCAGAACAAGATGTAACTGCGTTACACCTGAGTGTTTTTCCAGTATCAGTGGGACCTAGGATCCTAGGGAAGATATCGGTCCACAGAGCTCTGTAGGCAGAATATGTTTGATGGCAATGGAGAAAGACAGAAACCCCACTAAATGACAGCAACTGTAAAAGCACTCTCCCCAGTGCTGTGAATGAACAGAAAGCTGTTGCCTCAGCCTAGAAGCCTTTTCCTTCCAATTTTAGAGGCAGAGCTATATTTAGTATCAAAAAATCCTGTCATTTATATCCAATAAAACTAGTTTTTTTTAGATGCATAAATGACAACATTTCTAGATTGAAAAAACCATTTTTAACAAAGAACAAGTTTATAGAAAGGTTAATCATATTGTTAGAGAAAAAAATAGGCCAATCTTTACTGCAAATGAATATTCTGAAGCTCAGGGTTACCAAAAGGAAGATAGTTTCTCTGACTTTTATTCTGATTCAATTTTACATAAAACAATTTTCAAATCTCAAGCAGAAAAAGTTGGGTTGTTTGCTTTTTCCCTTTGTATAGTACATATTTAGAGCATTATTTTATATTGGTGTTCATGGTTACAAAGGTTTAAAAATATTTATTTTCCTGTCTGTCTCTCTGTCCATCTCTCTCTCTCTCTCTCTCTCTCTCTCTCTCTCTCTCTCTCTCTGTCCATCTCTCTCTCTCTCTCTCTCTGTCCATCTCTCTCTCTCCCTCTCTGTCCATCTCTCTCTCTCTCTCTCTCTCTCTGTCCATCTCTCTCTCTCTCTCTCTCTCTCTCTGTGTGTGTGTGTGTGTATGTGTGTGTGTATGTGTGTGTGTGTTTCTCTCTGTATTAATTTGCTTATTATCACTTTAACACCTAACAAAAGCAATGTGGGCAGGAAAGGTTTTATTTTCTTACAACTCTCAAGAAACACTTCTTCACTGAGGAGAGTCAGAGCAGGAAGTCAAGGCAGAAACCTATAAAGAAAAACTGAAGCAGAAGCTATGGAGCTTTCCTTACTGCCCTGTTTCCTATGGCTTACCCATCCTGCTGTCTTATAGGTCCCAGGAGCACCTTTCCACAGTAAGCTGAGCCATCCTACATTAATCATTAATCAGAAAAACACTCCGCCCCCAGACCTGCTTATAGCAAGCTGATAGAGGCGTTTTCTCAATTAATGATTCTCTCTTCTCAGATTAGCCTTGGTATATATGTATATGTGTGTGTGTCTTGTGTTGTAAATGCTGGCTTTCCACAGCACACTGTAAATGGCAGTGTACAAATTTGTCTGTCAGTCCTTGCTTTCTACCCTTTTTGTGGCTTCTTTACACACTCCAGGCTAAATGGCCTGTAAGCTTCCTAGGAATTCTCTTGTTTCTGACTAGCGTCCCATTTATAGGGCTGTTGGGATTCCAGACACGACTGTACCATTGTGTCTGGCATTTTTCTGAGGACCTGAATTCAGGATGTCAGGCTTGTGAACTTTTATCCACTGAAACATCTTCTCAGTCCCTGGAGTTTTAAAATTATTAAACCAATGGTTTCTCTAGTTTACTGATGGGTCCAAATACCTACTGTACTGGTTAGTTTCTGTCAGCTATGCAAACAACAATAATCTGGGAAGAGAAAAATTAACTGGCAAATCATTTCCATCAGGCTAGCCTGTGGCCATATGTGTGGGGCATTTTCTGATTACTGATTGGTGGCATAGGGCCTAGCCTCTTGTGGGCAATGTCATCACAGAACAGGTGATGGGTTGTATTAGCTTGGGTTGTATCAGAAGGCAAGACAAACAAACCAGTAAGGAGGATATATACCCACTGTCATAAGAAGGAGACATTGACAATGCAGGACAGGACTTCCAAGAAGAAAGCAATGTGGCGGCACCTTCTCATGAATTATTGCATCAAGCACTAAAATATTTCTCACTGGCTGTGAAACACTTGCTCTTGTGCCTGTTGAGTCCAGTTGACAACAGAGAATTAGCAATCCACCTGCCTCAAGCTCTGATTCAGCATTTTAGAGCCTGAGAGTCAGGAAAAAATATGTTAGTTCACAAATAAGCTGTCCAGAAGAGTGGGTAGTTAATGAAGGCTAGTCTGTGAGGAATGCTGAGTCCCATGATAAAGTGACAGGGGAGGCAGAACTGAATAAATGCAAGCCAAAGGTGAATTTGGAAGTCACTTATTGTGGTCAATAGCACACAGAAAGCTGGTTGTGGTTCCCTGGGTTTTCTGAGGATGACCACGTAGGAAGGCTTGACCTGGGGTTAGTGTCAGGGATTAGATTCCCTACTTTTTTTTTTTAATTATCTTTAATCTTTTTTTTCACAGTCCAGTCATTATTTCCCTCCCTGTTCACCCGCCTACAGTTCCTCATCCCATTCCTCCTCCCCTGTCTTCAAGAGGATGTTCCTCCTCAGCCCCCCTCACCCCACTGACCAGGCCTCCCCACTCCCTGGGATCTCAACTTTCTTGATCATTAGGTGCCTCCTCTCTCTCTCTCTCTCTCTCTCTCTCTCTCTCTCTCTCTCTCTCTCTCTCTCTCTCTCTCTCTCTCTCTCTCTCTCTCTCTCTCTCTCTCTCTCTGAGGCCAGACCAGGCAGTACTCTGCTGTATATGTGTTGGGCCCTTGTACCAGCAAGTATATGCTGCCTGGTTGGTGGCTCAGTATCTGAGGGATCTCAGGAGTCCCAGTTAGTTGAGACTGCTGGTCTTCCTTTTGGGTCCCCCCTCCTTCACAACTTCTCCCAGCTTTTCTCTAATTCAGTCACAGAGGTCCCTGGATTCTGTATCTGCTTCTGTCTCAGTCAGCTGCTTCTTGGGCCTCTTGGAGGGCAGCCATGCTAGGCTCCTTTCTGTAAACATACAATAGCATCAGTAATAATGTCAAGCCTTGGAGCTACCCCTTGAGATAGATCTCAGTTTGGGCTGGTCACTGGACCTCCTTTCCGTCAGTCTCATCTTCATTTTTGTACCTGCAGTTCTTTTAGATCAGACCAATTCTGTGTCAGAATTTTTGACTGTGGGATGGCAACCTCATCCTTCCACTTGATACCCTGTCTTTCTACTGGAGGTAGACTCTACAAGTTCCCTCTTCCTACTGTTGGACCTTCATCTAAGGTCCCTCCCTTTGAGCTGAGAGTCCCTCACCTCCCAAGTTCTCTGGTATATTGTAGACCCCCCCACACACATACACACCCCTGTTATTTCCAACCTCCTGAGGTTGTCTGTTTGCATTCATTGTGCTGGCCCTCAAGGCTTCACTCCTGACCCTGCCCCAACCCTGCAGTACCTGCTCATGTTCCCGTTTAATGCTCCCTGTCCCCATCCATGTCCCTTCCTCCCTCTGTACCCCTTCCCTGTGACATTCCAACACTGGTATGCTTCACTCATGTCTTAGAAATGAAGTACATAGTTTTAGAGACTTGCTGTTTCTTCCCTTCATAGGATAGCAAAAAATGAACCACAGGGAGGTTAAGGAACACCATCTCTTTCCTTTTTATTTTCCTGTTTCTCTTCATCTCAAACACAAAACTTCCCTCTTCCATGTTGTTTAACCTGAGATTACAACTGGAATATTTACTTAATCTTGTGTCAAAGTTAAGGGAGGTTAGAAAGTCTCCTCTTTAACCTGGCTTATACTGAGGCCATAGGTAGGCAGAGCCTAGTCTGAAGAGAAATACATCAAAGAGTCACCTCTCCATGAGATTGTAAGTAAATAACTATTCTCTTCATCACTAGCTATAGCTGTGAAATAAGAGGACACTTCACAGGGCTCTGAGAAAGTGTTCTGACCCCACTACTGTCTTCAGTGTTCAAGATACTGATGATACTTGTTACTACAAGTAAAGATACCCAACTTTCAGATCTGGTATGAATACAACAGCAACTCAAGAGATTAATAATTACGTCCTTTAAAATTATTCTCTACATTACATTCTCTATCAAATGTAACATTTTCTCTAAATCATCACTTATGAACTTCAGTGTGTTTTGGGTTCTGTATTTTATTTCTATGGAGGACTATTGTATATCTTATTTAACCAAAAGTTGCACATGAAATAAAAGAGAGGATTTACATGTTATGAAAGGCCCATTGTCAGGAACATTTAGATATAACTATCAGTCTTCTGTGTGGGACACTGCCCAGGTCCTTCGTCTAACTTAGCTGCTATGCTGATGTTTCTTCTCACTCTTGAGTCTAGCTAGATATTTGCATCTATCTCTGAATGCACAGATTAAACACCGGCTGGTTTCTGATGCCTCAGAAGACATCTATTGCTTGTACAATGAGTCAGGGGGTTGAAGTTTGAACAACACATTTGGGTAATTTCTGGTTTTCCCCACAACTATACATATAGAGCGTATCCAGATTTTAGACTCTTGGCAATATGTTTTCATCTCCAGTGTACTCCAGGTGTTTCTGTAAAGGAAGTAAAGTACCAAGTGTATTTTCTTTTGCCTCCTGGTTGTGACAAAGTCCTTGATAAAGTCTTTCTCATAATCTTAAAAACTAGATTTTCATTTCTACCTGATGTCCTATCCATGTGGCTCTCCAAGTTACCACTCTGTATATAGAACCCATGGGAAACTAAGATATGAAAGGTCATAAGCAGTTTGATTATTGCTATCAATTTAATAATGTGGTTTGTCATTGATAATGAAACTTCAAGAGAGAGTCTCACCCACACCCTCTTTTCCAACATGCTGTGCTATTTACATATAGTATCTCTGACTTTCGCCTACCTACCCTTCTGACTACCTACCCTTAGCTACCCACAGTATAAGATTCAGAATACTGTAGATAACCTTCCTGGTGTTAGTACTGGCCTTCATTTACCTTAGAGTATTTTAAAAAAAACATTCAATAATCTTTCTATCCTTGTCTTGCATTTAGTCTATCTTTATTGAGCACGTTGTTCTATGTTTGCATATTGTTCATCTTTGAAGTGATGTGGACTGTTCCTGTGCTGAAATAATGAACATGGATCAGGTGCAACACTTCCACATTTGTGTAATTGCCTCGATCTGTGGGGGTTTTTTTAAGTTTTTATGCTAATGTGCATGCATTGATAGGAATAATTCTTTTAACATCTGTTGGCTTCTGGTGTTATTAGAGTTGGGACATAATATTTCTATCTTCAAGGAATGCAGGCAGAACTAGAGAATGGAAACCTATTTCTTCTTCATAGCCCTATGCTATGCTTTAGATCCTTAAGTTCCATGTGTTGAGCCTGGGGCTCCATGATGGTGTCATTGGTAAGTATTCTGGAGGTGGGGCCTGATGAGAGGTGTTCAGGTCATATAGGTTTTGATTTCAACAGAGATAGTATGACTGCAGTTTCTTTCTCTTCTTTTTCCCTCATGGCTTCATAGCCACGAGGCAAATGTTTCTGTTCTTCTCTGTGCATCTGCATAAGCTTTGTCTCACAACAGGCCAAAAGCAATGGAGTCAATTGATCATAACCTGTAACCTCTGGAACATGAACATTTTCTCTTCATGAGTTGATTATACCCAGTGGTGATATAATAATGGAAAGCCAACACTCACAATCTATCTGCTTCTACCTCCTCATTCATTCATTTATTCTTAAATGCTTATTGGTAGTCATGTATTTGTGCGCGCGCGTGTGTGTGTGTGTGTGTGTGTGTGTGTGTGTGTATGTGCGTGTGTGCGAGCGTGCGCTGTATGTATCAGTGTATTGTGTGGGTGCATGTGGGGGGCATGTATATGTTTATGTTTGTGGTGTGCATGTATGTGTGTGAAAGAATGTGTGTTATCTGTGTGGTATGGATATGTTTATGTATGTGGGTGCACATGTATGAACAGATGAATGTGGAAACCAGAAGTTGTTGATGGTGTCTTCCCTGGTTACTTTTTGTCTGCCTAAACAGATTGCCCTGGAGATCCCTCTCTATACCCAGCCTTAATGTGGCAATGGATATCTAAATTCAATTACTTATGGTTTCATGGGAAGTGCTTTATCCATTGGATTCATTTGCTAATTGTGTAATAAAACACCATGATAAAAACAACTTAGGGAGTAAGGGATCTATTTCAGTCATAGTCCATCGTCCAGGGAAGTCCCAGGTGGAACTCTCAGCAGGAATCTGGAAGCAGGAACTGAAGCAGATCTATGGAGGAACACGAGCTACGAGCTCACTCTTCCTATAGTGCTCAGTTTTTTTATTTATTGATCCCTGGACAATGTGCCCAGGGATTGCACTGCCCACAGTGAGCTGAGTCTGCCTAGATTAACCATTAGCCAAGAAAATGCCTCTTGGGCTTTCTTACAGCTCAGTCTGGTAGGGGCCATTTTCTCAATCAAGGTTCCATTTTCTCAGGTGGCCCCAGCTTGTAACCGGATACATCTACTAAGCTATATCCTTAGTTCCCAGCAGTTATGAATTTTTAGGAAATATTTTCATAAACACAAAATGGGAAAATGCTAAAGGATTCATTCTAATCCTGTCAAGCAAACTAAAGATTTACTTGCAAAACATGAAAGGGCAGGTTCACAAGAAAATTGATGTCTCTGCTCTCTCTCTCACTAATGTATCTCAGACAGAACTGGGAATGCAGAAGAGAACACCACAAGAAAACATTTATGCAATATATATCACTGTAATGCCCTTGATCTGCTCCTCAAAGGGCTTAGATTTCCCACATTCCTTAGATTAGCTATGGATGTAGGCTGTACATGAGGTACCAATGCATTAGTGACCAGAAAACTGACTCTGATCCTTACTCACTTTGCTTTGAATGTTATATGTTGTTGTTTTAGAACACAAATGTTTGTTATAAGGGCAACTTTCATTTTCCTGTTATTAACATGTGATTTGCTACTCTTTCTCAGTTACCCTTTCTCAATTCTATTAAGTTTTTTTTTTTCCTTGAGACCTTTCCTTTCTGCCTCTGTCAAATCCTCCTTTGACTTCACTTATCCTTGACTCCAACCCCAAAGAACTATAGTCCTTGTCCACAATAAAATGATGAGCATCTACAAAAGGACTGGGGGTGGGAGGAAACAGGTAATTTTGTTTTTGTTTTGAGGGAATCAAGATGCTTCACTCATGAACAACTTACAAATCAAAATGGAAATAAACTTTCTCGAGAGTGTAAGTAGAGGTATTTTGTTCTACAGAATTTCATAAAACAAATTTAAACCTGATTCCAAACTCTTGATTCTGTCCTCAGAAGAAGTCCTTAACTATTAGGGGTCAGGAAAGGCTGCCTCTCCTCTCCTCCCCTCCTTTTCCCTCTCCTCTCTTTCCCTCTCTTGCCCATTCCTCCCCTTCCTTCCTAAGCAATTCATCCTAAACAATTTCATTCCAATACTTCCAATTCTAAGTACTCTTCTAGAGTAAAAAGATTAGAGTCTTATGTGTAGTGAATCCTGTGTACTAGAAGGCTGCATATTTTCCAAACCCAAACTGTCTCCTGGAATTAAAGCTTTGCAGGTTTTATGGCACCTTTGGGCAAAGGAATCTGTACAGGCTGGGAACCATGATGTTAGAATACAAGTTCCCTAAATGGTCCATCAAAGCATTCTCCTACGCATCTGTAACCCCCTGAGTGACATGAAAGGATAAATCTAGATGCTTCCTTCCTGTGAATGTTATCATAGTTTGGGGACTTCTTCTCCCAACTGTGCCATTCTCTCTCTAGGATATCCTCCCTCCTTCTGGCATAATTTCCTCTAAAGGATTCTAGAAACAAGAGGAGCACCCTTCAAGGAACATTCATCTTAGGGCAGTTTCCTTTTTATAGACCATTTCAATGCCAGGGAACTCAAAATCTTTGAAGAAAAAAATATAGATATAAACCCATGACTAAGTGTCTCAGTAAGTTATGTTACCATCAACATAAAGTATGGCCAATTCTCTTTTCTGCCAGTTCTTCTGAGGTAATATAATATCTGTCTCCCTGAAGGAGGGAATGACCCAAGGTCAGCCTGACCTCTTCGTCACTCTAAGGTAATATATCAGCCACCAAGTCATTAAACAAGGTTCATTCTACCTTCCTCACTTACAGAACTTCATTAAATTTATCTGAAATGTGCTTTAAAAACAATCTAATTCATCTTGCTCCAAGTAATTTAATTAGGATTCAATTAAATTCAGCAGAATTCATACATCATTTTACACGTTGCACCTTGATTCATTTAATTTGCAATTTTATTTTAAAGATGCAGACTAGTTATTTGCCTTCACACTATTCTATCAAAAGAATCTATTTCATGCATAAACTAACTGATTCTCAGGGGTGCTGTGGGAAACAAAATATGTGCTCATCATTATGCATACCACACACCACTAATTTGAATTTCATATCCTGGGCAATGTGTGCACTTATGAGAGAGATACTTTATATTAGTCTGCTTTTACTTACAGAGGGATACTCTCTGCCGTCTGTTGTTTTTCCTTCATACACATAGGCACCAATGGATCGATAAAGAAAAAGAGATTGTATTCACATCCAATTTAAATCATTTTCACCATCATGAAGGAAAGTTCAGAAACCAAGAGAATCAAGGATGGAATTAGAACTTTTTTTCTTTAGAGACTGTTCAAAAGAGTAAATGGCTAGAAATGGCCTTTTTTTTTTCCTCAGTAGAATCACTGTGCTTGCTTGTAGTTGGTCTCTGTGAACATGATCATAAAAGGCCCAGCTCTGCATGAGTACTAAATAAATGCCATAGTGAGGATGCTGGCCTAGTTCATCTTCCAGGAAGACAAAGGACTACTTTTGAGTTGGCCATGAATCTTACTAATGTAAAATTCTCCAAAAACTCTGAGCTTCTCTGAGTTCAGAGACCAAAAAGAATATCACATATTTTCTCTAAATTTTCTTTATTATGTCCAGTCATGACTTTTGAGACAAGGTCTCATACAGCTTAGGTTGGCCTTATACCTGCCATATAGGGGAGGTTTGCCTTGGACTCCTGATCACAGTGCTTTCTATCCTTCTAGTTTAATGGTATAATAGCACTGTCCAAATGCTGTTCTTAGCCCTCAGATACATTGCGGCAGATAATGCACCTTAAGAAGTATTGAATGCATGAAAAATTGTCTTCTCTCTGGGAGGTTACAGGAACTAAAAGTCCTTGAGGAAAACTTTATTGTCAAATATGTAGAAAAACTGGGTATTCTAGTGCAGGCTTATCCTCTAGCATTTTAGAAACAGAAACAGCCTGCATCGATTTGATTTCCCAGCCTGGCCACATACAGAGATCCTGTCTCAAGAAAAAAGTGGGATGACTCGGCAGATAAAGAGATTGCCACCAACCTGAGCTTGACCCCTGGAACCCACATGGCATAAGGAGAATAAACTCTAGCAAGTTGTCATAACCTCCACACATGAGTTCCATGACAGGCTCTCTGTCCCCAAAATACAATTAATTTTTTTAAAAAATTAAAGTTTCCAGGAGAGAAGAAAAGAGACCACAGAGCACTAAGCTCTACATTGGATAGCTAGGGGCTGGAGAAATGACTACACACATGGCAGCTCACAACTATCTGTAATTCCAGCTCCAGGGGATCTGAAACCCTCATACAGACACGTAGAGAGGCAAAATGCCAATGTGCATAAAAATAATAAAATAAATGGACCAGCTGCCCCCACGAATCTGAAATCATGGCAGAGGAGGGGCAGCGAAAAGATCTTAAGATCCGGAGGTAGTGGAGATCTGCACTGAAACAGTATTTGCCAGACACAATTGTGCTGTGGCATACAGGAGCTCATCTGTGACTATATGCACAAAGTCAAATCAGCTAAGATACCTGCCCGCATATAGGAGGGCTCTGAAAGTCTCCTGACTCCTAACTGAGGAGCTACTGGAAGTTGGTGGCTGCTGAGAAAGGGGCAGGATTTGTTTGTTGCTTTTTAAAGGAATTCCTCCCCAGAGATGCTACATTTACTTATGTGTGGACATTTGTGGGTGCATGTGTTCTACAACATACATGTGGCCAGAGAACTTGGGAGAGTCAGTTTTCTTCTTTTGAGGTGTGGTTATCTGGGGGATCAGACTCAGGCAGTCAAGTTTGATAAGCCATCTTGACAGCCCTATTGCTTTCTTAACCATAACCTAAGTAAGCTTAAGGGCTCTTTGGGTTCCAGGATATGTGTGTGTGTATGTGTGTGTGTGTGCGTGTGCGTGTGCGTGTGCGTGTGCGTGTGCGTGTGCGTGTGCGTGTGCGTGTGCGTGTGTGTGTGTGTGTGTGTTTGAGACAGGGGACAGGATTTTTCTGCATAGCTCTGGCTGCTGGACCAGCCTAGCTTCAGACTCACAGAGATCTGCCTGCCTCTGCTTCCTGTGCTGAGATTAAAGGCTTGTACCACCAGAGAAATAGTGCCTTATTAATAATAGATACTCAATAAACATTTACTGGATGAGCAAAAAAAAAAAAGTAGTGAATGATTTCAAGTAGAGTTAAAAGAAGAAGAGAGATAGGAAAATATACTTTTATCAAAAAAAAAAAAACAGGAAAAAGAGAATAGGTACAGTTACATTATAGCATTTGTGTCAGCTATTAAATCCCTGTACTGGGATTTTAAGGCACTAAATTAGGCCATCTTTATTTCTCATCCAAAAGGTGAAAAATTGTAACATTCTTTTGTTCATTATTTCACTACATCTTCATTGAGGTAACTTTTTCTGCAGAGATATGAAAAACTAGTCAGTCTAGATAGGGCAAGATTGAGAATCCAAAGAATTGACTCCACCTAATCTAGGTGGATGAACTAAGGGGCTTATCTTGCCCATGCACAGCTTCATGGGATCATGAGAGGAGTAGGAATTAACCGCCACAAGTACAGTATAGAAAGATATCATCCCATGATGATGACCTCTCCAGAGCTGAATAGATGGATCCCCTCTTTTGTTAAATTCCTGTTCAATGTCCATTCTAGCACCTCCTAGATCATGTATAACTGAGGCAAAATGACCTGTAGCTGAGAGGGTGCGTGTGGGACAGAAGGAGTGTCTGAAATCTCAGAAGAGGCCTGATGTTCTCCTTAGCCTCTCTCTACATACAGGAATATCACAGGTTTAATCTTGTGGGTTTCCAGGAGGCAATCACCACTGCCCTGGGAAAAATAGTAAACAGCCATTTAATGCACAGAAGACAACATTCTGCAATGGATGTGCTGTTGGACATTATTATAGTCTTTACTGGTGACATGGCTGTGCTGGACAGAGTATGTCAAAGATCTAAAATGACTTTGATTTACCCATCTTGACATAAGAATAAAGAAAATAAATGCATGTCTTCATTTAAGATACTATACTAGAGTACTATAGGTTGGGTAGCTTATAAACAGCAAAAATTTAATTTTCACAGTCCTAGAAGAAAGTTTAAGATCAAGGTGTTACTATGATTGAGTTCAAATGATGAGCACTCTTGGCTGAGCTGCGCATTGCTGCTGTACTTCATATGGTTGAAGGCAAAAGAGATTTCTTTTATAATAAATGGATTTCATTCATAATCATTTTGCTCTTGACATACTTATCTACAAAAGACCCAACCTCCTAATATCACTGCATAGTGGAGATGTCAACATATGAATTCTGGGGAGACATAAACATTGTATCCATTTCACGGTGGTTTATAAATGAATTTAGTGAAAAAAAAGGGGTGATTGCTTCATCTCAAAGGCCCCTATAGAAACATAACATACTGAAGCAAGGTCGGTTAGGAAGGGACAATGGCTTCTTCTTTTCTATTCTTGAGATGGGATGTAGTGAGGCTGGCTATATCAGAGTGCCTCTCACTAAGCTAACAGGTATTTTTCAGTGACTTTCGCTAGGAAAATGATTAATATACAATTAATGTGCACAAATGAGAGATCTCTATTTTTTTTTCATTTTTATTCTTGACATGTCAGCAGTTCCCAGTAGGTGGGGGTCTAATATGGTGTTCAGTTGAAGCCTTAAGTCAACATCACCATTGCATCATTGGCTTACAGTACCTCTCTTTCTCTTGTTTCACCTGATGTTCTATCAGTTTTAGCCTTGATAGCTTTTAAAATCAAAGGTAGAACATTGTGTATCACATAAAGGCTCCTAAATCGTCTGCTAATAGCCATCAGTTTAATCAGCAAATTCAGCATCCATGTGTACCCTTGTCAGCCTCCTCTGTTCTTTAAACATCCTCTGTGGATGGCCTTCCATCAGAGAGTCATCCTATTGGTCTTTCCATATGTTCTATAAAGTTATAGAGAAAGTCTTTGGAGATCCCACACTTTGGGTTATCCCTTCCATCTCTTCATTTTGAGCCTGGGGTGACAATAAGAAAATTTCCCAATTTTGTTATATTCATCCATGCTTTAGGAATTTCAATAAGTCAGTTTCTTCCCAGTTATTATAATATTTAATTATAATAAATACCCAATTTTTATTTCTATAGGAGATCCTTTCCTGCACAACAATTTTTTTCTCCACCCATGCTATACACATTAAATTTTGACATGATTTTTATTTTTTGTTATAAACAATCTGTAAAAAAGGTTTAAATAAAATAGCTTTTTCTTCAAACCAGTAAATGATTGATATGATTTATTGATATAATTTATTACTCATATCAATAAAGCAGGAAAATTGCTAACATCTCTTGATGCAAATAAAAAAATAAAAATAGTGTCTACAAGCCTCTGAACAGAGGGTCCTTTGGCTTAGGGCAAAAGCCAGGTATTGGTCTTCTGCAGTGAGGCAAAACTTAGCTATTTAGCTGCGTCCCCTGCACGTTCTTGCAAGTAAAGGCATAAGCTGCAATCCTGTTTGATTACACATTTCTCAAGTGAGTTTTCACAGTGTGCAGAGGAGGTTGGCACTTGGAGGAGTATAATTTCCTTTTCCTTCATGGATAGGAATGTGTTACACGTGGAATAAAATAATGAAATCTGACGCTGGTTTTTATGTTAAGATGCAGTGAGCCAGTCTGTCTGTATGCTGCCTTTGGTTTTGTTCATTCAGTGGATTTCAAAGTTAAATGTTTGCCTTTTGGCCCCAGGGTTCACTAATGTAATTCAAAATGCAAAGCTAAAAGCATTTTGAAATGAAAAATGTCAAAATCATTTAAAATGCACAAAGCAAACAGTAACAGTCATCCTAAAAGGTTACACTGACTCTGCTCTCCAAGAAGATGTTAGGGAGCATGAGAACTAGTGGGAAGTTCCTGCTGAAAACCTGTGAAGTAGTCTCCATCTCTGTCTCTCTCTGTCTGTCTGTCTCTGTCTCTGTCTCTGTCTCTCTCTGTCTGTCTGTCTCTGTCTCTGTCTCTGTCTCTCTCTGTCTGTCTGTCTCTGTCTCTGTCTCTCTCTCTGTCTCTGTCTCTCTCTCTCTGTCTCTCTGTCTCTGTCTCTGTCTCTGTCTCTCTCTGTCTGTCTGTCTCTGTCTCTGTCTCTGTCTCTGTCTGTCTGTCTGTCTCTGTCTCTGTCTCTCTCTGTCTGTCTGTCTCTGTCTCTGTCTCTCTGTCTCTCTCTCTCACTGTGTCTGTCTCTGTCTCTGTCTGTCTGTCTCTGTCTCTGTCTCTGTCTCTCTCTCTAACTATCTCCCTTCCTCCCTCCCTCCCTGTTCTGCTGTCATTTCTGACTTTCTAAAAGACAAGAATACCAAAGGCTTTCTTTTTTTTTTTTTTTTTTTTTTTTTTTTTTTTTTGGTTTTTTTCGAGACAGGGTTTCTCTGTATAGTCCTGGCTGTCCTGGAACTCACTTTGTAGACCAGGCTGGCCTCGAACTCAGAAATCTGCCTGCCTCTGCCTCCCGAGTGCTGGGATTAAAGGCGTGCGCCACCACGCCCGGCACCAAAGGCTTTCTTAGTTTGAGGATATATTTATTAGTCTTTGGAGCAATTAACTCGAGATACATGTTAGCAATGTTCTGAATGTATCAGAACTATCATATAGGTTGATAGCTCTAAGTGATTGATGAGCCAGTACTTCTAAATGGACTCCACATGGGGAAAACCATTATTCTGAGTATTTCCGATGCGTCAGATATTACAGCAAGCAGTTTATATGAACTGCCTTGTTAAGTCTTCACAATGACCTTTTGGAATATACATTAATATCTACATTTTTTAGTATAACACTTTAATCTTTTTTTCTTTTCTTTTATATATATATATATATATATATATTTTTTTTTACACTCCAGATTTTATTCCCTCCCTGTCTACCCTCCAACTTTTCTACATTCTATACCTCCACCCCACCCCCTGTCTTCAGGAAGATGTTCCCACCCACAATCCCCAATTCCACCAGACCTCCAAACTCTCTGGGGCCTCCAGTCTCTTGAGGGCTAGGTGTATCTTCTTTTACTGAACCCTGACCTGACAGTCTTCTGCTGTATATATATTGGGTGACCTCATATGACCTGGTGTAAGCTGCCTGGTTGGTGGTCCAGTGTCTGAGAGATCTCAGGGGTCCAGGTTAAATGAGACTGCTGGTCCTCCTACAGGGTCGCCCTCCTCCTCAGCTTCTTCCAACTTTTCTCTAATTCAGCCACAGGGGTCAGCAACTTCTGTCCATTGGTTGGGTGCAAATATCTGCATCTGACACTTTCAGGTGCTTTTTGGATCTTTCGGAGGGCAGTCATGATAGGTTCCTTTTTGTGAGCATTCCATAGCTTCAGTAATAGTATCAGGCCTTGGGTCTTCTCCTTGAATGGATCCAACTTTGGGCCTGTCACTGGACCTTCTTTTCCTCAGGCTCCTCTCCATTTCCATCCCTGCAGTTCTTTCAGATAGGAACAATTATGGGTCAGAGTTTTAACTGTGGGATTGCAAGCCTGGAATAATGCCCTGTTTTTCTGCTGGAAGGAAAGAATTGCCAGAGGCAGAGATATCTGGGAGAGTCCAGAAGGAGCATGGTACTGAGCCATGTGAGGAGAGGTGAGAGGGGAGAGAGAGAAAGGAGCTGCTAACCAAGAGGGGCATCCTGGGTCAAGAAGCTGTTCAACAAGGTAAAGAGTAGACCAGATAACCAAAATGGCTGGATTATATAGCTAAGAACAGCCCAGCCCCTGAGCTGGAGAAGGTTTAAGCTGAAGTATGCCAGCTGTATTGTATCTGGATTGTAGAAGAGGTGTCATATACGCAGGCCTTTCATATATCCTTGTTTTACACAAAGGACCCTACACCCAAAGTGGGAGATAGTCAAAATCATGGCACTTACATAGTTGACCTGACAGGGACAGGTAGTTCCAACTCTCTCCTTAATGCTTTCTTTTCCTTTCTTTAGAAAAAAACATGAAGCCAACTTCACAGTGCCAAATCGAGTCTTCATCATCAGAATAAAGACTTTTATTATTTTCTCTCTGAGGATTGCTTTCATAATAGAATTGTCAAACTATAAACACTAAAATTATCCATGACTCATTCTGTTACACTAAAGTTCAAATATTTCCCATACGTAGTCCATCAAAGATACATAACAGGAAGACCCCCTGCGGTTTACTTGATTTCTTCTACTTAATGGCAAGCACAATTCCAAATGATACCACAGAGCCAATGAATAGATTCAGCCCAGGAATTCAGATTTCAAAGAAAGAAACCCCAGTCAGGGTCAAATCTCTCAGCATACCCATTTGTTTCTGGCCTAATAATCACTTTATGTAGAATTCTACCGATTCTCAGTTACAGGCCAAACCTTTTAGCCAAGTGCTTTTCAGAGTTAATGGTCTACTATCTCATAAAAGAATATAGCAGATGCTTCTCCCACATCCAACTAATATTGCTTTTATACCAACCCGTATGCTTAAATATTCTTTATATATGCATCTCTGAATGCATGTACTGACTCAAATCTGATGAAACTTGCCTGAGACTCATTTTCAGAATGAACATACCTCAACAGGAAGGTTGATTTGTTCTAATTCAAGATGATGGTATAAGTATTCCACTCGCATGGTGAAAAAAAAGTTATGGGGTGATATGATTATGTAATGCTGTGTTGACATTCTTGATACCTTTTAAAAGAACATATTTTTATGATTAAAAGAAAGAAACATTAGAATTTATACTTTATTTTTAAGCTTATTATTTTGAATGTTTAATTTGTACCAGAGGCATATCCCCCACCCCATTCTAAATTCTGTATCTTTAACAACACAATGCTGTTGATAATAGGCATATCAGTATTTATGAGTACAAGCTCTGTTGTAGCAGGTATTCAGCTTCCAGCAACACCATTTTTCCTGAGACTCATGCATTTTTCATTGTCTAGTCCGTCTGCATTTAAAGTGGATGAGATGTCCTTTTAAATGCACAAAGAAGATGAAAATGTGTATCATAACCTCCTTTCCATTTCTGCTACTAAAATTATAGGAACTCTGTATCTATGTTAGAATGCATCTGCTGCGCTGTGCTGTATATGACATGAATAACCAACAGCTCACTCTGCAAAATTTCACCCAGCACCATTTTTAGCATTTTTTTTTTTTGCAAGATAGCACCTTTCTGGGCATGTTCAGAAATGCACTAGAAAATAGTTTATTAATCTCAGTTTCTAACTGGCAGATGGGTTACAGTAAAAACAGAGTGTCTTCTGTTTCATTGCTTGTACTTTTTCCAGCTAGGATAAGGCACCATCTTGTCAACCTTCTAACACTTTACCCTTTCCATACATAGATATTAGCTCCTTCAGAAATCCCTGCATTCTGCGTTTAGTGAATATCTATTGTTTCTGGCAGTCATCAGATTCTAGGAACAGAACATAGAAATCATTAAAGGTTCCCTTCTTCTTGGGAGATCATGAGCTATACAATACGGTCAATATAAGTAGAAATAGGAACACACTTGAGAACACTTGACTCAGACTGGGTACCAGGAATGGCCAATGGGAGGCTTTTGAGACAAATTGGTATGTTCAAACTATGAGGAGTTAGGTAACAGACACACAGCTCATTTGCAAGGGAAAAATCTAAGAGGAATACAAGGTAAGGAACTAACTCAAGGGATTCTACAATGGACAGAACAGATGTCTGTACAACATGTTACTACAGGAATTCATCCTCTACCAATGGAGAATAAAGAATCCGAGGGAGGCAAAATGGCAGGACAGGGGTCAGAGTTAGAATATGAGCATTTAGGCATTAGGAGGTTTTATATTTACTTATTTATTTTATTTTTATGCCTCTAATAAGTCTCTCAAGCATGCAGGCTCCAGTAGCTCTGATTTCTAGCCCCCTTTAGTTAAGAATGAGCTCATGAGCTGTTCTGGTAAGGAATTCATTGCAACCCCCTGCTATCCACATGATGTTTATGATCATGTTCTATAAAATCATAATTTGCATTCTCAATTCAATCAGACTGGCAGTGGCTGAAAGACATGACTGATAGTTGAAAGTACATAATTAACATGATGGGTCTGCAGCTTTGTTTAGCTAAATAAACAAGGTAGATTTGTGTTGGCCTCTTGTTGAAAGGTGTATATCACAGGGCCCTTGGTAGAAAAGTTCTTGTTAGTGGGTTTTGTCTTTACTATTTGAAAAATGTTTCCAAAACTCAGTCTGTTAGGTTAGCTCTGTACTCCATACACTCTCTGAAAACAACCATTTTACAACTAATGGTGACACAACACTGTAATTCAAAATTTAGGACTTGAAATCATATCACCTAGCTTCAGTCTAATGTCTCTAGTTTGGCAAGTTCAGAAACGTAGCTCTGTGCAATCAAGGAAGTCTCCTGATGTCAACCTCTCATTTCCACATGCATACATATAAACACATACAGGTGAATGTGTGCACACAAGTAAACACACACAGGTGAATGTGTGTACACAAGCAAAAACTGCACACAAATATATACTCTTTTTTTTTTTTACCTCTCACTTCAGTTTGACGTATCTCATCACATAAAAAGGAAGCAAAATAGCTTTGTCGGTCAAACCCTTTCTCTTCAGTTCTCCCAGCCCTAGGTAACCACTAACATGTTTTCTATTTCTGCGGGCTTGCTCATAGTGTTTTCATACTAGATTGCTTTTTAGTTCAAATGTTTACGAGATCTGTTCATACAAGAGTTTACATCTGTGTATTATTCCTTTTAATAATTTATTATATAGATACACTAGGTTTGTTATCTATTCATATCAGTGGGTACTTCAGACAGTTTATATCTTTTACTATAACTTATATGGTCACAGTCTAATATATTTTGCTTGGTAGGTAAAGGACCAAAGGAAGTGGCATACCAACTTTCTTGCTTCACTCCTGTCAGATGACATCAGTGGCTCAATGGGCTCATTGTGCATAAAACATTGGCAGAAAGGACACCCCTACTGTAGTATCTGATGCATCATGGTCTGGTTCCCAAATTGGTAGCAAATGTTATTTAGACTGTGGACCTATTGCTCACCAAATATCTGATGTTCTTTCTTTTTAAAACCGGTTGAAACATTTATTTTCTATTTCTAAATTTTGTAACAAGTTTCTTGAAAATCCAGTGTCAAAAGTTTCATTAAATGGTCTCCCAGTGACAGACTACGTCTTGTTCGTTTTATACATGTTACATGTAGCATATAGAAGGCTATTTTATAATACATTGGGGTCAATTACACGATAGGTTAAAATTACATTGTCTTGTATAAGTATTTGGTAGTCTTGTGTATCTTGATTTGGTCCAGGATGCTCCAAGGTCTTAAACAGCATTGTTATAATTTAAGTAGGTCATAGTATTGTTTTAGTCATGTCCAAAAAGAAGGGAGATGCCATACAACACTCTCTAGTGCATACTCAGCATCAGAAGCAACCATTTAATATACTAGTTGTAATTTTACCAATATCTCTTCTATTTCAGTGTATATATTAGGCAAATGATCAAAAATTACCAATCATAGGATTATTATTATTCTCCTGTAAATTATTTGCTACTATGATTAACATTGTGCTACATGGTGATTAGATCAAATATCATCAAAGAAATCTTCAAAGTTGACATGTTTTTCTTTTTTCTCACCATTTTTCTTCAGTGTAGTCACCATTAATGATTCCACTGAAGAAACTCTGTACCCCAGGTTCCCAAGACGAGAATTGACAGATAGGGCTATACAAAATTAAAAGGCTTCTATACAACAAAGGGAACCATTAATAGAGTGAAGGGACAGGCTACAGAATGAGAAAAAATCCATGACAGCAATTTTCCAGACAGGGCACTGTTATCTAAAGTATCTAAAGAACTGTTAAAAAAAATCCTCCAATCAATAAATGAGGCAAGCAACCAAACAAAATATTATCTAAGGATGAAATACAAAGGCTAGGGATATAATGCATTTGGCAGAATCCTTGTTGAGCTTGCATTATACCATGAGCTTGATTCTCAGCTCTGCAGAAAACAAAACCCCTGGATATGTTTGTATCTAAATAATGGAGGATCAGAAATTCAAAGTCATCCTTGACCACATAATGAGTTTGAGGCCATCCTGCACTACATTAAACTCTGCCTCAAAGAAGAAGAAACAGGAGGAAGAGGAGGAGGAAGAGAGAAGAAAGAAGAGGAAGTAAAGCAGAAGGAGGAAGAACAGAAAGACGAGGAGGAAGATTCCATTAGCACAGTTAGCAAATAAATGTTTCTTAAAGTATTCAACACATTAGTTACCCAGCAAATACAAAGTGTTACAAGTTTAAGATTCCATTTTACTTCTGTCAAAAATGTTGACCTCAAGAAAACCATCAAATGCTGGTGAGGATGTGGGAAAAGGGAAATCCCCTTTCCCCGTGGGTGGAAATGTAAATAGGTGAAACCATTATGGAAATGAGTATAGAGATTTCTCAAAAATCACACACTCACACAAAAATATAGAATTACTATATAACTCGCCTATAGAACTCATGTATATACACCGAAAGGATTCTAAGTTCTACCACAGAGATACTTGCACATCCATATTCATTGTTGCTCTAAGCACAATAGCTAAGAAATAGAACAAAACTAGATGTCTATCAACAGCGAAGTGAATATGAAAATGTAGTATTTATATGAAAATAAAATCAGAACATTTATAGCAAGATGGATGCTGCTGGAAAGTATTGTTTCAATTCAAATATCCCAAATATGGAATGACAATAGCATGTTTCTCTTTCATGCATATCCTAGATACTACGTATGTATATGTATGTGTATGTTTATGTGTATGTGTATATGTACATGTATATACATGTACATGTATATATATAAAAGTTTGTGAGAACTACACATCACAAAACTAGAAAAAAGAATGCCAAGAGAGGTTACGAAATGGTTGGGAGGCTAGGACTGGAGAGATGTCTCACTGGTTAAGAGTGTCTGCTCTTCCAGACAACCTAGATTCAATCCACAGCACCCACATGACAGGCAGCTCAAAATTGTCTGTAACTCCAATTTCAGTGGATCCAACACCTTTGCAGAGACATACATGTAGAGAAAACCTGAATAAACATGAAATAACAATAAGCTAATTATTGGAAAAGCAGTGAAAGGATTGGGGATGGGAGAGAAATTGTGGTGAAACTCACATGGCATGGAAACAATGTGTTAGAGGAAAATCAGAGAGGTGGAGGCAGGAAAATAGAGGAGTAGAGGGGGAAGAGGGCCAAGAAAAACAGATGTGCATCACAATGTCATAACAAACCCTATTACCATATATCCTAATCTTTAAAAAAATTGCTTTCACAAATCTTTGATGTTATTTGAATTCTTTACGTTGTTTTATTTTTTTCAGTTTGCAAAAGGGTGTTTATTAATTATAATTTCTTTTGTAACATTGAGGATTGAACACAGGACTTTGCCCATGCTAAGTATGTGCTCTGCTATCCCCCATATCCTCAAGCCTGGTGATCTTTTTTAAAAGCAGTGATATTCTTGTTTTCCCATTGAGACAGGGTTTCCCTGAGGAGCCCTGGCTATCCTGGAAACTGCTCTGTAGACCAGAGCTGGCCTCCAACTCACAGAGATCCTCTGCTTCTAGCCCTGATACTCTTATATATTCAGAACTGCTTATACTGCGTCCTATGATTGTCTTTTATGCCTTCCATTTTATAGTCCTCTAAATGGTATTACTCTGCTGTAGGTATA
Organism: Mus caroli; assembly: GCF_978045245.1. Taxonomy (NCBI): domain Eukaryota; kingdom Metazoa; phylum Chordata; class Mammalia; order Rodentia; family Muridae; genus Mus; species Mus caroli. The sequence continues at coordinate 51,167,177 of NW_028227264.1, forward strand.
CTCAGGAAACTTACTAAGTCAAAATGGAACACAGAACAGACTAAACAAACAAGCAAGCAGCAATGACAAGGCAATGTGTAAAAGTAAGAGTAATACATGAGATGTGTCCTAAGGGAAAGAGAGTAGGAAGGCCTCTCAAAGTTAGCGACAAAAGAGCAAAGTTTTGAAAAAAAAAAAAATGAATAGCTGTCAGTCTGGAAAAGGTATGATGGAAGTTTTGCAGAGGCATATGAGCAGAGAGGCCCACAGTTCCCTGTTGAACTCTATGTTGCTTTCTGCTCTGCCATCTTGAAGGAATGCCCGGGCTGGAGAGACTCAGAAGCCATTGGAGAGAGAACATTCACGGCTTCCTTCCAGCTGTCTGTTGTCCTTTTCTTAGAAAACTGCATGCCCCAAGGCAACAGCATTTCATTTTTCTCATAACTCTCCAAGTTAGGCAACAGTCTCTAGGGATCACTCACCTCTTCTCCTGAGTGTAGACTGACTTAGTATGAGGGAGACAGGAGGATCTCAAACACTCATTCAGATATTTGGCCCTAAGGCTGCCTGGGTTTCTCTCTTTATTTCCCAGGAGTTTCTCATATTCAATAGTACATCTCAGGCGCCTTATTGAGAAGCTGTTTCTTAGCAGGAAAACATAAATGCAGCAAAACTTCTCAAAGGTTAGGCCCAGAACGCTCATGCCTTCACCTTCTCTGTACTCTAGTGACCAAAGCAAGGCCAGACCAATCTAGCTTCTAAAAAAGGGAAAATTGATCCATGTTCCATCCAGAAAAAGTGGAATTGTGTCTTCCATGGGGGAAGAAATCCATGGGGGAAGAAATATATAATATCACATATCCTCTTCTTAAAGTCTTTGTGTTTATACTACAGCTTTCACTTTTTATATTGCTGTTTCTACAAATAAACCATAAAGGTCAGAAGAAACTTTCAGAGAAAAGTCTACCTCCTATTTCCAGAGGCTTTCCTGTGTCAGGGCAGGTGTGTGTGTGTGTGTGTGTGTGTGTGTGTGTGTGTGTGTGTGTGACTACAAAGCTTGTGTGGGCATTTCATTTCCATGGAAACTGAACACTTTGACTCTTGCTTCCAGTCCCCACTTCAGCGTCTACAAGAGCACTGCCTATGAAAACAGCAATGAAAATATTTGCATAGTTATTATACTACCACAGTCCTGAATCTATTTCAGGAATAATAGCTTTAATATATAGGCAAATGTAACTTAAGAAACAGAGAATAAAGACCTGAAATAAAGCTTCTTAGAATGGAGTTCCAGAGTCTAGAAGGGCACAAGAGGTGGTCCTTGTGGATTTCTAGATGTATAGACCTTTCAGTCAAGAGTTTCTGGATCCAGTAGCTTGATCTATAAAGTTTCTCCCATTATCAATTAATTATACACACAGTTGATGCTGGAGTATATTTCTGCTTGCAGGGTTGGGCAGGCTCTCAACATCACTAATCCACATACTGTGCTCCAAGAAGACAGTCCCTTTCCTCAACAGCTTCTGGAGTACAGTGACTGGAAGCCAGGGTCTCACGCTGAGACTCAATCTCATAACCTGGTTTTGCTTTATCCTCACTGTGTGTTCTATGAGCAAATTAAATACCCATGTCAAGCATTAGTTTCCATCTCTATAAAGTTTCAGGGATAAGTGTATGGATCTCTAGCATTGCTTCGGTGGATTACAATAAATAGTATCCACTGCCTTTAGCTCAGTGTCTGCAGTGAATTACTAATGGATTTCACTATCATTGTTTTCCTGTGTTTCTTGCTGATGTTGCTGTGTTTTGCTTCATTTCTCAGGGAGATGTTAATCTCGGTGGCTTTGGGTCAAGTGTTATCCCTTCTCGTTTGTGGAATTGGCTTGACGAGCAAGTACCTGGCAGAAGATTTTCATGCGAACACACCAGTCTTCCAGAGCTTTCTGAACTACATCCTCCTCTTCTTGGTATACACCACCACCCTAGCTGTCCGACAAGGTAAGCTGCCCCTAATCACAGGAATATGACTTCTACGAACACAGAGAAGGATATGAGCCATGACTAGATATCATTTCATCATTTGTTGCATCAGTAAGATGATTCAAATCCCCAGATCGCACTTTGCTATTTTGCTGTAATATCACAAAGAAAATGCATGAATATATCACAAAGAAATATCATGTGAATTCAGCAAGAATCAGGAGCTATATACACTGCAGAAAAGTACAATTGCTCATAATTTTGAATTCCTGATAAGGGTTTTATTCTTTTCAATGAATCTAAATAGAGTACTGCCTGAAACCTGGAACAGGCCTAATGCAACTTTCCTAAACATGGTAGCCCTGAGCTGTCTAAGGGGACTACAAACAAATGTATGTTCTTTAGGAAAGTGGCACAGGTATGACTATGGGAAATTTGAGCCACACCACAAGAGGAGTAAAAGAAAAGCAACTCCCATAAATGGCCACATGTGGTCCTATTATAAATGTTAAAGAAATAAAGCAATGAAAACCAGTTCCCCAAGAGTCAAGAAAAGAAAAATGTCTTTCAGAGGAATAAATCCCATAAAGATTATGTGGGGGTTGTGGGGGTTAGGTCATTTTAGAGACTCTTTTAGAGCCTTTGTCCTACACTACCAAACTTTTGTCTGTGACCCCAGAAAAAGCTCCCGATTTCCCTCTAAATTGTAGTCGTTGATCAGGATTCACTGAAAAAAATAACCATTAAAAGCTTTGAAAACAATCATATATATTGCTAAATGGCAGTTCTAATAATTACACATTTTTGAAATGTTCATAAGAACTATCAGGATGTTATCCTTACAGGCCCTTGTTTGGATTTCTGTTTAAAATAATGCTGCTATGGTATAATGACTTCGCCAATTGTAGGCTTTGTCTTAGAGAAGAATGATGATGGCAGGTGTCAGGGATAGCTTAGTTGCTAAAGGCCTTGCCTTGCAAGTGTGAAAACATGAATTCAGACCCCCAGAACCTATTTAAAATTTGAGCAAAGCAGCAATGCATCTGAATCCCACCACTGGGGAAACAGAAACAGGCAGATCCCTGGAGCTCACTGCCAGCTGACTGAGCAGAATTGACAAGCTCTGGGTTCACCAAAGCACTCTGTCTCATAAAGTAAGTTGGAGAGTAATTGAGCACGTTACCTGATGTCAGTCTCTCATATTTACCTGCATACACACACACATGCACATGTACACATGTATGCTTACCTATATATACACATGAACACATCCACACAAGCACATGAATAAATAACCCCCTACACACACACACACAAACACACACACACACACAACACACACATCATTACCACACTCATACATGATTGATTTTTCCATTTGTTGAAAATATATTAGAAACTAATTTAATTTGCTTTCCCAAGTTGATGTTACTTCTTTTTAAAGTCTTTAATATTAACAGCTGTAAGTACTGTTAATAATACATTGCCAGTCTACTAAAGTAACAGACACTAAGTCTTAGCTATGTTTCCTCAATGTGAGACAGAAGCCAGTGAATTTGAATGATATAAGTGTCTTGAGTGGTGGTGCTTCAGGACAGGAAAAGACTCCAGGAAGTGAGGCAATGGGAGAGGCATACAATTAGTAACTTATTTCAGAGGAACTGTGGGAATGTATCAAAAAAGGAGAGACAAGGGATGAATGTAAAATTTACTTGATGTGAGCTTGAATCAACATCAAAAGACTAGTATTATTTAACCTAGTATAAGGAGTATAATTAAGAGAAATGGGATTAAACAAATTTTCAATAGCTCAATACTGAAAAGAATGTTTGTATGAAGATGTTGAATTCTTCATCAGTGATTTTTAAGCACCACTGTAGTTTGAAATGGCAAATTGTTGTTCTCCTTTGGATTCTGGCCTCTGTTATTTTCTAAGAGTCCAGAGATTAAGTACTAGGGAAAATAACATAATTAAAATTGGAAATCATGATTATAATAGTTATACGTAGAAGCTAGAAAAGTTAAGTTATGAAGTGTTAATAATATTAATAATGCCATTTATAATGTACATTCATAATTGTCAGCTGCAGAATATGGGACTTATCTCTCCTTGGTTCTTCAAAGCAAGGATATAGTATCATACAAAATTTTATAAGTGAGAAAACCAATAAAGCTACTAGGAAAAGATGGAGGCTGTGACCAGCTAGGGCTGGAAGAGCAGGATTACCTTTGGCTTCTTCTTGTGAAATTTGGAAGAGGTGGGAGGGATGAGAGACCCTTTACAGTACTTTTCAACTTTCCTAAAGCTGCAACCATTTTATAAAGTTCCTCATGTTATGGTGACCTCCAACCATACAATTCTTTTCCTTGCTACTTCATAACTGTAATTTTGCTACTATTATGAATTGTAATGTAAATATGTGCTAAGCTATGCAAGGTATCTGACATGCAACCACTGTGAAAAGGATATTTGACCTCCAAGGAGGTCATGGTCCACAGAATTAAGAACCAGTACTTTAGAACAAAAGGAGACATTCATGTTTCTTTTTTTTTTCTTTTTTTTTTATTACGTATTTTCCTCAATTACATTTCCAATGCTATCTCAAAAGTCCCCCATACCCCGCCCCCATTTCCCTACCAACCCATTCCCATTCTTTTGGCCCTGGCATTCCCCTGTATTGGGGCATATAAAGTTTGCAAGTCCAATGGGCCTCTCTTTCCAGTGATGGCCGACTAGGCCATCTTTTGATACATATGCAGCTAGAGTCAAGAGCTCCGGGGTACTGGTTAGTTCATAATGTTGTACCACCTATAGGGTTGCAGGTCCCTTTAGCTCCTTGGGGACTTACTCTAGCTCCTCCATTGGGGGCCCTGTGATCCATCCAATAGCTGACTGTGAGCATCCACTTCTGTGTTTGCTAGGCCCCGGCATAGTCTCACCAGAGACAGCTATATCTGGTCCTTTCAGCAAAATCTTGCTAGTGTATGCAATGGTGTCAGCGTTTGGAAGCTGATTATGGGATGGATCCCTGGATATGGCAGTCTCTAGATGGTCCATCCTTTCATCACAGCTCCAAACTTTGTCTGTGTAACTCTTTCCATGGGTGTTTTGTTCCCAATTCTAAGAAGGGGCACAGTGTCCACACTTTGGTATTCATTCTTCTTGAGTTTCATGTGTTTAGCAAATTGTATATTATATCTTGGGTATCCTAAGTTTTGGGCTAATATCCACTTATCAGTGAGTACATATTGTGTGAGTTCCTTTGTGATTGTGTTACCTCACTCAATATGATGCCCTCCAGGTCCATCCATTTGGCTAGGAATTTCATAAATTCATTCTTTTTAATAGCTGAGTAGTACTCCATTGTGTAAATGTACCATATTTTCTGTATCCATTCCTCTGTTGAGGGGCATCTGGGTTCTTTCCAGCTTCTGGCTATTATAAATAAGGCTGCTATGAAAACCATACACAGGAAAGTAGCATGGGGTGTATGGTGTAGTGAGACCCACAATGAAATCAGAAGAGAGTCATATAGACAATGTGAGAGCTGCGTGTCAGTGTGGGTAAGGCAAGGGGACAAAGAGGCTGAAGCCTGGAAAGGAATATTGAGGCCCTTTTGCAGGAAAGACTGAGGAAATACTGTCTTCCCAGTGAGTGGATGAACCAGTTCCCACAATGAGTGCATTCTTTTTGTAGATTCCTTCCTTCCTCCTTCCTTCCATCCTCCTTCCTCTCTCTCTTTTTCTTTCTTTCTTTCCTCCTTTCATTTATTTTTTATTCCTTTACTGCCACCTGGGATAACCACTGAACTTCTCATGAATCTGTGTTTGGTGTTTACTCACATAGACTGGTATTTAGCTAACATCTGGAAATCAACATGGTAATTAATTTTGTACGTTCTATGTCACTGTAGTGTTGGAAGCATCATAACTTTTCTCTTCAGGCACCTCAAGACTTGGGACAAACAAGCAAAAGGAAGTCTGTGTACAAGGGAGGACCTCTTACAGCCGGTCCTCCTTTCTCAGTGTTCCTCATAGCCTGCAGGCTAGATCAAGTGCTGACCTTAACATATCCCCTAGCACAAATATCACCTACACAGCTGGGCCTCCATATTAGCGATATGTGTATGCCTTGAACCACTTGACACTAAGCAGTTTCCTGAGTGTATTTAAAAAAAAAAAAAAAGATCACTGTCATTGTACTTGTACAGCTTCTAAAACTGTGGTTGTCAAACTGGAAACTTTCTGAGAATATTTAAGCATTATGTCATTATGAGTAGCCTTGCCAAAATTCTGACTTCAAAGTTAGAGGAAATCCTCCCTATCAAATACACATTAGATTAATGACCAAGAGATATGAAGGTAGCAGGTTCCAGTGTAGATTCTAGTAAACTACGTTGTGAAATTGCCCTTGGATATTAATTAATTCCTGGGGAAACATGGGCTTCATCTTTTAAAACAATGTTTCTTGATGAACAAATTTTAGGTATGGTCTGAAAAATTGAAGCTCTGTTCTCTTCCACCTGTTGTTAAAATGGAAGATTCTATTGTTGCTAACAGAGCCCTTCAGGGCTAGAACTCCATAGAAAGAAGTTTAGTTCTGTATTGTCCACCAATGTATCCAGTCTGGGAATTAAAGGAAAACTGAAAGTGCTGTTACGTCAACCCCACTGAGAAATAGTTAGGAAATGAAAATGCATCCACAAAGAGACACCAGACATTCAAGAAATTCATGCTCTATGTTCAAAATAAGCAATTAAAAATATAGCTAAGAAAACATACAATGCTCAAGTGAGGCTTCACACCAGATTATCTGAAGGAGATTAACTTAAAGATTCTCTTTCATTTCTACATAGTTCCTCCTTTCTTAAGACTTCAGGTAGCTCTAACTGAAATTCAAAAACCAAGAGACCCAGAAATGCAAGCACCATGCAACAAAGGAAGGCAGTCTTCAGCTCAACTGAAGACTCTGCTATAAGTTTTGTGATACAGGAGCAAGAAATATGACTGGATGAAACTCAAGAAGAACGAAGACCAAAGTGTGGACACTTTGCCCCTTCTTAGAATTGGGAACAAAACACCCATGGACAGAGTTACAGAGACAAAGTTTGGAGCTGAGATGAAAGGATGGACCATGTAGAGACTGCCATATCTGGGGATCCATCCCTGTCTTAGTCAGGGTTTCTATTCCTGTACAAACATCATGACCAAGAAGCAATTTGGGGAGGAAAGGGTTTATTCAGCTTACAATTCTGTACTGCTGTTTATCACCAAGGAAGACAGGACTGGAACTTAAACAGGTCAGGAAGCAGGAGCTGATGCAGAGGCCATGGAGGGATGTTCTTTACTGGCTTGCTTCCCCTGGATTGCTCAGCCTGCTCTCTTATAAAACCAAGATTACCATCCCAGAGATGTTCCCACCTACAAGGGGCCTTTCCCCCTTGATCACTAATTGAGAAAATGCCTTACAGTTGGATCTCATGGAGGCATTTCCTCAGCTGAAGCTCCTTTTTCTGTGATAACTCCAGCTGTGTCAAGTTGACACAAAACTAGCCAGTACAATCCCATAATCAGCCTCCAAACGCTAACACAATTGCATACATTAGCAAGATTTTGCTGAAAGGACCCTGATATAGCTGTCTCTTGTGAGACTATACTGAGACCTAGCAAACACAGAAGTGGATGCTTACAGTCAGCTATTGGATGGATCACAGGGCCCCCAATGCAGGAGTTAGAGAAAGTACCCAAGGAGCTAAAGGGATCTGCAATCCTATAGGTGGAAAAACAATATGAACTAACCAGTACCCCCCAGAGCTCCTGTCTCTAGCTGCATATGTATCAGAAGATGGCCTAGTTGGCCATCAGTGGAAAGAGAGGCCCATTGGTCGTGCAAACTTTATCTGCCTCAGTACAGGGGAACGCCAGGGCCAAGAAGTAGGAGTGGGTGGGTAGGGGAGTGGGGGAGGGTATGGGGGACTTTTGGGATAGCACTGGAAATGTAAATGAAGAAAATACGTAATAAAAATGCATATAAAAAAATCCACAGTGAAATAGGATGTATTCCTTACCAAGAGAATATTCACCATCAGTTTTTGTCCACAACAATTTCTTACTTGTTCTGTTTCCCAAATCTGCTTTTAGTACTCTCTGCTTAATGGATAAAGTCAATTTTATTAGTACCATTTTTTTTTACATTTGTGTCTAATTTAAGCAAATAAATATGGTAAGATAAAGACAGGATGCTCAGGGAGAAGCAAAAGCATGTCAGAGCCTGTGTTCTTCCTCCAGCCACAGTATGGAAAATGACATGGAAATATAACAGAACCCAAAGGGTGCACCATTATATAGAAGCCTGGGGTACCCCTTCAGTATTCCTTAGAGCAGACATTCCAAGGGTTGCTTTAACACTGAAGATTATTTCTTTAAGCTCTTCTAATTTTGCATAAAAATAATAATAATAAACAATCTTCTGGCTAAAGCAATTTAATAAACATCTCATATCTTGCTTTCCAGTAAATTTTTTTCCATTTTTATTAGGTATTTAGCTCATTTACATTTCCAATGCTATACCAAAAGTCCCCCATACACCCCCCCACTCCCCTACCCACCCACTCCCCCTTTTTGGCCCTGGCGTTCCCATGTACTGGGGCATATAAAGTTTGCAAGTCCAATGGGCCTCTCTTTTAAGTGATGGCCTATTAGGCCATCTTTTGATACATATGCAGAGACAAGAGCTCCAGGGTACTGGTTAGTTCATATTGTTGTTCCACCTATAGGGTTGCAGTTCCCTTTAGTTCCTTGGGTGCTTTCTCTAGCTCCTCCATTGGGGGCCCTGTGATCCATTCCATAACTGACTGTGAGCATCCACTTCTGTGTTTGCTAGGCCCTGGCATAGTCTCACAAGAGACAGCTATATCTGGGTCCTTTCAGCAAAATCTTGCTAGTGTATGCAATGGTGTCAGTGTTTGGAAGCAGATCATGGGATGGATCTCTGGATATGGCAATCACTAGATGGTCCATCCTTTCGTCACACTTCCAAATTTTGTCTCTGTAAATCCTTCCATGGGTGTTTTGTTCCCAATTCTAAGAAGAGGCAAAGTGTCCACACTTTGGTCTTCGTTCTCTTGAGTTTGATGTGTTTAGCAAATTGTATCTTATATCTTGGGTATCCTAAGTTTCTGGGCTAATATCCACTTATCAGTGAGTACATATTGTGAGAGTTCCTTTGTGATTGGGTTACCTCACTCAGGATGATGCCCTCCAGGTCCATCCATTTGCCTAGGAATTTCATAAATTCATTCTTTTTAATAGCTGAGTAGTACTCCATTGTGTAAATGTACCACATTTTCTGTATCCATTCCTCTGTTGAGGGGCATCTGTATTCTTTCCAGCTTCGGGCTATTATAAATAAGGTTGCTATGAACAGAGTGGAGCATGTGTCCTTCTTACCGGTTGGGACATCTTCTGGATATATGCCCAGGAGAGGTATTGCTGGATCCTCCGGTAGTACTATGTCCAATTTTCTGAGGAACCACCAGACTGATTTCCAGAGTGGTTGTACAAGCTTGCAATCCCACCAACAATGGAGGAGCATTCCTCTTTCTCCACATCCTCGCCAGCATCTGCTGTCACCTGAATTTTTCATCTTAGCCATTCTGGCTGGTGTGAGGTGGAATCTCAGGGTTGTTTTGATTTGCATTTCCCTGATGATTAAGGATGTTGAACATTTTTTCAGGCGCTTTTCTGCCATTCGGTATTCCTCGGGTGAGAATTCTTTGTTCAGTTCTGAGCCCCATTTTTTAATGGGGTTATTTGACTTTCTGGAGTCCACCTTCTTGAGTTCTTTATATATATTGGATATTAGTCCCTTGTCTGATTTAGGATAGGTGAAGATCCTTTCCCAATCTGTTGGTGGTTTTTTTGTCTTATTGATGGTGTCTTTGGCCTTGCAGAAGCTTTGTAGTTTCATGAGTTCCATTTGTCAATTCTCAATCTTACAGAACAAGCCATTACTGTTCTATTCAGGAATTTTTCCCCTGTGCCCATATCTTCAAGGCTTTTCCCCACTTCCTCCTCTATAAGTTTCAGTGTCTCTGGTTTTATGTGAAGTTCCTTGATCCACTTAGACTTGACCTTAGTACAAGGAGATAGGAATGGATCGATTCGCATTCTTCTACATGTTAACAACCAGTTGTGCCAGCACCATTTGTTGAAAATGCTGTCTTTCTTCCACTGGATGGTTTTAGCTCCCTTGTCAAAGATCAAGTGACCACAGGTGTTTGGGTTCATCTCTGGGTCTTCAATTCTGTTCCATTGGTCTACTTGTCTGTCACTATACCAGTACCATGCAGTTTTTATCACTATTGCTCTGTAGTACAGCTTTAGGTCAGGGATGGTGATTCCACCAGAGGTTCTTTTATCCTTGAGAAGAGTTTTTGCTATCCTTGGTTTTTTGTTATTCCAGATGAATTTGCAGATTGCTCTTTCTAATTCGTTGAAGGATTGAGTTGGAATTTTGATGGGGATTGCATTGAATCTGTAGAGTGCTTTTGGCAAGATAGCCATTTTTACTATATTGATCCTGCCAATCCATGAGCATGGGAGATCTTTCCATCTTCTGAGATCTTTAATTTCTTTCTTCAGAGACATGAATTTCTTGTCATACAGATCTTTCACTTCCTTAGTTAGAGTCACGCCTAGGTATTTTATATTATTTGTGGCTATTGAGAAGGGTGTTGTTTCCCTAATTTCTATCTCAGCCTGTTTGTCCTTTGTGTAGAGAAAGGCCATTGAGTTGAGTTAATTTTATATCCAGCTACTTCACTGAAGCTGTTTATCAGGCTTAGGAGTTCTCTGGTGGAATTTTTAGGGTCATGTATATATACTATCATATCATCTGCAAAAAGTGATATGTTGACTTCTTCCTTTCCAATTTGTATCCTCTTGATCTCCTTTTGTTGTCTAATTGCTCTGGCTAGGACTTCAAGTACAATGTTGAATAGGTAGGGAGAGAGCCTTCTCAAGTCCCTGATTTTAGTGGGATTGCTTCAAGCTTCTCTCCATTTACTTTCATGCTGGCTACTGGTTTGCTGTAGATTGCTTTTATCATGTTTAGTTATGGGCCTTGAATTCCTGATCTTTCCAAGACTTTTATCATGAATGGGTGTTGGATTTTGTCAAATGCTTCTAAGGAGATGATCATGTAGGTTTTGTCTTGAGTTTGTTTATATACTGGATTACGTTGATGGGTTTCTGTATATTGAACCATCCCTGCATCCCTGGGATGAAATCTACTTGATCAGGATGGATGATTGTTTTGATGTGTTCTTGGATTCAGTTAGCGAGAACTTTATTGAGGATTTTTGCATCAATATTCATAAGGGATATTGGTCTGAAGTTCTCTATCTTTGTGGGGTCTTTTTGTGGTTTAGGTATCAGAGTAATTGTGGCTTCATAGAATGAGTTGGATAGAGTACCTTATGTTTCTATTTTGTGGAATAGTTTGTGAAGAACTGGGATTAGATCTTCTTTGAAGGTCTGATAGAACTCTGCACTAAACCCATCTGGTCCTGGGCCTTTTTTGGTTGGGAGACTATTAATGACTGCTTCTATTTCTTTGGGGGATATAGGGCTGTTTAGATCATTAACCTGATCTTGATTCAACTTTGGTACCTGGTATCTGTCTAGAAACTTCTCCATTTCATCCAGATTCTCCAGTTTTGTTGAGTATAGCCTTTTGTAGAAGGATCCGATGGTGTTTTGGATTTCTTCAGGATCTGTTGTTATGTCTACCATTTCATTTCTGATTTTGTTAATTAGAATGCTTTCCCTGTGCCCTCTAACTAGTCTGGCTAAGGGTTTGTCTATCTTGTTGATTTTCTCAAAGAACCAGCTCCTCGATTGGTTGATTCTTTGAATAGTTCTTCTTGTTTCCACTTGGTTGATTTCACCCCTGAGTTTGATTATTTCCTGCCTTCTACTCCTCTTGGGTGAATTTGCTTCCTTTTGTTCTAGAGCTTTTAGGTGTGTTGTCAAGCTGCTAATGTGTGCTCTCTCTAGCTTCTTTTTGGAGGTACTCAGAGCTATGAGTTTTCCTCTTAGAAATTCTTTCACTGTGTCCCATAAGTTTGGGTATGTTGTGGCTTCATTTTCATTGAACTCTAAGAAGTCCTTAATTTCTTTCTTTATTCCTTCCTTGACCAAGGTATCATTGAGAAGAGTGTTGTTCAGTTTCCACGTGAACGTTGGCTTTCTATTAGTTATTTTGTTATTGAAGATCAGCCTTAGTCCATGGTGATCTGATAGGATGCATGGGACAATTTCAATATTTTTGTATATGTTGAGGCCTGTTTTGTGACCTATTATGTGGTCAATTATGGAGAAGGTACCATGAGGTGCTGAGAAGAAGGTATATCCTTTTGTTTTAGGATAAAATGTTCTGTAGATATCTGTCAGATCCATTTGTTTCATAACCTCTGTTAGTTTCACTGTGTCCCTATTTAGTTTCTGTTTCCATGATCTGTCCATTGGTGAAAGTGGTGTGTTGAAGTCTCCCACTATTATTGTGTGAGTTGCAATGTGTGCTTTGAGATTTACTAAAGTTTCTTTAATGAATGTGGCTGCCCTTGTATTTGGAGCATAGATATTCAGAATTGATAGTTCCTCTTGGAGGATTTTACATTTGATGAGAATGAAGTGCCCCTCTTTGTCTTTTTTGATGACTTTGGGTTGGAAGTCAATCTTATCAGATATTAAAATGGCTACTCCGGCTTGTTTCTTCATACCATTTGCTTGGAAAATTGTTTTCCAGCCTTTCATTCTGAGGTAGTGTCTATCTTTTTCTCTGAGATAAGTTTCCTGTAAGCAGCAAAATGTTGGGTCTTGTTTGTGCAGCCAGTTTGGTAGTCTATGTCTTTTTATTGGGGAGTTGAGACCATTGACATTGAGAGATATTAAGGAAAAGTAATTGTTGGTTCCTGTTATTTTTGTTGTTAAAGTTGGCATTCTGTTCTTGTGGCTGTCTTCTTTTAGGTTTGTAGAGGGATTACCTTCTTGTTTTTTCTAGGGCGAAGTTCCCGTCCTTGTATTGGTTTTTTTCTGTTACTATCCTTTGAAGGGCTGGATTCGTGGAAAGATAATGTGTGAATTTGGTTTTGTCGTGGAATACTTTGGTTTCTCCATCTATGGTAATTGAGAATTTGGCTGGGTATAGTAGCCTTGGCTGGAATTTGTGTTCTCTTAGTGTCTGTATAACATCTGTCCAGGCTCTTCTGGCTTTCATAGTCTCTGGTGAAAAATCTGGTTTAAATCTGATAGGCTTGCCTTTATAACTTACTTGACCTTTTTCCCTTACTGCTTTTAGTATTCTATCTTTATTTAGTGCATTTGTTGTCCTGATTATTATGTGTCGTGAGGTATTTCTTTTCTGGTCCAGTCTATTTTTAGTTCTGTAGGCTTCTTTTATGTTCATGGGCATCTCTTTCTTTAGATTTGTGAAGTTTTCTTCTATAATTTTATTGAAGATATTTGCTGGTTCTTTGTGTTGTAAATCTTCATTCTCATCCACTCCTATTATCCGTAGGTTTGGTCTTCACATTGTGTCCTGGATTTCCTGGATGTTTTGAGTTAAGATCTTTTCGCATTTTCCATTTTCTTTGATTGTTGTGCCGATGTTCTCTATGGAATCTTCTGCACCTGAGATTCTCTCTTCCATCTCTTGTATTCTGTTTCTGATGCTCACATCTATGGTTCCAGATTTCTTTCCTAGGGTTTCTATCTCCAGAGTTGCCTCACTTTGAGTTTTCTTTATTGTGTCTACTTTCCTTTTTAGGTCTAGTATGGTTTTGTTCATTTCCATCACCTGTTTGAATGTGTTTTCCTGTTTTTCTTTAAGGACTTCTACCTGTTTGGTTGTGTTTTCCTGTTTTTCTTTAAGCACTTGTAACTCTTTAGCAGTGTTCCCCTGTATTTCTTTAAGTGAGTTATTAAAGTCCTTCTTGATGTCCTGTACCATCATCATGAGATATGCTTTTAAATCCAGGTCTAGCTTTTCGGGTGTGTTGGGGTGCCCTGGACTGGGCGAAGTGGGAGTGCTGGGTTCTGATGATGGTGAGTGGTCTTGGTTCCTGTTAGTAAGATTCTTACATTTACCTTTTGCCATCTGGTAATCTCTGGAGTTAGTTGTTATAGTTGACTCTGTTTAGAGATTGTTCTTCTGGTGATTCTGTTACCCTCTATCAGCAGACCTGGGAGACAGGCTCTCTCCTCTGAGTTTCAGTGGTCAGAGCACTCTCTGCTGGCAAGCTCTCCTCTTACAGGGAAGGTGTACAGATATCTCGCGTAGAACTCCTCCTGGCAGAAGAAGAAGGCCCAAAACAGGACCTTTCCCAGAAGCTGTGTTGCTTTGGCAGATCACAGAAGCTGTCAGCTTCTGTGGTGCACACTCTCACCTGTGTAGACTAAGTTCCTAAGTTCGGCAGAGTCCCGTATCCAAGTTGGTGCCCGCTGCTCCTGAGGCAGAGGGCTTCTGAGCCATGCAGACACCTGTCCTCTGGCCAGGAGGGTGGCCGGATGTCTGCGGCCAGAAAAGGGCACTGCCTCAGCGGCTCTGTGGCTCCCGCCTGTCCCAGAAGCTGTCTGCTTCTGTGGTGCACCCTCTCACCTGTGCAGACTAAGTTCCTAAGTTCGGCGGAGTCCGGAACCAATATGTCGCCTGTTCTCCAGTAAATTCTTGAAGATAGACTTTTGCATATTTTCTATTATCTCTTGGGTTGTGCAAGCATGAACCTGAAATGAGTCTCTAAAAGTACGAATATAACATCCATAAGTAAGTCTTTAAATATTCATGTAGTTAGAAAAAATTCAATGAAATAGGGTTCTTCACCAGAAGTCTTGGCAACTTGAGTGACTGCATCTTCTAGTATGTCAGACTCCAGCATTGAGAAGATTCTCTCACGCCAGCAGGTTCTGGTTCTTCTCTGCATTTGGGAATCTCTGCCCTTGCATACATTAGGATGTTTTTAGTGTTTACCACAGGTGGTTCCAATCCCAAACCAAAGCAACAAAATGAATTTAAGCAAAAAAGCCAGGGTTTTCTCAGACCAGAAGACCAAGGAGAATTCAAGGCACACTCAGTTCCCAAATCTCTAAAAAAAAAAAAAAAAAAAAAATCCTTACTACAGCACTAAAGTGGGAGCACTGTCATGGGTTTGCAGGATGAGAGAACACTTAGAGAAGGTAAATGTGGAATCATACATCTTCTGGGAGCCATGGGGAAACTAACATCATCAATTCCTGAAGACTACTGAGGTAATTTCTACTGGACTCTCCTCAGTTCTCCCTTGTAGTAAATTACCTGGCAAACTTCCATGCCTATTCCTTGTTGGGTCACATTTATTTTTTATTTTAGTGTGACTGGAGAGGTGTAGTCACTATGGTAAAGAAAGATTGTACTTGAGGGGTTTCTGAGATGAATCCTTGTAGATGATCCTTGAGAAATACTTGACATTGTCATGGAGAGGAACAAAACAGGCTTAAGTCTGAGGGAGCAGATAACATCCTGTTAGAAAATTGGCAAAGGAAAATTGCACAGAAAAAAGTTAGAACCCACTTCTAGCAATGCTGCCTGTTAACACATACAATTCTCCATAGAACACTGGCAGAAGTGCACACTGGCCATACTACTTTTGAAAACATCTTATAAAGTTAAACATGCACTTCCTATATGATCCACAGTTAATCCCTTTTCAAGAGAAGTGAGAAAGCATAATGTTGATACACAGAAATGCGTGCAAATATTGTTTTGTTTTAAATGCTATAAAAACCTTTAAAAACAATAACAAAACATGAGTGCTCAGTAGTTTATAGAAGATAAGACAAAGCTACTTTGGAGGTATAAACCAGTGATCGCAGTTATTCACGAGGCTCAGCCAAGAAAATTGCCACAGATTCAAGGCCATCTTAGGCAAAATGATTGCTATCTTGCTAGTCGGAGCTACTTAGCAAGATGCTGCCTGGAAGAAAAACAAGGAGCAGTTGGTGGGGGTTTGGGAGACCAGCGAGTTGGTCTACAGTTTAAAAGCATTTTCTATAGAAGCCTGATGACTTGAAGTCTGTCCCTGGAGCTCACTTTGTAGACATAAAGAACCATCTCCTTCAGGTTGTATTCTGCCCTCCACATACAAAGCATAGCACAGATTTGCCTACACTCACATATATACATCCAAAATAATACATATATACATACATACATACATACATACATAACTTTAATGAGTTTATATAATTCATTGCCACTCCCTAAAAAAGAGGAATAAGATCCCCATTCATTCAGCAATATTAACTGTTTTAAAAAGCATTATGCTAAATGCAAAACTAGATGCAAAGTTTATACTCTGAATAATTGCATACTGTATTGTTATATGAGGTTTTGGAGAAAACAAAATAATAATGACAGGATAACCACAGGATAATCACAGTTGGTGTTGATTGAATGTGAGGGCAGGCTGCATAAGCCACCAAGGAAACCTTTGGCTCAGTACATTCTCTGTATTTCAATTGTTACAGGCATCATATAAGTGTATACATTTGTCAAGACTCTTCAAAACTTACACTTAAAGAAATAAGATTTATTGTGTCTAAATTATACTTGGTGGAAAAAAGAAAATAGCCTAACTCTAGGCAACCCTGTGGTTGTCTGGGTGGAATGATATATTATCGAGTTTCCAATATGGGGCTATTCTTTAGATCACTTCCAGGTCTCAGGAAATGCTGCTGAAAGCATCTTCCTTCACTGTGGCATTCTTCTGAAATATCAAGGGACTTGATTCACCAAGCTCCAGGTCATGCATCAAATCGTTCCAAATACACATGTTCTATAGATATGCAGTGTTTGCAGCAAATGGAGCAGCCCACCGTCTTAATAATACTTAGAGAACTCAATATAAAGCATCCTATTTGTGCTGCAGTATATAATCACAAATTCAGTGTTGTAAACAGAGCCCTCAGTATCAGCTCAATAAATGACTTTCAGATTGAAGAAATGGATAAGAATATGTAATATCATCTCTATTTAATGAATCCTCATATATATTCACACACATGCTTTTCTATATCACATCCCCCTGCATTTCTCATGCTAAATACTTCATTAATGACTACCCCTTTGATTCATTCATTCCAAACATCATCTATGCTTGCAGGAAGGGATTGTCTCCCTGTTGTATCTGGAGTCCATGTTGACTGTTAATTTGGGAAATCTTTAAGCATTCATCTCTCCATGCTGAGAGCTGGCAAAGAGCAATACTTATTCCTGGCCTGAAGCTGCAGTGTTCACGTGGGAGATTGAAGGGTGGTTACAAGATGATAACTGTATTGCCTGAAGCAGATAAGTCCCCTTCTGCCAAAATGGTGCTTTGTATGTAATTAGGGTAAAAATTCAGAGGAATAGAGTTTATCCTTACAATCATCTTTCTCATTAAAAACGAATCATAATGGAGGAACAAAGCCATCCCTGAAGTGAACGGAATTGCTTCCCTGAAGTTTTCATTAAATCAAAGACTTAGCAGTTGGGACTCGTGCAGGCACCATTGCAGGCTGCTGCATGAGATCTGCAGGAGAAAATGATTTTTTTTCCCTCCAAGAATTAGAATTGCATTGCGATGATCTTCAGATCAGAATTCCCTGCCTGTGCATTTTGCGAATGTTCCTGTTCACTGGTTTCTATTTTTGAGGCTTCAGAGGAGCAGTGGGAAGATCATTTAACTAGACACGTTTAAATGCAATACATGAAAACGCGGGTGCTGCTGTATGCCAGACTCAGAATGTGTCCTTAGTGACCTATATGAAGAAAACCATAAAGAAAATAACTCCTAGTACAAAAACGTGCTGAGCCTATGTTACTCTCCTCGTGCTTTGGTTTATTATTTAATAATTCGAAGACAGAACATAAGCATCACTAACTTTCACTTCTAGCTTACTAATCAGTCATTTCTAAGAATGTCTTTTTTTTTTTCATTAAGGTTTCTTGAGATATATTTTCCTTAGAAGAAATTAAAATAGCTCTATATTTTACATTAAAGAACAAGTGCCCTTTGTGCATTTGACTACATTAAATATTGTGTTATTTCCCCCTGATTATTTGATTAAAACTTTTTTCCTTTAACTAAAATTAAACACTGTTTTTCTAATTAGTAGGGGTGTGATATTGTTGTTGTTTAATTCTGTTTACATGTTTTTTCCATAAATTGTTGCTGCATGCTCATTGTTTTTGCTAAACTATTCATAAAAAAAAAAAGAAATGTTTATGTGAGTTTCTCATGAGTGAATCTTTTCTATGGTCATTTAAAGCCAGTTACATACATTTATATAATGAATGCAATTATATAATGAAGTCAGTCAGTTTTTTTCTCTCCAATATCCTTCTCAAATCCTGCTGCCTCTCCCACTGAAATTGACAAATCCCTTTCAAATTTTCATGACTTATTTTTGATGTAACCCACTGACTTTATTTAGATTCTTGCTTGAGCATCTCTAGGACCCAATGTCTCTGGTCTTGTTGACCCTTACACTCATGTACATATCAAACACAAATATATACACATATACATAATTTTAAAATATTACTTCAAACAATTGGAGTTGAGACCTTTTCTGAGTTCAATTAAATCAAAATTCAGTGTGAGGTTATTCACTAGAGCAAATGCAACTTATTTGTTGCTGCATTACTGAAGAATCACACATACACACACACACACACACACACACACACACACCCCTGAAAGAGGAAAGAGTGGGCAACTAATATAGGTCCTCAGGAAGATGTAAGGTCTCTGTCTTAGTCAGGGTTTCTATTCTTGCACAAACATCATGACCAAGAAGCAGTTGGGGAGGAAAGGGTTTATTCCGCTTACAGTTTCCACATTGCTGTTGATCACCAATGGATGTAGGACTGGAACTCAAGCAGGTCAGGAAGCAGGAGCTGATGCAGAGGCCATGGAGGAATGTTACTTACTGGTTTGCTTTCCCTGGCTTGCTCAGCCTGCTCTCTCATAGAACCAAGACTACCAGCCCAGAGATGGCACCACCCACAAGGGGACCTCCCCCCTTGATCACTAATTGAGAAAATGCCTTACAGCTGGATCTCATGGAGGCATTTCCCCAACTGAAGCTCTTTTCTCTGTGATAACCCCAGCCTGTGTCAAGTTGACACAAAACTAGCCAGTACAGTCTCCGTGACCCCCCTCCCTTATGATGAAATGTTGATGGGCCTAAGTTTCTGTAACTCTTATGCAGAGACCCACCAGTGAAAAGAAGTCATGACCATAAGAGCTATACTATGTGCAGAAGACATGCATTTACTACAAATCTCCCTGTCCCTTGGAACTTATAACCTTTCCCTCTTCCAACTATGTTCCTTGAGCTTTGGGGGGTGTTGATATTACTGTTCTACTTAGGGCCAAACACTCAACCATCACTTATTATCAGCATTTTGGCCAATTATGTGTTTCTGCATTAACAACTACCCATTGCAGTAAGAAACGTCTCTGATTAAGGCTAGGCATATCACTAATCTATAAGTTTAGACTTTAGTATTTGTAGGGAATTTTAATAACACGGTCATTGTAGGTCACGTCTTGGGTATGGCACAGCCCAAGTGATGCCATGGTTTGGCTTTTGTTGTGGTTTACAATAACAGTCATTGAGTTTCTTTCCATGGAATGGACCTCAAATGCAATCACAAAGCAGTTGGTTATCCCCATACTGATCATTCCATTATTGCACTAAACGGAATATTTTGTCTAGCAATCCTTTTTATAAGCTGGTAGAATTCAGTCAGTTAAGCCTTTTCACAACTTTTCTTATTCAGCTGCCTAAATATCATCTTTTGACTCTACGACAGCTAGCTAATAGGGAGGAGGCTTCCTACTCAGCTCCAAGCTTGATTTTTCTATGTCCTAAGACATAAGTGGGCAGTGTATTAAGCAATAGAATCTTACAATCAAGTTCAAGTGGGAATAATGACAATATGGTGTAGTGTTTGGGAATCTCTGTGGCTCATCTAATCAACAGTTTAAAGGAAGATATCTCACATGTGGCACTGGAAGAAAATATCTATCTTTAAAATTTGTATCTAGGACTTACTACATAAGTCTACTAGTCTAAAATATAATTGGGGGGGGGCTGGAAAAGGGCTCAGTGGTTGAATAATACTACTCTCCCAGTAGGCTGGGATGCAAGGCCCAGAACTGACATCTGCTGGCACACAACCACTTGTAACTTCAGCTCTAGGCAAAGAATGTTGCTGGCCTCTTGCACTCTTATGTATAATCACAACACAAGCATACACATGCACATAATTTAAAATAAATATTTAAAAATTATATAATTTTCAACGATTGGGGTTGAGAACTTTTCTGGATTCAATTAAATCATAATTCAAGAACCACTGAAGAATTTATAGCTCCTCAGTGGTGCATTGCTTCACTTCACAGAGCTGGATAGTAATGGTAATTGTCTTAGGAGTTTCTGTGAGATAAATAAGATACAATATTGATGTGAGCTGTCCAGAAAGCATTCAATGAATATGACACTCAGCATTAATTTACTCAATAAATACCAAAATTTCTCCCCATCAGTTTGAAGTATTTGTTTTTGATACAAGGTCTCGCTCTGTACCTCACAATGGCCTGGGCCTTCCACAGGCTGAGACTGTAGGCATGAAGCACCACCACCAGCATACCATCTGTTTGAATTTTATATACAAATCCCTTTAATTTGTATAAAATCCTCATGGAGACTCTGGGTAGGATTCCTGCATATGTGGTCTCCTTCATGGGACCTTGAGTGTCATAGTAGGTGTTGCTGTTATGATTCCTAGAGAAATTCAAGAGGAAAGAGTCTAGATGTTCTCTATCCAGTATGGTGGCCAATGCAAAGAGGAGTTTATTCATGTATTGTACAGTTGTGTGACTGCTTCTAAAGAGGCACAAGTGTAAAAACATCCCATTACTGCACAGGTGGAGTCTTTCTGCCTAAACCAGCTAGGTCAAGGGAAAGAGTAATCAACGGATCCAGAGGGTGCCCTGAATCTTTTAGCTGTGAGCACATCTACATAGTTCACTGAGGCTGGGGAAGACAGCCAAAGAAGGTTAGCACTTATTAATAGCTTTCCCCAGGAGTCTGGATGGGCATGGCATTGTTGTTTGTATAAATGAGGAGCTTTCTTTGTAGTCCAGACTAGCCTCAAATGTACAAATCTGGCTTCTGCCTTCTTGATTTTGGAATTGTAGGTACCTGACCCTTACACCCAACCATCACAATAAATGGGAGAACTCCTTCTCATCTTGTCTCTCCCTCTTGGGTCTATGTGTCTATGTGTGCTTCTTATTCCTTGACTTTAATCTAGCCCTTTCCTTCCCACATAGTCTTTAACTTTGAGACAAATAGGTAGAAACGGGAAGAAAATATTCCTATTCCCTTGTCAGAAATAGAAATGTTCTTACAAATCTTGGACAAAGGAGAGCAAATCCAGGTTCCATTCTGACTTTTCTACAGATAACTTCTCCAAGCCACTCTGTTTTGTTCAGTGAAAAGCTGCAAGCACAGATGTCCATTAAAGTGTGTGCTAAGCTAGGTGGAACTGTCTTCTTTCCTGGATGGTTTTTCTTCCACCACACTCTCAGAATGCATCTGTAAACTACAACCAATAAACAGTGATGTACAAATCAAGGCAGATCCAGAGCAGCCAGGAAACCAAACACCCTGATGACTGAGGTCAATGCCAACTGGAGAAGTTGAAGAAAAAAAGAAATGTAATTTGGTCAAAGTCAGGGGAATTTGTGCCATCAGAAAGAGATCAATCAGATCTTGGGATGAGGACCACAGGTGCTTTAAAATGATCTTATTACTATTAAATTGTCAATGGATTCCAAGATGGAGAGCCAGGTCACTGTATAATCAAAATCCTACATTTTCCGTAACTATTTGGAATGACAGTAAGCCTATCTCATTTAAGGTAATTTCAGTGAATGCCACAGTATGAAATATGCAAGCAGTAATGTAGGCTTACTTCAAGAACCAGCATTGCTCTTAAATGAGTTCATTCAAAAGACTCTTAGACACATTCTTTCTTCTTCTTCTTCTTCTTCTTCTTCTTCTTCTTCTTCTTCTTCTTCTTCTTCTTCTTCTTCTTCTTCTTCTTCTTCTTCTTCTTCTTTCCTCCTCCTCCTCCTCCTCCCCCCTCCACTCTCTTTCTCTCTCTCCTCTTTTGTGGACAGGGTAAGATCACTTTATTTCAGAGTTTAAAATAAAACCTGGATGAGAATGAGGAAAAATAATATAAGAATCCAAGATGAAAAAGAGCTGCATAGTGTCCTAGGAGACTACAAAGCACTGAAGCCAAAAAAGCTAGAGAGTGGTCACCTATACCATCATCCTCTGAGAAGAAGAGGAACCATGCTATTTGGGGATCATGGGAGTGTTGCATAGCAACTGTTGAACAGGACACCATCCACAAACTCAATGTAATATTCCCTGGCCCCTCCAAAATTCAAAGCACAGCTGCCTGATGGCCTCTCATAGCCTTCTTTTGATGGTGTATATGGCCTTCACACCAAGACTTGTCTTTGCTTTAAAGAAAGCAGCAATCAGCTTTTGCTCTACCTACAAGAACATTTCAGCTTTGCCTTTGGTGGCTCAGGTCGAAACTTCCAGCTGTGCAGTGTTAAACCCATGACCATTATAGCACAGCTTTAAGGCAGCAATTGATTTTAGACTTTTATTCGACTAAAAGAAAACTAAGGCAGATCATCCAGGAGCGAGCAAAGAATGTCTAAAAATAAAGTCAAGGAACTTGGTAAGTAACTTCTCACAAGGAAGTGTGTGGGCACAGCTTATGTAAGTGACAGGGATGGGGAAGTCTTTCTACAGTTAAAATTATAGGTTATTTACTATATGGAGACTTATTAACCCACAGCCCCTGGTTTCCTCTGTTTTGACCTCAAGTATGCTTATTAACTGTGATAAGTGAAGAAAAGAAATCTTATGCTCTTACACTGAGTGTGGTGGTCCTTAAGGGTGTCAACCTGGTGCACAAGGTGAGAATGTGACCCTTCTCCCAGAGATGTTTCATAGTGTTAGTTCTATCTATGATTCCTTTGTAAAGAACCTTCCAGAAGTCTCCTGCTGAGTGCATGCCATTTAAATTTCTATTATATAACTTCCAGTTCTCTTACCTGCCCATGCTTTTTCATTACCTGTGGATACTTGTCCATCATTCAATTCATTATTCATTTATTCAGGAAGTATTTTGGGAATGCTCTCTTTTTCTGGGCACTGTTCTGTGTTATTGTGTTCAGCCTCACTGCTGGGCATGGCCATTGGGGAGGTGAAACATAGGGAGTTTGACTGTGCTTATCTCATGCTGTCACCAGGCAGGAGTTGGGCTTCAGGGAAGCACCAAGACCTTCTCTAGGGGTGAGAAAGCACAGTCTGAGATCTGGGAAGCCGCGGAACCTGGTATTCTCCGCCTCCCTGGCATCTAGTCACCAATAGAAAACTGCAAAGAGAAGTCAGGAATGAAGGATTGGGGATTCACAGGCCTGTGAATAGGCCAGGACTATTGGAGGGCCTTGGGCTGAGGATGGTGTCTAGCCTCGGGCTCAGGGCTGGGGCTGGGAGCTCTGACTTGGCTTATTTTGAAAAGGTAGTGGCAGCTGTCTGGGGTCACAGATGCACCTTCTATGGAAGATTTAAGCAATGGCTCTGCAGGTGAAGGCCTGTTCCATGCTCCCCATGGTGGTTCTTGATGAATGAGACAGTCCTTGGTTCCAAACTGTTTACTGGTTGTTCATCATGGAAAATGAATGCATACGTACTTCTCAGGGTAGACCAGAAACTAAATACCTTTTACATGGAGGAATTGCTGGAAATGAGAGCTTATTTGCTAAACCCTCAGGGCCTCTAGATACCTCATTAGCATGGAGAACTCTGTTCCTGGCTTATGTCACCACAGGTCATGTTTCCCAGCAAATACCTCCCAGTTCTTGCAGTCATGCTCAATTTCAGCTTATGCCAAATTTCTAACAACCCCATAAAATATTGGAAGCTGTAAAAATTCTAAGTTATAAGAGAAAAGGTGTCCAGTGGAGAATAACAGACTTCTAGGACTTTGTCCTCTCCCAACAGGACAGAAAGTTTGAAAGTCTCTCTTTCTCCTGACAGAACAGGCATTTTGAAACCATTCATAGGAATCGTTAACATCTGCAGAGGATCAAGAAAGGAGAACACAGGATCTATTCTGGCATTTAACCAAGCAGGTGTCCTATTTCCCTAGTGTACAGCACGCGCTTTTCAGCAAATGGTGAAGATATCACATCAGAGTTCCACTTTGTAGTATTCTACAAATATAAATCCTAGGTGCCCTTAGTGGCAGCCTCACAACGTGCACAATTACCAAGAGACCTAACTCTTTTCACAGGCGACAGCCAACTAACTGTAGTAATGTCTGTGATTTCTTGGAGATGCTTGTACTGCATTCTTTAAATTGTATACCCAAATCGCAGTTGCATTTTCATAGATCTGCATAGATTGTCTTGCAAGGCAATCTCCAACTGCATCACCTCGTGCATCTAAGTTACCTCCTCAATTATCACTTCAATGTACTCTCCATACTAACTAAGAAAACACACTTCATGGAGGTAGACATTTAATGTGTTTATAGGATATGCTGACTGATATACAAGGTTGTCTCCAGTTTAACTTCACTAACATCTGTTAACTACATTGTATGCCCAACACCGTGTAAGACCCTTCCAGCTACTCCCTTTAAATCTACATGGGCTCTAGCTCTGCCCACAGCCAGCCATGGCCACTACCACCATCCTCTTTGAAGCTTTCTGTCTGCTCTGATGCCTGTCACATTTACATCTCAGATATCCCACATTTAAAACACTCATCTGCTCTAAACAGTAATTCAGTGGCAAGTCAAGCCCTAGATGGCCATGTCAGTCCTTCCTTACAATTCCAGTTGAACTTGGGATTTGACACTGACAGCTGGGGGGAAGGAATTAATTAATAAAATGTTTTCTCCATCTTGTGAATCAGCCTCTACTTCACTTTTCAGTTAATAAGGGAAGGAAATGGAGTCTTGTCATAAGGACTCAAAAAAGAAAAAAAAAAAATCTCAAAATCAAGGTAGTAGGATGTCGCTAATCCTGCTTCCTAATTAACTTGTCTACTTCAGGAAAAGAGGCCAAAGAAATAACATTCTAATTTTAATCCTCCTAGCCAGGGGCCTCTTCTCAAGTGTAAGCCAAATTCCCTTGGATTTCTGAGTGGATGACTCTGATCCAAATATGAATGAATGAATGAATGAATGAATGAATAAATAAATAAAATACATAAATAAATATTTAATATTTCAGGTACCAATTTCATCTGAAATGACTTTAGCTGCTCATATATTCTGCAGATAAATTGCTAAACACAAAGAATTTCCTATCTCTTGATATAGAACCTCCAGTTCAAGTTTTATTAAATCCAATTTGACTTAAGAGTTAAGGCAATGAAAGAATTTAATAATCAATCTAGGTAGCAAACAGATATATTTATTACATTGTAAAACTGATAAATATGAGGAAAATGCCATGAAGGACTAAAAGCCAAAGAGATAAGGCTAGAGGCCATTGTTTTATTTTTGTTTTTAAGTTATTTGGATAACACATTATATAAACATTGCTTGTATAATATAAACATTTCAAATGCAAGGCATAAATATAGCTTAAAAACAATTGTACTCTCTATCGACCACATAAATACCCCAGAATTCCAAGGAAATCTTCATTAAAATACTCTTATTTTTTCCATGGCATTTTTCTATGCATTTACATTCATGTGCAGTGTTACTGTGTATTTTTCATGAAAGTGATAGAAATTACAAGTTGCTCTGAAGTTTGTTTCCTCTCATGTGCTAAATAATATGGCTCAGGAAACCATCTAGCTCAATACATGTACAGTTACTCTATAATTTTAATTGCCACAATAGTATCCATAAGAACCAAATTTGTAGTCATATAGATTCTTGTCAATTTTGAATTTTCCCAGTTATTTTTCAGGTATTTATTTGTGTGTGTGTGTGTGTGTGTGTGTGTGTGTGTGTGTGTGTGTGCAGGAGGATGGGTGTGAGTGAATATATGCCATGTGTATGCTACCCAGAGAGGACAGAGGACTGGAGTTGCCAATGGTTTTGAGCTGCACAATGTGGATGCTGGAAACTGAACTCTGGTCCTCTAGAAATGCAATGAGCCCTCTTGGCCACTGAGCTCTCTCTTCAGCACCATACTCCAACTATTTTAGAAGAAAAATCCTTACAGATAAGACTTTGGACACATGTGATAGTATTTTATATTTCTACAAACAGAAAGACTGAGTCTGTGGAAAACCTAATATCGATAAATATCATCAAATTCTTCTCATCCTACATGCCTTCCCAGAAAAGAGAGTCATGGGTCAAAGCCTGTCAAAAATATCCAAGAGTACCTTCCCCTATTTATCTTTTACAGTTTGACATTGTAATTGATTGTTGTCACTTGAAAAGGTGGAGAATATTACATTGCCTTAATCCTTATTTCCTTAAGTACCACGGAAACATTTGCTGCAAACCTGATATAACTTCACTTCTGAAAACTCAGAGCATGTAGCAGTGGCGGCCTCTCACAGTCTGCTCTTGTTACAAGTGCATATTACAGTGACAGCAGAGCCTCTGTCATCCAGCCTCCTGTTTTCATTTCCTCTTCAGTCAGGGCAAAGAAGGAAAAACAAATGAGCCCTGTGATACCTCGCTTTGGAAGAATGCCACACCAGAGCACCGGATAATAATGCTGAAATTTATATCATCCATAAGCCTTTTATAGTGGTGTAATTAGTAGGACTATTTAATACTACTCAAGCCTAGCTTTCTTTATTGCTGTAAACACAGCTTGTTATCACATAAATGACATCAGTAATAATCCTTCAGGGTATCTTGTAAACCTTAGCACTTGAATTGGTAGAGCTAGCCCTTCATCATATCTTCATTCAAAAAAAAAAAAAGCTTAGAAAGCAGAGTAGGAGCCAGGCATGGTGGTGCATGCTTTTAACACCAGCACTCTCGAGGCAGAGGCAGAGGCAGAGGCAGGCGGATTTCTGAGTTTGAGTCCAGCCTGGTCTACAAAGTGAGTTCCAGGACAACCAGAGCTATACAGAGAAATCCTGTCTCAAAACAAAAAACAAAAAACAAAACAAAACAAAACAAAACAAACAAACAAACAACAAAACAGAAAGCAGAGTAGGAGGGATCACTGGGCACTTTGCAGCATTCTGAATTTTGGATCCAAGGAAAGTGCACCATTGTCACGTGGGAACAATGAGTGGGGAGGCACTGAGGAATTGTCACTATTAGTACAAGATTATGTTCCCTTGGCTAAATACTGCCTGTCTTTTGTGACATCAAGCCACTTACTTATGATCTCTGTACCCATTAGGTACTCTTCATAATGTTAATCCAAAAAAGCTGACCTGTTGAGTATATTGAGTATATTTGCTTCTCGTTTCTTCAAGAAATAACGCATGTACCATAAGACAGTTTCCAGGAATCTTACACTGCAAATAAGCAGCATGCTTTAGATGAATGCTGTGGGACTTAGAGAAAAACTGCAGTCAAGAACAGTTTCTAACACTATGTTCCTGCCTTCAGCAAGTCACCTTGTTATCTCTGTGACTCAGATGTCCATGCTCAATAAATGGAGAAGTCTATCAAATAAAATTATTAGCTTCTATTTCTCACCTTATGTGGTCAGAAATATAAATTCATAACTAGTGATTCTGTTAGAACATCCTTCTCTAATGGTGTTGGAGAGAAGGTATTTGGTTATATATGACATTTTAGAGTTGGATATTGGTTTGGATAGGGTTTTGCTGCTGTGAAGACACCATGACCAAGACAACTCTTACAAAGTACAACATTTAATTAGGGCTGGCTTACAGGTTTAGAGGTTCAGTCCATTTTCATCAAACCAGAAATATGGCAGCATCCAAGCAGGTATGGTCCAGGAGAAGCTAAGAGTTCTACATCTTTATCTGAAGGCTGATAGCAGAATACTGGCTTCCAGGTAGCTAAAATGAGGGTCTTTAAGCCCACACCCACAGTGGTACACCTACTCCAACAATGTCATACCTACTCTAACAGGGCCGCACCTTTTAATAGTGCCACTCCCTGGGCTGAGCATATATAACTATCAGATATTAACTGACTTAAACAAACTATTTGAATAAATCCAGTATATTCTATGAAAAGTAGTACTTTCAATGAAATAGGTAAAGCACTGGTTCACTCAGCCAGAACATGGACAACAACAAAATCCCACTTAACAAGCGAGCAAGAAACAATGCACAGCTAGAGTGATTTTACAACCACCATGTGGTTACTTGCAAGGAACTTTCCAAGGAAAAAAGTGAAAGGAAATATGAACACACCACACTCTTATATCATCTTTTAGCTGCATGAGAATCATGTGCTGCTTTGCAGTTGGAGAGAATAATGCTCAGAGAGGTTAATGAACTGACCAAAACTGACCTAGTGGCATCTGTTTAATGTATCAAGTCCCAAAGGTCACCATGCTCTAACAACAAAAGCATGTCTAGTAAGCCATACCATAGAAACTGTAGTTTCTTTTCACACACCCACTCTACCCATAGCTAAGGATGAAAAAAAAAACTTACATGTGTAAACTTTCTATATTAGATGTTTTCTTTATTTACATTTGGCTGTTCTACAGGTGAAAAACTTAAAAAGAAAAAGTACATTGTAGAAGAATCAGCAAGAGAGATACTCATGGGATCTTGGTACAGGTTGAAAAGCAAGAAGAGTTCTCTATCAGCTGAAACAATACTCAGGTGAACTCTAAGGACAAGAAGAGCTCTAAGGATAGGGAAGAGTTCAAAAATGTGACTGGAAAGTACAAAGATATCTCCAAAACTTCAGCAGTGCTAAGATGCTGGGTCTGAAGGGAGACAAGTGTTGATGATGTTCTTGGGGACTTCAAAGCATGCTGGAAAGGTGGAACAGTGGTTACGAGTGTTTCTGGCTGTTCCAGAGGATTTGAGTTTAGTGTGCATCTTGCACACAGGTTGGCTCACAATCACCTATTAACTCTCTACCCCCAGGTGATTACATGGCAACTTTAGGCCTCTGAGGGAACATGCACCCCCTCTCTCTGTCTCTCTATCTCTGTCTCTCTCTCTCTCTGTCTCTCTGTCTCTGTCTCTGTCTCTCTCTCTCTCTCTCTCTCTCACACACACACACACACACACACAGACAGACAAATTAAATAAAAATAATTCTTTAAAAAGCAAGGAAACAAGCAAAGAAAGCCTTGAAAATACTGATGAGTTAAGTCAAAGTGAAATGGCAGTGCACAGACTGACTCCATTCCCATTCAAGGCATGGGAATGTTACAGGAAGAGGGACAGACATGTTTCTACTGATTTTTAAAATATAAAATATTCAGCTACAAGGAAAAGTGGCTAGATATGTAAATAACTATCAAAGTATACCTTATGGTCAGAAGAGGTCAGAAACATCAGAAGGAGACTTAGAGGTTTAATAGATGTAAGAGTTATCAGAAGGATCTCATACTTCAGCTCTAAGAGAGAGTGGTAGCATTTGTGGAAAATAGGGACTTTCACCAGAGGGAAGGGCATAAGTGAGAGTGAAAAAGAAAGAGAGGGGTTAATGTTAAATTGGAATGGTGGAAATAATAATAATAATAATAATAATAATAATAATAATAATAATAATAATAATAATAATAAATAAGGCAATTCTGTCCTGAAAACATGCATGTAAATAGCATTATACAGAGTTGAGAAGGTTAGATTTAGGAATATGTGTTAGGGTTATATGTATGTAACACCAGCTAGTTAAAAATGAGGCTATGAATTTGAGGAGAAGTGGGGAGAAATGTAGGAAGTGTTTGGAGGAAGAAAAGGGAAAAAGAGAAATGTTATAGACAAATTATAATCTCAAAAATATATAGCAAAAGAAATGAAGCATATAGGTCTCTGGAGGAAAGAGAATGGATGAACTTGAAGGTGAAGAATACAAAGTATCCAGCCACAAAATGATACCAAACCAAAGCAAAACAAAAATCCAGGGAGCCATGTAGCGCACAGCAGAGGAGATGGTCTAGAGTGAACTTGGCAGTATGAAATGATCCAGTGCACATGCCACGGGACTTCTGAAAGAAAATATAGCAATGAGCATAGTGAATGCTTAAAGAGATGGCCATTGAGAGCTTTTCAAATGGATTGTGCAGCGTCACATGTATCCAAGAAGCTTGTCAGTACTCAAGCAGGACAAATGCCAAGATAAATCATACCTGGTCACCTCCCATTTAAACTGCTTAAAATGTTTTCTTTTAAGTAAGCAAAAATATAGTATTGAAAGCATAAAAGATCATTATATATAAAGAAATACTTCTTACCAGAAACAATAGAAAAAGAACACCATAGAAATGGTTTAAGTGTCAGAATTAAAACTATCATTAATCTAAAAGCAGTGGAGGTCCCCTTTAAGAAGGAAGGGAGGGAAGTATCATCTACTTAGTAAGCAGGAACGAGAAAAGTGTGGCTCTAGATATGGTAATGCTGCTTCCATAGCAATGTTTGCCTTCCAACATTTACTTTTAACAAGTTATTTTTATTATGAAGTGAACTTATTAAAAAATTCAGGTTACTTGCCAACACTTCTCTGTTACAGAAAAATGCTTACAGGCAACAGCAGTAAAAAAAAAAAATCATTTTTTCCCCTCAATCAAAAATAGACATCAGGAAGAGTGAGGTATTCGAATCAATATGCCCTAATAGCAGTGTGGTAATTATTTGGCTTCTAAAGGAAATCAACAAGTCTTATGTGATTTCCTCCAATCTATAAATGTACCATAGTCTACTAGTCTATTCTCCATGACTCAGGTATTTGCAAGTTCAGTCACATAATCAGCTTCTCCAGCACAAGCATCACCATCGTCATAGCCAGCAAACAAAGCTTTTAACAAGTAGTGTGAGCAGCACAAAATGAAAAGTCATATGGGAAGATCAAGGGAGGAGATGTTTAACAGATGTTTCATCTCCACTTGAGAAAGCATCTGTGATGGTGAATATTGATGGTTTAGCAATCTGGAATCACTAAGGGAGAGCCACCAAGGATGTCTGTGACAGATCACAAACTGTGAGTTGATTAAGGTCAGACATCTTATCCAAATGGCCAGACATCAGGATTGTATAAAGAGGAGGAAGTAGGATAACTGCCAACCTCTCTCTGCTTCCTAGCTGTGGATATAATGTGACCATCTGCCTTCGGGTCCTGCCACCATGCCTTCCTTACTGTGACAATGGTGGATGACTGTGTGCCTTCTACCTGTAAACCAACACAACCCCTTTCTCCCTTTGGTTGCTTCTTGTCAGATATTTTGCCACAGCAATTAGAAAAGCAGATAACAAATTATCTAAAGAATCATTTCTAAGAGCCAAAGTAAAAAATAGAAAATAACTGTTCTGGTTCATATTGAAAAATTCTTTTTAAAACTTTTAAATCCACTGGTATGGATTTTAAGTGTCATATATTTCAAGTTTAGAGTCTCTACTTTTAAAACACCTGGGCCAGAGTCTCAGAGTAAGTTTTAGTGTTTTGAGCTCATCATACATAGGAAAGGCATCCCTTCAGGGGTCGCTCTGGCCATTATATTTCCCTTTAGCTCCTATTTATTTGGAATTCTATGGCATATTGTATTTTATGTGGTGTTTATTAACTTACTTGGATTCTATACATGCATTTTTCTTGGTTAAGCTAACCATCCCCATCCTGAGTCTCTCCCAAGCCACCTCCTCTCTGTTCTAAGAAGCATCCTGTCGTCATCTTCTCCCAAAACTGTTTCCTGTTAGCCTGTTCTCACTCTTTGCTTTTCACAGTGGCAGCAGGATTTCTTCTCTTTCCAGTTACCCTCAGCTCTAAAGTTTAAACTTGCACCTGATGATTCTGTTTCACTCACAATCACCATACCTAAACAGTAACTGATCTCTTATTCCTTCCTGTATTCCGATTTCAGAAAAGGATTTTCCACAAGCAATTAATTCTATGTCTTTTAATTTTTTTTTTTTATAAATGCACCTGACCAGAATGGCTTCCTTGGCGTTACAAATTCATTTCTTCCTGGCAATCCTTTGTGTCCCTCAGAGTCACTGTGGGTCCTCTAAAATCACAAACACCTTTCCTTTTAAGGGCCACTGCAGACTTTAAATCTCTCCTATTTTCTATGAATATCAGAGCATTTTAAACACACTTCCAGACTCTCTTTCATCTCTTCACACTCTGTAAAAATGTGAGACTTCAAATTAGATCTGTTAAATATATAATAACTAATAGCACTCAATCATCTTAGAACAAGCCTCCCTAGCCTTTCTCCATTCTCTGGCAAGACGTAGTTTATATTTCTTCTTCTAAATAAAAATGCATGAGGGTGGTCAATAAAGTAAGCTAGATCATCCAATGTATGTATGCACCATACCTGCCTTTAAGCAGTCCTTTCTCTATGCACAGACAGTTGTATGTTTCATCCTGAAAAGCCTTGGTACAAAAAGTATGGGCTGAGTTACTTTCAATGGTTTTTCTCTTGTAAAAGGACCATTGTTGTATATCTGTCCTCCCAGGTACTGGGGGAGCTGAGACAAAAGATTGTTTAAACCCACAAGTTCAAGGTGAGCCTGGGCAACACAGCAAGATGCCATATCAAAAAAAAAATCCCTCAGATCTGATTATTTTTGGTTTATTTTATTTTTAAAAGTCTGATTTAGCTCCTTCTCCTTCTCCTTCTCCTCCTCCTCCTCCTCCTCCTCCTCCTCCTCCTCCTCCTCCTCCTCCTCCTTCTTTTTTACTGTCCCCTAACTTCTCATTATTTCTTAACAGGTAGATACAAATTGCAAAGATTTCTTAGTTTTACTGTTATAGTAAATATTCATAATTAGTCTTATAGCAAATATTTGTAATTTAGAAATACTCTTCTTCAATTGTAGCCTTGTTGTTCTAGGTAGAGAACTTTTTAAAAAAAATTTGCTACTATAGTTTCCAAGTCTCTTTGGACTCTACCATGAACTCTGAAAAAAAAATGGCCTTTGCCTATACAGGAGTGTTTTTCCTTGTTTCTGTGTGAGAGATTAGTAGGTATGCACATCAAATCAATCTCTGGTGGGAAGAAATTGCCTGAGTTACAGACTAGGCTTCTCTCATTCTTTATTTCTCTGCTTTCCATCTCACAAACCAGACATCCCCTTTCACAGTTCTGGGATGAAGTGAACGCTGGCTTATCTCATGCTCAGTTCTTGAGCACAGCTTCTTGCCCATCTGTGGGAAGATCCTGTGTTTCAAAAGCTGCTTTTAGAATGTTCTCATAGCTTTGCAATTTGGATATAGTTCAGCTGACCATCCTACTTAAGGAATTTATTTTTTGTAAAGGTTACGTTTAAATTGCAAGTGAATCTTATCATAATGTATCTTTCTAATGGGACCTTGTTTAAAGGTATATGAATTATAAGCAGTTTAAGGGAAGGTGTATGAATAAAAAAAAACAGATACATGGTTTTAGTACAGGGCAAGTTTGTTTCTTTCTAGTCATAATCAATACAGGAGACTGATAATATCTGCCAAGAGACCCAGATGGTCTCAGGACAGATATAAGGTTATTTCAGTTGATCTGAGAGTAGATTTCTGTACTAGAGACCCAGATCTATGGCTGACCAATAATCAAATTCACCCATGGTGGTTTTGCAGCTCAACTCTCTTACAACCTAACTTAGATAAAGCAGTTTGAAACATTCTCATTAAGGGGATATTTCCACAGGGGCCATAAGCAAAATGCTATGTCTGTGCTTAAGAAAAACTAATAACAATTTTTAAATGCAGAAGGTACGTGACTAAATTTATTCATCCCTGTTCTAAAGATTAAACTAAGTATTTGCCAAGTTATATCTTTATACACTCCTTCTTATAACCAGAGGCACATTAAAATTTTGGGGGCCAGGGCCAATATTTTCCTTCTGTTTGGGTCAGCACTCCCCAGAGAAAACAATCCTTAAGGAATTCTGTTTAGAAGGAGGCTCTGACTTATTTAACTACTAGGGCTGAGGATTAACTACCTGCAAGCTAGAAAACAAGAAAATCTAATGGTCAAACATAAAGCCAGGCTAAAGAGAATTTATTGGTGTTAAGTCCCAATTTGAAGGTCCAAGAGTCAGGAGGAGAAGACAGGAGAAAATGAGGGTACTATTCTAGAAGGAAAGAGGTATTTTCTCTGCCTCTTTGTTGTATTCAAACTCTCGTGTTATATTTGATTTCTCATTTCACATGAGGGTGCACTCTTATATTAGTGGAGGTCATCTTTGTTACTAGACTCCTAAAGAAAATAATGTTTTCTTCTAGAAAACTCTTTCTCAAACACTGAAAACCAAAATTTTACTGAGAATTGACATTTCTATGTGCAGTAACATTGACACACAAAATCCTAAGAATTTTCAGGTTTAAGTCACAGAATTCAAAGTTTTTAATTATTATTCATAAGTATGGTATGTGATACAAGTTCTAAGAAACTTTATGTAATGTGGCACACTTACTTGATACATTATTGTAATCAGTGGTTACAAGTCTTTTTTTCCTTGAGATGTATGGAAGCCATTCACTATTGTCCAGAACTTAAGCTGGTTTTTGGTTTTTTTTTTAAGTAATTTTTTCTGTTAATGGATATTTTATTTATTTACACTTCAAATGTTGTCCCCTTTCCCAGTTTCCTCTCTGGAAACCCCCTATCCCATCCCACTTCTCTCTGCTTCTATGAGGGTGCTCCCCCACCCATGAGCCCACTCCTGCCTCCGCGCTGGCATTCCCCTACTCTGGGCAATCGAGCCTTCACTGGACAAAGGGCCTCTCCTCTCATTGATGTCCAACAAAACCACCCTCTGCTACATATACGGCTGGAGTCATAGTTCCTTCGATGTGTACTCCTCCTTTGTTGGTGGTTTAGTCCCTGGGTGCTATGAGGGGTGAAGTATCTGGTTGGTTGATATTGTTGTTCTTCCTATAGGGTTGAAAACGCCTTCAGCTCCTTCAGTCCTTTCTCTAACTCCTCCATTGGGGACTCTGTGCCCAGTCCAGTGGTTGGCTGGGAGCATCAAGGGGGAACAAAATATTCACAAGAGGAAATTTAGAGAAAATGTGTGGAGCAGAGACTGAAGGAAAAGTCATACAGAGACTGCCACACCTGGGGATCCATCCCATACACAGTCACCAATAGTAGATACCAAGCAGTGCTTGCTGACAGGAGGCTAATAGAGCTGTCTATCAGAAGTACTGAAACATCCACCCTTTAGTCTTCCTTCTTCTTGAGATTCATGTGACCTGTGAATTGTATCTTGGACATTTGATGAATATCCACTTATCAGTGAGTGCTTGCCATGTGTGTTATTTTGTGACTGGGTTACCTTACTCGGGATGATATTTTCTAGTCCCATCCATTTGCCTAAGAATTTCATGAGGTCATTGCTTTTAATAGCTGAGTAGCACTCCATTCTGTAAATGTAACACATTTTCTGTATCCATTCCTCTGTTGAGGGACATCTGGGTTCTTTCCAGCTTCTGGCTATTATAAATAAGGCTGCTATGAACATAATGGAGCATGTGTCCTTGTTATATGTTGGAGCATCTTTTGGGTATATGCCCAGGAGTGGTATAGCTGGGTCCTCAGGTAGTACTACGTCCAATTTACTGAGGAACCACCAGACTGATTTCCACAGTGGTTGTACCAGCTTGCAATCCATGAAGGAGTCTTCCTCTTTTGCCATATCCTTGCAAGCATCTGCTGTCACCTGAGTTTTTGATCTTAGAGATTCTGACTGGTATGAGGTGAAATTTCAGTGTTGTTTTGATTTGCATTTCCCTGGACTAAGGATGGTGAACATTTCTTTAGGTGCTTCTCACCCATTCGATAGTCCTCAGGTGAGAATTCTTTGTACCCCATTTTTTAATGTTTCTTTTAATTAGATATTATACTTATTTACATTTCAAATGTTATCCCCTTTCCTAGTTTCTACTCAGAAAAATCCCCTATCCCCTCTCCCCTCCCCTTGCTCCCCAACCTACCCACTCCCATTCCTAGTCCTAGTATTCCCCTATAATGGGGCATAGAACCTTCACAGGACCTAGGGCCTCTCCTCCCATTGATGGCCGACTAGGCCATCTACATGTACAGCTAGAGCCATATGTCCCACCATGTGTTTTCTTTGGTTGATAGTTTAGTTCCAAGGAGCTCTTGGGGTACTGATTAGTTCATATTGATATTCCTCCTATGGGGCTTCAGACCCCTTCAGCGCCTAGGGTACTTTCTCTAACTCCTTCAATGGGGACCTTGTGCTCCCTCCTATGGATAATTGTGAGCATCGGCTTCTGTATTTGCCAGGTACTGACAAAGGCCCTCAGGAGACAGGTATATCAGGCTCCTGTCATCAGGCTCTTGATGGCATCTGCCATAGTGTCTGGGTTTGGTGGTTGTTTATGAAAGTGGAGCAGTCTCTGGATGGTCATTCCTTCAGTCTCTGCTCCTAACTTTGTCTCTGTAACTCCTTCCATGGGTATTTCTGCTCCCCCTTCTAAGAAGGATTCTGAGCAGCTGGGCTAATATTCACTTATCAGTGAGTGCATATCATGTGTGTTCTTCTGTGACTGGGTTACCTCACTCAAGATGATATCCTCCAGATCCATCCATTTGTCTAAGAATTTCATAAACTCATTGTTTTTAATAGCTGAGTAGTACTCAATTGTTACCACATTTTCTGTATCCATTCTTCTGTTGAAGGACATCTAGGTTCTTTCCAGCTTCTGGCTATTATAAATAAGGCTACTATGAACGTAGTGGCACATGTGTCCTTATTACATGTTGGAGCATCTTCTGGGTATATTCCCAGGAGTGGTATTGCTGAAACTTCTGGTAGTAGTATGTCCAATTTACTGAGGAACCACCAGACTGATTTCCACAGTGGTTGTACCAGCTTGCAGTCCCACCAGCAATGGAGGAGTGTTCCTCTTTCTCTACATCCTTACCAGCATCTACTGTCACCTGAGTTTTTGATCTTAACCATTCTGAGTAGTGTGAGGTGGAATCTCAGGGTTGTTTTGATTTGCATTTCCCTGATTATTAAGGATGTTGAACATTTTTTTTTCAGGTGCTTGTCAGCCATTTGGTATTCCTCAGTTGAGAATTCTTTTTTTTTAGCTCTGTACCCCATTTTTAATAGGGTTATTTGGTTCTCTGGAGTCTACCTTCTTGAGTTCTTTGTATATATTGGATATTATCCCTCTATCAGATGTAGGATTGGTAAAGATTTTTTTTCTCAATCCGTTGATTGCCATTTTTTCCGATTGTCCTTTGCCTTACAGAAGCTTTGCAGTTTTATGAGATCCCATTAGTCAATTCTTGATCTTATAGCACAAGCCATTGGTTTTCTGTTTGGAAATGTGCCTATGCATTTGAGGCTCTTCCCCACTTTCTCCTCTATTAGTTTCAGTGTATCTGGTTTGATGTGGAGGTCCTTGATCCACTTGGACTTGAGCTTTGTACAAGGAGATAAGAATGGATCAATTTGTATTCTTCTACATGCTGACTTCCAGTTGAACCAGCACCATTTGTTGGCAATGCTGTCTTTTTTTTTTAACAATGGATGGTTTTAGCTCCTTTGTCAAAGATCAAGTGACCATAAGTATGTAGGTTCATTTCTGGGTCTTCAATTCTATTCCATTGATCTACCTGCCTGTCTCTGTACCAGTATGATGCAGTTTTTATCACTATTTCTCTGTAATACAGCTTGAGGTCAGGGATAGTGATACCCCCAAGAAGTTCTGTTATTGTTGAGAATAGTTTGTGCTATCCTGAATTTTTTGTTATTCCAAATGAATTGGAGAATTGCTCTTTCTAACTCTATGAAGAATTGAGTTGGAATTTTGATGGCAATTGCAATGCATCTCTAGATTGCTTTCAGAAAAATGGCAATTTTTACTATATTAATCCTGCCAATTCATGATCATGGGAGATCTTTCCATTTTCTAAGATGTTTGATTTATTTCTTCAGATACTTGATGTTCTTGTCTTGCTTGGTTAGAGTCACACCAAGTTATTTTATATTATTTGTGACTATTAGGAAGGGTGTCATTTCCTTAGTTTCTTTCTCAGCCTGTTTAACCTTTGAGTAGAGGAAGGCTATTGATTTGTTTGAGTTAATTTTATATCCAGCCTATTGATTGAAGTTGCTCATCACACTTATGAGTTCTCTGGTGGAATTTTGGGGGTCACTTAAGTATACTATCATATGAGCTACAAGTAGTGATATTTTGCCTTCTTCCTTTCCAATTTGTATTCCTTTGATCTCTTTTGTTGTCTAATTTCTCTGGCTAGGATTTTGAGTAATATAATGAATAGATAGGGAGAGAGAGAACAGCCTTGTCTAGTCCCTGATTTTAGTGGGATTGCTTCAGGTTTCTTTCCATTTAGATTGATGTTGGCTACTAGTTTGCTGTATATTGCTTTTAACATGTTTAAGTATGAGCCTTATTGAATTGCTTTTACCATAAAAGGGTGCTGAATTTTGTCAAATGCTTTCTCAGTATCTAATGAAATGATCATGTGGTTTGTTTTTTTTTTAGTTTGTTTATATAGTGAATTATGTTGATGGATTTTTGTATATTGAATGATGCCTACATCACTTCAATGATGCCTACTTGACCATGATGGATGATCATTTTCATGTGTTCTTGGATTTGGTTTGCAAGAATTTTATTGAGTATTTCTGCATTGATATATATATATATATATATATATATATATATATATATATATATATATGGGAAACTGGTCTGAAGTTCTCTTTCTTTTTTGGGTCTTTGTGTGGTTTAAATATAAGCGTAATTGTGGCTTCATAGAACAAATTGTGTAGTTTTGCTTCTGTTTCTGTTTTGTGGAACATTTTGAAGAGTATTGGTATTAGGTCTTCTTTGCTATGTGCATTTGGTGTTTTGATTATTATGTGACACGAGGAATTTGTTTTCTTGTCAAATCTATTTGGAGTTAAGTAGGCTTCTTGTATGTTCATGGGCATCTCTTTCTTTAGGTTAAAGAAGTTTTCTTCTATAATTTTGTTGAAAATACTTACCGTTCTTTTAAGTTGTAAGTCTTCACTCTCTTCTATTCCACTTCCCTTTGTTTTGACCTTCTCATTGTGTTCTGGATTTCCTGGATATATTAAGTGCTTTTGCATTTTGCATTTTCTTTGACTGTTGTGTCAATGTTTTCTGTGGTATCTTCTGCACCTGAGATTCTCTCTTTTGTCTCTTGTATTTTGTTGATGATGCTTGTGTCTATGACTCCTAGACACTAACATGGTATTCAGAAGAGAAAGCCCAGAGCTCAACAAATGAGTTACATAAAATCAGCTACTAGAATAAACGTTGAATTACTAAGGATCTCCATCCCCAATGATAAACTAGAATAAATTTTGCCCTGAAGGAGTTTGTACTTGTTTGATCTGACTGGAATCATGCAATTGAAGAGAATCCTCCTCTAGGAATTTCTAACTATAAACTTGTATGTGTGCATATTTGGAACTAGGAAATGTATTATTTATATGACTTTAAAACCATGAGCTAAAATTTAAGTAGTTTTAGCCTGCAAATTTCCCTGGGTCTTTGGCATAAACAATTATAGATCTGCTGAAGGGTATGCTTTAAACTTAGATCTCAAAGGATCCCTATAGATCCAGTCCCGAGAAAAGAGAATTATGCTGCTTAGCTTTTTTTTTTAAGTGTTAAATCAAGTGTGGAAGCACCATAAGTAAAATCCTGCATGATAATAAACCATAGGAGGGTATTTGAAAAGATTGCTTATATTGGATTTGTGAAATAGGAGAATTAAAGTAAAGGCATTGAAGAAATACTGAGAGAGAGTGAAAGAAAGAAAGAAAGAGAGAGAAAGAAAGAAAGAAAGAGAGAGGGGGGAGGAAGGAAGGAAAGAAAGGAGGAAAAAAGGAAGGAAGGAAGAAAAAGAAAGGAAGAAAATAAAAGAAAGGAAGGAAGGAAGTTCTCATTATATGACAATGGAAGAGGTCATCAAAAATTCATCAGGCATGTCTAAGGAAAAATTACAAACAAACAGAAAACAATGGCCATCTCTAGAAATAGAAAGCAATGGTTTAAGTTAGTTAGCCCTCTGGGGTTAAACAGCAGCTTCCATTAGAAGAGAACTTTAGTTATCAAGGAAGAAAACTTTAGTCAACAGGGTGATTTCTTACAAGTGTTTTTAAGTTTGTATCACAATAACATAAAGACAGAAACATGAAGCAGCTGTTTACTGATATGAGGATGAGACCATGTGGGGCATTGGGCTATGCACAGACAGGCTGGTCTCCAGTTCTGCTGAGATGCTGAACCGAGGGGATCCGGTGATCATAATTTACCTACATGGGACAAAAGGAGTTCTCTCATGTTCCTGGAACTCTGGCTCCCGTCTAAGTTACCACCCCCCATAGCCCCCACAAGAGAAACATGGCTAGAAGTCATGTAGGCAATGTCCCAAGCTTCTGACCTTCAGGCTAATCTCCACCCCAGCTACCTAGCAACAGAAAAGAAAGCAGCTCACTTGAAAAGGGGCTGTTTGGCCCCTCCTTGCTCTCTCTCTCTCTCTCTCTCACTTCTCTCATTCCTCTGTTCTCTTACTTCTCACTATTCCCACTTCTCTCTCCTCTCTCTTGGTCTTCTCCTCTCCTCTTTCCTCTCCTCACCTCTCCTCTCTCCCTTACTCTCTTTCTCTCTAACCTTTCCTCTCTCTCTCCTTTCCCCCTTTGTATCTTCTTGGCCATGGCCAGGCTCTCTCTCTCTTTCTACCTTCTCTTTTCCCCCTGCCTTTCTAAAATAAAGCTCTAAAACCATAAACAGTCTCTGCTCATCAAGGCTGCACTCACTCTTGCTGGTGGTATAGGAACCTCTCTTCCCTCTTCCCTCTCTCCTATAACCCTGGGGCTACAGGGTGTGGCCAGGGGCCCCCATGTTGGGCTGCGCCTTGCTCACCCCCCATCGAGTGTGTCAGAGGCTTGGATGCCCACCTGGGGCTGAGTGGAAAGCCTCTGGCAGCCTTCCCATGACCACCTGTCCAGAGCATAGATGGAACTCTGGCAGGACATGGGCCCTTCCTCCTCCTTTCCCAGACCCCCTTTTTAGTTCCCACAAGACCATGCAACATGAACATGACTGTAAAAGGAGATTAGAAAGATGGGGGGAAAAGATGGGAACAAATATTTTTAGAATTAACAAAATTCTCAAATTCCTCAATTCTGAAGATCTAGGGAATAAAAAGCATGAAAACAGAAGCAAAGCCACATCTGAATGTGTCATGATACTGCAGACCATAGAAGCAGAGTCAAGGAGAGAGACAGACTACCAGCCAATAATCAAAACTGATAAAGAGCAGTAACTCTTAGAAACTGGTATAGTAACCTGAGAAAACCTGAAGTCACACACTAGTTTTGAAATGAAGGAATACCCTGGATACTTCCAGGCAAATTAGAATAACGTTTGCTACAGGAAGACTCAGAAATCCAAAGCCCGTACTTCCAGAAGATAAAAAATGGTTCTATGATCAAAAAAGAAATGCTAAGCAAAGAATATGCCTGAATAGGAAAGCAAAGCTATGAAAAAATATTAATCACATGAAGCAGAAAAATATGGCTTTCCTTCTGAGCTTCTAGTTTGAACAAAAAAGACAAGAG
Source organism: Mus caroli (assembly GCF_978045245.1). Classification (NCBI taxonomy): domain Eukaryota; kingdom Metazoa; phylum Chordata; class Mammalia; order Rodentia; family Muridae; genus Mus; species Mus caroli. The sequence goes on from NW_028227264.1 coordinate 51,209,021, forward strand.
GGAGCACACACAATAATAGCATCTAAATCAGGAAGCAGTGTGCCTAGGATTAAAATGTTGTAACTTTCTTGTGTTGATTTAGAAGAGAGAAAATTACTTTTAGACACTAAAATATTGTGTTTCCTAAGCTCCAAAGAATAGAAAAAGAACACATGAGAAGGGATAGTGACATTTCTTAGTGGAATGGTTGCTCATGCCCCAGTGCATAGCGCCTACCCATGCCCGTGCCATATGTAATTGGATCCAGTAGGTTAAGAAAAACGGCAACTTGAAAAAAAATGTAAATAAAAGGGAGCTACTATAAATATATTTGATAAATATTTAAAAACAAAAGTTATTACATAGTCATGTTAGTAAATGTTATTACCAATTGAAAGTTTAGTTAATCAAAAGTTCCTGTGCATGTAGAAATCTTGTCAACTTGTCCCAACATGCATAAAATAAAAATTGGCCAAATGTTTTTCAATGATTGGTAGATCAAAATATTCTGTATAGTGAGTTATCTACTTTAAGTCTTAAGGAAGTAACTTTTGACTAGGGCAGTACTTTCTATTATATCTTTGCTTTTAAATTAATTTTTCTCCATATTTCCTTCATCAATCCTTTGTTATTCATTTAGGTTTAAAAAATTTAGTAGAGCGTGATGTAAACACAAAGCATCAATAAACCCAAGCATAAACATCAATTTAAAAACAATCAGGGGGTAAATACACATGGATGTTCTATATTATTTACTTTTACAAAATGAAGTGATTGTTTATGTTATGTGTGTGTGCATTTTACATTATATTATATTCACTGTACAGAAGCATTCAAAAGACCATTGAAAACTTATCAAAGACATATATTGTATAATAACTTATATGATACATATTTTTGCCTGAATTTAACAATGAAAGGCCATTGTAGTAGAACTTAAGTTGTGGGGATTTCCATGTTCACACCGAAATGTTAAGCTCTATTGTTTCTTAGAAATGCTCACTTTGGAAGGATTTCTCTTTGGTCTAGCTCTAAGACTTAAATGTGTTTCTCAAAACCTGTTTTCAAAATAGGAAACACTGTGAAGCTCTGATCACTGCAGTTTACTACCATTACCACACACATCTTGAGATCCTACCCACAGTGGAGACATTTGTTTTCTAAAGCTTTCTCGGTGCCTTTGAAATCCACCATAGAAAGCCTGTGATGGGTGGGATGCTTGAACTCCATCACAGAAGGCCTGCGATTGGTAGCAGGTTTGACATCCATCACAGAAGGCCTGCGATTGGTAGCAGGTTTGTGTTTTGTGGTCACAGTTTAAGTTGAAGCTCCAATCCAGAGATAAAGCTCAAGGCAAATTTCACCTTCAAATTCAGAAGGCATTCGACAATGAGGGTTCACTGTTAACATGCAAAGGATCTCAGAGATATCCTCAATATAACCCATGAAATGACAGCACTAGAAACTGTCATTCCAGTACTTGACAGTGACCATAAAACAATAATGACAAAAACCAAACAAGCAAACAAGCAAACAAGCAAACAAGCAAAAAAAAAAAAAAAAAAAAACCAAAAAACAAAAAACCAACAACAAAAATCAAAACAACAAAAAAATCAAAACAAAAAAATCAAAGAAATAAAAACCCAACCATTTTTCAAAATGCATACTTAAAATTTACAGTACGAATTTCCCCATTAAGCTCTTGTGAGTGTGAGTGCTAAGCTGGTTTATTTTAGAAGAGAAAGCCTGACTGCAGATGCTATCTAGATAGCCTCAATGTCCATGACTGCAATTAATTTTATATTAGCAGATGTGTTGGCAAATTACCTCAAGCCCAATATTCTTTCTGCTATTGTGCTTTCCCTTTAGTTTCCTTCTTGTTTTCTTTTCCTCCTTGCAAGAAAAATACTAGCTAATCTTTGTTTGCCCATTCATCTTCTGTATCTCTCTGAATGAGAAATAAATTTCTTTCCATCTCTACCTTTAGAACTGAGGATTTTTTTTTCCAACAGAGATTTCTGTACAGTTGCTGGTAAGCCACCACACTGTTTGCTCTAAGAACTGGTTTAAATTGTTTTGAGTGTGATTTAGATATTTCAAGCTCTTTCTTGAGTTTGGTAGTTTAAAAAAATCAGGTCAGAGAACACAAGTTGCTACATATTTGTAAAGACTGTAGGATGGCCACACAAGCCCATCCATTATAGTGTGAGTGCATCTTGCAATAATTATGGAGAGGTTCTTAAATGTTTCTAGACAACGCTCCACCATGCATAAGCAGAGAACTCTTAGAGGTCTAGTTCCAGGGTCTCTAAGCTCTGGGCTTGAGTACAGTCTCTCTAGTATCCTCTGAAGGGAAAAACATTCTAGGTGAGCATCCCCTCTCCTGTATCCAAAGACCATGAAAGGCAACAATGTCCCAACTTCTCTCTCCTCTTTCTCCCTGCTAAGCATTTAACCTAAATGTTTACAGAGAGATGCCCCCTAAAAGCAACCAACCAACCAACCAACCAAACAAACAAACCTACAAACAAAATTTGGTGTTTCAGTTGCAAGCTACTTGTGGAGGAGACAAGTTTCTTTTCATTATCTGTGATTCCACCTATTTTAAGTTTAGCTACTTAGAGGAAAACCTCACTTTGTTCATAATTGGAGTTCTCCTTTTCTGAATGCCCTACAAGAACTTTTCCTTTGTCAGGAACGAGACAAAGGTTCTGTGGTCATGGTTACAGGCTCTAGTCAGCAAGAGATTACATATTGTCATGTCTAGTGGCATGCTTGGGGTACAGGCTCCAGAATGTAGGACATTACCCATTGTCATATTTGATGGAATGCTTGGTGTACAGGCTTTTAAAAGCTGCCTGCAGAGCATGCTATAGCCATAACATGAAGAAGAGGTAGAGATAGAGGATGCTCACTCCTCTGAAACATACTGTTTCTCTTCTACCTCTGGCATGCTGAGATTGAGCCATGGTCTGTATGCATGCTAAGCAAGCCTTCTACCATTCAGCTATATTCCCAGACATATTTACTATTTATTCTGGCATAGGTTCTTACTAGATTGCCCAGCAGGCAATTGTTTTGGCTCATGGATTAGCTAGGATTACAGGCCTGTGCAACCAAGCCTTGAGAGTAATTTCTCTCATGGCTATGTGAGAATATAAGAGCTACTTGTCCCTTGGTTATCCTAGAATGCTTACACCACAAAATCCTTCCTTTACTTCTGCAACCAACTTCTATAGTCTCAGGGTTGGGGAAAATAAAAGCCAGGAAGATTTGCAGGCTACTTATGTACTGGCCCTGCCTGAGTTCCCAAGGCACTAAAACAAAGCTGGCACCAATTTGAGTTAAGGGTAAGCAGCAGGGAAACACAGATGGAGAAAAAAGTCTCAAAAGAGCTACTAGCTACAAAATGAGTAGAAATGCCAAAACCAAACAACGTACTAGTTCGTCCATATAGCATCTTTGATTGGGATGCAGTTTCCTGTGGGAGGCATCCATTACTTATAGCTTCAGGTATTCTCTGATTGTCCACTTTGTATGTATATATACAAAATGTATATAGTTATATACTGTTATATTCTTATTTTATATTATATTTTATCATGGAAGGAGGAAACTGACAGTCTGCAGGGCCAATTCTGTACTACAGATAATATTCTACTTGACCTGTGCACTGGTTATAAAAATCCAAAATATTTGAAAGCAGTTTTAACATGATAGCATTTCACTTCAAAATATAGATTTCCAGATTCTATCAAAAATCAGACTTGAACCAGTGAATTTGTAATACTAACAACAATAACCCGGATAATGTTGTGTGGCTTACTCTTGAGCATCACGGTGTCCTTCAGTTGGCTACACCCTCTGTCACTCACTCATCTGGAAGGCACTTGTGTCTGGGAGTACTGATCTTTCTAAGCTTCTGTGACTTAAGTTCTGTGATGCCAAAGGTTAGTTTTCTCTTGTTTAGTAGTGTATATATATATATATATATATATATATATATATATATTCTTATTAAAATTTGACATGTATTATTGTTTTAATCAAAGTTTATTGTTGTGAAGTGTTGCTGTGACCACAGCACCTCTTATAAAGGAAAGCATTTAACTGTAGTTTGCTTACATTCAAAGATTTAGTTCTTTATCATCATGGCAGGAAGCATATGGCAGGCAGGAAGACATGATGCTTAAGAGGTACATCTCAGAAGGTAGCAGGAAGAATGAGAGACACTGGGTTTGGCTTGGGCATTAGAAACCCTATAGCACATCCTCGGCGACATAGTTCCTCCCACAAGGCCACAATTCTAATCCCTGTCAAAAAGCACCACGCAAGCATTCAAACCTATGAATTCATGGGGCCCATTTCTATTCAAACCACCACAGTTGTCTAGCATGAATAAATTCAAATTATACCTCCAAAAATGGTATCATTTCATTTTCATTCAACTCTCTATTTGAGCCCCCCAATACACACACACACACACACACACACACAGTTTATTTTCATAAAGACTTTGTTCTGATATTTACCTGCAACATACAAAATTTAGCCTTGCAAGTTTTATTCTTGGTGGCTTCTGGTTAGGGACATATGCACATGACCTGCTCAACTTCTCTGTGTAGCCATGTCTACAGTTGTCACTTCTCTACATATATTCACCACATGCATGTGTGTATGTACACACGTGACAACCTATGCCCTGCTGGGTCTGGAGTTGCATTTTGGGTACGTTTGATGCTAACTAGTCCATGTAGGATATGGGTGCCAAGAAAGGAGGAAACTCTTTTGAGTTCATTACAGCCACACCGAGTACAGAGCGTGGCACAGAACACAGTACTGTGTTCTTTATAAGTAGCATCCTCAGCATCCACTATCTGATTTTCTTCCCAGTTGTTTCTCAGGAGCTCAGCTCTAGGTAGTTACCACAGTGGATTTTCATTCGGCTTCCTTTATTTTTCATAGTATCATATCTACATTTTTTTTTAAAATAAAATTCACTTATTCCTCTGGGCCATGTAAATCACTGTCATCCCTACTCCTTTCCTAATCTCCACATTAACAAAATAAACATGTCGAAGGTAAAAATAAGTTTTTAATTTTGACCAAATTTATTGGGAATGAGTCTGCCCACGTTTCAAATAATAAATATGTGTTGCTTCGCTGCTCCTGACATTAATTCAGAAGGATTTGTTTATTTGGCTGCTTTGATATGTTAGCTACCAAGCTAGTTTCTAGAAATTTAAAAGTGAGCAAGTGGGTGTTAATATGGACATGGGCATCTTTCTGTGATCAGGGTGGTGGAAACAGGATGACTGAATTCAAGACCAGCCTGTAGTACACAGTGAGTCTTTTTCTCAGGGGGAAAAACACACTCACACACACATACACACACACACACACACACACACACACACACTCCAAAACAAACAAACAAACAAACAAATGCAACATTAAGACCAGCAATCTGTGCCTATCTAAATGAGGTGACATGCAATACATTCCAGGATGGGTGATAAACTCAGAGACTTGTCTGCATTACCCAAAGAAAGGGCCAATTCTTCCTGTCTAGATAGCTTAAACCAAAGTTAGCTTCCTGGGGCCTGGACTATGTATTCTAAAGCCAGAATGGGCAGCAATTTCTATAATTAGTCATTCATTCCCTCAAAGACTGTACCGTTCTATTATCAATCCCTGTCCATTCCTGTTCAGGTCTCATTCTGTCTCATCCCATCTCCACCTTCTGGATCTACCTCATTTTCTTCAGGAGTATGCAGCTGCAATTCAGGAGTACACAGCTGGGATTGATCACTATTCTTGCTTCCTGTCTGAGTCAAACTGTGAAATGAGATAATGCACATAGCAACACCCTGTGCAAGGCAAGCACGTGACCTATGAACATGTCCACTCTCTAGCCTTCCCCTCCACAGAAACTCAGAAACTGGGCTTGCTTTTCTGTCAAATGGAGCCCTCAGTGTTGAGAGCATGGTTTTATTTCTGGTCCTTTCCCTGTCATCATTTTCACAGAGACCAACAAGTGTTCTATTAATCCAGCCCTCTCCTCCAAATATATGCCAAAATAAGTAGGACTTGAAATTGTGTCCAAGTCATGAAAGCAGTTTTCTGCCATGTAAATGGAAAAGAAATTACAAACAGAAGTTGGATTTTTCTTGCCTTTTTTACTACTGTTCACTCTCTGGTCACGACAGGCTTTCTCTGATGATAACAACACTTCCATTTGGCTCTGTTTGGGTTTTTTCCTTGACAGCTCAAAAGTCATGTTTCCCCCAGGTATCCAGGTTGTGGGTGGTTAAAAACAGTTTTTCAGAAGCTTCCAGATGAACCACCTCTCTTAGAAATGTGTGAACCAAGCCACAAGCCCCCTCAAAGTACAGATTTTAATGAGTCATTTCAATTTTAGGAAGCATATTAATCTAAAAGGTGCATGAGCCAGAAAGCAGACTTTTCTCAAGTGGGAGTTAAAAATAGTCCTTGTTACAGGCAGAAGGGAGCTCTCCTCTCACTCCTTGTATATGAATCATTTGCCAGATCCTCACATGAGAAGATGCTGACTTAGGTCACTCACTGTCCCTGGACGTTGCCACCCACAGTCGTTTCAAGAATAACAGCTTGAACTCCTATTGGCTGGTTCCTCTGTAAACGCTGCACAGTGTGTTTAATTCACTTTGGGGCAAGCCATTGAATAGTCAGTCAGTTCTCCCTGAAGACTTCACTTCTTAGTCTGATTGCTTCATTGTGCTGCTCTCCTGAGGACTCAAGTCTAACGAGGACTCCCCAACTCACAGACTCCCTACAAAATGTTCAGCTCTATTCTCTGGTTGACATTTACCAAGCCCCCCCAAAATGCCTTTTATAGTACCACATCTCTGCTCTCTTTCAAACCCTTCATTTGCTAAAGTCTACCCAAAGAAAAAGACAGTATAAAAAAAAATCTACACTTCTCCTTGAAGTCCTTGAAGCTGTGGAAACATTGGTAACTCAATGGACTATGAAAAAGTCTTTTAAAAAGATAAATAACATATCTATAAACACCCCTCCCTCCTTATCCCGAGCTTTTGTCCCCACCGGCAAGAACACGCTCAGGACAACCGGAATCTTCTGCAGCAAAAACTTTATTACTTACTTCTTCAGGAGCAAGAGGAGAAGAGGGGCGAATGGCAAAACCCTGTCCCTTTTATGGAGGATTGTCCTCCGCCTTGGACGTGTTACTCCCTGATTGGCTGCAGCCCATCGACCGAGTTGTCGTCATGAGGAAGGCAGAGCACATGGAGTGGAAAACTACCCCGGCACATGCACAGATTATTTGTTTACTACTTAGAACCCAGGATGTCGGCACCATCTTGTAATGGCGAATGTGAGGGCGGCTCCTCACACCTCCTTCCCATTCTTCCCCTCTTCCCCCTGCCTCCTTCTCTCTGGTATTTATCCATTCACTTGGGTTATTTCTAGATCTTGAGTGTTATGACTGATTTGATACTGAGCAGGGTGCAAATACACATGTATGAAGTGATCATTTTGCTCCCTTGTTGATTGGTACTACAGTGGGTGATATGCTAGGTTTTTTCTTCTTCATTTTTTGAGGGAACGCCCTACTAGTGTTACCAATTAACATTTTTTTCAACAGTACATATTTTTCCTCACCTTTGTCAGCATTTATTTTCTGTTGCTGCTGTTTGTCGCATACATATATATGCACATACACACACATACACATGCAAGCATACACATAAACATACACACACATCCACTTCTGTATTTGCTAGGCATTGGTGTAGCCTCACAAGAGAGAGCTATGTCAGGGTCCTGTCAGCAAAATCTTGCTGGCATATGCAATAGTGTCTGGGTTTGGTGGTTATATATGGGATGGATCAGTTTTTAGTTAGTTTCCTGCACCTGTTGTTGACATCAAGAAACTCATTCAGAAGGCCAAAGAGTTTTGTTTTTCTGTCCTCCTCTTTTTTGAAAATGTATTCTTGTCTCATATGATACATTTGGATCACAGCGTCTTCTCCTGCTATACTCCTCCCAGGTCTCCCTGTACTTTTCCTCTTCCCCAGATCCAGTACTCCTCCATTTCCCTTCAGAAAAGAGCAGGTTTCCCAACAAAAACAAGCAAACATGGCGTAACAAGATGCAATAAGACTAGGTGCAATGCCTCATATCAAGGCTGAATGAGGCAACCTAATAGGAGGGAAAGGATGCCAAAAGCAGGCAAAATTGGGATGTCAGACAACCCAATTCCCACTGTTAGGAGAACCACAAATACCCCAAGCTAAATAAGCACAGAATTATGCAAAGAACCTAGCATAGACCCACAGGCTCTGTGATTGCCACTTCAGTCTCTGTGAGCACCTATGAGCCCTGAATAATTGATTCTGTAAGCTGTTGTGCTAGCTAGTCTTATGTCAACTTGACACACAAGCTAGAGTTATCTTAGAGAGAACATTAATTGAGAAAATACCTTCATAAAATCAGGCTATAAAAAGTTTTCTTAGTGATAGAGCACATTGGACCCTAAGACACCCGTGTTTTCCTGGTGTCGTTGACCCCTCTGGCTCCTACACTCCTTCTTCCCCTTATTCCATGAGGTTTCTTGAGTCTCTGCCTAGTGTTTGAGTGTGAGTCTCTACATCTGCTCCCATTAGCTGCCAGAGGAAGCCTCTCTGATGATGACATAATCTATAAGTATAGCAGAATACCATTAGAAATCATTTCATTGACTCTGTGTATATGGGAGGCACAGGCTCCCACTTGTGACTTGGACTTCAAGTTGGACCAGTTATTGGTTGGTCACTCTTGCAGGTTCTGATCCACCATTGCCCCAGCTATACTCTTCTAAGAGTTTTCCAATGTCTGTCTTATGTTTAGTTCTTTATTCTACTGAACTTTATTTTGTATGTGGGATAAATGGTCTAATTTTATTCTGTTGCATGTATTCAGTTTTCCTAACATCATTAAGAGAATTTTTCTCATTGTGTTTTTTGAGTATACTTGTCAAAATTATTTGATCATATATACTTGGGATATTTCTAGGCTCATAGTTCTATTTCATTTGTTTTTATGTCTGTTTCCATGACAATATTGTTGTGATTAATATGGGTTTTTACTTAACTTGAAGCTATTAATACATATAAAAATGGAATATTATTTATAAGCCAAAGAATGAAAAATACTACATCACTTCAATTGTAGGTAAGATGTTTTTAAAAATAGTAAGAAAGAAGATGCAAAACAGAAACAGAAAGTATAATAGGGGGATAAGAAATGGGAAGACATAGAACAAAGAGAACAGTTTTGTATCTATGTTGAATTACTAAGGCAGTATGAGCCAAACAGCACTATGGGAGAGGAGTGTCAGAAGTATCAGCCATTAGGCTCAGAAGACCAAATGAAGAACAAATTATAAATTGGTAGTGAAGAGGAAAAGAAGTTTATTTTCATTATGGCTATACAGGGAAAATACAGTCAAGTTTATACTGAAAAAAAATGAAGGCAAAGTTCAATGGAGTTTGCATAGCTAGCGGTCTTGGTCACATCATATGCTGGTTGACCATTGGCTTAGACTGATCACCATACAAAGCCTTATTATTTTAAGAAAAGTCACTACTGGCATGAGAGTGTACATCCAGTTATCATTATGAGATGTGCATGTTAGGCTTGTGATGGTAAAATTTAAAATAAACTGAGTAGCAAATTATACCAATCAGGTCTATTGCTATGACAAAATAACTGAATGATTATTTTTAAACTCAATTTAAAAGAAGAAGGAGTTATCTTGGCTCACAGTCGCAGTTGGTCCATAGTTCTTGGCTCTGCCAATCTTGAACCCATAGTAAGGGAAGTCACTGTAGCAGTAAGACCATGTAGCAAGGCTGCTCACCTAGCAGGGCTGTTCAGCTCATGATAGATAGAAGACAGAGTGAGATGTGTAATAGTCACACTTTATCCAGCTCCTAAAATTCCCTTTATCTCCTGAAATTTATGCCCCAGGCTTCAGATGAAGCCTCCAGAGCCTGTGGAGGACATTTTCTACTCAACTCTATATGTAACACAGCTATCATTCCAACAGGAAAACGAGATCAATTGTCCTGAGTCCTAAACTATTGAATAGTGACTGGAAACACAGGTTTGACTCTTTCCTAAACAGCATGTTCCACTGTGGAAATGATTACATAACCTTCCTTTAGCCACAAAACAGAAGACAATCATGAATCAATATATTTATCAAATATGTTTGTGGAGAACCAGACAGCTGGGTTATGGCAAGGTAAGGAAATTGCTGCTACAGTTTTAAATGCCATCTGATGACATTTTAAAAACTAGTGATAGAAACCAGTGGCCAGTTAAGTTAATACACTCCAAACATTTTACTTGATAGTTAAACAGATGTTAGATCAGACCCAGAGTCGGGTGATAAATGGCTTTTAAGGGCACTAAAGAGAACATAAGATAGTTTCAGCTCTCAGTTTCATGTCCAACATTCCAGTTCTCCACAATCACAGAAACTCTATCAAGCCTATCTGCAGAGCATCAACACGAATTAGGCTTTTCAAGAAACTTTAGTTTACACAAAGTGTCATGGTGCCAGTGGTGGAGAAATGGAACTCTAGAAAGGAGGCCATCAGAAAAAAAGGTGCTAAGAAGTGGGAAATGGAAAAAATAGGGTGGTAGGATTTAGCTGAGAACAGGGGAGGGTTGATAATATAGAGGGAGAGGAAGAAAAGAGGGATAAACAACATAACTGATGTTTGAAAAAGCTATAGGGAATGTAATTTTATATTTACTTAAAAGGTGTATATAATATACAAATATATGTGTAAACATACACATTAAATAAAGGTGTGCCACCTGGGATGATATTGCTGTTGTTGTTTTTTTTTTTAAGATTTATTATTTTTTATGTATGAGTACACTGTTGCTATCTTCAGACACACCACAAGAGGGCACCAGATCCTGCTATAGATGGTTGTGAGCCACCATGTGGTTGCTGGGAATTGAACTCAGGACCTCTGGAAGGGCAGCCAGTGCTCTTAACCTCTGAGCCATCTCTCCAGCCTGATATTGCTGTTTTTAAGAGCCATAAATTCACAAAATCCTCAGCCCCAGATGTGAGGAACCTTCTTTTGAGTTTTTAGGGGAGTGGAAGAGACTCCCAAAACAACATAAGCTGTTACTGTTGATCCCAGGAGCTTCAGAGAGCTTCTTCTCATTGCTAAAGACACCACACACACCAAACGTTCTGGACACAGAACTTGGACGAATTGAAACTGGATGCGATCTGGAAGCTTCCTCCCTAGGGACTGTTTCATAGTACTGGAAAGTACTATGCAAGCTGCCAAGGGAGAAAATTGATCCGGAATCCTACCAAGCTTTGACACTATGAATAACAAGAGAACCCACTCCTGCCACTTGCCTAAATGAGTATGAATATTTAACTGCAGCCTGAGTACTTATCCTTATCCCCACAGATAAGTGTCTGTCTCGCCCTTCATCAAAGAAGCTTCCTTTGGTAGCAGACAGATATCATTACAGAAATTTGCAACTAATTAAAATACAGAGAACAAGTGATAAAGGTTGCACAACCCCAGTTGATACACACAACACAACTCCAACCCCTAAAGGTCAGAGAACATCACGAAAGAAGGAACAGAAAGATTGTAAGAGGAAGAAAACCAGGACTTCTGCTAAGAACCTATGTCTTCTATATGTGACTGGCGTGACTGGAGCCAGGAAAATTTAAAATATGACTGCTTAAACAAGACCTCTACAATGTCGTTAGTTAACATGTCCACGTGGTTGAAACTCTGGAAGTGTGGAAAATCTAACAAAAGCTAACCCTGAATGAAGAGCTACAGGCAATCAGGGCTATAGAGAGAGAGACTCAGTATTCCTTAGGAATGAGTTTCCTGATAGATTATCCAATCCCAAGTGGTCATGCCTAAACACACAGACACACACACACACACACACACATACACACACATGTATAAATATAAGAAATGCTGAAAAGACTCAGCAGGCTATATTTATTTATGTATATGTAATAATAATGAAAGAAAATGATATGAACTTGATGGATTTAAGGAACTTAAGGAGGCACCGGAGAGTGACGCAGCAGGGGTGGAATGATATAAATACAGTATTCAAGTATGAAATCCTCAAAAAGATTTGTAAAAGTAAAAAATAATTTCAGAAATTAATAAGCCAGAGAAACTGACAAAGTGAACTGAGATCCCTGGCGGTCCTCTACCAGGATAAGTAAGTCTTCAGAGCTAATGTATGAGGAATATAGCTTTTAAAATAATACACATTAGAGATTTGTTAAGTAACGTGGGTTTTACATGCTCTTACGATACCCAAAAAAGGGTGATTGTGAAATGATGTATATGTTAATTTGCATGATTATTAACATGGATTCACTCACTATATACCAAATCATCATGTTGAGGGTCAGGGTTCATGTAAACCAGTGTCAGAGAGTTTGACTAGCATTCCATCTCTCCACCACTCCCTGAGGCCCCAAGCTTTATGCTGAGCACAGAAAAATGTCATGTTGTATTCCTTACACAAATACAAGATGGGGAGTACTAATTTAGCTAATCACCCTTTCTTCTCTACTCTTCCTGGCTTTGCTCTCCTTCCCTACTTCTTCTTTTTCTCTCTTATGCTTCTCTTCTGCTTTTCCTTGTCTCTATCCTCCCTTCTTATCTCCATATGACTTCAGTCATATCTCAGAGTTTCCAGTTTATGGAAACTGTATGTTGTGAGAAACCTCTCATGATAAAATTGTTCTCCTACAAAAACCAAACAGAACTACAAAAATCTACAATGAGCTTTTTTGTGCCACCTTGACTCTACAACACATGAATAAAATATGACCTTATAATGAAGTTAATTTCTACCACACTTCAAAATGTATATGAAACAGATAAGCTATAGCAAAATCTAACTCCAGAATAACATTCACAGAGGGAAAGAGGATTTAAGGAATGTGCAACTCTGAGCTTGTAACTTTCCTTCTACTTTCTGGGGGCTGGGGCTTGAATAGAGGAGTCTTTGCCCAAACCATACGTGGCCCTTCCAACTACCCATGTAACAATTCAGGGTCGATTTTTTTTTAAGACTTTACATTTCTGCTTTCAGAGGGAAGCACATAGGAAAAAAAATCGTACTTTACATTTGAAAGACTCTCTGAAACATCTGTTTTGGCTCTGAATGAGCCAGGCTTGGTTGGCAGTGGCTGTGTGAAGGCATTCCACTAAGAATCTTGCCCACACAGACAAGCTGCACACATGGAGGCCTCTCAGTTCCCAGAAACCTGTTGTTTGTAGCAATGGCAATTTTACAGAGGGAAGAAAAGTTTCTTCTGTTGTTAGCAGTTCTTACACTGCAGACACTGTCTCTCTAAAGAGCTTTCCTCTGGGATAGTCAGTGGCCTAACAGGCATTCCGTCTGTAGTAAATGCTGTAAAAGTGTTATTTTCATTAGTTCATCTTGGATGTCAGTCATGCAATCTGTAAAGACATGCACTGTTTCTGTTTAGAATATGCTAGATTAAAAAAATGCAGACTTTTGAACTGAAGTATTATGACAGTGTTCAAAAATACTCTAGTTTCTTTTTTCAAGGCATTTTTAATTAGATATTTTCTTCATTTACATTTCAAATGCTATTTATAACTCTTTCCTTAATACACTGAGATATGATTTTGTTCAGAACTCATGAGCTTGTAAGTTGACTATAAACTTTTTTCTTTTAAGATAAAATACTGATGACTGAAAAGAGGCCTTGTTTTTCATGAAGGGACAACAGAGAGGCATGTAAGCTCTCTGGACATAACTTCTACTCATGAGGGTTGTGTTTTTAAAATTAAAAAAAAACCATTTAGTAAAATATAACATTATTGCTTATCAATCATTTTCTTAGTAACTATGTTTTAGAAAAATCAGAAAGCATGTTCAAGTGTAGAGTATTTAAAACCCACTTCCCATTCCTAGAGATAGTCACTCATTACTTTGATGTGTGTCATTCCAGAGCTGAAACTGAAACACACAATGGACCTTGTTTATATTTTCTCTCATTCTCTCATTCTCTCATTCTCTCTCTCTCTCTCTCTCTCTCTCTCTCTCTCTCTCTCTCTCTCTCTCTCTCTCTCTCTTTCTCTCTCTCTCTCTCCCTCTCCACCCCCCACTCTGTGTGTGTGTGTGTGTGTGTGTGTGTGTGTGCGTGCATGTGTCTGTCTGTCTCTATCCTTCTCCTTCTCTCTCTTTCTCATGTACTGGTATCAGTCCCCCAAGGAAGAACCTTGTCCAGCATGATCCATGCTAGAGGTGACTCTAAATGCCATGCCAGTTACTACTAGGTTTCCGAGACTTAGCAAGAAGTTTAGATAAACTTAGATACCAGCATATAAGTCTGATGAGACTGCTCACTCTCATAGTCTATCCAGCAAAGCAGTAGAAGCCTAGATCATAGAGAGCTGGTACCCAAGGCCTGGGAAAGCTGCCCAGTATTAGAGTAGTCTTTACTTCTCATGTCCCACTTGTAACAAACCTCCTCTTAATAAATGAGTTGCACACATATGTTTGTTCATGCATATATGTGTCCATGTACACTGTCACATATAAAATACCTAGATTTTTGATAGAATGGTCAACATTTAAATGACATAAAATTTGTGTTGCCAGCTCTTCAGAAATTGAGGCAAGAATACTGCCAGGTTGGAGCCAGCTGTGGCTACTTAGATGCTTTCAAAATAAAATAAAATCAACAGAGAAAATGAGAAAGAGGGGAGAAAATGAGTGAGAGGTGGGGGCCAGGAATCATACACCAAGTGTGAAGATATGGGTGCCAGGGGAAAGGTTTCATGTTTGTGGTTCAAGGGGCCATGGAGACAGACTGTCCTTTGATATAACATATTATTAAAAACATGGTTAGCACCATAGCCAGGTAGACAACATCATGGCAAGCTCTCTAAAGAAAGCTCAGGTCCATGTGGGACTCTCTTCTTACAGGTGTCACAGGAAAGGGATGGCAGGGAGACTGAAAAGTTTTCTTTTCTGGTTCATGGCCATTCATTGCTGGGGTAATTAGTGAGTAACCAGTTAAAGATGGTAGCGTGATGGATTAGTCATCTTTCCTGGACAGTCCTCTTTCCATTTCTATTAGTTGACGTCAACAGGGCAGCCAATCCAAGAACCCAGAGAACATGTAGCTTTAGTTCTGGAAAATGCTTGGCTGTAGTTACAGGAATTTTCACAATTAAACCAAAGTAGAGGAGTATTCCTAAGCAGCGTGGTCTAGCTAACAACAGGACCCTTGGATATTGTTGCTCTTGTAGTGAGAGAATAGATTAGTACTACCCTGGGGGGTAACTGTTGTATGCCATCTCCTAAAAATGAGCATCTTTTTTCACAGCTTTGATATTTCTTCTGATGATGATAAATGCTAAACCATTTTCTTACTGTTTAGGAACAATACAGTTCATATTTAGATTTTTAATTCATAGCTGGGGAGATGCTCAGTGGGTAAGGTGATTACTGTACCAACATAAAAACCCGAGTTTAGGTCTCCAGCACTCCTGTACAAAGCTAGGCATACCAGTGCATTCTTGTAATCTCAGCACTGGGAAGTAGAGACAAGAGAATAGTATCTCAGAGCTTTGCTAGCCAACCAGTTTATCTGCTTAGTGAGCTCCAGGTTCAGTGAGAGAGTCTGTCTCACAATAATAAGATAGAAATAAAGTAAGACAATCAGTATTGTTCCCTGTACACACACACACACACATACGCTCACTCACATGTGTGCACATATATGTCAGAATTCAGGTGAATGAAAGAGAATCAGAAGTTCAAAATCATCCTTGACTATATAATGAGTTTAGGAGAACCTGTGGTACATGAGACCTTGTGTTGGAAGGAAGGAAGGAAGGAAGGAAGGAAGGAAGGAAGGAAGGAAGGAAGGAAGGGAGGGAGGGAGGGAGGGAGGGAGGGAGGGAGGGAGGGAGGGAGGGAGGGAGGGAGGGAAGAGAGAAGGAAGAGAAGAAGAAGGAAGAGGAGGAGGAAGAGGAGGAGGAGGAGGAAAAAGAGGAAGGGAGGAAACAAAGAAATAAAGAAGCAAAGACAGAGAACAGGGCAAGGCTTTCACCTCTTGTCTCAGAACTCAGAACACTGAGACTGAAGAATTTTAAGTTCAAGATCAATTTCAACTACACTAATTATATTATGTACTATTTAGATAAGATTTAAATTAATACACAATGTGGCATAATATAATAATATGGTAAAATATAATATAATCCAATATGTAAAATAAAGCAAACCCTTCCCTTCAAAGATCGGGGTGATGATTCTTCCTGAGGTGGGGCACATGTGGCCCTTAAGTAGGGGGCCATGTATCCCTTAGAACAAGCTAGAAACATGAAAGGAAACAATTGGTATTCTCTCACCCCCCCTCCCTTCTTCTCCCCCCCACCATGGTCCTTCCCTCTTCTGGGTAGCTCCACAGTCAAGCCCTGTGCCCTGCTGTTGTGAAGAGATCTCTGCTTCTTTATTTTCCAGTCATATATAACCCTGGGAAATCATTTTTGTCTCTCGAATTTCCTACCTGGTAATTAAATGAGAACCCAACACAGAGTGTGAACAATGCTTGTAAAATCATGACAAATGACCTTGCAGTTTCCTTTGACCAAGATATTTACTGGGTATTTTGAAATCAGTCATTCTCTGGTTTCTTTATAAATGTTTTAAAACATGAAGAGTTCAAATTTTTGTGAGGAAAGTTTTATTTTAAAGTATCCCCTTTTTTTGGGGGGGGGGTATTTTTGGGCTTTGACCACAAAGACTTTTACACATAACAAAAGTCTCATTTAATTATGAAAGGAATTCATTCTTATTAAAATAATTAGAAAATGCATTCATTAAATATAACATTATCCATTGTGCTCTCATCAAACCACAAACACCTCTGATAATATTTTGATGTCATTTTTTGAATTTTTCTTTTCTTGAGTATGTATTCATTTATTTTACATAATTAAAGTCATGTTGTATTTACAGTTCTCACACCTGCTTTTCGTGTACTTAATATTTCAGCACAGACATTTTTTGCATTCGTTTATGGAGCCTTTCTCAAGATACTTTTAAAAGTAACTGTTTTTGCCTGTGGGGGTCCATGTTTGTAATCCTAGCATTCAGAAGACCAGTGTAGGAGGATATCGAGTTCAAAACCAGCCTAAACTATATAGCAAAACCCTCCCTCAAAACTAAGTAAACTCTCTCTTCCAAAGCCAAATATTTTAAAAGATGAAGTGAAATTGTCTAATAACTAGGTCTGTCACTTTTTCCACTTTTTGAAACCATAATATCTCAGAAGTTTTGGTTGTAATTTTAGAACACTGGTTTCTGCCCATTAGAATGACACAATCCCTTTACGTAGTCTTTCTGAGGGGTCTCTATGTCTGAAGGCAGTAGCAATCTAGCAAAGTTCTATTCACTTTCTCATAAATACTTAACATCTTACATATTTAATACCTACTTTCCAATATTTCCCTCTTTTCCTCCTTCCAGGACCATCTATATGACTGAAAGTAAAAGCACGCATTTCTAATTGTACCTTTCCCAAGGTTTGATCTACACTGTTGTTTTTTCAATGGAAAATCTTCACACATTGTCTTAGTGGTCTGCAGAGAAGGTGACAGTGGTACCCTAAGATACTTAGCTGAAGCAAAGAGAACAAAGGGTGCCTAATTATGCAAATAAATGCCCATCTGCTAGAGCTCTTCTGCCTGGAGGAACTTGAAGGGATGAGAAAAGTTGGCAGTTTAGACTTTGCCTCTCTGGGTGATTATTGCTCCTTATAATTAAATTTAGAGCTAACTATTAGGAGAATAATGTCTAGGGCTGCTAAGCACTCAGAAGGCAACATTAGGGAGGCGAGGGTTGGCACGAATGATTCAAGCTTATTCAAGGATCATCATCTATAGAAGAGGGGCTGTCAACCTTAAAGCTATATTGTGAGAAATTCGGGGGATGAGGGGCTTTTATGGGAAAGAAAAGAAGCTCAACAAGACAACATAGAGGAAGGCTTTGTAGGAAGTATGATCTCAGTCCCCAGTTCTAACTCTCCACTTGTTTCACTGACCAAAACATCCCAACTCCCCTTGACCTCCCAGAATTTGTTCTGCATTTTCTTAAAGCAGACATACTGGTTTTCTGTACATCAACATCAAAGCAATTGCCTTGCTTTGTGTTGGTTAATGCATAGAACTGGAAACTAGGGGGAAGTCTTACAAAAGTCATCAGATATTCTATGCTATATTCTTTTTGTTTTGTTTGTATGTTTGGGGGTGTTTTTGTTTTTGTTTTTGTTTTTGTTTTGTTTTGGTTAGGTTTGGTTTTGGTTTTGGAGACAGGGTTTCTCTGTATAGCCCTGGCTGTCCTGGAACTCACTTTGTAGACCAGGCTGGCCTCGAGTGCTGGGATTAAAGCTGTGTGCCACTATGCCCGTCCCTTCTATGCTATATTCTGTAACCCAAAGAAAGACCATGTAGCATTTAACTTCTTTAAATACATGGAAAGAAATGAGCACCTGAAATATTCAAATGCTTCATGTCACTCATTTTCTTTTTAGTGTCATATGATATAACCCAGACTCACCTTGGATTCTTTGTCTCCCTGCATTTGTCTCCCATGTACTGGGATTATAGGTGTATACTGCCACACCTTGCACCATGTCTTCTAATTTCTTCAGTTCGAGTACTATGTAGACTCAACCTTGTGTGGCATCCAAGATTAGACCTGCTGCTTTCAGGGGGTAGGGAGATACACATGCCTCCCATTTTCTAATTATTTTACAGATACATTATCATCATCATCATCATCATCATCACCACCACCACCTAATATATGGAAGATTTTGTCTGGTCTATGTGCCAACTGGCACTTTGTGGTGACAAGTGACAAAATCTAATTCTAATTTTCTTTAATGGAAACAAAATAAACCAACAAAACAAGGATGAAATTCAAAGGGAGGATTGAAAAATGAAGAGTGGCCGGTGTGGTTTGCTGGGTCAAATCATGCCTTTGGACCCTTCTGCCTGATGTTCACATCTCTTTATTCTGGCTCCCTATTAGAAAACTTTTAAAAGAAATTTCTTTTCTTGTAGTTCAAAGAAATATACCCCAGGCTCAACCTTCCTTCTCCAAAGTCTAAACATTAGGGCTGAAGGGCATCTTTGTCTCATCTACTCTGAATCCTAGATTATGTTCACATCAGATGATATGTTCAATCCACACCAGGCACTTTGGCCAGGGTAAAGTTAGATGTTTTTTTTCTGCACATTTGTGGTTCTCAACCTATGAGTCCTAACACCCCTGCCCTGAGGAGGGACAAATGACCTTTTCACTGAGGTCACCTAAGACCATCAGAAAACATGAAATTTACCATTATGAAGTAGCAATAAAACTAATTTTATGGTTGAGTGTCACCACAACATGAGGGTCACCACAACATTAAGAAGCACTGCTGTATATGAATTGGGGTATAACCTAGCTTAAGAGCTGTTCTACTCAAGTTCCTCCTTAACATCTTTTTATGGGATGAATTATATCTCTCTCAGAATCCCTAAGTATCTCGGGATGATCTGATTTTGACGATAGGGTCTTTAAAAAGATAGTTAAGAGATCCATGTGTGGAATCTAATCCAGTATGATTTGTTTCCTTAGAACAAGCGATTAAGATATAATGAAGAGGATACAGGGACAAAATTGCTATTTACAAGACAAAACAAGAGCCCCCAAGGGAAGAAAATGATTTTATAGAACATATACCCTGGCCTTTTAACCTCCATAATAGTGAAAAAATATATAAATCTTGTTAAAGGCACAGAGTTAATTATATTATTTCCTTGGTTGTGACAATCCAAGGAAACAAATACACCACCCTAGTCATGAGTAAATCCTTTCTTCTGATTTTCTGTTATGCCTTGTAGTTCAATTATGTATACATATGCATATCTTATATCTTTCTTCTATGACCATAAATCTTTGTGCAAAATATCTAAGATT
Source organism: Mus caroli (assembly GCF_978045245.1). Classification (NCBI taxonomy): domain Eukaryota; kingdom Metazoa; phylum Chordata; class Mammalia; order Rodentia; family Muridae; genus Mus; species Mus caroli. Next base: position 51,229,085 of record NW_028227264.1, read on the forward strand.
AACTCACTTTCAGAGTACTCATAATATACTCATCAATTCATCAAATGATTATAACATAACTAATATAAACCATGAATACAAAACATACTAGGCACTTAATAATTTTTTTTACTAAGGAGATAAATGTGATCCTAAAAGAAACAGGTGACAGACATAAGTCATTATGGAATAGCAATTATTAAAGAATAATAATCAATTGAAGAACAACTAAAATCATGTAAGCATATTCTTCATATTGTATCAAACACACTGAACATATGTCATGCAGACTACCATGTTAATTAGTTTCATGTAGTCTCATGTGGTTTTCTGTAGCGCTAAGTGCTTGAGTGATATTAACAAGTCATCACTATTGTAAATTCCTTATGTGATCCTAGAAGAACTTTATAAAGCTGAATAGAAAGGGGTTTGAGAATTTAATTGACATATTCCCTAAATAATGGGATTCCCAGGTAAGAGTATTAACTGAAATTTCTAATAATAATTTTAATACATTGACATCGACAGTTTATAAAAATACAACTGCATGGAGTAAACTGTAAGGGTGCACTGCCGTTCTTATTCAACAAATATCTACACACCTTAATTCCAACAGAGACCTACATTTTGTCAGGAATCTATTTCATTTCTTATTATAGGCTCTATGGCTCTCAGGGAAACCATCCATGTCCAACAGGAGGCTACAGCTTCAAAAGGAAGCCAGGTGGGATATCCCTTCCCAGGTCTCTGAACCTTGAGCTATGTTAGAAGTTGCAAGGCACAGGAGAACAGAGACAGTTAGAGGGATTCCATTCTACCTGCAGTGCCCTGCCAGAAGAGGTCAAGTGTATTCATGCTACATTTGTTCTTGACTATCTATCTAGAAATCCACCAATCCAGTTCTGGGAGGTGGAATGCTCCTGAGGTTTAGACCAGAGGGATTGTCCCCAGTAGTTCTCCCACATGTACCCACAGGGCAAAATGGACCAGGAAAATGCTGATCAGAAGCAATAGGAAATATAAGGCAGAAGGCACAGAGAAGCTACCTGCAGCAAAACTGCAGCAGACAAGATTGCCCTAGTCACAGAGCTTCACTTCCTGTTCCAGAAAGTATCTGCTTCTTCAAATGGGAGCTTTGGTTCAGGGCTCCTTGCCTTTGTCCCCTCCAATGAGATGGTCAGTGTATCTAGAGTGGACTGACCTATTTCTCACAGGTAGGATCTTTGCATTCCCTGACCAAATGAAGGAATGGCTCATTTCTCAGGGATTTTTGAAAAAGTTAGATCTAAATATATATTCAAGTTTAACACTAGTAATAGTAATTCCATTAGTGAGACTTTGAGCCTTAAGAAAATGCCCCAGTACAGGGGACCACCAGGGCCAAGAAGTTAGAGTGGGTGGGTAGGGGAGCAGGGCAGGGGGAGGGTATGGGGAACTTTCGGGATAGCATTTGAAATGTAAATAAAGAAAATATGTAATAAAAAAATAAAGAAAAAAGAAAACTTTAGCCTAGTAGCAGACACATTTCTTTGTTTCTCCTTTGTGAAGGGAGAATGAGTTTCATCTCTATATGATACTTCCTGTAAGTTGAAAGAAGAGGATTTATATGCATAGATGGGTGTTGAGAAACCAGAAGACAGGTGATCATCCTTTCTCCCTTTTAGACAGTGTTTTCAGAGCAAGTAAATTAATTCAAGTATATGCATTGGAACCAAATTGTTTAGGATTAGACACGGGGAAATCCACTAGAAGTCTAATAAATGAGTATGGGTGGTATCAGTGACAGATGTTACTGCATTTTACATAGGAAGGCGATTACATGTGTGAGATTAAGAATGAAAGCACATGTTGCATGTAATTTTAAAAACCATGCATACTCCTTGCCTGGTGCCATGGCTCTGAAATCAGCCGCTGCCAACCGCTATCTCACTCAGCTCCCACAGCTAGCTTTGCCAAGCCATCCTGGTCTCACCTCAGCTTGGCCAAACTGTCAGTTCTGAAACTTTTCCCATGAATACCAAGAGAACTGTACTCCCTCTCCAAAGGCCAACCATCCCATGGCTAGCTCCACCAATGTTCAAAGGCTATGCCTTTTCTCCTGCTCACCTGAATTGCCACAGATCAAAAACAACAGATAGCCTTAGTATTTTAAAACTAGCCAGATAACTCAATTGCTGGGCACAATGGAATCTATTGCCCTAACTCATCAGCTATTCTATATCAGAATTCCGAAGGCCTATCGCTTCCCCTCCTCTTCCTCCTGGGACCAAGAAATCCCACGGTTTGTTTGTTTGTTTGTTTGTTTTGTGTTTTTCTTCACCTAGCAATTGGCTTCTGCCATCTTTATTGGCACAATCAGAACCAGTTAGGGAAACGCCTTTCTCTACAAGAATAGAAGGAGCCAGATTCACGATTGATGAGGAAATAGACACAAGTGCAAGATGGTTCTAAGACTGAGACTTCCTGTAGCTAAACCAGGAATATGCTCGGGAAAAAAAAAAAAGAGCTTTTGTAGGGCAAAGAATAATTGAGTTTAGGTTGCAAGAAATCAGTTCATAGGACTGGAGAGATGGTTCAGCAGTTAAGAGCAATGTCTGCTCTTACAGAAGTCATTGGTTCATTATGCAGCGTAGATGTGGGCAGCCAACAACAGTGTGTAACTCCAGCTCCAGTAGATCTTGTTTCCTTCCTTCTGGTCTCTGTGTGCACTGCCTCTGTGTGGTACCCAGATACAAGTAGGCAAAACACATATGTATATAAAATAATGCATACACACACATACATCAAATTTTTAAACATAAAAAGAAATCAGTCCACTTGATTATGTCACCATCTTAGTTACTTATAGGAGGCATTTTTATTTTCTGGTAGACGTCATAGCCTATTAGATATCCCGTAGGTTTTAGCATTATGTGTCAGTCCATGGTGCACAGAAGCTGTGCCTGCCTGGCTTGTTTCTGGCATGTGTTAGATATCAGATATCAGTGGCTCAACCTCTGTGTTGTTTTTGTTCACTCAGCAACTATGCCCCTGTAGTTGAGCTACATTTCCCTTCTTTTCCCCCAAGGCAGTGTGCCCTTTTCCTGTGTGACTCTTGGTATGAGTTTACTCAAGGAGCTCTGAGCAGGAGTGGAATCCGTGCTAGGCCAATGTTTCCTCCTTTCCGAATCTTTAATCTTGAAAATGATAACGAAAACTGCAAGAAGAACTAACCTTGATTTGTCCTAGCAACAGTGTGTTAAAAGGATTATCTTTACTTGGTAATGCTGGAGATGCAACCCAGGAATACCACAGAGCTACATCTCTGAACTCCCCCCATGCCCCCTGAGCTTGCATTTATTTATTTGTGTGTATATTTCATATGCCATAATGATCAAGTAGAGGTCAGAGGATTACTTGCAAAAGCTAGTCCTATTTACCATATAGTTCTAAAAATAAAACTTAGGTCATCAGGCTTAGCAGCAAGTATCCTTACCCACGAAACTATCTTCAAGTATTTATCCTTGATTTTAAAGATAGAGTCTCACTACGTTGCCGAGATTGAAAATGAACTCTCTACCCTTTTGCCTCTGAATCTTGACTGCTGGGTTATGATTGTATACTGCTGGATTAGGATTGTATACTATCATTCCAAGGATAAAGATGATCTGTTTTTCCTACATAGATGTTCCCTAAAGCCTAAGTAGATTTCTGAATTTCCACAAATCCAACTTTCCACCCTCAATTACAACTACCAACGTCTCTTGATTTCAATTGTGAAAAGCTTTATGTTGAAATCATACACTCAGCATATTCCTTTGGTAGCCCTGTTCCAAATCATTGAGGACAACAGTGTATCTAATTTTCTATGAAATATAGATATCAATTATTTTTTGAAAACCTCCTAATATTTGAATGCCATTCTTATTAAAATGTAAGTATAACCTGGATTTTGTCTATAAAAGGTTAAAACCAAAACTATTGAAAAAGAGGGCACAGAGGTGGAATATTCCATCACACTTATTATAAACCTGTTAGAACAAGTTAAAGCAAGTTGGAATGTGTCTGACCATTGTTTGAAACTGGGCAATGCATAACAATCCACTCCTGATCTGTTGAAGTGATCACTTCTCAACTCTTGAGTTGCTTCCTTAGCTCTTAATTAGAATCCATTCTTCAGTATTAATATCAAAGAACCAGAATCAACAGTCACAACATCTTCTAATTATTAGCACTGCACTAGCATTTATTTAAGGATTGCTGGATTTGATTGCTTTGGCCATCAAACATAAAATGGATAAAGCACAAACTGTGTTTAGTTTGTGTTTGCAAGAGTGGAGAGGAGGGAATTTCTCTACTGCTGGTAAATTGTAAATTTGTAGACGCTTTAGGGAGTTGTTTGGTTGTAGCTAGGAATATGAAAAATGTAAATACTCTATAAGCCAATAAGTTTGTACACTGGCAAGTTTTATGCAAGCCCCAAGACATATTTCTTGTAGTATTGTTTATGATAGAAGAATTGAAAATAACCTGTGAATTTGGCAATGGAAAGAATAGATAACTAAAATGTATAACACTGTGCTGCATATGTTTTAAAATGAGCCAGGTTTATTTGCATATAACATGGATAACTCACAAACAATGATGAATGAAAAAAAATCCTAAAGTTACAAAGTGATGTATAGCTATAGCATCGTACCAAAACTATAAACTTTATAAAACGCTTACAGAGCCACACTGTATGTGAAGATGTATACATATGTATAAAGGTGCATAAGATAAAACTGTCTTGAGAGCCAATTCACAAATTCCTTCTCATTGCTTATAAGAATGGAAAAAATATTGGAAGTAAAGGAAAGTGAAAACTTGAATTTTCACACATATGCATGCACAGAGAGAGAGGGGGGAGGGGGAGAGGGAGAGGGAGAGGGAGAGGGAGAGGGAGAGGGAGAGGGAGAGGGAGAGGGAGAGGGAGAGGGAGAGGGAGAGGGAGAGGGAGAGGGAGAGGGAGAGGGAGAGGGAGAGAGATCTAAGATTTTACTTCTCTCTTTAAAATGACTTTGAAAGAATTTAAATGGCCAATTCTATGTTGTGGCAGTGTTGACACAGTGCATTATTCCCTGTACTTCTCACCTTTGCAAAATAAAGGTCCTCTTTAAAGTTTGCTGTGAGATGCTTGATTTATCCATTGACTTTTCAGTGAACCCATCACTTGCTATTATATATAATATACATAGATATCAGTGGTTCAACCTCTGTGTTGTTTTTGTTCACTCAGCAACTATGCCCCGGTAGTTGAGCTACTTTTCCCTTCTTTTCTCCCAAGGCAGTGTGCCCTTTTCCTGTGTGACTCTTGGTATGAGTTTACTCAAGGAGCTCTGAGCAGGAGTGGAATCTGTGCTAGAGAGTTCCTGTATATATATAAAAAAAATCCTTTACCTGGTACCACCAAGAAGGAACAAAAATGATATGCCATGACCTGTTCTTCTCTCGAGGATCATATAATTTTAGACTTTGAAAGTTCCTATGGGGAAAAGTATTCGTAGGTTTGAGGATGTCTCATTGTGAAATGTTTTAATAGGTTGATGATATGAAATTATTGCACTTGCCATGAAATTGCATGTAGGTGGACTTCTCTCTTTGAAAACATAACAGGAAAATCACTACTTACAAAAGGTCAAATTAGGGTGTAATTGTCTATTTAAGAGGGAATTAGTCATTCTTAAAGTGATTAATTGTAGGTCTCTTCTCTGAACACATAAAATTGTGATGGTATTTAAAAAAAAGATCTCTTTATGTCTGTCTTTTGTTTTGGTGGACAATGTGGCCATTACGTAAAGTAGTATATAGGACAAAGAAAACCTTTTACCTGGTGTATATTGTTACTGGCATACAGTGAGTTCAGTACTCATAGAAACTTTACCTTTATAATCACTTCAGGGATAGCCCAGAGGTGAGATGGGTAACTTTATTTAGCATGAGCTAGAGACTCACCATTATTCCCTGGTGAGTCTCCATTACAGATGCCAGTACCAATTGTTAACTGATATAGCAGAAAACATGCAAAAGATTGCAGCAGGAACAGACAGTGAAGAAGGTGGCTGATTCGAGCTTCTGAGATGCTGAAGGACCAATTCTGCTCTTATCAGAATTTAAAATAAAGTCTAGGGGGTTGTTGTTTTGTTTATGTCTTCATTTTGGTTTTGGTCTTTATTTTGGTTTTTGTAGAGAAAAAGATGGGTTCATTAATAAAAGAAACTGAAATAGTGGGAGTTGAGAGCAAACCAGAGGAATTTCAGTACTATTGCTAAGGGATTTCTCTGAAAGAGCTACATCTTTAATAGAAACTTAGTTAATGTGTGTTGACTAACTGAGGCTCTGGCCTGTATGTTGAATGCACTGCATGAGGTTGTATCCTCTTGGGATACCAATGGGGGGTTTGACTCTGCAGTGGACCCAGTTCACTAATTCTGGAAGTGAAAGTGGAGCAGAGGCCACAGCTTTTCAGTTGCCACCTCGGAGGATGGTCTAGAACTTACTGTACTGAGTTCATTCTCTGCACAGGGCTTTTGACTGCCCTGTCAACACTCTGCTCTTCATTCCCTGAAGAAACCAGGTTCAAAAACAGCTAAGAAATGACAAGGAAGCCAAAAGGCCAGGCCACTGTGGGGAGTTAGGGGAGGGGTGGGACTAAAGCAGAGAGGGGATCGGAAGCATAGAGAGTCAAAGACTTATTTACCACATTTTATAAACAAGCTTTATTTTTAAATTTCTGGTCTCTTAAGAATCCTGATAAGCTTCAGATGCTGCTTCTGTTCTTTTCATTAAAAATACATGGTGTGAGACCTTTCTCTGGGAATCCTCTTCCTAATATCAGGGAGGAAAACGATATCCTAATATCCTGGACTGACTCCTGCTACAGTCATGGATATCCTTAATAGAAGCTGGTAAAAGTCCCTAAGTCCCAGGGAGAAGCTGTCAACCACTGTGCTCTTTCCTACCTGGATGTGGTCTGCTATCCAGGAGCTTCTTTGTTTGACCAGACTGTGAGGCACTGAGGTAGATAGATGAGGCTCAGAGGACCTGAAAGGTCCTTCTTATACCTTCTTATACCTAAAAAGAGGGGGGAGGGAATGTATAAATGCATGTGAGAAAAGCGAATTTGTGAAACTTTTCAAAATTAAAACAAAGACCAAGAAGTGATCTATGCTATACATAAAGAACAGTTTGCCTGTAAAGATAAGAGGCTCTTGTTGCTAGGCAACAGGCACAAGACAATGATGAGCCAGGAAGGTAGAAGTCATGAGTGTTTTTATGTGAATTCCTGTCAAAATAGGAAGCCTGCTAATAAGCTTCTCCCACAATGGAAAAATGGCTGAAATGGAGACATTACAGACTCAGAGAGGTGAGTTATCTTGAGTTACTTTGGCTAGCATAAATGTGATACAGCTAACACTTCTGTTAATGGAGAGTGATCTCTTTGCTCTAGTAGGCATGTTTCTACTTTCCCATTTTCTACTCAATGACTGTAACATTCCAGGCACTGATGTCTAAACATACTTAGCAGCTACCATGGACAGAGGCAGTGTTTTATTATCTTAGCCGTAGGAATGCAGCTCATCTTGAATGTAAAGCAAGGATGTGCTCCATCACCCACCCAGAAAAGGACTCATTGTCACTTAAAAGTGAGATTCACTTGACAGGTGATGGCAATTGTTCAAGTGTACTTGATAGCACAGTTTTCTCCCAACCCCCAGGAATATGAATGTTTCAGGAACCTTAAAGAGTTTGAGGTATATCTGAGCATGGTTTTTATTCTAGATCATTGTAGATTTTGGAATTCATATTATATTATTGCTACTTCCAAAAGAAAGTTATATGTGATCAAAGAAGGTAAGTTTCTTCCCTCTTTGCTTCCTCTGGATTTTGCAGAAAATTAACAAGGAACTTTTAAATTACTTTAAGTCTGAAAGGCAAGGATTGTTAGGAAATGCCCAAACTCTATTATCATAAGATTCAATAATAATTTATTTACAAATTTGGCATCATAAAAATTGATGGTATTTATTAGCTGTCAGGAAGATATTTATTACAGGTGAATTACTACAATATTCTTAAATTTTATTTGAAGATTCCAAAAACTCTGAACACAGACCAGCACTGCTTATAGCTATAAGTTACAGTTTAGCCCCCCAAATAGTGGATGTCCAGGTTTCTGACAGTTTCTCCAGGTTTTTCTTACACTGTGGCTTTGAATTAGATTCCAAAGTGATTAAAGTAGACTTTTTATGTGCTTTCCAGTGCTCCAGCCATTTTGTAAGAGCCAAAAACAAGCTAAAGAGAAGCCAAAAAGGAACTTAAACAACTGGAGAAAATCCCACAATTCTTCACATGACTATTTACAAAAGATTATTGCTTCAAATTCAATTCCATTGCTTTGTAGAAATGTGTTGTAGTGGGTTGTTGTTGTTGTTTATATGTGTGTGTATACACCATGTATGTGCAAGGAAACTCCTTGAATTTGGAGTGATAAACAGTTGTATGAAGCCAAATGTGGTGTTGGAAATGACTCAGGGTCTCCGGAAGACTAATAAGCATTCTATGCCCTCTATAGCCGTGCCATCCATTTCTATACCCTCTATAGCTTCAATTTCTATTCCACATACATCTCCTTAAAAAGTGAAAAAAAGGCTTTCAAACTGATAATTGAATGCACAGCATTATTCATAATGCCCCAAGGGGGAAACATCCAAGGGTCTATCATTGAATAAATATATAACCAATATCAGCTTTAAAAATGAACGAAGTTCTGATGCATCATGAACAGCATAATGAACTTGGAAAGCATGAAAAAAATCAGCCAGGTACAAAAGAATAGATAATGTATGCTTCTGCACATGTTAGGTGCTTAGAATAATCAGATTTGATGGTTCAACTTCCACTTAATGTCCTATGGCTGAAGATTGTGGAACAGGCTGTTTGTTCAATAGGTGCAAATTTTTCAAATAAAATGGTGAAAACTTCTGAAGCTCAATAGTGACAATGGCTGCATCACAGTACAAATATAGTTAATGTCATTGAAGAATACACTTAATGCACAGATAATAACTTTAACATTATGTGTATTTTGTCATAGAGAAAAACAATAATCTTGAAAAAGAGCATTGTTCATCTACATGGAACCTTTGAATTCCTCCTTGCTGACACTTTATCCTTCTGCTTCTTTCTCCTCTGACCTCAGGTTTAAAAATACAGCAGCAGCAACCCCAGAAGCCTTAATTTAAACTCTAATAGGATGCTACAAGGTCAGTTAAGTAATTTCCTCCCCTGGAAATGTAACTTTCTTGATATATTATTTATCTACCAGTTGGCTTGCCACTTCCAGCCACATACTTGAGACATCACAGAAACATCAAAAGGACAGTCTAATTTTTCTCTGCTTAGGTTAGCGATTCAAGGGCACATGGCATGGTACAGATGGCAGAGCCACAGACTGGACAGATGGCCTAATCTTTATCCTGAAGAAAGTGCTTTGGGGGATTTAGACCCAGTTATACCAGACCATGGATAAGTCATACTTTCTCTGCAGAAAATAGTAAAGCAAGAAGAACAGAGAAGCTACTCTAGGTGTGTGTAGGTATGGTTCACCAGACAAGAGGTGTGAAACACTCTTAATGTCATAGTACTAAATCTAGCCAGGTTAAATGTACTGCTAAGGAGGTATCAATGTCACAGCTAGATGTCATTTCTCAGATAGATGAATCCTACCACCCTACAGCACCACCCATATTTTCCCCTATCTTTGAAGGCAAATCTAAAAATAGCCTGGAGAGTGTGTGTGTGTGTGTGTGTGTGTGTGTGTCTGTGTCTGTGTGTATCTGTGTGTCTGTGTGTATGTCTGTCTGTCTGTGTTTGTGTGTGTGTCCTTTAAGTTAGATCTTTGAATTAGACCCAAGATGGAATTACTGTAGATAATACTTCGAACTATCTCCTGACTACATATTAAAAATCCCAATTTTAGACCATGAATCTTCCTTTCATCATGTCTTGACTACTAACTGGGACTCTAAAAGGCTTTCTTTTCACTGACATATAAGCTCCCAATCATTTTCTATGTCCAAAGAGATACATGGACAAATGTAACATCATTTTAAAAGCTGTTGAATAACCCAAAACATCTGGGACATCTCATACCAGTTACTGTCCATGCTAACCCTGAGTCTAGGAACCATAGGTGGGCTGTTAATAGAACCTGGATATGTTAACTTGAAAGCCATCTGTAATGTATCAGGGACTATTAACTTCTACAGATACTTATCTTCAGTTTCTAAAGATTTCTATCTTATCAATGGGCACGTATCTGAGAAAAAAGCTTCATGGTTTTAAGAATGACAATTAATAAGCATTGTTAGTAATTTTGTTGTGTTTTATTTTAGGATTTAAAAACTTAATATTGCAAAAGGGACTTTTGAGAATGTCTTTTATTCTATGAATTTTAACATGGCTCATCATTAACTTTCAACAGACAAACACTGGCAATATGTAGGCTGAATCAATGTCTCAGTGACAATAATAAATAAATGATTGGGGGAGTTAAAATGTCCCACAATTTCGTGATGTAAAAATGTATTAGAAACTAACAGAAATCGAGTTTTAGCTTCCTTGAGATTTGCCTGTATGGTATATATCTCACTATTTGTTTGTAATCAAATCACTAAACATTTGTTAAACCAAAAATGATGTATTTCTACAAGGGTGTAACAGGAAAGGATATAAAACAGGGATTTTTCCCCTGTTTACTAATTTTACTGCTAACCATTACAGGAGTAACACACTGAAACATTTTTAAAATACAAGCCAGGGATTCCAAATCAATAGGCCAATACATGGGACTATGAAAATTTATAGAATGGCTTATTATGGTTCAAAGTGAGGAAATTTCTCCAAGACTGGGTGGACTGGAGGGAAGGTCCTCATGCCTTTGTGGATAGTCTCAAGCCCCCAACACACCTTGGGATTCCAATCACCTTAGAACAGGGGTAACACAGATTCCTACACTAAACGCTACCTTGTTAGTAGCTTTCAATTACCAGCCAGCAATTAGCAAACTCTAGAGAAAATGTCTGAGAGAGAAACATGTCCAGAGTATTTATTAGTTTAAACCATACTGCCAAATGTAATCAAACACAAGTGACATCATAGTCTCCAAGAGTCTTTCAAAAGTATTCCATGCTCTTGAGTCCCAGCCCAGACATGTCTGAGATGGAGCCCAGAAATTGGAAGTTTTAATAGCACCCAAATTTAAAGAACAGACTAGACAAAACTGGGGAGAAGAAAAATGACAAAAATATTGTGGGACGCCTGACTCACCAGCAAGAAAGACACCACAATAGGATCCTTCTGCACACGTTTATTGGGCTGCGCATTGTCTGTGTAGGCGAAAGACTCCGAGCCCTGGGCCTCTCTTATATACTCTCTTATATACTCTCTATCAGTTCCCATCCACTCACAGCAGGCCACATCACCTCACCAGGTACGCAGCTTCAGCTAATCAGGGCAGCAGGGGCATATCTCCACCAAAATGGCTTCGCCAGTAACCTGGTACACCTGCGCAGCTCTCAGGATGTTTGTGGTTTATATGAGGAAGTCAGGTGCAAGTCATACGACTTAGCTGCAGTCCCTGGCGCCTTTGGGACTGCCGCCACATCCGCTCCCCACAAAATATGATGTATTGAAGTATACAATAATTTATACAATTTTATAGGCAATGGGTTCTATAATATTATGAATAAGTTTAAATTGTCTTGCTTTTTTTGTTCTTGCTGCCAAATATTTCATCATCGTTAACTGCTGCATTTGTGCCTGCATGTATGACCAGGGCTTGTAATATATCTTGTAACATCATTGTACTGTCTGCATCCTGGATATCTATGCCTGCAATGTGCTTTCTGCAGGATGCAAAAGGCTTTTCATGGGATACTAGCTTACTTCTTGTTATCATTTCCTCTATCATTATAGACAGTTGCATTTTGAACCATTGAATCTCTTATCACCAAGCTGGGTACCACCTTGTTCAACTGCTTCTATCTTTCTAGCATCCTGCCTTCAGATAGCAGGGCCAGCTGAATCCCTGGTAACTTTTTATTGAAATTCATTGTACAAAGAATTCCTTATAGAAATGTTTGTAACCCACATGTAGACAGGCACTTCCTATAAAGGAAAGTGCAAGACAGGACACTCTTTCCCATCATATAAGGGCAAGCTACACACACACACACACACACACACACACACACGCACACACACGCACGCATGGAGGCAGGGAATTTACAAGAGGTTCTTAGCTATTAAGAGCTTGTCAAGGCCTGTGCCAGTAGAGTTGTCAAATATTCCTCCTGACCTCCAACACTAAAACAAGGGCATGTATAGAGTGCATGCAATTCAAAGCCCTGTGTTTTCTAGCTGTTAAAAAAAAAACTTATAATAACTTCTACAAATCAAGGCCACAGTAAGGAAGAGTGAGGTCTACAAACATCAAGATAAAGCTACTGTTGATACTCCTATGTCCCAGCCTGTGCTCTACTACTGGCAAGAGCCTCTCTTCATAATGGCATACTTTTATTTTTTAAGTTTCTTATTATGAAAATTGACAACAATAGAAAAGGAAAGGGAATGCTATTTTGAACGCCACCAGCAACATTTCAACTGCAACAAATTCAACTGATGCCCAAGCTAATTTTACCGTTACACTCACCACTCCTTTTCCTATGAGAAGAATTTCAGGGTACATACATTCCATCTATAACTGTTTCAGTGTGTATTTCTAAAAGAAAATAAGTTAAAAACATTACAATAATGTCATAATTACACTGAAAAATCAATACACTCCCAAAATCCTGTGAGGGTTCAAGTTTTCTGTTGTTTCACAAATATATATGTTTTAGTTTATTCAGATTGGGATGCAAACAATGGTCATATGTGTCAGGTGATTGGTATTTTCCTTATGTTCTCTCAACCTAAAAATTTCACTTTTATTCTAATGCAATGCTGAAAATTCTTGATTATTATGAGCAATCCCTTCTAAACAGTCTTGGAGGTTTGATCAAAGACACATATTTCAATCACTCCATTTGGGTAGGAATGAGGTTCTGCATTTCTAACAAGCTCACACTTAATATCATTCAACAGAGCAAATGCAAAGCAGAAAGGTTATGACATGCTTGCAATCTGGATTTTGCTGATTGAATCTTCTTAATATGTTTTAACATGCTCCTCTAACCCATATCTTCTGAAGTGATGCTTAAGTGTAGAGACTTGTTCAGATTTAGAGATGCATATAGCAGCATGTAGGTGGTGTTTAGTTCTTGCCAAGAAACAAGAGACATGATGTGTTATTATTTCTTTCTCGCTACTGCTAGCATCAGGGTTTATTTCCACTTATTCATAAGGAGGTATCAAGCTTTTATGTTCTAATAATCACTACTTTATTTATTTATTAGGTACAATATAATCATAAACCATAGAATATTATCATAAAGTCTCTCATCTAATGTTAGTTACTCATTGGTGGAACTCCCACAAGGTCATGAGAAGAAAAGGGGAAGGGAATTGAGGTTTTCACTCTTCTACCAATTTTTAAAATCATGACTTGGTTTAAATAACATCGTATAGTTGTTGTGGTTCCTGGTGGTTTTGTAATTCATAAAAAACAAACAAACATGAATTTATCAAATTTCATACATTTTTGCAAACTTTATCATTTCCAGCTGAAAGTTCCTTCAGATTAGTCCCCGAATAGTTTGATAAAACATTGTAGTCTTGGAATGTTCCCTTTCTCTTGTGTGTGACAAAGTGACAAGATATTCTAGGCTCAGCCTGTGTATTGCATTTCCTTACCCCTATCTGTAAGCAGCCATTTCTCCAAAGGCCATTGTTTCTTTTAATGAAAAATGTGTTTGAAGATGATAATCTCAGTGTTATGGTACTTACTGCCATAGGCTGACATAAGAAAAAAATATTAATTCTATAAATACTTTCCTCAATATTTTTAGTTTGAAATACACATAAAAGAGAGAGGAGAGGGGGGAGAGAAAATATACTATTATTGCATTGCTTACATGCCTTTTTCTGAACTTATGTTCAGAAAAAAAAATAATGTGAAGCACCTCTGACTTGTTTCATTGTGTTTTCCTTGTAGAAAAAAAGCACCATTCTTGGAGAAGTAAATGTTTATAATAATAAAATTTTAAAAAAAAATTGAAACAGACCTTGGAAAAACTAACTTCTTGTAACTCCAGTTTTCTGATCTGAAAATATCTTCCTCACAGGGAAAGCCATCAGTTATCCAGTATTTACTGGAAACTGTATACTTTATATGCATTTCCTCCCACTTATAGAAACATTTCAAGTAAGTGCTATTTGCCTCATTTTATAAATGAGCACAGTTTCCCAAGGTGACACTGTCTGGCAAGTGGCAGCTACTGTTTTCATAGAGGTCTCTGACTTCATGCGTTTAACCCAGACTTTGAAGCATCAGGCAAACAAGAGGAAGAACACATGGTGCTGCTGGCCTTGTACCTGACAATTGTATTCAGTGGAAAATAAATGACAGTTAACAGACATGGCCTTGGTGGATATCTGAGGTGGTAGATGGGAGGGTGCATAGGAAGAACAGTCCAGCCAGCTTGCTGCTTTGCTAGGCATCTGGCACACTGACACTTGATCCTGTTAATTTCCCACATTGGGGCTAACCTATGTGTCCACCATGACAGATGCTCAAGTGGCAGAGCTCAAGGTCAGCCCTCAAGAGTTCAGGCTGGTACCTCCTGTCATGTTGTCCTTTGAAGCACGTGGCAGACATCCAGAGGCAAGCCTGCTTTAGCCTCTTCCCCTCGCATCGTGTGTCATTAGTTGCTACATAGCTCTTTTTGTTCAAAACAAAATTCACAAAACTGACAGATTCATCTGCCTAATGTCGAGAGACATCAGAGCCAATTACAGGATAGGTCCAGAAGGCAAATGGGGCACTTTTCACAAAACGGGATGAAGAAAAGGAAAATAGTCTTGTCATTAAAAAGGACAAATACATTTTCTTCTCAGCATGCTCACCCCAGGAAAATTGACAGATTTATATTAATACAGAGTTTCATTATGATTGCTCTGGATAATTTCAAATCAAAGCATTTACCCCCAACTCATCCCTGGTAAACCAACCATTAAATATTTTAGCTAGTGAGCAGGATTTCATATTATAAGTGGTATTTTCATGAGGATAGCAACTTCAGGGACAAACCACAAGACACTTTTTCTAAGGAGAAAAAATATTTCGAGTGTCACAAGGAGTGAGGTGTGTGTGGTTTTGTGTGTGTGTTTGTGTGTGTGTGTGAGAGAAAGAGAGAGAGAGAGACAGAGACAGAGACAGAGACAGAGACAGAAAGACAGAGAGACAGAGAGACAAAGAGACAGAGAGACTTTTAATCCAAGTCTGGGGAATTCATTGGGTTGCAACTCATATGGATTCAGAATTTTACACAAGAGTAAATGATATTTTGAGTTGAAAGAAAAGCAAATGAAAATGCTTAAGAACACAGTCCCAAGACATCTCCTGTTTTTCCTAAATTTAAGTTAAGTAAAAACATTGAAAGACTGTAGTTTTATAAGACTAC
Source organism: Mus caroli (assembly GCF_978045245.1). Taxonomy (NCBI): domain Eukaryota; kingdom Metazoa; phylum Chordata; class Mammalia; order Rodentia; family Muridae; genus Mus; species Mus caroli. The sequence continues at coordinate 51,244,708 of NW_028227264.1, forward strand.
CTTCCCTTGTGACACTTGTTGAGTTTTCACATGTAGAACCTTAAAACATTCCAAACTCAGCAATGTTCAAGAAAATCCCATGCAATTGATGCTTTGAAATAGAATTTGTCTGGGGCAGAGGGTGGATTTCAATTTCATCTGTAAAACCTTCTCAAAAACAGATCTGAAGCAAATACCACGAAACAATTTCTTAAATTAAGGTAAAGAATGTAATAATACTGTCGTATCCAACATTTTTATATGTATTTAATCATACAGATAACAAAACAATAACAAATAGAATACATTTAAATACCCAAATGTGGTTCCAAAGATTCTGTTCATTGCTCATAGGCTTCATTACCCTTTACAGTTAATAAGAATGAAATCTAGAGGAGATTTTAAAGCACTCACATTCATCAATTATAAGAGTATTATATTACCATGGATGGCTCTGTTTCATGAGCTTTGGAGGGACCTTTAACACAGGGACTCCAAGAATACATAGCCATTACTTTAATGTTTTAATGGTCTATTGTACAGCACTGTAAGACAGGTAGATAAATCTTCAAGAGCTGTTTTTTAAGGCTTACTTTTTTTTTAATCAGTCAAAAATAAAACGGTCTCTGTCCATCTTGGATAATTATCAAGTCTGTTGAATGTTTGCGGAACATCAAATGAAGCATCTATACTGTGTATTTCCTTGAAACTGTTATCAGCAGACTAGCAAGGCAACCTATCATTCACCTGAGCCCATATAATGAATGACTTGTATGTACTATTGGTTATTGTGATAAGTAACATCACTATAATCCTATTTTCAAGTAATAGATATTGAGATGTGACTTGTAGCCTCTGAATTTGGCAATTGTTCATCTTTTAAAATAGCAGGGAGAATGACCTGTGACTTTAGAATTGCTGCTTTGCGGTTAAATACACCATTAACAATTTTATGGCCTCTATTGTGTACTATGTGTCAAATACTCACCAAATTAATTTTGTCAATGTCATACTCTTGTGGGGGAGTGTGTGGGGGACTTTTGGGATAGCATTGGAAATGTAACTGAAATAAATACCTAATTAAAAAATTTTTGCAATAAAATAAGGAAGTGATAATTAAAATATAAAACCAAGAACACATCAAAAGATTATCCACCTTGATCAAGTTAACTTGATTCCAGAGATATAGGGATGGTTAAACATACAAAAAGAAAAAAGAAAAAATGAAAACTATTGCTGTGGAAAGAACAAGAATATTTGTAATAGATATATTTTAACAACCTCAACTTTGGTGTTATTTACCCTTTCTGAGATTACTAAATGTAAATTTTATTTATATATTATTTATTGACTATTTGTCAAGGAATGTTTGGGGCTGGAGATAAAGACCAAGATAACATCAATTTGTTCAGATTGTGAAAACCTAATGAGTAATAGAGATAAGTAAAGATAAGTTCTATATGTGGCTGGAGCAGTTATGAACAGAGAATATATCAGGGAGTCCCAACCCAGTGAGTAGCAGAATGCAGCAGAAGATGGCCTAGTCGGCCATCAATGGGAGGAGAGGCCCTTGGTCTTGCAAAGATTATATGCCCCAGTACAGGGAAATGCCTGGGCCAGGAAGCAGGAGAGGGTGGTTTGGGGAGCAGGGCAGGAGAAGTGTATAGGGGACTTTCGGGATAGCATTTGAAATGTAAATGAAGAAAATATCTAATAAAAAATTGTTTAAAATAAAAAGAAGTATTTTCTGGGTCATTGGAGACTGGAGGAACAGTACTTAGTGATCTATTGTTCTGAAGAGACACTGTGACCCAGGCAACTCTTATAAAAGAAACTATTGATTTGGAGACTTGCTTATAGTGTCAGAGGGTGTATTAGTTAGGGTTCTCTAGAGTAACACTTTATCTAAAACTTCTCTGATGAATCTGTCTATATAGAGAAAGGGGATTTATTAGAATGACTTACAGGCTGTGGTCAAGCTAAGACAGCAATGGCTGCCTCTGAATGGGAGGTCCAGGAATCCAGTAGTTGTTTAATCTACAAGGCTGGTTGTCTCAGCTGGTCTTTAGTACATGCTGGAATCCTGAAAAGGGCAGCTGTAATGCCAGTGAAAGAAAGCACTTGATAGTGAGAATGAGAGCAAGCAGGCAGATAGGGGGAGAGGGAGAGGGAGAGGGAGGGGGAGGGGAGGGGAGGGGGAGGGGGAAGAGGGAGAGGGAGAGACTCTCCCTTTTTTTTGCGACTTCAAATATCCAGATTAGAGGTGTATCTTTCTGCTTCGAATGATTATTAATGATTATTAATTATTAATTATGAAAATTTTATCACAGGTGTTATTATTCATTTGGGTTTTAACCAAAACAAAGGTTTAGTCCATGCAATGTGGTGCTAGGGCAGTAGCTGAGAGCTTTGCATCCTAATGTACAGGACAGGCAAAGGGGTTGGGGACTGGGAGAGAGAAGTCAAGCATATCAGGCTAGTATGGACATTTGAAACCACTAAAGACCAGCTGAGACAACCAGCCCTGTAGATTAAACAACTACTGAATTCCTGGACCTTTCATTCGGGGTCAGCCATTGCTGTCTTATCCTGACCACAGCCTGTTAAGTCATTCTAATAAATCCCCTTTCTCTATATAATGACATATATTCTCCAACAAGGCCACATCTCCTAATCCTTCACTGACATGCAAATATATTAGCCAATGGGGACCAATCTCATTCAAACCACTGCATTCCAGCCCCCTATAAGTTTATAGCCTAAAATATTGGAAAATGCATTTAGATCAACATCAGAAGTCACCATAGTCTTCTAGTCCTAAGACAGTTTCAAAAGCCCAAAGTCTCTTCTGAGACTCAAGGCAATTTCTTAACTGTATCCCAATAAAATAAAAAACAAATTACATACTTACAAAATGTAATGGCATAGGATATACATTACCATTCCAAAGTGGAGGAAAGAAAGCATAATGAAGAAATGCTGAACCAAATCAAAACCAAAAAGCAGTGGGGAAAACTTCAAACTCTGCATTTCCATGCCCATGTCAAAAGCACTCTTAAGATCTCCAACTCCGTTTAGCTTTGTTGAGACCAGCACACTTCTCCCTCTTAGGATGTTTCACCACCTCGTCTGCAGCTTTCCTTGACAGTTATCCCACAACTATGGCATTTCCAATAGCTTGGTGTCTCAAATATAATTAATCCAGGCTTTACCTTCAGAGCTTCAGGCAATGGTCTCTCTCTGCTTCCATGCAATAGCTCCCCTGTCACATGCTTGGACTCAGCAGCTTTTATTTTTTAACTGAAGAGGAAGATTCTATAGGCCCTCTACTTCTTTTGTATCTGACTCTAAAGCCAGAACTATCTGACCATAGTTGCCAATTTCTGCTGCTCAATGTGGCTGGAACTAGCCTTTCTAAATTACATTTGCATCAGCTTTCTGTTGTTGATGGTTGTATGGCTGCTTAAGCTTTCCTTTAATTCCTGTTAACAAGTTGAAAGCTTAGCTGGGTGGGTTCTTGTCCACTCTCTTTGTTCCACTTTGAATGCAACAATTTCTTTAAACTTTTTGTCTTCTTGTGCACTGGACTTGCTTCCCAAGATTATATTTTTTGGTGTTCCTTTTCCCTTCAAACTGTGCATTTTGTATTTCTTTTTACCCTGTTTAATTTTGGTTTTGGTTTGTTTTCCATTATAAATGTTCATAAGAGTGATCACTAATAGCCACATGCACAGTCAATACTAGGATGCCTTGAAATCTCCTTTGCCAACACCACTAATTCAACATTCTTCAACTTAGTCTCTGGCAACTTTTTAGGACAAGGGCAGAAGGAGGCCACATTCTTTGTCAAAATATCATAAAAATAGTCTCTTGGCCACTTACTAATATTTTTCCTCTCTGAAACATCTTGATCTGTGTCCCCATGTTGTCCTCCACACCACTGCTCATGTTCCTACTTGTATGGCCAACTAAGGCTGCTTATAATCCAAAGTCCACATTCCACCAACAAGCAATATGGTCAGGTTTGTCACAGCAATAAACTACTCCCTAATACAACTTCTATCCTAATCACTGTTCTATTGCTAAATAGAGGCACTGTGACCAAAGCAACTCTTATCAAAGGAAGTATTTAATTGGATGCTTTCTTACAGTTTCAAAAGATTAATTGATTTTCATCATTATAATTATAACAAATGGTATGGCAGCTTGCAGGCAGACATGGTGCTGGAAAATAACTAAGAACTTCTTAATATCCTGATCCACAGGCAGCAGAATAAAAGAGACAGACATTGGGCCTGGTATGGGCTTCTAAAGCCTCAATGCCCACCCTTAGTGATATACATCCTCCAGCAAAGTCACATCTAATTATTCCCAATATCTCATCAGCTGGCATGTAAATATATGAGCTTATGGGGGCCAATCTCATTCAAACTACCACAAGTACCCAAGAAGAGGGAGCAGCACTTAAAAGAAATCAGACAACAGAGAATGACTATTCTCTGATCCAAGGAAACTTTTCCATGCTCCAGCTGTATGTTTTTGACATTCTTAGCACTAGTTACTCTAGGAATGGGCATCAATAAACTGTAAGTGCCAGAGTTTAATATTAGGATAGTGACCACCCCTTGCTTGCCAAACACCAATTAAATTTTCTAAGATGTTGGATTTTGGGTTTTGTCCAAAGATGATAGGCCTATTCAGTCAATGGAGAGTCACTGGTTACAAAATCAATCTTGACGTAAATGTAGATTTAGACAATGCGTAGACAAGAAGCTGGAAGTGCTGTGCATGGGCATTGGACAGATTACTGCTATGAGGACCAACCCTGGGATCACATCCTCTGACTCTAGACTCAATTGCAAAATCAGTAGAGTAATTCACATTCCACAGCAGCCTCTTGACATCTTCAGATAGCTAGCACTTCACACTTTTCTCTGTTCTTTGTTTCAATCATTTCAAAACATTTAACTGACTATATATCAGTACGTTAAGCATGATAGATACATATGTGAGTGAGGGTTTAATGCTACCACCACCAAACCCTCAATACAGTGAAGAAGCAATTTCTAAGAAGTCTCAGTGCCCTGAAAGAACTAAAGAGAAGCAACTGTATATTGGATGGTTGGGAAGAGGGGTAGGCACATAGATGATAGATAGATAGATGATAGATAGATAGATAGATAATAAAATTTAAATGAATTGAGGCAATATATTAAAATATATGGCTCATTAAGACAGAGTTTTAGCATGATAAAAGCCTCCACTGTTAGAAGTGTGGCAAAGAGCAAAGTACCCTTCATATACATATGCATATATATTATACATATACATATATATTATACTCTTGCAGCCTCTGATAACCTGAAAGCTTAGTGTTCAGAGTCTCTATGAATTTGGAAAGGCCACTCATAAAAAAAAAAAAAAATGAGGTCTTCAAATCTCCGTGTCTGTCTCAAAGGAAGATAGGCCCTTGGGAATCAGTAACAGATTAAGCCAGTGGCAGGCAACCTCAAATAGAGTCTCCAATGCTCCTGGAACCTGGTATTTACATACTTAATAAGTTCATCCTCCTTAGGTGAGGCTAGACTTAGGTTTCTAGTGAATTGAATAGGGTAGAAATGTCACTTTGGGGGTGAGGTTATATGAAACATAATCTCCCTTTCCATTTCTGGAAGAAAGCTCACCACTGGCTTTGAGACAGCACCCTGAAAAGTCCCCTGTGGGGAAGCTTCCTACAGCCAAAGGAGGGTGCTTCCTTGTTAGGAAGCCCCCTTCTCTTCAGCCCTTCAGATGAGACCTCACCCTAGCTAATAGTTTGCCTGGCTAAGTTGCATCTAGATTCTTACCCCCTTAAAACTATAGCACAATAAAGGGTTCTTGTTTTAAACATCTATATTTTGAAATAATTTATTATATATAATAAGTCACATATATCAACATTATTCACTCAGAGATTCTGAATATTCAACATTGTGAAGACTTCTGAGATGAACTCAAAGAACTGTGTGTAATCATGACCAGGCTACTTTGATGAATAAGATTTATTTCAATCTGGAATAGATATGACAATAAGAATGAAGATATCTAAAGTCTGCTCAGGTGCTCTGAATATAAGACAAGGTGATGCAATTGTTGGCAGCACAGAGACAAGGGTCAGGTTGTGGTCTTCTCCATCCTAAAGCTTTCTTTCTACATCACTCACACATCTCTAGATTACACATAGATAGTCAAGCAAAAGAATATTCTGGATACCGTCTTGGAGCCTTAGTACAGACCTACTGCCACACACAAAGCTATTCCAATATCTGCTCTTTTTTGTCTGTATTTGTTTTAGCAGACTTTTGAAATTCATCATGCTTTCAGTTTTTTGTGCAATGCAACCTTTTGCATTCATTTTTTTCACTTTTCTAATGAAACAATTAAATTATTCTTTCATATATCTGTAAAAAAAAATCCCATGGTAAACAATGATCTATCCAGTGTATCTGGTATAGAAGCTAATTTGGAGCCCTGAAAGTGACCATAAAGACTATTTCCTAAGTAATGCATAAGTCTTTGATAGATGAACCCACTAAATTATTGGGTAAGTATATAGTAAAAAAAAACATATGTAGGTACATAATGCAACAATATTTTAGAGATCTAACTATGTAATATGTTATATGTCAAGAACTTCAGCCATTTTTTTCTTTGTATAGGAGAAGAAAACCTCCTGGCAATTTTACGACGAAGATGGTGGAAGTATATGATCCTTGGACTCATAGACTTGGAAGCTAATTACCTGGTGGTCAAGGCTTACCAGTACACAACTCTGACCAGTGTCCAGGTAATGAAGGGTCCTCTCAACTTTCTGGATATAGCACACTTTGGGCTTAATTTCTTAGAAATCTGTATACTACACAATGGGTCTCCCTTTTCTTTTTTAATTTTACTTTTTTGTTGAAAATAGATTCTTCTCTCACACAATACATCCCATCCACAGTTTCCCCTCCCTCCACTCCTCCTAGCTCTTCCCCACATCCTCCGTCCTCCAGATCTACTTCTTCAAAATAGAGCAAGTCTCCAAGTAACAACAGACACAAAAAGGAAAAAATGAAAGTCAAGGCCTTTAGTCAATAAGAAAACACTCGTATCAAGATTGGACAAGGCAACCCAATAGAAAAAAGAAAGTTTCAAAACAGGGCAAAGATTCAGAGATATACTTGCTTTCACTGTTAGGAGTCCTACAAAAAAATACCAAACAGATACCATAACAGGTACTCAGAGAACCTTGTGCAAACTCATGTAGGCTCTTTGCATCTTTTCCAACTCACTGAACCCATACAAGCCCTGCTTGATTGATGCACTGGGCCAGTTCTCCTGGTGTCATTGACCACTCTGATTTCTGCAGTCTTTCCTCCCCACTTCCTAGGGTTCCTTGAATCCTGAGAGAAGGGTCCCAATGGAAACCTCCAATTTGAACTCTCTCCATGATGTCTGGTTGTGGGTCTCTGCATGCTACCATCTTCTCCAAGAGGAAACCTCTCTGATGATGACTAGACACAGCACAGATGTACAAGTATAGCAGAATATCTTTATGAATTATTTCATCGATTTTTATTTCAGTTGTGTTTGGTTGTACCCTAGGTCTCTGGGCTATCCAGTTTCCAGTTACTGGACATCTAGGTATCTGAAGGCATGAGCTCTCTTTTGTGGGTGGACCTCAAATTAAACCAGACATTGATCAGTCCCACGAGTTCTGTACAACCAATGCCTCAGCATATCTTGCAGGCAGGACAGATTGTAGGTAGAAGGTTTTTGTGGCTCTGTTGATGTCCAGGTTTCTCTTTCTGTAGCCTGCAGGCTGCCTTCCCACATCAAAGAAGCTAGAACATGGGGTAAAGGCTCCAAGCCAGCACCAGGTTGACTTCTCCACTTTCAATGAGCTGTATGGATGTTGTCCTTGGAAATGGGACCAGCTGTCAGTCTTCAGAGAGCAACCTGTTGTCCTAGCATCAACCTGGGTTATTTAGGGACCTCTTTAGCTAAAATCTCAACAGTCCCTTGACTGGAAGCCTTGTCTAGCTACAAATGGCCAGTTCAGAATCTGAATCACCCATTACTAGGAGATCTCATGAGAGTCACCTTCATGGATTGCAGGAAGTTTCCATCCCACTAGGTTCCCACAATCCCCATCAAATTGCTCCCAGTTCCAGTCACTCTCCCCATACTCTCCCCATCTATCCATCTCCCACCCCTGATACTTTCTGTGCACTTGTGGAATCTATTCAACTTCCTCTTCCAAAGGAGATCTATGTGTCTCTGTAGAACCCTTCTCTTTACATAACTTCTCTGTGTACATGGACTGTAGCTTGATTATCATTTACTTAACAGCTAGTATCTACTTCTAAGGGAGTACATACCATATTTGTCTTTCTGGGTTTGGATTACCCCACTCAAGATTATTTTTTCTAGTTCCATCCATTTGCCTATGAATTTCGTTATGCCATTTTGAAAAACAGTTGTGTAATACTTCATTGTGTACATTACTACATTTTTTTTTATCAATTCTTCTACTGAGGGACATCTAAGTTGCTTCTAGTTTCTGGCTATTATGGATAAAAATCACAATGAACATAGTTTACCACATGTAGTTGTAGGATGCAGTGTCCTTTGGGTATATTCCTGAATGGTATAACTGAGTCTTGAGGTAGATCATTTAAAAAAAATTAAACTCCATTTATCTGTCATTAATTTTTCCTAAATCGGGTATAATTAGACAGCTTTTTCCTCTTTGTTCTAAATATACCAAAATAATCATTTACAATGCAAAAAAATAATTCATGGATTTGAATGCTGCCAAATAATCTTGTGTCAGCAGGAGAATTATTAATAAGTATAAAAATAAATCTGGTTTCATCACAACTTAACTTTTTTTAGAATGTTAATAGACTTTGATTAAATAAGCAAGCTGCTTAATAATCTTTTAGCTTTTTAAAATGCATTGACTATTAAATCTGAAGGGAAATGGTTTTTCCATAAATGGATAAAAATGAAATTCTCAGAATATGAGATATGTATGAAGATAACAACTTTGTTTATGTCTCTTTCTCTCCCATTTCTTCACACCTATACATACATGCATTCATATACACAAATACAAATACCAGCTTAATCTAGCTTTTATAATTACTGGCTACTCATTTTCCTTGCTACTCCAATCAGTTTGATTGCATTTGTTTTACCCTCATTTTTCTTTGTGTAGAAATATTATTGATTTCACAGCTGTTCCAAAATTCCATCACAAAAGCAAAACATTCACCAATGAGCATGAGCTGAGATTTGATGTTGGTCATTCTTTTTGTATGTCTTGCAGCTACAATGGTTTAATTGAATACACAAATATACAAATACACAAATACCTGAGTCGATATGGACACCGCAGACTGGGATGAGAAGTGACCTAAACCTTGTTCCCCTTTTCTATTTAGTCACATTCCTAATTTTCATAAGAATTTCAAAGATGATTTCTTGGTCTACTTTTCTTGCTATGATAGAATAATGGAAAATGAGTACATTTGAGTACAGAATGATTAGATTGCTGTACTAGAGACTGAGAAATTCAGTATCAATGAGTGAAAACAATCACGAGTGGGAGATAGATCACCCCTTCTCCCGCTGCACTGGATAATGTCTCTGATCTCACCAGTGATGGTAGAGCACTGGTGGTCTAATTACCTCTTAATGACCCTTGATCTCTACATACTCTTGCAACAGCAATTAAACATTTACATAAGTTTTGGATGGCATAAATGTACAAACTATAGTAGATAGCTTAAGATAAAAGTAACTCACATTTTTCTGGATGATGGCCAGATGCAGTTTGTATTTATTCCCGATACCTGTGTGTGAACACATGCAGGTCCACATGCTGAATGTGGAGGTCTGAGGACCACCTTGGGTGTCATTCCTCAGGCACCACCTACTTTTATTTTGACCTGAACTTACTCAGGCTATGCTGACTGACCACCAAGCCCAAGGATGCTGGGAATCAACTCCAGGTTATCCTGGTTGCAAAGCAAGCATTCATGCTGTCTGAAATATCTGACCCCTGGGCCTAGCCCATTTCCACACACATCTTGCATTCTGAGAGCATTTGTGAATTCCAGTGAAGATGCATACTGCAGCAAGAAGTGAACCAGTAGAGAAAACCTGAACAGGCCCTCTGAAATTAGCCTTTAAAATCCTGTGGCTTTTGGGTTGACATTGGAAGCTAATGTCCAGATGGAGAAGACCCAGAGTTCCTGCATGCATTCTCTAGCACTGCCATTTATAAAATTATTCATATGGCATCTTTGCTCTTTAAGGACCCCCCTTTTATCCAGGTATAAGAGCTGCTGCATCTGGAAATTGAATGTCCTATTTCCACATTTTCCTTTTTACCATTTCATCTATAGAAAAACAATTTCCAAGATGCCCCAAGCATGATATATACTACTTTTGATTAAGATATATTTCAACATGCTCACATCCTATATTCTTGGTAAGATTTTAGGCATCTTTAAAGCAGGAACTGTGACTTGTTAGAATAATTTATAAATCATACATAAATTAGCCTTTAGAAATATATGCATCTAATATGGTTATAAGATTTCCCATTTACATTTTCTCTGATTTTTTTTTAAATATCAGCAAACTAAGAAAACACACAAGAGAGTTACAAGCTCTAACTGGAGAATAATTAAGCACTTGTCTTCCCTTCAACAGTGATCATTTGTGGCTTTAAAATGGAGAAACCTTTAGATACATCCTAGTTACACTAACAATGTACATAGTGAATATAAATAAAATAGGCTTTTGAAATGGGTACTTTATTGTAAATTCCATTTTAAAAATCTTTTATCTGTTTTCAATGACAATTATTTTTTAAAATCATGGAAACAAAAATCATTAGCAACATTTTCTGCAAATGTGACAATTGGGTATTCAGTATATTTAGTTTTCTGAGTCCCACATTTTCATTAGCTTCTTTAGCTGGAAGCAATGTCTTTTCTTTGTCTAGTCTTTAACAGCTAGAAATAAGGTATAAGAATAGGATGTCTTCCAGTGCAGCTGCCCCACATTTAAAAACTTCTTTAAACACATCTTACAGAAGACACAGAGTGGGTCAGGGAAGGAGAGAGAGAGAGAGAGAGAGAGAGAGAGAGAGAGAGAGAGAGAGAGAGAAACAGTTTTTAAATAACTCTGGCCAAGCCTTTTCTATTACTTGGGAGATATTTCTCCCTTGGTCTTCTAGCTATTGATATGTTTCTCATTTTAAAACCCTTTCTACATTCAAGATGCTTTCAAATCATATATTAATTGAAAGTGCAAAAAAAAAAAACCTATCTTTAATGGTAAAGAACTATTTGGGGTCTTATATAGAGCATTTAGAGAAGGAGCAGTCTTCAGCACAGCTGGTCAAATGTCTTAATGATGGCATCTATCTCTCCCTTTTCTGACCCTTCTGGCTCATCCTACTGCAGGCCCTTGTTGGGGTTATAAGGTAGATCTCTGCCATCACAAATCAGAGCCATATGCTTCTTAACTCACGACCAGTGAAAGACAAATAAATAGATAAATAAACAAACAAACAAATGAATAAAGCATGGGCCCATAACTAATGAGCAAAAGCCTATAAGTCTACTCTGATTGGACCATACAAGTAGCCAAGGAAATATTGGAATATTAAGAACAAATTGGCTGAGATGTGGACTCCTTGAATTAATAAGCAATGAGATTTCTTTCATCGGTTTATTATAGAGAGAAAAATGTTTCTTAGTTAGCTTGCTACTAACAGTTTATTAAGATAACACTCCACCCAAGTGAGGACTGGGTCAGTCTCACCCAATTATATCTCTGTCACATATTGTGAGTGAGACAGATGGATGCAGGAGGACCAGCTGCAAAGCCCTTATATCTAATTTAGCTCCTACCTCAGTTCTATGAGCTCCACTGTGAGAAGGATTCCACTGGCTCCTATGCTCCCATCATACTTTGCTCCTGCTCCATTTTCACAGTTTCTTTCCTAAGAATAAACGCATGTGTCTCTAACTCACTGAACTCAAGATCTTTTACTGCAAACAGTTTTTTTTCATCTTTGATGTTCTAGCTCCTAGTTGAAATCCAACGCATACTGGATAATCAATATTTTTAAAGAGGTTAATTAAACTGCATCAATCTCTAGCATTTGGGGGCACAGAAATTCCCAACAGTTTCCTACATAAATTTAGAGACTTCTGGAACATCTATGAAGGCTTGAACACAAAGGAAAAGTGTGGGCCTGGGTACCAGAAGTTTTCCACAGAGATCTCTGGCTAGGCCTGGTGCAAGGGTTCCAGCAGAAGGGAAGCGAGTGCAGGCAGGGAGACGAAGTCTCTACCTTGCCTTCCAGGTCCCTTTGTAACTCCAAGCTGCTCTGCACTGAGTCGGGTCAGGCTGAGCCAATGAGAAGCGGACTATCCAGTGAGGAGTGTGGCAGGACCTCAGGTGGCTCTTTGGGAGAGAAGATCTCTTCCCAAGTGTTACAGCTCTTGGAACAAAAGACTCAGATGACAGAGTAGTTCTCGTACACCTTTAATTTCCTGGATAGGATTTATTATAGTTTTGGGGTGATTCAGGGTTCGACAGCAGGTACCTCTCATTGGCTTGGACTGAGAGTTTGGGGAAAACCTTATTTGCATGTGGAAAAGGCTTGTTGTTGTTTCTACATGACTGATAGACACACACCTCTCCTGTGGGAGCTGTGGGATCGGTAACTTCAACAGGAGCCAGGGGTCTGGACACCTTCCATCCCATGTAGGTGGAAATCACCACCCATTGAGTCTCTCGGGGTTCAAGACCTATGTTCAACTGGAGACCAGGCTGTCTATGTGTAGCTCACTGCCCCACAAATCCCCCTTTTCTTTTTATAAAGGAGAGGTGTCTGTCTCCTATGTCAGGAACAGCTTGATACTGAACCAAGACCTGATTGGTAGTGATTTTTGCAATGCTACTCATCTGCTGTTTTAGAAATTGAATGAGACAGGCTGCCAAGAGAAGCAAGGCCCCAATGGCTAAAATGAGGCCAAGGAGGAGAAGAACCCAGGCTACCAAGGGGTTAGAGTACCAAGGGATAGGGGTGTTAAGAGTATAGCATGCCCAGAGGTTCCCCCAGAGTTCTTTGAGCATTTTTAAATCTTGTTCTACCAGCTCAGATTCATTAAAATAAAAGCAACATTTCTCCCCCAGCAAAACTCAAGTCAGTTCATAGAATACCCTTGTGTTTGCTATAAAAAAGAGCTCAAGGGGATGGAGATTAATACAAGATCTGAGGGCAATTAACAAAGTCATGTGAGTCTGGGGCTCCCCACAAAGAGGGCTACCCCACATCTCAGCCATCCCTGCCAATGTTCCCCAGTTAGCAATAGACATAAAAGACTGCTTTTTTTTCCATCCCTCTTCACCCCTGAGACTGTGAATGCTTTGCATTCTCAGTACCCCCCATTAACAACTATGGCCCAGCCTCACGATATGAATGGACTGCTCTCCCGCAGGGAATGGCTAACAGTCCAACCATTTGTCAGGAGGCTGTAGCCACTGCATTGGAACCCTATTTAGACAAAGGACTCAATACATACCATTACATGAATGATATTTTAGTTTGGGGAGACTCTTCCACCTCCACCTCCCAACTTAAGGACCAGCTAATACCCTTCCTATCTGCCCTAGGATTCAAAATAGCCCCTCACAAAATCCAACTTATTCCTCCCATCGCATTTTTAAAAACAGAGATTTCCCTTATGTCAATATGTCCCCTCAACCTCACCCTTTCCATCCCTCAAAAATTAACTCTCGCCTCCCTCCAGAGCTTTCTGGGGGAGCTCAATTGGCTTCAGCCCTGGCTCCCCCTTCCCACAAGCACCCTTCAACCCCTCTTTAACCTCCTGAAAGGAGAAAAAAGTCCCTCCTCCCCGAGAACACTGTCCCCAGAGGCAGTCCAAGCTCAAAATTAACATGGTTCTATTGGAACATTTGTGAAAATGTTCTGATTGAAATGAATTAAGGAAGATTCTTCCAAAAATCGAGCGTGGAACTATGATGTAACAGTAGAATATGAGTTGAAAGGGAGCAGGGTCCAGCAAAAAGGGCGCATGTTCTAGGCCATATGGTAAGGAGACAGTATCAAGGACAGGGTGCCTGTGGTCAGACAAGGAATGGGAAGAACACTTCCCAGGGGCAGATGGAGGAGAAGGCAGAGTTCAGTGGCCATATGAAGGGTTCACCTCTTCAGGCTGACAGCAGAAGGAAGCCACCAAATGTGTTAAATTGACACTACCATGGGACAGTTTTGAAGTTCAAAGATGACATTAGTTGTGATGTAAAGAATGACTTCAAGCTGTAGATTTTCACAAAGGAATGGAAGCTGAGAAAGAAAACATTAGGTTTACATTGTGTTGTGGTTTTTCAGTGAGAGGAGGAAGCTGGCAACTCCCTCTGGTAGATACCAGAGCACTCTGGAAGCTTCTGAACAAACTCTGGTTTTCTTATCTTCTTCAAAACATATGTAGAAAAAAGGACAGAGAGCATGACTTCTTGCTCAATTCCTATCTTTCTGCTTGTCCACAAATCCTATGGTTAAATATCACAATTGTTATATAGAGCCTTGAAGGGAAAGTGAACATATTCTTAAATGATTATAAATATGAAGGAAATTTCAGAAGCATATAGCATCCTTTGAACACTACATACAGCTTTCCTGGTGGTGACATTTTCTGACTTAACATAATGTCAAATCCAGGATATTGACATTGTTATTATCTAGGCTAAAGAAAGTATTGCATTTTAAAATTTACCTTAACTTGTATGTGTTGTGTGCATGCACACACACACTCACACACTCACACATGCACACACAGTGTGTGTAGAAGAGGACAGAAAGAGAAACAGACAGAAGGATCTTATACACATGTTTATGTAACCACAAACATATCAGAACATGGATCAGTCTGATCACCACTAAAAAATTCTCCAAACTACTCCTCTGAGATCACATTGATCCTAGCTAGCCCTCCCCCATCAGCCAGGAATTACTAATTTGTTCTTAATTGTATATATTATCTGCAGAAACATAAGATAAGATCACACAGTATTTGACCTGTAATAGTCTTGCTTGCCTGCTTGCTTGCTTGCTTGCTTTTTTTAGTGTTGTGTTATTAGTCCATGATATGGATATACGAGTTTGTTTAAGTGAAGAAAATTTTTGTGGTTTTCAGCTTTTAAAACGGGTCAACAAAAGCTATGATAAACATCCCTGTGTTTTCTTTGTATCACCAAAAATATTCACTCCTCTAGGATAAATGCTTAAAACTCCTGTTGCTTGGTTGTACAATCAGTGCCTATGTAGATTTAGAACTGTCAACTTAATTCCCAGAGGGGCTGGCTATACCACTACCCATTCCCATCACCAGTAGAGGAGTAGTCTCACTTCTATTTGACCCAGCATGTGGTGTTATCATTTTTTCTAATTTTACCATCCGGAAAGGTATACAGTAATGTTTTATTGCACTTTTAATTTGTGTTTCTCTAATGACCAATAATGTGGAACGTTTGGGAAATTTTTTTAAACATTGCTGTTATAATTGAAAGATAAAGAAAGTTAACAGCGGTTTTTAACAAAGGTCTTCCATGTGGGAAAATTATAATAAAATAGCACACTGAACGTGAAGAAATCCTACTGCTTCCGTTATCTCAAAGTAAAAGGAGAGATAGTGACACCATCACACGAGATTTATAAGAATTCTTATTCTAAAGACACAGTCCTGGGTTTTTATCTCTTGACTTGTAAAGAATGAATAGGTGGTAGTTTTGACTTTGAGACAGATTAGCAATGACATTTGGGTACATTTAACTGCTATGCTATTTTTACAACTCAGCTATATGAACCATTGCAGTAGAAATACCGGCTTTATGACTTCTTGCCCAAAGATTATTCATCTTTCTCAACCGCTTGGTACTAAAAAGCAAGCAGATTAAACTAGCGCTGTCATGAAATACAAAGAAAGGGTCTCTTCAAACCTGAGAGCTTGGCAGTTAAAATAAACTCATGTTAGAGTCATTTCCAGTGCTTGTGCTGACCCTGTCCATAGAACTGTATCTCTGATGCAATCCCCACCACCACCACCACTTTTCTCACTGAGCATATTCCACAGCTTTTTCTATTTTTTGAGAAAAAGCTAGAAAAAATGCCTTCAGCCCTGATTGTTTTCCTTCCTGATATGAGCAAGGCAGAACTAATAGCAGCTCCCTGGGGTGCAGTGAGGTACCAACCCGGAGACAAATCACAAAAGGCAAGCAATGTGTATGAGAACCTCGGTGTACCTCATCCTTTTCATTAGTCCTTAGGCATTCTGGGGCCACACTTCTTGAATTTTCAGTGAGCAATGAATTAGAGAGCATCAGATACAGGGAAAGGCCAGCCAGTCTGTACCTTCTTTGCAAGCTACAGCCGAAGCCACAGGAATAAATATTCCTTCACTGATTAAAAAAGCCCCAGCTTGACCTAGAGGCTACAACTACTAATCAGACATGAGTCTGCCACGGGTTGATAGACACCTACAGCAACAAAGCATCCAAGAGAGTCAGTGGGGTTCACAGTTATTATACATGAGAGAAAGGCACTGTGCTTTTTATTTGGAGCTAACTTGAATGTCTATCTTTGTGGAACCCAGAAAAAGCACACCTATATACATTTGAATCTGGACATATGGGCTTGAGTTTATGCTTATGAAGTATGCTTCTAATACTATAACCTCTTGGCTAACCGTGATGTTTCTACCAGTCCCTAATTGAGGTTTGTAGAAATTTAATAACTATCCAAGAAACATTTTCAATATATCAAAAAGCAAGGCTTTTAAAGACAGATAAATTTCTTAACCCCGAAGGGATGTTCTAGATCTTTTAGATTTCTTAGGTGAAATGTCTCAGTCCTGTGTTTGAAACAACAGAAACTTCAATAGATGGCATCTCAGTCAAAGAACGTTTCCAGAGCTTTTAATTGCGTTATAACCCCTTCCATCAGAAGAGCAGACAGAAACTCCTTCACCCTGTATCTCCACCACTATCCTCTCACCATATCTGCATCTGGATAGTCCACAGGATTATTCAGTCCAACCTGTGGAAGGAAGCTTATGACTCATTGACTAGGAAGCTCATTGACTAGGGTTGCTGGGATAATCATCTAGGTGCCACGAGAGCTCCCTTCTTTCCCCTTATCTTGGTAATGGCCAGTGCATTAGGACTTCATCACTTTTCTTATGGCAGTACTCCCTTTCTACTTCATATGATAGTTGTTGTTCATATACACATTTCCTCTTCCTTTTGAGTACATAAGGCCTTTGAAGGTGGGATGTGCACAGCTCATAGACAATAAACAATGAATAAATTCCCAGTGTTTGAATAAGTACAGAAATGGATTTCTTTTTATCATACTCATAGCATCACAGACATGATAGATGCTAAACTGTACTGAACCTCTTAACTCTTTAAGTAATAAACTTAGAAAAGGAAAGTTATATTTCTAGCTATTGAGAAGGGCAATGTGAATGACCACTCTTGGTTTTAGCACCAGTAAATCCACCCACTTCACTCAAATACAGTGAGATGCTAGTCATAACTCAGATGTTCTATTAACCTCTCAGGATGTACAGGTAAGGCTTAAAAGTTCCACAGTTCTAGAAGTCCACATGTTGAAAGCATAGTGTGGATGCAGATTTGTACTGCACTTAAATGTTCAAATTAACTGTCTATTGTATGTTGAAATTGATCTCTCAATGGCCAATTGTCTGCCACACCATTGCTACCAGGCCAAGTAGCAGTGTCTGGAGAGAAAAGACTGAGTTGTTATAAAACCAACCAATCTGCTCTCATGTTAAAAATTCTCTTTGCTTTCAGTTGCTTTGGCAAAAGTGCTCAGCTTTTTAGAGTCTCGCCCTCTACATTTATATCTGAGATGGCATGTGGGTCTCTAGACATTGTGGTTCTCATGGCCTCCTGTTGGTCTTGTGGTTAGTGTCCACTTCAGGGCAGCAGGCCAGTGCTAAGTATGCCCTTGCTTCATGCACTGAGCCTGGCTTAAGATTCAGAAACCTCAAAACACCTGCTTCGCCCCTTAGTGACACACTTCCTCAAATCAGGTCATGCCTACCCCAACAAGGCCATACTTCCTAATAGTGCCACTCCCCAGTGATCAAGCATTCAAACCTATGAGCTAATGGGGGGCATTTCCATTGAAACCACTATAAGTGCCCACTAGCTCTCTGGAGGGAGGAAGTGGCAACCTTTTCTGAAGTAAGATCTCACATAGTTGGCAATATCAGTTCTTGATGTGTTGAAAAGAGGAGTATAGGATTAGAATCTCTCCTATCTCCATGGACCTGACTTCCTGTATCTTTATTGATAAAGAAAGCCCTTTGTGTTTTCAAATTTGCCTAGTAATCTCTGTCCCATAAAGGATTCAGTCTTTTTTTTTTTTTCAGGACTCAATTTTAAAGGTGCATGTCTCAGTAGTGCAAGATTTAATTTTTAGCAAATGTGTTTATATTTTACATAAAGACAATATGTAGCATGAATTGGTATAAATGAGCTATCCACAAAATGTCCTGGGATTAGAGAGAAGTGACCAACTCTATGAAAGACAGGGAGAACTCCAGAGGTGACATTTGAGTAGGATTTATTGACAACATAAGTCTGGCAATAAAACAGGCCAATGGTGATTTTCAGCTCCAATGGCTTTCAGAGGCAGGTTATAAATAAGATGCCCTGGTATGCTTATTCTTATCTATCTATCTATCTATCTATCATCTATCTATCTATCTATCATCTATCTATGTAGCTATCTATCTATCTATCTATCTATCTATCAATGTATCTTATCCTCCCTCCCTCTCCCTGTTGGCCTACGTAAACTTGAGAGTCTAACCATCCCCTGGTATGATCACAGTATACAAGCATAACTTTTTATTTACTGCTTCTCCACTAGGCTGAAGTCTAAAATAATGCAACCACCAACAATCCATTTTACTGTTAATGTCCTGCCACCAGCCCCTAATGCAGTCTCTAGCCCCTCTGAAGTGCAGTTCCTTTTTCCTTTCTGCAAACAGTCCCATAGATCCTGCACAGGTCTCCCAGCACTCTCAGGGGTCTTTAAAATTCTTATGGCTGAATGTGCCAGTAATTGCATAATAAACAGCAGTTTCTTTTGCTTGGGTTATTTCTTTTTCCTGTGTTCTTCCCATCCATCCATTTTAATGGAGAAGACATGCATGATTTCTAACAGTCCTATTCTTTTTTTTTTTTCTTTCTTTCTTTCTTTTTGTTTTTTTAACTATTCTTGGGCTGAAATTTTAAGGAAAGTGATGGATTACATTCCTATGTGCAAAGTGATCATAGAAAATGACCTCCTTGAAGCCCAGGAAGAAGGAAGCCTACCTCTGAGTGGCTTTGGCTTGATTAACTAGGTTAGGTTAATGAAACCATTTGCCAGCGGATGGGAGCAGAGGAAGCTCCTGGAGATGAAAATGAGTTGGCTTTTATATGAGCACAATCCTTCCAGTACAGTCTTGTTTGTGAAGTGAAGACATCATGGGGAATTGTCTCAGCACATGTGATGATATCCTACTTAAGTAGTGTTTACCCATCACCAGATTTTAAACCCCCTCTAAGCTCTGGAATGTCATTGCTTGGCACACAAAATAAAGAATAAATCAGGAGTGCAAAGGAACTGCCTGACTGCAGTGGTCATGTTCCTGAAACAATATTTTCAAAAAGATTTTTGTCAACAATTTACACCTTTTTAACACATCAGAAGGTATTTTTCATAGGTGGGAAATCACTTTGGGTTATGTGTAACAGCTCCTACTTGCTTCCTTAGGTGTGTGTGGTATAAAGTGTGCAACAACCAAAATACTTCTCTAAGCCAGGATTATACCACAAACAATGTTTCTCATTTAAATCTTCAATGCAAAAAGCCAAATTGGATAACCTGACATGTTGTTGGTAAGGGAGAACAGAACAAATTGGAAAACTAAGAAAGGTCAGGCTTAGACTTCTCCAAGCCCCCTGTATGCAGATTGGTCTAGAATCATTGACTACATCCTCCTTCCAGACATGACTGCCACCTACAGAAAAGAGCTGAGAAGTTGCGAGTAGACAGAAACACAGAATGACTGTTAAGCCAGTGTTTTATTTATTTAAGTAAGGAAGTATAAATAAACTTAGTGAGCATACTTCTGGGGTGTGTGTGTGTGTGTGTGTGTGTATATATATATATATATATATATATATATATATATATATATATATATGGGGGAAGAAAGAGAGTAAGAGAGTCTGGGGAAGAGAAGGTGTGGGGCTATTGAATACTAAAGTCACTTAATTGACCAGTAAATAAAATATTTAAAATCTACACTGAAAAGGGATTGGAAGCCTCAGCTAAAAATTCTGATATCTGGTAAATAAATACAGTGTTACTGTTAGTTCCATTCTGAGATCTTGCCAAGCAAAGTGTACTCAGCAGCTGGGCATGTGCATTTGTCCATTAAGTGATGTCTATAAAGAACAAATCTCTTAGTAGAAAGTTAGAATCATTTAATTCCACCATCCTCCCTGCCATTTTCTGAGGAAAAAAAGTCTAAACACAGCATCACTGATAATCTCTCCTAATTCATTTTAGGTTCTTGAACACTATAGATTATTGATAAGATTAAGGAGACATCAGATATTCTGTGTCAAATGCAGTGATTAAAACCAATCATCTAGTTTGGGGTTGTCTATAAATCACTACTATGTGATACGCCATAAGGAGACAATGGACTGAAGAACTTGTTGATAACACATGGTTTCCATGATTAATCGTTGAAACATAAAAATTAAGAAATAAGCAACTACCGGCGACTTCATTAGAGACAACTTCCCACGTAAGAATTTTCTTTACTTTTACTAAGAACATGCTCCTCTTGAAGTGCTAGGGATATCTTCTTTCATAGAAATACAAAGTGATTAGCAAACAAAGCAAATTTTATATAACCACAGCCCTATTATACTTCAAAGTACTCATTTCAACCTGATACAATTATTCTGATGACCATTGTTCAAACCTGTTCAGAATTTCTCCTTTGAAATCTCTTTCAAAGACATTTTTTAAGGCATGTAGGTTTTTTTTAATCCCTCTTCTAGAGATACAGGGAGTACTACATAGCTTAATCCAGCACTTCAGATCTTTCCAAATAATAAACTTATCCTCAAAAAAAATGAGCAATTCCTTTCATTAATGAGTATACAAAAGGCAAGTTCAGAGAGGTAAATGGTTCTGAGTAAAGAGCATACATTAAAATATATCTGTGACCTTCTGTTGTGATTATCCTGAATGACAGCCATGATCGGATGAATGAATTCCAATGCATTACAAGAGATTATGTCTGTAAACATCTATACAGCCTATTCAAGAAGTGGTGATTTTCTTTTTCCCTTCGAAGAAATTTCTCATTATTTTCAACACACCTCTCATTATGCACGAGCATAACTGGAGTATAGGCAGAATAATGTCCTTTCAAAATGCTGGTATTGTAATTCCCACAACATGCAAATGTGCTACATTAAATGGCAAAATAGATGCAGAGTTGTGAATAAATTAATTACACTGAGATAGTGAGATTATCCTGAATTATCTGGGTAACCCCAATGTAATCACAAAAAAAAAAAAAAAATCCTTGGAAGACAGAGACAGAGTCAAGGTAGGAAAGAAGGCAATGGAAGCTAAGGGTAGAATATCAGAAAGACATTTAAAGCCCCTACACTTCTGCCTTCCAAGTAGGAAGAAGTAACTCCTCACATCGCATCTTCAGTCAGGAAACAGAGATGAATGACTGTGCTCTGAACTTGCTCTTTTTCATATGCTTAAGGACCTAAACCCAGAAAAATGGTATTCCTCTCCTATAGGATGGCCCAGCCAGTACTCAATGAACCCAGTCAAAATAGTCCCTCACAGGTGTGCCCAAATACTTCTCATGGTATTTGGTACATGCTATGAGGTTGACAACAGTAACCTCAGTAAATACTAACCTTTCAAGGCCCTTACAGGAGTACATTTACAAGCTATCTATCTATATTTGTGAAAGGAATTCTATGCAGAAGCTGTTCACATAGATACAAAGATGTCAGTCCCCAGAACAGTTCACACTGGCTGTCTGCCCCACACAGATCCACATCAGATTCTATCAGGTCTTGACTACTTCCACTGACACACAAAGTATTCAATGTGAGTTGATCACTACACAACTTTGGTCTATAATAAATTGTTAAAGTAGAATAATATCTTTTTACAAAGAAGAAGGAGGGAGAGGGAGAGGAGGAGGAGGAGGAAGAGGAGGAGGAGGAGGAGGAGGAGGAGGAGAAGAAGAAGAAGAAGAAGAAGAAGAAGAAGAAGAAGAAGAAGAAGAAGAAGAAGAAGAAGAAGAAGAAGAAGAAGAAGAAGAAGAAGAAGAAGAAGACAACTTTGACAATGTGTTTGAGGATTTGAGGAAATGCATTTCTTCATAAATATGTGAGAATTGGTGTGCTGCTTTATGACTAAAATGTATAGTCTAAAGTTGCTGAGTGACTGAAGTCTCAGACAATGAAAATTCACAAAACACCAACTTCTGCCATGCTGGGGGAATCATTTTTATTTCTCTTTTTCCTTTCATTCCTCTCTTTTGCACCTTCTGAGTTGGGGCCATTGTGAACTGAAGAGCTATTGAGTAGGAAGCCATGGTATGACTGTGCATCTTCTCGGGCCAGTTTTGACTTAATCTGCATTCAGGAACCTAAATAACAGATCCTAGATGTATGGTCTAAACTGAATTTGAAATTTCAGTGTGAGTGCACAATGCAAAGGGTAGCAATGGAAAGAAACATGGGGATTCCAGGTAGGGGAAGAACATCTGCATGTGAGTGAGGTAGAAAGATCATAGCATGATAAGGAACTAAGCACCTGTCAGCACAAGTTGATGGGCTTTGTTTGTGGTAAGAGCACCTAACATGTGCTCTGGCCTGTCCTCAGTTTTTAAGTGCATAATACAGTGCTATTAACTATGAACATAGTGTGCAAAAGATCTCAGCAACATATTGTCATGTATAGATGACACCATGATGTCTCTAAAGGAAGAAACAAACAAACAAACAAAAACATGGAGATGGCTAGAGACAAACATGAAAAAAAAAATCAAGAAGCCACATCATGGAGTTTGTATTTCCAAACTGCATGAGTTTCCAAGTATAAAGGATAAACTGAAGTATTTTTCACTTTACAAGATCACCTGTATGGTTTGAAATAAAAGGAGGAGTAGGAGGGGACAAATGGAATCCTGAAGACATTTAAGTGTCAGGATCAGACTTTGGTGTGACTGAAGAAATCTCAAATCATGATTTATGTTTTGTTCATCCCTTCATGTGGCAGACATTTATCAAACATGTGATATATCTTTCCATGAGTACTAGACAAAGAACATGCGTAAGACTATTCTTAACCTCCTGAAGCATCCATTTAAAGGTTTTCTTGCTTTTAAATTTTCTCTCCCCTCTGCTAGGACTTTACATAGTAAATGGGGGTAGGAGAGAGGTCTAAACCAAGAGAACATAAAAGTGGAGATCTGGACATGGCATATTTAAGGAAAGAAAAGTAGTATTGTAGCCAGTGGCAAGAGAGTAAGCTGAGGATTCAATTAGGGGCAGAAAATATAAGGCTTGTCAAGTCAAGGGAGAGTAAACAGATTTGCTCCTAACCATCAGAGCTGTCAAAATCTAACTGTGAGAGTTTCAAGAGTAAACAGAGAAAGGCAGTTAGCAGGCCTAGTAGAGGATGATGGTAATGGTAAGCCAGGGTAAATGGAGGTAGCTGGAGACTGGACATAAATCCAATAGGATTTCCTGCACATTTGTATGGGGGTTGGGAATAGTAGGAGAGAAAAGTGGAAGGGTGAAGAATGATTCCTTAGTTTTTGGTCCAAGTTTCCAGGTGAATATTGGAATGTTGGTGCCATTACATACATACACACAAAACCACACACAAACACATACACACATATACACTCAGAAACATACCCATATATATACACACACTCACATACACAAAAACAAAACAAAACAGAAAAAGAAGGTATAATGTAGAAGAGAAGTGTTCTGCTCTGGCTGTATAGTTAAGGTTCCAGCAAAGTTCTGGAATTAAGGAAGTCAATGTCATTGTCATACAGATAGTACTGTATGTCATACAGATGGTGCTCTATGGAATATAACTAGAAAAGAAAACTGAAAACTGAGCCCAAGTAAATGTCAAAACTCAGAAGGAAGTAAGCTGGGAAGAAGAGGCCAATGAGAGAACCAGAACGTAAGAACAGGGAAGCCAAGTAAAGAGTTTCAAGTCAGAAGTCCTAAACCCCAACTGAACACCTGAGTCACCAACAATTCCATTTGCCAAAGGAAGAATTGCAGGAGGAGGAAAAGTCTGGAAAACATGGCATGGGTTCTAGTTGGAACCAGATGAGTGGTATAGGATTGCCATAACCACACCAGAACCAGCAAGTGGCTGGATGGCTCCAGGAGCAGGATTCAGATTTGAGATGTAAATGCATTTGAACATCACCAACATACAGTTAATTTTCAGGCAGCACAGTGGGAGAAATCATTCAGAGTAAACATAGAATAATGAGAAAGGACATTGGAAGATGACTGGATACAGAAGCTCTAAGCAATAGTCCCCTAATGATTGTGTTAAAGTGATCTGGGATGGGGTGGTGAATGGACAGTGTTCAATACAGGGTGACTAAGAGCACCAAAGAAGGAAGAAATGTCAGATTCTGCTCTGAACACCATAAGAATTAAAATGTATTCTACAGACAGGCAGCAGCTTTAGGGACAACTCACACTCCAGTTACTGGGGGACCCACATGGACACTGAGCTGCATATGTGCCAGGCTATGTATGTTCTTTGGTTGGTGTCTCAGTCTCTGAGAGCTCCCAAGGGCCCAAGTTAGTTAACTCTGCTGGCATTCCTGTGGAGTACCTATCCCCTTCAAGGCCTACAATCCTTCCCCCAACTCTTCCATAAGAGTTGGGGGAAGGATTGGATCTTTGTCCAATGTTTGGCTGTGGGTCTCTGCAACTGTTTCTAGGCTGGGTGGAGCCTCGCAGAAGACAGATATGATAGGCTACTGACTGCAAGCATAACAAGGAATCATTAATAGTGTCAGGAATTCATGCTTGCCCATGAGATAAATCTCCAATTGGGCCAGTTATTGGTTGGTCATTCCCTTGGTCTCTGTTCCATGTATTTCTTTTAGACAGGACAAATTTTGGGTGGAAAGTATTGTGGGTAGGTTGATATCTTCATCCTTCCATGTCTTGCCTTAGTGGAAGAGGATATACCTAACACTTCAGAGACTTTATTCATAGGCAGGGGAAGAGCCAAGAGGGTGAAAACTCTCAGAGGAGGAGGGAGAGAGAAGGAGAGACTCTCTAGGGAGGACTGGGAGAGGGGACGGAGATTGGGAGAGAGGCAGGGGAAGGGAGGGAAGGGAAGGGAAAGG
This sequence comes from Mus caroli, assembly GCF_978045245.1. Taxonomy (NCBI): domain Eukaryota; kingdom Metazoa; phylum Chordata; class Mammalia; order Rodentia; family Muridae; genus Mus; species Mus caroli. The sequence continues at coordinate 51,270,303 of NW_028227264.1, forward strand.
AAGGAAAGGGAAAGAGTTAAGATATGTCTACTGGAAACATGGAGTATATTTTCAAGCAATGTTTCTGGTTTGAGGGACAAAGCATTCAGACTTGCAGTGAGTAGGTGTTAGAAAGGTGGAAATGCCATGCAGTGGTGGTGCATATCTTTAATCCCAGCAGAGATTGGGAGGCAGAAGCACGTGGATTTCTGAGTTCGAGGCCAGCCTGGTCTACAAAGTGAGTTCAAGGACAGCCAGGGCTACACATAGAAACCTTGTCTCAAAAACGAAAGAAAGAAAGAAAGAAAGAAAGAAAGAAAGAAAGAAAGAAAGAAAGGAAGGAAGGAAGGAAGGAAGGAAGGAAGGAAGGAAGGAAGGAAGAAAGAAAGAAAGAAAGAAAGAAAGAAAGAAAGAAAGAAAGAAAGAAAGAAAGAAAGAGAAAGAAGGGAGGGAGGGAGGAAGGAAGGGAAGGAGGGAGGGAGGGAGGGAGGGAGAGAGAGAGGAAGGGAGAGAGGAAGGAAGGAAGGAAGGAAGGAAGGAAGGAAGGAAGGAAGGGAGGGAGGGAGGGAGGGAGGGAGGGAGGGAGGGAGGGAGGGAGAAAGGAAGGGAGGGAGGGAGGGAGGGAGGAAGGAAGGAAGGAAGGAAGGAAGGGAGGAAGGAAGGAAGGAAGGAAGGAAAGAAGGAAGGAAGGAAGAGAGGAAGGAAGGGAGGGAGGGAGGGAGGAAAGAAGGAAAGAAGGAAGGAAGGGAGAGAGGAAGGAAGGAAGGAAGGAAGGAAGGAAGGAAGGAAGGAAGGAAGCGAGGGAGGGAGGAAAGAAGGAAGGAAGGGAGAGAGGAAGGAAGGAAGGAAGGAAGGAAGGAAGGAAGGGAGAGAGGAAGGAAGGGAGAGAGGAAAGAAAGAAAATAGAAATGGTGACAGAATGTGACTTTTTCTTGAAGTTTGGAAGAGTATAAAAATAAGTGCTAAGGACTTGAATCTACAAAGAAATCAATTTTGAAGAACTAAAAATAGAAGATTTTTATCTTGCCACTGCATAAATATGTGCTGAGGCCTCCAGTACATATGCAGCTGATGTGCAGCTCAGTGTCCATGTGGGTCCCCTGACAACTGGAGTGGGGGTTCCTAAAGCTGTTTCCTATCTGTAGAATCCATTTTAATTAAGATACTCAGAGCTGAATCTGATATTCCTTGGGTGCTCTTAACCACCCTGTCTCTAACCCTGTCCTTCATTCACCCCCAGGCCACCTTAGCACAATTTTTTTAGGGGACTATTGCTTAAGGATACTCTGTCTAGTCATCTCCCCGTGTCTCTTCTCATCATTCTATGACTTGTCCACAAAAGACAGGAGAAAGGGCCAGCTGGGGGAAGAGGTAGCTGGGAGAGAAGTCAAATAAAGCACAGGAAGAGAGAACTCAAGAAGAAAGTGCTTAGTAACAGCACTGCCTGCTGCAATTATTAAAGTAAGAGTCCAGGGCAGCCAAGCAATTCCACTTTGGTGACCGTTATAAAGGGATCTATCCCCGAGGGACAGATAGAGGAATGGATGAGACCAGAAAGCTGGAAACTGTGACTGTAGATTGATGTTCACAGTCTGACTGTGAAGAGGGGAAGATAAATGACAGAGTAATCTCCCATTAATAATAAGATCAGGGGCCAACTGCTCTTAGGCTGGGGCAGTCTGAGGGTCTAGAAGAGAACTTAACCATTATCATTAGTCTAAACTGTTCTGTTGCCAAACTACCTTCTAGGTATGTCGTACATTTAGACATAATCAAAGAAGCCACTTACTAAAACACGAAGTGGCTGATGCACAAGTGGCCGAAGTGCTAAGAACAAGTGGTGGCAGCATGCTTGGCCCACTGGGACAACAATAAGAACCCCTCCAAGGTTCAGGAAGTATCATGGAAGAGGGGCTGGAAAGAATGGAAGAGCTGAGGAAGGAAAACATCCTATGAAAAGATGTCTCCTGGACATGATGTGGCCATTGTACCATGAAGTCATTACAGTAGTGTTTGCCTGCACAAGACAATGGTGGGGCCATCAGCATTTTATCATGGACAAGGAAAGAGCCCTGACCACATCTAGAGGGGCTATTTGCAGCAACATGTCTTTAGGGACGTAATGTCACTTTCTTCAGTGGTATGACCATAGGTTGTTCATGTTGTACTGAGTGACTTCTCACCCAGCCTTGAACAAGTAAATCTAATTAAGCTCATTGGACCACTGAGCAAAAGAAGGTAGAAAAGTAGGATGGGGACTCATCAAGGAGAAGGAGCCAGTAGAAGTTAGAGGAATTGAAGAGGGAGAATGAGGGGTAAAAATGGCAAATTCCGTTATACACCTATATAAGGCTGTGGAATTATTACAAATTAGGAAAAATAAAATGGATTAGCTATGGGGAATCGAGATGGAGCTCAGCTAGTAGAGGGCTAGCCTAGCATGCAGCAAGCCCTGGGTTTGATCCTTAGCACTGAATAAAACTGGGTACTCCTGTATTCCTAGCCATAGGATGTAGAAGCAGGAGGCTCATCAATTCTAAGTCCTTAGCTACACCCTATTGATATATAAGAAGAAACAAGAAAGCGAAATAGTGGGGAGGAAAGGATGGAAAGAATAAAGGGATAGATAAAGCTAAGATGAACCAAGATATCAAAGAAAGCTTCCCATTGGGAAGGGATGAAGACCAGGGAGGCATGGAATAGCATCTAAAGTAAGGTTTCAGAGCCAGGAGGGAGGGAGGGATGGAGGGAGGGAATGCTCCAAACTATGACAGGATGACCTTCAGTACCCAACAAGTCCATAGACAAAGAGAACAAGTGTCTGAGTGCACAGTAGGCTTTGAGTACAAGTAGGCCTTCCATACTTATCTGCCGAATGAACAAATGTATGCGTAAGATGGGGAAAATTGGATTTTGTCTTAAAAAAAAAAAAGGATATGGATGCCAGAAATAGAAACCCCCAAAGTACAAGATGTTTTCCTCTAGCTTTTGAAAGTGTTCCTCCCCGCTGTGTGGTTTTAGTGCTGGAAGGCATCAAGAGAGATGCAAAATTAATGCAGAATTAATATTTTATCAGAAAACTTTCATTTCCTTCAATATGTGCTTTGAAATGTGTACTTGCTTTAATGTTATCCTTAATGTTCTCATGTTCATGAATTCTATAAATAAAAAAATACAAGTTAGGGCCCAGCTTACTTCAGGCAAGACTTCCTCAGAAAACCTCTCAGGCAGAGAGGTTGGTAAAATCTCTGTACTCCTTCCTCAATATCGTATTATCATAGACCGTGAGATTTAAATGTGAAAAACGCAAACCAAAACTCTTAACCAGTGACTGTTTTCAACGATGTTAAGTGTGTGTTTCCTTCTTTCCATGTGAGAGAACGCTTACCCAGCTGCTGCTCAAAAAAAACCTTTGTTAGGACTGGATCTGTCCACTTGTTCCTCTTCCTGGGACTAGATCCATACAGTCACTCCTTCTCTTCGGTCATGATTAAATCCAATACAAAATAAAACAAAAACCCTCCCATTTGTATAAGGAAATGGCAACTGGAAACCACTGTCAATCACACTGGCTACTATGTAACTGTTAGATTATCGTTAAAGGATGCTGGGTTTTATATACAGACTTGAGATGGGTTGTCCTCAAAAGAGATTTAGTAAGAGAGTTACAGTATTCCGTAGACTACAATGCTGGGGTTCTAAAGAAAGAGTTATAGCAGTAAATAGTTAATCCACTCTGAGCTCCCGGCTGGTGTGGGTACACATGTAGATCTACATCCACCCAAGAACTCTGGATTTGAGAATGAACACACACACACACACACACACACACACACACACATGACTTTTATATTTAATAATAGCCTTAACTAGCTCAATGGTTAGGTACTTCCAAACCTTCCCATGGGTATCACACACATCCCTCTGGTATTTCTGAATCAATACTTGCTAAATTTATATTTTATCTCTGCTACCCCAGACCCAATTGGGAAAGTTGGGGCCACTTTCCCATATTCTTACATGCCAGTGGACCTTTAAGTCTGATCTCTCTGTTTCCCCATCTTGGCAATTCTCTTTTTTCCTCCCCTGCATTTCTTGCCTGGGAATCCTAAAACGTCCTGTGTCTGTCACCCTGCCTAGCCATTGGCAGTTGGCTCTTTATTGATCAATCAAAAACCAACTGGGGACCAGGACCTTCAGTGTCCGAACACATAGATTTCCATATAATTTGGGGAGCTGAATTAAGAAAAATCATTAGAACCAATCCCCAACAGATAGTCTGTAGTTCCAGGGAACAAAGGGAAATTTTTACTCTTACACATTTGTGTGGGCTCTCCACACTTTGTGATCCAACCTCCATGCTAGGGATCAGAGAGGAAGGCAGATATTAAATGATAAGATAAACTTGTGATCCACACTTGCCGTTTGTATGGACAATAGGAGCCTAGTTGCTAGAATCTGCAGAAATATACTGCAAGTCCACAGAGCCTGCAGTTAACAGTCACAGAGATAGGGCCGTGGAGAAGCAGGAGTATTCAAAGACATTACAATATAAACATCAAGGCCTAGGGTATGGATGCTGGGATGAAATGGTCTGAATATAATATCATGGGGAGAAAAGTTTAGTGAAACTCTAAAATGACATCAGCAGTTTTCTACCATAAAAGACTTTTCCAGATGGAAGGTACTGCAGCCTCATGATGGACTCCTGGCTAGATTTTCAAATGGCTACAGGAAGGACACCTTTCCAAGCAGCAGAATGTAAATGATTATTGATGATGTGTGAATATGCATTTTCCAAATGGCAGTCCCTCCAGTGGGGCAGTCAGACTAAAGGGGACTCCCCTCCATTCCTGAAATCTGCATGCTTAAAGACCCTACCTCCTGTTGGTGATCCCATTGTACCAGAGATGAATTTATAATACATGGTGTCACTTTTAGAAACCAGGAAGAATGCCCAATTAGAAGCATGGAAGGAGGCATTCAGAATTTCTGTTTTTCTTGGAATCACTCACAGTTGCCTCCAGGCTGAGCCTCTGACAGGTGGGCAGGTGAGTGGTGCTCCTGCCCTGTGAATAGCTGGAGGGGAGCGCTAATGAGCTGAAGGCTGCTGCAGAAGTCTCCTCTAGGCAGAGAGAAGTCAACTGAGGGATGAGGTCACCTCATTATGCTCTGCTGAAATGGGGGCACTTAGGTTTTGTTGTTTTGGTTTGTTTATAAAATATCCACTTCCCCGGAGAAAAGCTTACCTGACTGATAGATTCATACACTCTCGTAATGTGTTGCTCTATTTTTTGAAAGCTGCATATGTTAAGAGAAAATTTAGAAATCACAGAGGATTTGAGCCATGGGCCTGGAAAGAGCCAGTCATCGCATTAAAAGGTTACTATTGTTAACATTTTATTCTTACAGACTCTGATTTTCTTCTTCTGGAGACTCTTATGCCTAATATTATAAAATATGGTCTTTGATCAAGAAAGTGACTTTTCCATGAGCATGCATATCACCTGAAACAAGCCCAGTGAAAAAAGGAATGTGAAGACATTGATGTTCTCACTGTATTACACCATGAAGGAGGTTTGACTCCTCCCAAATGCTGCCAGCACCATCTCTGTCCATCCCATACTTACTCCACTCCAACTCAGCCCCAAATTCTACGTCAACATCTAAGAGGGGACTTCATGATCACTAAGGGGAATTCTTTTCTTAAGATTTATTTATTTATTTATTTATTTATTTATTTATGTACTATGTATACAGTGTTGTGCCTGCATGTGTGCCTGCAGGCCTGAAGAGGGCACCAGATCTCGTTATAGTTGGTTATGAGTTGCCATGTGGTTGCTGGGACTTGAACATAGAATCTCTAGAAGAGCAGCCAGCTCTGAGCCATCTCTCCAGATCTGATCTGGACTTTTTAAATGAGTAAGATTTTTGAAATGGGTGAAATCTAAATTACACATTTGATTTCTTTAGAAAAAAATTATTTCCTGCATTTCTTCATGCTTCTGGTCAAAGTCACTCATTCTTTTAAAAAGAAAATATAGGCTACTGCTTTTGCACTTAGTTTCTATCCAGAAGTGGAAGGTATGCCCTTATTGCTGGACATGCAATGTACTTTAGAAACAAAGCCCAGAGGTCCCTAAGCTGGAACTGATCTAAAAGCTGTCACACTGAGGACCAGCTTTCATTGTCCTTCTGATACCATGGAAGCTTCCAAAGTGGGACTCAACTAAAAGTCCTGCCCAGATATAACACCTATGAACCACAAAGATGACCAGCATAGCAAGATAACCTAAAGTCTGCAATAGTGACACACATGCCTTTGCAATAACCAACAGCTCTCTTTAACAAGAGTGAAAACATGTCTGGTACTAGAAACCTAGTATTCAGAGCTACTGAAGTCATGGATCTCGAAGAAGAACCTACAATCATCATTTTACTAAATTAATATAATACCTAACTTCACTCTAAATATTTGTCATTATTCCCACAGATAAGTGTAGCCCTCAGCTCTCACGAGAACTTCTTTTTACAACAGAAGGGGACCAATACAGGAAACCACTGCCAACCAAAATGTAGAGCTGTGGATCACAGCCCCAATGCATACATCCACAAAAGAAGTTCAGCACCTAAATCTCAGAGAACACTGAAAGAGTGCACTCCAAGACTGTTAAGAGTCGAAGGAGCAGGGAGTTTGTGGGGAGATGGTGAATGTCAGAAGCTAGTTACTAAAGTCTCACCAACATGACAGCCTAAACATAAGCTGAACAAGGAAAACAATGGACATGCTAGTAGGGAAAGGAGCAAGAGAGCCCAGGAGTTCTAAACAAAGAACTACAGGCAACTAAAGAATGCTGAGATTAGAAAGTCTTGCCTAGGAACAAGTGCATACATTGCCTATGCAATAGCAAATGGTCAGCCTTGCTTATACACACAAGTAACATTAGACAGACTGAACAGGTTGTAGTTCAGCATATGTATATTTTTCTGTATGTAACAACTACTTAAAAAGAGGCCAAGACTGAAAAAAGAGATCAAAAAGGAGTATTGGGAAGGCTTGGAGGATGGAAAGGGAAGGGAAAAATGAAACAATTATATAATAATCTCAAAAGGTAAGAGAACTAATAAATAAAATGTTGGTTTATACTTTGGATTATTTGAGGAGACATTGCATAATCAAAAATTAACAATAGGTATGCAAAAATATAACATTTGACTTAATTGCTATACTAGTTTTTTCTGATTTGTTTCTTGCAGCAATAAACTACCTATGATGCTTATCTGACATCAGTGTCCCTGAACTTTTTTTAAAAAGAGCATAATTTACAGCCAATTGATATTTTCCAACAACTGTAATAAATGCAAATATCTAAAATCAAAGTTTCATTTGAAGTTCTATAACAGTTTGGTGGAAGGGTATTGATTTTTTTCCTCAAATGCTTTATTTTATATTTAATAATACGATAGCAAATGTTGTCAGAATTTTTAAAGTCCCCGGTGATTTAAGTTAGGAAAGTAAAGATTTGAAAATAAAATGGTAAATTTTATCTGGAAAAAAAAATGCCAAACAGATGAGAATAGATAATTCTGAAAACAGTGAATAATGAAACTCACTTTGCCTTAGAAAACATAAATTTTCAGCAATAAAGGCAACATAATTCTGTGAACAGCAGGGCATTATATGGTTCTAAAATAGCTGTTTTCTCCCCTGGTGCTATGGATCAAACTTTCGGTATTACATACAGTAAGCAAGTGTTCCATGAGTGAGTACACGTGAGTCTTTAAAACAGATCTCTCATGTGTGTGCATATGCACCTATACCCGTGTGTGCATGTGTGTGCATGGATGTATGTGTGTCTGTGTGTGTGTGTGTGTGTCTGTGTGTGCTTCCTTTTATTAGATATCGATTTTTCTGATTATGGTTTCCTTTCCCTCTGCTCCTTCCAACTCCTTTCCTCCTCCCCAGATCCACTTTCTGTCTCTTGTTTAAAAAAAAAAATCCACAAGATTCTAGGGAATAATAGTAAAATAAGATTAAATACAACATAATAAAATGAAACAAAAGCACATCAGAAGAAAACAAACAGAAGGAAAAGATTCGAAAGAAAAGGCACGAGAACTAACCAGTATCCCCCAGAGCTGTGTCTCTAGTTGCATATGTAGCAGAGGATGGCCTAGTCGGCCGTCAAGGGGAGGAGAGGCCCTTGGTCTTGGGAAGATCACATGCTCCAGTACATGGGAATGCCAGGACTAGGAAGTGGGAGTTGGTGGGTTGGGGAGCAGGGCAGGGGGAGGGTATAGGGGACTTTCGGGATAGCATTTGAAATGTAAATAAAGAAAATATGTAATTAAAAAAACAAAAGACGTTGGGGTTCCAAGACTCTCACTCTCAGCATAATGTGTATGAGTCTCTGTTGTTGCTCCCATCCGCGTCAGGAGGAAGCGACTCTGATAACGTCTGAACAAGGCACAGATCTATGAGAAGTCGTATTTATAGTGATACAGGTTTGTTTGTTTATTTTTGTGTTTTAGAACAGTGGTGCTTGGTTTTACCCTAAGTGGCTAGGCAATCTAGTCTCAGGTTCTTTGTCAGGCTGAGTGGCTGCCTCAATGCTGGGATGCCCGAGCACTGCCAATGCTGCTCTGGGAAAGCAAAACGCAGTCCAAGATAGGGGGACTCACCCGTATCTCACTGGGTAAGAAACAGTGGGGGCTGGGACTTATGCTGTGGTTCTCAAACTCCTGTCTACCCAGACACTGCTGAAGACCTTGAGGAATTGAGAATGGTGGTCCTGGAGTCGGGGGGTTCCCCTATGCACAAGAAAGGGGGTTCCTGGGCCAGGATGGGGCAGAATCTGATTTGGTTCTGAGTGCCTAGAGTACATAGGGGCTTAAAGAGAGAAAGCCTTCTCCAGGAGATTTAGATGTGGTCTCTTCCTGCTGCTGTCCTTGCTAAGGAAGACATCTCTTGCTTGTCCAAACTGCTTCATTTACTACAGATGTACATCGTACTCAGGGTGAAACAGGGATTTAATACCCTTTTGCAGGAGGGGGTGCTCAGGAAGGGAAGCTCATTTGCTCAACACTCAAGGCTTATCTAGATACCTCATTAACACGGAGAACTCTAGGGTTTTTTATGCTACAAGGTCTTCTCAGTGGGTGTCATGGTTCTGTGTTCCAGGACAGTTAAAACCTGGCCGGAAGCTGGTTCCAATGCCTGTCGTTCTCAATTATGAGATTCCCCAGGATTTTTTTTTTAACCTGCTTCAGCCTTATCTTACGAGTTCTTCTGTCTGGTGGCATAGTCCACTTGCCCCACAGTTCTTGGTCACACAAGCAGTTTTGAGTATGGGTTCCATCTTGGAAAGTGCACATTAAGTCAAATCAGATATTGGTGGATAACTCCCACAAACTTCATGCTACCGTGACACCATCATATCTATTTTTTTTAATCATTCCATTTGTTTACATCTCAAATGATACTCCCCTTCCTGGTTACCCCTCCACAATCCCCCTCCCACATCGATGTGTCCTCTCCCCTTTGCCTCGATGAGGATGTTCCCCACCCCCCACCCCCCACTGCTCCAGAATCCCCCCTATGCTGGAACATCAAAACCTTCACAGGACCATGGGCCTCCCCTCTCACTGATGTCAGACAAGGCCATCCTCTACTACATATGTATCTGGAGCTATGGATCCCTCCCTTGGTTGGTGATCTAGTCCCTGGAGCACTGGTGATCTGGCCAGCTGACACTGTTCTTACTATGGGGTTGCAGTCTTTCTCCACTCTTCCAGTCCTTCCCCCAGTTCCTCCACCGGGTTCCCCAAGCTCAGTCTGAGGGTTGGCTCCAAGCATCCACATCTGCTTTGGTCAGTTGCTAGCAGAACCTCCCAAGGAACAGCCACACCATGTGTCTCTTGGCAATAGCAACAGTGTTGGTGTTTGTTGTCTACAGACTGGATGGATCCCCAGATGGGGCTATCCCCAGATGGCCCTTCCTTCATTCAGTCTCTTCTTTCCTTTGGACAGGAATAGTTTTGGGTTAAACACTTTAAGGCTGGGTTGCCACAAAGTACTTACATTTCTCTTTTGGTAGAATGCAGAGTACCTTCCTGTACCAAAGACAAAAATATGGAGGTGAAGGCTGTATGTAGGCAATAGCTTTGTTTTCTCCATGTTCGGTGAGTTGTGTAGGTGTTGCCCTTAGCAATGGGGCCTTGCCATCAGTTTATGGAGAACAACCATAACAGCTTGGCAACAGCTTGGGTTGTTTGAGGTTTCCCTTAGAACTACTTTGGCCAACAACTCAATTAGATAAAACCCACTTTTGGTATTGGAAGCTTCATTTGATGACAAAAGAAGTTCAGCTCAGCTTTGGCTCCCATGTTATTTGGAAATTTTATTTAACTAGCCTTCATATGTGCCTTTATTTTAGAAAGCATCTACTGTATTACGCTTCTATACTACCCTTCAATTGCCCCTTCATTTTAGCTACCTGTCTTCATATTCTCCCCCTCATCCCCCTCTTCCTACCTTCTCCTCTTGATCCTCTCATTTGAGTTCCTCCCCCAATCCATCCATAACTACCTATTCTGTTTCTCTTTTCTATAAAGCTCTATCTGTTCCCCTCCACCCCTAGTCCCTTACTCTATACATAATCTCTGTGGTTCTATGGCTATCATTAACTTAGCAGCTAATGTTCACATATAGCTGAGCACATATCATATTTGTTTTTCTGGGCTACCTCACTCAAGATGATTTTTTTTCCTTACCTGTGGATTTCATTTTTTAAACACCTGGGTAATATTCAATTGTGTAAATATACCACATTTCCTTTAACCATTCTTCTGTTAAGGAACATATAGATTGTTTCCAATTCTGGCTACTATGAATATAGCAGCAATGAATGAGCAAGTGTCTCTGTAGTAGGGTGAGGTGTCCATTGGGAATATGCCTGAGTTATTTAGCAGGATTGTGAGGTAGACCCATCTCCCTGAGGAATCACTACATTGATTATCGTAATAACTATATAGGTTTCCACTCCCACCAGCAATGGATGAGTGTCCTCCTTACTCCACATCTTTCCCAGCATGAGCTGTCACTTGTTTCTGAGATTAACCATTCTAATGTGTGTAAAATGATATCTCATGGTAGTTTTGATTTGCATTTTCCTAATGACTAAGGATGTTGAATATTTTCTTTAACTGTTTTCCAGTCATTTGATATTCCTCTATTGAGAATTTTGTTTACATCTATAACTAATTTTTAACTGTAATTTTTATGATATCTTATTTTTCAAGTTTTTGCTACATTTTGGATATTAGCCCTCTACAGGATATGCAGTTGGTAAAAGTCTTTCTGCATTCTGTCACCAGCTGTTGTGTTGGAATGGTGGTGACCTTTGCCTTTCAGAAGCCTTCCAGAATCATGAGGTCCCATTTGTTAATTATTGATCTTGGTGCTTGTGCTAAGTGTGTCCTGTTCAGAAAGTCTTTTCCTGTTCTTATGAGGATATTGTCCACTTTCTCTTCTATCAGTTCCAGAATATCTGGTTGGGTTTTGTTGTTGTTGTTGTTGTTGTTGTTGCTGTTGTTGGTTTTTTTTGGGTTTTTTGTTTTGTTTTGTTTTTGTTTTTGTTTTTTTGTGGAGGTTGTTGATTCATTTGGAGTTGAGCTTTGTACCAGATAAGTATGGATCTATTTGGATTCTTCTACATGCAGATATCCAACTTGACGAGCACTATTTGTTGAAGATTCTGTCTTTTTTCCAGTGTTTGGCTTCATGTCTGTGTCTTCAATTCCATTCCATCAATCAGTGTGGCTGTTTTTTTGTCAGACCCATCCAGTTTTTATTACTATTAGCTCTGTAGTACAGTTTGAGGTCAGGGATGGTGATAACTCCAACAGTTCTTTAAGTATTCAGAATTATTTTAGGTGTTATAATTGGCCTGTGTTTTTTGTTGCCTCGTCTTTTTATATTACAGCTTTTAATATTCTTTCTTTGTTTTTTACATTTAGTGTTTTGGTTATTATGCAATGAGAATTTCTTATTTGGTGTTCTGTGTGTTCCTTGAAGCTTGACAGGTATCTCTTCAGGTTATGGAAAATCTCTTTTTTGATTTTAGTGAAAATATTTTTTTTTTTTTTTTTTTTTTTTTGGTTTTTCGAGACAGGGTTTCTCTGTGTAGCCTTGGCTGTCCTGGAACTCACTTTGTAGACCAGGCTGGCCTCGAACTCAGAAATCCGCCTGCCTCTTTTTTTAACCTAAGTATTTTTTTTTCTCCTAGTACTTGTACATTTGGTCTTTTCATAGTGTCCCAGATTTTCTGGATGTTTTATGCTATTTTTTTTAAGGTTTAACATTTTCTTTGACAGAGGTATCCAGTTCTTATGCAGTGCCTTCAATGCCTGAGATTCTCTCTTCCATGTTTTATATTCTGTTGGTGAGGCTTGCCTCTGGAATTCCTATTTGAGTTCCAACATTTTTGTTTACAGATTTCCCTCATTTCAGGCTTCGTTATTGATTCTATTTCCACTTTCATGTCTTGAACTGTTTTATTCATTTCTATCCAGTCATTTGTGTTCTCATAGATTTCTTTAAGAGATTATTAATTTCCTCTTTGAGGACCTTTATCATATTTATAAAGGGTATTTTAACTTCTTTGGCTTGTGCTTCAGGTATTTGCAATCATCAAGATCTGCTGGGGTAGGATGTCTAGGCTCTAGTGGAGACATACTTTCCTAGCTATTGTTGGTTGTGTTTTTACACTGATGTCTAGTCACCTGGTTTTGGGAAGACTGTCTTTATTGAGTGGGTGTTTTGTTCCTTGATTTCTATTGCCATGTCTTGTTCTTAGGAGAGTGTGGTAGCTGTGTGTTGCTTGGTTGGGACTTCTGGATGAAGATAGATTTGGCAGCTGGGTAACATGTTTTTCTAAGTAGTGAGAGCTGACATTTAAGAATGGGGATGGGTTGGGTTTGGTGGTTGAGAGAGTCCACGGGAAGGTAGAAAGTAAGGTGTTCCACCAGGATCTGCTTAGTGTCCTGGGATTGGGGCAGGGAGTTCACTGCAGGTAGTCTGCTACAGAGATGGGACTGAGACTGGGAGGTTGGATTTGGAAGAGAGGAGGGAGAGATGAAGATCTGCCATTAGCCTACCTGCTTCCCTGGCGGGCATGACTCATGTGTTCCTAGAGGATCCCTAAAACAGATCTAAACATATATGAAGTAAATAATAGAGACTATAAAAGCATTTTCTTAGTAAGAAAAAAATATGAACATGAACACAGTGTCAGAGCATCAGGATGCAGTGGAAATTCAGGAACTGTGTTCATGGGTACATGGGCATCTAAATGTGACTTCGGATTGGGTTTGAGCAGGAATGCTATGGAACTACTGCATGCTGGAGGATTCTCAGCAGGAAGAAACCTGGAAAACACAGCAAGGGATGGGGTTCTCTTGAGCAGCTAGGGCTTCCTCTTGGAGCTTCCCAGGATGAAGAAGCACCCGACATTCTGCTTCTACATGAATAAGACCAAAGAGTCAGAGCTTCTGTCACCTCGCCCCACACCTGCACTCTGAGTCTTCAGTGTTCTACCATCTACCTTGCAAGGGGGCCCTAAATATCTGGTATGATTGTAAATGAAACCAAGGCCCGACTCTCACCCATACAACTGTTCCCCTCAGAAGTATGGGTATCTCAAGTGGGCTAAAATGTGATGTATGGAACTCCAGCAAATGGAGATAGCATAGAAAAAAGAAAGAAACTTAAATAGATACTGACAGGCAGAGATTGATGGTGTGTGTGTGTGTGTGTGTGTGTGTGTGTGTGTGTGTGTGTGTGTGTGTGTTTAGGTATAATGGTCATACAACCAAGCGGGATTAAAGACTGCAGGCAAGGATACAGTAGAAAGATAGTCAGAAATGAGTGAAAACCAGAAATATAGCATAGAGAGGGAAGTTAAATGTTGCTGCAACACACATATGCATACATGTACACACACACACACACACACACATTCTGTTATCCCAAAAGCAATATCAACATAGACTACTAAGTTCTGTAATTTGCACATGAATCCTGACCTTAGGGTCTAATAACTGATATTTTATGCCCAATTCTAAAACTAATAAGCTCTAGTCCTGGAACTCCAGGTTTCTTACTTACAAAATTGCTCCATTAATGGGTCCTTTACAAACTGTAAGTACAAAAAAAGAAAACCTTAATAAATTTTGAAAATGCAAAGTGCAAGCAACAGCCTTGGTGCTGTCTCCATGGCTTTGGAGAATCTGTTCATCCTACTGTCAATCAACAAAGTCAGATAAGAGCCCCCAGTCCCTTTGGAATGAGACCTTTTGGTACAAGGGGAGTAAATCAGTTTAAATCCTTAAGGGAGGAAGCTGCTATGTAAATCTAAGAGCAGTGAACAATTTGTGTATTATATTAAGTTTTATTTTTCTTTGTTTGTGTTGTTTTGTTTTCTAAGACAGGTCTTCCTGCCGAGGCTATCCCAGAACTCATGATACCCCTGCCTCTATCTCCTGAATGCTCTGATATAGACTTTTGCCATTATGCCTGGCTCCAGATGGCTTTTTATATTTTTTGAGATTTTTTTTCAGAGTGTAATGTGGTCATAAAATAATGTTTATTTATCTTTTGGCACTGAGGTTTTATAATTTCTTCTTGAATGGAGAAATAGGCTTTAAAGCAGCTAGTTCATTTTCCCTGCAAGGAGCAGGAGATTTACTGGCTCAAAAAATAAATAAATAAAATAAAATCTTTTGTTACGAGTTACTACTGGGTAGGACATGAGAACCAGTTCTACATGAAGAGAAGACTGTTGCATTGAAAATTTAATGGAGAAGATTTATTTTTCTATTGGACTGCTGTTTCCACATTTCTTTTTTTTATTGGATATTTTCTTTTTTTACATTTCAAATGTTATCCCCTTTCCTGATTTCCCTTCTGCAACCCCCCTATGCCATTCCCCATCCCTCTGCTTCTATGAGGGTGTGTCCTCACCCACTCACCCACTCTTAACTCACTGCCCTAACATTCCTCTACACTAGGGCATCAAGCCTTCACAGGAACAAGGGCCTTTTCTCCCATTTATGCCTGAAAAGACCATCCTCTGCTACCTATGTGGCTAGAGCCATGGGTCCCTTCATGTGTACTTCTCGGTTGGAGGTTTAGTCCCTGGGAGCTTTGGGGAGTCTGGTTGGTTGATATTGTTGTTCTTCCTATGGGATTGCAAACCCCTACAACTCCTTAAATTCTTTCTCCAACTCTTCCATTGGGCACCCTGTGCTCAGTACAATGGTTGGCTGCAAGCATCCACCTCTATATTTGTCAGGCTCTGACAGAGCCTCTCAGGAGACAGCTATATCAGGATCCTGTCAGCATGCACTTCTTGGCATCCACAATAGTGTCTGTGTTTGGTGACTGTATATGGGATGGATTGCCAGGTAAGGCAGTCTCTGGATGGCCTTTCATTCAGTATATGCTCTACACTTGTCTTTGTATTTCCTCCAGTGGATGTTTTGTTCCCCCTTCTAGGAAGGACTGAAGTATCCACACTTTGGTCTTCCTTCTTCTTGAGCTTCATGTGATCTGTGAATTGTATCTTGGGTATTCCATGCATTTGGGCTAATATCCACTTAACAGTGAGTACATACCATTTGTGCTCTTTTGTGATTGAGTTACCTCACCCAGGATGATATTTTCTAGTTCAATCCATTTGCCTAAGAATTTTATGAATTCATTTTTTAATAGCTGAGTAGTACTCCATTTTGTAAATATATCACATTTTCTGTATCCATTCCTCTGTTGAGGGACATCTGGGTTCTTTCTAGCCTCTGGCTATTATAAATAAGGCTGCTATGAACATAGTGGAGCATGTGTCCTTATTACCAACTGAAACATCTGAGTATATGCCCAGGAGAGGTATATCTGGGTCTACAGTTAATACAATATCAATTTTCTGAGGAACCTCCAGACTCACTTCCAGAGTAGTTGTAATGGCTTGCAATACCATAATCAATGGAGGAATACTCCTCTTTCTCCACATACTTGCCAGCATCTGCTGTCACCTGAATTTTTGGTCTCAGCCATTTTGACTGGTGTGAGATGAAATCTCAAGGTTGATTTGATTGGCATTTCCCTGATGAGTAAGGATGTTGAACATTTCTTTAGGTGCTTCCCAGTCATTTGATATTCCTCAGTTGAGAATTCTTTGTTTAGCTATGTACCCCGTTTTCAATAGGGTTACTTGATGCTCTGGAGTCTAACTTCTTGAGCTCTTTGTATATATTGGATATTAGCCCCCTATCAAATGTAGGATTGGTAAAGATCTTTTCCCAAACTGATGGTTGCTGTTTTGTCCTATTGACAGTGTCCTTTGCCTTAAGCTTTGAAATTTTATGAAGTCCTATTTGTCAATTTTTGATCTTAGAGCATAAGCCATTGGTGTTCTGTTCAGGAAAATCTCACTGTGCGCATGTGATCGAGGTTCTTCCCCCACTTTCTATTAGTTTCAGTGTCTCTGGTTTTATGTGGAGGTCTGTGATCCATTTAGACTTGAGCTTTGTACAAGGAGATAAGAATGGATCAATTTGCATTTTTCTACATGCTATCCTCCAGTTGAACCATCACCATTTGTTGAAAATGCTGTCTTTTTTCTCCACTAGATGGTTTTAGCTCCTTTATCAAAAAATCAAGTGACCATAGGTATGTGGGTTCGGTTCTGGATCTTCAATGCTATTCCATTGATCTTCCTGCCTGTTTCTTTATCAATACCATTCAATTTTTATCACTATTGCTCTGTAATACAGCTTAAGTTCAGAGATGGTGATTCCCCCAGAAGTTCTTTTATTGTTGAGAATAATTTTCCCTATCCTGAGTTATTTGTTATTTGAAATGAATTTACAAATTGTTCTTTCTAACTCTATGAAGAGTTGAGTTGGAATTTTGATGGTGATTGCATTGAATCTGTAGATTACATTTTGCAAGATGGATGATTATATTGGTGTATTCTTGGATTTAGTATGTGAGAATTTTGTTGAGTATTTTTGCATAGATATTCATAAGGGAAATTGATCTGATGTTCTCTTTCTTTTTTGGATCTTTGTGTGGCTTAGGTATAAGCATAATTGTGGCTTCACAAACTAATTGGATAGAGTTCCTTCTGTTTCTATTTTGTACAATAGTTTAAAGAATATTGGTATTAGGTCTTATTTGAAGGTCTGATAGAATTCTGCAATAAAACTATCTGGTCTTGAGCTTTTTTTGGTAGGGAGACTTTTAATGACTGCTGCTATTTCTTTAGGGGTTATGAGACTGTTTAGATGGTTATCTGATCCTGACTTAACTTTGGTACCTAGTATCTGTCCATAAAATTGTCTATTTTATCAAGATTTTCCAGTTTTGCTAAGTATAGGTTTTTGTAGTAGGATCTGATAATTTTTGTTTTTCCTCAGTTTCTGTTGTTATGTCTCCATTTTCATTTCTGATTTTGTTAAGCTAGTGTATGCTCTCTTCAGTATCTTTTTGGAGGCACTTAGAGCTATACGTTTTCCACTTAGCACTACTTTCATTGTGTCCCATAAGTTTGGGTATGTTGTGTCCTCATTTTTTTTAAATTCTAAAAAGTCTTGAATTTCATTATTTATTTCTTCCTTGACTAAGTTATCAATGAGTAGAGCATTGCTCAGCTTCCATGTGTATGTGGGATTTCCATTGTTTTTGCTGTTATTGAAGACGGACCTTATAGTCTGTGGTGATCTAATAGGATACATGGGATAATTTCAATCTTCTTGTATCTGTTGAGGCCTGTTTTGTGACCAATTATAAGCTCAGTTTGGGAGAAGGTACCATGAGGTGCTGAGAAGGTATATTCTTTTGAGTTAGGATGAAATGTTCTACAGATAGTTAAACCATCTGGTTCATAACTTCTATTAGTTTCACTGTGTTTCTATTTAGTTTCTGGTTCCATGATCTGTTCATTGATGATATTGGGATGTTGAAGACTCCCACTATTATTTGTGAGGTCCAATGTGTGCTTTGAGCTTTAGTAAAGTTTCTTTTATGAATGTGGGTGCCCTTGCATTAGGAGCATAGATGTTCAGAACTGAGAGTTCATCTTGGACAATTTTTCCTTTGATGAGTGTGAAGTGCCCTTCCTTATCTTTTTTGATAACTTTTGGTTGAAAGTCAATTTTATTCAATATTAGAATGGCTACTCCAGCTTGTTTCTTGCGACAATTTGCTTGGAAAATTTTTTCCAGCTTTTTACTCTGAGGTAGTATCTGTCTTTGTCATTAAGGTGCATTTCCTGTATGCAGCAAAATGCTGGCTCCTGTTTATGTAGCCAGTCTGTTAGTCTATGTCTTTTTATTGGAGAATTGAGTCCATTTGTCTTAATAGATACTAAGGAAAAGTGATTGCTGTTTCCTGATATTTTTGTTGTTAGAGATGGAATTTTGTTTGTATAGCTGTTTTCTTTTGGTTGTTGAAAGATTAATTTCTTAATTTTTCTGGGGTGTAGTTTCCCTTCTCGTGTTGGAGTTCTCCATCTATTATCCTTTGTAGGACTGGATTTGTAGAAAGATATTGTGTAAATTTGTTTTTGCCGTGGAATATCTTGGTTTCTCTATCTATGGAAATTGAGAGTTTTGCTCGGTATAGTAGCCTGGGCTGGCATTTGTGTTCTCTTAAAATCTATACAATATCTGCCCTGTATCTTCCAGCTTTTATACTCTCTGGTGAGAAGTCTACCTGTATATGTTACATTACTTTTTTCCCTTACTGCTTTTAGTATTCTTTCTTTGTTTTGTGCATTTGGTGTTTTGTGTATTATGTGAAGGGAGGAATTTCTTTTCTGTTCCAGTCTACTTGAAGTTCTGTAGGTTTCTTGTATGTTTATTGGCATCTCTTCTTTTTGGTTAGGGAAGTTTTCTTCTATAATTTTGTTGAAGATATTTACTGGCCCTTTAAATTGGGAATCTTCACTCTCTTCTATACCTATTATCCTTAGGTTTGGTCTTCTCATTGTGTCCTGGATTTCCTGGATGTTTTGGGTTAGGAGCATTTTGCTTTTAGCATTTTCTCTGACTGTAGTGTCAATGTTTTCTATGGTATCTTCTGCACCTGAGATTTTCTCTTCTATCTCTTTTATTCTTTTGTTGATGCTTTCATCTATGACTCCTGAACTCTTACCTATGTTTTCTTTCTTCAGGGTTATCTCCTTTTGTGATTTCATTATTTTTTCTATTTCCCTTTTCAGATCCTCAATGGTTTTGTTCAATTTATTTACCTGTTTGTTTGTGCTGTCATTCTTTAAGGGATTTTTGTGTTTCTTCTTGAAAGTTTTCTATCTGTTTCCCCATGTTCTCCTGTATTTCTTTAAGGGAGTTATTTATGTCCTTCTTAAAGTCCTCTATCATCGTCATGAGAAGTGTTGTTAAATCAGAGTCTTGCTTTTCCAGTATGATCTGGTATCCAGGACTGGTGGGAGAACTGGGTTCTGCTGATGCCTCTCACCATCTGGTTAACTCTAGTGCTACCTCCCCTTGCTATCTCTGACTGAATCCTGTCTCTCCTGTGATCCTGGTTGTCTCAGATCTCCTCAGAGTCCAGCTGCCCCTGGTGTGACCATGCTTCCAAGATTCAGTGATCCTGGGTGTGTTAGAGCACCTAGGAGTAGCACTTCCTCTGGGTGTTGTGGGACTGGGTGCAGAGCCAGAGCCCAAAGTCTGCTCAGGGTACCAGCTCAGACTGGAAGGAACCCATGCCCCTGGGTGCAGTTCTGTGTGCAGAGGGGATGACTGCTCCTGGGCCAGCCACCGTACCTCTTGAATTAAAAAACCCACCAGCATTGTCCCCTTGCATCCTTCTGACCTTCCTGCTGAGTCATCTGCCCTGATTCCCAGTCAGTTCTGTGTGCAGAGGGTTCCTGTGTCCCTGGATCCTGGGGTTCCAGTGTTGGGGCAGATGTTGTGGCCTCATCTATGATCCTGGGTGAGTTAAAGTAACTGCACATTTTCACATTTCTTATTGAAATAATTGTTTTGGTCAAAGATCCCATCTCTCTTTCCATTTATTCATACTGCTAACAATTTAAAATCATTTTCCTTTAGACCTTGCTTTCACATTAAAATAGATGAAACATTCATTGGTTTTTGAAACCAAGGGAATAAACATGAGTTTTCCACCCTTGATAACTTTGGTTTAAATGTGGCTCACTTTAAGCTAAAGCAAGTCTGATCTTGTTACCTGTAATTCTCCATGCTTTTAGGGTGAGCAATAATTGCAATGAACTCAAATCCCTCCAAAATATGTAAAGAATATGGAAAGTATTGCTTTTGAAAGCTAATTCACATAAGCCGTTTAGTAACAGTATTAGAGGTGAGCTTGCTCACATTTTCTTATTTAACAGTCCCAGTGGTGGGCAGCTATTATAATGTCTGTCTGTTTTACTATGATCTGACCAAAGTCCTCACTAAGATGTTATGCTGGAGGGAAAAAAGTCACTAAAAACTAATAACCGATTTATAAATCATGGATGCCAAACAGCTTCTCATCTATAGTGATAGGCACTATGGCAAGGCCTCAGGTGTAGCAGCTCAATGTAGTTGCCATTGATTTCCACTACAATGCTCTTCACAAGCATCAGTATTTGTAACTACTGCTGGGACTACTGTGCAACCTTCAGTGAATCACTCTCTTGGGACTTAACTTTCGAGTGCCCAACTTTCAAACTAGATTTGGTTCTTCTGCACTGGGGAAATGCTACCCCAAAATGGTGTTGATGCATGTGTAGGACTGCTTTAAGAGCAAGGGCATGAGTGGTAGTTTTCTTCAGAGAGAAGCTGCAGTCTTGTAAAATGAAGAGTTGAAGCAGAACTCCAAATGCCACTAATGACTTGGATTACCTCTAATGTCATTTCTGGACGTCATAGGTGTGTCCATTGTTCAAGCACCGTTACTGAGCCCCACTCCATGTCAAGCACCAAACTTCTCTTGAACAAGCATCATATGAGACCCAGCTTGATGACACTCTTATTTCCCTTCTCTTCTTTGTAAACACCTTTCTTCCTTGGTTACCACTTGATACTGACATACCCACACCATGGTGCTAGAGGATACAGGGCTCACCAAGTGCTCTGGTGTTTTCAGTAATGCTGAGAGATAAAATGGCTCACTTCAGCCCTTATCAAAGCCTAGATGATGTGAATGGAAGCCTTCAGCTCTGTGGAAAGATTCCTTCCAGTCAGATGCCATCCCAACTGTATGGCAAATGTGAAATATTTCAGCTTAATCCAATCATTTTTTAATTTGCAAAATGAAGCAGTGATTCTATTGCAGTGAACAATTTTCATTGGCAAACTGAAATTTCATTACACGGCATCTGAAGCCAGTTGTAAAACCTAACATCGTGCATATAATCACATCAGATAGGTCATTAACTTACATTGTTAATTTAACCATGCAGTGAGCAACTATGGGCTTCTCAGAACAATCCCACTAACTGCTGCTGCTTTTACAGAGCCCCTTCAGGAATGCTGTGTGCCTTGATACAGTTCTCCCAATGCTACTTGGCATAACATTCACATGGTGCGTCATCACTATAGCTCTGTCATCTTACAGCAACCCTGGATATGATTGGGTACACTGAGTTATGTCATTTGGCAAGAGAACAATTTAACACATAGAGACACATGAGAATCTGTTCACATCACAAGCACCTTTGGGTATAGTGGGGATTCTGATTGCTGCTTATGCTGCCAATCGACTAGTTTGACATTCACAAATACCATGTGAATACCAAACCTTTCTCAGACCTTACTGGTCTCAAAGGGTGGGTTTTGATGCTTCAAATCCTTAGAAATCCATGTGTCCTTGTGTAATAACTACTACTGGATACTTCTCATGAGCCTGGTAGAATTCTGCATCTTAGAAACAGGCATGTGGGTAAATCTGACTTTATGCAGAAAATGCCATGTTAGTTAAGTAGGCTTGAAATTGGTATTGTGAAGGAGAATAATGTGCAAGACTATTAGATGGGAACCAACTTCATCTTCAGATCCCAGAGGCTTCCTTGAGTGCACCTAAAGGGAAGGGACATGGGAGATTCAAAACTTGGGTAAACCACTTCAGAAGTGGGAGAGCTCCAGGAGTAAAGGCTCTGGGGCTAGCAGGAAGGCCTTCTTCCCAGTAGGAGAGAATGCTAGCTGAGTTTCTATTGTACAAATGGGAGAAGTTGGCATGAATATGGATGCTAGACATTTAGAAGGTGGAAGCGGCAGATTGTACTGATCAATGGGAGGTGGGCAGTGGGAGTGGAAGAGTAGTAGAGATCCCTGGCCTCTGCTGGCAACTGCAGGATGCATGGCAAGTGCTGGGAATTCCAGCATGGATTTGTACAAGCTATAAGGCAAAGCACAAGTTTTTAATTTATGCTCCAAATGGAGGTTGATGTCTTGTGGAACATCGGTTTGCCTAGTGGAGAGACACATCACTGGGCAATGATTTTTTTTTTTTTGATGATTTTCTGAAGTGATAAGGACATATCCACATCCATGGAGCCTAAAAAATTTAGAGACTTACATATAGTCTTTAGGGGCCTCATGTTTTAAACTACTTTGTTCCTTCTTTCTTCTTCTTTCTTCCTCCTCCTCCTCCTCCCCCTCCTCCTCCTCCTCCCCTCCTCTTCCTCTTCCTCTTCCTCTTCCTCTTCCTCTTCCTCTTCTTCTTCTTCTTCTTCTTCTTCTTCTTCTTCTTCTTCTCCTTCTCCTCCTCCTCCTCCTCCTCCTCCTCCTCCTCCTCCTTTTCCTATTTCCTTTTATTAAACTAATTTATTATAATTGAGACAGAGCTTCACCTAGCTCAGGCTATCCTCCAACTCAGTGCATATTTAAGCATGATCTTGAACTTCATGTTTTTCTTCCCCTAGGTCTATAAGCACACACTACCATGACATGTTTTATACTATGCTGGGGGAATTGTGCATGCTGGTAAAGCAATATGCCTGCTGAGCTGTATCTTCAGCCCATTTGTTTTTTCAGACATGTTCTCTCTATATAGCTCAGGTTGGCCTCAAACCCTGCCTGATCCATCTGCCTCAGCTTCCCTTCTGCTTAGATTACAGGTGTGACCTACCATGCTCAACACTAAAATATGTCCCTATGCATTAACCCTGAGCTTTGAACTGGTTGCTAGGGAGGCCTGTTGGGGTTGTTGGTTTTTGCTAGTAAGTCATAGAGCTCTCCTGGGTGTGATTGCCCAATGCCAGAGAGCAGGGCCTCTGGATCTCAGCACAGTATTCTTCTCCTGTCTTCATGTTGTCTATCCAGCTCACTAAAGGCATTATACCAGCTCTCAGGGATTTGTGTCAGGTGGAGTCACACTATTTTTTGCACTGCTATATACAGTGGTATTAAAAAAGAAACAACAACCCATCAGATTTTAAATAATTTCCAGTATTAGAAAGGAGATAATTGCCCAAGAAAAAGTAAGTACACATTTTCTAAGTTATATTAATTTGAAAAACATTGTAAACAAAACCTATGGCCTCACCATTCATTTCCATATCTACTCCTGAAGTGTTAGAAGCATGTAAAATGGTTCAAGGTATTTTTCCATGGCCGAAGTGTCCTCAAGAACATTGTCAGGACTCTGAAAAAAATGGGCAGCAGAGCTGTCTGGACACAGAAGAAGACAGGAAAATCCTCACCCCTGTCTATACTTATCAATTTGTTATCGTCCCTTCCTTCAAGTTTCAGGGATATTAGTGATTAAATGAGGAACACAGCTGGCTTGTGTCTAAGTCTGAGGGGGCTTTGACTGCCTCTGCTCTGGCTCTGAGTGAGTACTTTCCAGGGAAAAGCTTGCTGACAGAGTGCCACCTTTCCCTGTGTGCTGGTGGTATCCCTGACTCTCACTGTGGTTTCTCTTGACACTCCCAATAGCTCCTGGACTGTTTTGTGATCCCGGTGGTGATTTTGCTCTCCTGGTTCTTCCTGCTGATCCGGTACAAGGCTGTGCATTTCATCGGCATCGTAGTCTGCATCCTGGGTATGGGCTGCATGGTGGGAGCAGATGTGCTCGTGGGAAGGCACCAGGGAGCAGGTGAGTTTTGGAGTGGCCACCAGGTCACACACCTCTATGAGTGAGACCAAAAAGAGACCTAAGGTGTCTGTGCTTAGGTAGAAACTCCTAGGAACTTGGTTCTTCCTGTGGCAGAGTCCTGTTCAGTATTTTTTTCCCCACATGCAAAGTTATAGCACATAGAAGGCCCTGATACATATGCCCTGGGTGGATATAAGATGTAAAATTCAGAGACATTCACACAGTTGTTAAAACTGAAGTCATCATCTATGTGGAGGAAAGTTTTGAAGGTCAGAGCCACTGACCTGGAACAGTTTTCAAAGGTAGTATGGACAAGTTAATCAGCAACTCAGCCACAAAGCCCTCCCTGCTCCTCCTCACCCAGCCCCAACTCTGCCAAGGCAGAGAGAGACAAAATCTCCAACCTACTGGGTAAAGGTTGGTTTACAGGCCAGAGAATGGATATGTAGAGTCTGCAGACCAGAGTAGGATGTGCTGTGTGCCAGCATCTACCTGCCATTTCATGCATGTGTTTGTTTGTGTGTGTGTGTTTGTATGTTTGTTTATCTGTTTTAATGGGAAGAGTTGTTATGTTGATCAGAGCTTGCAGACTTCTCAGTCAGAGCTCTGTGACTTGGTCAGCCAACTTTTGTGACTCTTAAGGGGAAACCCTGATTCCAGTGGCTTCTGGAAAGACCTTCCTAATGTGTTTCAATTCTTGTGCTACAGAAAGAATTTTAGTTGGTGGCTCAGTGTCTGAAAGATCTCAGGGGTCCAGGTTAGTTGAGACTGCTGGTCTTCTTATAGAGTTTCTCTCCCTCCTTAGCTTCTTCCAGCTTTTCCCTAATTCAACCACAGGGGTCAGCAGCTTCTGTCCATTGGTTGGTAGCATCTGCCTCTTTCAGCTGCTTGTTGGGTCTTTCTGAGGGCAGTCATGTTAGGCCCCTTTTTGTGAGCAGACCATAGCATCAGTAATAGTGTCAGGCCTTGTGGCCTCCCTGTGAGCTGGATCCCAATTTAGGTCTGTCACTGGACCTGCTTTAGGACTGCTGGGCCTGGACTCACTCAGAGAAGATGCACCTAACTCTCAAGAGACTGGAGGCCCCAGGGCATGGGGAGGTCTGGTGGGGTGGTGATGGAGGGTGTCTTAGTCAGGGTTTCTATTCCTGCACAAACATCATGACCAAGAAGCAAGTTGGGGAGGAAAGGGTTTATTCGGCTTACACTTCCATGCTGCTGTTCATCACCAAAGGAAGTCAGGACTGGAACTCAGACAGGTCAGGGAGCAGGAGCTGATACAGAGGCCATGGAGGGATGTTCTTTACTGGCTTGCCTATCTCTGGAACACAGCCTCTTTGTGCTTCCAGAAAACACTTCCCAGAAGATGTCACCTCAACGATGCTGGTCTCTTCTTAATCATCGCTAATTTCTTAGCTCCAGCTAACCAGCATCAATAGTCCCAGTAATGCAAAGTTTTTGCTTTAGTAGTTCTGGTATTTTGTTAATCACAGCTGATTCTTCAGCCCCAGCTAACCAGAACTACAAAATATTCACAATAAAAACAGCAATGGCCCTGAAGAGAGTCTTTAATTTTCCCTCTGAAATTTCACAAACCAGGCCTCCATCTTCTGCACTGTTCTCAACATTATCTTCCAAGCTCCTACACAACATCTGACAGAGCTCTTAACAACAAATGGATCTTCAAGCCCAAAGTTCCAAAGTCCTTCCACAGTCCTCCCCAAAACATGGTCAGGTTGTCACAGGAATACCCCCACTCTGCTGGTACCAATGCTAGAGTGGATATATTGTGTAAAGCCTAATTGTCCACAATGGGAAGGCCCAGAAGATATGCCCTTCACCAGCTCTATAAGACGCAAATTGGTGAGAGGGGCACCAGCACATTTGAAGGGTTTTGTTCTTTCCCTTTTCCTTGTGCCAGATCTTAGCATTGGAGATGCTTCTGCTCAATTAGATGAATTAAATTCACTGGGTTTAGTTGGATTCCAAGGTAACAAGGGCCAGGTGGCAGCATTGAATCGCCGGAGACAAGGTGATTCTAGTTATTATAATGGACAGCGTAGACAAAAGAATGTTTATAATAACATACCCCATAATGGTCAGCACAGGAGAGGTGAAACTTATAATGGCATGACTCGCTTGGACCTTTGGTACTGGCTAATCAATCATGGTGTTTCCAGGAATGAAATACATAAGAAGCCTACTGCATATTTGTTTGATCTGTATAAGCAGAAAAATTCTCAAACAAATGAAAGAAAGGCTACGTTAGATCGTGGTAAACAGCAATCTCGGCCAGTGAATCAATTTCCAGACTTGAGCCAGTTTGCAGATCTGGAACCCCTTGAATGAAGGGGTGGCCAGGTTCCCCTGAGGAAGGATCCTGATAAGACACCCAAAGGTTTTGCTGTTACCCTTTCCTCCCCAACTTGCTTCTTGGTCATGATGTTTGTGCAGGAATAGAAACCCTGACTAAGACAGAGGGGGAACGCCCTTACGGAGACTGGGAGCAGGAGAGAAGGTATGGGATGTGGAACAGTCAGAGGGTGGACCAGGAGTGGGATAAAGTCTGGACTGTACAAAAAGATTAAATAAAAAATGAAAAATTAAAAAAAAGAAAGAGTTTTAAAAGACAAAAAATGTCAAGCATACAAACCCCTTTTGCTAGCATTAGAAGTGGAGTATAAAGTACTCACTTTCTAAAGGTCTTAGAATTGTTCTTTCTTCTAAAATGTTAATAATGAACGATCAGAATTGGGGTGATTTGCTTTATGAGACAAGGCTGCATGAAGTCCCTGAAATGATGTCCTTTATGTTACATCTTAGTTGTTTACACACACACACAAAAAGAACCTTGTTCAACCTCCCTTGTTGATATGAGAGAACACCAAGCTCTGGCAAAGCCAAGTGAATTATTCAAGGTCACAGAGCTGGGGTGGAAGGCCCTTCTTGGCTCTTGACCTTCCAGGCAAGCTCTCTTCCTTCCATATTGTTAACAGCTAAAGCTGCAGATTTCTGAGTTTGAGGCCAACCTGGTCTGCAAAGTGAGTCCCAGGACAGCCAGGGCTATACAGAGAAACCCTGTCTCAAAAAAAAAAAAAAAAAAAGAAGAAGAAGAAAAAGAAGAAGAAAAAGAAGAAGAAGAAGAAGAAGAAGAAGAAGAAACCCTATAAACAGCTAAAGCTGCAACACAAAATAAAAGGGAGATGTCTTCAGTCCCCTGGACCTGCAGTTGAGCTATTATGAATCCCTACCTCAGCAGATGGTTTGGAAATACAAACCCACCATCTCCCCAATTTTCCTTTGAGAAACACTTTTTCTGTGGCTGATTGATACATACTGTTTCAAAGGTCTGACTATGTGCTTCATACATAGAATCAGTGTTCTTGATAGTTTCTTTCAAACTCATCATATAGTATTCTGCCTGATTAAATGTCTAAGCTTTCTGGGCACTATATAAACACAGATGAAACAGAAATAGATATTCTTAGTTACAAAAATTTTGGCTATTGCTCTGGTTGTCCACTCTGGTCATCATCTTATTTCATAGTCAATCAAGACAGTTACAGCGTTTTGACCCTAAATAGTAACTTAACTTTGAATTGTATTATTAGATTATTGACACTAATCCTGTAAAAATGTTTTCTGGCTCTGAAGTGATAGGAAAATGGTACTAGTTAAGAAAAAGACAGGAAATCCATTGGAGAGCCTTTCCTTAAGCGATCACTTATAATAGAAATGCAATAAACCACAGTGAGGTAGCACAGTACTGTCCTTATTGACCTGCTTGAGGCTCATGGCATTGCCTTTTGTGATATGCAAAGCACCAGTGATAACAGAACTAAATCTGGTCACTGTAGAGCATACTCTGTGCTACTAAAATAGTGCCCAAGAGTGTAGATGGATACCTCAAGGTCTGCCCAAATATAAATTCAAGGACTCATTGACTACACATACTTTATCTCTATAAAATATTAAATTGGGCAGGAAGCTCAACTGTCATATATATATTTTAAAACACACTGGTTCTGAAATCAATATAATTTTAAATATCTATGCATTATTACTAAAATTATCCCACTAGTTTCTTCTTTTACATCACAGTGGGTTCAATTGCATTAACCAGCCAAGATCACCAGGCTTTTCTGAAATACTTTTTGTATTCACAAGAACTTTAATGAAACATTTGACTCAGATAAATCCTTATAATCATATTGGGAGCTTTTCAAAGGAAAGGAGAATATCTGAATTTTTTTAATATTGTTTAAACCCTGTTTCTCCTTAGATGAAGATTTTGACAATTCCATACCTAAATATGCTGGTTTTAACCCATTTACAATTAATACTGCAAACAGTGGTCAAAAGCAGGTACCCAAGCTCCTGGCATTGGAGACCTCACTTTGACACCCATGGAATACCTATCATGGGTATAGCCAGTCACCTACCATAAGAACTTTCTACACCATTAAGCTCTACAAAAGTATATTTCTTTGTCAAGTTGGTGGGCCTAATATTTAGAGGCTCTATTTTCTCTTAGCTCCCATCTGCCCCTCAGGACTCTCTGAAAGACCATCCTTGCTCTTGCTGCTGTGACTCGTGGAAGATACCCAGTAGACAGTGGAAATGGTAGGAATGTTGGAATATTCATTAGAGCCCCAGAGATACTCCACAATGGCCTCTACTTTTCTAACTTGTGGATATAAAGAGAAAGGGTAAAAGTAATAAGATGAATACAAAAATGAAAATCATACCCTATCCTAAAATATATTGCTTCTCCAAAAAGTAGCCCCTTTATACTATAATAATTGCATCTTTAACTTCATTTGTGATAATGTTAACAATTTATTATTAGTTATAAGTCTATATTTATTTTAAGGAAAACAAAATACTTTTCCAGAGCCTGACAACTTAACACAGTCAATTGAAAGTGACATGTTGTTGTTGTTGTTGAACACTCCCCACCATGAGGCACCTTCCCATCAATTATCTCATTATAGTTTAATAGCACTGAAAAAATTCTCATGTTTCATTCTCAAAAATCAAGGTAAACTGTGTCACTCAAATGTAAAATCTTTGCAATTTTTCTATTCCACACAGTTCTTACTTTTCTATAATTGCATCTTGTTTATTTGAAGGTGTTTTTAAAATAGTTACTTAGAGTAAATAAGCATCCTAAATTGCCCAGGATGGTGCATTGATCTGACATGAAACTTTAAAGTTAAAATTTAGTCCCATGAAAACAACACAGTTGGTCCACTATCTAAAACACCAATGTATTTGAAGGAATGGGTACATTTTCATCAAGGGACCTAGCTGTCTTCTAATATTTCCAAATAGTAAAACTGGTTCTTGAATTAGTGACAACTCAATGATTTTTAGAGAAACTTGGCTCTTCTAGTAACTCACATAGCAAATGTATTATGGGAACTAAAAGGGGGCCTGGGAAAGAGGGGGGAGGGAGGAGAGCCCACGACCGGCCAGAATTCCACCTATGCTAGTCAGGCAGATGCAGGAGGGCTGCCAGAAGCTTTCCACTCAGCCCCGGGTAGGCATCCAAGCCTCTGACCCACTCGACTGGGGGTGGACAAAGGGCAGCCCCCAAAACCAAAAGGGGCCCCAGGGTTACACCCTGTAGCCCCAGGGTTATTGGAGAGAGGGCATAGGGAAGAGAGGTTCCCACACAGGTGAGAGTCTGTGCAGATGAACAGAGACAGTCTATGGTTTTAGAGCTTTATTGTAGAAAGGCAGGGAAAAGAGAGAAGGTGGAGAGAGAGAGAGAGAGAGACCAGCCATGGCCAAAAGGAGACAAAGGGGAGAGGGAGAGGGAGAGGGAGAGGGAGAGGGAGAGGGAGAGGGAGAGGGAGAGGGAGAGGGAGAGGGAGAGGGAGAGGGAGAGGGAGAGGGAGAGGGAGAGGGAGAGGGAGAGGGAGAGGGAGAGGGAGAGGGAGAGGGAGAGGGAGAGGGAGAGGGAGGAATAGAGGGGAGGGGAGGGGAGGGGAGGGGAGGGGAGGGGAGGGGGGAGGGGAGGGGAGGGGAGGGGAGGGGAGGGGAGGGGAGGGGAGGGGAGGGGAGGGGAGGGGAGGGGAGGGGAGGGGAGGGGAGGGGAGGGGAGGGGAGGGGAGGAGGAGAGGAGGAGGAGAGGAGAGGGGAGGGGAGGAGGAGAGGAGAGTGACTTCTAGCCATGCTGCTCTTGTGGGGGCTAAAGGGGGAGGTAACTTAGGAGCCAGAGTTCCAGAAGACATGAGAGAACTCCTTCTGTCCCATGTAGGTAAATTATCACCACTGGGTCCCGGGGTTCAACATCTCAGCTTGACTGGAGACCAGACTGTCTGTGCATAGCCCAATGCCTTACAATGTATATTTAAAAAATATTTCTGCTTTTTAAAAATATAATACAGAGAGCTAATTGAAATAATTGGAAACCAGTTATGAAAGGGTTGAGTAGAAACCAGGAGTAGCCCAGAATGAAAAATGTCCAACTCACAGAGGCAGGTAGTTAATCACATAGACTGAAGCTAATGCCTTTTAAAAACATCATCTATGAACACGTAGTGTGACATATTATGCTAAATATTTCCTACATACTATTTTATTCTTGTAATAATAACAGTTTAAGATAAACTAAATAAAATACAAGGAATACTCTGTAGTTCATGGCAGGTGTGATTTATTCCACTCTACCTGAATCTAAAACTATCACCATTCAAAACTTTGCCATGTGATGGACCCAGACATTTTATGCCAGACGACTTATTTAGACATTTTCTGGGAATTTAAAATAGTGTAGCACAGTACATCATGGTAGAAATACATAGCAGAAGGAAACCGTTCCTATCTGTCTGATAGGTGCTATCTCCTAGTAGTTCTACTTCCTGTCTAGATACTAAGCCTTCACACATTGGCTTTCAGGAATATTTAGGATCCAAACGATAGCCCATGCTATAAAATAACTTGAAAGTAACTTAAAAACTGATTAAAAGAATTACTAGTAAATAACAATAAATAACATGCAATATTTTATTAACAACTTCAAAATATTTCTGAACTTGAAATTATATACAATTATATATTTTTTAAAAGTTATCATTAAATAAAGGAAGATTTTGAAGTACTGATAAAGATATTTTATCAGTGGGCCATCCTAAAGACTAGCCATATCTATAAAAAAGGGGGCGGGGGTCCTGCTTGTTTATTTTCCAGAGGACCTGAGTTTGATTCCCAGCATGCACATCTGGCATCTTACAACTCCCTGTAACCCCAGTTGCTGGATGTGCCGTCCGTGTGTGCACATGGATAAAATTAAGTCTTAAAAGATAAACAACTGAGGAAGACTATTCACTAAAGGCAGTGTCCATCCTTTAGGACTTTAATAAAATGGGCTGATGTTCCTTTCATCCTGCTAAGATACTTCATTATGACTTCGTTTTCCTGAATCCACTCACATAAGATTAATTTTGCTAAGAGTTCTATTAAGAAGCCCTTCTGTATTTCACTACTACAACAATAATTGGTATTCGTAACAATGACTTCTTGTCGTGACAAGATTCTGAAATGTTTCTAAAATGAAAAGCAACTAAAAGGTGTGCTTTAGAATTTTAGGTATGGACCATGTCATGTTCAAACATTTTCATACTCCCATAGTTGACATATAAAGATTAACCAGTTGCTGAAGATTTCCTGTCACAGAGATCTTCATTTCTCTAATAGTGGTGCCCAGGGACCTCCCCTTAGGTCTCCTTTCTCATCAGGGCTTCATTAAGTTCTTGCTCATCGGCTGATAGTGATGGCAGCTCCCCAAAGACTCAAAGAAATCTTGCAGCCTTCCCAAAATCATGTCTTCAGTTTCCTTCCCTTGAGAATAACTCCAGCAAGCTGTTGTCTTACCTTTCAGAGTCTCTTCCTCTCTCTCCCTCCAGTCCTTAACAAGTATAGGAAGTTGCCTGGGAAAGGGTGATGCCATTTAGCATAGAGATGTAATCTGAGGTAACCAAGTAAAGAAGTCCATGCCAACCCTACCTCCATTCATGTGAATCCTCTATCTATAGGATGTTCTATGCTCCCCAATGAGTAGTGAATACCTGCTTCTATAGTTTTAGAAATTCAGATGATCTCAGCATTCAAAGGTTTTCTAGATGAGTCTCTTCCTGAAGAGCACTGTTGTAGTTAACACACTTCCTGTCCTTCTCTCCTCTCCCAGAGCTGTACATTTGCAGAGCAGGTAGCTGCCTGGCACCCAGTGCACAGAGACAGAAGCCACTGAAGTAGAGGGTTCACCAGTGAAGCTGCTCACACTATTTATTTTCACTCTTTCTTCATGGCTTCTATCTATACTGCCTGAAGTGGGAAGACATTGCCAAACTATAGGATAATGTATTTATTAAAAAATTGGACATAAACTCAAAAATTGGACAGAACCTACTCAAACCAAGTTTGAAAAAAATGTGTTTTTAATTTAAAAAGAGAAATTACTAATATTATGGTGAATTTATGTTTATATATCAAACATATAAATTAAATTTATATACATACATATTTATATATTATATTTTATATATTTTTCTTTTTTTTAAATTTAGTTTTTACTTTACATCCACCTCACTGCCCCCTCTCCCTGTCAGCCTCTCCCATAAACCTTTCCATGTGCCCCTCCCCCTTCTCCTCTGAGCCAACAAGGTGATCCCCTCTGGGTATCTCCCTTCTCTGGCACTTCAAGTCTCTGCAAGGCTAGGCAAATCCTCTCCCACTGAGGCCAGACAAGGCAACACAGCTAGTAGAACATCCCACAGACCGGCAATAGCTTCTGGGATAGCCCCCACTCCAGTTGTTCAGGACCCGCATGGAGACCAAGCTGCACACCTTCTACATATGTACAGAGAAGCCTAGGTCCAGCCGATGTATGTTCTTTGGTTGACTGTTTCAGACTCTGAGAGCCCTAAGGGGTCAGGTTAGTTAACTCGGTTGATCTTCCTGTGGACTTCCTATTCCCTTCTGGGCCTTTTGCCTTTCCTCCTGTTTTTCCATAAGAGTTCCCAAGCTCCATCCACTGTTCGGCTGTGGGTGTCTGTATCTGTCTGAGTCAGTTGCTGGGTGGAGCTTCTCAGAGGACAACACGCAAGCATAACAGAGTATCATTAATAGTGTCAGGGGCTGGTGCTTGCCCATGGGATGGGTCTCAGTTATTGCTTGGCCATTTCCTCAGTGGCTGTTCTATCAGTTCCTGCATTTCTTGTACACAGGATAAATTTGGGGTTGAAAGTTTTGTGGATGAGTTGCGTGTGTCTCTAGTGATCTACTAGGGTTCCTTACAGGCTACAGGAGGTGACTTCTTCAGGTTCTCTATGTTGTGAGTCACAGATAAGGTCACCGCCATTGATCCCAGGTCTCTGTCTTATCCTGAAGATGCCTTCTACTCCTCACCTCTGTCAGTTGCAGATTTCCATTCATTTTCATGGCCATCTGGACAAATCTCCTGTCCTTCTCCACACCTAATCCTAAACCACCCATTTTTTCCCATCCCCTTTCCCACCCAATTCCCTCCCTCCATCTGCCTCTTATGACTATTTTATTCCCCCTCCTAAGTGATATTGAAGCATCCTCACTTGTGCCTTCCTTCTTGTTTAGCTTCTTTGGGTCTGTGGAGTGTAGCATGGTACCTGTATTTTATGGCTAATATCTTCTTATAAGTGAGTATATACCATGCATGTCCTTTGGGGACTGGATTACCCCACTCAGGATGGTATTCACAAGTTCCATCCATTTGCCTACAAAATTCATGATATCTTTGTTTTTAGTAGCGGCGTAGTATTTCATTGTGTAGATGTACCACATTTTATTTATCCATTCTTCAGTTGAGGGATATCTAGATTTTTTTCCAGTTTCTAGCTATTAAGAATAAAGTTGCTATGAACACAGTTGAGCAAATGTCTTTGTAGGATGTTGGATCATCTTTTGGGTCTATGCTTAGGCATTGTATAGCTGGGCCTTGAGGTACAACTATTCCCAGTTTTCTGAGAAACCAGCAAATTGATTTCCAAAGTGGTTGTACTAATTTGCACTCTTACTACCCTGGCTCCACATCCTAGCCAGCATGTGCTGTCTCTTGAGTTTGTTGATCTTAGCCATTTTGATGGGTATAAGATAGAAGCTCAGACTTGTTTT
This sequence comes from Mus caroli, assembly GCF_978045245.1. Classification (NCBI taxonomy): domain Eukaryota; kingdom Metazoa; phylum Chordata; class Mammalia; order Rodentia; family Muridae; genus Mus; species Mus caroli. Next base: position 51,304,558 of record NW_028227264.1, read on the forward strand.
GATTTTCATTTCCCTGATGACTAAGAACTTTGAACATTACTTGAAGTGCTTCTTGGCCATTTGAGATTCCTCTGTTAAGAATTCTGTTTATTATACAGATCTTTCACTTCCTTAGTTAGAGTCACGCCAAGATATTTTATATTATTTGTGACTATGGAGAAGGGTGTTGTTTCCCTAATTTCTTTCTCGGCCTGTTTATTCTTTGTGTAGAAAAAGGCCATTGATTTGTTTGAGTTAATTTTATATCCAGCTACTTCACTGAAGCTGTTTATCAGGTTTAGGAGTTCTCTGGTGGAATTTTTAGGGTCACTTATATATACTATCATATCATCTGCAAAAAGTGATATTTTGACTTCATCTTTTCCAATTTGTATCCCTTTGATCTCCTTTTGTTGTCGAATTGCTCTGGCTAGGACTTCAAGTACAATGTTGAATAGGAATGGAGAAAGTGGACAGCCTTGTCTAGTCCCTGATTTTAGAGGGATTGCTTCAAGCTTCTCACCATTTACTTTGATGTTGGCTACTGGTTTGCTGTAGATTGCTTTTATCATGTTTAGGTATGGGCCTTGAATTCCTGATCTTTCCAAGACTTTTATCATGAATGGGTGTTGGATCTTGTCAAATGCTTTTTCCGCATCTAACGAGATGACCATGTGGTTTTTGTCTTTGAGTTTGTTTATATACTGGATTACATTGATGGATTTCCATATATTGAACCATCCCTGCATCCCTGGGATGAAACCTACTTGGTCAGGATGGATGATTGTTTTGATGTGTTCTTGGATTCGGTTAGCAAGAACTTTATTGAGGATTTTTGCATCAATATTCATAAGGGATATTGGTCTGAAGTTTTCTATCTTTGTTGGGTCTTTTTGTGGTTTAGGTATCAGAGTAATTGTGGCTTCATAGAATGAGTTGGGTAGAGTACCTTCTGTTTCTATTTTGTGGAATAGTTTGTGAAGAACTGGGATTAGATCTTTGAAGGTCTGATAGAACTCTGCACTAAACCCATCTGGTCCTGGGCTTTTTTTGGTTGGGAGACTATTAATGACTGCTTCTATTTCTTTGGGGGATATAGGGCTGTTTAGATCATTAACCTGATCTTGATTCAACTTTGGTACCTGATATCTGTCTAGGAACTTCTCCATTTCATCCAGGTTCTCCAGTTTTGTTGAGTATAGCCTTTGGTAGAAGGATCTGATGGTGTTTTGGATGTCTTCAGGATCTGTTGTTATGTCTCCTTTTTCATTTCTGATTTTGTTAATTAGAATGCTTTCCCTGTGCCCTCTAGTGAGTCTGGCTAAGGGTTTATCTATCTTGTTGATTTTCTCAAAGAACCAGCTCCTTGATTGGTTGTTTCTTTGAATAGTTCTTCTTGTTTCCACTTGGTTGATTTCGCCCCTGAGTTTGATTATTTCCTGCCATCTACTCCTCTTGGGTGAGTTTGCTTCCTTTTGTTCTAGTGCTTTTAGGTATGTTGTCAAGTTGCTAATGTGTGCTCTCTCTAGTTTCTTTTTGGAGGCACTCAGAGCTATTAGTTTTCCTCTTAGAAATGCTTTCATGATGGCCTAGTCGGCCATCACTGGAAAGAGAGGCCCATTGGACTTGCAAACTTTATATGCCCCAATATAGGGGAATGCCAGGGCCAAAAGAATGGGAATGGGTGGGTAGGGAAGTGGGGGGCGCTATGGGGGACTTTTGGGATAGCATTGGAAATGTAACTGAGGAAAATATGTAATAAAAATATTAAAAATTAAAAAAAGAAGATATTGTATTTTAAAATGAATATAATACTTCCATTTTTCCAAGGGAAAAAAAAAAAGAAATGCTTTCATTGCGTCCCATAAGTTTGGGTATGTTGTGGCTTCATTTTCATTGAACTCTAAAAAGTACTTAATTTCTTTCTTTATTCCTTCCTTGACCAAGGTATCATTGAGAAGAGTGTTGTTCAGTTTCCACGTGATGTTGGCTTTCTATTATTTATTTTGTTATTGAAGATCAGCCTTAGTCCATGGTGATCTGATAGGATGCATGGGACAATTTCAATATTATTGTATCTGTAGACTGGTATAGTGACACACAAATAGACCAATGGAATAGAATTGAAGACCCAGAAATGAACCCACATACCTACGGTCACTTGATCTTCAACAAGGGAGCTAAAAACATCCAGTGGAAGAAAGACAGCATCTTCAACAAATGGTGCTGGCACAACTGGTTGTTAACATGTAGAAGAATGTGAATCGATCCATTCCTATCTCCTTGTACTAAGGTCAAGTCTAAGTGGATCAAGGAACTTCACATAAAACCAGAGACCCTGAAACTTATAGAGGAGAAAGTGGGGAAAAGCCTCGAAGATATGGGCACAGGGGAAAAATTCTTGAATAGAACAGCAATGGCTTGTGCTGTAAGATTGAGAATTGACAAGTGGGACCTCATGAAACTGCAAAGCTTCTGCAAGGCAAAAGACACCGTCAATAAGACAAAAAAAAACCAACAGATTGGGAAAGGATCTTTACATATCCTAAATCAGATAAGGGACTAATATCCAATATATATAAAGAACTCAAGAAGGTGGACTCCAGAAAGTCAAATAACCCCATTAAAAAATGGGGCTCAGAACTGAACAAAGAATTCTCACCTGAAGAATACCGAATGGCAGAGAAGCACCTGAAAAAATGTTCAACATCCTTAATCATCAGAGAAATGCAAATCAAAACAACCCTGAGATTCCACCTCACACCAGTCAGAATGGCTAAGATCAAAAATTCAGGTGACAGCAGCTGCTGGCGGGGATGTGGAGAAAGAGGAACACTCTTCCATTGTTGGTGGGATTGCAAGCTTGTACAACCACTCTGGAAATCAGTCTGGCGGTTCCTCAGAAAATTGGACATAGTACTACCGGAGGATCCAGCAATACCTCTCCTGGGCATATATCCAGAAGATGTCCCAACCGGTAAGAAGGACACATGCTCCACTATGTTCATAGCAGCCCTATTTATAATAGCCAGAAGCTGGAAAGAACCCAGATGTCCCTCAACAGAGGAATGGATACAGAAATTATGGTACATTTACACAATGGAGTACTACTCAGCTATTAAAAAGAATGAATTTATGAAATTCCTAGCCAAATGGATGGACCTGGAGGGCATCATCTTGAGTGAGGTAACACAATCACAAAGGAACTCACACAATATGTATTCACTGATAAGTGGATATTAGCCCAAAACTTAGGATACCCAAGATATAAGATACAATTTGCTAAACGCATGAAACTCAAGAAGAATGAAGACCAAAATGTGGACACTGTGCCCCTTCTTAGAATTGGGAACAAAACACCCATGGAAGGAGTTACAAAGTTTGGAGCTGTGATGAAAGGATGGACCATCTAGAGACTGCCGTATCCAGGGATCCATCCCATAATCAGCTTCTAAACTCAGACACCATTGCATACACTAGCAAGATTTTGCTGAAAGGACCCAAATATAGCTGTCTCTTGTGAGACTATGCAGGGGCCTAGCAAACATAGGAGTGGATGCTCACAGTCAGCTATTGGATGTATCACAGGGCTCCCAATGGAGAAGCTAGTGAAAGTACCCAAGGAGCTAAAGGGATCTGCAACTCTATAGTTGGAACAACATGATGAACTAACCAGTACCCCGGAGCTCTTGTCTCTAGCTGCATATGTATCGAAAGATGGCCTAGTTGGCCATCAATGGAAAGAGAGGCCCATTGGACTTGCAAACTTTATATGCCCCAATATAGGGGAATGCCAGGGCCAAAAGAATGGGAATGGGTGGGTAGGGAAGTGGGGGGCACTATGGGGGACTTTTGGGATAGCATTGGAAATGTAATTGAGGAAAATATGTAATAAAAATTATTAAAAATTAAAAAAAAAGAATTCTCTTTAGCTCTGTGCCCATTTTTTAATAGGGTTATTTGGGTTGTTGCTGTCTAACTTCTTAAGTTCTTTGTAAATTTTTGTTATTACAACTCTATTAGATGTAGGATTGGTGAAGATCCTTTCGAAATCTGTAGGCTGACAATTTATCCTATTGACACTATCCTCTACCTTATAGAAACTGTGCAGTTTCATGAAGTCCTGTTTACCAATTGTTAATCTTAGAGCCTGAGCCATTGGTGTTCTATTCAGGAAGTTGTTTCCTCAACCAATGCATTCAACAGTATTTCCCACTTTCTTTTCTATGAGGTTTATTATATCTGGTTGTCTTGGTTTCGGTTTTACTGTTGTGAACAGACACCATGACTAAGGCAACTCTTAATAAGGACAACATTTAACTGGAGCTGGTTTACAGGTTCAGAGGTTCAGTCCATTATCAAGGTAGGAGCATGGTAGTTTCCAGGCAGGCATGGTACAGGAAGAGCTGAAAGTTCTACATCTTTAACTGAAGGCTGCTAGAAGACTGACTTCTAGGCAGCTAGGAGGAGAGTCTTAAAGCCCATGCCCACTAATGCCTCCTATTAGTGCCCTTCCCTGGGTCAAGCATATACAAACCATCATACCAGTTTTATGTTGAGGTCCTTCATTCACTTAGATTTCAGTTTTGTGCAGAGTGATAAATATGGATCCATTTTCACTCTTCTACATGTAGACATCTAGTTAGACCAGCACCATTTGTTGAAGATACTTTTTTCCGCATTGTATGGTTTTGACTTCTTTATCAAAAAATCAAGTGCCCATAGGTCTGTCAGTTTATTTCTGGGTCTTCGATTCAATTACATTGATCAACCTGTCTGTCTCTTTACCAGTACCATGCAGTTTTGATCACTTTTGCTCTATAGTAGAGCTTGAGGTCAGAGATGGTGATTCCTCCTGAAGTTTTTTTATAGTTGAGAATTGTTTTATCTATCCTGGGTTTTATTTTTCCATATGAAGTTGAGAATTGCTCTTTTAAGGTTTATAAAACATTGTGTTAAAATTGTGATGGGGAATTCATTTTTTGTGTTTTTATTTGAAAAAGAAATTATTAATATGGTGAATTTACATATTTATACATTAATATTTATATAATATATAAATTAAATATATAATATTCATATATTATATTTTTATATATTGTGTTATATGTTTTTTTATTCTGAAATTGTTTCAGAGAAGTAAAACTGTTATAAACTCTGTAAGTCCCCTTGTGCATTTTTTAAAAAAATTTATTTATTTGGTTTTGGTTTTTGAGACAGGGTTTCTCTGTGTAGCCCTGGCTGTCCTGGAACTCACTCTGTAGACCAGGCTGGCCTTGAACTCAGAAATCTGTCTGCCTCTGCCTCCCAAGTGCTGGGATTAAAGGCATGCACCACCACTGCCTGGCCTCCTTGTGCACGTTTTGCCCATGGTCAAAAACATAGTATAGACTACTGTCATGCCTTCTCTCCCTGCATAGAAAAGGGTAGAAAATGACTGTTGGGTTTATAACAGATTCACCAAACAGCCAAAAAGTGCCCTGAAACAAAAAATAGTATGCATACATATTAGTGTATATTTGCAGAAACATTCCTGGACAGAAACGTGGGCATTGAAGAGAATTAAGCAAAAACTCTATTCTTAGAGGAAACTTTCAGTTTTATGAATATAGGTAGCTTTTTATATCCCAGCACATCTAGAAAACACATTTTAAAAGTCTTTATGGGGATTTTGGTTGTAAATTGCTGGGCTTCTTATGAAAGTATCAGAAAAAAATAGAAAAAAAGAAGAAGCTCCTTTTTCTGGTGCTAGGTCCTTGTGAAGACATTTTTCTGAGTCTCCATCTGCGTGTTTTTGTTTGTTTGTTTCCTAGGAGAAAATAAGCTGGTAGGAGACCTTCTGGTCTTAGGAGGAGCCACCCTGTACGGGATTTCAAACGTCTGGGAAGAATCCATCATCCGAACCCTGAGCCGTGTGGAGTTCCTGGGAATGATTGGTCTCTTTGGTGCATTTTTCAGTGGAATTCAGTTGTGAGTAAGAATAACAAGGAACGTAACAGCTGTAAGAAGTGGATTGTATTTTTACAATTCTTGGCCTTAAAATGTAAAAACCAAGGCAGAAAAGCAATCAACAAACTTTCACGGAAAGATCTTATTAAACCTATAAACTATATTCTTATTAATAAATTACTTCCAAACTAAAGAATTATATTATAAATTATTATAAAACAGTTTAAAGGTTTTGAAGATGATTTTCAGGAGATAATTAAAAGTTTATGCTTTCTCCCAGGGAGTAGGCTATAATTTAAAAGAAGTTACAAGCAAAGGACAAATGTTATGATTTGATACACTTCTAGTGGTGTATGTTTACTTATAAGTGACAGCTGCTAAGAAATTTCTATTTTAAAATTAGAGTTTTCCTAAGGAGCCGAAGGGGTCTGCAACCATATAGGTGGAACAACAATATGAACTAACCAGTACCCCCAGAGCTTGTGTCTCTAGCTGCATATGTAGCAGAAGATGGTCTAGTTGGCCATCATCGGGAAAAGAGGCCCCTTGGTCTTGCAAACTTTATATGCCCCAGTACAGGGGAAACACCAGGGCCAAGAAGAAGTGGGAGTGGGTGGGTAGGGGGAGTATATTGGGGACTTTCAGGATAGCATTTGAAATGTAAATGAAGTAAATACCAAATAAAAAATTTGGAAAATAAATTGGAGTTTTACTGGAGAGATGACTCAGCAGTTTAAAATACTGGCTTGGTCTTCCAGAGGCCTAGGGTTCAGTACCCATATGAAAGCTCACAATCTTCTACAACTCTACTCCTAGGGGATCTAATGCCCTCTTCTGGGCTCAAGGTATACATGTGGTGCAGAGATATACATGCAGACAAACATCCATACACATGAAATAAAATGAAACAATATTTAAAAATAAAATTGCCCTTTTATAAGTGTTCTTCATTGTTTACGGGTTTACAAAAATGAACCATACTTCAAATTCAACTATCAGAATTTAACTTTCTCTTCTCTTAAAAAGGCAGGGATGTATAAAACTGAGATCCACTAAATGTCAAAAAGGGAAGTGCATCAGATTTTCACTATTTCCAAAATTAGAGCAAAAGTCATTCCTTAATGCATTATCTAGTCTCTCAGAATTTGTTGTAGATGAAGAATACTTTCTACTAGTAAGGAGCACTTTTAATTCATGTGAGGAGTGAAGTCTAGTTTCTCCAAATGAGCAACTGTTATTCCATGAAATTCCTTTCTACGAAACAAACTCTTTGCAATTATACAGGTTTGTTGTCAGAAATTACAACAAAAAATTTAGGAGGAAAAAATTATGGTAACATCTGATATCACACTTTGTATATTGGATATTTCCAGCACATTTCTCAAAAATCTAAGTGTCCTAAAATACTGATGTAAACTCTCTAGCAGGCAAGACATAGAAGTGGGAAAGCTGGGCATTTATTTGAGGTTCATTATAAAAATATAATGGTGCTGTAAAGCTCCTAGATTTGCTGATTCATGTTTGTGAGAGGGAAAAGAATTGTTTAGATCAACCACTCTTGGCCAACATTTTGTAGATTGATAGTTTATTTTATGCACTTTTATTATGATTGGGTCCAAAATATATACCCAGAGATTCACTGCTCTTTTGCTTGGCTATAATCTATCATAGCTAAAGGAGCTCTGTGGGATGCACCCCTGCCAAAATAAGTGCTTTGTGTTGTGAATGAGATATATTGAGTGTGTACTGGACTCAAACCCTTGCTGGCAGAGTAATTAAAATGGTGCCAACCTCACCTCCTACTCTGCCTCTCTTTACAGAGTGATTCTCAGAGTTCAGTCTTTGGACCAGCAACACTGCCATAACCCAAGAATTGCTCACTAGCATTGCACCTCCCTAAGCTCTGCAAACTTCACTGAATCTGAAGGTCTAGAGAGGAGGCCCCAGAGACAGTTGTTTAACACTCCAAATGCCTGTGAGACACAAATGCCTATGTAACTCTGAGACCCACTGCTCTATTGAAGGTTTAGTGAGTAAATTGATCAATCCTGTAAGCATGAAATTTTCTGAACCTTACTATTTGCTTCTCTAAAGCACATGAACAAAAAGAAACTGAACCCTAAAAGTCTGTTTGGTTGAGGACAGTGAGGTTTATCTCCTCCCAGAACTTTTATTGCTGCTGGCCACATTTAGCAAGACCTTTCAAGGAGAGACCACAGGCTATCTCTGCAGGGGTCAATTCATTTCTAAAGTTCAATTGATTGCTTTAATAGTTGTGTAAATATGGTAAATAACAGGAAAAAAGAAATAATGTGCATGATTGTCTTGCCCATTTTCTTTGACTCTACAGAGCCATCATGGAGCACAAGGAGCTATTAAAGGTACCATGGGATTGGCAAATAGGTAAGGATCTGCTCATTTAAGATGGGTTGTTTGGTGGCCTGGTTTGTTTTTGTTGTTGTTTTGTATTATTTTGTTTTTGTTTTTGTCTTGTTTTGTTTTGTTTTTTGTGAATCTGAAACATTTGTTTGAAAAGTTGTGTGGCTAGAGATGGATGGAGCAGAAGAGGAGGGGATTTAGAATGACAAGTGACAAAGGAAGACGAAATTACCTTGCCATGTTGGAAGTCCTTCACACATTAAGACTGGATTTCCTGAATCTTTTCATGCCCTGCTTGAGCGCCTGCCAGTTAGCACTGCCTAGGTGTTTTATGGAAGTTACAGAAGTGTGTTATTAGGTTAAAGGCAAACCAGAAAAGAAAGGCCCTAGGCAGTCGTGATGCAGAAATGAGAGCAATTTGCTCCAGACAAGAAATACAGAATTGATGTGATCATTAAAAAGTAGCACTTGGTAAAGGGGAAAACTGAGCTTAACAAAATGCATGAGAAGAAACAAAATCACAAAAGAACTCACACAATATGTATTCACTGATAAGTGGATATTAGCCCAAAACTTAGGATACCCAAGATATGAGATACAATTTGCTAAACGCATGAAACTCAAGAAGAATGAAGACCAAAGTGTGGACACTGTGCCCCTTCTTAGAATTGGGAACAAAACACCCAGGGAAGGAGTTACAGAGACAAAGTTCGTAGCTGTGATGAAAGGATGGACCATTTAGAGACTGCCGTATCCAGGGATCCATCCCATAAGCAGCTTCTAAACACTGACACCATTGCATACACTAGCAAGATTTTGCTGAAAGGACCCAAATATAGCTGTCTCTTGTGAGACGATGCCGGGGCCTAGCAAACACAGGAGTGGATGTTCATAGTCAGCTATTGGATGTATCACAGGGCTCCCAATGGAGAAGCTAGAGAAAGTAACCAAGGAGCTAAAGGGATCTGCAACCCTATTGTTGGAACAACATGATGTACTAACCAGAACCCCGGAGCTCTTGTCTCTAGCTGCATATGTATTGAAAGATGGTCTAGTCGGCCATCAATGAAAAGAGAGGCCCATTGGACTTGCAAACTTTATATGCCCCAATATAGGGGAATGCCAGGGCCAAAAGAATGGGAATGGGTGGGTAGGGAAGTGGGGGTCGCTATGGGGGACTTTTGGGATAACATTGGAAATGTAATTGAGGAAAATATGTAATAAAAATATTAAAAATTAAAAAAAAGAAACAAAATACTAGGCCTTTGGGGCTCCTTAGAACCTTTTCAGAAGGGAACACTTAGATTTAAGAAATTATTAATTGATCTCTAACTGGCCTTGGAAACACTAGACAGGCATTTAACTACTCAGTAGACATCCAGGACTTCTTATATTTTACTTTGTCTAAAGTCACTTTCTTCTAAAAACTTTTAGGGTATGGATTGCCAGATCCTTGGTGATATTCTTATCATCTAGAGGGCAAGATGTAGGAGAAAGCATCCCCCAGTTCACTCAGGAATTCTGCCGCAAGGCAAAGGATCGCAGCAAGTGAACATGAGTTGAATTCAGACCAAGTGGGGCAGTGCTTAAAATATATGAGCCAGATGAGTGTAAATCGGGGTTAGGGGTATATAGGTGCCGCCCCTCCACCTCCAATAGAGGTATCTTTGGTAGAAGTGACTGATTCAGCATATTTTCCCTCCACTGAGCAAAAGATCCTTGACATATTCCCTCACACCAATGTATCCACCCCAGCCCATAAGCAACTGTTTTTCTACCAACATTATGCCCTCTGGTGGCTGAATGAGGGACAGAAGGTTATATGATACCTGATGGACGGATGATCTCAGTGTCTTTAGACAAGAGCTACCCAACCGTTATGTTTGTTCCAGAGTCGTCCATTTGTTTGCTTCTTGAGGATGGACAGGAAATGCTATAATTAAATGAAAAGCAATAGAAAGGAGGGAGGGGGAAGAGAAGAGAGGGGCAGTTGAAAATGAAATGAGTTGCAGGGGCCAGAGCATGTGCCTTTGTGACTCTTGAAGTCTGGACTCTTAAACGTGACTCATGCTTCACAGTACTTCACATACAGTGGTCTGGGAGGATAAATTAATTCAATATTGATAGTAATGGCAGTAATCAAAAGGAATTCATCCTCTAATTATGTAAATGTCCTGTACATGTCCACTAAGACTTTGTCATAATTCAGGGTTAGTTAAATGTGCCATCACAAGGTAGTTTTACTCTAAGCTCACAGATTGCCATTAAGACATCAGTCCCCTGCAGCCCAAGATCATGAATACTGTGCAAAAGGCTCATATCACAGGGCATCAAATTAATTCCTGGTTGGAAACAAGGTTAAAATGGCCTAGATATAGGATCAAATATACTTTTTTTCCCCCTTTCTGAAGCACTTGTATGCTTGGATTAGAGATTTTTATACCATAGCCACCTTTGTTGCTGTGAGCTCATTCTGATCAACTACAGGGTTTGGTTGTCTAGCTCACTTATAGGCATGTGACATCCAGTCAATCACTGATCAGTAAATGAGCAGGTGAATAAGGGGCAGCAGAGGCGCTCTCTCTCTCTCTCTCTCTCTCTCTCTCTCTCTCTCTCTCTCTCTCTCTCTCTCTCTCTCTCTCTCTGCTGTCTTTATAACAGCAAAGGGAAGCAGTAGAGAGCACAGCAGAGGCCTGAGACTGTGTTACACCATCTTCTGAGGAACTGAGAACTGACAGAGCAGCTACTAAAGCTCATGGACCAAAGAGTCTGGGAGACACTAGGAAGGTCACCATGCTGTTACCTCTTCCCCACGACTTCAGGTCCTCCAAGGCCTGACAATCAGTTCCCAGTAAAACACACACAAGCACACACACACACACACACACGCAAAGGAGAGTAGATTCCAAGACTATCTTCATTTATCATTATCTGCCAAAGACTTCCCCCAATCCCTCTCTATCTACGACTCTAATACACCTCACAGGATCTGCGTCAGCTCCTATGTTATCAATGCAGAGAGTATTTTTTTCCCTATTGGGTAAATGGGAAAAGAAATGCTTTATGTTTTCTGGATATGAAGGTTATTTCTAATGGATTATTGTGTGAACTAATTTCAAGATGGAGGGACTAAAAGCAAGACAATTGTTTTCATCTCTTTGTTTTACTCTACTTAGCAGGAAGACTACTTGTGATAATTTAATCAGTAAACTCAAGTAAAACATAGAACTTAATATAGTCGAGCTGTCCTCCCTGAACAGGATGTTAGCTCACAGCCAAAAACCTAGTAAACAACTTAAATATAGCCTTTATCTCATGTGCCAGCTTGTGTTAATGGGTATATGAACAACCGTAAGCGTATGTGGAAGTCAACTGTGGAGGAAAGGGATTTCTGGGGGCCAATAGACATAGGTTTGGCTTACATGAGTGTAACCTTTCACTTCTGAAGTTATGGCTGATGACATTTTTGTTATCTTACCTGGCAATGGGATCATGTGGTCCTAGAGCAGGGAGGTCCAGGGAGTTCCTTAGGAATGCATTGAAGATTGCTGAGAAGGTGACACAATAGGCAAAGTGATGGCTGAAAGAAGTACGAGGACCTAAGGGCTGAGCCCCAGAAGTCAGGTAAAAGGCCAGGCATGGTGGAGGGCATCTGTAAACCCAGCATCCTGAGAGGCAGGGACAGGTAGCTCCCTGGGCCTTGCTGCCCAGCTACTCTACCTACATTATCTCAAGACTTCCTGTCTCAAAAAAGAATTGGAGAGCAATGAAGAAGACACTTGATGTTGGTCTTTGATCTACACATGCATACACACACACACACACACACACACACACACACACACACACACATTCACACAGTCATACACTCAGAGAGAAAGAAAGAGGGGGGGAAAAGAGAGACTGAGACATACACAGACAGACAGACAAACAGATGTATACACATACAACAGAATGTATGAGGTTGAAACTTATGCCTCGGTTTCTGAGATGGGCTCACTAGGTTTTCAGTTTCCTGTGATAAACCTAATTTGCATTGTCTTAGCATGCCCAGACAGCTCAGTGCTCTTGATAGGTTTGCCCTAATACATACGTTCTAAGATATTATTTTATCTTGCTATTATTAATAAAATGTCTTAGTCTAGTGTATACAAAGGAAAGACAGAACACCAGTGGGACCTTAAAAGAAAAGAGGAGATAAAATCCATGTGGGACACACACACACACACTATGGGCACATATGTATACACATACACAAAATTAACTAGTCATTTGTCAAACAGGATATCCCTTCTCCCTTCATCTTCAAAATATCTCAGCAATAGACATTGGTGGCAAGTACTCAAGAGTTCAGTGAGACTGCCCAGTCAGGTCAGGCTCCTTAGCCTTCTTCTCGCAGGTTGATGTCTTCCCCACTCCTGCTCTGTACATAAAAATGATCCTCCTGAGGCTGGGCTCTCTTGGTAACTGAGAGACAATAGCTGAGAGTGAGAAGAAAGAAAGCAGGTGTCTGTCCTTACTCTATACTACTCATGGGCAGGTCTCCAGAAATGATTGTCTCCTTGTGATCAACCCCTATGGTACTCCCCTAATTTCTAACCTTAGGTAATATGACTTCTGCCTTTATTTTTCCACATCATGTGATGTGATTCATAGCTGTTACAACTCTCCGGCTGCCTCTCTATCCCTGTTTTCCCTGTCATTGTCATCACTGAAATATATTTGTAGCATGTGCTCTACGAAACACCCTCTGTTCAATCTGGTATCGGCTGTGTTTCTTGACCAACATACTCAATAAGCTCAACACAGAAGCAACAGAAATGGCCTTACTTTACTTTTGAGATTAGCTAATGACCCATGACACACAGCAAAGACCCCATAGGATTAGCCAGTAGTGTAATTTTCAGTTTCTCTACCTTAAATCTCTTCCCTGCATGAGAACAAGAGAAACCAAACTCTAAACTTTAGTTAGGAAACACATTTCAGATACAAAATTGTTAAATATACACTCTGTCTATAAATGTACCTAAGGTCATCATGTAGTTGCTAGCCAAAACGTATTTCATTTGTTTGATCATGTCTAGTGATTCAAAACTCTCCTCAGACAACAAATTGGGTCTTGAGGTGAATCACTAACATCCATTAAGGACCTAATGCCTATCTCAGACCAGTGGATGGGCGAGATGTGGTACTCCATCATCCCAGCTCTGTCTCATCGTGTGCTTTATGGCTGTGATTGACTCACAAAATAAGGTATCCATCCACACAAGTACTAGCTGGATTAGTAGAAGAATTAACTATAATGGCAGTTTGTGTGTCACTCTGCCACCCACATCTAACTTAAGCAACTTTATAAAATGTACTTAGAATGTTTAAGCTGGACCATCCTGAGTTGGTCCAGTTATAAGTGTGAAGGCCTACTATATAGCTGTGTTCCTACTCTGCTTAGCTCAAAGCTTTGATTTCAAAGCCGTGCCTCTTCTCTCAGCATGTTCATGATGTATCCAGAACTCCACTGGACAGATCCACATGAATGATGAATAACTATCTAAACCAAGACATTCAAACAGTGCTTCATGTCCACTGAAAACCTGGTCTTCTCATTGCCCACATTATCCTAGGAAATGACACTGAATTTCAACCATTTGCTACAGTAGAAAGCCAGTCACCTCCCTGATGCCTTCCTTTCTCTCACTGCTACCTCCAAGCCATCAATAAGTTGGTTCAAGTAGTCACAAAACCAGCCACTTTCCTTTTTCTCTCCAAGTGAACCACCAGCCTTTCTTGCTGGACAGAGATACTATTCTTCTCATATCTCTCTTCTCATCCCTTCCTCATTCCATCCCTCCTCCAAAGAGTAGCCAAAGTCATCTTTTTAAAATGTAGATCAGATTATGTTAGGTCACTGGTACAAAATGCTCGGGATATTCCTACTGTAGGGTTAATGGGGGTCCTGCGTCTAGTCCACCACAGGGCTTGGGCCTCTCAGGGAGACAGGACAAGGGAGTCTGAAAGCACTTTCATCTCGCGGTTGTTGGGAGGGTGTCAGCCTATAGAGCAGCCTAAGGAACACAGCTCTGGGGTTCAGGGAGCGCAGTCTCAAGTCCCGGGGACCACAGGAGTTGGCTTGGGAGTCCCCAGGCCTGCAGGGAAGTAGGGGCCATCTGGCTCTCAGGCTCTTGGGCACCTAGGCACCATTGAAAGCCACAGAAGAGCTGAGAATGAAGTGGGGGCCCCCACAGGCTGGATCTAGCCCAGGGCCAAGGTGGAAAAGAGGCGGAGCTCCAGCTGGATCCCATGGGGATGAGTCCTTGGCTTGGTCAGAGATCAGTTGGCTTGGCTTGGTGGTTGTAGCTGGAGGCACAGAGAGGCCTGCACAGAGATTAGCTGTGGCTCTATAGGGGAAGACCTTCTATATGGCTCTCAATGGTGGATCCCAGTGAAAAGAGGCAGTCCCTGATTTTAAGGCATTTATTGTCATGGTGGAAAGTGGATTTGTAAAACCATACTCCACTTTTCAGGGCAGGCCTGAGGTTAAATACATTTTGCAGAGAGGAGTGTCTGGGAAGGAAAGCTTAATTGGCTACGCCCTTCAGGCCTTTAGGTACCTTATTAAAATGGACATCTATCTTGAGCCTATGTGACCTGTGGTCATATCCTCTATCTGTGGAGGGGCTTGGAGCATTGTCCTTATGTGACTGATGGCCACAAATCTATAGAGGCTACGGCCTCATGTCAGGAGCCTAGTGTCTGGCAACCAGACAAAATGCCTGCCATCTCTTTAGAATCACCGGGGTTTCTAACCTTAGCTCAACCAGGAACAAGGCTGCCTTTCATGGTCCTACATCCTACTGCAATTACAAATTTCTTTCTAAGATATACAGGGCTCTGTGTGCTCTGCCAGCCTCCCTGATTTCTCTACCTCAACCCTGTGATTCAGTTATCCGGCTTCTGAAAACCCCCAGAATGAGCATAACTTTACCCTACTTGAGAATCTTCTCAGGTGACGACACCACTACCTAAAATATTCTTTCCACACCTTCTCTAATCTCCTGCTAGTCCTTCACATTCAGAGTAAATGCCATGTTGGCAACGCAGCCTTATATGAGCATCCTTCCTAAATCAAACCCTGGCCATTCTCTTTTAAGAAATCTTTTATTCCCTCACCATGAAGAGCTCTAAGCTTTTTGTCTATTCCTCATTTTGTCAGATTCCTAGCCAAAAGCATGGGCATGCTAGATTCCCAATGAAGAATTCACTGAAAAAGAATGTGACTGCAAAGCATTAGAAATCACCAGTCCACCACAGTATATGATTTACCAGATAAGAAGACAGTTCGGATTCAAGAACTTGTGAACACAGTCATCCTCTGATCTAAATCAACAGTGCTCAAGACATTGAGGCAGACAGGCAGGCAGGTAGACAGACAGACAGAGAGACAAAATGACAGGTAGACAGGCAGGCAGGCAGACAGACAGACAGGCGGATGGAGGGAGTGAGTGGGGAGGGAAAGAGAGAAAGAAGGAAGAAATGAAGGGAAAAGAAGTGAAAAAAGAAAGAAGGGAGGGACGGAGGGAGGGAGAAAGAAAGAAAAAGAAGAAAGAAAGGCAGGCTCTCATGTATCTGGACTGTATTCTACCCAGATTTGATTATCTTCAGTAGAATACTTTAAGGGTAGGTCTTGCTCCCTGTCTTTTAATGCCAGATTTCTTTTCTTTTTTTTTTTTTCCTTTTTTAATTACATATTTTCTTTATTTACATTTCAAATGTTATCCCCTCCAAAAATCCCCTATCCCCTCTCCCTCCCCCTGCTCCCCAACCCACCCACTCCCATTCCTGGTCCTGGCATTCCCCTATACTGGGGCATAGAGCCTTCACAGGACCAAGTAATGCCAGATTTCTTAAGGAATACTGAATCGATTCTCAAGTCTTTTATGTATTAGTTATGGGTTATCTAGTATTTGTTATAATTTTTGTAAGATGGCTAAAAAGAAAATGAATTATAAGTGGTATAAAACCCTACTGTAAGGAAATTGACTATTTTTATGGAACTAAAAGTTCTTGTGGGGAGTGGCATGCTCCCTACTAGCATTTTAGCAGATAGATGTATACATGTAACGAGATACACTAGCTTACTGAACTCAGAAAATAGGGGTATCATCTTTCTCAGTATGAAGGGCATGTCCACCACACTAGAGGGGGCTGTTGCACTATTTGCTTAATATTCACCATGACTTTGATGTGTATCTGATGTAGCTTTCCTTAAACTTGGGATGAGAAACAAAGAATAAAACCTGGGCTCTTTAGTATCTTTCATAAGAACAAAACAAATTCATTTCTGGAGGAATGGCTGGTCTTCTTAATCAGAGGGACTGGACATCCAATAGTAACCAAGTTCCACTGAATTCACATGATTCAAAGGAAGTGAGGTGCTCATATCCTACCCCAGATACATTTAATCCAAGATTCCATTAGAAAGGCTACTTATAATATCCAGAGAACCAATGAATTGTGTCACATCTTGTACTTTCAAGGCAGAGAAATGAGTACTACTTTTGTGCATATGTACCTGGGAAGTGATAGAATCTATAATTACTTATAAAACCCTGCTATATATCATCCAAAACTCTGTACTCCTGGTTAATATTACAAATGATGTGTCTAGAGTTCACAGTAGCCTAGGAAATGTGACAGAAGAATGACACTTAATTTGGGAGAGGTGAACAAAATTCAGTAATTTTAAAGAAATTAGCAGATTTCCTATGTTCAAAGCAATCACATTGTCTGCCCAAAGACATAGTTAAGGCATGGTTCAAGTCCAGTTTGTCTAATTGAAATACCTGCATAGATAACCATTCAGAGCAGTCTATGATTATTTTTATTTATATATTTTAATGTTGAATATAATATATACATTTTGCAAGTATAATCTAAGAGGATAAAAATGTTTTGAAATACATAGGCAAGCCATAAGAGGTGACTCAGCAGCTAAGGGAGCTTTGCTGTTCTTGTAGAAGGTCTTGTATGTGCTTCTTGCCACCCATACTGGGGAGCTCACAATGGTTTTCGCCTCCAGCCCCAGGGGGTCTGATACTTCCTTCTGGTTGCCACAGGTGTGTGCCTGTATGTGCTCACACATACACACACACACACACACACACGCACACAGGGGTGGGGGAGAAGGAAGGGAAGAGGGAGGGAGGGAGAGAGAGAGAGAGACGGAGAGAGAGAGGGGAGAGAGAGAGAGAGAGAGAGACAGAGAGAGAGGGAGATAGATAGAGAGAGAGAGAGAGAGAGAGAGACAGAGACAGAGACAGAGACAGAGACAGAGACAGAGACAAGAAGTATCCTTTCTCAGCTACATGGGAAGAAGCAGAATGTATATTTTCCAAGCACAAGTTTCAAGTTCTCACTTATGTTCAGCTCATATTAAACACCATTTAATACAGTGAAAGAAAAGAAAGCACCTTTAGTGAGTCTTGGATGATGCATCCCTTCCCCTTATCCTCTAAGTCCAGATACTGAAGATGCCCCACAAAGGTCCTGACGCTATCTTCTTACTCCGCAGGACTGCTCTATGTTGGCTTTAGTGCCTGCATGTTTGGTCTCTACAGCTTTATGCCAGTTGTCATAAAGAAAACGAGTGCCACCTCGGTCAACCTTTCTCTGCTCACAGCAGATCTATACAGCCTGTTCTGTGGACTCTTTCTCTTCCACTACAAGGTACGTTGAATCAGGGGTTCTCTGTGAAAATACCAATTTAGGAATATCAAGTGCTGGTGGGGGTGTTATGGGATTTGGTGTGGGGGAGGATCTTGACTTTATGTGGCGAATGGGAATCCAGCTCTAGGTGGAGATCCACAGTTTGCAAATTCATATTTAAACTCAAAATAAAGGCAGCACTTTGTCCTGAGAGACCAGTGACTAGGGACAATTGCCAACAAAAGGTCAGCAAGAGCTATGGGGAGACAAGCTCATTAATAGTGGAGGTCAGTTCAAGCTAGAAGGTATGCTTTCTAGTCTGAGATTAGAAAGTTATATCCAACTCCCAAACTGCAGCTACAAAACATATTTTACCAAAGCCCTTAGTAGACTGTGTTTTCTTTGCGGAAGTGACATAATCCCAGAAGTTTTGACTTGCAAACATGAATGAAAAGGGCCATTGTGTCTCCTCAAGGAAGTTTCTTAACTAAATTACTATGGTTTGGTAGGAAAAAAAAAGAGAGATGACTTGTGCCAGCAGTTGCAGTCAATATATCAGCCCTGGAAGAACGAAGAAATGATCCCTCTAATGATTGCTGTCTCTTCAAAGGCAAGACGGCACTAATTATTGCCCTGTTGTCATAAAACACACTGACAAAAAAAAAAAACAGCTTTGGAGAAAAAAAAAGGTTTATTTTAGCTCACAGTTCAGAGGGTAAACCCAGTCCATTCATGTGAGGGAGGTATGGCCTGGCATTCAGGAAGTGCAATGATCGAATTCCAGGACACACAGACAACACAGAGTGAAACAGGAGCCAGTCTACTAGACCCTCAAAGCCCTCCCCCATGATATACTTTCTTCAGCAAGGCAATTTCTTCACATCCCAGTGGTTCCATCACCTTCCCAAACAGCACTAACTCTAGATCCAGCCCTCAAATATATATGTCTGGACGGGGGAGGGAGTTTCTCACTCAAAATACAACAAAGACTCTACATGCATATTCATAGGGGTAGGCATGACTAATCGAATATGGCGTGCCAAGGTCCACTGTTATTCCTCTTAACACCACATTTGCTGCATCCATTAACAATCAGAGTTGGCATATGCGGTTGTATTTCAGTGAGCCTGCTGATTTTCAGGACTAGAAGATGTTAAACCCTCTGTAAGTGCTAACAGCCCTTGCTGTCTCTGACTGGAGCCTTTCCTTCCTGTGATCCTGTGTCAGAACTCCTCAAAGTCCAGCTGTCTATGTGATCCTGTGATTCTGTGATCCTGTGATCCTGTGATCCTGTGATCTCGTGATCCTTGGCATTTCAGAGTACCCCGGAGTCAGGTTCGCTCTGGGTGTTGTAGGAATGGGTGTGGAGTCAGTGCCAAGACTGCTCTGGGTGCAGGTTCAAACCGGAAGGAACCTATGCCACTGGCTGGGCATGGGTTCCTGTGTCCCTGGATCCTGGAGGTTCCAGTTATTCCAGGTGTTGGGGCAGATGTTGTGGGCTCACCTGTGATCCTGAGTGTTTCAGAGTACCTGGGAGTAGGGCTCCCTCTGGGTGTTGTAGGAGTGGGTGCAGAGCCAGCACCCCAGGTCCGCTTAAGAATTGGAGCAGGGGCTGTCTCCATTTCTGTTCCCTAGCATTATATCCCCCTCCCTTCACTGGACTGCCCAATTGGGCCTCAGTGAGAGAGTATATGTCTACTCCTGTAGGGTGGGGTAGTACCAAAAGGGAGGGTGTCCCCTTTCTCTGAGGAGGAGGGAATTTTAAGGCTGAGACTAGGAGAAGAGGTGAGGGTTATGATCAGGATATAAAGTGAATTTTAAAAATTTAATTATTGAGGATAAAAGTGAGCATAATCAAGTAGTTCTCAATTATGGCCTCCTGGGAAGAGTTTTCAGAATCCTGGTCTAGTCTCCAGCCTCACTGATCCAGGCAATCTATGCATCTGATGCTTCAGCACCTCCCACTGTCTTCGTGGTTCATTCTTAACTATTTGTGGTCACAAGAAAACAGAGCTAGGGCCAAGTGGTACCAATAAAATGATTACTGGTAAATAGGAACACTGCCAGAAAGAAATAATTGCAAATGGGAACCTGACTGTCCTAGGAATCAGTTTCCATCACTGCCAGAGTCAGGTTGTACATATAGGAGAAGGAGTGGAGAGGGCCTCATGCTTCAGTGCTGGGGATTATACCAATGACCTCTGAAATCTCATTAGGTTTTACTACAGCCTGCAGTTAAGACTTTATCCTCTCACTTCATCATGATGTGTTTATACCACCTTCTGCTATGGTCATAAATGTCCGTAAGTTGAGAGGAAAGGCAACTTTCTCACAGATGTTGCTTACCCATGCAGAACTAAATGACTAAATGAAGCTCTCCTGCCCAACATTCATTATTTGCTTTTTCTTACTTTATATCCTCAGGAAAAAAAAAGTCATTTTTTTATCCCACCCATTAGCCCACAGCAGCATCTCTGTCTTGGTGCTGACTGGACAGGAAAGCCCTCCATTCTGGAAAGCAAGTGTCTTGATTTTAAATGAGACTATCTGGATGGAATGGGGCTCATGCAATCTCTGCATTTACGACTTTGGAAAGTGGCTCTGTGCTTCTTTTCTTTATTTCCCTAACAGCATTATTGAATCCAGACTAGTAAATCTGTAGCAAGTCATGGAAAGGCTAGGAAAAGAGCCTTAATTAGCCTCAGAGACCCTTAAAACCAGACCCAGGAAGAGACTGACATAAAAACTTTTCAATTTGATAGTCTTGGCTTCTCAAGGTCAAAGCTTCATATTACAAACTCTCTGTGTGTTGTGTAAACAGAATACTTTACAAATTGAAAATTGCTGCTTCAATAACTTATACAAACCCAATGGCTTACAGAGGGTTTAACATCTTCTAGTCCTGAAAGTCAGCAAGCTCACTGAAATACAATCACATTTGGGTATCTATGTTGCTTCTTGGGGGGCGGTGGCTGGTCCCATTTCCTCTCCAGCTTCTAAGGACTGTCTGTATTCTCCTTGTCTTCTGGTCTCTTCCTTAGCTTCGAAGTCAGGGTATGGTATCTTCAAATCTGACCATTAGTTAGTTAGAGATCTTTGGATTATAGTAAGCTTATCCATTAACCCAAGGCAATCTCTCTGTTGCAAAATCCTTAATTTAATGCTATCTGCAGAATCTCTTTTGTCATACTAAGCAACATATTCATGGATTTCAGGAGTTGGGACACATTGTTGGGGGGAGCATTGTTCTGGCTACTACAGAGGAACTAGTAATAGTCACAGGAGACAAACAGAATACCCTGATCTTCAGGTAAGGCTTGCTGGATGTCTTAGTCAGGGTTTCTATTCCTGCACAAACATCATGACCAAGAAGCAAGTTGGGGAGGAAAGGGTTTATTCGGCTTACACTTCCATGCTGCTGTTCATCACCAAAGGAAGTCAGAACTGGAACTCAGACAGGTCAGGGAGCAGGAGCTGATACAGAGGCCATGGAGGGATGTTCTTTACTGGCTTGCCTCCCCTGGCTTGCTCAGCCTACTCTCTTATAGAACCCAAGACTACCAGCCCAGGGATGGTCCCACCCACAAGGGGCCTTTCCCCCTTGATCACTAATTGAGAAAATGCCTTACAGTTGGATCTCATGGAGGCATTTCCTCAACTGAAGCTCCTTTCTCTGTGATAACTCCAGCTGTGTCAAGTTGACACAAAAATAGCCAGTACAATTGACCCCTTGTCAACTTGACACACAAACACATCACTAGTAAGCCTCAACCCTTACATTCTTATTCATCCCCAAGATCTAAATAAATTTAAAAGTCCCACAGTCTTTACATATTCCTAAAATTTCAATCTCTTTAAAATATAAAATCCAAAGTCTTTTTACAATTAAAAGTCTCTTAACTGTGGGCTCCACTAAAACAGTTTCTTCCTTCAAGAGGGAAAATATCAGGGCACAGTCACAATCAAAGCAAAAATCAATCTCCAACCGTCCAACGTCTGGGATCCAACTCACGATCTTCTGGGCTCCTCCAAGGGCTTGGGTCACTTCTCCAGCCATGCCCTTTGTAGCACACACGTCGTCCTCTGGGCTCCAGATGCCTGTACTCCACTGCTGCTGCTGCTCTTGGTGGTCATCTCGTGGTACTGGCATCTCCAAAAGACTGCGTGACCCCTTCAGTCCTGGGCCTTCAATTACAACTGGGGCTGCACCTTCACCAATGGCCTTCCATGGCCTCTCACAGTGCCGAGCCTGAGCTGCTGTGTGACCCCTTCATGCCTTCAAAACCAGTACCACCTGGGTGACCCTTACACATTACCAAGTCCCACTGCAGAAGGAGTACAACCTTGCCTATCTCTGGAACACAGCCTCTTTGTGCTTTCAGAAAACACTTCCCAGAAGATGTCACCTCAACGATGCTGGTCTCTTCTTAATCACCGCTAATTTCTTAGCTCCAGCTAACCAGCATCAATAGTCCCAGTAATGCAAAGTTTTTGCTTTAGTAGTTCTGGTATCTTGTTAATCACAGCTGATTCTTCAGCCCCAGCTAACCAGAACTACAAAATCTTCACAATAAAAACAGCAATGGCCCTGAAGAGAGTCTTTAATTTTCCCCCTGAAATTTCACAAACCAGGCCTCCATCTTCTGCACTGTTCTCAGCATTATCTTCCAAGCTCCTACACAACATCTGACAGAGCTCTTAACAATGAATGGATCTTCAAGCCCAAAGTTCCAAAGTCCTTCCACAGTCCTCCCCAAAACATGGTCAGGTTGTCACAGGAATACCCCACTCTGCTGGTACCAATTTGTCTTAGTCAGGGTTTCTATTCCTGCACAAACATCATGACCAAGAAGCAAGTTGGGGAGGAAAGGGTTTATTCGGCTTACACTTCCATGCTGCTGTTCATCACCAAAGGAAGTCAGAACTGGAACTCAGACAGGTCAGGGAGCAGGAGCTGATACAGAGGCCATGGAGGGATGTTCTTTACTGGCTTGCCTCCCCTGGCTTGCTCAGCCTACTCTCTTATAGAACCCAAGACTACCAGCCCAGGGATGGTCCCACCCACAAGGGGCCTTTCCCCCTTGATCACTAATTGAGAAAATGCCTTACAGTTGGATCTCACTGAGGCATTTCCTCAACTGAAGCTCCTTTCTCTGTGATAACTCCAGCTGTGTCAAGTTGACACAAAAATAGCCAGTACACTGGAGCATAATGATGCACTGTTCAGAAACCATGTCTGGACAATGAAGGCACACATTCCACCTCAGACACCTGGCACTTCAGTGGTAGAATTTCTCAACTGATTTTATAAAGCTGTTTCCAGTATCCTGATAATACACACTTTTAATAATGAGATCAGCAATTCATGTGGAGAGAGAATAGAATTGAGTTAAAGATGTATTCAGTGTCCACTGTGTAAAGTATGAATTAGAACAGTTCGACGTTAATAAGAGACAAAGAATCCCAGGAGCTTATAGGAAAAGTGTGGCTTGCATTTACTCTCTCTATTCTTTAGAGTAGATTCTTACTCTCTCTAGGCTTCAGGATAAGGGTTTGCCATGTGCAGTTTTTCAGAAGATTAAATTGGAAGACATTATTGTTCAGCAGTTCACAGACCATAGGCTTCTCCCATTAAATGTCTAACTCAGGATCAGTAATCCCTGCCTCATTCTATTAACTTTTACTATTGGTTTTAAAATTGTATAACTAGATGTGGCTCTTAGCAGTTTGATATGAGTTCTTGCTAACTTAGCTCATGTTTGAAAAGTCAAACCTGGGTTCTTACACATAAAAATGTAGATGTATATTACATTAGTCATTTTTAATGGAATTCTCTGATTCCTTTCTTCCATAAATATGTTTTCAGGAATAAGCCAGAAACACAAAGCATTTGAAGGTTATTAAAGTGAAATAATATGCTACTGTGTGCAGGAAAAATCTTCAGCAAAATAGTGGTCAAGATTGAATGTGGGGCCAGGCAGTGGTGATGCATGCCTTTAATCCCAGCACTTGGGAGGTAGAGGCAGGCAGATTTCTGAGTTTGAGGTCAGCCTGCTCTACAGAGTGAATTCAATGACAGCCAGGGCTACATAGAGAAACCCTGTCTCCAAAAACCAAAAACCAAAAACCAAAAACCAAAAACCAAAAACAACCAAAAACCAAAAACCAAAAACCAAAACAAAACAAAACAAAAACCCAAAAAACCCCAAACCAAAAAAAAAAGATTGAATGTGGGGAATTCTTCTTTCTGTCTGGAATTTAAACTAGGAAACAGCTTCCACAATTCCCTTTAATCAGTTCAATGTTTGTTAATATTGCCCTAAATTGGCAGTATTTAGAGGAATTTGCATTTAGATGGATTTCCTAATAAGGTACTGACTTCACAGTTTTGATAACATATCCTAGAAATCGATAGAGAAAAATTAATACCATAAACTTCTAGTTTCTCTCAAGCACTCCACTTAGGTCATCAGGTCATATGGCTCTTCACAGAGAACATCAGGAAGCGACAAGTGACCCTGTTTGAAGAACAGTACCCTAGAATTATAAGGTCTCCATAAATCTTTATTTGTACTCTAAACGTGTTTACCATCCAAATATTCACTACTAAACAGACAAAAAATATCTTTTAAAATGATGTATCCAAGAAAGTGACTTCAACTGTTCTGTGTAATGTGATTAGGGCCCATGTTATAGAGTTTCTTCTGTTCTCATTAGAAAACATTCAGAATATTTTTGTCTAATCCTTGTATGAGGCAACTTATCCTGTGGTCTCCAGGAGTTATAAAGCTATCAGAAAATTCTCTTAATAATTGCCTATGCTGATACCCAAGGTTAGATTCCCTCAAGATCATGGACAGAGCTCTGTGACAGTTGACCCTCCATTCTGCTCCTAGTGTCATAGCCCACATGATAGAATGGAAATTCTCTTTTAATGTTGTTGTAAGAGATTTGGCATGTAAAATTTAATAACTCTGAGCATGATTCATTTTAATGACATATTATAATGCTTTAAACTTGACACAACTTCATCCCACAAATATTTTGCTATATGCAGGCACTTCTTTGTCACGTGCCTTCCTAGTACAAAGCAGTCAGGAGTGCTGAAAAGTCACAGGAAGATTAATGCAAAAGATGAGATTCTAAACCCCAGAAACTTAAACAGACCAGCAGTTTCAAATGCTCTTAGCATTTGAGTACCCATACCAGATCGTTTGCAGTCATGGGACCTTTTCATTAAGAGTGGAATTTTTCATTAGATATCAGTCAGAATCCTGAGCTGTGCAACTCCTGTTGATCCTCTGTGGCAGAGAGCAATTTCAGTAATGTGCCTTTACTTTAAAAAGCCAGGGCAAGTGGCCTCTTCCCATGACAACTGGTAAGCATGAGGGTAACCCTTCGCATCATATTTATAAAAATACCCTCATAAGCACTCCATTCTATTTGTTTTTGTAAACCAAAAAGGAAGAGAAAGGGAGGATAGAAAGTGAAAGGATTTTAAACTCATCATGACCAAATGTAAACTAAGAATGTGAGATTTAAAGATTAAGACTTAAGGGTACTATAAAACCATGCCAGATGAGTGTAAAATTAAAAAAAAATATATTCCAAGCCAAAGGCAATGCACATGGATCATCAAGGTGATAGAGTGGGCATTGTAACTTGTTTTTCCATTCCCAACAGTCCCCAGGACAGCCTGTTCTGAGACTTGGTTCTTGTAGGATGAGTTGAATGAGTATCATTGGCTTTAAGCATTAGGTTTCACATGCAGCCTCTCAGGTGCCCAGGCTTTATCACAATTCATCCTCTAGTGCAAGGATCAAAACTTATGACATTTGAGACATACACCTGCTGTTATAAATAAAGTTCTACAGAGGTTCATGTCTGGCCTCTTTATATACCATCCATGATGTTTTGTGTGCAATAGCCATGTTGATTTTATTTCCCAGCTAAGGGCTAGAAAATGTCTCAGTGGTTAAGAACATTGACCTATCTTCCAGAGGACCCAGATTTAATCATTTAGAGCATCCACATGGCATCTCTTAACTGCCTTTAACCCCTGTCCCAGGGGATTTAATGCTGTCTTCTCACTTCCAGGGACACTGCATCCATGTGGTTCATAAATAGATATGCAGGCAAAACATCCATTTACTCAAAATAATAAAAAAAAAATTTTTCCAAGTATAAGAAGTTTATTGGCATCTGAGCGAGGCCTTCGGTGTGTGTCTTTTGTAAGATAGACTGGTGACATGTATAGCTCTGCAATCCATAAGTGTCTATAAACTCCTCCCGATTCTATTGGTCAGAACCCATCCACGTAGCCACACAGAAGTTGAGAAATGTAGTCAAGCCATTTATGTAATAAGAAAAAAAAAATAGGTTTAGTGAGCAAACATCCATTTTCTACCCCATTAAAATTTTCTATTTACCAAATACTGTGGAAGGAATAGAAAAGTTGGGGACAAATTGTAAAGCATTCCCACAATGGCAGAGAGAGGTCAAAGTTCCTTCTATGTGAGTCTATTATAAACTCCATACCATAAAGATATTTCAAACTCATTATATCAGAGCAAACTGTGAGCGAAAACAGCCAGGTCAGAGGTATTTTAGATGGAATCAAAGAAAAGCTTGCATTTAGATTACATATAGACAATTGCATTTAGATTACATATAGACAATAAACAGCTAGTTGTCCCCTCAGAGGACACTTTGTCACCAAAGTGTGTGGTCTGGCTTTACCCCACATCCTGAGATGCCTAAGTTTCACAGTGAACCTGAAAATGTACCAGCATTAAGTAACTTCCCAAATGCTGGGCTTAAAGGTGTGTACCACTACACTTGCCAAAATATTTTAAAATGTGATAATATAATAATATATGAACTATGACATCTAGACAGAGATCTAATAAAGGTTGCCATTTCAAAGCAGTAATGAGAAGAAGCAATAACTGAGGAGATCTGTGATATGAACTTATCACTTTTATACTGGTGAAAATCTCAAATACTGCTAAGAGTGCTGTGTAACATGTGGCTTACATTAATGTTTAAGCAAATGCTAAATGTTAGTTTGAGGGCAGTGACAATAATCCAGGCCCCAGACCTCTCTGCATTAGTGCAAAGATCTCTGGGTAAGAGTCTCTGGTGTGCTGGACATGGTGACAGGTGACTGTAAACCCAGTACTTCAGAAGCAGAAGTAAGAGAAGTGTAGAGTTTGAGATTAGCTGAACGACATGAGGGGATGCGGTTTCAAAACACACAGAGAGCTTCATGATTTGTTGCTGTTACAACAGCCTTGAGAAGAAATTATTTCTCTTAGTATTAGTTTCCCCATTAGAAACATGAGCTGTTTCATTTCATAAGAATAACTGTGAGGAGTTAATGAAATGGTACAGTCCTTCAGGATCAGGACCCAATTATTTCCTCCTGCAAAGTGTGTTCTTAATAAGGACTCTAAAAAGTGAAATCCATGCAGAATCTGTTACAGACTTCCTTGTATGCTAACCATGCAGGCCTCTTTTCAAAGCTATTTGACATTATTTTTATCCCTCTTTAGAATACATAGAGTATATGCTGCGTATTTGCTTTCTTGGTGGCATCTAAGGCATGTTGCTTTGTCATAAGGGTGGAGAGGGAAGTCTTGAACTTAATCATGTATGGGTTTCCTTTTTTGTAAAGGAATGAAGGAGAACCAACATGATTCAGCCACCCTGAGCTAAGATGGGAGGGAAGAAACATTAAAGTTGTATCCTACAACAAATAATGAACTGTTGTGGAAGCCAAGGCATGCAGAGACAGGGAGAGCATTCTAAACTGATTTCATACTTGTAGTGCAATCCAGGAGCTATGATATCAAGCAATAATCACATAAAAAGAGAGACCATTGTCCACATAGGCTAATTCTGCTGTAAAGCCTTTATTTACATATATTGTCATTCCCATATCTATCAGAGAGAGAGAGAGACAAAGACAGAGACAGAGAGACAGAGACAGCGAGACAGACAGGGAAACAAAAAACAGATGGGTGGTTATGTATATATTATTCATAGATGTCAAATTTTAAAGATACCTATAGATTCTCAGAGAAAATTAACTAGTACTATTAGTAGTAGTAGAACATATCATTCCACTTGAATTTTAGTCTTAAGAAATTAAGTAATTCTATATTTATAATAGTTCCAAAGCTTAATTTAAAAGGCAACAACTCTATCAGCATTATTCAAAGTCTCATATTATTACAGTACTCCAGAGATTTCAAAGATTTTACAGAGCTATGCAATTCAATAATTATGGCCCTATGAGATTTTATTGACATAATCCAAGCTTCTGCACCCAGAGCTGATACCCAGAGCCCGTACATGACTATATTTGTTTCTTGACAGCTTCATGCCAAAATTTTTCTTTTCTCATTAATTACTCATCCATTTATTTCATTCTCCTGTCCTTCCTGGTACTATCAGACACATGAAAGTAAGGGAAGATAGAATCCCAGAGCAGCTGGAGGAAGAAAGCTATGTGTCAGTTTGTCAAGAGCTCTTCTTCAGCCATCATTATGATATCTCTTAGTCCCAGCTCATTTCTATGAGTTGAGAAAGAATTGCTTCCATATTCATCAATGAATTATCCAGATGTTAAATGAAATCTGAGTCTTCTCGTTGTTATAGTGTATATTGTGCCTACATGCTTGAACACAAAGAATGAAGAAAAATGACTGTAATAAAGTCCACAAGCAGTTAAATGCCAAGTAGACGAAGGAGAACAGACTTTAGCCAAGGTTCAAGGTCTCTAGGCACTATGTCATCTGTTACCACTAAACCTTCTAGTATGTGGCATTTCCACAGCATCAGGGCACTTATAGTTATCTATTCTCTCCTCTGAGGCAGTATACAGGAAATATTTTAGAAGCAGTTGACTGCAGTTTTGTTTACTAAGATCTGCACGCCTAATTTACCAACCTTTGTTGTTGTCCTTTGACTGCCATTTTCCTAGAACATTTTCAAGCATAGGAAGGTTATAAATTAAATAATGACAGAAAGTTTATGGAATAAATATAGGTAAAAATTACACTCTGAAGAATACATAGCTTGCCCAGCCAGAGGACAGTAGTCTGCCCAGCACGGGAGCCCTCTGCCTCAGGAGCAGGGACGCCATCTTGGTTCCAGGACTCCACCTAACTTAGGAACTTAGTCTGCACAGGGGAGAGTGTGCACCACAGAAGCTGACAGCTTCTGTGACCTGCCAAAGCAACACAGCATCTGGGAAAGGTCCTGTTTTGGGCCTTCTTCTTCGGCAAGGAGGAGGTCCAAACACTAGATATCTGTGCACCTTCCCTATAAGAGGAGAGCTTGCCAGCAGAGAGTGCTCTAACCACTGAAACTCAGAGGAGAGAGCCTGTCTCCCAGGTCTGCTGATAGACGGTAATCAGAATCACCAGAAGAACAATCTCTAAACAGAGACAACTATAACAACTAACTCCAGAGATTAACAGATGGCAAAAGATAAACATAAGAATCTTACTAACAGAAACCAAGACCACTCACTATCATCAGAACCCAGCACTCCCACTTCACCCAGTCCAGGGCACCGCAACACACCAGAAACACTAGACCTGGATTTAAAAGCATATCTCATGATGATGGTAGAGGACATCAAGAAGGACTTTAATAACTCACTTAAAGAAATAAAGGAAAACACTGCTAAACAAGTAGAAGACATTAAAGAGGAAGCACAAAATTCCCTTAAAGAATTGCAGGAAAACACAACCAAACAGGTGATGGAATTGAATAAAAACCATCCAAGACCTAAAAAGGGAAGTAGACACAATAAAGAAAACCCAAAGTGAGGCAACGCTGGAGATAGAAACCCAAGGAAAGAAATCTGGAACCATAGATGCGAGCATCAGCAAGAGAATACAAGAGATGGAAGAGAGAATCTCAGGTGCAGAAGATTCCATAGAGAACATCAGCACAACAATCAAAGAAAATGGAAAATGCAAAAAGATCCTAACTCAAAACATCCAGGAAACCCAGGACACAATGAGAAGACCAAACCTACGGATAATAGGAGTGGATGAGAATGAAGATTTTCAACTCAAAGGACCAGCAAACATCTTCAACAAAATTATAGAAGAAAACTTCCCAAATCTAAAGAAAGAGATGCCCATGAACATACAAGAAGCCTACAGAACTCCAAATAGACTGGACCAGAAAACAAATACCTCCCGACACATAATAATCAGAACAACAAATGCACTAAATAAAGATAGAATACTAAAAGCAGTAAGAGAAAAAGGCCAAGTAACATATAAAGGCAAGCCTATCAGAATTACACCAGATTTTTCACCAGAGACTATGAAAGCCAGAAGACCTGACAAGATGTTATATAGACACTAAAAGAACACAAATTCCAGCCCAGGCTACTATACCCAGCCAAACTCTCAATTAACATAGATGGAGAAATCAAAGTATTCCACGACAAAACCAAATTCACACATTATCTCTCCACAAATCCAGCCCTTCAAAGGATAATAACAGAAAAAAACCAATACAAGAACGGGAACCACGCCCTAGAAACAACAAGAAGGTAATCCCTCAACAAACCTAAAAGAAGACAGCCACAAGAACAGAATGCCAACTTTAACAACAAAAATAACAGGAAGGAACAATTACTTTTCCTTAATATCTCTTAATATCAATGGACTCAACTCCCCAATAAAAAGACATAGACTAACAAACTGGCTACACAAACAAGACCCAACATTTTGCTGCTTACAGGAAACTCATCTCAGAGAAAAAGATAGACACTACCTCAGAATGAAAGGCTGGAAAACAATTTTCCAAGCAAATGGTATGAAGAAACAAGCTGGAGTAGCCATTCTAATATCTGATAAGATTGACTTCCAACCCAAAGTCATCAAAAAAGACAGGGAGGGGCATTTCATACTCATCAAAGGTAAAATCCTCCAAGAGGAACTATCAATTCTGAATATCTATGCTCCAAATACAAAGGCAGCCACATTCATTAAAGAAACTTTAGTAAAGCTCAAAGCACACATTGCACCTCAGACAATAATAGTGGGAGACTTCAACACACCACTTTCACCACTGGACAGATCATGGAAACAGAAATTAAACAGGTACACAGTGAAACTAACAGAAGTTATGAATCAAATGGATCTGGCAGATATCTACAGAACAATTTATCCTAAAACAAAAGGATATACCTTCTTCTCAGCACCTCATGGTACCTTCTCCAAAATTGACCACATAATTGGTCACAAAACAGGCCTCAACAGATACAAAAATATTGAAATTGTTCCATGCATCTTATCAGATCACCATGGACTAAGGCTGATCTTAAGTAACAAAATAAATAATAGAAAGGCAACATTCACGTGGAAACTGAACAACACTCTTCTCAATGATACCTTGGTCAAGGAAGGAATAAAGAAAGAAATTAAGGACTTTTTAGAGTTCAATGAAAATGAAGCCACAGCATACCCAAACTTATGGGACGCAATGAAAGCATTTCTAAGAGGAAAACTCATAGCTCTGAGTGCCTCCAAAAAGAAACTAGAGAGAGCACACATTAACAGCTTGACAACACACCTAAAAGCACTAGAACAAAAGGAAGCAAATTCACCCAAGAGGAGTAGATGGCAGGAAATAATCAAACTCAGGGGCAAAATCAACCAAGTGGAAACAAGAAGATCTATTCAAAGAATCAACCAATCAAGGAGCTGGTTCTTTGAGAAAATCAACAAGATAGATAAACCCTTAGCCAGACTCACTAGAGGGCACAGGGAAAACATTCTAATTAACAAAATCAGAAATGAAAAAGCAGACATAACAACAGATCCTGAAGAAATCCAAAACACCATCAGATCCTTCTACCAAAGGCTATACTCAACAAAACTGGAGAACCTGGATGAAATGGACAAGTTTCTAGACAGATACCAGGTACCAAAGTTGAATCAAGATCAGGTTAATGATCTAAACAGCCCTATATCCCCCAAAGAAATAGAAGCAGTCATTAATAGTTTCTCAACCAAAAAAAGCCCAGGACCAGATGGGTTTAGTGCAGAGTTCTATGAGACCTTCAAAGAAGATCTAATCCCAGTTCTTCACAAACTATTCCACAAAATAGAAACAGAAGGTACTCTACCCAACTCATTCTATGAAGCCACAATTACTATGATACCTAAACCACAAAAAGACCCAACAAAGATAGAAAACTTCAGACCAATATCCCTTATGAATATTGATGCAAAAATCCTCAATAAAGTTCTTGCTAACCGAATCCAAGAACACATCAAAACAATCATCCATGCTGACCAAGTAGGTTTCATCCCAGGGATGCAGGGATGGTTCAATATATGGAAATCCATCAATGTAATCCAGTATATAAACAAACTCAAAGACAAAAACCACATGATCATCTCGTTAGATGCGGAAAAAGCATTTGATAAGATCCAACACCCATTCATGATATAAGACTTGGAAAGATCAGGAATTCAAGGCCCATACCTAAACATGATAAAAGCAATCTACAGCAAACCAGTAGCCAACATCAAAGTAAATGGTGAGAAGCTTGAAGCAATCCCACTAAAATCAGGGACAAGACAAGGCTGTCCACTTTCTCCATACCTATTCAACATTGTACTTGAAGTCCTAGCCAGAGCAATTCGACAACAAAAGGAGATCAAAGGGATAAAAATTGGAAAAGATGCTGGGCGTGGTGGCGCACGCCTTTAATCCCAGCACTCGGGAGGCAGAGGCAGGCGGATTTCTGAGTTCGAGGCCAGCCTGGTCTACAGAGTGAGTGCCAGGACAGCCAGGGCTACACAGAGAAACCCTGTCTTGAAAAAACCAAAAAAAAAAAAAAATTGGAAAAGATGAAGTCAAAATATCACTTTTTGCAGATGATATGATAGTATATATGTGACCCTAAAAATTCCACCAGAGAACTCCTAATCCTGATAAACAGCTTTGGTGAAGTAGCTGGATATAAAATTAACTCAAACAGGTCAATGGCCTTTCTCTACACAAAGAATAAACAGGCTGAGAAAGAAATTAGGGAAACAACATCCTTCTCAATAGTCACAAATAATATAAAATATCTTGACGTGACTCTAACTAAGGAAGTGAAAGATCTGTATAATAAAAACTTCAAGTCTCTGAAGAAAGAAATTATAGAAGATCTCAGAAGATGGAAAGATCTCCCATGCTCATGGATTGGCAGGATCAACATTGTAAAAATGGCTATCTTGCCAAAAGCAATCTACAGATTCAATGCAATCCCCATCAAAATTCCAACTCAATTCTTCAATGAATTAGAAAGTGCAATCT
This sequence comes from Mus caroli, assembly GCF_978045245.1. Taxonomy (NCBI): domain Eukaryota; kingdom Metazoa; phylum Chordata; class Mammalia; order Rodentia; family Muridae; genus Mus; species Mus caroli. Next base: position 51,337,912 of record NW_028227264.1, read on the forward strand.
GCAAATTCATCTGGAATAACAAAAAACCTAGGATAGCAAAAACTCTTCTCAAGGATAAAAGAACCTCTGGTGGAATCACCATGCCTGACCTAAAGCTTTACTACAGAGCAATTGTGATAAAAAGTGCATGGTACTGGTATAGTGACAGACAAATAGACCAATGGAATAGAATTGAAGACCCAGAAATGAACCCACACACCTATGGTCACTTGATCTTGGACAAGGGAGCTAAAACCATCCAGTGGAAGAAAGACAGCATTTTCAACAAATGGTGCTGGCACAACTGGTTGTTATCATGTAGAAGAATGCGAATTGATCCATTCCTATCTCCTTGTACTAAGGTCAAATCTAAGTGGACAAAGGAACTTCACATAAAACCAGACACACTGAAACTTATAGAGGAGAAAGTGGGGAAAAGCCTTGAAGATATGGGCTCAGGGGAAAAATTCTTGAATAGAACAGCAATGGCTTGTGCTGTAAGATCGACATTTGACAAGTGGGACCTCATGAAACTGCAAAGCTTCTGCAAGGCAAAAGACACCATCAATAAGACAAAAAGACCACCAACAGATTGGGAAAGGATCTTTACCTATCCTAAATCAGATAAGGGACTAATATCCAATATATATAAAGAACTCAAGAAGGTGGACTCCATAAAATCAAATAACCCCATTAAAAATGGGGCTCAGAACTGAACAAAGAATTCTCAAGTGAGGAATACCGAATGGCAGAGAAGCACCTGAAAAAATGTTCAGCATCCTTAATCATCAGGGAAATGCAAATCAAAACAATCCTGAGATTCCACCTCACACCAGTCAGAATGGCTAAGATCAAAAATTCAAGTGACATCGGATGCTGGCGAGGATGTGGAGAAAGAGGAACACTTCTCCACTGTTGGTGGGATTGCAAGCTTGTACAACCACTCTGGAAATCAATCTGGCGGTTCCTCAGAAAATTGGACATAGTACTACCGGAGGATCCAGCAATATCTCTCCTGGGCATATATCCAGAAAATGTTCCAACCAGTAAGAAGGACACATGTTCCACTATGTTCATAGCAGCCTTATTTATAATAGCCAGAAGCTGAAAAAAAAAAAAACCCAGATGCCCCTCAACAAAGGAATGGATACAGAAAATACGGTACATTTACACAATGGAGTACTATTCAGCTATTAAAAAGAATGAATTTATGAAATTCCTAGCCAAATGGATGGACCTGGAGGGCATCATCTTGAGTGAGGTAACACAATCACAAAGGAACTCACACAATATGTTTTCACTGATAAGTGGATATTAGCCCAAAACTTAGGATACCCAAGATATAAGATACAATTTCCTAAATGCATGAAACTCAAGAAGAATGAAGACCAAAGTGTGGACACTGTGCCCCTTCTTAGAAGTGGGAACAAAACACCCATGGAAAGAGTTACAGAGACAAAGTTTGGAGCTGTGATGAAAGGATGGACCATCTAGAGACTGCCATATCCAGGGATCCATCCCATAATCAGCTTCCAAACGCTGACACCATTGCATACACTAGCAAGATTTTACCGAAAGGACCCAGATATAGCTGTCTCTTGTGAGACTATGCAGGGGCCTAGCAAACACAGAAGTGGATGCTCACAGTCAGCTATTGGATGGATCACAGGGCTCCCAATGGAGAAGCTAGAGAAAGTACCCAAGGAGCTAAAGGGATCTGCAACCCTCTAGTTGGAACAACATGATGAACTAACCAGTACTCCAGAGCTCTTGTCTCAAGCTGCATATGTATCGAAAGATGGCCTAGTCGGCCATCACTGGAAAGAGAGGTCCATTGGACCTGCAAACTTTATATGCCCTAATACAGGGGAATGCCAGGGCCAAAAGAATGGGAATGGGTGGTTAGAAAAGTAGGGGGGGGTTATGGGGGACTTTTGGGATAGCATTGGAAATGTAATTGAGGAAAATATGTAATAAAAAAATAAATAAAATTTTAAAAAATCCACATAAATCACTTAATAAAGTAATTGTTAAGGATAAAAAAAAGAATACATAGCTTGCACTAGCAATATGAAAGATAAATTTAAATTTTGTATGATTAAAAAAAATAACACCTTTTATTGGAGAATAAAGAAACTGTGAAAAAGGCACCAAAGAATCCTACTTGGCCTCAAGAAGTTTAATCAGTAAATTCTTTCCTTGTAAGCATGAAGACCTGAGTTCAATCCAAAACTGTTACAGAAGTCAGACTTGCTGGTATACACTTGTAGTCTCAGCACTAGCAAGCAGAGATGGGCAGAGATACCTGGGACTCCGTGGTCAGCCAGCCTAGCCTACTTGGTGAGTTCTAGATCAGTAAAAGACCTTGTCTCAAAAAATAAGTGGGGATAGTTCCCCAATAATGATACCTCAAGCTTTCCTCTGGCTCCCATGTACACACACTTGTGCATACATACACATGCATGTCTGAGCACACAGATACACAGACACACACACACACACACATACACATGTTTACACACAGAGAATCATATTTCCTAGAAACAGTCACTTTTGGTAATTGAGATTCAATACTAACTTCTCTCTTTTTTATCTTCCACATTTCATCTGCCTTCCTTTAAAATGGTTCCTCTTCTCCTGCGACCATGAATCCCAACCATACAACACATCTAGACCACGTACTCGTGTCCTGAACTTTTTCCTTCTCCTTCTCCTCCTCCTCCTCCTCCCTTTCTATAGTTCATCTTCCACCAGCAACTAGAGTGAACCCTTTCAGTTATAAATTAGAATATGTTCACCTGCCAAGTGATAGTGACACTTCTTTCTCATTGCATTTCAAAGTAAAACATAAATTCTTTACTGACTTCTGAACACTGCCCCTGCCTGTGGCTCCAGCATCCACCCTAAATTATCCAGTGCTTTATAGTCTTTCTCTAAGAAAAGAGGAAATAATAATATTTTCCTTATGGGTCATTAAAGATGAGCATGGGAATAGTATAAACACTTGTCTGAGAGTTGCCATCAAGTATTAGACATGACCAACACTGTGTGTCCTTAGGCTCTTAACCTATGTAGGCCCTGTACTCTTTGGGAATTCTCTTCTCAGTGTCCTTCTTTCTGGGTGTTCTTCCTCCGTATCCTATCAGGGATATGCCTCTGGTCCTTCTTAATGTTTTCCTATGTTACAGGTCTATCACTAGAACTTACTGTCAGTCTTTGGAAACTAGAGTTATACTCACTCCACTTATCATCATCATTCAAGCATAGGACACAGTAGGAACTCAACTATGTTTATTGAGCAGATGATTTGGCAGAGAGTATCCATAAACTTAGCTCACAGTTAATGCTTAATGGTTGAGTGAATGACTAATTACCAATCCTCTTCATTTCATACAGCCACTAAAATAGACTACCACAAATGTGGTGGCTTAAAAACAACAGAAACGTACTTCTCTCACTGTTTGGATGCCAGGAGTCTAAACAGAATATTCCCGACCAAAGATTAGGTTTAAGGGAGCTGAGTATTCTCCTATGGCTCTGGGTGACCATCTGTTCCCATCTGGCTTCTGTGGCTGAATTGTCCATCAGTGGGTCATCATCTTTACCCTTCAGATGACTGGAACTATCATTCCAGAAGGGTTTGAGTCACTGGAGTCCTGCATAGATAGGATTGTTGTAGTCTTTCATTGACTTTAATTGCAGGATTAAAGTGTTATCACGGTGGCCTGTATCCCAGAAAATTCCCACCTTGCCTCTGTGTTTAGATTTCACAGCAATCAGGAGTAATCTCTGAGTCAGCCAACTCCCTTCCTTTCCTGTTGATTCAAAAGCAGGAGTACAAAGTGGCCATGTGACAATCTCAATTTCTAGTTCGGTGTGATCATTGTTCTATTTCCTGAGGAAAGCTTGCTTCTCTTGGAACTAAAACTTCTGCCAGGGGATCAGCAGATCAAGTAATGAGTAGCAACACTTCTGTGTCTAGCTCTAGATTCCACTGAAGTGGGACAGGTGATCTTTGAGATGTGTGACCTGCCACACATATCTACAAACAAAATAGACTTCAAAGGTTTTCACATATGGTCTCCTAAATTACTCCAGCCTTGGGTGAATCTAATGTTGTACTGAGGGAAAGAGATGTGTTGTGATACAAGAACTCCAGTGATGTGAAGGCAACTGCTACTTCGCAGTCTCCCACACCAGTGCAATCCTGTCTTGACTGTGGGATGTGATAATAACAAAGGTTCATGGGAAAGTTACAAAAATGAGCCATTGAGCAGCCATGGTTTAAACTGAGCTGTAATTAAATACTCCATGGAGTAAGCCCCTTGACTAGTACAGTCTTTTATACTGGACTCTAGGAAATACATGAACGAGGCTATCAATTCATCAAGCCAAGTGGAAATGTCTGTTTGTCATATAAAAGATAATGTCAGAAATCCATTTTTCATTCTCTGCTGCTGCGCTCATGTGTGAAATCACCCACAGGGGAGAACATTTGCCTGTAAAGGAACTTTATTGGGATTGGCTGCACAAACTATAATACCAAGTGAATTGGTCTTGCAAACCAAACCAAAGGCCTCATAAACCAGGAACTACAGTGAAGACAAAGGCTTGTCATGGATGACAATGTTAGTCATCCAGAGAGGCTGAGAACCTCAAGGCCACTTCACCCCTTTCTAACGGCTCTGATTCCTAGGGAATAAGTCATTTTCTGAATAGCAAATCTTAATAACACCTTGGTTTCCCGATTTGGATAGACAACCCATTTGGCATTCTAAGGCCCTTTCCTTTCTGCCTTGATTATATTAGCATAGATTTCAGGTTTGAATTACCCAGATAAAGAATATTGGAGAGCATTAGGAGGAAGGATTTGTACTCTCTAGAAACGTCTGGTTTTGGTGACTGTCGGTAGATTTGGTATCTTTAAAGGTATTTATAGAAGAAAGGAGTATTGCAATATCTAGCAAGAGTTAGAGCTTTTGTTTTCTTAACAAAAAGTAAGACAAAGGAAAGAGGAAAAATAAGGTGAGACAACAGGGGAGTTGGAAAGTATTTGGAAAAAGCTTGTCTATCACCAGTTCATCTATTTCCATTTAGTAAACTTAGAAGTCAGTGTTTTATATTTTAATAGGCCTAATAATAACAAAAAAATCTTTCAGTTTTATGCAGTAGCACAATTTGGCAGTCCCACGCCAATATGTTTGTGTTTGTATTTCTCTGGAGCCAGGTCTGTCTGGTTTCCTTGGCTCAAATAGCAATTGGCACAGACCAGTGGTAGCAGCTCAGGTCCAGGCAGAGCCTCTCATCAGTGGATCCTAATCAGGACACAGCTTCCAGCTTGCCCAGAACAGGCCACCAGACCTCTCCCTGCTCTGTACCCAACAACTGCTCTTTGAGGCTAAATGTGTGGTCCCCAAGCCCACTGAGAAACACATGGTGACAGGGTGGACTCACATTACTGAATCATCACCTCCCTCCAACCCCAGGACACACAATGAGTTGAGCTACTTCCCTTTAAAGTGGATGTTTTCCACAGTGTCCACCTTGAGTAACTCTGTAATGTAGGGACTCAACAGACTAAGGATTCCCATTTAGCAGGTCTCCACAGAAAGACCATTACATTCAACTAACACGTCGTGTTTACCATTATCATTTTGTTTTCTTTAGTCACTAAAATGTGTTGTAGAAATTTTTAATCCCAGTCCAGGCTTTCTACCCCACCTTTGACCATTTAGTTCCTGGATAAAAGACACACATAACCTTTATATTACAATAAGCCTTAATTAGCACAAGAGCTGGACAGATATCTATCCTCTATGCTATTATGTCTATTTCCCAACCAATAATCCTATTATATAATTTGCCATGTTTCCTCTGGACTCCTCTGGACTGCTCTGAACTGAAATTAGCCAACACACATGACCATATTTTAAGATTCTTATTCCAGGGCGGCTTCTTCCTCCAGTCACGTTCTTCTCCCCCTCGTTGTTCACCCCTAAGCTGGGAACCCTAAACCCCGCCCATCTCTCTTCTATCCAGCTATTGGCTGTCAGCATCTCTATTCACCAATCAGAAATAAGTTGGAGGCAAGCTCACATAGTATCACTTGGGTCTGTCTGTGGACTCTAGCCTCTGAGGTCTTGGGGGCCCACATTTAGCATTATGGTACATAACAAAAGACCAAACCTCAAAAGAAATGTCTATATTCCACTGGTTAGGATGTTGAATCTCTTGTCCTCCGGGCTGCCTAAAATCACCAGGCTTATCTGTAGCTATGGTTTCATCTCTTCCTTCCCCTAGGAAGCTGTGGACTGTTTTCCACATTTTCACCTTTCTGTTTGAGCTCTTTCCACTCTCTTGCCAGCCTCTTCTTCCCAGTTCTTATTCTCATTCTCTCTCCCTTCTTTCTCTCTTCCCTCCATTCCTCCCACTCCCTCTCTTTCTTAGAATACAGTCTTTCTCTTATTTTACCAACTGTTCTCATTCACAAAGTTTCATGGCACAAACTGATAATTCACCGTCTTACTTCAGAAACCCTGACATATTTATAAACGTTCTCTGGAATTTTGCTATCTTTCTATTTGTGTAGGTTAATGTCTAATGAACTTGTGGGTTTGTTAAATTTTAACTTGGGTGTCTAATGTCAAAATAAAGTGAAAATGTGGTCTGTTCTTAATGGTGTGCCGAATGCCACATTACGTAAGGATCAATCATATGTCAGTGCTCTAAATCTGGATTTAATGCCTCACTGAAGAGTCATTATAATCAGCCTTGCTGGCTATTCCATCACAAGGACTTGCATTGAGCAATACTCAGGTATTCTCGCCACACAATGTTTTCCAGACCTTTTCCCAAAGACCTGTAAAGACAGGGACAATACCAAAGAATCAGAGGCACTAGTGCTGATACAGGACACGTCCTTCCTCTGCTTCTTCAGCGACAAGGCAGATGAAATGCTGGCTTTCTGTCCTCCCACAGAATACTCAGGTAGCTAGAGGCCTCCATTAGTTAAGGTTATAACCACCAAGTACACTTAGGCAGCACTGTTTCTTGATGGAGACGAGCTTTTCCCTGAGATGCACCTTGTCTCAAGTGCATAAAGCTCTCACCTCACTCGATCTCAGGGAAAGTCCTGTTCTGCTTGCTTTTGGAACAGAATGTACAATTCTGCAATTGGTAAGTTAGGTACACAGACCACACAGAAGTTTTGTTTGCCTGATTAACTTTCGAAACAAATGCTCTATAAATGAGACACCCAGAACTATGGATTATCCCATTAAGTACCTCATCAGAATTCTCATTGTTATTTTTTTAATAAATGCAACATCTTGTCTTTTGGAAAATAAGTTAAATGTTTCTGTCACCATTTATGATATCTGATATTTATTCTGATTAATACCAATGTTTGCCAGGCTATTCCTTTCTGGGGGAAATGAAAACTCTCTCTACTATGTATTAATAAAACCTCTTGGGTGACTTCCAAGATGATCCTGTTACCTGGAACTACATGCTATCCATCTTTTGAGAAAAAAATTAGAATGAGTTCTATATGAATTAAGTAGCTATGAATTAGAAATACACTACGTGCTGTCATCTTGAATGCCCAAGAAAATAGCCAGTTGTAGATTTATGGCACAATCTTTCAGTTTTGTGTCCTTATAAATGGTACAGCTACAAGAGTGGCAATGAAACTAATATGAATTGCATGTCTGTGGCAAGGTAGCTGTCCCAAGCGCTTTACATGTTTTATCTAATCTGATCTTTATCGTAATCGTGCACAGTACAGGCATTGATTGATGTGGAAACTTGAACCTGAAGGTACAAGAAATTTGACAAGAATCACAGCAAGGAAGTGTTAGACCAAAGACTTGAATCTAGCTTGAGGGTTAGAAGGCAGTGGTAACTACAAAGCTCCGTTGTTGGCCTCTCTGTTTTCAGGGCCAGCAAGAGCAGTAAGTACCTAAGGCCATAAAATGGGTGGTCTTCGATTGAAACAAAAACATATGAGCAAGAGTCATTCATAAAATATTCAAAATGATAATGATGTTAGGAGAAAAGCCATCCAGTGTACTAAGCACCAGCTAAAGGATGTGGATTTCAGGAGGTGAGTCTGAAGATGAGCAGGCTTCCTGGGGCCATGAAAACCAGCACTGCAATGCTCATCTTCTTTCCCTGATTTTTAAAAATTGTGACTTGAAGAAGCAGGCACATTTATTTTCATTAAGGAACACCTAATTAATTATTTCAAGTTAATTAAGTGAATCTGCTCCAAGTTGAATTTAGTACATAAATCCACATTCAGAAGTATTGCCATCTGGCCAGAATGTGAAAAAGAAAGGAATTGGGGAACAAAGCAAAGAGCTCTGTAGGAAGAAAATCAGAAAACAGCCTTTAGTCTTAACTACTTTGGTCCTGCAGACAGAAAAGGCTGGAGAGAAAGGACACTGCAGCAAGACATTTAGCCACAAGGACATCTTTTTTTCTGTGTCATTTCCAAAATTGCCTTTTCCACTGTTGAACCAGCATCTCCTGGTTTAACATTGCAAGAGGTTTAGCACATTTACAATCACCATGTAACTTACCTTCAAGCTCTGGATCATTTTCCTGTCTTCTGCTCTCCTAGCTTCAGAGCATCTTTGTTTACCACCTGCTACTTCTAAAAGCGTGGTTCTCTATCTTTCTAATACTGCAACCCTTTAATACAATGCCTCATGTCATGGTAAACCCCTGACCATAAAACTATTTTTTGTTGCTACCTCATAACTGTAATTTTGATATTGTTATGAATCATAATGTAAATATCTGATATGCAGGATGTGTGGAGTGTGACCCTGGTGAAAGGGTCTCCGAGTAGCAAATGGGTCACAAGCCACAGGTTGAAAACAGCTGTTCTAAAGTATGAGCTAAAACAAAAATAGACAATGAAAATAAATTAGATCTTTTCTATCAGAGATGAAGGATGTGGTTGTTTCAATTACTGTTCTATTACTGTGATAAGATACTATGGCCAAGGCAACATACAGAAGAAAGCATTTCTCTGGGACTTCCAGTTTTAGAGAGTGAGTCCATGATCATCCTGGTGGACAGCAGGCAGGAAGACATGGCACTGGAGCGGTAGCTGTGAACTCATACATCTTGAGAACTACTTAGAAGCAGACAGAGCTAACTGAGTGTGTCATGAGCTTTAGAAACCCCAAAGCCTGGCCCCAGTGATACACTTCCTCCAAGAAGGCCACACCTCCTAATCCTTCACAAACTGGGGACCAGGTATTCAAATATATGAACCTCTGAGGGTCATTCTCACTCAAACTACATAGTGACCAAGACTGGGTATAATTGGAGCCATCTGTAACTGTGTTTCTGCACTCATCCTCTTTGTTCCCAAACTAATAACTGGGAGACTGCTTATCTATGAACACATGCCTAGGCTAATCCCTTGACTTGTTCCCCAACTAACTCATACCTTAATTACCCACTTACTCTATTCTAACTCATACCATATAGCTGGTCCTCAGTTTTTCATGTGACCATCTCCATCATCATTGGAGCCCAATCTCCTTTCCTACATCCACCTCTATTTCAGAATCCTCTCTCTGCCAGAACTCCCACCTCCTATTTCCTCATTGGTTATAAGCATTTTTATTGATAATTGAAGTTTCCACACAGTGAACAGGAGAGTCTCTCTACAAGTGGGCTGATTGCAATGTACTGAAATAAGGTTTGGTGTGCCTTAACTGTATTGTATTGTTTTGGTCTATGTGTACTTTTTTTCTCCATGATTAATGTATTAAATCCCTGATGGTAAGAGCTAGGCTTATTTTTACAGTTCTATTTTCTTGGTATATACTAGCATGTTTTAGACACAGAAAGCATTGTAAGAAACCATGAAGGGGTGAGTGAGTAAAGGAGTCAAGAATAAAGGAGAGAGAAACATTGGCAATACTTATTGTTTTTGTTTTTAAACCTTATTCTCCCCTGATAAACTACCCAACATATCTCCCAAAGAAGGGCCAGGGTCATAACTTTTCAAAAGCATTCCTGACATTATAAATTTGTACCCACCACTCTTCCAACACACACACAGCAAAGCAGCAAAACAAACAAACAAGCAACAACAAAATAAAGACCCCTCTGAACTGTTAATCAAACAGCTTGGGAAGAACAATAACAAAGTAGGCAGAGTCCTGATGTTGTTGATGACAAGGGGAGGAATGTTGTGTTTTATTGACTCGCCCTGTTCAAGGATAATCTTATCTTGCGGTGGTAGTTACTGAGGTCAATAGTTCTTACTGGAGAGACAAATCACATCTGCTTTGGATTAATGAGAAACAAGTGCCCTGCCACTGCTGTCAGTGAGGCTTCTTCGCTGGTAGCTTCATTATGCCCTTCAATGAAATATCTATAGTTCTTCTAGGTTTAATGAGGCCACAGACAACCAACTCTTCACAGAGTGATGTTGGAGATTTGGGGGCGGGGGGGTTGAATTTGATGTATTCTAATTTGTGCTTAACTAGCCTTCCCAAGCAATTCAGGTACTCAGATGGGCATTTTAGGGACAATTAGCTAAATGTTCCTCTCATTAGCCACAAGGCCTAGAGAAAAAAAAAAAAAAAGACAAAAGGAATCAATAAGACAAAGCCAGTTTAGAAGAACATTCACTTTCCATCAAGAGTATCAGCTACCTCATCAAATTGCATGTTCCTGTACTGGGCAGCTTCTCTGACCTAGGATGTCATTAATCTGTTAGTGGCTACACTTTGATCCTAAATCACCTTGTGTTTCAGTTTTCAGGTCTTTACCTCCTGTCTTTCTTCACCATCCTCATCGGGCTGGTGCTGTATTCCTCCACCTCTACATACATAGCCCAGGATCCCCGAGTGTACAAGCAGTTCCGCAATCCTTCAGGACCTGTCGTGGACTTACCCAGCACGGCTCAGGTAGAGCCTTCAGTCACCTACACCAGCCTGGGCCAGGAGACAGAAGAAGAGCCCCATGTACGTGTGGCCTAGGGAGAGACCTGCCCTGCCCACTGAGGACAACTCCGAGGCCATGTGTTTGCCCATCATCTCTGTATTGTACATAGAGAAAGGTATTTAGTAGGTGCAGTTTCACAGGTGGACCGCAAGGTAGCTAGCCCTCCTTTCATCAAAGGAAGAAGCTGAAGACCACTGGAGACTCAGGCTTCAATCCACCTGACTCAGAGAGAGGTTTTGATAGTGTGTATCCTGACCCAGTCCCCACCCCTCCATTGATTACTGTGAAAATTTTTGAATCAAAAACAAGTATCATTGTTACTATGATCTTTATTATTAATTGTTACTGTTATTACACAACTTTCAGAAGGTTTTTTATTCCTGATGGGAATTATTACCAGACCCTCACCTACCCAACATAAATCCCACTTTTCTATGGCAAGTCACTTTTTAAGAATCATACTTTTTCTTTGTTTGTTTGTTTGTTTGTTTTGCACAGACTATGCGAGTGATGCATGCCACAGAAGCTTGCCCATCCTGGTGACCTTGTGGCTAATGGTATCCTCTGTCACCTGTTGGATTGCCTGTTCAATGAGGATTTTGTGCTGTGACCCTTGTAGGGAGGGGAAACTGACCATGCAATTCTCTATTCTAGGAATAGATATAAAACCAACATTAGAGCCATTATATTTCATTTTCTGCTTATTCCAGGCCACTGGCTTTCTGCTGGCCTAGGAGATTCATCTAACCAAGCCCTGTAATTACATGATAGATAGGATAGAGACTCTCCCATTTTTACCACTTAAACAAACCCTAGAAATATGGGTTATATTTAGGGTTATCTGTTTCTTAATTTCTTTTTCTGTCTTCCTTTATATCGATCTCCTCAAAACTTAGTTTTTATTTTCATTTATGTTCATAATGATGTCATGGAAATTAATCAAGAGACTGGAAAAGCCATGGCCTCCACCCTCTTATTTACCTTTCTGGAAGTATGCCAACATGGAAATTATCTTTATTGTGGAGTCCCACTGTTCGTCCCACCTCTTTGAGTCAAGGTACTTTATAGAGAAATCTCTGTTAGTAGCTCATGCTCTGGTCACTTAGTGATAAAGATGTCACCACTGAAAAGTCTGGCACTTTGATCACACTCAGCACCCACCTAATAGCAGAATATAAGGAAAAGCAACTCTACTCACAAAGAATGCTACAGCATCCCAATAAAGCTTAATACATCACTAGTTTAATCACTCTGCTGTCTTCAAGAATGTTTCCCCCATACCCACCCCACTCCAAACACAGAAAATTAAGAAATACCACAGACCTTTATAATGTAGAGAAAATTTCATGTGTCAGTGTGGAAGTTCTCTGTAGCTTGGCTGACTTCAATACCATTCAAATGGATCCTTGATGGAGTTACAGGGTTTGTATACATGTTTGTTTATGTAACTTGAGGCAATTCAAGTCAACATATTTTAAGCAAGCAGGCAAAACAAAACACTTATGGGAGGTGGGGGTCTCTCCCACTGGTAAGACCAGATTGCAAAGTAGGACCTCAACAAGTCGTAAACATGGCTGGCAGAAGCTCTCGGGCTGTCTACCAGACTCTTTGCCTGCCTTCGTCTGTGAACAGTCACATGATCTATTTTGATAAGTCTTATGAGAACAACACATACACAAAATAAGGAATGTGCTTGAACACTGTAACTCAGTTTTAGTTTTTTTTTTCCATCAGAAAATATAACATTTCCCTCTAACATATTGTTTAGTTCTGACCTAGGAGATAGAAAATAAAACTATTTTCCTGGTGTGCAAATTTCACATCAGTTCAACTCCTTTCGAAATAGGTTTTCTTTATTAGGGTGGAGTGGGCAGGGGTGAGAAAGGTTTGTGCTAAAGCTACACATCACATAATAACCTTGAAAACATCTGCTCTGTGCTACCTTTTAAGCCGATTAAATATCTTTCTCTGAATGTTTTGTCCATTCAGATCTGAAGACCCTTACTGACTGTGGTTTTATTTTTATGTTTACATTCCTTTGGTTTGCATAATTTACTTGATTTATTGCATTTTTAGTATTTATTTTAAGCCAAATGTCTTTGTCTTTTTTATTCATTTTTATGACTCTAATTTGTAGACACTCTGTAAACTCTAATGAGAAACAAGTGGCTGAAATTATTTCCACGTCTACTCAGTAGGCTGGGAATAGTTTAAAAGTTACATTTTGAAAAGGTTTGCAATTAACTGATGGCTGAAGATGGCTGTCTGGACCATTTTATGGGATGTTTTAACTGACTCCATTGTATGGAAACCAAATGTGAATATCAGGATGAGCTCATTGTATACTTTTTGTTATCCAATGTCTTTGTGATCAGACATTAGTGCACCTGTGTTGGTTTATCTCCATTCATAAAGCTGGTAACATTGGCTCATCCAAGACTAGGAGTTTAGGATTGACCCTTAAGGGAAAAAGACAAAAAGTTGCAAAGAAAAATGTTTTCGATCTGAAAGCATTGGTGGTTTGAGAGCGGGGTGGGAAGTGGGAATAGGGTAATATTAACTGTAGCAGTTTTAGTTTCTGAGATTCCATAACCTCAGTAGACACCAGCAAGAATTCTGGCATTTTAATCTACCACTCTTCTCACCTCAAGCAATGAGAACAGTCCTCTGTATGAAGTTGATAAGAAGCAAACCACAGCTCTCTTAAACCCTACCAGAGATGAGTGGTGGTTTTTACTTTCTCAGTGGAGACTTGCACTGAGGACAGAGCTTGCCTTGGTCAGACCTACTCACAGCTTCGAACACATATACAGGTAGACCAAGAAATGGACAAGTTCGCACCACTGTGTCCCATGAAGATATTTCAATGTTTAGTTTAGGTATTGCTAACTTGTGCTATTAACCTTCTGACAAGCTTGTAGTATTGTTTGTTTGGCATTTATTTTTGATTTGTAACCATTTAGTAGTTCCCAGCTAGCTATCAGTGCAGATTTTACCCCATGGGTAGGAGTCTATCTTCACACCACATAACAAAGCACACTAAGCCTGACACCACGATGGGAAATATGAACCAAAATATGAAAGAAAGAAAGAAAGAAAGAAAGAAAGAAAGAAAGAAAGAAAGAAAGAAAGAAAGAAAGAAAGAAAGAAAAAGAGAAAAAGAACTTTACACTAGGAAGCCGAACAAGCAATCTCCTTTTCTATTTGCATGTTCCCCCATGGACTGGCTGTGGCAATGTAACAACTGTACAATGTTTTCAAATAAAAATAAATGCTTTACGAAAGCACCACACTGCTGCCTCTCTCCTGTGTTTGCCTGCACTGTGACAGCCATGATGCCAGTTCCCTCGAGATGCTAGAAATAGCAAGAACAGCAGAGAAATGAGCACAGGTCCAAATAAAAACAAGAGAAAAAATAGTTCCAAATTAGGAACAGCAGAGTCTCTGAACTATAGTTTCAAAAAGTCAAATTAGACACATTGGTCATTTAATTTAGAATATTAAAGAAGGCTGTAGGTATACAACTGTCTCTTTTAAATTTATTTTTTATTGGATATTTTATTAATTTACATTTCAAATATTATCTCCTTTCTCAGTTTCCTCTCCAGAAGTCCCCTATCCCATTCCCCCTACCCCTGCTTCTATGATGATGCTCCCCCACCTACCCACTCACTCCCACCTCACCACCCTGGCATTCCCCTACCCTAGGACTCCAGCCTTCACAGGACCAAGGGCCTCTCCTCCCATTGATGGTCAACAAGGCCATCCTCTGCTACACATGCAGCTGGAGTCATGGGTCCCTCTATGTGTTGTACTCTTTGGTTGGTGGTTTTGTCCCTGGGAGCTCTGGAGCTCTGGTTGGGTGATATTGTTGTTCTTCCTATGGAGCTGCAAACCCCTTCAGCTCCTTCAGTCCTTTCTCTAACTTCCTCCACTGGGGACCCTGTACTCAGTTCAATGGTTGGCTTCGAGCATCCACCTCTGTATTTGTCAGGCTCTGCTAGAGCCTCTCAGGAGACAGCTATATCAGGTTCCTGTCAGCAAGCACTTCTTAGCATCCACAATAGTGTCAGGGTTTGGTGTCTGTATATGGGATGGATACCCAAGTGGGGGTCTCTGGATGACCTTTCCTTTAGTCTATGCTCTACACTTTGTCTCCATATTTCCTCTCATGAGTAATTTGTTCTCTCTTCTAAGAAGGACTGAAGCACCCACACTTTGGTCTTCCTTCTTCTTGAGTTTCATGTGGGGAATACAACTTTCAATTCCACAAGGACAACTTATGCAGGATAGTGGAAAGCTACCCCTGAGAAATAGTTTCTTATGAAGAAGAAAATTCTGAGTACACTGCTCTAGGTATAACAGCAGGCCTAACCATGAGTATTCTTTTAAACTAGGACATCCATGAGGCTAGAGTATCCAGATTGTTGCTCATAACTTACAGAGAACCTAACACTTACCTCTCCCCAGGTAACTTCTTTCAACCTTCTACCCACGAAGCATCCAGAGTAGACATTATATGTATTTACTTTGTACATCCTTAGCAGTTGTGTTCACAATCAGTCATTTAAAGATAAATCAAGATGACTCTGTGTTTGACCTCTATATTCACATGTATTCATTCATTCATTCATTCATTCAATCATTCACTTTACATCCAGATCACTGCCCCCTCCAGGTCTTGCTTTCACAGTCCCTCTCCTTCTCTGAGAGGGTGGAGGCTACCCCTCTAAGTATCCCCTACCCTGGCACAACAAGTCTCTGTGGGGCTAGGTGCATCCTTTCCCACTGAGGCCAGACAAGGCACCCCAGGTAGAAAAACGTATTCCATAGACAAGCAACAGCTTTAGGGATAACTCCTGCTCCAGTTGTTTGGAACCCACATGAAGACTGAGCTGCACATCTGGGCAGCTGGTGTGGGGGGATAGGTTCAGCCTATGTATGTTCTTTGGTTGGTGGTTCAGTCTCTGAGAGCCCCTAAGGATCCACGTTAGTTGACTCTGTTGGTCTTAGAACTGCAGGGAAGATGGGGAGCAGAGACTGTGGGAATGGCCAAGCAATAATTGAAGAACCATCCCATGGACAAGCATGAATCCCTGACACTATTCATGATATACTGTTATGCTTGCAGACAGGAGTCTAGCATGGCCATCCTCAGAGAGGTTCCACCCAGATGCTGAGTCAGATGGATGCAGAGACTGACAGCCAAACAGGAGATGGAGCTTGAGGACCTTTGTGGAAGAGTTGGGGAAAGGATTGATGGCTCTGAAGGGGATAGGAACTTCACAATATCTTTAAATTGATTTTCCAGCAAACTTGGCCAACCTCACACCATGTGCTTTGTAACATAC
This sequence comes from Mus caroli, assembly GCF_978045245.1. Taxonomy (NCBI): domain Eukaryota; kingdom Metazoa; phylum Chordata; class Mammalia; order Rodentia; family Muridae; genus Mus; species Mus caroli. The sequence continues at coordinate 51,354,216 of NW_028227264.1, forward strand.
TTTACAAAGTGCAACCTAACAGTTTAACATATTTAGTTAACATAAATAATTTGCTTCAAAAAATACTTTTTCTTGTCAACCTTTCTCTGAAATACTATTTCATTTTATTTAGCAAGCTCTTTGATCAAAGATGAAATGAAGGTGAACCCCAGCCCAGTTCTGGGGCCAGAGGTCAAGTAGTTTCAAAAGATTATGGACAAATTCCAGTAGACAATCAATGTGTGTTTTGTGTTATGTTACACCTGCTTCTCTAATGAGTTACTATTTTCTTTTGAGAAAGAACATGGTTTCCTAAATACTCAGGAGGTCCTACAAGAGAAAGATGAGGAAGCATTTGGATTTTATAACAATTAGTAAAAAGGAAAACAAACAAAATAATTTTAAAATTCCCAAGACAGCTGTCATTGATTAGATTTTCTCTGTGTCCCACAAGAAAATGAATGGTAATATGTGATGTGATAGCCAAACTAATATGTAAAAATCCAATTAATATTTCAGTGCCCAGCAAAACACCTGACACTGGGAAGCCATTTGTACTTCTTATTTTATTACAATCTACCTTCAAAACCACAAATAGAAAGCACAAACACAAGCGATTCTATTACAAAATGTCGCCTGTCATACTTCTCTTCTTAACTGTTTTTTTTTTTAATCTTATAAAACTTTCATTCTTGGAGTTGAAAAAAAATCAACATATCTACTCAAGTTCCTTCTAGAGAACATAAAAAAAAAATCACTTACAAAGGCTAAGATAGGAGACAACCAAATTCTTTCCTTTCAAGTACCATTTTATCTACATTTTATCTTCTGTCATACATTCTCAATTGTGCATGCCAATCATACTTTTTATTATTCATTTTTTCATTGATAGTCCCCCTTCTCATTTCTGCAACTAGAGGACTCACTAGGGGCCAGCTACAAAGGGTTTAAGCTCTTTGTTCTCTATAGGATTAAAACTTTATTTAAAAAAAAAAAAAACTACTGCATCAGGAAAGCTCTGCGACATCCAGGTGTCCTGTATTGTGACCTGAGAGATCAAAATATTGAGTGTCACTACTCTTCAGACAACTAGCCAAGTCTCCACCAAGCATCGCGACATCTTGATAAACAAGGCCTACAAATGATCAGGGGGAGAAAGTTTCATGGAATAGGCTATTAAATTAGCACCATCCAAAAAAGTCCATGGGGGTTGAACTCTTTCATGTCCTCATGAAAAGAGCTTGTTCATTGAGTATCAGAAATAGAGCTAGGTCAATCCCACAAACTGAAAGATAATTCCACAAAAGGAAAGACAAATACTACTTTATATAGCAAAAAGCAGTCTTTCTGAACTCGTTATCTCAAATTGATGGTGCAAACAAATCACCTATAGATATAGTATGTAAGAGTGAAAGTGGACTAACTGTGTGGTTCATTATATGGTCCATTAACACTTTCAGTAAGTGTTAACAGCAGACATTGACCATTATACACAGACAACAGGTTCAGATCTGCTGTGTGCCAATCAACCTGGAAATATAGTCACCCTAATTTGAAAGACATAAACTACATGGTTAGTTCAACCCTAACCATGGATAGCTGGCAGGACAGCACACAGCCATGTCTTCGTGCCACTAGATGGCACTGCATCAGACTAGGAGGATAAGGCTTTCCACCTGTCTAGCATGGTAAGCAGTTAGTGAGTTCTCATTTTAGTGTACCCAGTCTTGTGCAAGTCTCTTGTCATTAATGATAGCTACTGAAAGTTCAGGAGAGCAACAGTCATGTCTTACCTCTGAATAGACATCCATAACCACTATAAAACATCTTACTGCTGTTAGAGATAGCTCTTACTATTGATTCTAAAAGCAACCCTAGTTTCTATACAGGGAGAGAGGAGAGTATCTGTAGCCTGAGCTCTATAAGTATCTGTAGTCAGGAGGGGTAGAAAAAGAGAGGAGTCCCAATGAACAACATCACAAACATAATCACTACTTTTTGTTGCTCAAATGTGAGACTACAGGAGGAGGCTTTGCTGGAACCATTTAGTTGCAAATTATAGCAGAGACTGACACATCTGTACACATCAGGATGTGTAGAATAATGAATGAGTTTGTGCATAAATGAATGTATGTTCCACATGGGAAAGAGATTGATTCCTAAAAGCCAAAATGTAGACAATGATCCGAAGCCACTCTTCACTTTACATTTTCTGAGCAACAAGCACAAATATGATTACTGGGATTTCAGGCTTGAGATTGAAGCATGGGGTGATCAAAGCTATTTGGTATAAGGGGCTGGTTATCTTCTTGCCTTCCTTGGTCATGTGTCTGTAGGCAGGAATTATTTCCATGGTTCCTGAAGAGGTTCAATAAATTTTAAGTAATGGTAATAATTGCAGTTTCACAGATGGTTGGCTACGTGCCAGTTTCCCAGCAAACTAGCAAAGCAATAAAACCATCTACTTGTTCGTAAAATGACTACTGTCCTAAATGAAATTACTAAGAGAGAGGAAATAGCCTAATCACTTGAATAATCAAACCAGTCTCATTATGGGGCTCCCTGGAAGCTTTTGTTTGAATTTTCCAATGTAGTTTTTGGCATTAAATGGGATTTTAAAAGCTAAGTAGGTCACACATGCATACAAACGGTTGAGTGAATCACACAACAGCTTTATGTTCCCAGGATTTTTGCCTATCAGGCTCCTTTTTAATTAAAAGGGAGAATTGTCAAGGATAGCAGACAACTTAATGTAGGAAATTTGGCAGGCATAGCGAAGAATGATGACAGTTTGATTCATCTTCCTAACTTCTAACCATCAACTAATTTCGCTCTTCATTGTAGTCTAAGCATAGATACAGAGTGTGAAAACTAGAGAAAACACTGGAGTCAAAGCTGAGTCAAAACTTTCTGGCCCATTCCTGGCAGGAGCTTTTAATTAGAAGGGGAGATACTTACCCTTTGGAGGTTATAACCTTATCACTAGTGGCAAAATTCTACAGATAACAGAACTATATATAGAGCCATACATTCCTCAGCCAGACACCTGGGGTTACAAGCTAGATGCTGAGAAAGTATCCAAGGAGCTGAAGGGATATGCAACCCTATAGGTGGAACAACAATATGAACTAACCAGTACCCCCAGAGCTTGTCTCTAGATGCATATGTAGCAGAAGATGGCCTAGTTGGCCATCATTGGGAAGAGAGGTCCCTTGGTATTGCAAACTTTATATGCCCCAATACAGAGGAGCACCAGGGCCAAGAAGTGGGAGTGGGTGGGTAGGGGAGCAGGGTCAGGGGAAGGGTATAGGGAACTTTCAGGATAGCATTTGAAATGTAAATGAAGAAAATATCTAATAAAAAATTGAAAAAACAACAACAACAATAACAACAACCACTTTGGTTTCTACATGACAGTGATTTTAAAATCAAACCGTGGTTTGATGTTAGTTTTGTTTGTTTGTTTGTTTGTTTTGTTTGTTTTTGATTATAGGATTTTTTCCCCGATGCATTTACCTGTCAATTGTACAAGAGTCCTACATTAGTTAAACAGTATTATATCAACTTTTCCCATGGAAACGCAAACCGCAGTGTCAACCCCATATAGGGCGCCAACAAATGACTCCACCCGACTACATTGCTGAAATATTTAATTTAATTGGGTTTGCTTATAGAAGCTTGCATGAGAGGTTACCTAAAGGATTATGAGTAGCTTACAGGTAGGTTACTCCACCAAGGAAAGTCTCTTCCCATCCCTAGCAAACATTAACTGCTGATGTATCCTTGGGAAAAGGTGGGACCTTGTCATCCCTATGACTGAACAGTAGTGTTCTCAATCTTGTGCAGGTTTCCTTTAAATAATCTCCACTACTGAAAGTTCAAAAGGACAACAGTCCTGTCATACTTGCAGGGCCAGAATCCATAACAACTGGGAAACATTTTACTATTATAAGAGTTGGTTCTTATTAGTGATCCTGAAAGAAAATCTTATTTTATACAATGTCGCTTCTGTCTCTGACCAGCAGAAAAGAGCGACTACACAGTGGTCTTCTCAAAGCAGTTTATTCAGGAACCTTTCAACATGCAAGCAGGAATCTCTCTCTAGCCCCCTATCGCAATCCCTTATATAACCCCTCAACCATGCCCTATCAGCCCAGTCCGCGTAATCTCAGTTCATTGGCCTTCATCAAATGGCCTGATCTTGCATTATGGTGCGCCTGTGCAGCTCTCACGATAGGCGTGACTTATTTTCGGGTGTATGAGGAAGTCAGGTGCAAGTCATAAGACTTGGCTGCAGTCCCGGGTGCCATCTTGGGACTACCGCCACACCTGCTCCCCACATCCCCCCCCCTTTTTTGGCAGAGAGAATGCCTGTCTTAGGTTGCCCCCTGTGGCAATGCCCCTTACCCGTCATTGGGAGACAAACAGCTTTGGTTTGATCCCTGTCTTAGGTTGGTGACATGCCCAGGGAGTCTTACCTGTCATTGACTAATTCTCTAACATGCCAAGCCACACTTGAGGAGACTGTCCTGTCTCCACCACTGCAAAAGCCTGTATCATCAAGGCTTGGGTTCTGCGCTGACGAAACTGTATACGGCAAATGCATCAAAAGGCAAGAATGCTGATTAATATCAGACACAGGGCAAGTCCACCAATTCCAGCCCACTCTTTCAAGCGGGAGACAGCTGTAGATCCAGCTGGCCAGTCCTTCAGCCATGAACACATCTACACGGTGGAGTTAATATGGACAATGGATTGTCTCAATTCCCAAACTAATCCATCAAAATGCTGAAACCAATTTCCTGTAAGGTACTGAGATATATTGCGGGATAAATGAGCAGCATGACTGGCATTCACAAATGGTATAGAAGTAACACACAGTCCAGAATATTTCCATTCACAACCCAATTTTGCTAACTCCATCAAAGCATCCACTTGTTCCTGAACTAAATCAACCCTTTGATTCAGCAAAAAAAATTCCTGCTTTCAGCTGGCTATTAATATTTCCCTGAATGCCCAAAGCTTCTGCAACCCCCATGGCTAAATTATTCACAGCCACAGCAGTTTGTACCACAGAGGTAAGGGATATGGCTGCAGCCGTGGCTGCGGTGGCAGAAATTGCTATAGCAGTGACAATGGCTGCAGTAATGCCAAAAATCCCTCTTAGGTCTAAACAAAGTCACAGCAGAAGGAGCTTGAACAGGCCAAGGTACAAAGCGAGGCATCCTAGTCACAACACCTAAATGATATTCAGATGCATTCCAGCACATACTATAATAACAAATATCACTACTACAATTAACAACATTATTCTCATAACTACCATTATAAACAATAAACACAAAAGGAGGCCACAAACAAGCATGGCCTTAAAGGAAGCATTGTGCCCTCTAGCAAGTTGAGATACAGAGGTTTCAAACACACTAGACCCATTCCAATAAAAACATGCATTACCCCATGCCCCTCCCACTAGCATACTCAGAGGAGAAAGATCTGTGCAACTACCATTCATACCACACAACAACCACACATTAAAAGGATTACTAGCTCCTACTTGAGCTGGATTTTGATAGGTTCAATTATATCCTGAAAATGAGTTATTATGGACTGTGCCAATATAAGGAGAAAGGGTAAAATATTTCTTTACAGCCCAAGCTGCCTTTCTAGACTGACACCCAGTCCATGGCAGAATGGAATCATGGGTACCCTTGCAAAAGGGAGCCCATCTAGGTTGGGGAAGTATGGTATCATTGCCTTTGGGAATACTGGCAGACCACACCCCTTGAATCCATGTGGCATTAGCTTTAGTAGAACTTTTAATTGTCATATCAAACCATGCTGCTGTTTGATTATACATTTGAACACAGCCACTATTCTTAGAAATATTTTGAATCATTTGAAAGCACAGCAATCCCTTCAACTGAAGCTGCATTGGTTCCTGCACAGGCGCTATTTCCCCATCCCATGGTAAAAAGGCTAACTGCAGTGAAGCATTAGATGTAAAATTTTGAGGGAACACTTGTTCCAAATGCGTCAATGGCATGGGTTTGGGAAACACAGATAAGATTCCCTAACGTGGCTCTTTGGTCATCACCATGGGAAGTATCCTCAACACCAGGAACATCCACGCCATCCCCACTCTGCTCATTTTGGACTGCTCTGGTCAACCGCTCCAGGACCTACAGTGGCTGTCAATGATCCTGAGGAAACACACAGACCACCTCACCCAAACCAACACTGGATAAGGGCCCTTCCAACAACCAGTTAAGACATCCTTCCACATGGCCATGCCTTTTGGAGAAATGTCAGGATCGACGTGATGCTCGGCTGCGACCTGTCCATGTTTGTCTTCATTCAAAACATTCAAGGTAAAAAGGGCAATGGCTAATCTCTCCCTAGGGGTGGAACCAGCAGAGGCAATTTCCCCCTTTTGTTTAAATAAGCACTCTTTTAGGGTGCGAAGGGCTCGTTCAATAATGCCCTGACCCTGAGGGTTATAGGGTAACCCATGAGTCAATCAGACACCCATCATTTTACAAAAGGAAACAAAAGAGGCAGAAGTATAAGCCGGACAATTATCAGTCCTTAATTCTTTAGGTTGTCCCCAGGCACCCCAAGCTTCAAAGCAATGCGCAATCACGTGACATGTATTATTTCCTGTACGCCAAGGAGGCAAAAATGACACCAGAAGCTATGTCTATGGAGACATGAAGATATTTTAACTTTCCAAAATCAGAGAAATGGGTAACATCCATTTGCCAAAGGTGCAAGGGGCGCAATCCACGTGGATTGACCCCCACCCCTATCTGAGGCAAAAATGGGGCACATGTTTGGCACATTTTCATGATATCTCTCACCTCTGCTTGAGAAATTTTAAATCAAGAGGATAAGGTTTTGGAATTAACATGAAACTGTGAGTGAAAATCACGTGCCAAATCAATAGGTGAGGCAATTAAAAAGGCCATGCATGCCTAGAAGCTTTATCTACAGTATCATTCCCTTCTGCAAGGGGTCCAGGAAATCTGGTTTCAGCACGAATATGTTGCACAAAAAAAGGTGAATGTCTATTCAAGATAAAATCTTGCAACGTAAGAACTAATTTTCCAATGGTAGATTTTAGATTAACTTTGCCTACCACCTCCAAGCATTGCAACATATTAACAACATATTGGCTATCAGAAAACAAATTAAAAGGGCCTGCAATTAATTCCAACATCTTAATCACATTATGCAATTCAATAACTTATGGTGATGCGGGGGGGAAATTGTATGGTAACTGGTGATGATCCTGCTACTAAATATGCTCCATATTCTGTCTTAGAACCATCTGTAAAATAAGTGGAGCATCCGGCAAAGGATTTTTTGAAGTAATGTGAGGGAAAAAAAAAATCACAGGATGAGCTTTAATCAATTGTAATATTGGATCTTTGGGGAAATGATTATCAAATTGGCCTTGAAAACTGCACCTCAAAATGGCCCAATCATCTACTATAGCTGATAATACTTATATCTGTTTAACATTATATGGAACCATCAAATCCTCTGGCGGAATGCCAAAAAATTGTACACTTTGCTGAATACCAAGCAAAGCCAATTGAGCCACTGAGGCAGGATAATAAACAAGTGTTTTGGCTGGGAAAATCTTTGGATGTATCCAGAGCAAGTGAGCCCCTTGCCATAAGACCCCCGTTGTTTGTGATTCTGTTGGCAAAATACACAATGCAATAGGCTTTGACTCATCTTGGCGTTTCAAGGCAGCATCTTGAATGCTCTGCTCCATCAAAAGTAAAGCCGCTCTGGCAGCTTTAGTACGATATCTGGGAGAATTCAAATCCATATTGCCTGGTAGAATATCATATAATGGCTGCAGTTGTTTATTGGTTAAAGACAAATAGGGTCGGACCCATTGAATATCTCCCAATAATTTTTGAAAATCATTTAAGGTACATACATTATTGGTGCGAATTTGGATCTTTTGTGGGGACACCAATTCTGCAGTTATTTTTGTTCCTAAATAATTTACTATTATATCCTTTCGTACCTTTTCTGGGGCCACTACTAAATTTCTTTCCTTCAACTGTGTTAGCACAAAGCTATACACTTCATCAAGTAACTCTTCCATGGGAGCAGCAATAAGAATGTCATCCATGTAATGATAACATTTTACCTTCGGAAATCTCTTTCTAACCCCTTTCAAGGCTGTATCAACATATAGTTGACACATAGTAGGACTGTTTGCCATTCCCTGTGGCAAAACTGTCCATGCAAATCTCTTATCAGGTTCAGCATGATTTTGAGAAGGGACAGTAAAAGCAAACCTGACTGTATCTTTATGATATAAAGGAATAGAGAAAAAACAATCTTTAATTTCTAACACTATAATGAGCCAATTCCTGGGCAAGGCAGAAGGCAATGGCAGCCCTCTCTGTACTGGTCCCATTCAAATCATTTGCTTATTTCTTTCTCTTAAATCATGTAAATGTCTCCATTTTCCTGATTTTTTCTTTATAACAAATATAGGAGTATTCCATGGAGAGGTGGAGGGTCATATATGGCCCAATTCCAGTTGTTCTTGTACTAGTTCCTGTGCAACCTTCAATTTTTCTGAGGGAAGTGGTCACTGAGGAACCCATATCGGATCCTCAGTTTTCCATGAGATGGGTAATGCTCCCTCAGTGGACCCTAGGAAAAACCCAACCCAGCACGATCATTCTTTCTGTGGACCAGCACTGGGGAAACTCTTACTTGTAAAGAGCAACCTAGCCCTTTTCTGGGGACATAGCTCATATCCAACATGATATCCCGGACCTTGGTGCTGTAGCTTCCTTCATTAGTTAAAATAAAGCCCATCTCCTTCAGCAGATCACAACCCCATAAAGTCACTGGAATGTTTCCATCCCTCCAATGTAGGAGGCAAGAGCTCATTTCCGGCATTTGAGCATATCCCAGTCCTCTTAAAGTCTGTTCTGACTGTTGCCTAGGCCAACCAGAGGGCCTAGGTACTAATGATACTACAATCAGCACCTGTATCTAGGAGGCCAGACATGGACTTTCCTTCAATAGAAAGCTTTAATAAAGGTCGGGTATCAAGATCCAAAAAGCAAAAAACATTAGAAGTCCCTGTTGAGCCAAAGCCCTTGTCCCCTTGTTCTGAATCTTTTGCAGGAAATTGAGAATGACAGCTAGATAAAAGAAGCAATTGAGCTATACTATCCCCAGGAGAAATGGCAATAATGCCTCTAGGGGAAGATACCATCTTAATTTGTCCGTTAAAATTTGGATCTATCACTCCCTGATGAACTATTAATCCTTGCATAATAACCGAGCTTCTCCCTAAAATCAACCCCACTGTATCGGCTAGTAGTGGGCCTTTGAAATCCGCATCCACCAGCTGGATACCCATGTGTGGGGTTAATACAAGTCGGGTGGCAGAACTGAGGTCGAGTCCCGCACCCCCTCTTGTTGCTCTCCTGGATGACTCCATTGCATTGGGGGTCTCAAACTGGGCCATCCCTTGGTTACTGCCCCATATATTTGCGGGCCCTGGGGTTGGGCGCCCCTCCTCAAGTTTTTTGGCTGAGCACCACCATTTCCAGAATCAAGAGGCTGTCCATGAATATCCTTAACTGATAGACAATCACTGGCCAAATGGTTCCCCTTTTTGCATTTTGGGCACGGCCCAGGCATCTTAGGCTGCTGATTTCCTGACCCACTCAGCTGTGGGCATTGGCACTTTATGTGACCTGGCTACCCACACTTAAAGCAGTTATTGTTCTTCTGACCACCCCTTCCTTGGGACATCTGCATGACGGCAGCAGCCAGACCAGAATTAGAGAGAGGCCCTCCTAGTTCTCTGCATATTTTCATCCAAACCTCTAACCCTTTGTGCTTACATGGATTAATTGCTTGCCTGTATTCTTTAGTACATTGCTCAAAAATCAGCTGCTTCAACAATGGCATAGCAGTATCAGGATCTCCAAACACCCGGCCTCCTGCCTCTACTAAATGAGCCACAAAGTCTGCAAATGGCTCTGTGGGGCCTTGGACGATCTTGGTTAAATTCCCACTCACTTCCCCTCTATTTCTGGTAATACTATTTGAACTTACCATGGGGAACTCAAAGCTTTATTCCAGGTACAAGCTTGAAACAATCTTTCAGCTATTTGGTTGTCAATTAAATCTTATTTGAATTGCAAACACCACGTGATTGTGGGGCCAGGCAGTCATGCAACTGGGGGAGCCAGTCCAGAGCAAGAGTAAGGTCAAGATGTGTCCAATCCCTGAAAATCTCATCCTGAGACCAGCAGGAGAAGGACTTGTCTTATTCCTTGCTCTGAGTCTGCACATCTTAGAGCATGTAGACTGTATAACCCCCACCTCTACCACCCTTGAGGTATTCATGTAGCCTGGTGGCCAAATTACAGGGTTAGCTCTCTCTCTCTCTCTCTCTCTCACTCACTCACTCACTCTCTCTCTCTCTCTCTCTCTCTCTCTAAGGACATGCCCATCAAACACCTGGGATCCTTCTTCATGCAAATGAAATATTCCCAGCACCCGCACATCAACTGAAAATATACATTCACCCCCAAAACCGCTACCCATTCTCCAAGACTTATATAGTCCTTGTTTTACCCAACAAAAGAGAACTGTTTCACTGGAAACTCTCAAAGAAGGTTGTTTCTCTTGGCACTTGCTTGGGCCAAGATCCTGTGGAATCCACTCTCTGGATAAACTTGGTTCTTCCCATTCTAGCCTGTTACACAATGATGCCTAGATACCCAGAGGGCAGAAGCAGAACTAGGCTGGCACAATTGTTCTTACTAGAGAAGAAAAAGCGGATATTCTTCTACTCTTATTCTTTCTGTTTCTAGTAAATACTAACATCTTTCTCTGCAAAGAAAGCAATGGTTCCCCCCAGCATCTGGTGGATAGGAGGAATATAGGTACCTGGAAGCCTAGCCAAGCCCAATAGGTAGGCTGCCTTCCTCTCTCCTAAACATAACTGAAGCTATGTGTGGGACCTGAGATGCCAGTCTCAGTTGGACAGGGAAACTCTCAGAACCTGTCAAATCTGACTTTTCCATATATGCCTCTACGAAAATCCATAGCATCATTTATAAAATGTAGCTCAGGCTTCAAATGGCTACACACAGGGGGAGTTTCTGCTGGTCAGTTTTCTGTATTAAAAAAAAAAAAGCCATAGGAGTGTGCCTTTTGATTTTAGAACCATGCTAAGGTAGTTACACATGATGGCAGGAGTACATGACAAAGAAAACCCATTCGCCTCGTGGTCATGGTCAAACAGAAGAGTTCTGCTCCAGGAACACTTCCAGTGGCTGAGGAACCTCCCACTAGGTCTACGCTAAAATTTCCACTATGTGCTGGTAGTTCCAAGAAAGCATTCTTGCATGTACCTTGAGGAAAACTTTCAGATTTAAGCTAGAGAAGATTCTCCTGTCTCTCCTGGGTAACATGGAGCTGAGGTAACAAGGGGAAGATCTCGGCAAATGACCTCAGAGCTTCTCTCTCTAATATGTTATTTTTCAGTCATTATACCTTAACTTTTTTAATTGATTTATTATTGTTGTGTGCTTTTGACATGTGCTGGGAAGAGGGCATGTGAGTCACAAATTGCATGTGGAGGTCAGACCAACTTTGTTGTCTCCTTTCACCTTTATATATAGTCAATGCCTAAAGGAGATTGAACTTGGATTTTTCAGGTTTGAATATCAAACACTTACTGGCTGAGCCAGTTCATCAGCCTCAGCCAAGAGAAACTTTAAAATCATTACAGAGTATGTAGTTGTAACTATAATTAGTGTCATTTATTCTACTGCACAGCTCCAGACTAACTATTAGAAAAATTGTATTATTTAATCCTCGTGGCATGAAAGAGTCTTACAGTACAGAACTATTTTATGAGTTTGTGGAAGCATTGATGAGTTTCATAAAGTGGTCAAAGTTTCACAGGCAACAAATGATAAGGACCAAACTCAAATCTAGTATGTCTGGCTTCAAACACACTTTAAGTATACAACAGCACAAAACGATTCATGGAAGTTCAGAAAAGCGGCTATACCAACAAAATCTTGGAGGAACTCTGTACAAAAATCCTGTTCTGTTTTTTCTCTTAAGCATAAAACAGTCCAAGCAGAAAATGAGTCATATTATATCAGCCAGCATAAGAAACCTATGCTAACTGCACCTGTGGCTCATCATTAATAAAAGAAAGGGTAACAGGTAAATCCCTCTTTGATAAACTAACAGAAACAGTGGGCCATTGGACAAGAGAAGAAACACCAACATGTCTGCTACAAGGAAAGCATAGAAGGAAGGCATGGCCTGGTACAGTATCCCCAAGTTCTCCTACAGGGTTCAAGGCCAGCCTACAGAGGCTGATTTCTTCCAACATGCCTCTTGCCTTATCATAATGTGCCATGTTCTGTGATTATTTCTGTCTTCTTTCTGCTTAGCCTCACAGGAGCATGTGGTACAACTAAACCCCCTCTCTCTCTTCAAATAGCTCTTCTCCAGCATATAGAATCCCTTTCTTCTGGTGTCCTGCCAGGACACCCCTTCCTACACCCATAGCTGGTTCTTCTTTTGCTTCTATGACTAAATGATATATGACTGGATTCGTGTCTCTGCCCTCTTCTCACTTCTGCTTTGTATCCACACTCATTCCTTCTGCTTCACACACCAGCTTTGTGTTGGTGTCTCACATACAGAAATCACCTGTGTAGATTTCTCTGCCTGTTCAACGGGCTAGGTCTAAATATCTAACAAGTCTCTCATATCAACATATCCCAAGTAGAACTCACAATCTCTTCAAACCCTACCATTCTTCCAGGGTTTTGTTTGTTTGTTTGTTTGTTTGTTGTTTTTTGTTTTTATTTTTTGTCCTAGCACAATATACCTGCTGACTCTGGCTAAATGCCCGAGATTCACCCTGGTCATGTTCTTTGTATCAGCATCTACATTCTCTCCACCAGCAAATGACTGGGGTTCTGATTCTGACTCCTGGCCACAGATGCTCCTGCCTGTGTTCATGCTTCCTTCTCCTCTATCCTTACCTGCCTCTTACAAATCTGCCCATTCTCTACTTTCCATTCTCTACCATGAGATCTTTTTTAAAATGTAAATTGCATCCCATCATTCCACTGCATGAAGCCCTCAGTGTCCACTCTTAGTATTGGAATAAAAGTCAAATTCCTCACTATGGCTCTCTAGAGTCACCGGACCTGAGCCCCACCTTCTTTAGCAGTTACTTTTGTTTCTTTTCCCCCTCACCACTGATGCCTGAGCACCACATGGCCCTTAGTGCCATCAGCCTACGTTGCTCACACAGATCATCCCAGCACTGATCCCACAGAAGGCCTTCCTTCACTGTCTTTAGCATAGTTACCATGGTGGTTTGAATAGGTATGGCCCACATGGACTCATGTGTTTGAGTCCTTGACTCATAAAGAGTGACACTATTAGAAGATATAGCTTTTGGGGGTAGGTGTGGCCTCGTTGGAGTAACTGTATCACTGTGGAGGCAGGCTTTTTGGTCTCCTATGCTCAAGCTACATCTAATGTTGTGTATAATCTCCTTCTGCTGCCTGTGGATGAAGATGTAGAGCTCCCAGCTTCTTCTCCAACACCATGTCTGCCTGCAGGTTGTCATGCTCCCTGCAATGACGATAATGGACTAAACCTCTAAAACCATAAGCCAGCCCCAATTAAATGTTTTCTTTTATAAAAGTTGCCTTGGTCATGATGTCTGTTCACAGTCATAAAACCTGGACTAAGACAGTCACATTCTTCCACATCCTGTTCTAGTTTGGTCGTGGCAGTACTTGCTATCTTAAATAATCTGTCTGTCTGTCTTTCTTTCTTTCTTTCTTTCTTTCTTTCTTTCTTTCTTTCTTATAATTGCATGGGTAAATCTGCCTTCCCCTACAATGTGTCCAGAGAGATTGAGTCCTGTTCATTCAAGTGTTCTTACTACTGGGAATAGTATCTGACACATGGATGGTCCACAATAAAATGGGTTTAATAGATAGATGTCTAAATTTTGAGGACTGATTAAGGCTGTAGAACATCAGTTCTTAACCCATGTATATTTACATTATGACTCATAACCATAGCAGAATTATAGTTATGAAGTAATAATAAAATCATTTTGTGGTTGGGGATCACTGTAACATGAAGGGTCATAGCATTAGGAAGGATGAGAACCACTGTTCTAGAAAAATATTGTTACTATTTAGGCTTAATTCCTACCATGCAATGGATTTCAGATGGTAACCTCATACTTGGGGGAAGTTTGGGGGTAGGAGATCTTATACTGGCTTTGAAACCCACACCAGCTAGGAAGACACACAAACACATAAATGTTCTTGGCTTGGGTATATATCAATAGGCCAGAGAGATTTTCCCTAAACTCTGTTAAGCTGTATTATTCAGCAATCATTGAATCACCAGCAAGAACTAAAGGCCTGACAGATGAGTCTTCAGAAATAAAAGCAGGTCATTTTTCTCTTTAGAGAGCTACCTCACTTAGGATCTTCTGCCTCCCAAGCTGATGCTCTGCCTGCCTTCTTTAACTATTGTCTTACCTCACCAGCAGTGTCTCCCCAGTAACCAACTACAACACCATCTTGAACCATTCTATAGGTAATCAAGACGAGCTTTAAAACTCATCAAGCCAACAAAGCTCCCTCTACATCCAACTGGCTGCCGAATCTTCTTACTGAAAAATAAAGGAGTGATAAATGCAAAGTAAAGATCAACTCATATCCCACAGATCACTCCACTGAATCAAGAAACAAGAGAAGGAAAATGAAAAATGCTGATATCAAAATGTGACCTGACAGGTAAGTAGCCACATTAGATCTGACAATGAGGTAGGACCCCCGTGATGAAGTAACATTTTATCAAGCAACTGATTACTCATGCACTACTCTATACCAGGCAGAGATCAAGAGAGAATGGCAGCATTGGGAAAGGAAACAAAGTTTTATGTTCTAGTGAAGGAAGGTTTAAAATAATTTAAGAGAGGTTTCAATAGAAATAGTGCTATGGAGAAAACAAGTCTTGAGCCAGCAAGATAGCTCAGTGGGTAAAGGCACTCGCCCACCAAGCCTAATGACCTACAATGAGGAAAAGGGAGAATCAGTTTCCACAAGTTGCCCTCTGACCTCCATATGCATTATGGTGTATATGCACACACATAATTTTTCAAATTTTAATTGCAAAATATTGTATATGCATGTATGTTTTGCTTGAATACATGTCTGTGAACTGTGTATGTGCCTGCTACAGATAGAGTCCAAAAGAAGGTGTCTGATTCCCTAGAACTAGAATTAGAGAAAGCTATGAGCTACTGTGTCCACACTAAGAAACAAACCCAGATTCTATGAAAGAGCATCAAGTGCTCTTAACACCTGAGTCATTTCTCCAAACACTGTAATTAAAAAAAATTGAAAGGGAATAAAATGGTAAGGTAGAGAGGATGGTGGCAGAAATGGATGTAGGGATACTTAATGATGGAAGGAGAAATTATCAGATAGACAGGATAAAGAACAAGAGAATACAGAGTGAGCAGCATGTGCAAAGAGCTTCTAAGCAGGTGTGTACACGAAATAGCAATAGTCATCCCACCCAGACCACCCACCATTCAACAGGATTAAGTGAGCTAGAACTGAAGGTTGAAGAGGAATAACCTAAAAGCCCTAGCATTCTGGTCTTTGTTGTCATGACTGCTTAGGCACACAGGCAGACAATCTATCCCTCTACTTTGGGGAAATTACTCAACATACCTGGCAATGGGTTCCTCATAGGTAAAAGACTATCAGTGATGTCACCTTAACAGTTGCTTTGCATATTAAATAAGAAGACATATAGAGCAGAACCCTACAAAGATTGTAGCAAGAACTCAATGATTATACTGGCATCCTACATTCTAGAAGATCACTATTCTCCCTCCTTAGAAATAAAGATTCCAAGTACCAACACATGGCCTTTATATTCAAAGGTATCATTTAAGCCACCAGAAACTGTGTCCTTTGACAAATCTTTCTCTCTCTTTCCCTCTCCCTCTCTCCCTCCCCCTCTCTCTCCTTCTCCCTCTCCCTGTCTCCCTCTCTCCCTCTCTCCTTCTCTCTCTTCCCTTCCCTTCTCTCTCTGTACATGTGTGTGTATCTCTCTGTTTGGATGTGTGTATGTGTCTCCCACACTCTTCCTCTCCTACATTCCCTCTTTTTTACTTTTGATGTTCTTTTGTGATTTTGTTTTATTTTGGTTTTTGTTTTTTGAGGCAGAATCTCATCATGTCATCTGGGTTGGCCATGAACTCACAGTCCTGCTGCCTAAGTTCCTGAGCACTGGTATTTCAGTCCTGTGCCTTTGCTTCATGCAGTGCTGAGGTTTTTCATTGGCTCTGACCCCAGAGCTGATTCCCAGACTCCATGTGGGAAGCCATCGCTGATGCCAAGATGCTGCAAGCATGCCACCCACCCCAGCATAAATGAGTCCAAAACAGGAAAAAAAAATGATCATACTGTTGCTGTAGCCGTGATGCTGAGCTTTTCCCAGCATCTACCCCTAGGCAGGAAGATAAACATCTGTGTCAGTTAGAAAGTTCTACCCATAAATAAAGACCGTGGGCTGGGAATGTAATTTTTATTTAAAGTTCTATTTACATGGGGTCAGAAAAGCCAACTTCTATTTCAGTCACAGCCCAACAGTAATTACAAAAATAAATACTTAATAAATATTTTTAGCCACAAAAATGTTTGCATGAAGGCTTTTTCAGACATTCTAGTCAAACACACAGGACCTTGAAATGAATAGTGATATTTGTTTCTTCATTATACAACCAGGCAAAGTATATTTACCTTCATAAATGTCACCAAATCTACCCTCATTTCCTCCTGCTGACTACTTGATCCTGATTTGGCTCACTGTATCTTTCACCTGAATACCTGCTTCTACTCAGCTTCCTCTGAGCCATTCCTTACTCAACACTTAAAACCCTGCTCAGATGCTGCCATTGCCCAGCCTGCTGTCCTTCCTCTGTCTTTCTACTGCAGTCGCTACAGGAGGACATTCACATTCCTTAGTATTTAAATCATGGAACAGGGTCTTGTTCAGTCATCATCAGAGAAGCTTCCTCCTGCAGGAGATGGGAACAAATACAGAGATCCACAGCTGGACAATGTACAGAGAGTAAGAGTCCTTGGGAAACTCAGTACTAAATGGGATGTCACCATCATATCCATCCCCTCAGGGCTCAGGGAACCTTGTAGAAGAGGAAATAGAAAGATTGTAAGAGCTAGAGAGGATGGAGGACAACAAGGAAACAGGGCCTTCTTACCTGGATAGTTTTATGTCAATTTGACACAAGCTGAAGTCATCAGAGAGAAGGGGCCTCAATTGAGAAAAATGCCTCCATAAGATTGGACTATAGGCAGACCTGTAGGGCATTTTCTTAATTAATGGTTGGTGTGTGAGGGCCCAGCCCATCATGGGTAGTGGCATCTCTGGGCTGATGGTCCTGGGTTCTATAAGAAAATGAGCTAAGTAAGCCATGGAGAGCAAGCCACTAAGCAGCACCTCTTCATAGCCTCTGCATCAGATCCTGCACCAGTTCCTGCTCTGTTTGATCTCCTGTCCTGACTTGCTTTGAGGAAGTATAAACTGAATAAACTCTTTCCTCCCCAAGTTGCTTTGGTCAAACTCCCCAAGGTGTTTTATCTTAACAATAGAAGCCCCAACTATAACACCTTCTAAACACATCAAAACTGGCATACATATGAACTCACAGAGACAGTGGCAACAAGCACAGTCCCTGCATGGGTCTAAGCCAGATGGGGTTCCAGTGCTGAGAGGGGAAGTGGACACAAGCCCATCCCTAACCTAGAATCTATCTCTAATTGATAACCATTTACAAAGGAAGAATTAGCTTTTTCCCATGATGCCTGACTGCATACACAAACTACCCATAAGGACACACCCCATCCCCAGTAGTAGATGGCCCACACAAAACAAAACTCAATGGTATTTTAGGATGTTCTGGGTCTCATAATGCTTTGTCTCACATTATTTGTATTATTCTTTTTTAAATTTTCCTTTCATGTCTTTTGAGTATATGTTATGGTTTCCAGTGTTGTGTTTTTATAGAATTTCTATGTATGCAAATGTGTCTGTTTCTAAATCTATATGTGTTTCTTATACTTTTGCATTGGCTCAGTTTCTCCTGGTACTTGGTTTGCTTTACCTTATTCTAGTTTATTGGTTTTTATTTTATCTTACATCATTTTATTATTATTGTTTTGATGCCTGTGTGTATTCAAATGACAAATGTGGACACCCATGTGGACATGGGTGGAAGGATCTGGAAGAAGTTGAGGGAGCAGAAATCATAACCAGTATATCATTAGTAGAAAAAAGATCCCCAAGTCTTAGCTCCCTATACTTATACTTCCATTCCATTTCCTGCTTTATTTTCTCTATCTTGCCAAATATCTATCCAGCAAGCAAGTAAGATCATTCATGAATGAACACATGAAGTTCTTTATATATGATCTACATGAGGCCAGAATGGTGGAACTCTACCCTGTTCTTCAGCCTCTTGTTTTGTCTCTCCACTAGGCTCTTTTATTTTCAGACAAATGACTTCTGTTTAGTGACCCAGCTCCTTTCATCAATATAGCCTAGTAGGTGTGTTCTTTTCTCTTGGAAGTCTTGACCCTCCTTTTTAGCCAAGGTAAGTCCCACTTACCCTGCAAAGCTCAGATTCAGCATTACTTTACAGAAACACCTCCCAACTCCTTGCCTCTGTGGCTCTCATTTTTTCTTAGCTCTTATTTTCCTCTAATGATTGAATGATATCAACATACTGCCTCCTAACCCTATGGGGAAAGCAATCCATTAGGTATTTATTGACATTTACACTTAATAGATAATCATTGAGTTTGTTGAGTGAAGAATAAAGACTTAGTAATATATGAGTCACAAGTAATTGTATAGAAATTGATGACATGAACACTCCATGGTATAGTTAAGGAATGTTTATTGTAGATATGCCAGAGGCATCTAGAAGAGTCCAGAACACAGAGAGAAAATAGTAAATTGAACATGGCTAGAAAACTATACATGGCCATGAGAGAAATGAGAGGAGAGGAGGGGAGGGGAGGGGAGGGGAGGGGAGGGGAGGGGAGGGGAGGGGAGAGGAGGGGAGGGGAGGGGAGAAACAGAGTGATAGAAAAGAACTAGAAAGAGATTGTGAGAGAATAGGAGGAAGGAAGGAGGCAGAGGAAGCATAGCCAAAATAGCAGGGTTATAAAGAAAATGAGTAGATGGGAGGGGTGAAGCCTATAAGTTGTAGGATTTTAGGGTAGGGAGGAGGTTAGAAGGGCTATAATGCTATCATGGACTCTGAAATGTGTAACAGGTACATGTTACACTGAGGGGTTCTGGAGGCCAGCATGTGCTGGTATGCTGATAAGCACCACAGATAGTCATTTTCTTCTTCTGCCTTTTGGAATTTGAGAAATGAAATTTCCTTTGGAACTGACTGTAATAAAACTGGAACAAAAAGGAGGGTGTTTCCATGGTATGATATTCAATAGCACACATAGGACGACAATCCAAACAACCAACTCACTAGTTCTGTCAGCTCTCAGTCAACATGAGAATCAGCAGACACTGGGTAGACATGAACCCAATACTGCAGTGAGTATACCCTGGATTCTCAAAACATATATGCACCGGAAACTTGTGAATGTCATCTTCTTTGGAAAAAAACAATAGTTTTTGCAGATATAATTAAATAAAGAATATCACAATAAGATCCTCTGGGTTACTTGGGGGGTATCCTAATCCCAAGGACAAATATCATTATATGAAACAAGAGGGAAGATATATGCCCACAGAGGAGAACCACATATGAAGATGGAGGCCTAGATTTGAGTGATGCAGCCATAAGCCATATTTGTAAAACAGTAAGTACTTACAGGTTCAGATCCACGTTCACATTTAGGAGGATAGCTCTTCCAGCATCACAGTTTAAAGCCAATATTCTGGGTATAATTATTAGAATGCTTGTCGTCAGCCCAAGATTTCCTCTTGACTAGCAAGCACCTGGTCACTATACTAATCTGGAAAACAATACATCCTCCCACCCCCACCCTCAAAGATTTTCAAGAACCATTTTCAATATGGACTCTGATTCCTTATTATTTTTTCACTTCTATGAAGTTCAGGTAGAGAACTGGAGTTCCAGAGTAAAAGCTATCAAATGTTTTTAAGTTCCCTAAAGTAATGAGCTAATGGCCAACTAAAAGTCTCATCTGAATTGTTTTGATACAGTGTGCTGTGGTTCAGCATTGGGATGGCTGATTTCATGCTACACCCTGCACCATCAATGGTCTCGGTATTATTTTCTAGATAACACTGAACATAAATAAAGTGACCTTTTCTCTAGCTTTTATTACTAGTTGGATCATTATGATTCTTCTTTGGAAACTGATGAGAAGGAGAGTTGAAAAGAAAAAGTCAAAAATTAACAACAACAAAAAATGGCTGAAAAGGCACTTGATGATCAACCTGGTGACCTGAGTTAAATCTTAAGAATCCACATGAAGGTAAAAAAAGAGAATCACCTCTACAAAATTGTCCTCTGACTTCCACATGTGCGCTGTGGCATACAAACCCACACAGCCACCATGAGTGCATGCATACACAGTAACAAAAAGAAAAGAAAGAAAGAAAGAAAGAAAGAAAGAAAGAAAGAGAACAAAAGAAGTATATTATTAGAAAAAATATTGTTTAATGCAGAAGCCCTATAAGAAGACTCAAAAATTATTTCATAAAGCCACCTACTCCAATAAAAACATAGTCTTTATATTATTTACTTTCTATGTTTCTATGACAAAAGCCACTTAAGGAACGAAAAGTCGGTTGGCTCTCAATTTGGGAGCATGTATTTCATAATCGTGGGGAATGTCTGGCAGTGGGAACATGAGTCAGCTGGTCACAATGCATCCACAGTCAGTAGGGGGGGGGGAAGAGAGAGAGAGAGAGAGAGAGAGAGAGAGAGAGAGAGAGAGAGAGAGGAATTTGGGTATGCAAGTCTCTTTTCCCCTTGTTCCATTTTAGTTTTCTATAGGACCACAGCTCCTGGTGTACTGCCACTACATTCCTCCCTGAGCTAACCCTCTGGAATCACTCTCATATGATATGCCCAGAGTCAAATGGACAATGAAGATTAATCACCACAGCTACATAGGAAGGAACTAATGATGTGGGCAAATACTTTTCTAGTATTTACTGAGCTGTGACACATGTTGTTAGCTGTAGTGACTAATATACCACCATTTCCCTAAGAAATACCTGTACCTCATGTCATGCAAGAAAGACTGTAATAATGAACAGTTAGCTAACACATGTACAAGGAAATGACAAGCCTTACATTGGTCCCTATCACATGCCAATACTCTCACCATAATAGATATCCTGGCACTAAAATATAGACCGCATTCAAAATCATGACAAATGCGCTAGCTAATCTTCATCTTGTGAATACATGGATTATTTCTTCTGGATTACAGTAGAACCTAAACTCTAATATAGTTATATTGAGATGAAGGATAGGAAAACTTGCATGATAGATCAGGTGAAGAATAAATTAAAAACACTAATAAAACATGTAATCTGGTTCACTTTCTTTAATTTTTGCTTAATAAGCCATTGCAGAGGAAGAAATTTCACACCACTGTGCTTTCTATTCATCTGAACAGAACTTAACATTCTTATATGAGGTTTGCCTTTATCCTCATAGGCAGTACTCCTACCATGCTTTGGATGCACATATAGACTGTGAACACTGTGGCACACAGAGCTTACAAACAGGTTGAAGGGATGCAAAAGCTCAACATGAGGTTGTGGCAGGTCTTCCTAGCTACCTTAGGCCACTTCACAGACTTAGTTCACTCAAGACCCTTCACACCTTCTCTGGATTAAAGCCAGTTGGCAAACTGCTGAGCATAGAAAACAGGTTAATTTACTGAACTGAACTTTTAGGCAATGCCACTAGTTTGTGCTGAAGGCTGTTAATAAGGATGCTGAGTAAAGATTCACTGCTGTGCAGATTGCATAGATGCATGTTCATTAGAGCACATGGTCTCTTCTCAATTATAAGCCACTGGAGGACTCTTATCTTGGCTTTAATATTGAGAAAAGCTAGCCTATTGATAATAGGGTTTTGTTTTATGTTATGGTCAGAGCACGGAGAATCTCGTAATGGCCCTTATTTCCCTGTTCTTATGTCCTTGTTCTTGCAAGGTCACACAATAAAATTGGAAGCCTTTCTCTGGCATGCATATGAGATTCTTAGAAAGGCATCTTCTTGTATCACATGCACATCCTTTTTATTCATCTTCTTCAACATATTTCTATTTACTTCACCCTTGTTATACTGATTTTTTCTTTAAACCATTTTTGACTGTGATAACAACACAGTAAGAGTGAGAAAGGGGGGAGAAGAAATGAAACAAAGAAAGTTCATTGCATTAACATTCTGGAGATATCATAACTCATATTTGTTTAGCCAAGTCACTCTAGAGATAAGCTCTTTAAGTAGATGACCTAACTCATTTTAATATAATCAAGTGTATAGATCTACAGAAATTAAGTTATTATGGGTTAAAAGTATCACAGTGTGATTATATTTAATACTACAGAATTATGTACTTGAAAATGAATAAAATGGTAAATTGTGTTATATATGCTTTACCACAAAAAAAAAAATCTAACCATTCCATTAGGATAGAAAAAATATGAAGCTCTATACAGTAAGATTCTTTTTAAAAAATAGTTTAATCTTTGTAACATTTTTTTATCCAACTAGAACATGAAACAATAAAATATGCACCTATTTTTTCTTTCATTTTAAAATTTATTTATTTACTTTATATCCCAAATGCAGCTTCTCTTCTTTCCTCCAACCCCCTCCTTTTCTCCTCAGAGAAGGGGATTCTCACAAGTCTATCAACCCACCTTGGCATATCAAGTTGCAGTAGGACTAGGCGCATATCCGAATAAGGATAGCTATCTGGACATGTTGGACCTTAATAGCAGGGTTCTCCAATACATTAGATGAAATGAAAAGGAGAAGCCAATATTCATTACACTGTTGCATTCCATTTCCTGACTGTGGATTCAGTATGACCAGCCACCTCATGCCCCGACTACCATGCCTTTTCTGCCATGACACACTTACCCTCAAACTTTAAACCCAAACAAGCACTCCCTATCTTAAATTGCTTCCTGACAGGTATCTTCTAACAGTAGTGAAAAACCTACAGCTGCTTTCTACCTAGAAATAGCCTGGTATCACACTGAACACTAGATCATGGGATGCCACGCTGAAAATACTCTCAAGTCAGTGAATCCCACGTTTTCCCTTTATAGCCATAAAATCAGAGCCACAGGGATGGGAATTCAGTGGAATCATCAAGAGGAAAACAAGATCTCAGAGTTGTTGTCTCTTCCAACCAGACCCTCCTAACTTGTTGAGTGAAGTATGAGAAGATTTTTATTTTCATCACTTGTGCCTGATTGTTTGATTCTAGCAGCTGATGTGCCAATGATTGCTCAGAATAATGCACTGCTTAATTCACACCAGGTGGCAAAGACTATGATGGCAGGGAGAAAAAAAAACCCACACTGACTGACTAAGGGGTGAGGTGTGTTGACATCCCCCCGTGGAGGTCAAGGATCTGTTTTCATTATTGAAGGCATTTGTCAGCCCTTGCTGCCATTTTGCCAAGAAAATCTCTGTTCAACACCTTTTGGTTAAATATCAAAACTTGACAATAGCTTGGATATTCCCTCAACCATCATTTTGTGGCTCATGACCTTAACTTGTCCTATTGTTTCTTATCCTGACAAAACCAACTAGTTGTTGTACTTTGTCACAGAGCCTTGTAGACTTTGGAGATCTTCTAGCCTCCTTGCCTCTAGACCCAGCCTATCAGCTTAAATGTCAGACATTGCTGCTTTGTCTAGATAGCCTATATGTTGCAAATGTTTCAAATGCACCTGTTCTTTGTTTTTCCCATAATAAAAACTGCTTCTGAGAATTGCCACTGGAGGCAGTTCTGGATCCTGACTCCTGGCTGTGTCCCTGATGAATCAGTATTGGAGTGTGGGTTCAATAAACCATCTATGCCTGACTGAGATTGGTATCTGAGTAGTTTGTGTGGCTTTTCCTGCAGCCTAACACGTTTCCTCTTGGACACTGCTTATTCTAACTCCATGACAAACAGAAAACAGGGATGAGCAGAAACCATGCCAACCATGTTACATTCTCACTGAAGTACTCTTGTACAGTATCAAATACTGTTTAATGGCATTTTCCCAACCATTCTGTTGCTAGGCATGCCATCTATTTTGCCTCTAACTGATCACTACACATCATTTGTTCCCTTTTTATGTCTCCTGGAAATGCTAAAGATACTCTTTCTAGTCATCTGACTTACAGTACTATCCAGCAGATGAGTCTATATCTTCATTTTCCTACTATTGTTTGGGAAGGATATGAAATGTTTACCAATGAATCACACACACTCAATGAACATGAGACATCAACTTGACAGATCTTGGAAGCAAACAGGTAACTATGCACTATTTACCTACTAAAGATCTGAGGTTGCAACTAGACAACAGCTTATTGTACATGCAAATCATCTATGGCTGTTTATACAGATAGCACAAACCAGGTTCTAGGTGACATTTTTCAGTAGTTTTCAATTATCAGCTCAAAGAATCCTCATAGCAGTCCTATGAAGGCCTCAATGGTATCACTATTTTCAGAGGCAGGCAACCTTGGGCAGAGGAGTCTAATAACCAATGAAGTCAATTCAAAACTGGCAGACTGGGTATAAACAAGACATCTTGGTTCAAAAGTCTCTTGTGTTGAGGTTTTGAGGGAAACTTTTTAAGACCTAGGTTATAAAAGAAAAGTAAAACAGCAGTATATTTTAGGACAGAATTTTTACAAGTAGGTAAAACAAAAGAATATTCCTGTGGGGACACATATGTGAAACATATCATCCAGCAGGAAAGCTTCATTAACTCAAGCACCGATCAATTCAAATAGCTTTAGGAAGTCCCTGAAACTAACCAGATTCACTAGGCTCCTCCCTCCTCAACAATAATCAAAGAATAAATACTACTCAGAGTCATGCTCAGACAAGCCAAGATGCAAAGAAAACCCGGAGACAAACATGAGAAAGAAGCAGAGACCAGCAAAACTGACTAGAAGAAATAAAGACTAGCCTAGCCAACCAGAAGAGTCTCAGAACAAACTAGGTGCCTGGAAAGGAACCATGCAACCTAAAAGAATTGCCTTTAGGTTATACAGTGTGCTTCAGGTCTCCAGCTATTATGAGCTGTAATGCATGCTTTTTTTATGTAGCTGTTTGAGTTAATTCTATTTCATATTAATTACTCACCCATAGTCCTATAAATATCCCCAATAAAATTCATTGGTTCACCAAGGGGGATTTTGATGGTAGCCTTACTTTGGTCTATCTTGGCCTACCTTTCTGAGATGCCTAGACAATGTGTGTTGCCTCTCACCGGAAAATTCTTACATTGCACCATTTAATTCCTGTCTGCCCTGTGCTATTTAAATGCCTACACAGGCAAGGTGCAAGAACCTGTCTTAAGCTACAATACCAAGCCTCACCTGCTGTATTCATGGCTTAACATTAGAACAGTTTCCTTCAGGGCTTAAATATAAAAATCAGAGTTTGTGGATGGGATGGATCCTGGCATGGGAAATAACTTGTTAGACACACTCAAAGTAGAAAATTTTGTTCCTTCCCTCAAATTTCCCAGAATCCTCTCTTTTACTGAAATGATATATGCCCATCTTGAACACTAGACCCTTAAAGACTGAGTTTATGGTAGAGTATATACAAGTAAAAAACTGTCAAAAATATCAAATATGATTCTTCTGGTTTCCATCTGTGCCCCAAAGCTAATCCTGCACCACACGACTCCACACCCAAATCCTGCCTGGAGAAAGCTGGTCTCCCAGGATTGCTGATACACCTAAGATCACACATGAGACCACCACTGATGCTCCAATACCTGGTGCAAGTGGGACTTGCCTGTAGCCCACAGGACACAGTAACCTCTGAGCAGCCTGGGACAGGATCTATCCAGTTTCCATCTGTGCACCAGAGCTGACTGTGAGCCACAGCTCTCATACCCAAATCCTACCTGGAGAGAAGTGGTCTCCCAGGAGTGCTGACATACCCAAGATCACAGGCTCACAGGTTCACAAGAGGTACAAGCAACAGTCAGAGACAGCAAAACCAGCGAACATCAGAGATAACTAAATGACAAGCTTAAGAACATAAGCAACAGAAAACATGGTTACTTGGTATCATCAGAACCCAGTTCTCCTACCACAGATAACCCAATACACTGGAAAAGCAAGATTCCTATTTAAAAATCATAACCCATGATGATGATAGAGGACTTTATGAAGGACATAAATAACTCCCTTAAAGAAATACAGAACACAGGTAAACAAGAAGAAGCCCTTACAGAGGAAACACACAAATCCATTAAAGAAATACAGGAAATTACAATCAAACAGGTGAAGGAATTGAACAAAACCATCCAGGATCTAAAAATGGAAGTAGAAACAATAAAGAAATCAGTAAGGGAGACAACTCTGGAGATAGAAATCCTCAGAAAGAAATCAGGAACCATAGATGCAAGCATCAGCAACAGAATACAAGAGATAGAGGAGAGAATCACAGGTGTAGAAGATACCATAGAAGACAATGACACAACAGTCAAAAAAAATTGCAAAAAGCAAAAAGCTTCTAACTCAAAACATTCAAGAAATCCAAGACAGAATGAAAAGATTGAACCTAAAAATAATAGGTAGAGAAGAGAGTAAAGATTCCTAACTCAAGGAGCCAGCAAACATATTCAACAAAATTATAGAAGAAAACTTCACTAACCTAAAGAAAGAGATGCCCATAATTATACAAGAAGCCTACAGAACACCAAACAGATGGAGCCAGAAAAGAAATTCCTTCTGTCACATAATAATTAAAACACCAAATACAGAGAACAAAGAAAGAATATTAAAAGCGGTAAGGGGAAAAGGTCAAGTAACATATAAAGGCAGACCTAAAAGAATCATACCAGACTTCTCAACAGAGACTTTAAAAGCCAGAAGATCTTGGGCAGATGTTATACAGGCCCCAAGAGAACAAAAATGTTAGCCCAGGCATAACTCAACAAAACTCTCAGTTACCTAGGGGGTAAAACCAAGATATTCCATGACAAAACCAAATTTAAAAAAATATATCTTTCCACCAATCCAGCCCTACAGAGGCTAATAAATGGAAAACTCAAACACAAGAAAGGAAACTTTACCCAAGAAAATGCAAGAAACTAATCCTACAAGAAACCCAAAAGATGAAAATCACATAAGCATAATTCCACGTCTAACAACAAAAATAACAGGAAGCAACAATCATTGCTCCTTAATATCAATGGACTCAATTCCACAATAAAAAAAACATAGACTAACAGGCTGGATATGTAAACAGGACCCAGTATTTTGCTGCATACAAGAAACACACTTCAGTGACAAAGACATACACTATTTATTTTTATATATTTTCTTCATTTACATTTCAAATGCTATCCCAAAAGTTCCCTATACCATCCCCCCGCCCTGCTCCCCAATCTACTCACTCCTACTTCCTGGCCCTGGCATTCCACTGTACTGGGGCATATAATCATAACTACAAGGGCCTCTCCTCCCAAAGATGGCCAACTAGGCCATCTTCTGCAACATATGCAGCTAGAGACACAAGCCCTGGGGGTACTGGTTAGTTCATATTGTTGTTCCTCCTAAAGGATTGCAGATGCCTTTAGCTCCTTGAGTACTTACTCTAGTTCCTCCATTGGGGGCCCTTCAATATATAGGCCATTCAATAGATGACTGTGAGCATTCACTTTTGTATTTGCTTCCACTATTGCTGGTGGAATTGCAAGTTGGTACAACCGCTCTAGAAATCAGTCTGGCAGTTCCTCAGAAAATTGGACATAGTACTACCAGAAGATCCAGCAATATCTCTTCTGGGCATATACCCAAAAGGTGTTCCAACTTGTAGTAAGGACACATGTTACACTATGTTCAATGTTCATAGCAGCCTTATTTATAATACCCAGAAGCTGGAAAGAACCTAGATGCCCCTCAAAAGAGGAATGGATACAGAAAATGTGGTACATTTAAACAATGGAGTACTATTCAGCTATTAAAAACAATGAATTTATGAAATTCCTAGGCAAATGGATGGATTTGGAGGGTATCATCCTGAGTGAGGTAACCCAATCACAAAAGAACTCACATGATATGTACTCACTGATAAGAGGATATTAGCCCAGAAACGTAGAATACCCAAAATCCAATTTACAAAACACATGAAACTCAAGAAGAAGGAAGACCAAAGTGTGGAGAATGGGAAACAAAATATCCATGGAAGGAGTTACAGAGACAAAGTTTGGATCTGAGACAGAAGGAAGGACCTTTCAGAGACTGCCACACCCAGGGATCCATCCTATAAACAGCCACCAAACCCAGACACATACACTACTTTAAAGTAAAAGGCTGGAAAATTTTCTCCAAGCAAGTAGTCCCAAGAAACAAGCTTGAGTAGTAATTCTAGTATCCAATAAAATAGACTTTTAACCAAAAGTCTCAAAAATGATGAGGAAGGACACTGCATACTCATCAAAGGAAAACTCCACCCAGAGGAACTCTCAGTTCTGAACATCTATGCCCCAAATGCAAGGGCATCCACATTTGTTAAAATAAATAAATAAATAAATAAATAAATAAATAAATAAAATTTAAAAACCTACTGAAGCTCAAAGCACACATTGAACCTCACACAATAATAGTAGGAGACTTTAATAGCCCACTGTCACCAATGAACAGATCATGGAAACCGAAACTAAACAAAAAACACTCTGAAACTAACAGAATTTATGAACCAAATGGACTTATCAGATATATACAGAACATTCCATATATATATATATATATTTACATATATATGCATATATATACATATATATGTGTGTGTGTGTGTGTGCTTTTTTCTCAGCACCTCACAGTCTCCAAAATTGACCACATACTTAGACACAAAACATACCTCAACCAATACAAGAAGATTGAAATTGCCTCATGTATCCTATCAGAACACCACAGACTAAGGCTGAACTTCAGTCACAACAACAGCAACAACAACAACAAAAGCAGAAATCCCACATGCACATGGAAGCTAAACAACTCACTATTCAATGATACCTTAGAGAAGAAAAGAAGAAAGAAATCAAAGACTTTTTAGAACTTAACAAAAAGGAAGGCACAACATACCCAAACTTATGGGACACAATGAAAGCAGTCCTAAGAGGAAAACTCATAGCTCTGACTGCTTCCATAAAGAAATTGGAGAGAGAACATACTAGCAGCTTAACACCACATCTGAAAGCTCTAGAACAAAAAGAAGCAAATACAGCCAAGAGGAGTAGATGGCAGGTAATAATCGAACTCAGGGATGAAATAAACCAAGTAAAAACAAAAAGAACTATACAGAGAATCAACAAAACCAGGAGCTTCTTCCTTGAGAAAATAAAAAAGATAGATAAACCCTTAGCCAGACTAACCAGAGGGCACAGAAACAGTATCCACATTAGTAAAATCAGAAATGAGAAGGGTGACACAACAACATAAATTAAAGAAATTATCAGATCCTACTACAAAAGCCTATGCTCAACAAAACTGAAAAATCTAGATGAAATGGATGATTTTCTAGACAGCCACCAGGTACCAAAGTTAAATCAGGATCAGATAAATCATCTAAAGTGTCCCATAACCCCTAAAGAAACAGAAGTCTTTAAAAGTCTCCCCCAAAAAACCAAAAAACAAAAACAAACAAACAAAAAAACCCCAACAAAACCAACCAAACAAACAAAAAAACCAAAGACCATATGGTTTTAGTGCAGAATTTTATCAGACCTTTAAAGAAGACCTAATAACAATACTTGTCAAACTATTTCATAAAATAGAAACAGAAGAAACACTATCCAATACATTCTATGAAGTTGCAGTTACACTAATACCTAAACCACAGAAAGGACTTCAGACAAATTTCCATTATGAATATTGATGCAAAAATACTCAATAAAATTCTTCCAAACAGAACCCAAGAACACATAAAAACAATCATTTACCGTGATCAAGTAGGCTTCATCTCAAAGATATAGGAATGGTTCAATATACAGAAATACATCAATGTAATCCATATATAAACAAACTCAAAGGAAAAAAAACCACATGATTGTCTCATTAGATGTTGAAAAGGCCTTTGACAAAATACAACATCTGTTCGTGATAAAAGAATTGGAGAGATCAGGAATTCAAGGTCTATACCCAAATATAATAAAAGCAATATACAGCAAGCCAATACCCAACATCAAACTAAGTGGAGAGAAACTTGAAGCAATCCCACTAAAATCAGGGACAAGACAAGGCTGTCTACTCTCCTCCTATCTGTTCAATATAGTACTTGAAGTTCTAGCCAGAGGAATTAGACAATAAAAGAAAATCAAAGGAATACAAATTGCAAACAAGGAAGTCAAAATATCACTATTTGTGGATGATATGATACTATACATAAGTGACCCCCCAAAAAATTCTTGAGAGAACTCCTACAGCTGATAAACAACTTATGGAAAGTGGCTGGATACAAAATTAACTAAAACAAATCAATAGCCTTCCGCTACTCAAAGAATAAATGGGCTGAGAACGAATTTAGGGACATAACACCCTTTACAATAGTCACAAATAATATGAAATATCTTGGTGTGATGTTAACCAAGCAAGTGGAAAATCTGTACGAGAACAACTTGAAGTCTCAAAAGAAAAAAATTGAAAACCTTAGAAGATGGAAAGATCACTTATACTCATGGATAGGCAGGATTAACATAGTAAAAATGGCCACCTTATCAAAAACTATCTATAGATTCAGTGCAATATTCATTAGTATCCCAATTCAATTCTTCACAGAGCTAAAAAGCTCAGTTCTCAAATTTATCTGGAATAACAAAAACCTTGGATAGCAAAAACCATTGTCAACAATAAAAGAACTTCTGGGGGAAGCACCATCCCTGACTTAAGCTGTACTGCACAGCAATCATGGAAATACAAACAAACAAACAAACAAAAATGCATGATATTGGAACAGAAAGAGAGAGGGAGATCAATGGAATAGAATTGAAGACCCAGAAATGAACCATACACCTTTGATCACTTGATCTTTGACAAAGGAACCAAAACCATTCAGAGGAAAAAAAGACAGCATTTTCAACAAATGTTGATGGTTCAACTGGCTGTCAGCATGTAGAAGAATGCAAATTGACCCATTCTTATCTCCCCGTACAAAGCTCATATCCAAGTGGATCAAGGACCTCTACATAAAGCCAGATACACTGAAACTAAAAGAGGAGAAAGTGGGGAAGAACCTCAAACACATTGGCACAGGGGAAATTTTCCTGAACAGAACTCCAATGTCTTATGCTCTAAGATCAAAAATTGACAATGGGACCTCATAAAATTGCAAAGCTTCTGTAAGGGGAAGGACACTGTCAATGGGACAAAATGGCGACCCACAGGTTGGGAAAAGACTTCTTCCAACCCCACATTCGATAGAGGGCTAACATCCAAAATATACCAAGAAGTCAAGAAGTTAGATTCTAGAGAACCAAATAAGCCTATTTTTAAAATGGGGGACAGAGATAAGCAGAGAATTCTCAACTGAGGCATCTCAAATGGTTGAGAAGCAGTTAAAGAAATGTTTAACATCTTTAGTCATCAGGGAAATGCAACTCAAAACAACTCTGAGATTCTACCTTATATCAGTTAGAATGGCTAAGATCAAAAACTCAGGTGACAGCAGATGCTGGTGAGGATATGGAAAAAGAGGAACACTCCTCTATTGCTGGTGGGATTGCAAGCTGGTAGAATCACTCTGGAAATCAGTCTGGAAGTTCCTCACAAAACTAGACATGGTACTACCAGAAGATCCACCAATACTTCTCCTGGAAGTATACCCAGAAGATGTTCCAACTGGTAATAAGGACACATGTTCCACTATGTTCATAACAGCCTTATTTATAATAGCCAGAAGCTGGAAACAACCCAGATGTCCCTCAACAGAGGAATGGATACAGAAAATGTGGTACATTTACACAATGGAATACTACTCAGCTATTAAAAACAACGAATTTATGAAATTCTTAGGCAAATGGATGGATCTGGAGGATATCATCCTGAGTGAGGTAACCCAATAACAAAAGAACTCACATGATATGTACTCACTGATAAGTTCATATTAGGCAGAAAGTAGCTCACAATGCCCATGAAGTAACTCACAGACCATATGTTACCCAAGAAGAAAGAAAACCACACCAAAGTATGGATGGTACAGTCCTACTCAGAAGGGGCAAGAAAACAATCTCAGGTAGTAGAGGAAGAGAGGGATCTGTGAGGGATAGAGGAAGGGGAAGGGGAGCTGGTTCAGATAAGGGAGGAGATGAAGGAGAGGTACAGAGGTTCAGGAATTTGAAAGTAGGAGAGTAGCAGTGGGGGAGGGGGATCTGGAGGTTGCCACTAGAAAGTCCTTGATGCCTGGGACCCAAGAGGTTCCCAGGACCCAACAGGGAGGACATTAGTCAAAATATCCAACAAAAGGGAGATAGAACCTAAAGAGACTATCTATATCCAGTGAATAGGCACAGCTACCAGTTGAGGGATGGGGCCAACCACCCACCTCAAAAATATAAATCCAGAATCCTCCTGTCAAAAGGAAGTGCAGGGACAAAAAGTGGAGCAGAGATTAAAGGAAAGGCCATTCAAAGACTGCCCTACCTAGGGATCCATTCCATCTGCAGACACCATGCCCAGATACTACTGCTGATGCCAAGAAGTGCCTGCCAACAGGAGCCTTGTACAGCTATCCCCTGAGAGGTTCTACCAGAGCTTGATCTATACAAATGTATAGATCTATTTGGATGCATGCAACCAAACATCCGACTGAGTGTGGGGACCCCAGTGGAGAAGTTAGGGCAAGGATTGTAAGAACTGAAGGGGTTTGCAACCTCATAGGAAGAACAACAATATCAACCAACCAGACACCCAAAGACTCCCAGCGACTAAACCACCAACTTTGGTGTATACATGGGGGTTGGGGCATGGCTCTACCTGGATTTGTAGCTGAGGATTGCCTTATCAAGCATTACTGGGAGGGGAGCCCCTTGGTCCTATGGAGGCTCAATGACCCAGAACAGGGAAATGCTAGGGCACTGAAGCAGGAGTGACTGGTGGGGTGAGAGCACCCTCATAGAGCCAGGGGGAAGGGTAAGAGGATAAAGGTTTGTGGAAGGGAAACTGGGAAGGGGGATAACATTTGAAATGTCAATAAATAAATAACCAATAAAAAGTGAAAATATCAAATGCTTAGTATAAAATAGATACTGTTCTTAGATAAGTAAGAAGATAACTTTCTGAGGCAAGCATTTGTTATCCCTACTGAACAAAAAGAACGATGGAGACACACAATGGTGACCACCTACTGAGTAGAACTGGAGACAGGCTGGGAATGTTAAGCTGAAGATGTTTCATTCTTCCTTTGTGTCATTCCTGTCCCTCAGTGTCCTGAGTCACTAAGGGTCTGTGACTGAAAGATCCAGGAAGCAGTTAGTATCCTCAGAACAAATTTATTGATTAACCTCTACCTTAGAAGTTAAATGAGAACTATTCTCTCTCTCTCTCTCTCTCTCTCTCTCTCTCTCTCTCTCTCTCTCTCTCTCTCTCTCTCTCTCTCTCCCTCCCTCCCTCCCTCCCTCCCTCCCTCCCTCCCTCTCTCTCAGAGATTGTGACTATATTTTTCTTTTCAGATGCCCTAGACACATGTACTTATTTAGGGCAATATTAACTACAGTAGTCATTTTAAAAGTACTATCTCATTTTGTCACTATTTAGGCCATAACATTTATCAGCAAACTTTATGGAGATGATTTTAATTAAGTGTTACACAGCCAGTTTGATTAGCCTAATATTGAATTTCTCTGAGGAAATGGGTCTTCTATGAGCTGAGAAGTAGGAATAATTAAGAGTTTGAGGAGGTTTACCTGAAGCCATGTGACAATAAGCTGCTGTATAGTCATGTGCCTCACCAAGCAAAAACAAGTAATCAGGCTGACCTGCCACTTCTTGACATTGTTTCACTCTTAGGCAAACCATCTAAACTGTGCTTACTCTTCAAGAGAAAGAGAGTGTGGGAGCAACCTTACAAAGGTTCCATCGCTGGAATGTCATGATGGAAAGAGAACTGACCAAGGCAAGAAGGATTTTCTGGACCTTTTAGTATGTGGTTTTGCCCCAGTAACTCTACTTTCAATCACAGTTGTTGGGTTGATATGTGATCCCAAATCTTCCATGTAAAAATAAGTAACTTTTCTAAAACAAAGTAGAGGACCAGAGGTATTTCATGTGCTTTCTATGTGTCCTGCCGATCTGTAGAGTAGTGACATGCATCAAACCTAACATTTCTGGATTTCATCAATGGGATAAAAAGAAAAATGGTATGTGGATGACCAACATAAATCAGAAAGTGATTTTTAAAAGATGCACATGTGAACCAGAAGTTCAAGGTTCAGAATGGACTATATCACGATTTTTAAAAATGGAAAGGAGAAGAAAAAAAGAGGAGAATATCCACACTGATGTCCAGGCTTTTAAAAAATTTTAAGGGCATGTGGGAGGAAGGGGGAGAGGTCACATTAGTATGGATGCCACAGAGGCCAGAGGCATCACATCATTCTAGAGCTGGAGTTGTGAGCTGCCTGATGTGGATGCTGGGAACTAAACTCAGGTTCTCTGCAAGAAGAGTATGTGCTCGCTCTTCCGGTCAGAAAATCACCTGGGTAGCTAGGGCGCAGGGTCGGCTGACACTCGCCAGCTACCCAGAATACCCGCCACAGGATCTTAAGACTTCTGGTGAGTGGAACACAGCTTCTGCTCCAGTCCAATCACGCGGGACCTGAGTCTGCTTTGGTTGGGGAGGGAGAAATTCGGCCTACATAGGGCCACAAGCCTCTTCCGGTCAGAAAAGCACCGGGGTAGCAAGGGCGCAGGGTCGGCTGACACTCGCCAGCTACCCACAACACCCGCCACAGGATCTTAAGACTTCTGGAGAGTGGAACACAGCTTCTGCTCCAATCCAATTGCGCGCAGGACCTGAGACTGCATTAGTTAGGGAAGCAGAAAACCGGCCTGAGTAGGACCACAGGCCTCTTCCGGCTGGACCAGCACTGGGGTACTGCCAGCTATCCAAGACCCCCGCCACAGGATTTTGAGACTGCTGGTGAGTGGAACACAGCCTCTGCTCCAATCTTTAAACAGTGACAACAACAACAACTAACCCCAGAGATTACCAGATGGCAAAAGATAAACGTAATAATCTTACTAACAGAAACCAAGACCACTCACCATCATCAGAACCCAGCACTCCCACTTCGCCCAGACCAGGGCACCCCAACACACCGGAAAAGCTAGACACGGATCTAAAAGCATATCTCCTGATGATGGTAGAGGACTTCAAGAAGGAATTTAATAATAAACTTAAAGAAATACAAAGGAACACTGGTAAACAGGTAGAAGACAATAAAGAGGAAGCACAAAAATCCCTTAAAGAATTGCAGGAGAACACTGCTAAAGAGTTACAAATCCTTAAAGAAAAATAGGATAACCTAATCAAACAGGTAGAAGTCCTTAATGAAAAACAGGAAAACACATCCAAACAGATGATGGAAATGAACAAAACCATACTAGACCTAAAAAGGGAAGTAGACACAATAAAGAAAACCCAAAATGAGGCAACACTGGAGATAGAAACCCTAGGAAAGAAATCTGGAACCATAGATACGAGCATCAGCAACAGAATACAAGAGATGGAAGAGAGAATCTCAGGTGCAGAAGATTCCATAGAGAACATCGGCACAACAATCCAGGAAAATGTAAAATGCAAAAAGATCCTAACTCAAAACATCCAAGAAATACAGGACACAATGAGAAGACCAAACCTACGGATAATAGGAGTGGATGAGAATGAAGATTTTCAACTCAAAGGACCAGCAAACATCTTCAACAAAATTATAGAAGAAAACTTCCCAAATCTAAAGAAAGAGATGCCCATGAACATACAAGAAGCCTACAGAACTCCAAATAGACTAGACCAGAAAAGAAATACCTCCCGACACATAATAATCAGAACAACAAATGCTCTAAATAAAGATAGAATACTAAAAGCAGTAAGAGAAAAAGGCCAAGTAACATATAAAGGCAAGCCTATCAGAATTACACCAGATTTTTCACCAGAGACTATGAAAGCCAGAAGATCCTGGACGGATGTTATACAGACACTAAAAGAACACAAATTCCAGCCCAGGCTACTAGACCCAGCCAAACTCTCAATTAACATAGATGGAGAAACCAAAGTATTCCACGACAAAACCAAATTCACACATTATCTCTCCACAAATCCAGCCCTTCAAAGGATAATAACAGAAAAAAACCAATACAAGGACAGGAACCACGCCCTAGAAACAACAAGAAGGTAATCCCTCAACAAACCTAAAAAAGACAGCCACAAGAACAGAATGCCAACTTTAACAACAAAAATAACAGGAAACAACAATTACTTTTCCTTAATATCTCTTAATATCAATGGACTCAACTCCCTGATAAAAAGACATAGACTAACAAACTGGCTACACAAACAAGACCCAACATTTTGCTGCTTACAGGAAACTCATCTCAGAGAAAAAGACACTACCTCAGAATGAAAGGCTGGAAAACAATTTTCCAAGCAAATGGTATGAAGAAACAAGCTGGAGTAGCCATTCTAATATCTGATAAGATTGACTTCCAACCCAAAGTCATTAAAAAAGACAGGGAGGGACACTTCATACTCATCAAAGGTAAAATCCTCCAAGAGGAACTATCAATCCTGAATATCTATGCTCCAAATACAAAGGCAGCCACATTCATTAAAGAAACTTTAGTAAATCTCAAAGCACACATTGCACCTCATACAATAATAGTGGGAGACTTCAACACACCACTTTCACCAATGGACAGATCATGGAAACAGAAACTAAACAGGGACACAGAGAAACTAAGAGAAATTATGAATCAAATGGATCTGGCAGATATCTACAGAACATTCTATCCTAAAACAAAAGGATATACCTTCTTCTCAGCACCTCATGGTACCTTCTCCAAAATTGACCACATAATTGGTCACAAAACAGGCCTCAACAGATACAAAAATATTGAAATTGTCCCATGCATCCTATCAGATCACCATGGACTAAGGCTGATCTTCAATAACAAAATAAATAATAGAAAGCCAACCTTCACGTGGAAACTGAACAACACTCTTCTCAATGATACCTTGGTCAAGGAAGGAATAAAGAAAGAAATTAAGGACTTTTTAGAGTTCAATGAAAATGAAGCCACAACATACCCAAACTTATGGGACGCAATGAAAGCATTTCTAAGAGGAAAACTCATAGCTCTGAGTGCCTCCAAAAGGAAACTAGAGAGAGCACACATTAGCAGCTTGACAACATACCTAAAAGCACTAGAACAAAAGGAAGCAAATTCACCCAAGAAGAGTAGACGGCAGGAAATAATCAAACTCAGGGGCGAAATCAACCAAGTGGAAACAAGAAAAACTATTCAAAGAATCAACCAATCAAGGAGCTGGTTCTTTGAGAAAATCAACAAGATAGATAAACCCTTAGCCAGATTCACTAGAGGGCACAGGGAAAGCATCCTAATTAACAAAATCAGAAATGAAAAAGGAGACATAACAACAGATCCTGAAGACATCCAAAACACCATCAGATCCTTCTACCAAAGGCTATACTCAACAAAACTGGAGAACCTGGATGAAATGGACAAGTTCCTAGACAGATACCAGGTACCAAAGTTGAATCAAGATCAGGTTAATGATCTAAACAGCCCTATATCCCCCAAAGAAATAGAAGCAGTCATTAATAGTCTCCCAACTAAAAAAAGCCCAGGACCAGATGGGTTTAGTGCAGAGTTCTATCAGACCTTCAAAGAAGATCTAATCCCAGTTCTTCACAAACTATTCCACAAAATAGAAACAGAAGGTACTCTACCCAACTCATTCTAGGAAGCCACAATTACTCTGATACCTAAACCACAAAAAGACCCAACAAAGATAGAAAACTTCAGACCAATATCCCTTATGAATATTGATGCAAAAATCCTCAATAAAGTTCTTGCTAACCGAATCCAAGAACACATCAAAACAATCATCCATCCTGACCAAGTAGGTTTCATCCCAGGGATGCAGGGATGTTTCAATATTCGGAAATCCATCAACGTAATCCAGTATATAAACAAACTCAAAGACAAAAACCACATGGTCATCTCGTTAGATGCGGAAAAAGCATTTGACAAGATCCAACACCCATTCATGATAAAAGTCTTGGAAAGATCAGGAATTCAAGGCCCATACCTAAACATGATAAAAGCAATCTACAGCAAACCAGTAGCCAACATCAAAGTAAATGGTGAGAAGCTTGAAGCAATCCCTCTAAAATCAGGGACTAGACAAGGCTGTCCACTTTCTCCATACCTATTCAACATTGTGCTTGAAGTCCTAGCCAGAGCAATTCGACAACAAAAGGAGATCAACGGGATACAAATTGGAAAAGAAGAAGTCAAAATATCACTCTTTGCAGATGATATGATAGTATATATAAGTGACCCTAAAAATTCCACCAGAGAACTCCTAAGCCTGATAAACAGCTTCAGTGAAGTAGCTGGATATAAAATTAACTCAAACAAATCAATGGCCTTTCTCTACACAAAGAATAAACAGGCTGAGAAAGAAATTAGGGAAACAACACCCTTCTCAATAGTCACAAATAATATTAAATATCTTGGCGTGACTCTAACTAAGGAAGTGAAAGATCTGTATAATAAAAACTTCAAGTCTCTGAAGAAAGAAATTATAGAAGATCTCAGAAGATGGAAAGATCTCCCATGCTCATGGATTGGCAGGATCAATATTGTAAAAATAGCTATCTTGCCAAAAGCAATCTACAGATTCAATGCAATCCCCATCAAAATTCCAAATCAATTCTTCAACGAATTAGAAAGTGCAATCTGCAAATTCATCTGGAATAACAAAAAACCTAGGATAGCAAAAACTCTTCTCAAGGATAAAAGAACCTCTGGTGGAATCACCATGCCAGACCTAAAGCTCTACTACAGAGCAATTGTGATAAAAACTGCATGGTACTGGTATAGTGACAGACAAATAGACCAATGGAATAGAATTGAAGACCCAGAAATGAACCCACACACCTACGGTCACTTGATCTTCGACAAGGGAGCTAAAAACATCCAGTGGAAGAAAGACAGCATTTTCAACAAATGGTGCTGGCACAACTGGTTGTTAACATGTAGAAGAATGCGAATCGATCCATTCCTATCTCCTTGTACTAAGGTCAAGTCTAAGTGGATCAAGGAACTTCACATAAAACCAGAGACACTGAAACTTATAGAGGAGAAAGTGGGGAAAAGCCTTGAAGATATGGGCACAGGGGAAAAATTCCTGAATAGAACAGTAATGGCTTGTGCTGTAAGATCGAGAATTGACAAGTGGGACCTCATGAAACTACAAAGCTTCTGCAAGGCTAAAGACACCATCAATAAGACAAAAAAACCACCAACAGATTGGGAAAGGATCTTCACCTATCCTAAATCAGATAAGGGACTAATATCCAATATATATAAAGAACTCAAGAAGGTGGACTCCAGAAAGTCAAATAACCCCATTAAAAAATGGGGCTCAGAACTGAACAATGAATTCTCACCTGAGGAATACCGAATGGCAGAGAAGCACCTGAAAAAATGTTCAACATCCTTAATCATCAGGGAAATGCAAATCTAAACAACCCTGAGATTCCACCTCACACCAGTCAGAATGGCTAAGATCAAAAATTCAGGTGACAGCAGATGCTGGCGAGGATGTGGAGAAAGAGGAACACTCCTCCATTGTTGGTGGGATTGCAAGCTTGTACAACCACTCTGGAAATCAGTGTGGCGGTTCCTCAGAAAATTGGACATAGTACTACCGGAGGATCCAGCAATACCTCTCCTGGGCATATATCCAGAAGATGTCCCAACCGGTAAAAAGGACACATGCTCCACTATGTTCATAGCAGCCCTATTTATAATAGCCAGAAGTTGGAAAGAACCCAGATGTCCCTCAACAGAGGAATGGATACAGAAATTATGATACATTTACACAATGGAGTACTACTCAGCTATTAAAAAGAATGAATTTATGAAATTCCTAGCCAAATGGATGGACCTGGAGGGCATCATCTTGAGTGAAGTAACACAATCACAAAAGAACTCACACAATATGTATTCACTGATAAGTGGATATTAGCCCAAAACTTAGGATACCCAAGATATAAGATACAATTTGATAAACGCATGAAACTCAAGAAGAATGAAGACCAAAGTGTGGACACTGTGCACCTTCTTAGAATTGGGAACAAAACACCCAGGGAAGGAGTTACAAAGTTCGTAGCTGTGATGAAAGGATGGACCATTTAGAGACTGCCGTATCCAGGGATCCGTCCCATAAGCAGCTTCTAAACGCTGACACCATTGCATACACTAGCAAGATTTTGCTGAAAGGACCCAAATATAGCTGTCTCTTGTGAGATGATGCCGGGGCCTAGCAAACACAGGAGTGGATGTTCACAGTCAGCTATTGGATGTATCACAGGGCTCCCAATGGAGAAGCTAGAGAAAGTACCCAAGGAGCTAAAGGGATCTGCAACCCTATTGTTGGAACAACATGATGTACTAACCAGAACCCCGGAGCTCTTGTCTCTAGCTGCATATGTATCGAAAGATGACCTAGTCGGCCATCAATGGAAAGAGAGGCCCATTGGACTTGCAAACTTTATATGCCCCAATATAGGGGAATGCCAGGGCCAAAAGAATGGGAATGGGTGGGTAGGGAAGTGGGGGGCGCTATGGGGGACTTTTGGGATAGCATTGGAAATGTAATTGAGGAAAATATGTAATAAAAATATTAAAAATTAAAAAAAAAAAGAAGAGTATGTGCTCAAACACTGAGCTATCGTTCCATCCCCAGGAGGTTACTCTTTTTATTGTAGTGGAAATGTAAAACATCACTACATTTGCCATTTTAGATATTCAATTCTATGACATTCACCATATTCATATTACTGTATGACCACAGTCAATTTCTGAAATGTTTTCATCATTACAAGGAATAATTGTTTACTCATTAAACAGTAACTCTCCATTATTGTAACCCCCAGATCTCAGTAACCTCTGACTGTCCCTATTAATATGCCTAATTGTCATATAACTGTCTCTCAGGTAAAAGGATATAGTGTTTGCCCTATTACCCCTGATTTGGTTAGTACAATGGTCTCTGAGTTGATCTGGTTGGAACTTGGACTAGTTTTTTTTTTTTCCTTTTCAAGATTAAAGAATGTCTCATTGTGCAGCTACACTATATTTCATTTACTTCACTTGGGCATTTTGGTTGTTTCTTCCCTGGATTATTGTGAATGTCACTGCTATGAGCTTGGTTGGACATTTGCTGGAGCACTTTAAGCAAAAGAATAATGTAAGATTTACATTTTAGAAAAATATACCTTATACCACTCAATTCATAGTCAAGGAGCAGAAATCACACCAGTGACCCACAAAGACAGTTATTTCAATGTTAACTGAAGATGGAGAGAGGCAAGCAAGGAGGGTAGGAGAGAGGGAGAGAGAGGGAGAGAGAGAAAGAGAACAATATATCATCACAGAGGTGGGGATCTCAGAAAGCAGATGCCACCTGAGAACTGGAGAAAAAGATAGAATAAAGCACAAAAGCCCAGGAGATGCACTACAGGAGATGCTCAAGCCTTTGAGAACAGAGCACAGGGGTATTGCTTCTACTGTCTGCACTCAGAGGAAGAGGCCCTTACATGAGCATTTCCACACTCTAGGACAGGCATCATCAACCAGCTAATACTGATGCTGGTATCT
The DNA here is from genome assembly GCF_978045245.1 of Mus caroli. Lineage (NCBI taxonomy): Eukaryota > Metazoa > Chordata > Mammalia > Rodentia > Muridae > Mus > Mus caroli. The sequence goes on from NW_028227264.1 coordinate 51,396,484, forward strand.
GAACACATGTAACAAGTCTATTTCTGTAAGCATCGAAAATACTGGAAATTGATTCAAATACTGGAATGAAGGGATGAGCAAAGGAAGGACAGAAGTAACACAAAGACAGACAGCTGCAAGACAGAGCAAATTCCTTCCCTGACCCCTCTCCTCTGGACTTCCTCCAATGATTCTCACTGCTGGAGCAGATGTGGGCAGCAGAGTCACAAATCACAATAGAGAAAAATGGGTACAAAGATGGGCTATAACTTAATACTAGAATAGAGGTGTGGGGAAAGAAAAGAGGAGATAAGTCTGGAGTCTGAATAAAGTACAGGTTTGGCTTGTTCTCAAGAGGCAATTGACAGTAGTGACTGTCAGTTTGATGTCCCTATATTGGGATTAGTCATTAGCTATTCCTATCCTTTGTAATTTCATCCACTTACCATATAGCTGGTCAACCCATTGGACGCAACTGATTCAAACAACATTCAGATTGTGTTTCTGTACTTTGAAATTTTTGAAAGCCTTGTACAAAATATGGAGGTTCTTAAAGAGTTGGAGTCAAATAAATTGATCTGCAGACACCTGCTGCGGAGATCACTGTTTCTTAAGCCAAGCAGAATGACAACCTATGGATTCATGCATTATTTACCCTCCCAGAGCTTACATTTTGGGGCCATTGAAGGCTCTTTAGCAAATGCCACCACTCAGGGTTGCTCAATGTTGTCTAAGAAAGAAGTAAAGTGGTTGTACTGTAAGTACCACACAGCAGGGGAACTCAGGGCCATGGGTTAGAACCAAAAGTGGAGAAGCAGATGTAGGGTAGGTGTGAGAGAGAGTCAAGCATTCTACCACTGATCAGTTTGAAGGTCCAGAGACCACAGATGTAAAGTTTGAGGAAATTAAAGTCATCTAGCATGGTTAACATAAAGGAGGTGGAAGTTAGTCTATGGCCTGATTATATTTATGTCAACTTGATATAAACTACAGTTATCTGAGAGGAAGGAACCTCAGTTGAGAAAAATGCCTCCATAAGATCAGGCTGTGGGCCAGCCTGTACAGAATTTTTGTAATTAATGATTGATGTGGGAATGCATATTCTATACTGGGCTAATGGTTCTAGGTTCTATAAGAAAGCAAACTGAGCAAGTCATGGGGAACAAGACAGTAAGCAGCTCTCTTCCATGGACTCTACATCGCTCCTGCCTCCAGGTTCCTGCCATGTTTGAGCTCCTGTCCTGACTTTCTTCAATGATGAACAGTGCCGTGGAAGTATAAGCCAAAAAATCCTTTTCCTCCACATCTTTATTTTTGGTCATGGTGTTTTGTCACAATAACAGAAATAAAAACTAAGGCATGTTGGTGCTGGTATAGTGAGGTATTGCTGTGTCAAGCATGACCATGTTTAGGGAAGGACTGTGGAAGGACTTTGGAACCATGGGCCAGAAAAGCCATTGAGTGTTAAGAGTTCAGTGGGGGTCTTTTGTAGAAGCTTGAACAATAAGAATGTTGAGAGCAGTGTAGAAGAGGGAGACCTGTCTTATTTGAGAAGGAAGTTTACTATATCAGGGGTGTTTGCTATTTTGAATTAAGATTCTTTCTTTCTGGTCAACGGGGGATGAAAAGTCAACTCTGATTAATAAGAGACCAGCACTATTGAAGTAAAATCTTTGCATTACTGGAACAATTGATGCTAGTTAGCTGGAGCTAAGAAATTAGATGTGAATAAGAAGAGACAGCATCATTGATGTAAAATCTTCTGGGAAATGTTTCCTGAGAGTCAGCACACAGAAGCTGTATTCCAGAGGTGAACAGCTAATTTTGGTAGTGTAAGAGTCACCCAGGTAGTACTTGTTTTGAAGGGGCTGTGGAGGGCACTGAGACCTGGTGATGTGAAAGGTCAGGAAAAGACATTGGTACAGCCTCAGTAGCAGTTGAAGTCCAGAATTGAAAGGGTTATGCAGAGAAGTTGAGACTTGGAACTATGAAGAGAGCTTATGATAGACTATTTGTGAAAGTACAGCCCAGTTGCAGAAAACTCCAGGAGTTTTTCAGATGCCTGTACCAAGGGATGACCACCAAGAACAGCACCAGCAGTAGAGCAGAGCCAGCCAGAGCCTAAAAGACAAGATATGTGTGCTGTGGAGCACAGAGCTAGAAAAGTGACCCAAGCCCCTTGAAGGAGCACAGAAGATCATGAGTGGGTTCAGGACATTGGATGTTCCTTTATTTACAGTTAGGAGTCTGGCTTCACTTTGTTAAGAGTGTGACTGTGCCCTGAGTCTTGAGGTGAGAAGGTATTTGATTTAATTTTTATTTTTACAGGAGCTCATAGATGAAAAGACTTTGAACTTTCAAAAGACATTTTGGAATTTTAGAGAAATTAGATATTTTAAAGAGACTGAAATTTTAATGTGTTTGAACTTGTGGGACCTCTAAAGTTATTTGTGTTTTTAATGTGAGACCTTGGGGATGAATAAAAAAGGAAAGATTGTGCTTTTACCGCAATGTGTTTATGTGTTAAGTTGACAGAGGTTTCATTGTGTTAGCTAAATTTATGTCAGGTTGACACAAACAATAGGCACCTGAGAGAAGAAACACTCTATTAAAAAAATGCATAAGATCGGGCCGTGGGCCAGTCTGTAGAGAATTTTCTTAGTTATTGATAGGAGAGTGGCCAGCCCATTGTGGGTAGTACAACCTCTGGGTTGGTGGTCTTGGGTTCCATAAGAAAACTGGCTGAGCAAGCCGTAGAGAGCAAGCCAGTTAGCAGAATCCCTCCATAGCCTTTACATCAGGTCCTGCCTCCAGGTACCTATCCTGTTTGAGTTGAATTTCTTTGATGATGAGCAATGATATGGAAGTGTAAGTCAAACAAACTCTTTCCTTCACCATTTGTTTTTGGTCATGGTATTTTATCACAGGAATAGAAACCCTGACTAAAACACAATACATAGGGATAATGGTTAATTTCTTAAGGGTTTATATGCCATGCACCACTCTAAATCATTTCAGGGAGTGGCTGATCCATCCTTACAGCAATCCAGTTTTAAATTCTCTCTTGAATGAAAGAAAGGGTTTCAACTCTGTCTTGAATATAACAAAGCTTCCAGGACCTCATCAGCTATTTAGTACAGAATTTAAACTCTGTCTTAAAGATAATAAAGTCACTTGCTATGAGCTGGCTAACTGCTTAAACAATTAGGCCACCATGTATATATTGACCCAAACACAAGAGAAACTCACTTTCTGACCATACAACAGCATGAAACAGACTATTCTGTTCCTTTGGCAGCTCCCTTCCACAATGAGACTCAGGAACTTGACCTTCTTCCTCCTACATCATCCCCAAAAGCCCCATCTCTTTCCAACAAGAAAACATGAAATGTTAGCATGAAAACCATACTTGTTCCTAAGAATCTATGGCCTGGGGGTGCTCTATACTGCTTTTGTTGTTACTCCATTGACAACACATCTCAAATTCTCATGTCCAGAAACAAGAGTGGAATTGCTGCTGCACACAGAGATGGGCTGGAGAAAGGGAACAGGCAAGTGGATGCAGCAGAGGATCTCGGTCAAGGATGAGTAGGGCAAGAAAACACACCCGGGAACATTACTGGATCAGATAAAGAGGGTATTTATGCCGCTGGGGAGGTGGCCAGGGTCTCTGGATCAAAGTGTGTGTGACCATGGCCAGGAGAGAGGTGTTGGAAGATACTTCATCAACATACTCAGGGCCTATAGGGTCAGGATATATGTACTCGGGAAACCTTATAAAGTCAAACAAGGAGTAAAGCCTGATAACTGTCCGGGTAATAAATTCTTGCTAGGGTTGATAGTGAGGGGAGCCAGCTTTATGACCCCAGGTAGAGAAGGAAGAGAGTGCTGACCCCTGCTGACCTCATATTTGAAGTATTCAGGCTTGACCAGGAGGAAGGTAACCCTGGGCCATTAAGGACCCACAAGATGTGATGACTGGCATTGGTTGTCAACTGATTTGCAAGATGTCTTAAACTGGTAAAGCATAAGTTACAGGGGAAAGATAGGTTGGCTTCCAGAGAGGAGGGGCATAGAGGGATAGCCTGCCATGCATGAAGGCAGCTACTTCTATCAGGCTGGTAGCCTGGATAAAAAAAGGAAAGCCACTTTCAGTTCCCTGCAAGCCCCGTAATGACTGTGCACATCACTTTCAGCAGCTACCTACTGACATCAGACTCCAGCTTCTTGGAACTTTCTTCTCTTTTTCCATGAATTCAATTCTTCAAGGTCTCCAAGGAGCCCAGCTTTCAAGGACAGACTGAGATTATTGGGATTTCCTATCTTCTAGATTAAAAATATGGTTTTCTCCTTTTCTGATGTACAGATGGCCACTATAGAATGACCTATAACTTAATGTGTAAGCCAAGCCAGAAAATCCCCCTTTCCTCCCTCTCTCTCTCTCTCTCTCCTTCACTTGCACAGTATTGGCTCTTTGCTACAGAGCACCCTACCTAACTCAGGGCATTTGTCAAAATGTTGTTGCTGCCTCCTAAAGGTGCAAAGGAGGAAGAGCACACACCTTGGAGAATGGCTTTCCAAATATGCTGCAGGAATATGCTCAGATTTAAATATGTATGGTAATATGTCAAATTTATACCACAGGTCACTGGCTAAAATATCAGATCTGACTAGAGACAATAAGACAGGAGATAGAACATAAGCCATGAATTTTAGAGTAACCTAGGTTAGACAGGGAGTTAAATTGGGTAAGAGAAATGAAGTTGGAGTGGGAATGTGGGTAAAGTCAAGCAAAATTGGGAAATGAAAATCTTCATGTAATTGTCTGTGCTGAAGTACATCCATTCCCCCTAGCTACTGTGCACTTGTGGGTTTCTTCTGAGCCTGAGCCTGACTGTATATCTGCATTTATGTTTACAGTATAATAATACTCTGTAAGATAGGCAAGATTCCGGGAGGGTGAAGGGTCTCAGAGGACATTTGAAATAAGCATGCTTAAGGCTGAGATGAGGGGGCCTGTCTTATGCTAAGTCAGCTCTCAACAAATGTAAACAGCACTTTTGACAATTTGTGTAACAACACGTGGACCACATTTCCCAGCAACTCTTCTAGTCTCATGTGACTATGTGATAACTAGCCAATGGAATATCAATAGATGTGAGATATGCCTCCTCTATTAACATGACCTGCTGCCCTAGTTTGTCCAAGGCTTGGGCTTTCCTCAGGTATGGAGTTTCTCTAAACTAACTGTAGTATACTTCAAGGAAAATTAGGTCGACTGGTCACTCTACTTCCTGTCATAACCATTAAAACCCCTGGAATGGTCTAAAGGCGGTGGTGATGTTTTGCTTTTTGTTTTTATATCTTTTTTCTTCCTTCCACCTCTTTAGATAGACATGTCACTGATGGCAAGTATAGCCACTAGTAGCCACAGGTTACTGGGTTCCTAAAAGGAAAGCTGGGGATGGATGGGAAGGATGGCGAGAGAAATAATGAGCCTAGACAGAGTTCTCTGATCAAGACTCAACTTTAATTCTAAGGTGAATTTTTAAAAGGGGGAACCCATCCCCCACTATGCCAGGATCTCACTGCTTTGTCAGGATCTCATCAGGAAAACAAGTTCAGCTGCTCAGCAGGTAGTGGCTTCTTGCAGGAAGTTGCAGATGTGGCAGGACAATAGACTTTACCTAGGTCAGAAGACTCCACCCTAGGTGAGCTAGCTGATTGTGACATAGCTGTCCTGACTGATAGAGAGATGATCTCCAGAGTTAAATAAGACACATATTTTGCAAATTGTCTAAGTTAGGATTACACGAAGACCAACACAACTTGGGAAAGTATTTATTTGGCCTTCATGTCAGTGTTCATCATCACAAGAAGTGAGAACAGGAACTCAAAGGGGGCAGGAACCTGGAGGTAGGAACTGATGCAGAGGCTATGGAGACATGATGACGCTTACTTGTGTTAAGTTTACATAAAGTCAGCACAACTGACTTCTTGTCAACTTTACAAACAGACACATCACTGTTAAGCCACAACCTCTCCTTTCTTATTCATCCCCAAGATCAAACATTCATAAAAAATATCACAATATAAAACACTTAACAGTTTTAGTAAGTCCCACAATCTTTAAAACTCTCATCACTTAAAAATTTACTCTCCCCCCACCCCCTGCACCTCTCACCAGATGTAGCACTCAGGAGAGTGGATCCTGCACCTTGCCTGGGCAACACTGTAGAACTGACCCTGGTGGCTAAGGTATGGGCAAGTCAGCCCCTCACTGGGTGCAGCAATTGGGTGAGCCGTCCAGGGCAGTGATGGAGAACTGGCCCTGGTGGTATGAATGTGAGAGAACTGGTGGGCTGACCAATTCAACTATCACCCAGGCCCAGATCCAAGCCTTTGAGTTCCCCTACTTTAACATCTACCTCATCTATGAACTGCTGTGGTGTGATAAAGGGGCAGTCCTGAAGAACCAAAGCTGCAGGATCTCCAAGACATAGGACAACAACAGAATAACCAAGAGGAGTTCCAGTGAAGATCTAGTATTGATGGTATAAAAGAAGCCAGAGGCCTTGAATCAAATCATTATTAAATCATTATTCATTGAATGAATATTATAAGTAAAAATGAGTGGACAAAGGGTATACTATGGGCCACATTGCGACATATGATAGCTTCCACTACAAGATTTTTTATGTTTTGTTGTTTGTTTGTTTGTTTTATTTTCTTTTGTGGGGAGGTGGTGAAGAAGTATAGCAAAATTCGAGGCTTTTGGGCTCAGGCTTGGGAGTGTAGCCTTTGTGGCTTAGTGCTCCAGGTGCTGGTCATAAAATAGATAGCGACATTCCTCCACCTACCCGCTTCCTGGGTTCAATTCAAAGAATGGCACCCTGACCATTACTGGAACCTACAATGCAAATGTGCTATCTTTAGGGGCTCTTAGATTGTTAGGGGCTCTTAGAAACTGTCTTGAGAGATAACCTGACACTTGTGACTTTATACTTCCTTGTGACTCTTAACTGGTATTTTTGGTATTTTCCAACAACGCCCTCCCCACCTCCATAAGTTGTGGTTTCTTCCTTTAAATACCCCCTTACTCAGCTACTCGGGGCGCCATGGTCCTCTACCCCTGCGTGGTGTATGACCATGGGCCCTAGAGCTCTCTTGATTAAAAATCCTCTTGCAATTTGCAGCAAGATCATTTCTTGTGTGTGATTTGGGGTGTTGCCTCTCCTGAGTCAGAACGTGGGGGAGTCCTCACGTTGTGGGTCTTTCAGTGGCAAGGGTTGAGTGTGAATGTGTAGGGTTTGGGAGATGAGTGGGATTGGGCCCTATGATGTGAACCTCACAAAGAATCAATAATTTTTTTTAAAATCATGCTCTTTATAATATCTAGTCTCTTTTAAAATCTAAGTCTTTTAAAATTCAAAGTCTCTCAACTATGGGCTCCTGTAAAATCAAAAATAAAGCCTTTCTTACTTTAATGGGGAAGAACCAGGGTCCAGTCACAATCAAAGTAAAGCAAAACAACACTACAACAATATAAGTAACTTAATGTCCAATGTCTGAGATGTACTCACAATCAGCTGGACTCTTCCAAAGGGCTTGGATCATGTCTCCGTCTTTGTGCTCTGTAGCACACAGCTTGTCTTCCAGGCTCCAGCTGGCTCTATTCCTCTGCTGTTGTTGTTCTTGGTGGTCATCCCATCTCCAAAACTGCTCGGATCTTATGTAGCACCTGGAGTTCACTTTCACCAATAGCTTCTCTGGGTTTCTCTTCAGTGCTGCCACACAGTGCCAAGCCTCAGCTGTTCTCCATGAAGGTCTTTCATGTCTTCAAAACAAGTACCACCTGGATGACCAACTTTGGCTGGCAACAGGATGTACAACCTCGGCCAGTTTTGGACCACAGCTTCTGTGTGATGACCCTGAGGAAACACTTCCCAGAAGATTTTACCTCCATGATTCAGGTCTCTTTCTTCGAGTAATAAGAGGTGATGCTTCAGCCAAAGTTGATTAGTATCTATTATTGCAGTAAAGGTTTCACTTAAGTGATACTGATCTCTTATAATCAGAGCCAATTTTTCAGCTCCAGATGACCAGCCACCACAGATTCTTTACACAAATGGCCCAGTAGAGTCTTTTGCTTCCCTCTGAAACTTCAGAAAGCAGACCTCCATCTTCTATAATTTTCTCATCATTCTTATCTTCCAAGCTTCCACAGAACAGCCCACTGCTCTCAATATTCAATGACTTTCCTAGCCCAAAGTTCCAAAGTCCTTCTAAAATCCCCCCAAACACATTGTCATAACTGTCACAGCAATACCCCAGTATTTTGGCACCAACTTATCTTAGGGTCACTATTACTGTGTTGAAACACCATGACCAAGTCAAATTTATTTCACTCACAGTTCTGTATAGAAGTTCATCGTAAAAAGCATCAAAGGTAAGAACTTATCAGGACAGGAACCCGGAGGCATGAGCTGATGCAGAGGGCATAGAGAAATGCAGCTTATTGGATTGCTTATCATGGCTTGCTCATCCTGCTTTTTTATATAACTAAGAATCAACAGTCTAGGAATGCACTAACTACGGATGGCTTAGCCCCTTTCCCACCAACCACCAACTAAGAAAAAGCCCTACAGCTGGATCTATGGAGGGATTTTTCCCAATTTAGGCTACCTCCTCTCTGGTGATTCTCACTTGTACCAATTTGACATGAATCCAGCTAGTATACAAACTCACACTCAAATACATCTAAAATATATAGGCTGATTCACTGGGGAAGCTTTTATAAGAGGGAGTTTTAGAAGAAATGAAAGAGAGGAAAGAAAGAAACTGCTAATGAACCTAGTTTAAGTCCACCATGACAGATTTTAAAATCTACTCTCAAGTTTCATAGTATAATCATAAAATGTCCCATGCAAACAATTCAACATTGCAGAATGGTACGGAGGGCAAAGCATGACATTAGCATTTAATACACATGGATTCACATAAACTTCACTAGAGAACATCTGAGTGAATTCTGATAGATCAGTGTCCTCTCTGGACCTCAGCTCTCCTCTGAAACACAAAGGTGAACCTTATTTTTGGTTGTGCCAGAAATCTTCCATGAGGCAGTTCTAGGACAGCCACTGGAAATATGTGTTTGTGTGTATGTGTATTCTTCATATATGTATATAGGTGTATGTGTGTATACATAATATACATGTACATCATAAATATACACATACACATATATCTAAATGGATTTACTAGATCAACTAACACAATACGTGCTACATAATACAATTGTTATCTGCATTCTGGAGAGGCTGAGGTGCCCAGAAACTGTTAAGTAGTCCACAAAGCTGATGCTGAAGATATAAAGGATTCCTGGAGAGTTGCAGTTCAGCTGGCTTTGAATGTCAGCAAAGGCTGGCTGCAGCAGAGGGAGCAACAGAATGGATGTGCTCACAAGCAATAGGCTCAGGCACAAAGACTAAAAGCAAGAGGTTGTTTCATTCTCTCAGACCTCCTTATACCTGGACCACCACAGATGGTGATTCCAGCTCTAGAGGAGGGTCATTTCCCTTAGTTAATCCCTCCAGGATCCACTCAGAGGCATATCTGTTAGTTGACTCCAGGTCCAATCAAGTTGACTGCCAGGACTAATCAGCACAGTAGGATAAACTGGAATGTCTTAAATGAAGATTATCACATGGGCCAAAGCAAGGGAAGTGGTTATGATGACCTCTGTGCTCACAGCTGAATGACTTTTTGTCAGGAAGTGAATGGTTTTATCAGGCCTGCATCAGTAGAGTGCTAGAGAATAAGGCCAACAACATTCTACATCTTAGAAACACGGAGAAGTCACATTCCCTTCTCCAATAACCATTCAAACATTTATGCAATACCTGCCAAATACATTCAAGGCTAAGGAAGCTATGTGTCCTAATAACTTATTTAGATCATGAGGTACATACATTCTACAAAATCAAGTCATGAGTATTTTAATAGAGAAGCCCTCAGAAGATGCCCCTTCTACAGAATCATGGGGCTTGGGAATGAATGGTGCTAAGCAAGCCATAAAGCCTAAATATACGTTAACCAAAGGGTAGACAGAGAGGGGTGTGGAAATGAGGAGAATATGGTCACATGGCTAAGCAGGAAGAGTAGAATACAATGCACAAAGAATGACATATACATAAATGCAATAGGCCCAGCCCTACCCCAACCCTACCCCCACCCTACCTAGGCACACCCTGTCCCGACTCCCACCCCCAACCCCATCAGTCTGCATCCTTCCTCTTTTCTCCATATGGAGATTCTATGTTATCCCTATAGTCACAAAAAGAAAGAAAGAAAGAAAGAAAGAAAGAAAGAAAGAAAGAGAGAGAGAGAGAGAGAGAGAGAGGAAAGAAAGAAAGAAAGAAAGAAAGAAAGAAAGAAAAGAAAGAAAGAAAGAGGAAAGAAAAAAAGAAAAAAAAAGCCACTTGAGCTGTTTGAGCAAATGTCTGAAGATGAAGGAATGCCCTGGAAGAGATAAATAGGTATTCTTTGGGAGGGAGGGAGACCATATTACAGGCTCTGTAATCATCCATCCAGGTGAGAAATGACAACGGTCCGAGCCACCTCAATGACAAACAAGATGAAATTACAGATGTGAAGACATCTCTGCTAGGCAGAATTTACAGGCGCTGGGGATTGTTTGCATCTTGGGACCGTGTGTGGAAAAGAACCTCAGAGGCAAGAGGTGCGGCTTATCCAAGGACTCAGAAGGTAAATACCAAGCTTCGGACATCAAAGGGCAAAGTAAAATGGAAAATTGAGCGGAAATTCTGTCTAAAGCTGCGAAGACTAAGAACTGACTTAGTAATATCCATCAGTCAGAGAGGCAAGGATGCCCTGGTGATCTCAGGGAGTGTGGGCTGCGACCTTGTGGTGGGAGAAGGGGGAGGTGAGACTCAGTCCTGGAAGGGAGGGCTGCAAAACTCAACCACTATCTCTCAAATGCTTAACAAGAATGTTTGCCTTTATAAAGTATAAGCTACCCTTGTTAGGCCCAGGCCCTATTCTAGCTGACAGCTCCATCTGGTAAGGTTAGGACTTGATTAAGTAGTTTAGAAACTAGTTTATATGAATTGGGGCCCTTTAGACTTCAGAGTCAGATGTACTTAAACTGTTCTGTTTCTTGTCAAAAGTTCACAGAGTTATTCTCTGGTCATTTATAATTTGGGGCTAAAATAAAAGGCTCAGTTATCATTTAGCTGAACGAGAAAAGGAAAAAGTCAGCTATGTCTTAAATACTCACCATCCCTGGTAGTAAATGGACATTCTTCCCTTTTTCTCAAGTTTAGAAAATTATGGGAACACAATGAATTAAATTCATTGTGCAGCAGAAATTTGAGAACACAAATTAGAGAATTTAACTTGTCTGTTGAAGGTGTGTGTGTGTGTGTGTGTATAACAAAAGATTTTTTGTGTGGATGTATGTGCTCCAGAAATGTGTCTCTAAACTCAGAGGAAGCCTGATTGAATAACACTCAAATTCTTACGAGAACAGAGAGCAAAAGTCACTCTTAGCTTCAAGTCAGAGGTCAGCTGACCTGAAAATGTCTATGCCACAGACAGAACAGGCCCCTGACACCACCACTGTCATATAGAGACTAGAGGTGGGGGATTGGGATGAGGGGAAAGGATGCAGGCTCTGTTTTCATGGAAATGACTTCTGCCCCTAACTGACCCATCCATCAGCTTACCCATATCACCCACCTCTTTTGACTGATTGACCATTCTTGTCCTCACCAAAATGGCACAATTACTTCCATATTACAGAGAAGTCTAACCACATACCTTTCCCCTTACTGGCCTATCATCTGAGTGATACACATGCTCTTCTTTCTTGGGCTAGAAACTATTTGGCTAAGTTATAATTGCTATTTAAAGTTAACATTTTATATAACAAACTCTACCAACAGAAGATGTTTATCTTGAAATAGTTGGGAGGCCCTTTGGAATTCTAATCCTAGTTGATCTACTCTTTGCTATCATGTCAAAATGTCATTAAGTGAGTTGAAAAGAGTCCTCTGAGGTGTTTCTTTAAGAGGAAAAAAGGAAGGCTCCTGGCCACAGGGAGATACTGTGAGGATTGCCTTTTGGAAGCTATTTGCTACATCATAAACACAGTCCACATATTTAGCCCTAACCACTGCCCTGGACAAAGACCAGAGAGGGCATACCCCAGAGAAGAGGCTTTGGGAACGTACAGGGCAGGGATGTTTACATTAGGAAATTATAAGCAGATGAGTTTGTTTATCATCGTTTGTAGAACTCATCCTGGCTGAGATACAAAAGCACATTAGGAATCTGCAGAATTCCCTATGTTGTGGGCTCTGTTGCCTGGGTACCAAAACAAAAGGCAGGTTTGGTGACTGTAAACAATCAACTAAATCTAACGTTTGACATCATATAAAACTATACAGTATCCTGTGTTCCAACAAAGGCAGAAGTTGCCAAATTTTCTTTTTCTTTCTTCCTTCCTTTTTCTTTCTTTCTTCCTTCCTTTCTCTCTTTCTTTCTTTCTTTCTTTCTTTCTTTCTTTCTTTCTTTCTTTCTTTCCTTCCTTCCTTCCTTCTTTCCTTCCTTCTTTCTTTCCCTTCTTTTTTGTTTATTTTTCCTCTCTTCTTTCTTTTTTAAAAACTTATTCAGGTACTATATAAATAATATTGAGGGTCTAAAATTTAATTTCAATTGTGTGTGTGTGTGTTTTCAACAGAAAGAAAAGAAGAAAAGTTTCTTGTTTACTACAAGGACCAGTGGGTAGTAACAGGAATAATTCTAGCTGCCCTTCTATGCTTTTGTGGGCTGTGGACTTTGAGGTCTTTTCTTTTTGTATTGCTGTGGTTTCAATTCTTGGTTGCAAAGCAGACCTGGCTGCAACCATTTGACCACATGACAAATATCTTCAAGGGTACTTGGTATCATTTTTTCCAGAATCTATTAGACACAAGGGACTGGAATTTATTCCTCAGCAGCCAAGACCAGTTGTACTGATAGAGGCACAAGTTCTGAGCAGCAGCCAGGAACCCTGGACTGATGGAGACACAGTCCTGAGCAGAACTCAGGACCCATGGCCTGAAGGAGCAGCAGTCAGGACTGGTACCTTAAACTGGTAGAGGCAGAGAGTCCTGAGAATGAAGAATATTGCAGTGAGGCCCCTACAACCTGCTCACTGTGGAACTATGTGCACTCCCACTGGGAAGTGATTCCACTCTCAGCTAGTAGGAAAAGAAGGCTTGGGTAGGTGGGTTCAGTACACAGTCCTAACTCAAGAAAGGATGGAATCTATATTCTAACACCTACATTATGGAAATGGGCTCCCTATATATAAAGCAAATATTCAAAACACCATGACCAACTAAAATATAGCAGGTGTTGCCACAACACTAGGAAGAATTTCTTCCTACCTGTTTATAGGGGTGAATACAGTAGGGAATCCACTAGTTAGAACTGACTAATAACCAGGGTATGAACTCTAACTTCAAAAAATTGTGTCTGTCAGTAATAATCATCTGTTCAAGGCAAATATGAAGGCCAACATGCATGTGGTTTTACGGCACTATTAAATAGGCAGCTTTAAAAATGGAAAAGGCCTTACCCAGCTAGCATAACATTTCATCTTGGTGACATCACATAGGACTTTATACCAGATATAGCAGGACCTTCCTCAGCCAAATAGATTATAGTTCATGAAATATGCCTCTACTTATATGATGCCTTTTTCTCTATGCCCCCTCAAAAGATTCTCAAAACTATACTCTGAAATCAAACCAGCCTATAAACCAGGGGGGAAATGTTCTATGTATTTGAGTTCATAAATTTTGTAGATCAAACTGCTGTGAATTAACTACAACTGAGTCTCCTCTGAGTGCCCCCCATGAAAATATTCAGGAATTAAAACACAGATGCATTAAACTATGATCCATTTATAGTCTAAGCCATCTATTGTTTAAGCCATCGGTAAGTGAATTAGGATAACACTAGACAAATTCCTATTAGTGTCAGGAATAAGAAAGGTACATCAAATCTCCACCACTATTCAACGTTATTGTGGGGGTTGAGCTCTTGGGAAACTAAGCAAAACACAGATGATTATAGAGAAGAACGATAAAAAAGCCAGGTGATCCCAGTGCTTAGAAGGTGGAGGCAGGCAGATTTCTGAGTGTTCCAGGACAGCCTGATCTACAAATTGAGTTCTAGGCCTGCCACGGCCACATACTGAAAACTTGTGTCAAGAAAATTTTAAAAAAGAAAGAAAGAACTATCATTTTCTGATGGGATAATTATATTCTATCCACAAACCCAAGAAAAGAATAATTTTGCAAATAAGAGAATTGAAGAATATGACCATATATGAGAGGAATAAATTAATGGTTTGACAAAAGAAATGAGAGATGCCATGGGGGTAGGGAGGGTTATTCATATAGAAACAAAAATAATGAGAACCACAAACACATATTAAATAAATTAATAGTAAGTACATAAAATTTATAATACATAAAATGTAAAGCCCCCTGAGATACAAGCAAAATGACTTAAAAATTAGATATTTAACTTTGTTAAAATTATTCATGAACAAGCAGAAAATCATGCCATTGCCTAGTAATATAGATGTCAAATTCCCTTGAATCAACTCACATTTAGAATGATCCCAAAGGAAGGTTTACTTGTAGCTATGAAAAATGGTAGGGTGTATTTCTGCTGGAATAAAAAGAAAAAGATTTTTAAAATGAATTGATTCAAAACAGTGGAATCCTAAACATTATAAAATAGTTAATTAATAAATAGGATTTTAATTTTTAGGACCAAATATACAAATACAAATTAATGCTCCCCCTTTTCTTATTGGAGGGAGACACACAAAGTTAAAATAAGGAAAGTGCAGACGATACCCATGAAGTGTTGTCAAGCTCTATGTACTCATTAGGCAGAGTCTCATGCTAACCATTTCAGGACCTTGATGAAGTAAAATAAATCTTGGGAAGTGAAAATCACCAGTGTTATATCTAGAAATAGAAAAGCTGAACTTACCAATGGCAAAGAACAAGATAAATGGCTCCCAACAATTATCTCTCCTAAGTTTCCATGCTGTGATTAATTTCCAGTGAAATCCTTTCAACCACGCAATAGTAAACATCATGAATTCCTCCACCACATCTGCTACAGATCAAATGATGGTCATCAGCTGCATCATAAAACTACAACACCCTGAACTAAATCCTAAGACTGATCTAGAATATGACTATGAAAAATAATATACTACAACACAATTTGTTTCAAGTAAAGAGAAACCACAGAGGAAAAAACTTGAGATGTATTTAACATATAATTGTTTCTATATTAAAATATAAATGCTTAAGAAATCTTCTCAAGTAAGTGAAATATGAGATGATGTAGCCTTAATTTCTCATAGACATTCTAAATTGAGTAGTTGAACACCAACGTTCATTCCTGATTTTTAAAAGGGACATAGACATCAAGTTACTACCTTATGATCACAGAATAAATAAATAAATTGGCAACACTGTATACCTGTGTAAACCATCAGAGGTAGAGAATGAAAAGGCAGAGGTGAGAATCCTTGCCTAGATGGCTATTTCAACATGTTCTATGGACCTTGTCCACACAAAGAATAACAGAAGTAAGTGGTACAGCGATTTAATGTGAGGCTATAGCATCAAAGTTGCTTATAAATTACGTGAGTAGATAATTATCAGGTTTCAGAAAAATCAATAAGATCAATTGAATCGATTAAAGATTCAGCAGGTTAAGGGCAAAAACAGCTTTTCTTTGTAACAGTGAAGATGAAATCCTGTGTATGTGTAGACTGCCTCCATGGACAGCTAATGTATAACTAACATATAATACATAAGGCTAATGTATAAGGCACAGCAACGATGCCTTAAGTATATACATCCAAGACCTATGTAAAGAGAACTATAGAACTTCTCATTGTAAGAACAGTTCTCTAAGTATGAAAACTAAAAGCAAAAATAAAGCAAAGCAACAGGAAGAAGGGTGAGTATTGCCACTTCTCTCGGTTCAACAAAGACCTTATAAACAAAAACTAAATATAAAGAGAAGGGGCATCATGGTTTACTGCCTGAAATTTTGAAATGTAAAAATGTAAATTTGTTCTATTGTTATGTCTTTCTTCTTTAAAATTAATTATTTTATTTATTTACATCCTAAATAATACCCCCTCCCAGTACCCCTCCTAGAGTTGTTCACCCCATCTCCTCTCCCCTTCTCCTCTGAGAGGGAGCTTCACACTACTCCCCAGGTATCTATCCCCCTTCTCTGGAACATCAAGTCTCTACAGAATTAGGCACATCCTCTCTCAATGAGGCCACAAAAGGCAGTCTGCTACATATATGTCAGGAACCTCAGAACAGCCCCTGTATGCTCTTTGGTTGGTGGCTTAGCCTCTGGGAGTTCCCAAAGGTTCCAGTTGGACCTTTTAGTTGTCACTGTTGGTCTTCCTATAGGGTTGCCTTCCCCTTCAGCTCCTTCAATCCTTCCCCTAACTCTTCCATAGGGGTTCCCAAAATTTTCCTGAACAGAATACCAATGGCTCAGGCTCTAAGATCAACAATTGCTAAATGGTACCTCTTGAAACTAAAAAATTTCTGTAAGGCAAAGGTCACTGTCAATAGGGCAAAAGGGCAATCTACAGATTGTGAAAAGATCTTCACTAACCCTACATCCAATAGAGGGTTAATATCCAAAACAAATAAAGAACTCAAGAAGTTAGTCACCAAAAAAACCCACAAAGAACTCAATTTAAAAATGAGGTACAGAGCAAAACAAAAAAAAATTCTCAACAAAGGAATTTTGAATGACTAAGAAGCACTTAGAAAGAAACATTCAACATCCTTAGTCATTGGGGAGATGCAAATCAAAATGACCCTGAGATTCCACCTCACATCAGTCAGAATGGCTAAGATCAAAAACTCAGGTGACAACACATGCTGGTGATGATGTGAAGAAAGAAAAACACTCCTCCATTCCTGGTGGGATTGCAAGCTGGTACAACGACTCTGGGAATCAATCTGGTGTTTCCTAGAAAAAAAAAAAGTTAAAACTTTAACATGCAAGAAAAGCATAGTCAGTTGGGTGTGATGGTCACAGCACTAGGCAAGCTGAGGCAGTAGAATATTCAACAATGGTCTGGGCTGTATAGGCAAGCTCAAGGCCAGCCTGGACAACATAGTAAGGCCATGTCTCAAAATGAACAATACCATTAAACAAAATTGAAATACAATATCACAAAGAGAAATACTTGTAACATGTAACAGCTCATTGATAGTTTCACATCAGTGGGCTTAGGACAAGGGGGAAAATGAGTGCAAGAAAAAGACCAATACCACTGAAACAAAGACTCTTACATTTCTGTAATAAAATGACATGATTAACAAAAATATTTGACATTAAATAGGGACTCTAACAAAAGCAAACGTTTATAATAACTTTATTGAAAGAAATTTGCAATTTGACTTGAGTCCTGAAACAGAAGTCATGCCAAGTCATTTTGCAATTACCTGAGAGATACTTCTTGAATATATTCAACAATCATGTTCTGTCTGTGCAGAGAGAAAACAGATAACTCATAATATGAACTATCTCTAACAGCAAGTTGTTATGATACAGTATTCCCTGTATAATCCATGACCTGACGGTCTGGGAGGTATTGGAATGGAGATACATGAGTATCAGATGAACAAGATTGCTATAACGTATCACAGTGGGAAAAGAATTAATGCCATGGCAGACAGTTTACACACTGAAAGCTTGGTATCTACCTATACAGACTCAAACAAGGGATAACAAAATACGAACTTTGAACTGTTGCTCATAACAAGAGAAATGACTAGCAACAAGAAATGAGGCCCAGGCTAGGGCTGTAGCTCTGTGGTAGAGCTTGTACCTGGCAGGCAAAGTCCTTGAGCTTGATCTTACATACGGCAAAATAAAGACAAATTAAGAGAAATAAAAGCTCATTGCTGAATAAGCATAGGACACAGACAATAACATCCCAGGGGGAGGCCAGGATTAAAATGTAAAAAGGCTTGTAGGCATAGAATTTAATGCGACTTTTAAAATAATTGCTACAATTAAGATGGGTAAATGTTCCCCCAATGCCTATTTGCTAAAGGCCTGGTGGCAGGATGGTGGTGTTGGGAGGTGGTAAAACTGTATAGTGAGACTTCAGGAGATATTTAGGTCATTGGGAGCTGCCTTCAAAAGGGATTGTAGGACTCTGTGGTCTCCTCTTCTTCTGTTTCCAAACCAAGAAGTGAGTGATTTCCCCCCTACTGTACACTCCCACTGTCATGTGTCTGTCACATGCCTAAAAGCAACAGGACCAAACAAATACAAAACAGAATCCCCAAAACTATGATACGCATTAAACCTTTTGCTGTAAGCTTGTTGTCTCTGGCATTTTATTACAATCACAATAACAATTTTATTACTAGCATCTGCTGTCACCTGAATTTTTGATCTTAGCCATTCTGACTGGTGTGAGGTGGAATCTCAAGGTTGTTTTGATTTGCATTTCCCTGATGATTAAGGATGTTGAACATTTTTTTCAGGTGCTTCTCAGCCCTGTGGTATTCCTCACTTAAGAATTCTTTGTTTATATCTGTACCCGATTTTTAATGGGGCTATTTGAATTTCTGGAGTCCAGCTTCTTGAGTTCTTTGTATATATTGGATATTAGTCCCCTAGGGAACTTTCAGTATAGCATTTGAAATGCAAATAAAGAAAATATCTAAGTAAAAAAAAAAAAGAAAAGAAAAGAAAAAGAAACCTTTCTGATATGTGTAACCTCCCCCCCCCCCCCCCGCCCCAGCCTAAAATCTGGTTGATCAGGTTTGACTGTTAGCACTAAGAGAGCATCAGGGGTGGAGCCTGCCACCCTATCGTTCTGCCACTCCCACTGCTACTACCTGCCGCCTAGCTGTTCCGGAGCCAACATGTGGTCATCTGAAACTGGACTCCAAGGATGATTTGGTGGGAATGGGCCTCTCCCCCTTCTTCATAACCCCATGTCTCTGAATAGTAAAATTGAACCTTGATCAGACTAATGTCTTGGTTCCATCCTTTCTCACGCCACCTAGTTCCCTCTTTTTCTTCCAGATTCCAAGATGCCTCCCAGGCTAGAACCCAGACATGTGAGCCGCTGGCCGGCCTCAACAGATATGGTAATATTTTTGTTGCTCCTATTTGTTACTAGTGTGGGAGCAGTGTGGGAGAAATGGCATGTGTGTAGGGGTTAAAGGACATTTTTCAGGACTTGGTCCTTTCTTTCTGGGTTTCCTTACATGGGTACTCTAAATGGAAATCAAGGCAACAAGTGTTTTTACCTACAAAGTGACATCTCTGGCCCAAGTCATCTTTTTTGTCCACTCATGTATAATTTCTTGGCTACTGCTCCACCTTCTTTATTGTTTGTCCTTGGCCCACCTGTACAGTTAAGTTCCATTATCAATAGCTGGTACCAAGGTCTGGGAGGTAGGATGTCAGGGATGAGAGGGGTGATTTTAAAAAGTACTGGTGCTAGGTCTCATTTTCAGAATTCTGATTTGGTTTACCTGGGCATGTACTCATAGCATTTAACATTTCTTCAGTCTCTCCCCTAGATCATTCCAAATTGCCTGGATTTTAGAACCACAGCCCTAGATCTCACTACCTTCTTCTTTGTTGTGTAACACTTTTCAGACTATAAGAGTTACATGCTTGTTCATTTATTAGTGACTACTAACCATAAAATTTGGGTTTATGAATCACCAAAAGTATTTAACAAATGAATATGTAATAGGAAGGAAAAATCTGTGTGAGCATTCTACGTTTAAGACAGAATGGAGCCAAAACATAGTTGCTTCAAAAATAATTTGCCTGTGAATCCCCTGGAGTCTTATTTAAATGTGGATTCAGTTTCAGTTTGACTCAGAAGAGAGCTGACTTGAGACACACCACTCCTAACAAGCTACTAAGGAGCCATGGCAAGGGCCTAATGCAGCATTTGCCAGAGCCTCCTTCAAAACACGAATCCCCTGGGGCTTCTAACTGAAAGAACAGATGAAGGACTCCCACTTCAAAATTATGAGAATAGAATTTCCACGGGAGGTGTGGGAGGGTAGTAGTCCACATACACAGAAAGGATCAATAAGCTTGCCTTTGATGAGTATCTCCTGAGAACTGATTGCCCTCTTATGGATTGTCCCCTTGATCCTAATGAGAGACTCTAGCTCTGATGACTACGTTGAGTCTTAAGTCTATTTGTCAGATATAATGAGGCCCTCTTGCTTCCTGCTTCCAGGAGCTTGGAATGACTTTTTCCATCTTTTCACCTAAACACAATGCTTGTCTCTGATGGCAAGATGTTTTTCCTGGAGCCAACATAAAAGAAATCTGTTTTATAATCTGATCTACCAGACTGTACTTTAATGGCCAAATTGAGGCCATTAATATCAACAGTTATTATTGAAAGTTGTGTAATAGTTTCTGTGATTTTGTTGTGTTTAGTGATCACTTAGGTCTCTGTCACTTACTGTCTTAGTATCACTTTTCTTTTCATTCTTTAACCTCTGGAGTGTGATTTTCTTTCTCTTCTATTTAAAGTATTACCCCAAGTGTTCTCTGTGGGGCTGGCATAGTGTCATAATTTCTCTAGCCTGCTTTCATCATGAAATATTTCTCTTTCACCTTCCATTATGACAGATAGTTTTTCTGAGCAGGAACCTGTGATTTTAAGAATGTAAAATTCACCATTTGAGCCCTGTCTTGCTTTTAAGCAGTTATACTGTAAAGCCTGCCTTTGTGTGTGACTTGGTCCTTCTTTCTTACAGTGTTCAAAACACTTGGTTCTAGACAGTCAGTGTTTTACTATAATATGAAATGGGGAATTTATTTTCTGGTCCTATTTATTGGTCTTCTTAGATTGGTTCCCCTTTCTCTAGATTTGGAGATTTTTTTCTTCTATGGTTTTATTAAAAACATTTTCTATGTATTTTGCATGAAATTCTCCTCATTCTTCTGTTCCCACAATTTATAATTTTTTGCTCTTTCTTGCTTATTATGTTTCACACTTCCACCCCATTTCAGTTTGCGATGTCTTCAGTTTTTCTATATCATTGTTGATTTCTATTTTCATATCCTGAATTGACTGCACTATTTTATTGAGCTGTTTACTTGTATTTTCTTGCAAAATGTTCATATTCTCTTTGAAGTTCTTAAACTCTCTCTTTTCTGAATTTCACCTGTAATTTTCATGGTGTTCATAACTATGGGATTAGAAAATTTTGGAGGAAACAAAATGTCTTTCTTGTTGTTATTGATGATTTTTACACTAAGAGTTGCCCATATGGGGTTAAATTGTTGACTAAAATTTTATTGTTGTTCTTTTCATTTGGGTGGCCTGTCTTCTTTCAGTGGAGGGGTTCACAGTTCTTAGAAAGGTGGAGTTTATAAAGTTTGCTAGACCAAGGGGTGTCTCTTCCCAATGATGGCCGACTAGGCCATCTTCTGCTACGTATGCAGCTAGAGACACGAGCTCTGGGGGTACTGGTTAGTTCATATTGTTGTTCCACCTATAGGGTTGCAGACTCCTTCAGCTCTTGGGTACTTTCTCTAGCTCCTACATTGGGGGTCCTGTGCCCAAAGGGGAACACCAGGGACAAGAATTGGGAGTGAGTGGGTAGGGGAGTAGGGCGGGGGGAGGGTATAGGGGAATTTTGGGATAGCATTGAAATGTAAATGAAGAAAATATCTAATAAAAAATTTAAACAAACAAACAAAAAGAAACAAAAAAAGAAAGAAAGAAAGAAAGAAAGAAAGAAAGAAAGAAAGAAAGAAAGAAAGAAAGAAAGAAAAACAGACAGGGTTGTGGTGACATTGTGGCTATTTTTTCTCCTGTTAGATTGGTATTCCAGGCACCAGACTCTATCTCCAGTTTACTTTGCTGTTGTTTCAGCAAAATCTGTAGAGAACCAGAACTGATGAACATATATGGAATTTTACAGTCTGTGGTCCAGCTAGTCCAACAATGGCTGCCTACCAACAAAAAGTCCAAGAATCTAGGAGTTGTTCAGTCCACAAGACTTCATCCCTCTATGCTAAAACACTAAAGAAGTAGGCTCTACTGCCAATGAAAGAATGGATTTGACACTCAGAATGAGAGCAAGTCAAGGGCAAATGTTCCTTTCTTCCATATAGCCTACCACCAGCTATGGCCCAGATTAAAGGTGAATCTTCCCACCTCAAAAGATTCAGATTACGTTAGCAGGCAGAAAACAGCCAGAGTCTGGCATGTAGGTACCTCTGAAAAGCAAGAATATGGTGAAGAAATGTGAGAGAGAGAAGTAGAGCAGTTTGTGTACTATGGGGAGAGGTAGAACTGGAGAAAAGATAGCAGTGAGGAACAGCCTGATGTGAATAGCCTGTGCTTCCCTGTGAGACCATGGTGGTATCCAGGCTCTTGCTGCCACAGAGGACCATGTCTGGGTCTGTGCCCATGCAGCAACAGGGGTCTGTGTTGGTCTTTGGATCATGTTAACACCATAGGCCATGTAGATTTCTGTGGTCTATAATTCATGGCATCATGTTGGTGTCTGAAGGCTAAGTTGAGCTGGCCAGGCCCCTCACTGGCCACTGCATATGTGGTGCTGGCAGTGGTGTGGACATGGGAGAGCTGGCCCCACCCCTCACCTCAGGGTGCTGGAGAGTTGGCCTGTTTGTGTGAGCGCAGGGGAACTGGCCCTGCCTCTCACCAGCTGCAGTACTCAGGAGAGACGGCTGTGCCCCTTGCCTGCATGCCATGGGAGAGCTGGCCCCAGTGGCTTAGACTCAGGAGAACTGGTGTGTTGACCAACTTAACTACCACCCAGACCCAGATCTAGAGCTTTGAGTTGGCCCACCCCAACATCAACCCTATCTATGAGCTGCTGGATCACATGAAGGAGCCTGTCCTGCAAAAGCAGAGCTGCAGAATTTTCATGACTCAAAGCATCAGCCGGATACCAAAGAAGAGATCCCATGAAGATCCAATATTGATGGTGTAATAGATGCCAGAGGCCTTGAACCAGACCTATGATTCATTGTAATAACCATTTGCAAGTAAAGCTGTTTGGGCAAAGGGGTATACTCTCTGTCACACCACAAAACACTGCAGCTTCCATGGAGAGATGCTTTATTTTATTCTTTTAAGTTTAATTTCATAGGGGGGGGTGCTGAGGATTACGAGGGTGGAGGGAAGATATGGAGGCACTAGGAGATGAGTGGGATTTGGATGCATGGCTTGAAACTCACAAAGAATAAATTAAAAAGGTTTTGAAAAAAAGACCTGCATTCAAAATGGGAAAAGCCATTTCAAATAATTTAACGAAAAAAAAAAAAAATCACTCACAGGTATGTCCAGCCTTGGGTTTTTAGTTCATTTCAGATGTAGTCAAGGTGACAACCAAGAATAGCCATTGCAGTCACTATCCAAGGGTTGATCTACTCATAATAGAGTAGCAGGTGACTGCAAATTAAATGCTTAATAAGTACCAATTGTTTAGGGAGCAAAGGAACCCTGAGAGTACAGCATACACTAATATGGTAGATATTGTGGGTGCCATGAAAAAGGAAAAAAAAGTCAAAGAAAGTAGTCATGGTGGAACTCATGGTTAGCTTTAGGTTTTGAAATGGGAAGCAGAGGAGAGACACATAGATAGGAGTGGGAGGAAGAGAGGCGAAGGAAAATACGGCAAGGAGATTTCCAAATCGTGGTTAATGGTAGACTAAAAAGGCGGAGGAAATGTTATGTACTAGATATTATAAACTGGGTCAGCCTCTGGGCTTTGGGAGATGTAATGTAAAGACATAGGGTACAGTAAAAGAGGAAAAAGAACAGGAGAATGTACAGAACTGTAACAGAGCAGACAAGAGGAGGCAGGATGTGGCTACACTGAATTGGGTAAGATAATGAGATCATTCCCCAAATGTTGCTTAGTCTCTCGGTGGAGCCATGCTACTGTCTTCCTCCTGCTGGTCCAGGCCATACTCCATGTTGATTCTTACCAATCTTGTTCTCTTATGGAGTCTCAGCTCTATTTCTGTGTGGAGTTTACTTGGGAGCCACTTGGCTCTGCTCTGTTATCAGGGGATACCTGAGTCAAACTTTGCTAATAGCAGTTTCTTTGATCCCACAGAGCCAGCACCAGGAGTGGCTATCCAGTGCCTAAAACACTGTTCAGAGCTTGTGCTTAGCTCCAGAAGTTTGGTGTTCCAGGAGGAGGTGCTAGTGGTGGTCCTGGCAGGATTCACTAGAGACCTCCCTATAAAATCCTTAGTGCAGCTTTTGTAGACTTCTGGGGAGAGATCTTTTAATTCAGTTTGCAGTCTACTTCTGGATTCTGCCAGATTCTGCAGCTGTAGCAGCCACTGGACTGGCTGAATACTTCCTGGGTAAAGCATATAACAGAATCTTCATAGGGAAGCCCCATTGTCCCTCTCCATGACAAGCCTTTGCTCTCTTGCCTCTGAAAGTCTGTGTGTCCATATCACCAAGACAGACGTGCTAAAACTAAGAGCCAATATCCTGAGTAGGATTGCCTGGACTCCTGAACAGAAGAAGAATGACTTGGGTCCATTTCAGATTCTCAGAGAGCTGCAGGGGGTGCACGCAGGAAGTGGAAGGGGCTGTCCAAAGAGGAAACAGAAGTAAAGGTATTCCATGTACATTTGTGCCTGCAGATGGAAGGTCTAACCTGGGGGAAGCTTTCCACATTGCTAACAATGACATTCTTGAGCAGGGAGGGCAACAGCATTTGGGGGCCTTTAGGCAATTCTTTTTCTTTGAAGATTAATTGTTTTATTTGGTCAAAGTTTAAAAGAAGATGCTCTTGATGCCACAAGCCTCTCCAATTACCAATGCTTAATTAGAAAACAATGTAGCATCTTTGTAAAATCATTTTAGATCTATGGGTATCTTAAGAATTCTTCAAAACATGCACCTCTCTAATAAATAGCAGGTTAACTCCCAAAATTGTGGCCTTCAATATTAATGCCAAGTAGACAGCTACAAGAGTAAACAGTGCACACTGAGCATGGAGCGTCTCTACCAGTGCTCCTCTTCTGGCCTCTCAAGTCCCAACTGACCCTCGGCATCTCTGAAATACCTCCCACTCTCACTGAATCCATTCTGAATAAAAGGCTGGCCTTCCCAAGTACCAGGGACACCCTCAAAAACCAGAAAGAGTAGAAACACCCTACAACTTTTTTGATACCCCACCCCTAGCTGAAGGCAACCTGACAATCAGTGGCTGCTGAAGAGGAAAAGTCTGCTTCGGTTATCCAGTCCCAAGTGATCAACCCTAAACACATGCACATATGGGAACACTAAGTAGACTCAGTAGAATATGTATATGATGTATATGTAGACATATATGTATACGTGTATCTGCATGTGTATATGTCAGATATATGACATATATAGTCATCAATTTGAGAGTGAGTTGGAGTTGAGTGAGAGCATGAGAGGAGTTGGAAGGGAGTAGTGAAAGTTTTGCTTTCTATTGTATTTTATTTATTCACTTTTCATCTAAGTCACAGCCCCCACCTCCCTCCTCTCCTCCCGTTATGAATCTCTCCTCTCATTGCCCTCTCCCCTTCTCCTCAGAGAAGGGGAATCCACCCTGGGATACCACCCTACCCTAGGATATCAAGTTGCAGCAGGACTAAGGTCATCCTCCTCCACTAAGGCCCAACTAGGCAAGCCTGCTAGGGGAAGGAGATCCAATGGCAGGGACCAGAGTCAGACACAACCCCACTTCAACTGTTAGGGGACCCACATGAAGGCCAAGCTTCACATCTGCTACAAATTAAAAACCCAGTTATGGTGTGTGAATATGTTTTTGTTTTAATCCCAGGTGTGGAATATGGGGCTGCTTCAGATTGCCCACAGCTGTTAACTATGATTGTGTTGTGCTCTGGTGCTGTGTGATTTTTGACAGTTGCAGATAGTTTAATTCGGGAGGACTCTAGAGAGGATGTAAATGTGGAAAGCCCTGAGACGGTGCAGCTCCTCACTGCTGTTGCTGGTTCCTGCTACTGCTTATCTTTAATGACCTATCTATCTATCTATCTACATCCCAAATGCTGTCCCTTCCAGGTTCCCACTAAAGAGTTACTCCCCTCCCCCTCATTTTCTTCCCCTTCACCTCTGAGAGGGCAACTCCCATATCCCTCCAACCTGGTGCATCAAGTCTCTGCAGGATTAGGTATATCCTCTCCCCCTGAGGCCAGAAATGACAGCCCTCTGTTACATATGTGTAGGGGCCTCAGCCCAGCCTGTATATGCTCTTTGGTTGTTGGTACAGTCTCTGGGAACTCCCAGGAGTCCAGGTTAGTTGATACTGTTCGTCTTCCCATTTCCTTGAGAGCCTTCAACCCTTTCCCTACGTCTTCCATAGGGGATTCTGAACTTTGTCCAGTGTTTGTCTGTAGGGTATCTACATCTGTCTCAGTCAGCTCCTGGGTAGATCCTCTCAAAGGGCTGCTCTACTAGGCTCCTGTCTATAAGCACAAAATGGTAATGGAAAGCAGAGGGAGGGAGGGACCTGGGCAGAAGAAGGGAGGTCAAAGGAGTTAGAGGACAGGATCAGTCATGGGGAGAGACAGGAAAAAGTCCCAGAGGGCCAGTAGAATAAATGGAAATATGCAACTGTTGGGGAGTGAGATGGGGTTGGGGGTTTCTCTAGGAAGTCCCAGAGACCTGGGATGAGGGAAGCTCCCAGGAGTTAATGCAGGTGACCTTAGCAGAAATGCTCAACAGTGGGGATAAGGAACCTGAAGAGACCACTTCCAATAGCAGACAGGACCCGCCCAGTGGAGGGATGGGGACACCAACCCACCTACAAAACTTTTGATCCAAAATAGGTCCTGTCCAAAAGAAATGCAGGGGCACAGATGGAGCAGAGACTGAAGGAATGGCCAACCAATGATTGATTGAGACCAGGCACCAATCGCTCACACTATTAATGAAGCTACTACTGCTTTTCATGTTGCTGGATTGCTGGTTTGCTTGTTTGCTGCATTGTCCGATATTCTGATGACAAAGATTGGACTTGCTCTAAGAGACCAAATGTCCCTAATCAGCAGAGACCCCTTTCCCCTCTAAATTTCTTTCTCTCCTACCTAGTGTTGGGCGGGGGAGGGGGATGTTGGAAGGGATTAGGATGAAGTAAGGCTTAGAAGAGAGGTAGAGATATAAGAATCCAATAATGTAGGATTTAGAAATATGCCAACAGAGGGGGTAGAAATTATATAAAAGTTATGCATGAAATTCTCAAAAGAAATAAAAATGTAAAATCTAAAATCAAGATAAATATTGTGTTTACTGCATAATGAGTCATTCACTCCAGCCTCCAAGTACCACGCGTAATGGTCAGAGAAAAGGCAGGTGCTGTTCTGGTATGGTAGACATCATTATCACATGCTATCTGGAGTGTGTAGAGAGGCTTCTTGGCTCCTCTTGAATCCTGGAATTGTGTTTCCAACAGGCTTTCAGCAGCTATGGCTCTGGATCACCTGTCTGGTGACCAGAAGCCTGGATCCAACATCGTGTGCCTCCCCAGATAATGAGGTCAAATGAGCCAGACCTGCCAGGTCCCTGATAACTGGCTCATTAACATCTCCAAATGATAGCACTTTGATTAAACTTCACATCTCTGCCTGTTCCCCATCTTATTCCTTCTAAAATTAGAGCTGGTATTTTGCTAATCATGCCCTTGCTTAAACTTTTAGGCTGGTTCACAGGCAATGGAAGATCATGATGTTCCTTGAATATTATCCCCAAGGACAGAGTTTTCTGGGTCGTAAAACTTTAGGTTTTCACTCAAACCTCCCTTGGAATACACATGGATGCTTAATGCTGACAAAATATCACATACAGAATAAGCTTTGGACATCAGAACTCTGAGCTTTTATAGGATCCTGCCTCTGAATGGGATGCATAACATTTGCTTTGTTAGCATGGCACTGCAGTTTTCCTTTTAGCAAAAGGAAAGAGTGTCCACTCCTGAAACCAGAAGAAAGAACAAAAGTACCATCATGATTATTACTCCCACCCCCCAGTGTTCTATTCCACAGCATCGCTTTATTTGAAACTTTCAGCTACCAAAGTCAATTTCTCCTATTTTGATTTGAGAACTCAAGATATAAAATCACATAAGACCCTGAACCTAGGAAGTGAAGTTCTTGTCAGAAGAGAGTTATCTCTAGAGCCCCATGAAAACTGAGTCACAGAAAGCCAAAGGGCAGACCCCTGAAAATCTGATGGCAAGTGAAGGAAGCTGAGCACAGGATGCCAGTGGCAGCCAGGAGACTCTCAAAATGAACATTTATATATTGCGGTCCAGGCGCTGGCCCTTGGTTACCTACAAAAGGACCATGATGAGTCTGCAAAGGTTATATCAGGGGATGAGAAGAGAGAAAATGAAGGCAGTGTGGGTTAGTGGACTTGAGGTCTTACAGATAATATTAATGTGAACATATATGTGGATTTTGAAGCTCACAGAACGGAAGGAGTAATGCTGAACTTGAAGCTGAGAGCCATAACCATTGTCTTCCTGTGTATGCACACTATGAACGAGGTCACCTAAGATATAGGTGGGACTCAGAAAGAGAGAGAGGAAGGTCATGAGGAGCTGAAACCTATGCAGCTGGGTCCTAGAAACCAGGCTGAGGCCAGTGAGGGAATGAAGAAAGAACATACACACAGACAAACATACAAAGAAGCTGGGATTAGGTGGGGTCAAGCATTCTAATGGAAACATACTAGTAGCAGTCTGGAAACTCAATATTTTTATTTTGTACACTTAAATATAAGAGGTGAGTTATATTGTCCACAGCTGAACATGAAGGACACGAACTAGCTAATCCCAGGAGGCATTCTTTATCAGGGAGCAGTCTCAGGTTCCAATCATCTGAGTGAAAGAATTTGTGGTCAGTAGTTTCTGCACGCACTGGTTTTAGCTAAAGGTCAATCATTTGTCAGCACTCATACTTGGACTATAAGAAGGATTTTGCCATCCCTCAAGCCTGACCAGAGGAAGGCTTTTTTTTTCCATAAATTTGGAAGAAACAACCAAAAGTTTAGAAGTGAAATTGACTAGGAAGAGACAGGAATGATACAGTCTGAATGACTGGGATCTTTAGTTAATATAGTAAAGGTATTATCTATCTGGGGTGTCAACTGTCCTGTTACTTCTTACTTCCCACCCTCTGACCTAAAACTAGAACTGGTAAAAACTTTAAAAAGATGTTTAGAAGTTGGGTCTGTGTCTTCCTCCCAGCCTCAGGCTCCCAGCAATAAATCTCAGACTCAAAATATATTTACAAATACTTTGACCATATTTGCAGGTATCTGCCCTTTTTGCCCACTTGAGTAGAAGAGAGTCTTCAGCCTACACGTGGACCTGCCAGCATTCTATCTGAAGTACGGTAGCCTGAGCTCCCCTCTCAGTTATCAATGGCTGGCAAAAAGTCTCCTTTGAGTTCCAATACTGAGTTCCTAAACTGCATAATGGCATACATTGACACTCATCTTCCTCCTGTCCCTTAAACCCAGCTTTCTCTCCACTTTTGTCTCTTACTAATGACCTTGAAAAACTGCTAATAAGCTAAACATACAACAACAAAACAACTAAATAAAAGATTACACATTCCTGCTTTGGAGTACCAAGAGGCAAATTTTTAAAGGGCAAAATTTTAAAGTTCTGTGTGGTGATCTCAGTAGGGGTAAAGGAAGAGGGAAATTAGGAATTTAGGCATTAGGAAAATTCATACTCTGTGTGTGTGTTTGAGCTCATGCACATGTGGTGTATGGTGTGTGTGTGTTAAGGTAGGAAGAGAGAATATTTTGCAGTGATAGTTCTAGAATTCTTTAATGTTGTACAACCATTTCTATGCATTATATTGATCATCAAAGATACACGAACCGGTCTAGAAGTGAGTCTGTGTGGAGCTGCATGAGCTCTGGTGAGCATTAGCGTTTTATTAACTTTGGCTCTGGGCCTGATAGAAGCAGGCAGCAAATGTTTGTTTACTCATTGAAGACCCATTGTTTGGGGCCAGGAGGATGGAAGCAATTTGTGAAATCGCTCAGCAGAAACTGGAGAATGTTGTCAATGAGTTGGAAAATTGTTCTGAACAATGTGTGATGAAGGTTATGGCTGGGCTGAAGCTGAGACATCCGATCCCCCATTAGCAGTCTTCTGATTGCAAAGGAGAGGAAAGTATTAAAGTAGAGAAGCAGCCAGTTTGCCTACTCTTACATGGAGAATTTAAAGGTCACACGCAAGTAACTGCAGATTATAAACTATTGTGCCTGAAACCTACTTTATAAGGTTTTCTGAAAAGCAAATTCAGTTTTAGTTTGAAGTACTAAAAGGTGAAGATTTATAATTTTCCTATTTTGTTTTTATAATTTTCTGCTCAAAGGCCAGGTGTGCAATGTTCTCACCTAATCACTCAAAAACTGCTCAGGTTGACGCCAATGACTTCACTTCCCATTAGCTGCCTGTCTAAATATATCTCAGAACAACGTGCCGCAGACAAGTTCAGTGTGAAAGCCTTTTCCCCTCAGTACGAACACAACCTTTCAAATAGTGTGAATGAGCTGCACTTGGGAATTTATTCCCTGGCCGCGTGACTTTTCTGAGTCAAGGACACTGTGCTCAGTCGTCCTGGCTGGAGTCTCAAGGGGGATGAAAAAGATCAGTCCTTGACAAAAAAAGAGATTTATCCCCTCAAGCCAGTCCCTAGCACATTTTTTCCCTAAACCATTCAACCCAGCAGGCTGGGTCCTCTCTTCCATGGGACTCCTGTTTTGTCTACAAGGACTGGATTCTTCAGTCAAGGTCATTACCCAAATTCTCTATGAAATTAACTAAAATATTTTTTAAAGAAACAGATGAAATGGTATTCCAGAAAAGCAAGTCTAGATTGTATTTGAAGAGAGAGACAGAGAAACAGAGATAGAGAGAGACAGAGAAAGAATGTGTGTGCATGAACACTCACACACCACATACACACACACACACACACACTTACTCACACACCATGGGCATTTTGCATTATAAGAGCATATGAAAAACAATTAAATCCAATTCCCTACTTTCAAATCAAATCCAATTCACAATTTTCCAGTATGTGATGTGACCATCCAGGGCCAAAATGTTGTTTTGTGATTAATTTAATGCTAGACAAAATGGATGTACTCTTTTGGTGATATTCAAAGCATGTTTATATGAACTGGAGCATTGATTCGATGGTCTACAGCACTTACTGTTCTTACAGAGAACCTGGGTTCAGTTCCCAGCACCTACATGGAGATTCATAACAGTCTATGATCCAGTTTCAGGGGATCTGACACCCTCGTCTGACTTTCATGGGTGCTAGGCATGTAGCACACATGCATACAAAAAATAAATAAATCTTTAAACATAATTATATACAAGAGTATGGAATGTTTATGTAGCATACTTTAATTTAAATTGCAAGTTCTTGGTATTTATCTGGGTTAGGTTTTTTTAATTTATTGCATACTAAAACTTAAATATTAATTTACTCATTTGACAAATATTTAATTCTTATTATATTCTGGGTAGTGCTCAGGTGCTGAGGAAGGTCATGGAACAAAATGGAGATGTTTGAGAAAAGAAAAACTATAAGCTGACTTACCATACTAAATGGCTGGTCTAGTTGCTGTTTTAAAAATAGACCATGAGAAGGTAGGAAGCAGGCAAAGGTGGAAGCAGGAAACCCAGTTAGAAGGCTCTTGCTATAAAGATAAGCATGGTGGTGTGGATCAACGTGGTTGGTTGGATTAATATTAGTTAATCAATTAATAGGTACAACTATATGAGAAATTTATTGGAGCTGTTTGCAAAATATTTTATTTCAGCAACTAAAAGTACAATGATGTCATTAATTGAAAAGGAGAAAAATCAAAGATGAGGACAGGGGTTCAAAAATAAAATCTAGAATTCTGCTTAGGGCATTCCGTGCCCTCAAGCTCTGTAAGACAAGCAGGAGTGATATAAATATCCACAGATGGGCCTAGGAATTCGGAGTTCAGCGGAAGTGCTGGAGATTTTCTAAGCTGGACTTGGAAGTTGGACTTGAGAGGCTTATTTTTAGATCGCCACCCACATGGACTGTAAGAAAGCATTTCTCTGAGTGCCGGTAACTATCGCACTGTCTTAATTTGAAGCACTTCTCATTTATTTGACACCAGCTGCTTTCCCGAGTTCTGAGGGCACGGAAATAGGCGTGGTCCTTCTCTGTGACTAAATCCAGAGGTAGAGACAGAAGACAAACACTCTTTAGCACTATAAATCCTGCGTAAGCCTGCCAGAGCTGCTAATGAACACAGAGATGCAGATAGCAATAACTAAACACAGGAAGGGCAGGGAGAGTGTTTGAGAAGTGTCTTGAGGATTAAAAGTTGCCTCCGGGGAGTATAAATAGACATACATGAAGCAAAGAAGAGAAATCCTGGGAGTTGTAGCTCAGGAAGTTAAGTAGAAACACTACAGAAGGGAAAGATGGAAGGTGTGAGGGGCATGGCCAAGGCTGAATGAGTTAAGTCTCTCTGAGGCCACCTAAAGAAAGAGGGAACACACTTAGAACTGATGCTTAAGAACTCAGGTAGGTGCTGCATGGGTCTTGCTCTACTTTGCTAAAATGCTAATCTCCTGGCTGCAGTGGAGGTGACCCTGCTGTCTGGGGATGAGTAACAGGTGCCAGGAGGTGACCTTGGTTTGAAAGTGTGCCCTTTGTCATTTTTCTTCAGCTCCTGAGCTCTGCCAGCTGTGCGCTGTGCATAGAGATGGCACCTATCTGAGAAAAGAGAGTCACAGGCAGCACAGAAAAGCTTTAACTCAGCCAGGCCTGGTGAGTTGTTCCAAGGAGGTTTCTCCTTCCCGGGAGACTGGACAGGGAATGAAGCATCTACACATCTCAGCCAGCAAAAAGGCAGAACAGCCTGACAGCCTGGGCAAAAAAAATGCTGACAGAGATATATCACAGGTCCTATCAGGTCCTTGCCCAATTAAGTCATGCTTGAAATGGTGACTTCTGTGCAGTCTCAATCTTCAAGAGTTAAAAAACAACATTTTTACTTAAGATATTTCAGAAGTATGGAATGTCTATGGATGCTCATCACGTCTGAACAAAGTGTAGCAAACCTCTAGCAAGGATCAAAATAAAATGCATGTGACTGGGGGAGAGATCTCCAGGGGAAAATCTATGGTTATAAGAGAGGATGCTCTGGCAGTTATGGTGGCACATATTGGTAGGAGATGGTAAAGGGAAAGAGGCAGAATGGTCTCAAATTTTAGTCCCACCTAAGCTATTCCCTTAGCTGGGGATGCAACTCAATGGTTGCACATGTGAAGCTTTGAGTTCAATCTTCAATGCTACCATAAAACAATAACAAGAAGAAAAGAGGCCTTTCCCCTCTTCTGTGCTCCACAGGAGCCATTTGTTTTTGCTAAATTTCAGCCTTTGCCCTATATGTGATGTTGTATGATGTGGCCCACATTGTATCCCACAGCCTATCTAGGGATAGATGGGACTTGTGAGCATGGCAGGGTTTGAGAAGTATAGAATGATGGCCATGGAGGTGATTTTTCAGAGGGAAGAAAAATGCTCTTCCAAGGTGTCTTTCACAACTGCTTTTCAGGGTGTTTATAATAATATAGTTTGTTCTCCCTTTTTCCTGTTTATTCCTTCCTACCTGTCTTTAAGGAAACAATAGCTAAACAATTTGTAGTCTCTTTTACAAGGCAAAATCTTGACTTAGCCTGTTTTGGTTTTTAGGGAGAAAGAAGGATTAAAGAAACTAGTATCCAGGTGATAAAATAAAAAGGCCATAAACAACTCTGTGTGTGTGTGTATGTGAGAGAGAGAGAGAGAGAGAGAGAGAGAGAGAGAGAGAGAGAGAAAGAGAGAGAGAGAGAATATTCCATATGACAGACAGTCCTGTTTGAGTCTTATGGTCTAGGGATAATAGAAGTCCAAATGTCTCAACTATATAATTTATAGAAAGCTGGGTGCCCTTAACAAGGACAACGTAATTCTGAGGGTACTCGGGCAGCATGGCTGCTCCTTTATTGAAGAGAGTGCTTTGAATAAAGTGTTTTGTTGATAGCATCACTGGCCCTGCGAATAATGAACCTGGTCCACACCATGCAAAACCAGCCATGGGTTCAGTCACCAAACAAGCTACCTTACCCACAGTCCTCAGATATGAGATCAAACTTTTAAAGTGTTATGAAAGTTGTCTTAGTTAGGGATTTACTGCTGTGAACAGACACCATGACCAAGGCAAGTCTTATAAAAGAAAACATTTAATTGGGGCTGGCTTAGTTCAGAGGTTTAGTCCATTATAAACAAGGCAGGAACATAGCAGCATCCTGACAGGCATGGTACAGGAGGAGCTGAGAGTTCTACATCTTCATCTGAAGGCTGCTAGCAGAAGACTGACTTCCAGGCAGCTAGGATGAGGGTCTTAAGCCCATGCCCCTAGTGACACACCTACTCGAACAATGCAACACCTCCTAATAGTGCCATTCCCTGGGCTAAGCACATGCAAAACATTACAAGAGGTAATAGAAAGTTATATCTCAGCTCTCCGTACCCAAATCCCGACAGGAGAAAACTGGTCTCCTAGGAGTGCTGACACACCTGAGAGCACAGGTGAGATCACTACTTCTCAAATTCCTGAACCAAAAGGGACTCACCCAGAGCCATCAGGACTCAGGAACTGAGGAGCAGTCAGAGACAGAATCTTTCCAGTTTCCATCTGTGCCCCAGAGCTGACCCTGCCACAACTTTCCATACCCAAATCCCACCAGGAGAGAGCTGGACTCCCAGGAGTACTGACAGACAGGCTTACAGGAGGGACAAGCCACAGTCAGAGACAACAAGACCAGCTAACACCAGAGATAACCATATGACAACAGGCAAGTGCAAGAACATAGGCAACAGAAACCAAGGCTATTTGGCATCATCAGCACCCAGTTCTCCCATCACTGCAATCCCTGGTTACCTCAACACACCAGAAAAGCAAGACTCTGATTTAAAATCACATCTCATAATGATTATAGAGGAATTTAAGAAAGACATAAATAACTTCCTTAAAGAAATACAGAACTCGGGTAAACAAGTAGAAGCCCTTCAAGAGGAAACACACAAATCCCTTAAAGAATTACAGGAAAGTACAACCAAACAGGTGAAGAAATTGAATAAAACCATCCTGGATCTAAAAATTGAAGTAGAAACAATAAAGAAATCACAAAGGGAGACAACCCTGGAGATAGAAATCACAGGAAAGAGATCAAGAGTCAGAGATGAAAGCATTACCAACAGAATGCAAGAGATAGAAGAGAGAATCTCAGGTGCAGAAGATACAATAGAAAACATTGACACAACAGTCAAAGAAAATGCAAGATGCAAAAAAAGCTCCTAACCCCAAACATCCAGGAAATTCAGGACACAATGAGAAGACCAAACCTAAGGATAATAGGTATAGAAGAGAAAAAAAGATTCCCAACTTAAAGGGTCAGTAAATACCTTTAACAAAATTATAGAAGAAAACTTCCCTAACCTAAAGAAAGAGATGCCCATAAACATACAAGAATGCCTACAGGACTCCAAACAGATTGAACCAGAAAAGAAATTCCTCCGATTACATAATAGTCAAAACACCAAATTCACAAAACAAAGAAAGAATATTAAAAGCAGTAAGGGAAAAAAGATTTCAAGTAGCATATAAAGGCAGGCCTACCAGATTTACACCACACTTCTCACCAGAAACTATGAAAGCTAGAAGATCCTGGGCAGATGTCATATAGACCCTAAGAGAACACAAATGTCAGTCAAAGCTACTATATTCAGCAAAACTCTCAATTACCATAAATGGAGAAACTAATATATTCCATGGCAAAACCAAGTTTATACAATATCTCTCCACAAATTCAGTCCTACAAAGGATAATAGATGGAAAACTACAACACAAGGAGGGAAACTATACCCTTGAAATAGCAAGAAAGTAATCTTCATTCAACAAATCTAAAAGAAGACAGCCACACAAACATAATTCCACCTCTAATAAGAAAAAGAACAGGAAGTAACAATCACTATTCCTTAATATCTCTTAAATTCAATGGATTCAATTCCCCCAATAAAAAGACATAGACTAACAGACTGGATATGTAAACAGGACCCAGCATTTTGTTACATACAGAATCTTTACCAATCCTACATCCAATAGAGGGCTAATATCCAATATATACAAAGAACTCAAGAAGTTAGACTCCAGAGAACCAAATAACCCTATTTTAAAATGGGGAACAGAGCTAAACAGAGAATTCTCAACTGAGGAAACTTAAATGTCCAAGAAGCACCTAAAGAAATGTTCAACATCCTTAGTCATTAGGGAAATGTAAATTAAAACAACCCTGAGATTCTACCTCACAACAGTCAGAATGGCTAAGATCAAAAAACTCAGGAGACAGCAGATGAGGGTGAGGATGTGAAGGTAGAGGAACAGTACTCCATTGTTTGTGGGATTGCAAGCTGATACAACCACTGTGAAAATCAGTCTGGCAGTTCCTCAGAAAATTGGATATAGTACTACCTGAGAATCCAGCTATACCACTCCTGGGCATATACCTAAAAGATGCTTCAACATGTAAAAAGGACACATGCTCCACTATGTTCATAGCAGCCATATTTATAATTGCCAGAAGCTGGAAAGAACCCTGATGTCCCTCAACAGAGGAATGGATACAGAAAATGTAGTACATTTACACAATAGAGTATTACTCAGCTATTAAAAACAATGATGTCACAAAATTTGCAGGCAAATGGATGGATCTAGAAAATATTCTGAGTGAGGTAACCCAATCACAAAAACATACACATGGTATGTACTCGCTGATAAGTGGGTATTAGGCAAAGAGAGTGGAATACCCACCATACAACTCACAGACCACATGAAGCTCAAGAGGAAGGAAGAACAAATAGTGGACGCTTCAGTCCTACTTAGAAGGGGGAACAATATAATCAAAGGAAGTAGAGGGTGGGAAGGACTTGGGAGGAAGAGGGGATGGGGACAGGAAAAAGAGGGACAGAATCAGGTATGGTAGGAGATGGAGGAGATGGACAGAGGATCAGGAAATTGAATAGAGGTGTGTAGCAATGGGGGATGTGGAACTGGGGGTAGCAATCAAAAAGTCCCAGATGCCAAGAAAGCAAGAGCCTCCCAGGACCCCACGGGGATGACATTAGCTGAAATACCCACAAAGGGGAGAAAGAACCTGTCAAGATCATAGGTTAGGCATGCCTCCTGGCTGGTTGAGGGATAAAACGACCCATCCATCTCCAAAATTTTAACCCAGAATTGCTCTTCTCTAAAGGAAATACAGGGACAAAGAACAACCATGAATCCTCATCGCAGCCAGCAGCACACTTACTACTACCCCTAGTGCTTACTCTGACAGTCAGCTGCCAATGTCATCGCTCATCTGAGATCCAGAAGCCCTGATGCTCAAGGATGAGCTGCCCAACTCTGGGTGACTGAGTCCATAGCAAAAGACCAACATATAGAATAAAATAAAATTAAAACCTAGTAGCTGAGACCTTCAGCTAGTAACACCACAGCTTATTCCTCTGTACTTCTCCACACTTTTCAAATGGCCAACCACCATTTCTTTCAGGTAAAATACATACCAAATCCCTTTCAAATGCTTTTGGACTTCAAGGGGCTGATACAATAGCTCAAACTGCTGCTTAGGATGAGTTCTAGTACCAGAACCCACATAAAAACACAACCCATATTCCTATAGCTCAGAGGACAGCAAGATAGAGGGAGCCGACAGAGCTTGAAAGGCAGAGGACCAGGGAGTTTAGGAAGAGATTGGATCTTGTAGATATGACAGAGAAAGTATACTCATGAAACCCTCGCTACCTGAATGATAATGGTACCAACAGCCATGTCAGTGTGGATGGGGAAAGCCTCACCTCTAGCTAAAGAGCCATAGAAATTAACAACTGCTGAGTGAAGAATCAGTCTCTCCGAGAAATGAGCCCTCTGATTGTTTATCCAAAAGCAGATGGTATATTCTTAAAACATACATAAAAGCAACACTAAACAAACTCAGTAGGTGTATTTTATATGTGTTCATATATATGTGAGTGTGTTGATAATAATTGTTGAAGGAAAAAGACCATGAATTTGAGAGGGGACAGAAAAAGGATATATGGGAGGGCATGGAGGAAGGAGGGTGAATGATATAATTATATTTTAACTATAAATAAAATCATTCTCAAAATGTTTATCACTGTGAGTATTTTCTCTGCATGTATGTCTATGTACCATGTGTGTGCCTAGTATCTGAAGAGGCATTAGATTCCCCTAGAACAATATTCTCTACCTCTCTGATGGTCCTATCCTTTAATACAGTTCCTCATGTTGTGGTGACTCCCCCCGCCCCACCATAAAATTACTTTCATTGCTACTTCACAACTGTTGGTTTGGTATTGTTATGAATCATAATGTAAATATCTGATACTCAGGATATCTGATATATGACCCCTCTGAAAGGGTTGTTTGACAGCCACCCCAAAAGGGATCTCAATCCATAGACTGAGAACTGCTGCCCTAGAACTCAAGTTATAGACAGCTGTGAGCTGCTAATGAGTGCTGAGAACCAAACTTGGTGTCCTCTATAAGAGCATTCAGAGCTCTTAACTGCTGAGCCATTTCTTCAACCTCGCACAATAAATGTTTTTAAAAGTGAATGGAGAGGACCAGTGTACAAGATTTTCCTCTGTCCGACACACACACGCACACATAAGCACACACACACAGACATACACACACACACCATGGCATATTCTCTGTGTGTATGTGTGTGTGTGTGTGTGTGCATATGTGTGCATTATTAGTAATATACAAATATAAATGTTCTGGATTAAAACAAAATCCAGGTTCCTTGCATGAAACATGTAAGGCAACATGTAGACAGATGACATTGATACTGAGAATCAGGGAGCATATTTCAGGCTTTGTGCATCAGTATCTCTCCCAATCACTCAGCCAGACCTTGTCAGAATGCAGCCACAAGCAACACGCAATGACTAAGGACGTGTTTTAATAAAACCTCATTTATAAACATGGGCACAAAACAATGTCACCCCTGAGGGTAAGATAATATGTCACATGGTGATTGGTCCTGCGTGTGCTTGACAGGAGCCTGGGGAACTAAAGCAGACAGAAGGGATGATACACCGATCCATTCCACAGTTCTCACACACTGACTGTTTCAGTCAGTATTTTTTTGAAAATGTTAGGAAAAAATGTTGCTCCCTCAAAACTTTAAATAGGTTTAAAAGTAGTCTATAAGTTAAAGGAAATTGAAGTTAAAGTTAAAGGGAGCTGTCTGGGTAGGTGAGTCACTGCCTGCAAAGTCCAATGGCTGAAAGTCTTTAAACTCTCAGAAACTGAATTTTCCTTCTTAAACATGACCATTTCACATTAGATGCAACTAGTGTGGTTTTTATCCTGGAACTGCCTCAAAGATGAGCTCCAAACCTAATGGAGAATTAGTAAAGTATATCCTGATATACTTGGCTTTCAAGATTTTCTATGTTGCACACTTCCCACAAGCAGGTTACCTCTGCATTACTTCATGCCACAGCTTTCCAATGGTAGCTTCAATGAGTTGGGCCTGAAGGAACCAGGATTCTTCATGGTTAAAGAGATTTAAGCATGTAAATAATAAGAGCGAGCCCTAATATGTTTGGGAATAGGAGTCAGTCAATTTAATCACAGCTGTCCAGCCCATCTTTATCAAAAGAGGAAGAATGAACACTGAAAGAAACAGAACCTTCTTCTGGGAGTCATAACTGGGAGAAGTCAATAGTATATATGTTGGAGCCTTTTAAAGCAAAATTAGGCTTGATATTAGTTAAAGTTAATTTCCCATAAAGGCCTAAAACTAGGAACTAAGGTCAGAGGACTAGTTGCTGAAGAGAGTATAAAGGAAGACCCAGGTGTCAACTCCAACCACCACCTGGGAGCCAAGTATTTAAATACATGTATTTGAGGGGTGGGTACTTCAGACTCAAGCACATGGTAATAGTCTGAGACAAGCTTTTGGTTTTGATAGTTTTCTTGGACTTTTGTTGGTTGGGAATTAACTCTTTTTGCTTACAGTTTGGGTGTGTGAGGTGCGTGCATACGTGTGTGTGTGTGTGTGTGTGTAAGTTGTATATTTTAAAAAAAAAGCTTCATGTGACCCTGTATAATCAAATAAAAAAAAATTTAAATCATACTGCTGACAGAAGTAGGAGAGACCATTACAGGACATAAATGATAATGTGTTCACACGACTGCCTTCCCATTTGGAGTCAGGCAGTTGCGATGAACAGAGACATTTCCATCAGCAGCACTGACATGTCTATTAGGGCATTCTAATGAGGATGTAAGTAGTTAGTCAGAAGGAAAGCATGTTGAACAGGTCAAATTGAGTTTATTGGGAAGACAGTTGGCTGAAATAAGCATAGACAATTCTTCTTAGCCAATAGAGTCAGAGAGCCTGATCAATATCCACATTCAAATACTACACTCAACTCATGGTTTCTGGGACAGTTTAACAGATGGGGACAGTGTAGAAATGAACCAACTATTGAAACACATGAGTCTGTGAGGCCACTTCAGATTCAAGCTCTAACACACGTCAATGAGAAGTGACAAGCTTTGGCATTCGATATTAGTTTTGGACTCTTGCTGGGAAATATATTCTAGCCTTCATTCTAGAGATGAAAGTAGTATGTCATGTCTCTCCAGACTTCCCTCTGCCCATCAATTTCCATGAGCAATCTCAAGGTAACATGCATTGACAGTTCAATCTGTGTCGATGCTGGAATCTTCTAAGTGTCAACAAAAAACAATTTTGTCTATTTTTAGGAACGAAGACATTTCAGCTCACTTCCCTGCCTCTCAGGTGAAGATCGTGCGTTGAAAGAGAAAGCTAATATATACTTTTATATCTTATAAGCCTGAAGTCATCGATATATTTTAGTGATATCATTTAGGGTAAGACACAAGAGGATGAAAACATTTCTAACATTTCTAACTTGACTAGACTAGACTACATTTGAAAAAAGTAGACTGAAAAATCAGGTTCCATGCGAAAGATCCACAACTGCATGGACTTATAACAACTACACAGAACTGAAAAGTCCTGTTTAGCTGTACTTGGCAAATAGAGTGGGTCTGTCAGGTGAGGAGGATTCAGCAGGGCTCCCCACAGTGCTCCTGGGAAAGCTGTAGAACAAGGGTTCTAATGCTTTCAAGAAATGGCTGGAGTTTCCCCAGCCATTTGCTGCATCTACAGTCCCACTGACTTCCCTCCCAACAGATCCTCCTAAATTCTCTTTCAACACCCTGGGTCAGACACCCATACTTTGCACCCTCTTTCTCTGTCTATCACTTTAAGAGTGCAACTGTAATAGAAAAACAGCTTAGATCCTGTGACCCCAAATACTTCTTCCATTTATCAGATTTTTCTGGGTCACTTTGGATAGCAAAGCTAAAATAAAAATTAGAGAGAAGCATGAGTAAAAATTCTCTGAGGAAAAGTTCTCCCATCCTCTACTTTCCCCATCCCTCTAAGCTACAGCATATCTGGAAACATGGCTCAGTCAGTTCTGTACCTCAACCATGCAAACCTGTCTCATGTCTCTCAAACATGAAGACCTGTGTTTGGATTCCCAGAACACACATGAAAAGCTGAAACTGGTGGCTTAAGCCTATAACCCACACACTGGGAGGAGGAAGAGGCAAGCAGGCCTCTGACACTCAATAGTCAGCTAATCAAGCTTAAATCCCGGATTCTGCAAAGTCTAGTCAGTGCAGGTGAGAGTGTGAACTACAGAAGCTAACAGCTTCTGGGACAGGCTGAAGCCACAGAGCTTCTGAGGCAGACCTTGTTTCGAGCTCCAGACATCTGGGCACCTTCCCTGCCAGAGGAGAGGAGTCCATCCCGCCCAGGAGGGCTTTGCCACTGCATCTGGGGGAGCCATCTTGGTTCTCGGATTCTGCTGAGACTAATCTGCCCAGGTAAGAGAGAGTGTGGACTACAGAAGCTAACAGCTTCGGGGACAGGCTGAAGCCACAGAGCTTCTGAGGCAGACCGTGTTTCGAGCTCCAGACATTTGGGCACTTTCCCTGCAGGAGGAGAGGTGTCTGCCCCACCCGGGAGGGCTTTGGCACAGCATCTGGGGGAGCCATCTTGGTTCCTGGATCCAGCCAAGACTAGTCTGCACAGGTGAGACTGTGGACTACAGAAACTACACAGATTCTGGAACAAGCCCTGTTTTGGGCCTTCATCTTATGCCAGGAGGTAGGTCCGAACTCCAGATATCTGTCCACCTTCCCTGCAAGAGGAGAGCTTGCCTGCAGAGAGTGCTCTAACCACTGAAATTCAGGACAGAGCTAGACTCCCAGGTATGCTGATAGAGTCTAACAGAATCACAAGAGGAACAAGCTCGAACCAGAGACAACTATAACAACTAACTCCAGAGATTACCAGATGGCGAAACACAAACATAAGCATCTTACTAACAGAAATCAAGACCACTCACCATCATCAGAACACAGCACTCCCACCTCAGCCAGTCCTGGGCACCCCAACACACACAAAAAGATAGACCCGTATTTAAAAGCATATCTCATGATGATGGTAGAGGACATCAAGAAGGACTTTAATAACTCACTTAAAGAAATACAGGAGAACACTGTTAA
The DNA here is from genome assembly GCF_978045245.1 of Mus caroli. Classification (NCBI taxonomy): domain Eukaryota; kingdom Metazoa; phylum Chordata; class Mammalia; order Rodentia; family Muridae; genus Mus; species Mus caroli. The sequence continues at coordinate 51,439,376 of NW_028227264.1, forward strand.
AGAGTTACAAGTCCTTAAAGAAAAACAGGAAAACACAACCAAACAGGTAGAAGTCCTTAAAGAAAAACAGGAAAACACATCCAAACAGGTGATGGAAATTAACAAAACCATACTAGACCTAAAAAGGGAAGTAGACACAATAAAGAAAACCCAAAGTGAGGCAACGCTGGAGATAGAAACCCTAGGAAAGAAATCTGGAACCATAGATCCGAGCATCAGCAACAGAATACAAGAGATAGAAGAGAGAATCTCAAGTGCAGAAGATTCCATAGAGAACATTGGCACAACAATCAAAGAAAATGCAAAATGCAAAAAGATCCTAACTCAAAACATCCAGGAAATCCAGGACACAATGAGAAGACCAAACCTATGGATAATAGGAGTATATGAGAATGAAGATTTTCAACACAAAGGGCCAGCAAATATCTTCCAAAAAATTGTAGAAGAAAACTTCCCAAACCTAAAGAAAGAGATGCCCATGAACATACAAGAAGCTTACAGGACTCCAAATAGACTGGACCAGAAAAGAAATTCCTTCCAACACATAATAATCAAAACAACAAGTGCACTAAATAAAGATAAAATTTTAAAAGCAGTAAGGAAAAAAGATCAAGTAACATATAACATATAACATATAAAATCAGAATTATACCAGACTTTTCACCAGGGACTATATGAAAACCAGAAGATCCTGGACAGATGTTATATAGACACTAAGAGAACACAAATGCCAGCCCATGCTATTATACCCAGCCAAACTTTCAATTACCATAGATGGAGAAACCAAAGTATTCCAGGGCAAAACCAAATTCACACATTGTCTTTCCACAAATCCAGCCTTCAAAGGATAATAACAGAAAAAAAAAAAAAACTAACAATACAAGAACGGAAAACACGTCCTAGAAAAAGCAAGAAAGTAATCCTTCAACAAACCTGATAAAGAGCTTCAGTGAAGTAGCTGGATATAAAATTAACTCAAACAAGTCAATTTTCACAGAGGATAAACAGGCTGAGAGAGAAATTAGGGAAATGACACCCTTATCAATAGTCAAAATTATATAAAATGCCTTGGTGTAACTCTAACTAAGGAAGTGAAAGATCTGTATGATAAGAACTTCAAGTCTCTGAAGAAAGAAATTAAACAACATCTCAGCAGATGGAAAGATCTCCCATGCTAATGGATTGGCAGGATCAATATAGCAAAAATGGCTATCTTGCCAAAAGCAATCTACAGATTCAATGCAATTCCCATCAAAATTCCAACTCAATTCTTCAACGAATTAGAAAGGGCAATCTGCAAATTCATCTGTAATAACAAAAAAACCTAGGACATCAAAAACTCTTCTCAAGCATAGAAGAACCTCTGGTGGAATCACCATGCCTGACCTAAACCTGTACTTCAGAGCAATTGTGATAAAAACTGCATGGTACTGGTATAGTGACAGACAAGTAGACCAATGGAACAGAATTGATGAACCTACACACCTGTGGTCTCTTGATCTTTGAAAAGGGAACTAAAACCATCCAGTGGAAAAAAGATAGCATTTTCAACAAATGGTGCTGGCACAACTGGCAGTTATCATGTAGAAGAATGTGAATTGATCTATTCCTATCTCCTTGTAATAAGGTCAAATCTAAGTGGATCAAGGAGCTCCACATAAAACCAGAGACAGTGAAACTTATAGAGGAGAAAGTGGGGAAAAGCCTCGAAGATATGGGCACAGGGGAAAAATTCCTGAATAGAACAGCAATGGCTTGTGCTGTAATATCAAGAATCGACAAATGGGACCTCATAAAATTACAAAGCTTCTGTAAGGCAAAAGACACCATCAATAAGACAAAAAGGCCACCAACAGATTGGGGAAGTATCTTTACCTATCCTAAATCAGATAGGGGACTAATATCCAATATATATAAAGAGCTCAAGAAGGTGGACTCCAGAAAGTCATATAACCCCATTAAAAAATGGGGCTCAGAGCTAAAGAAAGAATTCTCACTTGAGGAATATCAAATGGCTGAAAAGCACCTGAAAAAAATATTCAGCATCCTTAATCATCAGGGGAATGCAAATCAAAACAACCCTGAGATTCCACCTCACACCAGTCAGAATGGCTAAGATCAAAAATTCAGGTGACAGCAGATGCTGGCGAGGGTGTGAAGAAAGAGGAATACTCCTCCATTGTTGTTGGGATTGCAAGCTTGTACAACCACTCTGGAAATCATTCTGGTGGTTCCTCAGGAAATTGGACATAGTACTACTGGAGGATCCAGCAATACCTCTCCTGGGGATATATCCAGAAGATGTTCCAACTGGTAAGAAAGATACATGCTCCACTATGTTCATAGCAGCCTTATATTTAATAGCCAGAAGCTGGAAAGAACCCAGATGCCCCTCAACAGAGGAATGGATACAGAAATTGTGGTATATTCACACAATGGAGTACTACTCAGCTATTAAAAGGAATGAATTTATGAAATTCCTAGTCAAATGGATGGACCTGGAGGGCATCATCCTGAGTGATGTAACCCAATCACAAAAGAACTCACATGATATGTGCTCACTGATAAGTGGATATTAGCCCAGAATCTTAGAATACCCAAGATATAAGATACAATTTGCAAACACATGAAACTCAAGAAGAATGAAGACCAAAGTGTGGACACTTTGCCCCTTCTTAGAATTGGGAACAAAACACCCATGGAAGGAGTTACAGAGACAAAGTTTGGAGCTGAGACAAAAGGATGGACCATCTAGAGACTGCCTACCCGGGGTCCATACCATAATCAGCCTCCAAACGCTGACACCATTGCATACACTAGCAAGATTTTGCTAAGAGAACCCTGATATAGCTGTCTCATGTGAGGCTATGCTGGTGCCTAGCAAACACAGACGTGGATGCTCACAGTCAGCTATTGGATGGATCACAGGGCCCCCAATGGAGGAGCTAGAGAAAGTACCCAAGGATCTAAAGGGGTCTGCAACCCTATAGGTGGAAAAACAATATGAACTAAACAGTACCCCCGGAACTCGAGTCTCTTGCTGCATATGTATCAGAAGATGGCCTAGCCGGACATCAGTGAAAAGAGTGGCCCATTGGTCTTGCAAACTTTATATGCCTCAGTACAGGGGAATGCCAGGGCCAAGAATTGGGAGTGGGTAGGTAGGGGAATGCAGGGTGGGAGGGTATGGGGGACTTTTGGGATAGCATTGGAAATGTAAATGAAGAATATACCTAAATAAAGTAAAATAAAATAAATATTTTTTTTAAATCAAGGAACTGCATGTTCAGTGAGAGACCTGATCTCAAAAAGGAAAGGTAGACACTGATTAAAAGAAGATCTCCAACATCTGCCTCTCACCTCCACACATGTACACACATGTGCATACCTACATACCCTAACAAGTACACATGGCATAGATGGATCATATGGACTACAAAAAGAACCATACTAGAGTAGGAAAATGAAAACACATGTTATATAGTGTACTGTACTCGAGAGGCAGTGTCTAGGTCTGACATGTGTTGTATGTTTATAAAACATCGTTACTGCTAGGAGTTGTGGTACATACCATTAATACAGCACTAAGAAGACTGAGAATTCGAGGCCAGTCTCAGAGTAAACCTGTCTCAAACACAAAACGAATAAACACAAGAAAGTCAGCCATTTAGGCAAGGACTCTGAGGCAGGAGCTCTGAAGCTCGGATAAAATCTTTTTCTTTTTTTTAAAGATGTCTTTGTTTTATTTTATTTAATAATAATGAAGGAAGGCTAAGATGAAGTGTCAGGTATACACTAAAAGTTCACTGTCTCATAGGACAAGTTCATAAGAATGCCTTCCCTGCCTGTATGTATGTTTGTATTGTATGTATGTATGTATGTATACCATTTGATCATGGAAGTCAGAAGAAGTTGTTGGCTCCCCTAGAATTGGAATTACAGATGACTGAACCAACTACTCTGTGAGCACAGAGAATTGAATTTGGGTCCTCTACAAGAACAACCAGTGCTCCTTGTCACAGAGTCAATCTCCCTAGCACCTGAAGAATTTTTCCGAGGAGCACCAAATTTACCTGTCTTCCTCGAAAAAGAAGATGGGAATATATAGTTAGGATTTGTGGGAAAAGTTGGCTTGACAGTTGGCATGGTGGTGTGCAACCTCAGTTCTAACTTCCCCAGGAAGAGGAGCCTCTGGCCATGTGGGCTGGGTTATGTTGCTTGGTTGATTGGTTGATTGGGTTTTCTTTGTTTGTTTGTTTGTTTTGTTTTGTTTTTTCCTGTTTTGTTTTTTTCAACTTGGCACAAACCTAGCCATGAATAGAAAGAGGGAATTTTTTTCTATTAATTTATTTGTTCACTTTACATCCAGATCACAGTGCTCCCTCCCCCTCTCATATAGTTCCTCCCCATCCCTGTCCCCTTTTCCTCTAAGAAGAGGATTCCCCCCACCCCTCGAAAGTACCAACTCACCCTTGCATATCAAGTCATGTCCTCTCCCACTGAAGCCAGACAAGGCAGTTCAGTTAGAATAGAATCCATAGGCAGGCAACAAAATCAATGACAGCCCCTGTTCCAGTTACTGGGGGACCTTCATGAAAACCAAGCTGTATATCTGCTACATGTGTGTGGGGGGGGCGGGGGGGTCCTGTCCATGTATGGCTTTTTGGTTGGTGGTTCAGTTTCTGGGAGCCCTCATGGGTCCAGTTTAGTTGATTCTGTTAGTTTCCTGTGGAGTTATTATCCCCTCCAGGACCCTCAATCCTTCCCCATCTCTTCCACAAGACCTTTTGAGTTCCATCTGATGTTTGTCTGTAGGTCTCTTCATCTGTTTTGGTCAGCTGCTGGGTGGATCCTCTCAAAGGACAGCCATGCTAGCTGTCTGCAAGCATAACAGAGTATCATTAATAGTGTCTGCGATTGATGCTTTCCCATAGGATGAGTCTCAAGTTGGGCCAATGAGTTGTTGGCTATTCCTTCCATCTCTGTTCGATCTGTGTCCCTGCACTTCTTGTAGGCAGGACAAATTTGGGGTTGAAGTTTTTGTGGATGGGTTGGTATACTTATCTCTCCAGTGGTAGTCCTGCCTGGCTACCCAAGGTAGCCACTTCAGGTTCTATATCCCCAACTGCTAGGAGTCTCAGCTAGAGTCACCCATATAGACTCCCAAGAGCCTCCTCCATCCTAGGTCTCAAACATATCCTAGAGATGCTCCACCTCTCTGATCTCCATTCAATCTCCTGCCCCTCTCTCCTTGGCTCTCCCTTCACCTGATCCCTTTTCTCACCTCATTCCTCTCCTCACAGAGTTCCCTCCCTCCATTCCCCTCCGATGACTGATGACTATTTTATTTCCCCTTCTAAGTGAGATTCAAGCATCTCAAAAGAGGGGATCTTAATTGAGAAAATGTCTCCATAAGATTGACTGGTAGACAAATCTGTAAGGCATTGTCTTGATTAATGACTGATGTTGGTGGGGAAGGTAGCCCACTGAAAGTGATGCCACTCTTGGTCAGATAGTATTGAGTTGTGTAAGAAAAGAAAGCATGTTGAAAAGGCCACAGTGAGAAAACTAGTAAGCCAAATTCCCGCATGGCTTCTACTTCTAAATTCCTGCCTCTAGGTTCCCAGCTTGACTTCTCTGGATGACAGACTGCAAGTTTTAAGCCAAAATAAGCCCTCTCCTTCCCAAGTTGCTTTTGGTCATTGTATTTTATCACATCAATAGAAAGTATGCCCTGGGATATCTTAATTCCGTTATGATGAAGCACATAGCCAGAAGGGGTAAGACCATTCATTTTAGATAATCTTGAATTGTAAGAAACTGGGTAGCTAACTCATCACTCTCTGCTTCCTGAGTATGAATGAAACAGGACCAGCTGTTTCCAGTTCCTGCTTTCTGGAATTCCTTGCCATGTGTATTACACCCTTGAACTGTAAGCCAGAATGTGAGGAATGTTTTGTTTGTTTTCAAAGCCTGACGAGGATTCTTGTTTTTCAACTTTCTGTTCCCCCTATGCATCCATTAGCCAGCCATGTCAGAGAGTGAAGTCCAGTTCCTTCCAATAGGATGAGCTAGTCACCACCCATGCCAGAGATAAAGGACAGAAGCCTTCTCATCCTAGTGTCTTTGCTAGCCTAGCTTGGATTCTGCCATGTTTGCAAAAAGAAATTGCCTTGCCAAGCAACTTTAATTTTGCTCATGTGTTCCTCTTTGTGATACTGAGATTATTCTGTCTCCAGCAACAATAAACTCATTCTCCCTTAATTTGGGTTTGTCAGGGGTTTTTATCACAGTGATGGGAAATGTATTGAAGAGGTCAGCTCAGGAACTGTAGAAAATTCCACTGGATCCCTCCCCTCCTGGAAGTGAAAGGTCATTAAAAACACATAGGCACTCCTCCCCTCTGGAAGGGAGGGGCTAATTACATTCCTCAGACCACAGGTAGGAGGGACTGACCACAGGAGCTCATAGACACATTCTGCCACTGTTGGCCACCTACCTCATTCCCTTATAGACCTGTCAGTTTAAAAGTCACACTGTTCAGCCAATCACATTGTGCCTAATGACTGCTGCATGGAGAGCTTTATAATGGCTTGCGGGACAGGCTGTGTGTGGTCGTTCACTCTCTCCATGTGCAGGGTGACCCCAACATGTTGGAACAATAAATTCCTCTTGCTTTCTGCATCGATTCCCAGCTCTACATCATTCAGTCAGGGAGTCCCTGGTACGTTAAGGCTTGCCAGAGTCTTACAGTATCAAGAATTGAGGCTGTAAGTGTGGTAAGCCTGTATGGTTCCCAGGCCTTTAGAACTGAGTTGAGGGAAGAATGTGGAAAAGTTTGGAACTCTGGGTAATAAAGCTCTTGACTGTTGTAAGCAACTTAATGGAACACTCAGGAGGAAGCTCAGAAGACAAGAATACTGAGAAAAATACAAGACAATAGAGGCCTGCCTATTGGTGTCTCAGAAGAGAACAAGGACTCTCAGAATGCATCTAGAGGCCATTGTTTGGTACAGGAAAGGTGTGTGAGCTTGAAGTTCAAGACAAGGAGGATACAGACAACAAACCAGCTGTAACGTTAGATTAGAGCCACCAAAGGAAAAGTTGCTCTGTGATACAGGGATGATAGGAATCCTTGAGGGCAAGACCACACCCTGCAAAGGCTCCAACTTGTAAAGATGTAGATTTATATGAAAGGAGAAGGACTTAACTGAGGATATAGCTGGGAGGGTTCCCTGTTCCTCAAAAGGAGCTGCCTAGGGGAGTGTTTCCTCGGGATCAGCATGCAGAAGCTAATGCAGCTGTGGTCTGAAGTGGCCAGTCTCCATGCAAAGCTGGAGAACTTGACAGTGTAAACCACATGCTTCTTGTATTAGAAACATGAAAAATGCCAGACTGGGGGGTTCAAAGAGTATTTTCCCATGGTGTCAAAGAATAGCTAAAGCTAGGATACATGTGGCTGAGTCAGAATCCTTGCAAGGAGGATTTGTGAAATCATTATATAAAATTATTAAAATAAAGCTCCAGTTGTGATGGAGACCCCAGGATCTTGGAGATAATAAAACCACAGGAATCTACTAAAAAAGAGCTGTGGGCATGGAGTGGAGCTGGCCAAGAAATAAGGCTGCCTCTGCCAGAACCTGACAAGTACAAGTACCGAGGCAGATGCTTGCAGCCAACCATTGGACTGAGGGCAGAGTTCCCAATGGATGGAGGAATTGGAGAAGGGACTGAAGGGGCTGCAGGGGGTTGAAGTCCCGTGGGGGGGGGGGTGGAGAAACAGTACCAACTGGCCAGACCCTCCTCCCCCCAGAGCTCCTGAGGACTGGGCCATCAACCATGAAGGGACCCAGGGCTCCAGCCACATATGTGGCAGAGGATGGCCTTGTTGGACATCAGTGGGAGGAGCAGTCCTTGGGCTTAAGAGAGTTCCATGCTCCAGTGTAGGTGAATGCCAGGGCAGGAAGGCAGGAGTGGGGGGGGGGTAGAGGAGCACCCTTATAGAGGCAGGGGGACGGGGGATAGGATAGGGGTTTCCAGAGAGGAAACCTGGAAAAGGAATAACATTTGAAATGTAAATAAAGAAAATATCCAATAAAAGAAAAAAGTTTAAAAAGAAAATACAAATTAAATGATGAATGGACCCAAAGGAGAAAGAGAGAGAGAGAGAGAGAGAGAGAGAGAGAGAGAGAGAGAGAGAGACAGAGAGAGAGACAGAGAGAGAGACAGAGAGAGAGAGAGACAGAGAGAGAGAGAGAGAGAGACAGAGAGAGACAGAGAGAGAGAAAGAAAGAAAGAAAGGAAGGAAGGAAGGAAGGAAGGAAGGAAGGAAGGAAGAAAGAAAGAAAGAAAGAAAGAAAGAAAGAAAGAAAGAAAGAAAGAAAGAAAGAAAGAAAGAAAGAAAGAAAGAAAGAAAGAAAGGCTTCATGATTACTGCAATAGCAGAGCCCTGAAAGCTGGTTTAGTCAAGCTCTTGGTTCCAGCTGATTTTATCACAAACTCCATCACTAAGGGAAGTCAGGACAAAAATTTAAGGCAGGAACCTAAAGACAGGAACTGAAGATTGGAGCAGAGGTCATGGAGGAATGTTGCTTGTTGGATCATGATCATGTCTCTTATAATATCCTGACTGCAGTTTCTCTCTCTTCATCCCTCCTAGTCCCTGTACCTCCTCTCTCACGAAGATCCACTCCTATCTCCATTGCCTTTCAGAAAAAAAACAGGCCTCCCAGAGGTATCAACCAAAAATGGCATAGCAAGATGCAATAAGACTAGACAAAACCACTCATACCAGAAGCCTCCTTTCTTATAAGGTGACCACTTGACCAGGGGTGGTACTACCCTCAGTAGTGATTATAATTCAACAATTTACAAACAATAAAGACCTTTTTCCTTAAGAGGCATATAAGTGACAGGTAAGTGCAAGGAAACTACACAATAGCATTAGTCCCAAGGGACAAGTGAAACCAAACCACAATGAAGTCCTGATTCAGCCCCTACCCAGATGACAAGAAGTAAACAGACACACAGTAGAAAGTGTTGACAGAGCTGTAAGGAAATCGGGCTCCTTGTATATCACTAAAATTTCTGATGGCTTTGAAAATAATTTTGGCAGGTGCTCAGAAATTTAAACATAGAGTTACCAGATGGTCTACTAAATCAACTCTTAGGTATAGAACCAAGAGGACTATAAGCTCGTGTCCTTAGAAATATGTGTACATAAATTATATTATTCATAGCTAAATTATTCGCAACCTTCAAAATGTGGAGAAAACAAAAACCCAAATGACCATCAACTCACAAATGAATAAATAACTTAAATAAATATAATAGAATTAAATCTTGCTATGAGAAGGAATGAAGTACTGATACACACACACACACACACACACACACACACACACACATATATATATATATATATATATATATATATATATATTCACACACACATATATGTACTGGTATACAATATATACAATATCATATATATCCATATATATAAAATATATCACATATATGTGTGATATATGTGATATATGTACACATACACCAAATATGTATGTATAAATACATATTTATCACTATATGTACATACATATTTGATATAGATATAGGACTTGAAACCTTAGGCTAAATAAAAGAAACTAGATACAAAGGACTACCGGTTATATAATTCTGTTTGTATAAAATATCTATAATAAATATATCGGTAGAAAAATTAGTATATCACTGGCTTTCAAAGTGTGGAGACCAAAAATATATATCTGATGATATGTATTGCATCCTTTTTATGGTAGCAAGTTTTCACAAATTACAATGACAGTTGCATAACACTGTGACTACTTAATACAACGAATTATATCATTTAAAAGGATAAACTTGGTTGTATGTTAATTTAAATAATGAATCCGTTCATCAAAGTAATACCTACCAACACAAAAGTTACAAGGTATTACCTCTGTAGAAATGAGGTCATAGTTGACATATGGCTGCATTAGTAAGACAGCTGTGAAATAACATCCCACTCTTTCAAAAATACTGGAATATCAATAACTACATGAAGCTTGGGAGACAGATTATGCCAAAAACAGAATGACTGTAATCCCAAGGGTCCTAGTGACATTTGGAACCATACTCCAGATGCTCTGAAACATTTCTAAATTCTCACAGGAGAAACATATTCACACCATTCTTTTTTGGAGTCTCTTTGTTATAGAAGCTAATGCTACTCTGACATTGAGGCAGGTAAATGAGGTAGTGTGCTGTATAACAAAGATCTTCCGTATGTGACTTTGGCATGGCTGTCATATAGTGAGTGGAAAGGAAAACGCTATTAGAAATGAAAAAGCCATAATGCTTGTGTACCACCACCATCCCCACCCAAAACAAACCCAAAACAAACCCAAAAATTCTCTCCTGCAGTAACTCTCCTACTGAGTCAACAGCTCTAGAGAAAGAAGTACTTAAATAAAACTGAATATTTATATGTACTGCCTACTCCTTGCTATTTTTAGCATGCCTTTATAAAAAATGAAAACTCAGAAAAAAATTGGTTGTTTTTCAACCAAAAATGGAAAGAAATTGAAAAGGCACAGAAAAATATAGTTTTACATTCATGTATTTGTTCATTCATTCAACAAATATGTCCCAGGCACTTGCAATGCATCAATGAATAAAAACAAATTTTATATTCCATCTGGAAAGGCACACAATAAGCAATACACATGATAATATGGTATCTTTGTTACAAATAGGTTATGGACATTCTACTGGGTGTCTCTCTCCTGCCATTCTGACATAGGTGACACAGGTGGGAAGAGAAAGGTCAGGAGTTCACAGTCAGCTTTTGCTATGGTGAGTTTGAGACCTGGCATGCATGAAATCCTATTTCAAAAAAAAGAAAAAATCAAACAAATAGAATGTTACAGGAAACGTGAGCTGGGATAGAATACTTGCCTAGCACATAAGAGGACTAGGTTTAATCTTCAGTACTAACAAAAAGAAATCACAGAGTATGGTAAAGAAATGGAAGAAAACTGTAGCTGCATGTATTCTCATGCTAATTAGGTTTCCCAGAAACTTGTTTGCAGTGCCCTGTTTGTAAGACTGAAGAAACCTGCCTCCAGTTAGATTTGGTTGGTAAAGTTGCCAGGGACCAATGGCTGGGCAGGGAGACAGAAGTAGTTCTTTTATGATTCTCAGGCCAGCAAGGAAGATTAGCCACCTTGCTGGGGAAAGGAAAGAGATACCAGGCTGAGAGGTGCAGAAGAAAGAGAGAGTTGTCATGTAGGTGCTGGAGAATGCCTAGGAGGGGACTGCAGATCTGAGTCTGGGGAAGCAAAGATGGAATATAGATTTTAGTAAGTAATAACTTGGGAATATCAGAGGAGGGTACATCAGCCACGTGGAGGTTAGGAAGTGGCCCGACCATTGAGCTGTCTAAAGCATATAAATGTAAAGACGCGTGCCTGTGTGTGTGTGTGTGTGTGTGTGTGTGTGTGTGTGTGTGTGTGTGTGTGTGTGTGTGTGTTTCATTAGGGAACCCAGATCACTGGGGCAAGTAGTGAGGAATGTGTTCCACAGCTGCCAGGACTGATTTGAGTATGATTAATTGGGCTCTACAACATAAAATATTCATGACTTTGCATAAGGATGGCTTTCATTGAAAAGAGACAAGAACCAGTGTTTTTGCAAAGGGTGGGTTTGATGTACAGATGTCTATGAAAACTGTGTGACAGACAGAGGGAAAAGAGGAGCAAGACCCGCAATGGAAATGAGGCTAGCAAGCTCACAAGGAGCATCAGAGAAGTCCATATAGCTAAAGCCAACCAGCAGAGAGAATTATCAGTAAGCATCAGTCATGGTGGAAAGGGGATAGACCCCATGATAGTATTTAATCCTGGTGGAAAAGACAAAGCTCTCCAGGGTGCTGCTCCAGGAAGAGATAGTTGAAAGGGCACAAGCTTACTGTGAGGGGAAATGCAGAAACAGATGGGTCAGGAGGTTCCAGCCATTGGCCACACTAGAAATGATAGCTGTGAGATGGTAACACTAGGGCTCAGAGAAGAGGAAGGCTCAGGTGGGCAGACAGGCTTCTTTTGGGAGAGGCACCATATAGAAAGAATGGAGGAGTTAGCTTATAAAGAACAGAGACATGTCTGCGTTGGTTTGAATTAGAAATGTCTGTATCAGCTCTGCATTTGAACTTGTGGTTCCCAGTTCATGGCACTGGTTGGAGAGAAATCTTTAGGAAGTGGATCCTCGATAAAGGAAGTTCATCACTTTGGAGGAGTGTGGATTTCCAGGCCTCTCTCTTGGCTTGTGTTGTGTTTATGGCTGAAGATGCCATCTCTCTGTTGCCATGTTCCCACCCCATGTTGTTGCCATTTTGGACTCTTTTTCTGAAACCATAAGTTAACATAAAGTCTCCTTGTCTTAAATTGGCTGTGGCCATGGTATTTTATCGCAGCAACAAAATGGTAACTCCAAAATCATCCAAAGAATAAGGTAAAAAAAAAAAATACAAAGGAAAGAACAAAGCAAAGTAGAAACTAAATAGTCATGGTATTCATCACATACCACAGTGGACTTTGCATGGACCATGTCAGAAGTGTGGCTTAGGTCTAGGCCAAAACTAGCACCTTCAGACACCATCAAAAGCTGGACAATTTAGGGCTTGCTTTCTCTCCCTCACCACCTTCTCTAATCTCCTTTTCACAGGCCTCTCTGAGAAGGAACTCGTTGGAAAGGCTGATATTGAGATAGGGAGATCCATAGAGTCTTATGTATTTGAGAACAAGTGAACCAACAGAACAGAAGATAGAGGGGGAAAAAAGCTTATATGCTTGTTTTTGCAGTAGTAAAAATTAAAATAAAGGGCATTAAAATACTAGGCAAGTGTTCTGTCACTAAAACTGCCATCTGCAGATCTCATTTACCTTTCAATACTCCTGCTTCCCCACAATAGCTGACCAGGCAGAGTACTCTTGGAAGTTGTTCAGTGGCCACTTTCTTCCTTTGAAGAACAAGAACAAAGTATAAAAAGAAGTTGGATATATTCCTTGGACATATACGAAAAATAAAATGTTCACCTTAATAATGAAAATTATTAAGCAAAAGTAATAGGAAAATATTTAAATTTTAGAATAGAATAATTCTTCACATGCCTTTAAAAGTGCCACTTTAAAGTATATCACAAGAAAATAGGTCATTGTATTTTCACAGGTCAGTCTATGAGCCAACAAATTTCTCGCAGAGGAAGCAATATTAGGAAAGCAGTCTAGATTTGGGGGATCATACTTAAATCAGCCCTAATGTCTACCACTCTGACTGCTAGCTGCATGGCTTTGGAAAATCCAATAAACAACTTTAAGATTTGATTGCTTTGAGAGAAGCTATGGTGCTAAATGGTACTTGCACAGGGGAAGGGAAATATTATAGGGACCATTCCATAGCAGTAACAGAGCTCAGCTTCTCCACATAGAACAATCCACAGTACTGTGATACTGGCTTCCCAAGACTTAGGAATAATCTCTCCAGTCTGCCTAAATCAAAGTGCCTAATCAAAGTGTGTGTGTGTGTGTGTGTGTGTGTGTGTGTGTGTGTGTGTGTGAGGCATAGACTCTGTTTTAAATTCGGTCAGCTTTATTTTGCTTCCTCTAGGGGACATCTGATAGTTGGTTGACCCCAAGCACAATACTCCTGAAGAGGACCCGTCTGTAAGAATTGTACAGAAATATGAGAAGAAACAGCTCATCCTGTGTTGTCCTCAGCATCAGCTCAAAGCCTTCTGGTTGCCAGTAGATCAAATAAATAAAGCCTGTGATAAAAATAACATTTCTGTGGAGGTTTGCCTGTAGAGGACAACCTGTTAGGAGGACGCACTTCTCCATGATTTTATAGTCTGATATTTCTATCTATGCCATTTCAGTTGCACATAGTCAATTACAATTTTTTTCTAACACCACAGTACTGGCTCACAACTCCTGCTAATTATAGGAGATTCTGTGGAGAATCATGATAAGGGGATTGCAACTACTTTGATTAAAATGACATTCACAGAATTGACATTTAAATGGCTGATTTGGCTCTTCTTCCATGCTTTAAGTTGATCCATTGTTTGTGGTGTTTATGAAAGACAGTTTGAAGAACTCCAGGCAGCAGCTTTCTATGAAGTCAGAAAATCCTGTTGCTACTTAAGTGGACTGAACATAATCATGGATGAGTGAATTTCCTGCCAGCATCCTCGGACATTCACATTCGGCAGCATTTCTCCTCCCTAACACTTGCATAAAGTGGGTGGCAGAGTAGAATTAATTGCAGTGGTTCTCCCCCTTCCTACTGCTGTGAATTTTTACTATGGTTTCTCATGTTGTAGTGATCCCTATCCATAAAATGATTTTCATTGCTATTTCAAAACTGTAATGTTGCTACTCTTATGAACTATAATGCCAATATCTGTGTTTTTCCAGAAATATTTGGCAACTCTGGTGAAAGAATTGTTTGACCCCCACAAAGTGGTTAAAAACCACAGGTTCTTAACCTATGGTTAAGAACTACTGAGTTAGAGTCTAATAAAAGTTCTTGTTTTGTTCTCAGATCAGATGGTTCTTTGATCTTGCAGATTAAAAAGAGACCCATTTTCTCCCATGTAATTTGGGGATAATACATAAAATTTTTACATGGTCTAACAAAAATGTTAGAAAATGTCTGCATGGATGAGCTGATCCTGAGCCACAACTCCCAGATCTGATCCTGTGCTACAGCTCTCCATCCCCAAATACCTTCAGGAGAGAGCTGGTGTCCCAGGAGTGCTGACACACCTGTGAGCACAGTTAAGACCACCACTTCTGTTCAGAGGGACCTGCACAAAGCCATCAGGACACAGGAACTGAGAAGCAGCCTGGAACAGAATCCTACTGGTTTCCATCTGCCCACAGAACTGATTCTGTGCCACAGTTCTCCATATCCAAATATATCTGGAGAGAGCTGGTCTCACAGAAGTACTGACACAACTGTGAGCACAGGTAAGATCACCACTTCTCAAATTCCTGGCCCAAGAAGGACATACCCAGACCCATCGGGACACAGGAATCAAGGACAGGATCCTTCCAGTTGCTGTCTGCATTCCAGAGTTAACCCTGTGCCATAGCTCTCCAGACCCAAATTCCTCCCCAAAAGAACTGGTCTCCCAGGAGTAATGATATACAGGCTTACAGGAGTGACAAGCCACAGTCAGAGACAGCAAGACCAGCTAACACCAGAGATATCCAGATGGCAAGAGGCAAGCACAAGAGCATAAGCAACAGAAACCAAGGCTACTTTGCATCATCAGAATCCAGTTCTTCCACCACAGCAAGTCCTGGATACCCCAACTCACCAGAAAGGTGTGACTCTGATTTAAAGTCACATCTCATGATGATGATAGAGGAATTTAACAAGAACATAAATAGCTTCCTTAAGAACTTTTGAAAACACAGGTAAATGGGTAAAAACCCTTAAAGAGGAAACACAAAAAAAAATACCTTAAAGAATTACAGGAAAACACAACCAAACACATGAAGGAATGGGACAAAACTAGCCAGGATTTAAAAGGGAAATAGAAACAATAAAGAAATCACAAAGGGAGGAAACACTGGAGACAGAAAACCTAGAAGAGATATCAGGAATCAGAGATGAAAGCATCAACAACAGAATACAAGAGATAGAAGAGAGAATCTCAGGTGCAGAAGATACCATGGAAAACACTAACATAACAGTCAAACAAAATGCAAAATGCAAAAGACTCCTAACCCAAAATATCCAGGAAATCCAGGACACAATGAGAAGACCAACCCTAAGGAAAATAGGCATAGAAGAGAGCAAAGATTCCCAACTTAAAGGGCCAGTAAATAGCTTCAATAAAATTATAGAAAAAAAAGTCCCTAACCTAAAGAAAGAGATGCCCCTGAACATGCAAGAACTCCAAATAGGTTGGACTAGAAAAGAAATTTCTCCTGTCTCATAATAATCAAAACACCAAATGCACAAAACAAAGAAAGAATATTAACAGCAATAAAGGGAAAAGGTCAAGTAACATATAAAAGCAGACATATCAGAATTATACTAGACTTCTCACTAGAGAGTATAAAAGCTAGAATGTCATAGAGACCTTAAGAGAACACAAATGCCAACCCAGACTACTATACCCAATAAAACTCTCAATTACCATAGGCAGAGAAACCAAGATATTCCATGGCAAAACCAAATTTACACAATATCTTTCCACATACCCAGTCCTACAAAGGATAATAGGTGGAAAACTCCAACACAAGGAAGGAAACCACAGCCTAGAAAAAGCAAGAAAGTAATCTTCTTTCAACAAACCAAAAAGAAGATAGACACACAAATATAATTCTACCTCTAACAAAAAAAAAAGACAGAAAGAAACAATTACTATTCTTTAATATCTCTTAACAAAATGGACTCAATTTCCCAATAAAAACACATAGACTATCAGACTGGATACATAAACAGGAGCCAGCATTTTGCTACGTACAAGAAAAACACCTCAGTATCAAAGAAAGACACTACCTCAGAGTAAAGGGCTGGAAAACAATTTTCTAAGCAAATAGTCCTAAGAAACAAGCTGGAGTAGCCATTCTAATAGCGAATGAAACTGACTTTCAACCAAAAGTTATCAAAAAGATAAGAAAGAACACTTCATACACATCACAGGAAAAAATCTACCAAGATGAACTCTCAATTTTGTACATCTATGCTCCAAATGCAAGGGCACCCACATTCATAAAAGAAACCTTATTAAAGATCTAAAGCACTCATTGCATTTCACACAATAATAGTGGGAAACTTCAACACCCCACTCTCAGCAATGGAAGATCATGGAACCAGAAACCAAGCAGAAACACAGTGCAACTAACAGAAGTTATGGACCAAGTGGATTTAATAGATATCTATAGAACATTTTATCTTAAAACAAAAGAATACACCTTCTTCTTAGTACCTCATGGTACTTTCTCCAAAAGTGACACTATAATAAGTCACAAAATAGGCTTCAACAGACACATGAAAATTTAAATAATCCCATGCATCTTATCAGATCACCACAGACTAAGGCTGGTTTTCAATAACAACAACAACAACAACAACAACAACAAAACCCCAACAACAACAACAACAAACAGAAAGTCCACATACACATGGAAGCTGAACAACGCCCAACAACTCAATGATAACTTGGTCAAGGAAGTTAAAGACTTCTTTTAGAATTTAATGAAAATGAAGGCACAGCATACCCAAACTTATGAGACACAATGAAAGCAGTGCTAAGAGGAAAACTCATAGCTCTAAGTGCCTCTAAAAAGAAACTGGAGAAAGCATACACTAGCAACTTAGCAGCACACTTGAAAACTCTGGAACAAAAAGAAGCAAATACACCCAAGAGGAGTAGATGGCAGGAAGCAATCAAACTCAGGGCTGAAATCAACCAAGTCAAAACAAAAAGAACTATACAAAGAATCAACAAAACCAGGAGCTGGTTCTTAGAGAAAATCAACAGGTTAGATAAACCCTTAGCCAGTCTAACCAGAGGGCAGAAAGACAGTATCCAAATTAACAATAAAAGAAATGAGAAGGGAGACATAACAACAGAAATTGAAGAAATTTAAAAACTTATCAGATCCTACTACAAAAGTCTATACTTAACAAAACTAGAAAACCTAGATGAAATGAATGATATTCTAGACAGATACCAAACACCGAAGTCAAATCAGAATAGGATAAACCATTTAACAGTGCCATAAACTCTAAAGAAATAAAATTAAAGCAGTCATTAAAAGTCTCCCAACCAAAAAAAAAAGCCCAGGATCAGATGGGTTTAGTGCAGAATTTTATCATGCCTTCAAAGAAGACCTAATACCAATACACTTCAAACTACTGCACAAAATATAAAGAGAGGAACACTACCCACACAAACATTTGGTATCTATGAAGCCCTGATACCAAAACAAAGCAAAGTCCCAACAAAGAAAGAGAAGCTCAGACCAATTTTCCTTATGAATATCAATACAAACGTACTCAATAAAATTCTCAAAAACTAATAGGGATGGAAATGTAGAGGAGCCTGAGGAAAAGAAAGTCCAGTGAGAGGCCCAAAGTGGGATCCAGCTTAAGGGGAGGTCCCAAGGCTTGACACTATTCCTGAGGCTTTGGAGCACTCACAAAGTGGGATCTATCATTACTGCACTCTAAAAGACCCAACAAGCAGTTGAAAGAGTCAGATGCAGATATTTGCACCCAACCAATGGACAGAAGCAGCTGACCCCTGTTGTTGAATTAGGGAAGGCTGAAATAAGCTGAAGAGAAGAGCGATCCTGTAGGAGGACCAGCAGTCTCTATTAATCTGGACCTCTGATGTCTCTCAAACACTGGACCACCAAACAGCATACACCAGCTGATATACAAAACACATATAGTAGAGAACTTCTAGGTCTGTATTCATTCAGAGATGATACATGTAACCCTCAACAGACTGGCGGCCCCAGGGTGTTTAGAGGATATGTGGGGTGGGGGGTGGAGGTTGGGGAATCCACGTGGAGACAGGGTGGATTGGGGAGGAGGTGTGGGATGTGGAGCAGTCAGAGGGTGAATGGGGGAAATGGAATATGGGGTGTAAAAAAATAATTAAAAATAAAAAAGAAAGAAATTTATCCTAAAAAAATTCTCAAAAATTGCATCCATGAACACATCAAAAGGATAATTCATCACAATCAAGCAGGCTTCATCCCAGGGATGCAGGGATGGTTCAGTATACAGAAATATATCAACATAATCCACTACATAAACAAACTCAAAGAAAACAAAACAACATGATCATTTTATTAGATGCTGAAAAAGCATTTGACAAAATTTAACATCCCTTCATGATAAAAAAAAACTTGGAAAGATCAGGAATCTAAGGCCCATACCTAAATATAGTATAAGCAATATACAGCAAACCAGTAGCCAACATCAAAGTAAATGGAGAGAAACTCGAAGCAATCCCTCTAAAATCAGGGACTAAACAAGGCTGCTCACTCTCTCCCTATCTATTCAATATAGTGCTCAAAGTTCTAGCTAGATCAATTAGACAACAACAACAACAACAACAACAACAACAAAGGTCAAAGGGATATAAACTGGAAAGGAAGAAGTCAAAATATTACTATTTGCAGATGATATGATAGTATACTTTTATGACCCCCAAAACTCCACCAGAGAAACCCTACAGCTGATAAATTACTTCAGCAAAGTGGCTGGATACAAAATTAACTCAAATAAATCAGTAGTCTTCCTATACTTAAAGGACAAATAGGCTGAGAAAGAAATTAGGGAAACAACACCCTTCACAATAGTAATAAACAATATAAAATACCTTGGTGTGACTAACTACACAAGTAAAATATGTGTACAACATGAACTTCATGTCTCTGAAGAGAGAAATTGAAGAAGACCTCAGAAGATGGAAAGAACTTCCATGCTCATGGATTAGCAGGCTTAATATAGTAAAAATGGCCATTTTGCTGAAAACAATCTACAGATTCAATGCAATCCTCATCAAAATTCCAACTCAATTCTTCATAGTGTTAGAAAGAGCAATTCTCAAATTCATTTGAAATAACAAAAAACCCAGGATATCAAAAACTTTTCTCAACAATAAAAGAACTTCTGTGGGAATCACCATCCCTGACCTCAAGCTGTACTACAGAGCAATAGTGATAAACCCCACATGGTATTAGTACATCGACAAGGAGGTAGATCAATGAAAACAGAATTGAAGATCAAGAAATAAACCCACACACCTATAGTCACTTGATCTTTGACAAAGGAACTAAAACCATTCAGTGGGAAAATGACAGCATTTTCAACAAATGGTGCTGGTTCAACTGGCAGTCAACATGTAGAAGAATGCAAATTTATCCATTCTTATCTCCCTGTACAAAGCTCAAGTCCAAGTGGATCAAGGATCTCCATGTAAAACCAGATATACTGAATCTAATAGAAGAGAATGTGGGGGAAAGTCTCAAGCACATGGACACAGGGGAAATTTTCCTGAACAGAACACCAATGGCTCAACAAATGGTACCTCATAAAATGGCAAAGCTTCTGTAATGCAAAGGACAATATCAATAGGACAAAATGGCAACCAACAGATTGGGAAAAGATCTTTTCCAACCCTACCTTCAATACAAGGGAGGGGGAGTGGGATAGGGTGTTTCCGGGGGCAAGACCTGGAAAAGGTATAACATTTGAAATGTAAATAAAGAAAATATCTAATAAAATGGAAAAAAAGGAAAAAAGAAGAAAATGTCTGCATGGAACATTGAATTGCCATCAGTAGTGTCCAGCAGGCAGTGAAGTAGGTATCACAATTCTTTTAATCTTATTTTGGAGATCTTGTCAAGGAGAATGTGATGTGAGATGTTTGTCAAATTCACACCTGTTGAAAAGAAATGTTTGTATCTATGTGGAAAAGGAAGCAAAAGAAAATGGGATAACCATTTCCCAAAAGCCAGACACTTTTGTAAAGTGCTGGGTGCCATTGGGTGCTAGAAGATGCACTAGAAAAGGAATGAAATCTCTCTCAACACTAGCAATAACATTTTTCCTTTTTTAAAAATTTCAAGAAATATTTCACCCAGTAAAGACAGATATTTACATTGTATAATGCAGGGGTTGAAGAGATGGCTCAGCGGTTATGAGCACTGGCTGATCTTCCAGAGAACCCTCATTCAATTCCCAAAACCAACATGGCAGCTGACAACCATCTGTAATTCCAGTTCCAGAGGATTTGACACCTTCACACAGACATAAATGCAGGCAAATCACGGGTGCACGTGAAATGATGATAAATACATTCAAAACAATTGTATAATTTAGCAATTTTTAATGTACCCACTAGACTGTACAGCAACCATTGCAATCCCAGTACATTTTTCATCACAAAAAGAAACTAAATCTGTTAACAATCACACCCTATCTTCTCATATCCAGCCCTTGCAAACCACTTCTGATTATGCTACAATAAAATACCACAGATGAGGTAATTTATAAATAATAGAAATGTATTTCCAAATGAAGATTCCAGCATTAGGTATCTTGTGGAATCCTTCTTGTTGAGCGTTCATACAATAGACAGGATAGAAATGGGCCCTGCACTAAGCTCTCCCTGCTTAATAACTGCTCAAAGAACTTAGCTCTTTGGAGCACTTCACCAAGGATTATGTTTCTTTGAAGGAGACACACTGAGACCATAGAAACTACTGATCTACTGTTTATCTTTATAGACTGGTCTAGGTCGGGTTTTTAACTAGAAGTCATACAGTCTGCAGTCTTTTGTGTCTAGATTTTCCATTCAGTGTGTTTTCCAAAATTGGAATGTTCAGTATTAATTCCACTTTGTGATGAAGTAATGTTCAATTTTGTAGATATCCCACATTATGTATTCTTCCACTAATGTAGAATAACAGTTTGCAGTTGTAGAAATATTTCTATGAGTTTTACTTTTTTTTTTGTCCTACTGACATTTTAATGTCTCAATGTTTTAGAGGCTATTAGCACATGTATTACTTTGACACTAACATTTTATTGTATTGCTTTTTACTGTATTCACTATTAACATGGGGGCAGGCAGGGAGTGCTGGTGTATGCCATGGCCCATTTATGGAGGTTAAAGGAGAAAGTCAGATTCTCTCCTTCTACTGTGAGGTCCAAGAATAGAATTAGATTCTTTATGTTTCAATTTTTAAAGCATCTAAAATTAAGTGTGTATATGATATGGTAAAAGGTTCTAATTTTATTTTTCTTCCAGGTATTATTCTATTTATGCATTTCATATGGAGGGAATCAATAATCCTAAATATTTAAATGGTAGTTGGCTCCATTAGTGATAGGGGGGAATATAAATCAAGAATGCCATGTGACAGTATATTTATTTCTTTCAAGTGGCAAGCATATTTGAAAGCTTAACAATATTCAGCATTCAGAAGTGCATCTTGGGTTATTCCCTGTGTTGGCTAATTTTATGTCAGCTTGACACAGTGAGAGTCATTTTGAAAGAGGGAACCTCAATGGAGAAAATGCCCCCACTAGACTGGCTTGTGGGCAAGCCTGTAGTACCTTTTTAAAAAGTACTGATTGATATGGGAGGGCCGAGCTCTTGGTGGACAGTGCCACTACTGGGGAGGTTGTCCTAGGTACTATAAGAAAGCAGGATGAGCAAGCATATGGAGCAAGCCGTGCCTCTTCAGCTCCTACCTTCAGGTTACTGCCTTGAGTGTGTTCCCTGGCTTTCCTCAGTGATGGAGTATGACTTGAGAATTGTAAACTAAAATAAATCCTCTTCAACTTGGTTTTGGTTGTGGTATTTCATCACAGCAATAGAAACCCTGCCCAAGACGGCTCTCTACACCATCCTTCATGTCTTATCCATAAAATTCCTCAGTTTCTCTCAGATATCACTGTAGGCCCTAATTCAAAGAGAGCCTACTCCTTTATCAAGGGTCAACCCAGCACTCTTTTGTCATGTGGTTTCCCTTCTTCTTTAGCTCCATCCTGCCAACACTTTTGTATTCCCAGAGACCACTAAGTCCAACTTGAGCTGATCAGCATGTAAAGCTCCATCCTCCAGTTTGCAATGACACCATTTCAGCTTCATTGTGCTTCCAGAACTGAAATCTGTAGACTCCAGAAGATTCTGCTTCGACATTTTATCACTCAGCTGAGAAAATAAAAGAATAGCTTCCAGTCGTAAACTCTTCTGAATGAGGATCCAAGGAGTTGTATAATGATGAAAATCTGGCCACTAAAGAGTGTAAATTGAAGGTCTTCATCTGTTCCATCCCCTTAGAAATCAAGGAACGGGGGAGTAAAGACTGTGAACCACCTCTTAGGTTTTTTTCTGTTTTATATAAAGTCATTAGACTCTCTGTATAACATCATGACCATTTCCCAAGCAACAGCTGAACAACAATAAACTTCACATTATGGAGCACCAAATCCATTCAGTGTAGATGAATACTGGTCAAATACTATATAACATAAACTACTCACTGAAAAATAAAATGAAAAGCCTTCTATTGCTTATGGCTAGATTCTACTGCACAGAGAACAAAGGTTACAGATAACTCTTGACTCCTAAAATGATGTGATAGTTCTTCCATTTTTCTTGCTACAGACATTCTTAATTATGGCCAGGGAACAACTCTACACTTGATAGTTTACCCAGGAAAGTGACTGGCACAACTTGCAAACTGTATAAATGTAAAATTGAAGGTTAGAGCTAAAAATTTTCTGCCAGACACTGAGAGCGCATCCTCATTCTAGCTTCCTGACATGCTCTTGGTTCTAACACATATTAATTAAAAATAACTTACTTGGCAATACAAGTTCTCTCCCTGACAACTTTTCTCACTTTTATCTGAGCACTTTCAACCTATCCATGTGGGCTGCAAGAATTTGCAGAAGGTAGTTTTTAAAAAAGGAGGTCCTTCTGGCCTCTTTTGGACCTCTTTCTTGGAAAAAGGATGGGAGTTACTTGCTAGCAAGTTTTTGAACTTCTTTGCCCTGTTCTCAAATTGTGGTCCTATCACATGATGCATTGATTCTTATTTTATCAGGATTTCCATGTGAAATTCTTGTTCTAAAGCAAACCAAAAAAAAAAAAAAAAACCCAGAAAGTGGTAATATGACTTTCGATTTTTGTTCTTCTAAAGCCATAATTTTTTTCTAAAGCCATATTTTATTCATTTAATAGAATACAGTTATTGTTTGGTTTATGTTCTCTGAAACTATATTTTATTGATTTTTCCAAAAGCTTATCCAAAAGAAAATGTCAGAAACTAATGCCTCTCATCTTTCAGTGAGGCTAACCCTACTGGTACCGTGCCTATCCCAAAGAGTTCTGAGTTAAGAAAATAACTCTTGGCTTTGCCTTTAAATTAAAAAGGGAAATAATTCTTGGTTCTATGAAAGAATTGTACTTAGATAATACAAACTCCCTAAATCCAGAGAGGTAAAAGTGGACACTTCTTAAAGGAGGAAGTGACTAAAGGGGTATGGATTCGAACTCAGAGAAGCTAGGCAGTTAGCCAGTACAAGCCCGTGTTTCAGAACCATTATTTAAAAGTATATAGTAGAAATCCACAATTACATGCATCACACAAAAGCTAATGTAATACCCACTCAACCCTCACTAACCTCCTGGCTATTTCACTGTCATTGGCTTTCTATGCTTTTAAGATATGCACACATTTTATCTGTGTGGCAGAATGTCATGCAGTGATGCATGCCTTACTACACATCTCTTCTTGAGTTCATGTGCACTAATGTGAATTTAGCAGAATTTAGAGTGGCCATCTTAGAATATTCACAGCATGAAATCTGGCAGATGACACAAATCAGGACATGTTCTCCAGTCTTCTTGTCTTTCCCAACATTTATCTGGGCACAGCAGAATAATAATCTTAATATTTCAAGTGTAAGTACATTGGCAGGACCTATGCTAGAATGGATACCTATTTTTAAGACTCTGAGCTGAAGGAAACCAAGCAAGAGAAATAAATACTTTTTCTTGCTTTATAACCAACTAAACAAAAGGTTGATCCACTGACTATTTACAAAGACATCTGACTGCTGAAACACTGCTTTGAAAGTTTTAAAACTAGTTTTCTAAAATAATTTACACTTACATTAAGTGATCATGCTTTTGTCAGTGGAAGGTCCAGATTGGGCAAACAATTATCTACCCTTTTCAAAGTTGTATGGTTCCAAGGGAACAGTATTAGAATAAATATCTCAAGACATTCTTTCTGTACCTCTGCTCATTCTTTCTTGTTGGAATAAAAATGATAGTGTTTAGGAAGCCTGAGAATAATCTGACATGGATTGACCATGCTGACTGGGATGGGGATGGCAACACACTGAAAGGACAGTGGCATGCCACTCACTCTTGTAGCTGGCCTGGGGTACAGAGCATGCCACTCTTTGGTATGCTCTCCAAAAAACATCTCTCTCTTCAGGTGGGGGATAAACCTAGACTGGGAGGAAAGGAGAAAACAGAGACCTCACTCTAAATATGTGTGTAATATGGCACTCTTTACTAGGGACTTCCAAGTCAACAAGGCTAAAACTCTGCAGTGAGGGGAGTTGCACTTTCTTTTGCTGAGTTCAATTTATTTGGAGCTCATAAGGTCACTTAGGGTGACAAGCATCCTAGGTTCTGGGTCTTTTGAGTTTGGGAAAGCTATACCTAGTCAGTGGAAGCAGCATTTGGTTGATGAAGAGCTAGCTGAGAGCCCAATATCCCTGAGGTGTTGGAGTTTAATTAGCATAGCTCCACACACATTAGGGTTAATATTAGATATGGCTTTGCCTGATAGTTTAAGATACAGATCAATTTCTGCTCAGAATGAAATGATTCATTTGGGAATCAAGATAGGATTTTATAAAACCTGAACTGAAGTTTAGAAGAAATACACTCTTACAAGTTAAGAGATCCACTTCTACATCCAAGGAAAGATCTTTCTGGAAACTTAAACAAGAATTGTAGCTTTATTATTTTTTAGAGAGGGACTTGGGAAGACAAGACTCCAACACAATCCTGATAAGGTCTGATTTCTAAAGATGGACGGAGGTGGAAAGAACATTTTTATTTAATTTCTTGTCCAAAATAATTCAGTTGTCAGTGATGACTACAGCTATAAAATTGATGGATTTCCATGACAAAGGCTAAAGATAAAGCAGACTAAAATGACTTGGCCTTAGACATCTAGGATTATCTCTGATTTGTGACTTTAGCCAGTTCTAAGTAATTGCCTGTGTCCAGAGTATGATTTTAAACTTACTGCAAAACACTGTACTCAGGAAAGTTGTACCATATTTTCAAAAAAAAAAAGAGAGAGAAAAAAATAATTTCTTCATAGTTCAGGATCTATACTATTTGAGTTGGAGTAAAGCAAAAATCCCAGTGGAGCAATAGTATCAGAGGCAGGACATTTTGAAAACTTATGTGGGACCATTCTATCTCTAGGAAGTTCACACTCTAGGAAGTTTGAGAAAAAAGCCTGAATCTTTGAATTATCAGAGTGAAAACAATGGGAAGAGAATGGCAATTTCCTCCAGTGAAATGTTGCATTGCCAGAAGCAAGACTAGCAAAATGGAAGGGCAGACAAAAGGAAAACTCCTTGCACCCATGTCTACAGCTGACAATCCTTTTTATGTGATTGTAAAGATGAAACCAGGAAAGATATAGGCTGTGATGAGTATACTTAAAAATGCCTTTTAGACACATAAAAAATAGTTTAGTTGGGAACTCCATTATACCCAAGGTTAGACTTGATAACCAGAGCCCAGTATTTTACCTTGCTAAAGATAATCAGACACAGGACTGGAACTCCATGAAGTGGAGTGGATAGTGGAAACCAAGAGCAAATCTCTGCTCTGTACATCTTCATGTCTGCTAGATAGATGCCACCCTAATCTGCCTCACAGCTGGAGAATCTCTACTGGGACCCTGACCCTTGAACCTAGAGACTGCTGTGAGAAGCTGAACCTGACTTTTGGCTAAGATGTCACACAGGTGAGCAGCCATGGGGAAATAGCTAAGCCTAAAATAGGATGACATTTAGGAACTTAGAGCATGAACTCTGTGTGATGACCCTCAACATAATAAATAAAACAGTTGTTATACCGACCATGCATACCTAATCTTCTTGCTTGCAGCATGGACACTTTCCTTACTAGATTAAGATCACAAGAACATTCATAGTCTGCACATTTACAGAGATTGATCCCAGAGCTCCTGTCCCCAGTCTTTGTTATTTCCAATCCCCTGACAATCCAGAGAAACCATTACCAGAACCACCACAAAACTGATCTTTTGGCCTTCCCTCCTTCTAGCTACAGTGACTCACTGGGTGTGCTGCTCAAAATCCCACTCTTGGGATGACTTTCTAACATTGTCCTTTCAGATCATCTCCTGATGTACTACAGATTTAATTATTGTCCCTTTTCATTAGTTTTGGTTAAGACTGAAGTTTGAGAAAGGCTAGGTAACCACAGAAGTTTGAATTCATCATGAAAATTAACAAGCAAAAAAATTCATGAGTAGAAATCTAGATCTCACAGCAATTTGGTGGTCTACATTCATCCTGAATCACAGGCATTCAGCATCTGCTGGTGCTCAGAGATAAGCCAACAACTACTTCTCAAGAGAAAACAGTCATCTTCAGAGGACGCCATATCTCAGCTCCACATCGTGATGGTCTGTGTGGCCACTTACCTACAAGTCTACAACTTAAAACTGTCCATTAAAAACCATGACATCTGATGGATTATGCAATAATCTTGCATTTTGTGGTATTTATACCTAACCATCTGTCACATGAATGCCTTTCTAGGATTTTTAGAGCATTTGGTAGAATCTGCTTACTAAATTCTATGAAAATATCATCAATGTAATAGATTATCCCAATATCCTCAGGAGAGAAGCAATAATTAAGATCCCTATAGTGAGGATTTGACATAGATCTGGGGAATTGATATAGACCAATAGCAATACAATGATAACTGACTTATGGTTTGATATGTGATATTTGGACTTTTACAATGGCACAAAAGCAGTATATGCTCAATAAAAGTCTTAATTCAAAACTTGAATTTAGTTCTTTTTCTGGATTAACAATGTGTGTTGTTCTCTTAAGGCATTCTCAAATTGAAACATTTTCCCCATTGGTTACATCAGCATGAGAGGAAATCACCAACACACAGATTATTCTGAGTTGCTATGCTATGACGATCAGTAGATTAAATGCATTTTTATATAGTTTCAGTGTATTAAGATGGTTCCCAATCATAAGCAGAAAAGCCTCTGTACATTGATAGCCCTTCCAGTTGGACTCAACCTGCTTTGACAGTTTTACTAATATGCATTCTCCAGATCAATGTCTGCCTTCAAGAGATTTAGGACATGTGTTGATTTGTTCCGGAATTGAAGCAACATCTGGAACAGTGGCCATAATTTGCATCAGCATCTGACTAATTTTACAATAATCAACCATCATTTGCCAAGATCCATCTGTCTCATTCAAAAGCCAGAAAGCAAGTAGCTTGATTGGTAGGAATCACCGTGTAATTTTCTAAAACCTGGATGGTGGAGGTTCCTAAAACTTCCCTGTCCTTCTGAGGCCACAAGGTTACTGCTGCTTTAACTAGCTAATTTTGGAGAGAGAGGTTTTATAAAGATTTTATATATTTTTAGTGTGTGTGTGTGTGTGTGTGTGTTTCTGTATGAGTGTTTTGCTTGTATGAATCTTAATATGTATATGCAGTACCTGCAAAGGCCAAAAGAGGACATATAATCCCCTGAAACTGAAGTTATAGATGGCTGTTAGCCTCATTATGTGGGTCTTGGGAACCAAATCAGTATACTTTGTCAAAACATCAAGTGCTCTTAACTGCTAAATGATCTCTTTAACTTTTGCTGCATTTTGTGTATGAAGTAGTTGTATCCAAAACTTGGTTACCAACTAGAGGTGCTATTGTAAGGTAATGAGCACAGTTATGATGGAGGAGGATTTCAAAGACGGTAGAACACAGGTGATATTAATGGAGTGCTTCACCCACAAAACAGAATTCCAACAAGGTTACATGTAATCTTGCTTAACCTTCCTGTGACATCCTAGAAAGGAATATCTATTTGTAGGGACAGCCTGCCTCAATTTGGGTGGGCAACTTTAGGAAGAAGAGACTACATTCAGGAAATGTGGGCCATATTCTATATTCCTAAGGCTTCTTACCCCACCCATATAAAGTGTGACAGCCATCTTTTTTCTCTGACAGATCACTCAACTTCCTACAGTATAGTCTTCCCATGACTGTGCTTCAGTATAAAATCCTGTCCACTGAAGACTTTCTGCCTCCTTTTCTGACTCCTGTCTATTTTATCTGTCTCAGAAATCTAGCATGTGGTGCTGATACCCTGGAAGAAATTCAGAGCCTACTAGGGCCTAAACCTTTCCCACTGATAAAGGTTTCCTTCACTTGCTTTCCTTCACTCACACTCCTCGCCTGAGAGGACATGGTAGGGCCCCCTAACTCTCTCTTTCACTTTCTATCTCTACTCTTCTCTCCATTTTCTGTGTCTCATTATCACAAAGTCTGACCTTCAAGTAGGAGGCCAATTCTCCATTAGATAAGACCAACACAACCAAATGTCAGGACAAGGTAACTTGTGAGTCCTAACTCAGACACACCCCAGATAGGTCTCTAGGTCTCAGTAGCTCCAGGAATCCCTTCTTGAGGCTTTATCAGGTTGGAGGCTCAAGGAGTCTTGGCTCTCTCCCCTTGAGACTAGCTTGTATTCAAATCTTGATTAGGAAATGGAGAAAAAAACAGTAAGTAGATTTGAGAAAAATGTTTAAATAGATGGAAAATGTCAGGTTATGTTTTGGGGAGATAAGGGGTGTAAAATTTCACATTGAATCTGTGAGATATGTGGATACCACAAGGACTTGTGCTTGAAGGAAGATGAGCTCACCTTATCAGAGCTGGGCTCTCCTTGAACAAAAAAGCAATCATGTGGCTTGTCACCATCTTAGCTGATGACCCAGTCAAGATAGAAGCAGGGGAGTGACTTGGCCTCCATCATAGACTAAGGACAAAACCCCAGGTCTCCAAGATATGTTAGACTACTCTTTTTGTCTCAAGAGTAAAAAATAACAGACTAGGACATAACCAAGGTTTATAGAAAATAGGACTAAGGAACAGCATGTTTGATAATTAAAGTTTATAAATCTCAAGTTTATAATGGTCCTCTCATAACAGAAACTGACTTAAAGATATATGTATGCCTAATCACTTGTGATTTTTGTTAAATTTTTAAGCTTTAGCTATTTGGAGAAACTGAGTCATATAAAAATTGTGATATTTGATAAAAGTACCCTATAAAAGGATCATAAAAATGATGTTCCTGGATTCTCTGTGGAGTGTATTTATGGTTAAAATTCATTTGATAGTAAAGGCTCTTCGATTCAAAACCAAAAATTTAAGACTCAAACTTAAGAGGGATAAAATTATAAAATTCTACCCTTATAAAAGATACTAACTATACTGGCTAGTTTTGTGTCAACTTGACACAGCTGGAGTTATCACAGAGAAAGGAGCTTCAGTTGAGGAAATGCCTTCATGAGATCCAGCTGTAAGGCATTTTCTCAATTAGTGATCAAGGGGGAAAGGCCCCTTGTGGGTGGGACCATCTCTGGGCTGGTAGTCTTGGTTCTACAAGAGAGCAGGCTGAGCAAGCCAGTAAAGAACATTACTCCATGGCCTCTGCATCAGCTCCTGCTTCCTGACCTGCTTGAGTTCCAGTCCTGACTTTCTTTAGTGATGAACAGCAGTATGGAAGAGTAAGCTGAATAAACCCTTTTCTCCCCAACTTGCTTCTTCGTCATGAAGTTTGTGCAGGAATAGAAACCCTGACTAAGACACTAACTTACTGATACAAATAATTAAGACATATAAGTTAATGGTCAGTTACCTTATAAATGATCTTTAATGTACTCAGAACTGTGTTTACAGTCATGCTAAGTGCAAATGTAATTCAATTACCAAGACAATCTTGGAGGGAGAGACTAATTAATCTCTCCCATTATATAGTCTTTTGTATATGTTGTCAAAGTTGAAGCTGAAGCAAGCACTACAAAGCAACTTTAAAGTAAACTTCAAGTTTTTTAATGTAAAATAATATTCAAAATCAGATATATTTCTAAAATCCTGTTAAAAAATTAAATGCTTGAGTAATATGGATTAGATTTACAATACACTTGCATGGTAGCATGTCCCAAAGCCCAAGTACTCCCTCTGGGTGAAACTATCCCACCAGAGTAAGATTCAGGCTAGCCTTATTACATTAGGTTGTATAGGAAATAAGAACTTCCAGAAGTCTGCTGCTTGTGCCTCCAGCCATATGGGCCTGAACAGCTGTGACTGTATAGACCTGACCAGAAAAATTTCTTCCTTTTCTTCAAGGAAGATGAATTACTCTTCCATGGCAGGGGAATGGATTTTCTTGCCCAGTGAAGAATCTATACCCACTACAAACAACAAAAACAAATAATGTTGCTCTCCCCTCAGTGTCTCCCAAACTGACCAGTGAAGATGCTGTGAGCAAGGGAACCTTGCACCAAAGCCTATCACCCAATGCTAGTTCATGGCCATGCCCTTTATTCTGGCTTTCAATTATTTCTCTTAGCGCAATCTAATTCCAGGTTCTACACCCTAACCACCCATGTTCCCTGATTATAGGAAGCTGCCATATAAGTCTCTTCAAACTCATAGCTTTGGAAAGTTTTCAAAAAAAATACAAGCAAGTATCATTGGAACTTTGCTAGATTATCCTATAAAAATGACTCAATAGGATTCTGTTTGTATTTTAAAGTGTCAATTAGATGCTGAGTTTAACTGATGTCTTTTATAAAGCTTCC
The DNA here is from genome assembly GCF_978045245.1 of Mus caroli. NCBI lineage: Eukaryota > Metazoa > Chordata > Mammalia > Rodentia > Muridae > Mus > Mus caroli. The sequence goes on from NW_028227264.1 coordinate 51,470,897, forward strand.
AGGTACTTTCTCTTTATTCCAAAGTCTGATGTAACAAACAACTGATTACAGTTAGTGTTGGGAGCAACCTTGTTTAGACATTAACTGCCTTGTCAGCCATAAGTGCTTACTGGTACAAAGTCTTGGCCTCTGTGGGAAAGTACTAGCCTAGTGGAGAACAAAAAGCTATAGATCTTGAGAACAGGTACCTAATAACTCATTATGTCTGTTCTTCTGGCTGAACTTTTACCCAGCCAATATCCTGTTCTTGAGAACAGGTGCATTCCCCAGAGACAAAGCGACCCTACTTCCCCCTCCCCTTACCCCACCCATATCCTGCTTCTATGAGTATATAACCTGCATGGGAATAATAATTTGCTGTCCATTTCTTGTGTCTTTTGTCCCCCTACTCTCTTCCAGGTGATCCCCCCCCCATCCCTGTTGACTGGCACCTGAACAGGGAGCCCTGGGGGTCGAAGATGAGAGAACGCTGCTCATCATTGGAGGGTCGACATTGGGCCAATGAGTGTAGATCCAAAACAGACAGCCCTTACTACCACGGCATTCGGGAAACTTCCTGAGGGTGCAGCCTCCGGCCCCCACCTTCAGTACAGGTCCCAGGGCAATAGGGTTTGTCCCGCAGCAGATTTCTTATCACACAGCCAGTCCATTGCCCAACTCTGGCAAGCTACAAAAAACAGCCCAGGATTGGACCTCTGTGCTGCCTCCAGCACAATATTGATCCCTGAGGAGTGCATTCAGGCTGTGCCTACAGGCATACATGGCCCCCTACCCCCAAATACCTTTGGTATAGTTCTAGGAAGAGCTTTACTTTCCTTAAAGGGACTCCAGTTCACACCTGGGGTTATAGACCCTGACCACCAGGGAGAAATTCAAATTCTTGCAAATACCACAGGTGGTTCTCCTATGTTTATACCAGCACAACAGACCACTGTGCAATTGTTGCTCTTTCCCAGGGTCTCTACTACAAATTCCTACCATAAAGACACCAGGGCCCCAGGCGAGAGGGGAATAGCAGAAGCCTTTTGGGTCCAAAAGATTACTTCCTCTCGACCCATGCTTACCTTGATTTTAAATGGAAAAACATTTTAAGGACTTTTAGATTCAGGCGCCAATGCCACTGTCATTTCTGACAGGTTTTGGCTGGCTGCCTGGCTGTTGACCGATTCAGCCACCCATTTACAGGGGATTGGGCATTCCAAAAACCCTCAAGTCAGCACTCAGACCCTTAGGTGGACAGATAAAGAAGGAAATTTGAGCACTGTAGTCCCCTAGATGATCCCCAATTTACCAGTTAATCTCTGGGGGAGAGATATTCTCTCCCAAATGAATGTCTTCATGTGCAGCCCCCAACAAAGCAGTGACAAAACAAATGCTGGTCCAGGGATTCCTGCCAGGACAAGGATTAGGAAAACAAGCACAAGGCATAAAAGAACCTTTGATTGTGAGACAGAGATCTGATCAGTGAGGCTTGAAATCCCAGCCTCAGCCTTTTCCCTAAAGGCTGTGGTCATACCTGCTCCCCAGACTCAAGCAGAAATTTCCTGGAACGATGCTAACCCTGCCTGGGTTAATTAGTGGCCACTAACTCAAGATAAACTGGCTGCTGCAAAACAGTTAGTTCAGGAACAGTTAGCAACTCATCACATTGAGCCATCTTCTTCCCCCCTGGAACACCTCGATTTTTGTTATTAAGAAAAGTCTGGCAAGTGGAGACTCTTACACAATCTCTGTGTGGTTAATAAAGTAATGACTCCTATGGGAGCCCTGCAGCCTGATCTCCCATCTCCTGCCACCATCCCATCAAACCTCTTTTAAATTGTTACTGATTTAAAAGATTGCTTTTACACCATACCCCTTCATTCAGATGATTGTCATCATTTTGCATTTACCCTTTCTCAAATTAATTTCCAGGGACCCATGGACCACTTTTACTGGAAAGTCCTCCCTCAGGGAATGGCAGATAGCCCTACCCTGGCTCAGAAATATGTAACCCATGTAATCCAACCTGTCAGAAATTCTTAGCCACAAATATACATCTTGCATTACATGGACGACATTTTGCTTGCAGCCCCTATTAGACAACTTCAAAAGGCACTAAGTTCACAGGGACTTTAAATTGCCCCTGAAAAAATCCAGATAAAAGACCCTTATTCCTATCTAGGATATGAGCTCGAGTTGGAACAGGTCTGTACTCCAAAGATTGAGCTTCAGCTTTCCTCCCTTAAGACTTAACATGATTTTCAACAGTTGCTCAGGAACATCCAGTTTGTTCACCCCATCTAAAGATTCCTCCCGAGGTTCTAGTTCCCCTTAGTGAACTTCTCTCAGGAGATTCCCATTCTTTGTCTCCCTGAGCCCTTATACCCCAAGCCATCTCAGCCCTGAAACAGATAAGTCAAGCCATATCTTCTGAAACCTCATTTCAAATTCATTACACTGCCCCAGTTTACTTTATTGTCTGTGCTACCACACATTCTCTGGTAGGCGTCTTTTGGCAGCAGCCCCGGCCTCCCGCCAAAAAGGGATGTCCTTTGTTATGGTTATATCTCCCTCAAGTCCAAGTAAGGTTTTGGCAACTTATTATTCCTTGTCTGCCACCCTAATTGTGAAAGGAAGAAAAATGTTCAGACAATAGTTTGGCAAAGATCCTGATATTATCATTATTCCTTATATCTCAGATCAAATTGAATGGTTTCTTCAATCTAATGGTGATTGGGCCATAGCCTGTGCCTCCTTTGTGGGCACCAGAGACAATCATTATCCAAATGGCCCCCTTATACAATTTGTAAAGATACATTTCTTGACTTTCCCCAAAGTCACCTCCAAGACTCCACTTCATGAAGGAATCTTTGTGTTTACAGATTGTTCCTCAACAGGCAAAGTTGCCTATGTAGTACAAGATCGGGTTACTTCAGTGCAGTCCCCATATTCCTCTGCCCAGTTGGTAGAATTGTTTACAGTCCTTCAGGTTTTTAAAGTGTTACCAATGACCCCATTTAATTTGTATACTGAGAGCATCTATGTGGCCCATTCTATTCCGGTCTTAGAGACAGTTCTATATATTAAGCCTGCTTCTACTACTTCCAAATTATTTGTGGAGATTCAATCCCTAATCATCAAAAGGACAGTGCCATTTTTTGTGGGACACCTGAGAACCCATTCTGACCTGGGTGGTCCTCTGCTGCATAGAAATGCCCTGGCCGACGGGACCACTTGCAGCATTCCCCATCCTACTTGATTCCATAGACTCGGCTAAATGGGCTCATGCTCTGCATCACTTAAATGCCTCTACCTTTCACCAAATGTTCAAGATTTCTAGAGATCAAGCAAGAGAAATTGTTAAGTCCTGTGGTGGAGTCAACCCTAGGGGACTCATCCCTAACAAATGATGGCAGATGGATGTTGCCCATTTTTCCATCCTTTGGAAGGTTAAAATATGTGCATATCACAGTTGATACCTGTACTGGCTAATTTTGTGTCAACTTGACACAGCTAGAGTTATCACAGAGAAAGGAGCTTCAGTTGAGGAAATGCCTCCATGAGATCCAACTGTAAGGCATTTTCCCAATTAGTGATCAAGAGGGAAAGGCCCCTTGTGGATGGTGCCATCTCTGGGCTGGTAGTCTTAGGTTCTATAAGAGAGAAGGCTGAGCAAGCCAGGGGAAGCAAGCCAGTAAAGAACATCTTTCCATGGCCTCTGCATCAGCTCCTGCTCCCTGACCTGCTTGAGTTCCAGTCCTGACTTCTTTCAGTGATGAACAACAATGTGGAAATGTAAGCTGAATAAACCCTTTCCTCCCAACTGCTTCTTGGTCATGATGTTTGTGCAGGAATAGAAACCCTGACTAAGACAATACCTATAGTGGATTTAAATATGTGTCTCTCCTTCCTGGAGAGGCATTGTGTGATGTGATAACACACACTCTACAGTGCATGGCTGTCATGGGAAGACCACAGATCATCAAAACTGACAACGGCCCTGGTTATACAGAAACCAAGGTCCAACAGTTTTGTTCCCAGTTTGGCATCAAACATCACTGTGTTCCCTATAATCCTCAGGGACAGGGCATCGTAAAATGAGCACATCAGACTTTTAAAAATATGGTTCAGTGCTTGACTTAAGTCACAGATGCTTACTCCCCCTTGATGCCTTAAAACAGGCTCAATCATGTTCTCTTTGTTCTTAACTTCTTGTCTCTGGACAATGAAGGCAGGTTGGCAGCTGACCACCTGTGGCATCCTAAATCACAAGATTCTCATGCGTTAGTGCGATGGAGAGATCCCCTCCCTGGACAATGGAAAAGACCAGATCCTGTCCTTATTTGGGGATGAGGGTCTGCTTGCATCTATGACAAAGAGAATTCTGGCCCAAAATGGTTACCAGAGAGGCTAGTAAAAACTGTTAACCTGCCTGTGTCCATAATGGAGCAACTATCTCCTCCTATAACAAATCTCATTTCTTTTCCAGATGCTGCTCCAGGCAAGGATACTCATGATCCTGTGGCTGACCACAACAACTATCAACCTTCAACTGCCTTTACCCAAATCTCCTAATAATAGACACATCCCTTGGAATTACACATGAGTGATCCTCTCAGAGAGAAATGATGTCTGGGCCACTTCCAAGACTTCCACCAATTTTTGGCCAGCCTTACCCCAGATGTTTGTAGACTAGCACAGGGAGCAGCAGCCCCTTGCAGTCTCAAATACCAGCTAGATTTACACAAAGTCCCAGAAGATAATGTGTCTAACACCCAGAGTTATAATCCTCACAATTTGATTTCAGTCAGTCACACCTGGCTGCTATAATTCCATCAGGAGAACTTTACTTCAAGATACAGGTTTTTACGTTTGCCCAGGGCACTATCATGGCCGCTCCTTCCATCATAAGTGTGGTGGCAAAGCTGATTTTTCTTGTGCCAGCTGGGGTTGTGAGACCTCGGGGACAGCCTATTGGAATCCTATCTCCTCCTGGGATTATATTACTATCTCCCAAAATTTCTCATGACCCCAGAATTCTGAAAATGTCAATCCTCTCTGTAAAAATTCTGACCACATCACCTTGGGTTGGTGCCTTCCCTTGTCCATGCTAAGTCCAAAGATTCTCATGAGGTCATGGCCTTTATCAATCAGGCACAGACACTGGCTTCACCTTTACCATTAAGCTCCTCGAAGAACCCATTCATGCCAAACTGCCAGTTCCTACTGGTCCCAACCTTTTTCTAGTCCCCTAGCCACAGCCACCCAAAAAACCTGACCCTTCATCTTTTAACAAAACTGCTCATACCTTTACCTCAAAAACTTCCCTTGCTCCCATAGCCAATCCTCCCCCCTCCACTCAGACCAAGAACCTTATCCTCACCTTAGTGAATCAAACCTTCCTTACACTTAATGCCACCTCCCCTAACCTAGTGGATGACTGCTGGCTGTGTTACCATTCCCAACCATCTTTTTTTGAAGGCATTGCTGTTCCTGGCTGGTTTACTCCTACAAATAATTCCCACCATTACTGTTGCCAACCTAGGGAGTGGAACGGTTTATCCCTCTCTTTGGTCTCAGATTGGACCTCTGTGTGACTTCTAATACACCCTCTTCACAGTATGCCCACCTTTGTAATATTACCCTTGCACCTGATATTAGTAGCCAGTATGTAGTAGTTCCCCTAAATAAAACCTACCTGGTGGGTTTGCCTTGATGGCCTCACACCCTACCTTTCAGCCAGTGCCTTTTTTCTGAAGAAAATTCTGATTTTTGCATTCATGTACAATTGGTTCCTCAACTGATTAATTATAATTCAGAAGAGTTTTTTTTTTTCATTTGTGGGATCAGTCCACTGATTCCTCCCTTTCATTGGTCCGCCAATGAAGAAAGGCCCTAATTGCCATTACCATTTCAGTCTTCCTAGGCCTTGATGCCATGGGCGCAGGGACTGGCATTTCTTCATATGTTTTCTCTAAGTCTGGGTAGCAAGAACTCAATGTCACCAGTGACAGAGACATCCAGTGTCTCCAACAAGGCATCAACAACCTCTCCGATTCCCTCTCCTCCTTAGCTGAAGTCGTCCTCCAAAATCTTGATTTACTCTTTTTATAGCAGGGAGGGTTGTGTGCAGATCTAAAGGGAAAATGTTGCTTTTATGTAGACAAGACAGGGACAGTCAAAGAAAGCATGAGAAAAGTAAGAGAAGGCCTAGAGAAGAGAGAGAGAGAGAGAGAGAGAGAGAGAGAGAGAGAGAGAGAGAGAGATGATATAAAAATTGGTTTTCAACCTCTCTGTGGTTGTTAACCCTACTTCCTTCCATTTTGGGACCATTAGTTGGGTTGTTTTTCTGTCTTTTGGTCCCTGGGCCTTTAACAGACTTACCAACTTTGTGAAATGTCAGAAAGATGGTTTGTCAGTTGTGGAGAGCTGTGCCGTGAGCAATCTCCATTATAAGATGGCGATGGCTTCCACTGTGCCTAACTAGTAAACAAGCCTTGTGCACAAGTGCGAGAGTGAATTCACACCCAGTCACTGCCAATCTCGGGGCGTAGTAATGGGGTGATGAGTGAGCAACAAATCAGGTGCTGACACGCCACACTGAGGGCTATATAAGCAGCACCATTTTCCAGGTTCTGAGTCTTCCCTCCTGAAGAAGCAATAAAGCTTGCTGCAGAAGAATCCGGTTGTCCGAGTGTGTTCTTGCAGGTGAGAACGATAGCTCGGGACAAGTGGCGCTGAGAAACCTGGGAACTTCATACCATCACCAGCGCAAGGGAGATCCTCCATTCGCAGGGCAGGTTCAGAACTGAGGGACACATAAGGCTCTGTAAGGTATGTTCGGTCTTGAAATTTCTCCAGTGTTCGAGGCCTTTTTGTATGTTTTCACGGGGCTCGTTCTTTTTTTGTTTGTTTTTTGGTTTTTTTTTTCCTTTTTTTTCTTTTTATTTATTTATTTTTTTATTAGGTAATTTCCTCAATTACATTTCCAATGCTATCCAAAAAGTCCCCAATACACTGCCCCCCCCAGTCCTCCACCCACCCACCCCCACCCCTTGGCCCTGGCATTCCCCTGTACTGGGGCATATAAAGTTGGCAAGTCCAATGGGCCTCTCTTTCCAGTGATGGCCTACTAGGCCATCTTTTGATACAAATGCAGCTAGCAACAAGAGCTCTGGGGTACTGGTTAGTTCATAATAATGATCCACCTATGGGGTTGCAGTTCCCTTTAGCTCCTTGGGTACTTTCTCTAGCTCCTCCATTGGGGGCCCTGTGATCCATCCAATAGTTGACTGTGAGCATCCACTTCTGTGTTTGCTAGGCCCCAGCACTATCTCACAAGAGAAAGCTATATCTGGGTCCTTTCAGCAAAATCTTGCTAGTGTATGCAATGGTGTCAGCGTTTGGAAGCTGATTATGGGATGGATCCCTGGATATGACAGTCTTTAGATGGTCCATCCTTTCTTCACAGCTCCAAACTTTATCTCTGTAACTCTTTCCATGGGTGTTTTGTTCCCAATTCCAAGAAGGGGCACAGTGTCCACACTTTGGTCTTCGTTCTTCTTGAGTTTCATGCGTTTAACAAATTGTATCTTATATCTTGGGTATGCTAAGTTTTTGGGCTAATATCCACTTATCAGTGAGTACATATTGTGTGAGTTCCTTTGTGAATATGTCATTCTTTTTCTTTTGATTTCGTACTGCTTTTGGAACTGCTGACTGGTTCTCAGTCGCCAGTCAGGCATGGTTAGATAAAATGGCAGCGAGCAGTATGGGAACTTCCCACTCCGTGGTGACCACCTTATGGTCCATCTTGAGGCAGTGTGGCTTAAAAATCGCCACTAAGACTATAGAGGGTTTTGTTAAAGAGAGAGATCGTGTAACGCTGTGTTATGCGTGCTCAGGGTCATTAACTATCGCCTCTTGGGAGAAACTGAAAGGAGATCTAGTTATAGAACAGCAGAACGGCAAACTTAAAGCAGGGACCATGCTGTTGTGGAAACTGGTAAGATCCTGCTTAACAGACGAGGATTGTCAGCAAATGGTTGAGGCGGGGCAGAGGGTCCTGGAGGAGGTTTAAGACAGTCTATCAGAGATAGAGCAGGGAGAGAGGTTAAGAGTTGAGAGGAAACAAGGTGCACCGCAGAATAAAAGCCTTTCCACGGGACTTGAGCCTGAGGAAAAGAGAAATAAGGGAAAGAATGCCCTGGGAGAGCTTAGAAAATGGGATGGAAAGGGAAAGAAGAAGAGAGATCGAGCTGGGGAGGCACATAAGGGAAGGAACCTCTATCTGCCATTAGACGAGTTCAAGGCACTAGCTGTTAGTAGCTCAGAATTGGATGAGGAGCTTGGCCCCTCTGAGGAAACAGACTTAGAGGAAGAAGCGGCTCACTATGAGGGAGAAAGATACCAGCCAGATGAAGGACGAGCTAATCAGTCACAGAATAAGACAAAAGCAGCTAGAGACAACTGTCAGTTCGCTGTGCGGTCTCTGGGCCCTCAACCTCTGGGTCCTAGTGCACCTCCGCCCTAAGTGCAGAGGTATCATTCACCTCTGCCCTATGTGCAGAGGTATTGTTCAGACTCATTCATTCCAAAAGAGGAACAGAGAAAAGTGCAGCAAGCATTTCCAGTCTTTGAAGGCGCCAATGGCAGACGCGTTTATGCTCCGGTGGAGTATATAAAGATTAAAGAGCTTGCTGAGTCAGTCCATAACTATGGAGTCAACACCAATTTTACTATAGCGCAAGTCGAAAGGCTTGCTACTCTGGCAATGACTCCCGGCGATTGGATGACTGTAGTGAAAGCTGCAGCTCCTAACATGGGAATGTATCTAGAATGGAAAGCTTTGTGGCAAGACTCCTGCCAAGCACAGGCAAGGGCCAATGCCACTGTTGAAGGGGACCAAAGAACATGGACTTTTGAGTTACTTGCAGGTCAGGGACAACACGCTACTAACCAGACAAATTATCATTGGGGAGCATACGCCCAGATCTCAGCTGCCACCATTAAGGCATGGAAGGCACTCTCTAGGAAGGGAGAGGCAAGTGGACATTTGACAAAGATTACTCAGGGCGCCCAGGAGTCGTTCTCAGACTTTGTGGCTAGAATGACAGAATCGGCAGGGAGAATTTTTGGAGACCCAGAGGCAGCTATGCCTTTAATTGAACAGTTGATCTATGAACAGGCTACACAGGAATTCAGGGCAGCTATTACACCCAGAAAGAACACGAGATTGCAGGACTGGTTAGACCTCCGTACCACCACCCGATTCATGCTCATGCCCCAAATGGTGTTGCAGCCCATTCCTACTGACTACAAAGGGCCTCTGCCATCTGGAAGTGTCGGCCTAATACTGGGCCGGGCCTCCCTTACCTTACAAGGCCTTATTGTTCACCCTGGAGTCGTAAATCAAGATTATGAAGGGGAACTTCAGGAACTTCTCTGTTTCTGTCCTCAGGGTGTCTTTTCTATTTCACAAGGGGATAAAATAGCTCAGTTAATAATCTTGCCAAGCCTACATGACTGTTTTCCTTCCTCTGGTGTCCCTCGAGCTGCCAGAGGGATTGGTTCTACCGGAAATGATTCTGCTTACTTAATAATGCCTCTTGACTCCAGGCCATCCTTAGAATTAGTTATAGAAGGGAAACAATTTAAAGGGATTTTAGACACAGGAGCAGATAAAAGTATCATCTCTTCCCACTGGTGGCCAAAAGCCTGGCCCGTTACTCAGTCATCATGTTCTTTAGGGGGGCTAGGTTATCAGTCCTGCCCCACTGTTAGCTCCCGTTCTTTGAGCTGGCAAGCGCCTGAAGGTCAAATGGGACGGTTCACTCCCTATGTTTTACCACTCCCAGTAAATCTCTGGGGGAGAGACATTTTACAGGCACTGGGAATGACCTTGACTAATGAATACTTGCCACAAGCTGTTCAAATGATGAAGAAAATGGGCTATAAAGAAGGAAGGGGATTAGGGAAAGGAGAGCAGGGTAGACTGAAACCTATCCCTCAAGAAGGTAATAATGGGAGACAAGGTTTGGGTTTTTCCTAGGGGCTGTTGAGGGCTCCATGCCCATACCATGGCTTACAGAGGAAGCTGTATGTGGGTTCCTCAATGGCCTCTCTCCTCTGAAAAATTAGAAGCAGCCACAAAACTGATCTGCCTTACCCAAAAATTGGGAAATTATACTTATATATATTAAAGATTGTTTTTTCACTATACCTTTACGCCATCAAGATAGGCAAAGGTTTGCATTTACCATCCCAGCCATTAATCATTTAGAGCATGATCAAAGATACCAATGGAAGGTCCTACTTCAGGGGATGGCGAATAGTCCCAACATGTGTCAACTGTATGTGCAATTGGCACTTAAGTCAGTTAGAGAGCATTTTCCATCATTACTTGTAATACTCTATATGGATGACATTTTGATTTGCCATAAAAATTCACAGTTATTGCAAGATGCATACCCTATATTAATAAAAATGTTAGGGTAATGGGGATTGCAGGTGGCCACCGAAAAGGTGCAAGTTGCTCGAATGGGAGGCTTCCTAGGGTCACTCATTTATCCTGACAAAATTGTCCCTCAAAAATTAGAGATTCGCAAAGATCCACTACATACCTTGAATGATTTCCAAAAATTGCTGGGAGATATTAATTGGCTAAGACCATTTTTGAAAATTCCCTCAGCGGAATTAAAGCCCTTATTTGATATATTAGAGGGAGATACCCACATCTCCTTCCACAGAGCACTTACCCCAGTTGCATTTCAAGCTTTACAAACTGTAGAAAAGGCCTTACAAGATACTCAATTACAATGCATTGACGAGTCGAATTCATTTGAATTGTGCGTATTAAAAACTGCACAGTTACTAACAGCAGTCTTGTGGAAAAATGGACCCTTATTGTGGATTCAGCTTAATGCTTCCCCTGCAAATATCATTGAATGGTATCCTAATGCAGTTGCTCAACTTGCACTTCGGGGGATAAAAGCAGCCATTACTCATTTTGGGAAAGAACCTCATATGCTAATTGTGCCTTATACCTCTGCTCAAGTTCAAACCCTGGCAGCAACAACTAATGATTGGGCAGTCTTGGTTGCCTCCTATTCAGGACAAATTGATAATCATTATCCAAAACATCCAATTTTACAGTTTGCCTTAAGCCAAGCCATAGTCTTTCCAGTAATGACAGCCAAACACCCGCTTGTGAATGGGGTGGTGGTATATACAGATGGATCCAAATCTGGCATAGGTGCATATGTAGTAAATGGCCAAATAACATCTAAACAATATAATGAGACATCACCCAAGGTTGTACAGTGTTTGGTGGTTCTGGAGGTCCTTGAAACTTTCCCAGGACCACTCAATATTGTATCTGATTCCTTATATGTGGTTAATGCAATTAATACGCTTGAAGTTGCTGGTTTAATTAGACCCTCTAGCAAGCTTGTTCACATTTTTCAGCAAATTTAGTCAGCCCTGTTACATAGAAGACATCTTGTGTATATTACTCACGTCAGGGCTCATTCTGGCCTTCCTGGCCCCATATCTCATGGAAATGACAATTGCACTTTTAACCTTATGTTAACTTTATATTTAACATTATATTAACCTAAGTTACTCTTTTTTTTATTTGATACATTATTTATTTTTTATCTGCTACATTTCTTTCAACACAAATAAAATTAAGTTTCTTCAGCCATTTTGCAAGACGGAAAAATAAAATAAAAATACAAAAACTTACTCTTTGCATAGAAAAACAAGTGCTGTTTGGGGCAGGAGAGGAAGTGTGATGGATATTCCCTGAAGTATCAGTGGCATCAGCACGCAGAGGGACACAGTAAAATACAAAGTGATTCAGCATTTTTAACACTGTCACTGTAACTTTTTCAAATGTGCAAACTTTTTGGAAATTTCAATAATATATAAAACATTTGAAGAAATTAATTTCCTTTTAAATCCAATAACAACCTAAACTATGTATAAAGCAATAACTATATCTTTTAGATAAAAGAATACATTGTCATTGAGTTAGCAAATATTAGAATGGAAAATAAACATCGTCACAGGCTTTATGGAGACATTACCTTATAAGAGAGCTCAAAGAATAATACTAACCCCAAAGTAACTGCCAGTCATGAATTGCACAGTTGCACAGTAGACATTTAGCTTCTTTGATACCATTCCCTAATTTACTTGTGTTTTCCTTCATGAAAAAAACCTCATGAACATTTATGTTTACTTGTTTTCAATTAGAATCCATAACTTATTCAAATATGGTTTTTTAGAGTCTCTTGGGCAAATAGTAATATTTCACTCTCTAAAGCCAGTTGAGTACAGATCTTTATTCTTTATCACTTTTCCTGTTTTTATGGTGTTGAAAAGACTGTATTTGCTTCCATCCTAAAGGATGAGATGAACATGAAAAGAGGCCATCCAACAGTGAAATCATTAGATAAATGTGGTGAGTGAACTCCTGGAATTAATGCAAAATAAGCACAACTTCAATGACTTAGTTTAAAAATATAGAAAGAAGTATTAATCTTATACTGATTTCCTTTAGATATGTCAATCTTTTTAAAATATTGGGTTAAATTAATACTGTGTGATTGTGTATTTTTTATATTTATTTTTTTATTAGGTATTTTCTTCATTTACATTTCCAATGCTACCACAAAAGTCTCCCATACCCTCTTCGCCACTCCCCTACCCACCCACTTCCACTTCTTGGCCCTGGCTTTACCCTGTACTGAGGCATATAAAGTTTGCAAGAACAATGGGCCTCTCTTTCCAATGATGGCTGATTAGGCCATCTTCTGATACAAATGCAGCTAGAGACACGAGCTCAGGGGGTACTAGTTAGTTCATATTGTTGTTCCATCTATAGGGTTACAGACCCCTTTAGCTCCATGGGTGCTTTCTCTAGCTCCTACATTGGGGGCTTTGTGATCCATCCAATAGCTGACTGTGAGCATCCACTTCTGTGTTTGCTAGGCCCTGGGATAGCCTCAAAAAAGACAGCTATATCTGGGTCCTTTCAGCAAAATCTTGCTAGTGTATGCAATGGTGTCAGCATTTGGAGGTTGATTATGGGAAGGATCCCCGGTATGGCAGTCTCTAGACGGTTCATCCTTTCGTCTCAGCTCCAAACTTTCTCTCTGTAACTCCATCCATGGGTGTTTTATTCCGAATTCTAAGAAGGAACAAAGTGACCACATTCTCGTCTTCTTTCTTCTTGAGTTTCATGTTTTGCAAATTGTATCTTGTATCTTGGGTAATCTAAGTTTCTGGGCTAATATCCACTTATCAGTGAGGACATATAATGTGAATTCTTTTGTGATCAGGTTAACACACTCAGGATGATACCCTCCAGGTCCATCTATTTGCCAAGGAATTTCATATATTCACTCTTTTTAATAGCTGAGTAGTACTCCATTGTGTAAATGTACCACATTTTCTGTATCCATTCCTCTGTTGAGGGGCATCTGGGTTCTTTCAAGCTTCTGGCTATTATAAATAAGGCTGCTATGAACATAGTGGAGCATGTGTCCTTCTTACCGGTTGGAACATTTTCTGGATATATCCCCAGGAGAGGTATTGCAGGATCCTCCAGTAGTACTATGTCCAATTTCCTGAGGAATCACCAGACTGATTTCCAGAGTGGTTGTACAAGCTTGCAAACCCAACAACAATGGAGGAGTATTCCTCTTTCTTCACATCCTCGCCAGCATCTGCTGTCACCTGAATTTTTGATCTTAGCCATTCTGTATCTAAAAAAATCAACTTCCAACTCAAAGTCATCAAAAAAGACAAGGAGGGGCACTTAATAATCATCAAAGGTAAAATCTTCCAAGAGGAACTCTCAATTCTGAATATCTATTCTCCAAATACAAGGGCAGCCACATTCATTAAAGAAACTATAGTAAAGCTCAAAGCACACATAATAATAGTGTGGAGACTTCAACACACCACTTTCACCAATGGACATATCATGGAAACAGAAACTAAACAGGAACACAGTGAAACTAACAGAAGTTACTAAACAAATGGATTTAACAGATAGCTACAGAACATTTTATCCTAAAACAAAAGGATATACCTTCTTCTCAGCACCTCATGGTACCTTCTCCAAAATTGACCATATAATTGGTCACAAAACAGGCTTCAACAGATACAAAAATATTGAAATTGTCCCATGCATCCTATCAGATCACCATGGACTAAGGCTGATCTTCAATAACAAAATAAATAATAGAAAGCCAACACACACGTCGAAACTAAACAACAATCTTCTCAATGATACCTTGGTCAAGGAAGGAATAAATAAAGAAATTAAGGACTTCTTAGAGTTCAATGAAAATGAAGACACAACATACCCAAACTTATGGGACACAATGAAAGCATTTCTAAGAGGAAAACTCATAGCTCTGAGTTCCTCCAAAAAGAAACCAGAGAGAGCACACACTAGCAGCTTGACAACACACCTAAAAGCTCTAGAACAAAAGGAAGCAAATTCAGTCAAGAGGAGTAGACAGCAGGAAATAATCAAACTCAGGGGTGAAATCAACCAAGTGGAAACAAGAAGAACTATTCAAAGAATCAACCAATCGAGGAGCTCGTTCTTTGAGAAAATCAACAAGATAGATAAACCCTTAGCCAGACTCAATAGAGAGCATAGGGACAGCATCCTAATGAGCAAAATCAGAAATGACAAGGCAGACATAACAACAGATCCTGAAGAAATCCAAAACACCATCATATCCTTCTACTCAACAAAACTGGAAAACCTGGAGGAAATGGACAAATTTCTAGACAGATACCAGGTACTAAAGTTAAATCAGGATCAAGTTAACGATCTAAACAGTCCCATATCCCCTAAGGAAATAGAAGCAGTCATTAATAGTCTCCCAGCCAAAAAAAGTCCAGGACCAAATGGGTTTAGTGCAGAGTTCTATCAGACCTTCAAAGATGATCTAATTCCAGTTCTGCACAAACTACTCCACAAAGTGCAAGTAGAAGGTACTGTACCCAACTCATCCTGACCAAGTAGGTTTTGTTCCAGGCATGCAGAGATGATTTAATATATGGAAATCCATCAAAGTAATCCATTATATAAACAAACTCAAAGACAAAAACCACATGATCATCTGGTTAGATGCGGAGAAAGCATTTGATAAGATCCAATACCTATTCATGATAAAAGTCTTGGAAGGATCAGGAATGCGAGGCCCATACCTAAACATGATAAAAGCAATCTACAGCAAACCAGTAGCCAACATCAAAGTAAATGGTGAGAAGCTGGAAGCAATTCCACTAAAATCAGTGATGACTCGACAAGGCTGTCCACTTTCTCCATACCTATTCAACATAGTATTTGAAGTCCTAGCCAGAGCAATTCTACAACAAAAGGAGATCAAGGGGGTACAATTTGGAAAAGAAGAAGTCAAAATATCATTGGGGAGTTGAGTCCATTGATATTAAGAGATATTAAGGAAAAGTAATTGTTGCTTCCTATTATTTTTGTTGTTAAAGTTGGCATTCTGTTCTTGTGGCTGTCTTCTTTTAGGTTTGTTGAGGGATTACCTTCTTGCTTTTTCTAGGATGTGGTTTCCATCCTTGTACTGTTTTTTTCTGTTATTATCCTTTGAAGGGCTGGATTTGTGGAAAGATAATGTGTGAATTTGGTTCTGTCATAGGATTCTTTTGTTTCTCCATCTAAGGTAATTGAAAGTTTGGCTGGGTATAGTAGCCTGGGCTGGTATTTTCTTCTCTTAATGTCTGTATAACATCTGTCCAGGCTCTTCTGGCTTTCATAGTCTCTGGTGAAAAGTCTGGTGTAATTCTGATAGGCCTGCCTTTATATGTTACTTGACCTTTTTTCCCTACTGCTTTTAATATTCTATCTTTTTTTGTTGTTCATTTGTTGTTCTGATTATTATGTCAGGAGGAATGCCTTTTCTGGTCCAGTCTATTTGGAGTTCTTTAGGTTTGCGTTTTCTTTGATTGTTGTGCCAATGTTCTCTATGGAATCTTCTGCACCTGAGATTCTCTCTTCCATCTCTTGTATTCTGTTGCTGATGTTCGCATCTATGGTTCCAGATTTCTTTCCTAGGGTTTCTATCTCCAGCGTTGCCTCACTTTGGGTTTTCTTTATTGTGTCTACTTCCCTTTTTTAGGTCTAGTATGGTTTTGTTCATTTCCATCACCTGTTTGGATGTGTTTTCCTGTTTTTTCTTTATGGACTTCTACCTGTTTGGTTGTGTTTTCCTATTTTTCTTTAAGGACTTGTAACTCTTTAGCAGTGTTCTCCTGTATTTCTTTAAGTGAGTTATTAAAGTCCTTCTTGATGTCCTCTATCATCATCATGAGATATGCTTTTAAATCTGGTTCTCAATTTTCAGGTGTGTTGGGGTGCCCAGGACTGGGTAAGGTGGGAGTCCTGCGTTCTGGTGATGGTGAGTGGTCTTGGTTTCTGTTAGTAAGATTCTTACGTTTGCCTTTAACCATCTGGTAATCTCTGGAGTTAGTTTTTATAGTTGTCTCTGGTTAGAGCTTGTTCCTCTCATGATTCTCTTAGCCTCTATCAGCAGACCTGGGAGACTAGATCTCTCCTGAGTTTCAGTGGTCAGAGCACTCTCTGCAGGCAAGCTCTCCTCTTGCATGTAAGGTACTCAAATATCTGGTGTTCGGACCTGCCTCCTGGCAGAAGATGAAGGCCTGAAACAGGGTCTGTCCCAGAAGCTGTTAGCTTCTGTAGTCCACACTCTCACCTGCACAGACTAGTCTTGGAGGGATCCAGGAACCAAGATGGCTCCCCTAGGTGTTCCAGCAAAGCCCTCCCGGGCATGGTGGACACCTCTCCTCTGGCAGAGTAGGTTCCTGGATGTCTGGAGCCCAAAATGGGGTCTGCCTCAGAATCTGTTCTCTAGGAACCTTGGGGGTTTCCTCCAACTCCAAGCCTCAAGGTGAACAGATGCTGGCACTGACTGGAAGGGACTTGTGATCCTGCTCAGGCCGGGTTTTCTGCTTCCCTAATGCTGTCTCAGGTCCCACGTGATTGGAATGGAACAGAAGCTGTGTTCCACTTACCGGTAGTCCTAAGATCGAGTGCAGAGTCCTCTAGGGACCTTGGGGTTGGGCACCGACTCTCAGCCCAGGTGACCCTGTGCTGGCACTGACCGAAGGGGCCTATGTTACTCTTAATGTAAAACAAAACAAAACAAAAAATTCCTTCATTAACTTTGTCTTTTAAAGTTCCTCACTAAAGAAGCTAGATCAAATCCTTCTTTGCAATCAGTTAAGTTTTCTATCTCACCAGCTCTCAAAAAAATTTTGAGAAATTTGAGATTAGCCTAACATTCTTCAAGACCAAGTCAATTCTTTGACTGTTGAAGTATTCTAAAATTAAAAGGAACTAGATCTGACTCCTGCTAAGGATAGGATTTGTGCCGCCCTCCTCCTCAAAGATGCTGTTTCTGAACCAACACACCCTAACTGAATTGAGGGTGTCCTTAGACACAGGAGACAGACAAAAACACAACAAGAAGCCCCCCACTATTATGGGCTTTTGGTTTCCTCCCACTCTGGCTCTTCCTCATTCATCACTTCTTTCCTTCTTATTCTCATCACCCTCATGGTTTTGCCCTGTCCTTTAAATGTTTTACTTACTGAACTTCCACTATAATTAAACACAAGTTTCCATGTAAAGTCCCTCCCCCAATGATTGTCACCATACAATAGCTTCACTTGTTCCTGACACATATGCAAAAATAATTTTTTAGGTCCCCTGGAGAAACTCTGGCTGCAAGGGAACCTCACCCCAGGCCAGATATAATTCTTCACATCAGTCCTTTATTTTTTGTTCTGCAACACTACTGGCAACAGGACTAGTCACTCTCACCCTGAATCAACTCTATACCCCACATCTTCTCACTGCTCACTCTGTTTTCTCTGCTTCAACTCATTTCTCCCTCTCTAATTTCTTGGGCAATCTCTCACTTTGTCCTGTAACCAAACTGCCTGCTTACATCCCTCTAAAGATTATTTTTCATAAGGCTCTCCAGGAATGCATGATAGCCATCACATGGTCAAGTTAAAACTGTCTTTTGACTAAGTGACCAGAGGACCCCTATTTATCCAGAACTACCCATTTCTAACAATGACTCTGATCAGCAAAAAATCAACTAAGAAAGGATCTAAGTCTCGACTCCATCCCATCCCATTTCCAATAACCCTAATGCAAGATTCCTACATGGTCACTGATAATCTTGCTCAACCTTTCTCAGCCATCCTAGAAAGGAGTTTCTGGTGGGTCAACATCCTGTTTCTTTATCTGTCTCCAGTTCCTTTAAGATGCCCCAGCAATTTAACAGATATAAATGGGGGTGGGACAACAATGTACCAATAAGAGTTAAATGGTGTGGAAGGTAATTGGTAGAGGGAAAGACTACAGCAATCAATAAATAACACTAACAACCTTTGAAAAAGCCACATGGAAACCTATTTCTATAGAAGCTTCCACATACATACATACATACATACATACATACATAAATAAATACATGTGTTATTTTTAATTTGCATATATATAATACTTTCAAAACATGATGGGCTATTGCCATTGCTCTTAGTTATCCTCAAGAATTTGATGGAAGCCCCTGTTTCTGAAGATATCACATACTTGAAACATATGGCATAGTGAAATCAAGCTGGTACCAATCTGAAAGCTTTTTCCTACTGGTTATCTTTCATTGTACTGAAAAGCTCTATATATACTACCAGAGAAGAGAATTTCTCAACAATGTTACCCAGCTGTTACTACAACAAAGACAAGATAGGTCCGCTAATGTAATAGTAGTACAAATGTTAGGATAGTAACCAACAACTTTCTACTTGGGTTTAAAGCCCATCCCATAGGACATTTAGGCCTGGAACTGATAACTGAGCCAAAAACAAAAACAAAAAACCTCAAATCCTATTGAAGGGGGAGTTTCCCTAGTTGTTCGTTGATTAATAAAGATAGCAGAAGCCAATCGCTGGGTGAAGATATGGAGGCGAGATTTCCAGACAGTACAGGAACAGGACAGGGAGATTGAAGTAAGACCAGGCAGTGGGTGCACAAGAAGTTGCAGACATGTAGGTTTCTCAGCGCATCTATAGGTCATGGCTACCATAGGCAAGGAGGATGGAGCAGGATATTCTTCACCTAGCCTTTGAGTTATCTGGTCAGTTTTAAAATATAAATGTCTCTAGTGTTTTCCTTTCATGAGGCTAAAGGAAACTGGGTGAGAATGGCGTGGTTGTTGGCAGTAAGCAGGACCAGGCACTGGGGTGGCCAGTCTGTGGAGCACAAGTGGTGGCTCTGGGCGTTCTCAGAAGGAATAGGAGGGATAGAAGTGGAACCACTGGCTGTGTAATCTCAGAGCTAAATCGTGAGGGGCTGCAGGACCGGACAAGGAGGCCAGGCAAGGGGAAATGTACATTTGTAAAATTACATGTAAGATCCAATAGCCATCTAAGTTTTGGACTCCAGGGAAGAACCCAGTACTATTGTTCTGTTTACTGGACATACTAATAAACTGGTCCCTATGTTCTTATCTTTATACTCAGAGGTTAGTGTGTCTTTAAACCTCGTCAGAGCAGGACCCTGATATAGCTGTGTCCTGTGAGGCTATGCCAGTGCCTGCCAAATACAGAAATGGATGCTCACAGTCATCTATTGGATGGAACACAGGGCCACCAATGAAGGAGCCAGAGAAAGTACTCAAGGAGCTAAAGGAGTCTGCAACCCCATAGAAGGAACAATAATATGAACTAACCTGTACCCCCCAAAGCTTGTGTCTCTATTTGCATATGTAGCAGAGAATGACCTAGTAGGCCATAAATGGGAGGAGAGGCCCTTGGTCTTGCAAAGATTATATGCCCCAGTACAGGGGAATGACAGGGCCAGGAAGCAGGAGTGGGTGGGTTGGGGAGCAGGGCAGGGGGAGGGTATAGGGGACTTTTGGGATAGCATTTGAAATGTAAATGAAGAAAATATCTAATAAAAAAATTTAGTTCTTCAAAAAAAGAAACTCGTTAGAATAGAACAGAATCCAGACTGAAAGAAATAAAATAAAATGATTTTGAATTTTATGCACAGGAAAATAATTCCATACTGACTGAGAGATGTATAATGTGTGGAGAAGCTAGAACTATAACATCAATAACTGTTTCACTATGCTGTGTTTAAACAACACTTAGTTACAGTTGAATCACTGATTTTATTTTATCAGTGATAAATGCTATGCTTGATTCAAAGAAAAACTCAAATGGCTAATTTGAGTAGCTTTTATAAAAAAAAATTTTAAAAGCTTTAAATTACTGAACAGGTAAAATGACTATCTTTTATCTAAATACAGATCCTTCAATAATGACTTACGTTTTGAAAAAAAAAATAACAAATAAGTTGACACTTTTCAGAAAGAAAAAAGAGAACCCTTCTGGGAGGAAGTAGGTGATTAGCAGCATGGTTCTGAAGACTCCAACTTGTGACCAGACTCCCTCCCCTCCCTCTGGTTCATTCTCTCTCTCTCTCTCTCTCTCTCTCTCTCTCTCTCTCTCTCTCTCTCTCTCTCTGTCTCTCTCTCTGTGTGTCTCTCTCTCTGTCTCTCTGTCTCTCTCTGTCTCTCTCTCTCTCTCTTTCCCTCCCTCCCCCCCCCTCCCTCCCTCCCCCCCCCCCCCTCTCTTTCTCCCCATTATACCAATGCAGCAACCTGACTGTGAGCTTTAGCCTCTGAAACATGATGGGACAAAGTCAATCCTCCTCCACTAAGCGGTGATTTCACATCATTGATGAAAACTAACACATCATTTGATCTAAAGAATTAGAAAACATTTATCTTATTTTACCAACTACTAAAAATGAGACTTTTCAAACTGGTATGCTCTGAAGCATAAAAGAGATGATGAGAGTTGCTTTCCAAAGCTGTGTCTATAGGAACTATTTAATGGTATTGAAAAATCCAATGAAAACCCCCCTCTCTCCTTTTTTTTTAACTTTACATTTTACTGTTTTACATTTCCTTTATATTATTTCAAGAAAATAGAAACAAAACAACAACATGATTTATGATTTCCAGGAAAAAGAGAAGCAAAGCCACAAAATATGTTTTCTGGTGTCAATCTACAAATTCAAATTTAGTCCAAGAAACTAAAATACTTAAAGACCCTCCCTTTCTATAGATGCAGAAAACAGTGGGGGCTCAGCTAAGAATAAAGCAGGCACAGAAAATGAAATTTGTGGCCAGGAATGAAATCAGGTAGGGTATTTCCTAAAATAATTCTACTAACTAGTAAACCAGAGGTGACAATCACAATTCCACCTCTCCCTTTAGGAACAGAGCTCCCTGCTATTTTCTGAGCAACAGAGGCATTGTGGATCACAAGCTGATTGAGGTTTTTTAGACAGGAGTCAGAATTTAAAACAGACATCAAAAACAGCCAGTTTGAAGTCAGGAAGAAGAATATAATATTGCCTGGTATAGCTAGAGATGATCCACTCAATATTTCAGCATAATGATGCTTCTGTGTTTGTCTGAAAACAGATTTAGAAAGTCAGTTGCCTGGGACCACCTATCTATGACCTCATCTGCCTCTAACTAGATGGACTGATGATTAATGGAGCAGTCACGAGGGGCTGGCAGCCATCAGTGCAGTTCTGTGAAGTCTAACAGCAGTTTCTAATAGCAGTGTCTTAACAGTGAAGTCTAACTTCCATAGCATGCTTTTTTAGACTTAGACCATAGCTATCTTCCCCAGGCTAATATGATTCTTGGGAGAGTGTTCTTATGTGAAACTCCACGTGACTGGCCATTCTCAGGAGAATGTAGGGGCAAGATTCTTACTTAAAGACACAAAGTTAGCAGTTGTCTGGTAAAGAGGTTATGGAGGAGGGTGTTAAGTTCTTCTAGAAATAAAATGATGTGGATTCACAGGCTCATTCAAGATCACTCCAAAATAGCAGTACCTACTCTCTCTCTCTCATCATCATCATCATCATCAAATGCTTTAAAATGAAGAATAAAATGAAAACTCTCTTCCCTTTGACACATTTTCAAAGCTTTCAGTAATAAAAACAGTGTCTCCTTTGACAATTTCCAGCACTTAAAGAAAACCTAAAGTAGCATTAGCATGGAAATAGTAAAACCTAAGCCATCAAGTATTCATAAAAAGGTTAAAATGATATTTAACTTTAAGATTTAACCTTGAATACATGCCCAACCCTCTTAAAACATATTCTAAAAATGGTACACAGTGGTTTGCTTATCACATATCTGTGAGGAAGGTTATAGGCTTAAAGAAACACAGACCAGTTTTTAATCTAACCATAAGAAAAGCAGATTAATTATCAAGGGGAAAATACTCAAGGTTTGGGATGAAACACCGTTGAAAACACAATGTGTTCTAGAGAAATGACCACAAGATCACAAAGGATGTGTGCTACAAAAGGATTATGTGTCGGGGCTTCATCCCATTTGGTGAGCCCAATCAGTAGAGGTAACAGGATTATAAGATAATATTCTCATTGGTGGATTAGCCACTTCAACTGAATAGACAATTAGACTATAAGATCTTGTTGGAGCAAGTAGTTCTTTGAAGGCATGTATTTAAAAGGTGTTTCTTGCTCTGACCACCTCTAATATATCTGTGTGTGTGTGTGTCTATCTCCCTTTCTCCCTCTCCCTCTCCCCCTCGCCTCTCTCTCTGTCTCTCTCCTCCCCTGAGCTGCTGTGAGTTGAGCAGCTCTACTTCACTACAATCTTAATCTTTTTGTTTCACTATTGGTCCAGACACAACAGAGGCATTTTATAATAGACTCATTAAATAGATATTTTGATAATAGACAAACTGTGAGCTTAAATAACTTCTTCCTTTGTAAACTGCTCCCTTCAGGAATCTGACTTCATGATTAAAAAGTCTGGTGACACATCAAGTGCCTGACATTATTCTATGAAATCTACTGATATATATATATATATATATATATATATATATATATGTATATATATATATCAGTATATATATATTCATAGTAGAATATATATATTCATATATATATATATATATATATATATATTCATAGTACAAAGCACCATAGGCCTTAATTAAGCCATGTATAATTTACTAATTCTCTAAACATTTATTTTTTATTTAATCTGCTTAATCATCTTAATATTTTATATGTTTAATTCATACTTTCCAGAAACAATTAAAGGAATATCTGTTTTAAAATTGAATATTCCAGGCTTGAGAAATGGCACAGTTAGTAGTTTAGAATACTTACTCAATTTTAGATTCCAGCAACCATGAAAAAAGCTAGGCATTCCATGTATTCCTGTAACTTGACCTCCAAGGAGGCAGAGCTGAAGAGATCTCTGGGCTTTGCCGGCTTACAGTCTATCCAAGAATGTGAGGGATCTAGGTTCAGGAAGAGACTGTGCCTCAAAGGAATAGCCAAAAAATGCTAGACAAGTCCACCTGATACCCTATTCTTAGTCCTATAAGTATACACTCACACAGACATCTACACACTCAAAAATAAGTAAATAAATACTTAAAATAGAATATGTGTATAGATACAAAGGATGAAGCTACATTCATGAATGAAGATAATAAAAGCCTTTGAGCAATAAACTTTGATGATTTTGGTTTTTGTATCTCATGCAGTTATCTGGTAAAATATTGTTTCTCTTAAACTGGAGTCTCCAGAAAGCAAGGCTCTCAGAAACAATATCTTTACATTTTATTTTATTTATTTTTGGAGACCTATCTTTATTTTACATAGCTCTAAGCATTGATATGTACTTCTCTCACGAGGCCATCTTCTGCTAAGAATAGAAGTTATCATTCAAGACAGTGCCTCTGTATCTCTAAGCTTGCACACTGGGGACTTCCCAGGAACTCCCAAAGCCTCACTGCTGCAGCCCTTAGAAGAGCAGCAGGAAGCTCAGAAGGGCTCCTTGTACTGGGAGATGGTGGTAAGAGCTCACCAGGTACGGACAAGAAACACAGAATCTGAAGTTGTACCTAAGAATAGGATTAGCATATGATATATGCAATCTGAAAGCATACAGTTCCTGTTGCAGGATTTCCCTGTCCAATTACATTAGGGCAGCAGAAAGCCTGTGGTTGGACAGGAAAAAGGGAGGTGGAGCTAAGAGTTGCAGGGACAGAGAGCCTGAGAGGGAGAGAAGAGGAAGGCCAAGATGGAGGCAGACATGAACAAGCATAGCTTTAGCCAGCCACAGGTAGTTTTGATATCATAAGTTTAGAATAATTGGAATAAAGCTTTTGTCATTATCAATTGGTTCAGAAATTAGTGTATTGGCATCTTTTAAATTGTGATTTTATTGATACATAAATCTGACTGGTTAAATATAAGGTTCAAGAGTTTTGCTTTACTTGGTAACTGGAATGTGGCACCGCCAATGGCAGAGAGAAAACTAGTGGCTTCAGGGACAAACAAGCCAGACGCTGCAGGGGCTAGCTGGAGAGAGTTGCCTGAGGCAGGAGCACAGGAGCACAATCTGGCCAATAGGGAGTTGGTGGGTTGAGAGAAGCAGGAGCGTGGAGAATTAGCAGATTTTTTTTAAATAAAATATTTCCTTCAGCAAGCTCCATTATAATAATTTCTGTTAGAAATGGAAGTGGACATCTGGGTTCTTTCCAGCTTCTGAATATTATAAATAAGGCTGCTATGAACATAGTGGAGCATGTGTCCTTCTTACCAGTTGGAACATCTTCTGAATATGTGCCCAGGAGAGGTATTGCGGGATCCTCTGGTAGTACTTTGTCCAATTTTCTGAGGAACCGCCAGACTGATTTCCAGAGTGGTTGTACAAGCTTGCAATCCCACCAACAATAGAGGAGTGTTCCTTTTTCTCCACATCCTTGCCAGCATCTGCTGTCACCTGAATTTTTGATCTTAGCCATTCTGACTGGTGTTAGGTGGAATCTCAGGGTTGTTTTGATTTGCATTTCCTTGATGATTAAGGATGCTGAACATTTTTTTCAGGTGCTTCTCAGCCATTCAGTTTTCCTCAGGTGAGAATTCTTTGTAGTACATTTACACAATGGAGTACTACTCAGCTATTAAAAAGAATGAATTTATGAAATTCCTAGGCAAATGGATGGACCTGAATGGTATCATCCTGAGTGAGGTAACCCAATCACAAAAGAACTCACATGATATGTACTCACTGATAAGTGGATATTAGCCCAGAAACTTAGAATACCCAAGATACAAGATACAATTTGCAAAACGCATGAAACTCCAGAAGAATGAAGACCAAAGTGTGGACACTGTGCCCCTTCTTAGAATTGGGAACAAAACACCCATGGAAGGAGTTACAGAGGTAACATTTGGAGCTGAGATGAAAGGATGCACCATCTAGAGACTGCCACACCCGGGGATCCATTCCATAATCAGCCTCCAAACGCTAACACCATTGCATACACCAGCAAGATTTTGCTGAAAGGACCCCGATATAGCTGTCTCTTATGAGGCTATGCCGGTGCCTGGCAAATACAGAAGTGAATGCTCA
This sequence comes from Mus caroli, assembly GCF_978045245.1. Classification (NCBI taxonomy): domain Eukaryota; kingdom Metazoa; phylum Chordata; class Mammalia; order Rodentia; family Muridae; genus Mus; species Mus caroli. The sequence continues at coordinate 51,496,465 of NW_028227264.1, forward strand.
CAGTCAGCTATTGCATGGAACACAGGGCCCCCAATGGAGGAGCTAGAGAAAGTACCCAAGGAGCTAAATGGGTCTGCAACCCATTATTGCCCATTATTATCATATTGGTGGAACAACAATATGAACTAACCAGTACCACAGGAGTTCGTGTCTCTAGCTGCATATGTAGCAGAAAATGGCCTAGTTGGCCATCATTGGGAAGAGAGGCCCCTTGGTCTTGCAAACTTTATATGCCTTAGTACAGGGGAACACCAGGGCTAAGCAGTGGAAGTGGGTGGGTAGGGGAGTATGGGGGAGAGTAAGGAGGACTTTTGGGATAGCATTTGAAATGCAAATGAAGAAAACACCTAATAAAAAGAAAAAAATAAATTAAAAAAAAAAAGAAATGGAAGTGGAGAAACCTTGTCTTGAAAAAAAAAAAAGGAAAGAAAGAAAGAAAGAAAGAAAGAAAGAAAGAAAGAAAGAAAGAAAGAAAGAAAGAAAGAAAGAAAGGAGAAAAGAAAAGAAGAAAAAAGAAAAAAAGAAATGGAAATGGAAGTGGAATGGAAAGATTAAAGCCATCCCATAACCATCAATGGCTTGTGAGGAAAACACACAGGTTCTGCTCCAAAAGAGATTCATGGTGAATTTTACTACTTGTTTCTTCGTAAGTTTTTCTTTTCCCCAAATATCAGCATGATATCACATGAACTGATTAATGACACAGCCATCATTGATAGACCTACTCTTCCTATGAACTAAAGTTGTTCACAAAAGCATGGGACAATTTGTGCATTTCATAGCATCAAGAGTAACAAATATCTAAATTTGTGCTCACATTTCTTTAACCCAGCCACTCTCTCTTATTCATTGACTTTCTCAATACCCTGCAATATCAGCTGAGAAGTCACTACCACCAAAATTTCCCCATGACTCATTCTTTCCCTCTCCTTCCTTACTTTTTGTTTCTTTCTCTTTTTTTCCTTCCCCTATTCTTTTTCAACAGCATTGAAGTAAAAAGTAATTAGTTATTACAGCATTTATATTCTATTGCACCTTGGACTGCATATTTTCCCTCTAGAATTGAGATAGTCAGTTCTTTCAGTACTGAGACATTTCTCAGCTTAGGATCTGACACATAGGAAACAGCCACAGAATTTCAGTCAAGGGAAAGACCAAGTAGGTCACTGAGTTTGGGGTGTTTGGGCAGATGAGAAAAAGGTAGGCAGTGAAATCTGGCTACCCAGAGAAACCCTGATAGAGCTGTCTGAGGGCTAAACACTAAAAAGGCTGAGAACAGTTGAGTGTGGAGAAAAGAGATTAAACGCCAGTCTGGGAGCTGACTACAAGGCAGAAATGCACCCAACAGACTCTAAAGCAGAGACTATCACAGTTAAACTAGTACAGATGTTTCTAGAAAATGTCACTAAGAACAAATGTCACCTAGCAGCCTTGCCTGTTTTCTCTGTTTTAGAGACTTGATCAAATGAAATGATAGGTAGATGATAAAGCAGAGGCCTGAGGATGCATTCCCATCATCCTAGGTATGGATCCTAGGTATTCAAGAGGCTGAGGTAAGGTAACTACATGAGCTCACAGGTTCAAGACCAGCTTGAACAGCATATTGAGAGTTGCACCTCAAGTGCATTAAACAAACACAGGAAACCATAAAACAATGTGTAGAGGAACAATTGGGATGGAAAGCAATTCAAATGGAAGAAAAAGATAAGTCTCCTTGAAAGCTTGTGAGCCACATAGGTAAGACAAAATCTGGCTTTGAAGCAGAAATGACTTTAGAGGATTTGCTGACTATTTCTTTTCTTTTAATTAGGTATTTTCCTCATTTACATTTCCAATGTTATTCAAAAAGTCCCCAATAGACTCCGCCCACACTCCCCTACCCACCCACTCACACATTTTGGCCCTGGCGTTCCCCTGTACTGAGGCATATAAAGTTTGCAAGTCCAATGGGCCTCTCTTTCCAGTGATGGCAGACTAGGCCATCTTTTGATACATATGCAGCTAGAGACAAGAGCTCTGGGGTACTGGTTAGTTCATATTGTTGTTCCACCTATAGGGTTGCAGTTCCCTTTAGTTCTCTGGGTGCTTTCTCTACCTCCTCCATTGGAGGCCCTGTGATCCATTCCTTAGCTGAATGTGAGCATCCACTTCTGTGTTTGCTAGGCACTGGCATAGTCTCACAAGAGACAGCTACATCTGGGTCCTTTCAGCAAAATCTTGCTAGTGTATGCAATGGTGTCAGTGTTTGGAAGCTGATCATGTGATGGATCTCTGGATATGGCAATCACTAGATGGTCCATCCTTTCGTCACACTTCCAAATTTTGTCTCTGTAACTCCTTCCATGGGTGTTTTGTTCCCTATTCTAAGAAGGGGCAAAGTGTCCACACTTTGGTCTTCGTTCTCTTGAGTTTAATGTGTTTAGCAAATTATATCTTATATCTTGGGTATCTTAAGTTTCTGGGCTAATATCCACAATCAGTGAGTACATATTGTGAGTGTTCCTTTGTGATTGTGTTACCTCAATCAGGATGATGCCCTCCAGGTCCACCCATTTGCTTAGGAATTTCATAAATTCATTCTTTTTAATAGCTGAGTAGTACTCCATTGTGTAAATGTACTTCATTTTCTGTATCCATTCCTCTGTGGAGGGGCATCTGGGTTCTTTCCAGCTTCTGAATATTATAAATAAGGCTGCTATGAACATAGTGGAGCATGTGTCCTTCTTACCGGTTGGGACATCTTCTGGATATATGCCAAGGAGAGGTATTGCTGGATCCTCCTGTAGTACTATGTCCAATTTTCTGAGGAAACACCAGACTGATTTCCAGAGTGGTTGTACAAGCTTGCAATCCCACCAACAATGGAGGAGCATTCCTCTTTCTCCACATCCTCGCCAGCATCTGCTGTCACCTGAATTTTTCATCTTAGCCATTCTGACTGGTGTGAGGTGGAATCTCAGGGTTGTTTTGATTTGCATTTCCCTGATGATTAAGGATGTTGAACATTTTTTCTAGTGCTTCTCTGCCATTCAGTATTTCTCGAGTGAGAATTCTTTGTTCAGTTCTCAGCGCCATTTTTAATGGGGTTATTTGATTTTATGGAGTCCAGCTTATTGAGTTCTTTATATATATTGGATATTAGTCCGCTATCCAATTTGGGATAGGTAAAGATCCTTTCCCAATCTGTTGGTGGTCTTTTTGTCTTATTGACGGTGTCTTTTGCCTTGCAGAACCTTTGCAATTTTATGAGGTCCCATTTATCGATTCTCATTCTTACAACACAAGCCACTGCTGCTCTATTTAAGAATTTTTCCCATGTACCCATATCTTCAAGGCTTTTCCCTACTTTCTCCTCTATAAGTTTCAGTGTCTCTGGTTTTATGTGGAGTTCCTTGATCCACTTAGATTTAGCTCCCTTGTCGAAGATCAAGTGACCACAGGTGTGTGGGTTCATTTCTGGGTCTTCAGTTCTATTCTATTGGTCTACTTGTCTGTCACTATACCAGTACCATGCAGTTTGTATCAATATTGATCTGTAGAAAAGCTTTGGGTCAGGCATGGTGATTCCACAAGAGGTTCTTTTATCCTTGAGAAGAGTTTTTGCTATCCTAGGTTTTTTGTTATTCCAGATGAATTTGCAGATTGCTCTTTCTAATTGGTTGAAGAATTGAGTTGGAATTTTGATGGGGATTGCATTGAATCTGTAGATTGCTTTTGGCAAGATAGCCATTTTTACAATGTTGATTCTGCCAATCCATGAGCATGGGAGAGTTTTCCGTCTTCTGAGATCTTTTTTAATTTCTTTCTTCAGAGACTTGATGTTCTTATCATACAGATCTTTCACTTATTTAGTTAGAGTCACGCCAAGGTATTTTATATTATTTGTGACTATTGAGAAGGGTGTTGTTTCCCTAATTTCTTTCTCAGCCTCTTTATCCTTTGTGTACAGAAAGGCCATTGAGTTGTTTGAGTTAATTTTATATCCAGCTACTTCACTGAAGCAGTTTCTCAGGTTTAGGAGTACTCTGGTGGAATTTTTAGGGTCACTTATATATACTATCATATCATCTGCAAAAAGTGATATTTTGACTTCATCTTTTCCAATTTGTATCCCCTTGATCTCCTTTTGTTGTTGAATTGCTCTGGCTAGGAATTCAAGTACAATGTTGAATAGGTAGGGAGAAAGTGGGCAGCCTTGTCTAGTCCCTGATTTTAGTGGGATTGCTTCAAGCTTCTCACCATCTACTTTGATGTTGGCTACTGGTTTGCTGTAGATTGCTTTTATCATGTTTAGGTATGGGCCTTGAATTCCTGATCTTTCCAAGACTTTTATCTTGAATGGGTGTTGGATCTTGTTGAATCCTTTTTCCACATCTAACGAGATGATCATGTGGTTTTTGGCTTTGAGTTTTTTTATATAATGGATTACTTTGATGGATTTCCATATATTAAACCATCCCTGCATCCCTGGAAAAAAACCTACTTGGTCAGGATGGATGATTGTTTTAATGCATTCTTGGATTTGGTTAGCAAGAATTTTATTGAGTATTTTTGCATCGATATTCATGAGGGAAATTGGTCTGAAGTTCTCTATTTTTGTTGGGTCTTTATGTGGTTTAGTTATCAGAGTAATTGTGGCTTCATAGAATGAGTTGGGTAGAGTACCTTCTACTTGTACTTTGTGGAATAGGTTGTGCAGAACTGGAATTATATCTTCTTTGAAGGTCTGATAGAACTCTACACTAAACCCATCTGGTCCTGGCCTTTCTTGGCTGGGAGACTATTAATAACTGCTTCTATTTCCTTAGGGGATATGGGACTGTTTAGATAGTTAACTTGATCCTGATTTAACTTTGGTACCTGGTATCTATCTAGAAATTTGTCCATTTCATCCAGGTTTTCCAGTTTTGTTGAGTATAGCCTTTTGTAGAAGGATCTGATGGTGTTATGGATTTCTTCAGTATCTGTTGTTATGTCTCCCTTTTCATTTCTGATTTTGTTAATTAGAATGCTTTCCCTGTGCCCTCTAGTGAGTCTGGCTAAGGGTTTGTCTATCTTGTTGATTTTCTCAAAGAACTAGCTCCTCGATTGGTTAATTCTTTGAATAGTTCTTCTTGTTTCCACTTGGTTGATTTCGCCCCTGAGTTTGATTATTTCCTGCTGTCTACTCCTCTTGGGTGAATTTGCTTCCTTTTGTTCTAGAGCTCTTAGGTGTGTTGTCAAGCTGCTAATGTGTGCTCTCTCTAGTTTCTTTTTGGAGGCACTCAGAGCTATGAGTTTTCCTCTTAGAAATGCTTTCATTGTGTCCCATAAGTTTGGGAATGTTGTGGCATCATTTTCATTAAAGTCCAAAAAGTCCTTAATTTCTTTCTTTATTCCTTCCTTGACCAAGGTATCATTGAGAAGATTGTTGTTTAGTTTCGACGTGTGTGTTGGCTTTCTATTATTTATTTTGTTATTGAAGATCAGCCTTAGTCCATGGTGATCTGATAGGATGCATGTGACAATTTCAATATTTTTGTATCTGTTGAAGCTTGTTTTGTGACCAATTATGTGGTCAGTTTTGGAGAAGGTACCGTGAGGTGCTGAGAAGAAGGTATATCCTTTTGTTTTAGGATAAAATGTTCTGTAGATATCTGTCAGATCCATTTGTTTCATCACTTCTGTTAGTTTCACTGTGTCCCTGTTTAATTTCTGTTTCCATGATCTGTACATTGGTGAAAGTGGTGTGTTGAAGTCTCCCACTATTATTGTGTGAGGTGCAATATGTGCTTTGAGCTTTACTAAAATATCTTTGATGAATGTGGCTGTCCTTGTATTTGGAGCATAAATATTCAGAATTGATAGTTCCTCTTGAAGGATTTTAATTTGATGAGTATGAAGTGCCCCTCCTTGTCTTTTTTGATGACTTTGTGTTGGAAGTCGATTTTATTAGATATTAGGATGGCTACTCCAGCTTGTTTCTTCCGACCATTTGCTTGGAAAATTGTTTTCCAGTCTTTAATTCTGAGGTAGTATCTATCTTTTTCTCTGAGATGAGTTTCCTTTAAGCAGCAGAATGTTGGGTCCTGTTTCTGTAGCCAGTCTGTTAGTCTATGTCTTTTTATTGGGGAGTTGAGTCCATTGATATTAAGAGATATTAAGGAAAAGTAATTGTTACTTCCTTTTATTTTTGTTGTTAGAGTTGGCATTCTGTTCTTGTGGGTGTCTTCTTTTGGTTTGTTGAGGGATTACCTTCTTGCTTTTTCTAGGATGTGGTTTCTGTCCTTGTATTGGTTTTTTTTCTGTTATTATCCTTTAAAGGGCTGGATTTGTAGAAAAGTAATGTGTGAATTTAGTTTTGTCGTGGAATACTTTGGTTTCTCCATGTATGGTAATTGAGAGTTTGGCTGGATATAGTAGCCTGGGCTGGAATTTGTGTTCTCTTAGTTTCTGTATAACATCTGTCCAGGCTCTTCTGGCTTTCATAGTCTGTGGTGAAAAATCTGGTGTAATTCTGATAGGCTTGCCTTTATATGTTACTTGACCTTTTTCCCTTATTGCTTTTAGTATTCTATCTTTATTTAGTGCATTTGTTGTTCTGATTATTTTGTGTCGGGAGGAATTTCTTTTCTGGTCCAGTCTATTTGGAGTTCTGTAGGCTTCTTGTATGTTCATGGGCATCTCTTTCTTTAGATTTGGCAAGTTTTCTTCAATAATTTTGTTGAAGATGTTTGCCGGTCCTTTGAGTTGAAAATCTTCATTCTCATCCACTCCTATTATCTGTAGATTTGGTCTTCTCATTGTGTCCTGGATTTCCTGGATGTTTTGAGTTAGGATCTTTTTGGATTTTGTATTTTCTTTGATTGTTGTGCCGATGTTCTCTATGGAGTCTTCTGCACCTGAGATTCTCTCTTCCATCTCTTGTATTCTGTTGCTGGTTCTCGGATCTATGGTTCCAGATTTCTTTCCTAGGGTTTCTATATCCAGCATTGCCTCAATTTGGGTTTTCTTTATTGTGTCTACTTCCCTTTTTAGGTCTTGGATGGTTTTATTCAATTCCATCACTTGTTTTGTCTGGTTTTCCTGCAATTCTTTGAGGGATTTTTGTGCTTCCTCGTTAATATCTTCTACCTGTTTAGCAGTGTTCTCCTGTATTTCTTTAAGTGTGTTATTAAAGTCCTTCTTGATGTCCTCTACCATCATCATGAGATATGCTTTTAAATCCGGGTCTAGCCTTTCCAGTGTGTTGGGGTGCCCTCGACTGGGCGAAGTGGGAGTGCTGGGTTCTGATGATGGTGAGTGGTCTTGGTTCCTGTTAGTACGATCCTTACTTTTACCATTCGCCATCTGGTAATCTCTGGAGTTAGTTGTTATAGTTGACTCTGGTTAGAGATTGTTCTTCTGGTGATTCTGTTAGCCTCTATCAGCAGACCTGGGAGACAGGATCTCTCCTCTGAGTTTCAATGGTCAGAGCACTCTCTGCAGGCAAGCTCTCCTCTTACAGGGAAGGTCCACAGATACCTGGTGTTTGGACCTCCTCCTGGCCGAAGATGAAGGCCCAAAATAGGACCTTTCCCAAAAGCTGTGTTGCTTTGGTGGGTCACAGAAGCTGTCAGCTTGTGTGGTGCACACTCTCACCTGTGCAGACTATGTTCGGTGGAGTCCTGCAACCAAGATGGCTACCGCCAATCTAGAGGCAAAAGCCTCCCGGGCCGGGTGGACACCTGTCTTCTGGCCAGGAAGGTGGCCGGATGTCTGGGGCCCGAAAAGGGTGCTGTCTCAGTAGTTCTGTGGCTCCTACCTGTCCCAGAAGCTGTCAGCTTCTGTGGTGCACACTGTCACCTGTGCAGACTAAGTTCCTAAGTTCGGCAGAGTCCCAGAACCAAGATGGCTTCCACTGCTCCTAAGGCAAAGGGCTTCCGGGCCGGGCAGACACCTGTCCTCTAGCCAGGAGGGTGGCTGGATCACCTGAAGTCTTAAGATTCCATGGCTGGTGTTGTAAGTAGCTGGCAGGTGTCAGCCGACTCTGCGCCTTAGCTACCCCGGTGCTGGTCAGACTGTGAGGGGCGTGTGCCTCTACTCAGGCCGGGTTTTCTGCTTCCCTCTTGCTGACTATTTCTAAATTCAGCAATTTTCCTATCCTTTGCTTAGAGTTGCATTTTTCCATGACACAGTTTAAGTTCCACAATGACGTCTAATATCATGTCCTACCAAACAGAATGTAACTATCTTCACACACAACCATTTCTGCCACATGTCTGAGAAAACCTTGAATCCAATATGTTTTGCCTTCAATCCATATCTTCCTATTAGAATTTGACCTGCATTTCAACCCTCTCTTCCAATGATACTTTATAATAGAAAGCACATGTACAAAAGTCATTCTCAAGTGACACACATCCCTTGAATTTCAATCTTTTGGTGACAAGCTTTTCCACTTCTTGTGTATGCCCCCACACATATAGAACTAAACTTATGGCATCTTTCTTGTGTTCTTTTATTTGGAGAAATAATACATTGTGGCTGTATAATCAGGAGCTTCCAGGAAAACAGAACTGATAGAATAAAGCTATACATTTTAAAATGGGGTTTATTAGGGTGGCTGGCAAGATCTGGTCTCCAAGATTCTAGTAGTGATTCAGGCCACAAGGCTGGATGTCTCAGTTGGTGTCTTAGTTAGGGTTTTGATTGCCATGATGAAACAGCATTACCAAAAATAAGTTGGGGAGGAAAGGGTTTTGGGGGGTTGTTTTGTTTTTGTTATTATTGTGTTGTTGTTGTTGTTGCTGTTGTTGTTGTTGTTGTTGTTGCTTAGCTTTTACTTCTATATCTTACTACATCATTAAATGAAGCTTAAATAGAGTATGAACTTGGAGGCAGGAGCTGATGCAAAGGCCATGAAAGTGTGCTGTCTTTCTCTTCATGGCTTGCTCGGCTTTCTTTCTCATAGAACCTAGGATCACCAGCCCAGGATTGGCCCCACCCATAGTGGGCTGGACTTTCCTCCATCAATCACTAATTAAAGAAACATCCTACAACCAGATATGATAAAGGCAATTTTCTCGAATGAGGTTCCCTGCTTTATCCCTTGCTTGTATCAACTGGACGTAAATCTAGCCAGTACAGCTTCCTGGTCTTCAGTATACACCAGATTCTACAGAAGTAGGCTGAAATATCAATAAAGGAATGAACTTGCTAGCAAGAGTGAAGACAGAAGGCAAAGATAAAGTGGATCCTACTTTCATGTCCTCTATATAGGCTGTCATGAGATGGTGTGACCCAGGTCTAAAGTGTATCTTCCCAACTCAAAAGATCCTGATTTAGGATGAGTCTTCTAACTTCAAATGATACAGTCAAGAGAAATCCCTCAGAGGTAGACTCAGCCACTTAAGTTTTAGTTAACTCTAAATGTAGTCAAGTTGACAAGCAAGAATAGCATCCCAATGATGTAAACATCAAGTGAGGGGACGATCTGGATTTTAGTTCTCTTCTGGTCTATGGGTCCCACGCTATTCAGGATGGTGGGTTTCTCATTAGCAAAATAGAAGATTTGGACCTATTTTTAAAGGTGCCTTCCAACCCTGTTGGGAACAATATAAGGGGAGCCCTGGGGAGGCCCTGGGGAAGAAGGGAAGGAAAAATATGCTATGTCCGGCCAGACTTCCTGTGCTCTGGACAGGCAGACATGGGGAGACTGCCAGGCACTTTCCACTTGGCCCGGGTGAGCATCTAAGCCTCTGACCCCATTCAGCAGTGGGTGGAGAAGGGGCAGCCCCCAAAGCCCCAGGGTTGTAGGATAGAGGGAATAGGGGAAGAAGTTCCCAACACTGACCAGAGTGCACAGCGGGTCTTAATAGAGCAGAGACTCTCTATGATTTAAGAGCTTTATTATAGAAATGCAGGGGAAAAAGAGAGAGAGAGGAGAGAGAGAGAGAGAGAGAGAGAGAGAGAGAGAGAGAGAGAGAGAGAGAGAAGTCAAAGAGAAAGGGAAGAGGAGAGAGAAGTAAGAGAAATGAGAGGTAAAGGACAAAGGAGTAAGAGTAAGAGAGGGAGGTGGGAACTGAGCACCCTTTTTTGTGGTCTTCACTGTTGCTAGGTAACTGGGGAGGAGTTTAGCCTGAAGGTCAGAAGCTTGGGCCATTGCTTACATGACTACTGACCATGCTTCTCTTGTGGGGGCTGTGGGAGGTGGTAACTTAGGCAGGGGCCAGAGTTCCAGGAGCTTGAGGGAACGCCTACCATGTCATGAAGGTGAATTATGACCATCGGGATTCAGACTTCAGCTCGACTGGAATTCCCCCACACAACCCTAACACTCAGTAACAAATAGTAAAAACTCTCAATAGCAGATATATGGGTATACTGAAGGCTGGTCATAGAGTGGCATTGGTGACTGGCACTAAAGAGATACCTAGTAAATCTTTCTTCATTGATGGATGAATTGACCCTTTCACCTATTCTGGTCACATGGATGGATGTTTTTGCTTCTGTTTGGAGCTGGCTGCTACAATTGGTATGGGTTATCCACCAGAGAAGAGTGATCAGACAGTCTTCTGAATTTAAGCTAATATGAAATCTTAATTAGCTGCTGGCTACTACCCAGGGTGTTGGGGATCCCAACGTAGTACCAAGCCTTTCGTAGGATGAGCTTTTAAGCATAAAACCCATATTCTGGGTTGGCATAGTTCAGTAAACAAGAACAGTTGGCCAGAAGCAGAACTGCAGAAGCCAAAGAGCAAGGTCAGTACATTTAAAGACTTTCCCAGAACTATGGACTTTGATGAATTAGGACTTTGTTTTTGTTCTGGCAGGTGGTACTATCTACATGCTGAATTCTATAGACTGAATTGATCTTCCATAATGGAGTCAGTTGTGCTGAGATCCCAGAGCCTGCTAAGGTCTGGAGACATGTTAGACTATAGCAATGACTATAGTACTTTAAACTTCAGAACACACCTGCATCACCCAGAGATCATGTTCACAGGCAGATTTTGCTGTAGATGCTCTGAGTAGACCCTCGAATACCACATTTGTAACAAGTTCTCTCAGTGCAGATGGACAGTTCCTGGGCCATACTCTCAGTAGCAACATACGCAGTGAACTGAGTGTGTGTGTGTGTGTGTGTGTGTGTGTGTGTGTGTGTGTGTGTGTGTAGGATTTGGCTGTATCGTTCCATTCTGTGAATTTAAAGTCAAGGCTTACTGTCAACATTAGAACTGAGGGCCTTTCCATAGGTTAAGGTTTACCTTCACATTACGTAAGTGATTCCATGGACATTAATTCTAGAATACTAGTAAAGTACTGCGCAATAGTAATAGTTTCTCCTGGGAAGGTCTGATTAATTATAGTTTTTGTTAATGATGCAGAGCACATTTGCTCATTCAGGAAGTATTTCCCAATACTTCGTGTATATCAGGCACAGATGTAGGCACTGAGAGTCAGAGTTCACATTTTCTCAGAGAGAAATATTGCCTCTCTCTCTCTCTCTCTTCTCTCTCTCTCTCTCTCTCTCTCTCTCTCTCTCTCTCTCACACACACACACACACACACACACACACACACAGTTGCAATCTATACTTTTAGAAACATTTATTTCTAATTAGACATCATCAATACGCTCTCAAAGTGATTATTGTCAATACACGATGCATCAGCTTAGTTCTCAGACCTGGATATAAAGTGAAGAGGTAAAATCCGGTGTCCTGTCTTATTTTCTGTGCTGGTAGTGAAATATTAACAAGGTAATGGAGCACTTCTGTTTGAACTCTTCTCTCCCTTTGAATGGGTCTGGAAACTAGGGATTAATGGTACACAAAGAGGTTGATGTCTTTGTGGTCCATTTAGGCTTTTACTTACAAGTTAATACTGGTTTAGCAACAATTACCAACTCCAGGCTGACTCATTCATTGAACCCAATGGTAGATAGTTACATTTGTCAGCACAGGTGCACTGTACATTTCCTTTAGCCAAACTAGTGGAACTGCATGTATTTGAGGCTCAAATGAGCCATCCACATCTCAGAGACTAAACATTTTGTTGTGGTTGACTTGCCAAATTCTGGTTAAAAAAAAAATGCCGCTTAACCTGAAGTGCCTTCTTCCACCAAAATGAGGAAAGGGGAATGAGGAGTGGACATAGGTATACTTCCTGCCATAATGTTTGTCAAGGAGAATCATTTAGAGTTTTAAATTTATGAGGAATCCAGTTTTAATCAAGGGTTTCTACCACCAGAAGTTTTACAATCGCTATGATGTCAAAGCATCCTGGTGTTTTCTAGGTTCCAAGATTGCAATGGTCCCTCCTGAGTTTCTTGTTCCCCACATTATCTCACTACCAGGACTGTTCTTGCTTACAGATTTTTTTTTTTTTGTCTTGAAGACTAAGACAAGATTTCTTTCCAAATTTGAATATTTTTATTTTTATGTTTCCACTATTTTATGCTTGGTCCAATTATACTTTTGTTTGGATAATAATTTAGAAGTCAGATTGATAAATGTTCAATATATTTTTCTTCCCTTTGAAAAAACACAGCCTTGTTCAAATACTTTGTAAGTATGCTCTATTATATAGGCCAAAAGATTCTTTTTAATGAGATAAATTACTTTTGTACAAGAAATAAGCAAAGACACTTCAAAAACAATTGTCAATGGGAACAGAAAATAATGTATGCTTTTTCCTGGCCAGTGGAGAAAAATATTTTTTATTTTTTAAAAAGCATGAGTAAATCCCTACCACCTTGAGAAAGTGCATTCTTGTTCCCATTCTTCTCAGTGACTTAGAACATGATAGGGGTAGAGAAAAAAATCTCTTGCAGTTCTGGGAAGTTGCCTAGCAACTCATTTAAATCTGGAAAAAAAAAAACAATTTCAATTCAATTTTCCAAATCACCAAGTTATTCTCAGATTTTAATTTGAGTCAGAAAAACCCATAGATCCCACAGAGACAACAGATGCAGTTCAGTGTAGCTTGTGGCTCAGTCTCCAAGAAGTTTGTGAGGCCAACTGCCTGATCTGGCCAAGTGTCTACAGGTGCTCACACCCACAGACCTGGTCAAGCTAGCTGTGTGGCTACAAAGCAGTATTCACTCTCTCTGTACACCGTTAACTCCTAGTTTTCAGACTTACCCAAAAGGAGAAAAGGGTTCAAATGGAAATAATCCACTACCCTGTTAACATAATAATATCAGCACGGAAAGCCTAAAAGATGAGAGACAAGATTTTTTCCTCTAACCCTATCATGTTTTGGCCAGATCAGAGATCTAAAGTAATATAAGGCAGATAGACAGGAGAAAAAGGATACATATGAATAATATATTAGGTTCTTTTAAACTTAAGAGTCCTTGTGCACATATATAGACCTGAAGAACTTGCAGAACCTCAATGGTTTATACTAAGTGGGGCATAGAGGCAACCAGGACAGTAGACTCTGTGAGTAGGTTAAATGAAGGCATTTATCTCAAAGAGGTGAGTCTGTAAGAAGTCTCTCATTCTCAGCTTCTTGTCCTTGATGAGAAGAACACTGCATTTATTTTTAGTACAGAGAGGACATCTTCCAGGTGAAGGCGTTCAGGAAGAAAGGAGTCAGAAACTACCTTCTTGCCCTTTAGTCTATCACTTCCATACATATATCTGTGCACGTAGCTGGGGAGCTAATGGGGACAATGGTGGCACAATTGTCCTCTCCCTTGGTTTTCAGCACATTGGGGAAGGAGACAATCCTCCCTCTAGGATATTCCATATAACGTTTTGGAGTTTGGATGTTTATTGATAATATTGTAAATAAACCTTTCCCACCAAGTTTTGCCTTGATTTATACCCCCTGCACTTTTTTGTTGTGCATTCTAGAGGCCTATTATACATGGAAAAAATACCCAGAGGTCCACAGCCAGCATGGTGATGGTAAAGAAACCTGGAAAAATCAACAAACGTTTTTGTTGGCAATAATGTCTTCGACTCTGGGAATGGAAAAAGAAAAAAAGCACCTTCGTTCAAAATAGTTATTGATTCTGGGTTCTCTTCAGGATATCTTTTCTAAACATCTATATTTATGTGAAGAAATACTCCAATGAAAATAGCAAATACTAGTTAATATATTAATGATAATACATTAATATATAGAAAATGTTTACCCCTTCATTGCAAACCTACTAGATACATAAGCAGGAAGCATGGATGGATATAAAATCAGTAAGGCAGTCCACTGTTAACATAATATCAGCATGAAAAGCCTAAAAGATGAGTGACAAGATGAGAGACATTTTTCTTGCCTTTTGGGGAGGGGTATAAAATCTACAAGCAGGAGAGAAAATAAAGGAGTCATATTTCCAAAATATAGAAGAAAAAATCTTCCAAGTGAAGTGCAGCTGTATCTCCTAAAGGAATTTGCTTTTACACAACATATTTATAACTGACTAGATTTTGCACAGTTATCCCAACCTCTATACGTTCTATTCTCTCTTTTATTTCTAGGTCTTTTATTTCTTACCGAGGAAGCATTACATAATCTAACTGGGCTGGGTTCTAGGAAAATATAAGAAAGTGTCCTGTGCCTACAAGCCTCCATAAATATCCAGCCCTCGAGCCAAAAGGAAAACAAAAGCCCAGAGAAGTGTGGAAGGGTGTGTGTACTCAGGAAGTAGAAAGTGAACAGGAAGTGGGGACAGGCTATAAAGCTTCAAAACCTGTCTCCTTTGACCCACTTCCTCCATTGAGACTCTACTATGGTAGAGTCCTTTCTGGACACAGTCATTGAATATTTGCAACAGGAAACAACACATTATTGGAGCACATTGTGCATTGGTTGAGCTTTCCCCAGGCTTTCAGTTACTTTACAAGTCTTGTAATGGAAAGAGGAATACTAATCATGAATAATTACATGAATAATTACATGTATTGCCTAGCAATACACTGTAAATTGCATCTAGTGGAGATTCAATTGGTGACCCTTGCTGCACATGGAAAGCCACTTTTGCAACACCATGAATATTCATCCCAACACTTGTGAGTTGTAAATGTATCCTTTCTATTCTTTTTACATCATTTGCAACAGCACTCCCAAATCCCTCATTCAATTAATGAATTAAATAAAATATTTGACATATGTTCATTTTATATTCATATGAGTCAGAAAGTTACTTTGGGGGGGGGAATTATCCTTTCACAGATTTATGAAACAAAATATTTCATCACTTTCAATTAGAAAAGAACTCTTCAATTTTTACTGAAAATTGAACCTAAGCAGTTGATTAAATGTAACTGAATTTACATATTCCTATTATACATTCCTAACATAGCACTCTTGTATAAAAGCATTGATTCCTACAGAGATGGATTGACAGCTCAAGGCAATTAAATGTACCATGTTTTTATAGCATCTCCATTTTGGTGACTTTTGGCTAGAAAGTTTTTCATATCAGCCCTATTCGCTCAAAAGAAGAGCTGGGATAAAGCCACAGAAAATGCAAATTAATTTGGCTTGCCCTGCAAGTTAGCTCATCAAAGTCAAGGTAGACAAGTGTGGCTCTAAAAATAAGTAACTGCTTGATGATAATGCAATAGTTATGTTATAGCAGTAATTTCTCAATCTATACATCACAGATTAAGAGAAGAAATAGATAAGGGAATATACCCTTCAGCCCCATTCTTCATCATAGGTATAGAAAATCCATTTGGACCCTCACATTGCAAACCTCAGATAAACCTGAGACCAAATCAAAGAAAATATCTTTGGTACATTTTAGTTGTCAGGTTTTGCTCTGCCAAACCATGACTGCTTCCTCAACAGCCAACTATTATGGTTTGATGTGAAATGTGTCCCTATAGGCTCATGTGTTTGAGCACTTGATCTCCAGATGGTCATACTGTTTAGAAACGTTGTGGAATCTTTAGGTAATAAAGTGGGTCATTGAGGGTGGGGGGTGATGAGTGGCATCATGAGACAGAAGCTATGAGTGCTCCACGTGGCAGAGCTATGTGGGTGGAGCG
The DNA here is from genome assembly GCF_978045245.1 of Mus caroli. Classification (NCBI taxonomy): domain Eukaryota; kingdom Metazoa; phylum Chordata; class Mammalia; order Rodentia; family Muridae; genus Mus; species Mus caroli. Next base: position 51,512,430 of record NW_028227264.1, read on the forward strand.
ACTCGAAGCCTTTTGGAGCTGTGATGATTCCAGGAGAAATTCTAGATGCTTGACAAGAAGCTGCAAGATTGGATATCTTTGCTGCTCATTTGTGACTTGCTTTAACACACTAGACTTTCCTTGCTATGCTCTCCATCTTCACTTTTGGGATATGCATGCATATTCCATGGCATTGCATATTAGAAGTTTATGTAACTTATTGTTGTTCTTTTACAGATGTTCACAGTTGTTCTGAGTCTTAGATGAAATGTGAACTTTGTACTTTTGGACCACAGTGAGATATGGAGACTATGAAAGACTATGGAGACTTTGAAAGTTAGATTGAATACATTTTTTCAATATGGAATGGCAGACTGTTGTGGTTTGAATATGAAATGTACCCCCCATGGGCTCAGATCTCTGACACTTTCTTCCCAGTTGGAGATCCTGATTTAATTAAAAATGACATGGGCTTTTGAAACCTCAAAGCCCAATCACAATGACTCCTCCTGACCCTTCCCAAACAGTTTCATGAACTCTGAACCAAGTATTCAAACATATGAGCCTATGAGGGGGACAGCATTCTCACTCATACCACAGTAGAGTCTCAATGGAGGAATTGGGTCAAAGGAGACAGGCCTTAAAGCTTTGTAGCCTTCCCATACTTTCTGTTCCCTGAGTACAAATACAGTGTGACCAGTCAGCCTCCTGTTCCTAACATTGTGCCTTCTCTACCTATTGCCATCTCTACTGAGACCCACCCAGCACCCAAGTAACTTAGGAAGGAGCAAGTATGACCTTGATCATACTAATGGGTCAGTGCTAATAGCAGCTCCCCCATCCCCACCCCACCCCAGCTGACAGCTGACATCAGCAAGAAATTTACAGAGTCAGCACTACTGATGGAACAAACATAATTATCTGGCAAGATGACAAGAATACCCAGCAAGGAGAAACTGAATTCTTTTAACTCTTAAGAGGCCAGCAAGAAAGGATAGAGAGGTTATGTGCTCTCTCTGTCTGTCTGTCTCTGTCTCTGTCTGTCTCTGTCTCTCTGTCTCTCTGTCTCTCTCTCTCTTTCTCTCTCTCTCTCTCTCCCCCACTTTCTCTCTCTGTAGCTGGGCCTGACCACCTGCTTTTTTCTTATCATGCTGAACCCCTTTAAATGTAATCTCAAACAAATCTTTTTCCTTGTTACTTTCTTCATGGTATCCCATCACAATAATTAAAAAGTAACTAGGACACCATCTTTGCTGATAGTAGATTTTTAAATAACATTCACTTTCAAATACTAACTACTTTCAAAATGTTACCAGTTTCAGGAAAACATTTAAAAAAATGAGGTGGGTGAGATGGCTGAGTGGGTACAAGTGGTTGCCGAGCAAGCTTGGAGATCTGAGGGCAGTCACTAGAAAGACAAAAAGAAAGAATAGATTCTAGAGTCACTCCTCTGACTTTCATACTTGTGCTGAGCATGCATGTGCATGCCCACACACACACAAACATAAACACACAAACACACGTATCATGACACACACAATAAATTAATTACTAATTGCATTTAAAGAAGGAAATTAATATCCATGCAAATAATTACTCACTTTTTGATTGAAAAAAAGGCAAATTAGTGGACAGACAGTCTTTGTCCCTTTCTAAAACACTTCAAAAGTAGATCAGAGACTGAAATGTATGTCTCAGAACATTAAAATGTCTTTAAGGTTGCAGGTGAGAAATCTATGTGATTTTGGGTTTATTGATAAGCTTTTAGGTCTACAGTTAAAAGCACAATCACTAAAGAACAATCTGCTAGGTTGGACTTCATAAAAATGAGAACTGTCTATTCTGAGGAAGTTAAAAATATAAGCTAAAGACTGAGAAAGTATTTGCAAAATGTATATGTGGTAAAAGTATTTGTGTCGAAAATACAATCTTAAATCTTAAAGTTAAACAAATAAATTAATGCTGAGCAACCCAAGTAAAAAGTAGAATAATAATCTGATGATATGAAGTGAAGATGAGGTTGTGGGCCAATTCACCCTTTACTGGGGGAAGCAATTTCTTATCATCTAGAGATACTTTCTGTCACATTATCCAGCAATCACATTCCTACATTTATGTAAATGAGTTGAAAACTCACATGCATATACTATTGTATATTAACTGCGTAATATTTGAGAAAACCAATACTATAAAACATTGAAAAGATCAGTAGTCTATATGACAAGTTCTAAGCCAGCCATTAGCTCTACTGCCCTATCTCAAAAAATTAAACAAAAATTAGTGGTTACCAGGGGCTTAGCAGAGAAGGGGGAAGGGAGAGCAGTGGCTAGTGCATACTTCCAGAGGAAACTATTCTATGTGAAACAAAATAGCACAAAGGCTCTGAAGGCATACACCAGGACATCAGGCAACCAGAAGCAGTATGCTCAAAGCTGTGGTCTGTCATCTATTGAAAATAGTAACCACTATAATTACAAATTTCCTTCTAATTTTTCTGTGCCTCTGTTTTTCTTTCAGTTATAGGACGTCAAATCTTTTTAACTTTGTGGAGAATTCTGGGTATGGGAGACTTTTGTTCTTTCAAAACCCAATCTGGTAAGACATTTTCTATGGATTTTTCACAAGTCATATTATAGAGATTCTCCCCAGGGCTGTTGGCCACATACAAAGAAAATGACAGACTTTCAGGATCTGCTTCAGAGAGATGGCTCAACTATATTAGGGGTGAAGCAAGAGCTATATAGTCTGGAAAAGACGAAGGTGTTTCCAGGGTAGATGTGTGCCACTGGCTAGAGTTTAGGGTATAAGGAGTGCCTCATTTGCATGGAACAATTCTAGGAATTCCACGCTCTTCCTGGACATGTTCTTACCCTGAGAAAGGAAGCTGAACCTGTAATCTAGACAAGGGTTATGTGACATTCCTCAGGCAGAGGGTGTGTGGCTCCCTAGATCAGGCAAGAAAAGTGAGTCCTTCCTGCACTGAGCTTGAGAGAGCTCCAGACATGGAAGACTGTTTCTTTCAGCAGCAGGGCCCAACATAGAGCATTCTTTCAGAAATGAATGCTATCCAAGGAATAGATAGCAGAAATATGTAAATGCAGTTACATTTCATCTAATGTATTCAATTTTAAGTAAAAGTTGAAGGCATCTTCACGCCTTGAAAGTGACAAAATATTTCATAAAACGTCATAAACGTATGAAAGTAGTTTTAGAAAAATACATTTTGACTCATATAAATATAAACTATACATAAAATGCAGTTTCAAAACTCATAGAATTGTTCAAAGATATATGATAATATGTATTTTTCCACAACCATACAGGAAATAACAAGGGATTTCAGTTAAAAGTAATAACAAACATTAGTTCACCAGTTATAGGAAATGTATCTTAACAACTTCTTTCTGTTATACTTAAGGCCCATTATGTAAATATGTCGTCAAAAATAAGAACATGGCTTCTTCCATTCCTACTTGTACCCCTTGTTTGCTAGTACTGCTACTCCAGCTAAGACTTTAAGCACTACATTGAAAAGCATTGGTGAAATTCATACCCTTATTCCATTCTTAATTTTTAGTAACAATGCTTTGTTTTAACTCCATTTACTATAATGTTGGCTTTGGGTATCTAACTACATACTATTGAATGATAATAGGTCATCTGTGGGAAGCCACATGTGCCGTTGCAGTGTGGCAATTGGCTACTGCTGGCCACCACGCATACATAGGCAGTAAAGTTCTTTTGCCAAGATGAGGTTTTGAGAATTAACCAAAATTAACCAATCAGATGAGAGACAAGTTAACCAATCAGATGAGAGAGAAGTTAACCAATCAGATGTAGGCATGCAAATGAGGTCATAAGCATAACCAAAGCACAACCAATCCGGGTGTGAGACACGCCTCTCCTAGGCCTATATAAGCAGCACCAGTTCTGGGCTTGGGGTCTCTCTGCCTCTACAATCAAGCTCTCCCAATAAACATGTGCAGAAGGATCCTGTTGCAGTGTCTTCTTGCTGGCAAGTCGGGCGTGCGTAAGAGTCATCTAAGAAAATGGAGGAGCTTGTGCCCTGAACAGTCCATGGGCACTGGCTCTGCACCAACGCCTACAACATCCAGAGGGAGCCCAACTCCCAGATGCTTTGAAATGCCCAGGATCACAGGAGAGGCCACAACATCTGCCCCAATACCCAGTGTAACTGAGTCCTCCAGGATCCAGGGACACAGGAATCCCCACCCAACCAGTGGCAAAGGCTCCTTCAAGTCTAACCCTGTGCCTAATGCAAACCCAGGTCTCTGGATCCCCACCCATCCATGCAACTCCCATAGAAAGGTTGAATCCGAGGAGCTCTGACACAACAGGATCTCAGGAGCTTGGTCATACCAGGATTTCAAGATCCCAGAGGCAGCTTGACTCCCAGGAGCTCTGACACAATCAGAATCTCAGGATCACAGGATCACACAACCACAGGATCACAGAGTGAGCTGGATTCTAAGTAGTTTTGACACAACCAGGATCACAGGAAGGAAAGGCTTCTGTAAGAGACAGCAAGGGCAGGTAACAGTAGAGATAACCAGATGGCAAGAGGCAAGTGCAAGAATGTAAGCAACAGAATAGCAGAGAAGCTCCTAAAGAAATGTTCAACATCCTTAGTCATCAGGGAAATGCAAATCAAAACAACCCTAAGATTCCATCTCACACCAGTCAGAATGGCTAAGATCAAAAACTCAGATAACAGCAGATGCTGGAGAGGATGTGGAGAAAGAGGAACATTCCTCCATTATTGGTGGGATTGCAAGCTTACAATACAGCCACTCTGGAAATCAGTCTGGCAGTTCCTTAGAAAATTGAACATAGTACTACCTGAGGACCCAGCTATACCACTTCTGAGCATATACCCAAAAGATGCTCCAACATGTAACAAGGACACATGCTCCACTATGTTCATAGCAGCCTTATTTATAGTACCCAGAAGCTGGAAAGAACCCAGATGTCCCCCAAAAGAGAAATGGATACAGAAAATGTGGTACATTTACACAATGGAGTAAATTAAAAACAATGACTTCATGAATTTTGCAGGCAAATAGATGGAACTAGAAAATATCATCCTGAGTGAGGTAATCCTGTCACAAAAGAAGACACATGGAAAGCAAAGTGGATATTAGCCCAAAAACTCAGAATATCCAAGATACAATTCACAGACCACATGAAGCTCAAGAAGAAAGAACAAAATACCCACCAGAGGAAAAACAGACACAAAGTATTAAACAGAGACTGAAGGAAAGGCCATCCAGAGAGTGCCCCACCTGGAGAGCCATCCCATATACAGTCACCAAATCCAAACACTATTGTGGATGTCAAGAAGTGCTTGCTGACAGGAGCCTGATATAGCTGTCTCCTGAAAGGCTCTACCAGAGCCTGAAAAATACAAAGGTGGGCTTGCAGTCAACCATTGGACTGAGCACAGGGTTCCCAGGAGTTAGAAAAAGAACTGAAGGATCTGAAGGGGTTTGCAACCCCATAGGAAGTACAACAATATCAACCAACCAGACACCTTAGAGCTCTGAGGGACTAAACCACCACTAAGGAGTACACATGGAGGGACCCATGGCTCCAGCCACATATGTAGCAGAGAATGGCCTTGTTAGACATCAATGGGAGGAGAGTCCCTTGGTCCTGTGAAGGCTTGATGCGCAAGTGTAGGGAAATGCCAGTGCAGGGAAGCAGGAGTGTGTGTGTGGGTGTGGGAACACTGGAAGCAGGGAGTGGGGGAATTTGGTAGGGAGTTTCTGGATGGGGAACCAGGAAAGGGGTTAACATTTGAAATGTACATTAAAAAATGTTTAATAAAAAAGGGAAAAAATCAAATAGATTATACAAAAAAGGAAAATTTCCTTCACAACAAAATAATCAAAACACTAAACAAAACAAAACAAAACCAAGACTATTAAGAGCTTCAAGGGGAAAGGGTCAAGTAACCTATAAAGGTATACCTTAGCATTGAGCTCTCAGCATCAAAGAAGACATTACCTTAGAGTAAATAGTTGGAAAAATATTTCCCAAGCAAATGAATCTAAGCTGATATAGGTATTCTAATATGGATCAAAATAGACTTCCAAACAAAATTAATCAAAGAGATGGAAACAATACTTCATACACATCAAAGGAAACTTCCATCAAGATGACACTTAAATTCTTAACATCTATGCCCCAAATGCAGAGGCTCCCACATTTGTTAAAACAAACCAAACAAAACAAAACAAAAAGCATCACTAAAGCTCAAATCACACACAGAATCTAACACATTCATAGTGGAAAACTTCAATACCCTACTCTCACCAGTAGACAGGTCATACAGAAAAAAAAACTAAACAGAAAAACACTGGAGCTAACAGATATTATGAACCAAATGGATTTAACAGAAATCTACAGAACATTTCACCTAAACACAAAAGAATATACCTTATTCTTAGGCCCTATGGAGCCTTCTCCAAAATCTACCACATACTTGGTCACAAATTAAGTATCAATATGAAAAAGAAAATTGAAATCGATGGGACACCATGAAAGCTACTCTAAGAGGAAAGTTCATAGCATTAAGTGCTTACATAAAGAAATTAGAGAGATCTCATACTAGCAATTTAACAGCACAACTGAAAGCTCTAGATTAAAAGAAAAAGGAAATATACCCAAGAGGAGTAGACAACAGAAACAATCAAACTGAAGGCTAAAATCAGTAAAATAGAGACAAAGAGAACAATACAAAGAATCAATGAAACAAGGAGTTGGTTCTTTGAGGAAATCAACAGGATAGACCCTTATCCACTAAAAGACATAGAAAGAATATCCAAATCAACAAAATCAGGAATAAAAGGGGGAATAAAACAACAGACACTGAGGAAATCTAAAGAATCACTGGGTCATACTTTAAAAACCTTCACAAAATTGGAAAATCTAAAAAGAGATAATTTTCTTTTTCACTTACTAAAGTTAAATGAAGATCAGATAAACAATTTAAATAGACCTATAATCCCTAAGGAAGTAGAGGCAATCATTAAGTTTTCCAACAAAAAAGGCCCATGGCCAGATGGTTTTAGTGCAGAAATCTACCAGGCTTTAAAGAAGAACTAATACTGATACTGCCCAAATTATTCCACAAAATGGAAACAGAAGGAACATTGCCAAGTACATTTTATGAAGCCACAGCCACCCTCATATTGAAACCACACAAATGTTCAACAAAAAGAGAGTATTGCAGACCAACTTCCCTCATGGATATTCATGCAAAAATATTCAATACTTGCAAACCAAATCCAAGAACACATCAAAAACAACATCTACCACTACCAAGGAGGCTTCATCCTTCAACCCAGGGGTGGTTCAACACACGTAAATCTGTCAATGTGATCACCATTTAAAAAAAAAACTGAAAGAAAAAAATCATATGATCATTCCAATAGATGCTGAAAATACCTTTGACAAAATCCAATACCCCTTCATGATAAAAGCCTTGGAAAGATTAGGGATCCAAAGTGCATACCTAAACATAATAAAGGCAACATACAGGAAGCCAATAGCCAACATCAAATTAAATGGAGAGAAACTTAAAGCAATTTCACTAACATCAGGGACAAGACAAGGCTTTTCACTTTCTCCATGTCTATACATCAATATATTACTTACATAAGATACAGTAGTATATAGAAGTGATCCCAAAATTTCTACCAGGGAACTCTTATGGTTGATAGACACATTCAGCAAAGTAGCTGGATGCAAGATTAACTGGGGAAAAATTCAGTAGCCAGCCTAGATATAAACAATAGACAGGCTGAGACATAAATCAGGGAAATACCCTTTACAATAGCCACAAATAATATAAAATATCCTGGAGCTAACTCTAACCAAGCAAATGAAAGACTAGTATGACAACAACTTTAAAGAAAAAAAAAAAAAAAAAAACAAGGAACCAGAAGATGGAAAAATCTCTAGTGCTCATGGATCAGTACGATTAACTTAGTAAAAGTGGCTCATCTTACCAAAAGCAATCTACAGATTGACACAATTCCCATCAAAATTTCAACAGAGTTATTTATAGACCTTGAAAGCACAATACTCAATTTCATATGGAAAAACAAAAAACTCAGGAAAGCTAAAACTCAGAATAATAAAAGAACTTCCAAAGGTAGCACGATCCCTGATTTCAATCTCTGCTACAGATAACAAAAGCCACATGAAAAACAGATCAATGGGATTAAATCAAAGACCCAGACATAAATTCATGTACTTATGGACACCTGGATTTTGAAAATGAAGCCAGAAATATGCTATGGGAAAAAAAAGAGAAAATATCGTCAACAAATGGTGCTGGTCTAACTGGATGTCGGCATTAGTAGAATGGAAATCAATCCATATCTATCACCTTGCACAAAACTCTAGTCCAAGTGGATCAAAGACCTCACCAAATACACTGAAACTGACAAAAGAGAAAGCCCTGAAATACGTTGGCATGAAAACCAACTTCCTGAACAGACCACGGATAGTGCAGTCACTAAGATCAACAATAAATGGGACACCATGAAACTGAGAAACTTCTGTAAGGCAAAGGATACTGTCAATAGGACAAAACAGCCAAGGGGAATGGCTAATATACAAAATATATAAAGAACTTAAGAGATTAAACATGAAAAAACCAAACAACCCATTTAAAACTGGGGTACAAGTGTGTGATGGCTTGAATAAGAATGGCTTCCATAGATTCTGTCTTTGAATTCTTTGGCCATACGGAATGACACTTTAGAAGGTGTGGCCTTGTTGGGAGAAGTATGTCACTGTGGAGGCATGGAGGTCTTATAAGCTCAAGTCTGGCCAGTGTGGCACACAGTCTTCCTCTGATTCCTGTGGATCAAGATACAGACCTCTCATCTGTTTCTCCACCATGTCTGCCTGTTTACCATTACATTCCTGCCATGATGATAATAAACTAAACTTCTGAAACTCTTAGCCAGCCTTAATTAAATGTTTTCCTTTAATTAATGGTCATGATGTCTCTTTGAAGCAAAAGAAACCCTAAGACAAGATCCAAAGACAAAATTCTCAACAGAGAAATTTCAAATGTCCAAAAAACACTTAAAAGAACTAGAAAATATCATCCTGAGTGAGGTAACCCAGTCATAAAAGAACACATGGGCTGTGCACTTACTGATAAGTAGATATTAACCCAAAAGTTCGGAATGCCCAAGATACAATTTAAATACCACATGAAGCTCAAGAAGAAGGAAGACAAGAATATGGGTGCTTCGGTCCTTCTTAGAAAGGGGAACAAAATAGTCATAAAAGCAAATAGGGACACAAAGTATGGAGCAGAGTCTGAAAAAAAGGCCATCCAAAAACTGTTCCACCCGGGGATCCATCCCATATACGGTTACCAAACCCAGACACTATTGTGGATATCAAAAAGTGCATGCTAACAGAAGCCTGATATAGCTGTCTTCTGAGAAGCTCTGCCAGAGCCTGACAAATACAGAAGTAGATGCTTGCAGCCAACCATTGGACTGAGCATGGTGTCCCCAATGGGATTCTCAATGGAGGAGTTAGAAAAAGTACTGAAGGAGTTGAAGGGGTTTGCAACCTCATAGGAAGAACAATAACATCAACCAGCCAGACCCCCCCCCCCCCAGAGCTCCAGGGACTAAACCATCAGCTAAGGAGTACACGTGGAGGGACCCATGGCTCCAGCATATGTAGCAGAAAATGGCCTTGTCAGGTATCAGTGGGAGGAGAGGCCCTTGGTTCTGTGAAGGCTCAATACCCCAGTGTAGGAGAATTTGAGAGTGGGTGGATGAGGGAACACCCTCATAGAGACATGGGGTAGGGGGTGGGATAGGGATTTTTTGGGGGGTGGTAACTGGGAAAGGGGACAACAATAAAAAAAAGAAATGTTTGACATCTTTAGCCATCAGGGAAATGAAGACCAAAAAGGCTTTGTGATTATGTCTTATACCTGTCAAAATGGCTAAGATCACAAATACAAGTGACAGCTAATGCTGGAGAGATTTTGGAGCAGAGAAAACACTCCTCCATTGTTGGTGGGAGTGCAAACTTAACCACTTTGGAAATCAATATGGTGGTTTCTCAGTATATTAAAATTAACAGATCAAAAGTGATCCTATCATTCTGCAGAAGAAAATTTAATTCTAGAATTTTTAAAATTTGGTCTTAAGAAAAAATATCTCACCTAGCCATCCAGACATGCTTCAAACTTATTATGAAGCCAAAGAAATCCTTGAAATCGTGATTCTTCTGGGATTCTAGTCTAGCTCACTGGTCTTATTTCTATGATACTTGATTGAAACCTAGGTAGGGTGCAACACCAATATTAGCAGTTCTAGAAGGATCCTTCCCCTGTTAACTGAACTGAACTGTCACTAAAGACTGACAGAACTGTGCTAAGTAAGTTGTGCTGGAAAATACCACAGACCCAAAGATCAGGCAGATTCCTGGAGACAGTGAGCCTTCAGCATACAATGATTCAGAACGAGGCTGCCATTCTTAGGACATATCTATACTTGTCTATACTAGCAAGCCAAAATGAAATAGAAGGCCCTATACTAGGCTTCATTTGTACACATTTCAGCAAAGTCTCTCTTTTATTAAAAGATTTGACTCATTTGTCCAACATGGATAATAGAAGACAAATCTGTTCGAAATTCTGATGTCAATAAAGATTATAAAAAGACCCCGAGGGAGCACAGCACTAGCAGCTGAGGTGTACACAGTCCCTGAGGGAGCACAGCAGTAGCAGCTGAGGTGTTCACAGTCCCTGAGGGAGCACAGCACTAGCAGCTGAGGTGTACACAGTCCCTGAGGGATCACTGCACTAGCAGCTGAGGTGTACACAGTCCCTGAGGGAGCACTGCACTAGCAGCTGAGGTGTTCACAGTCCCTGAGGGAGCACAGCACTAGCAGCTGAGGTGTACACAGTCCCTGAGGGAGCACTGCACTAGCAGCTGAGGTGTACACAGTCCCTGAGGGAGCACAGCACTAGCAGCTGAGGTGTACACAGTCCCTGAGGGAGCACAGCTCTAGCAGCTGAGGTGTACACAGTCCCTGAGGGAGCACTGCACTAGCAGCTGAGGTGTTCACAGTCCCTGAGGGAGCACTGCACTAGCAGCTGAGGTGTTCACAGTCCCTGAGGGAGCACAGCACTAGCAGCTGAGGTGTACACAGTCCCTGAGGGAGCACTGCACTAGCAGCTGAGGTATACACAGTCCCTGAGGGAGCACAGCTCTAGCAGCTGAGGTGTACACAGTCCCTGAGGGAGCACAGCACTAGCAGCTGAGGTGTACACAGTCCCTGAGGGAGCACTGCACTAGCAGCTGAGGTGTACACAGTCCCTGAGGGAGCACAGCACTAGCAGCTGAGGTGTACACAGTCCCTGAGGGAGCACAGCTCTAGCAGCTGAGGTGTACACAGTCCCTGAGGGAGCACTGCACTAGCAGCTGAGGTGTACACAGTCCCTGAGGGAGCACAGCACTAGCAGCTGAGGTGTTCACAGTCCCTGAGGGAGCACTGCACTAGCAGCTGAGGTGTTCACAGTCCCTGAGGGAGCACAGCACTAGCAGCTGAGGTGTACACAGTCCCTGAGGGAGCACAGCACTAGCAGCTGAGGTGTACACAGTCCCTGAGGGAGCACTGCACTAGCAGCTGAGTTGTACACAGTCCCTGAGGGAGCACAGCTCTAGCAGCTGAGGTGTATACAGTCCCTGAGGGAGCACAGCTCTAGCAGCTAAGGTGTATACAGACTTGACTTTGCATCCCATCTGTCCATGGGAAATTCCTTCACCTTTCCCTAAAGACTTTGAGCAAAAACTAATCAATCAAATAAGACAGACTTAGAAAGCGTTGGTGGCACACACCTTTAATCCCAGCAGTCGTGGGGCAGAGGCCTGTGGATTTCTGAGTTCGAGGCCTGCCTGGTCTACAGAGCAAGTTCCAGGTCAGCCAGTGCTATACAGAGAAACGCTGTCTCGAAAAAAAACCAAAAAACAAAACAAACAAACAAAAACAAACAAACAAACAAAAAAAACAAAAAAAAAGAAGGCATAAGTTTTGTGTTCTAGCCAAAGATTAATTTATGTATTTATAGAAAGCTTTTACTTAAGAGTCAACTCAAGGGGGCCAGAGGTCAGGTGTCTGCCCGGCCCAGGAGGCTTCTGCCTCAGGTTCCGCCAGACCCAGCTTGGTTCCAGGACTCCGCGGCGGGCAGTCTGCAGGTGAGAGTGTGGACTACAGAGGCTAGCAGCTTCTGGGACAGGCAAGAGCCACAGAGCTCCTGAGGCGGTGCCATTTTTGGCTCCAGACAACCAGCCACCTTCGGGGCCAGAGGACAGGTGTCCACCCAGCCTGGGTGACCTTTGCCTCAGGATCCGCGGTAGCCATCTTGGTTTCAGGACTCCTCGGAAAGTAGTCTACACAGGGGAGAGTGTGGACTACTGAAACAACGGCTTCTGTGACAGGCCAAAGCAACAAAGCGTCTCCGAAATATCCTGTTTTGGACCTTCATCTTCGGCCAGAAGGAGGTTCAAATGCCAGATAACTGTGCACCTTCCCTGAAAGAGGAGAGCTTGCCTGCAGAGACTGCTCTGACCACTGAAACGCAGAGGAGAGAGCTAGTCTCCCAGGTCTGCTGATAGAGGGTAACAAAATCACCAGAGGAACAATCTCTAAACAGAGACAACTATAACAACTAACGCCAGAGATTACAAGATGGTGAAAGGTAAACATAAGAATCTTACTAACAGAAACCAGGACCACTCACCATCATCAGAACCCAGCACTCCCACTTTGCCAAGTCCAGGGCACCCCAAGACACCAGAAAAGCTAGACCTGGATTTAAAAGCATATCTCATGATGATGGTAGAGGACATCAAGAAGGACTTTAATAACTCACTTAAAGAAATACAGGAGAACACTGCTAAACAAGTAGAAGACATTAAAGAGGAAACAAAAATCCCTCAAAGAATTGCAGGAAAACACAACCAAACAGGTGATAGGAATTGAATAAAACCATCCAAGACCTAAAAAGGGAAGTAGACACAATAAAGAAAACCCAAAGTGAGGCAACGCTGGAGATAGAAACCCTAGGAAAGAAATCTGAAACCATAGATGAGAGCATCAGCAACAGAATACAAGAGATGGAAGAGAGAATCTCAGGTGCAGAAGATTCCATAGAGAAAATCGGGACAACAATCAAAGAAAATGGAAAATGCAAAAAGATCCTAACTCAAAACATCCAGGAAATCCAGGACACAATGAGAAGACCAAATCTACAGATAATAGGAGTGGATGAGAATGAAGATTTTCAACTCAAAGGACCAGCAAACATCTTCAACAAAATTATTGAAGAAACCTTCCCAAATCTAAAGAAAGAGATGCCCATGAACATACAAGAAGCCTACAGAACTTCAAATAGACAGGACCAGAAAAGAAATACCTCCCAACACATAATAATCAGAACAACAAATGCACTAAATAAAGATAGAATACTAAAAGCAGTAAGGGAAAAAGGTCAAGTAACATATAAAGGCAAGCCTATCAGAATTACACCACATTTTTCACCAGAGACTGTGAAAGCCAGAAGAGCCTGGGCAGATGTTATACAGACACTAAGAGAAGAGAAATGCCAGCCCAGGCTACTATACCCAGCCAAACTCTCAATTACCATAGATGGAGAAACCAAAGTATTCCACGACAAAACCAAATTCACCCATTATCTCTCCACAAATCCAACCCTTCAAAGGATAATAACAGAAAAAAAAACAATACAAGGACGGGAACCATGCCCTAGAAACAACAAGAAGGTAATCCCTCAACAAACCTAAAAGAAGACAGCCACAAGAACAGAATGCCAACTTTAACAACAAAAATAATAGGAAGCAACAATTACTTTTCCTTAATATCTCTTAATATCAATGGACTCAACTCCCTAATAAAAAGACATAGACTAACAAACTGGCTACACAAACAAGACCTAACATTTTGCTGCTTACAGGAAACTCATCTCAGAGAAAAAGATAGACACTACCTCAGAATGAAAGGCTGGAAAACAATTTTCCAAGAAAATGGTTTGAAGAAACAAGCTGGAGTAGCCATTCTAATATCTAACAAAATCGACTTCCAACCCAAAGTAATCAAAAAAGACAAGGAGGGGCACTTCATACTCATCAAAGGTAAAATCTCCCAAGAGGATCTCTCAATTCTGAATATCTATGCTCCAAATACAAGGGCAGCCACATTCATTAAAGAAACCTTAGTAAAGCTCAAAGCACACATTGCACCTCACACAATAATAGTGGGAGACTTCAACACACCACTTTCACCAATGGACAGATCATGGAAACAGAAACTAAACAGGGACACAGTGAAACTAACAGAAGTGATGAAAGAAATGGATTTAACAGATATCTACAGAACATTTTATCCTAAAACAAAAGGATATACCTTCTTCTCAGCACCTCATGGTACCTTCTCCAAAATTGACCACATAATTGGTCAAAAAACAAGCCTCAACATATACAAAAATATTGAAATTGTCCCATGCATCCTATCAGATCACCATGGACTAAGGCTGATCTTCAATAACAAAATAAATAATAGAAAGCCAACATTCACGTGGAAACTGAACAACACTCTTCTCAATGATACCTCGGTCAAGGAAGGAATAAAGAAAAAAATTAAGGACTTTTTGGAGTTTAATGAAAATGAAGCCACAACATACTCAAACTTATGGGACACAATGAAAGCATTTCTAAGAGGAAAACTCATAGCTCTGAGTGCCTCCAAAAATAAACTAGAGAGAGCACGGATTAGCAGCCTCACAAACACACCTAAAAGCTCTAGAACAAAAGGAAGCAAATTCACCCAAGAGGAGTAGAAGGCAGGAAATAATCAAACTCAGGGGTGAAATCAACCAAGTGGAAACAAGAAGAACTATTCAAAGAATCAACCAAACCAGGAGCTGGTTCTTTGAGAAAATCAACAAGATAGATAAACCCTTAGCCAGACTCACTAGAGGACGCAGAGAAAGCATCCAAATTAACAAAATCAGAAATGAAAAGGGAAACATAACAACAGATCCTGAAGAAATCCATAACACCATCAGATCCTTCTACCAAAGGCTATATTCGACAAAACTGGAAAACCTGGATGAAATGGACAAGTTTCTAGACAGATACCAGGTACCAAAGTTAAATCAAGATCAGGTTAATAATCTAAACAGTCCTATGTCCCCTAAAGAAATAGAAGCAGTCATTAATAGTCTCCCAACCAAAAAAAGCCCAGGACCAGATGGGTTTACTGCAGAGTTCTATAAGACCTTCAAAGAAGATCTAATCCCAGTTCTTCACAAACTACTCCACAAAATAGAAACAGAAGGTATTCTACCCAACTCATTCTATGAAGACACAATTACTCTGATACCTAAACCACAAAAAGACCCAACAAAGATAGAGAACTTCAGACCAATTTCCCTTATGAATATCGATGCAAAAATCCTCAATAAAGTTCTTGCTAACCGAATCCAAGAACACATCAAAACAATCATCCATCCTGACCAAGTAGGTTTCATCCCAGGGATGCAGGGATGGTTCAATATATGGAAATCCATCAACGTATTCCAGTAATAAACAAACTCAAAGACAAAAACCACATGATCATCTCTTTAGATGCAGAAAAAGCATTTGACAAAATCCAACACCCATTCATGATAAAAGTCTTGGAAAGTTCAGGAATTCAAGGTCTATACCTAAACATGATAAAAGCAATCTACAGCAAACCAGTAGCCAACATCAAAGTAAATGGTGAGAAGCTGGAAGCAATCCCACTAAAATCAGGGACTAGACAAGGCTGTCCACTCTCTCCCTACCTATTCAACATTGTACTTGAAGTCCTAGCCAGAGCAATTCGACAACAAAAGGAGATCAAGGGGATACAAATTGGAAAGGAAGAAGTCAAAATATCACTTTTTGCAGATGATATGATAGTTTATATAAGTGACCCTAAAAATTCCACCAGAGAACTCCTAAGCCTGATAAACAGCTTCAATCAAGTAGCTGGATATAACATTAACTCAAACAAGTCAATGGCCTTTCTGTACACAAAGGATAAAGAGGCTGAGAAAGAAATTAGGGAAACAACACCCTTCTCAATAGTCACAAATAATATAAAATACCTTGGCGTGACTCTAACTAAGGAAGTGAAAGATCTGTATGATAAGAACTTCAAGTCTCTGAAGAAAGAAATTATAGAAGATCTCAGAAGATGGAAAGATCTCCCATGCTCATGGATTGGGAGGATCAATATAGTAAAAATGGCTATCTTGCCAAAAGCAATCTACAGATTCAATGCAATCCCCATCAAAATTCCAACTCAATTCTTCAACGAATTAGAAAGGGCAATCGGCAGATTCATCTGGAGTAACAAAAAACCTAGGATAGCAAAAACTCTTCTCAAGGATAAAAGAACCTCTGGTGGAATCACCATGCCTGACCTAAAGCTCTACTACAGAGCAATTGTGATAAAAACTGCATCGTACTGGTATAGTGACAGACAAGTAGACCAATGGAACAGAATTGAAGATCCAGAGATGAACCCACACACCTATGGTCACATGATCTTGACAAGGGAGCTAAAACCATCCAGTGGAAAAAAGACAGCATTTTCAACAAATGATGCTGGCACAACTGGCGGTTATCATGTAGAAGAATGAGAATTGATCCATTCCTATCTCCTTGTACTAAGGTCAAATCTAAGTGGATTAAAGAACTCCACATAAAACCAGAGACACTGAAACTTATAGAGGAGAAAGTAGGGAAAAGCCTCAAAGATATGGGTACAGGGGAAAAATTCCTGAATAGAACAGCAATGGCTTGTGCTGTAAGATCGAGAATCGATAAATGGGACCTCATAAAATTGCAAAGCTTCTGCAAGGCAAAAGACACTGTCAATAAGACAAAAAGACCACCAACAGATTGGGAAAGGATCTTTACCTATCCTAAATCAGATAGGGGACTAATATCCAATATATATAAAGAACTCAAGAAGGTGGACTCCAGAAAATCAAATAACCCCATTAAAAAATGGGGCTCAGAACTGAACAAAGAATTCTCACCTGAGGAATACCGAATGACTGAGAAACACCTGAAAAAAATATTCAGCATCCTTAATCATCAGGGAAATGCAAATTAAAACAACCCTGAGATTCCACCTCACACCAGTCAGAATGGCTAAGATCAAAACTTCAGGTGACAGCAGATGCTGGCGAGGATGTGGAGAAAGAGGAACACTCCTCCATTGTTGGTGGGATTGCAAGCTTGTACAACCACTCTGGAAATCAGTCTGGCAGTTCCTCAGAAAATTGGACATAGTACTACCGGAGGATCCCGCAATACCTCTCCTGGGAATATATCCAGAAGATGTTCCAACTGGTAAGAAGGACACATGCTCCACTATGTTCATAGCAGCCTTATTTATAATAGCCAGAAGCTGGAAAGAACCCAGATGTCCCTCAACAGAGGAATGGATAAAGAAAATGTGGTACATTTACACAATGGAGTACTACTCAGCTATTAAAAATAATGAATTTATGAAATTCCTAGGCAAATGGATGGAACTGGGGGGCATCATCCTGAGTGAGGTAACCCAATCACAAAGGAACTCGCACAATATGTACTCACTGATAAGTGGATATTAGCCCAGAAACGTAGGATACACAAGATATAAGATACAATTTGCTAAACGCATGAAACTCAAGAAGAATGAAGACCAAAGTGTGGACACTTTGCCCCTTCCTCGAAATGGGAACAAAACACCCATGGAAGGAGGTACAGAGACAAAATTTGGAGCTGTGATGAAAGGATGGACCATCTAGTGATTGCCATATCCAGGGATCCATCCCATAATCAGCTTCCAAACGCTGACACCATTGCATACACTAGCAAGATTTTGCTGTAAGGACCCAGATATAGCTGTCTCTTGTGAGACTATGCAGGGGGCCTAGCAAACACAGAAGTGGATGCTCAGGGTCAGCTATTGGATGGGTCACACAGCCCCCAATGGAGGAGCTAGAGAAAGTACCCAAGGAGCTAAAGGGAACTGCAACCCTATAGGTGGAACAACAATATGAACTAACCAGTACCCTGGAGTTCTTGTCTCTATCTGCATCTGTATCAAAAGATGGCCTAGTCAGCCATCACTGGAAAGAGAGGCCCTTTGGACTTGCAAACTTTATATGCCCCAGTACAGGGGAACGCCAGGGCCAAAAAGGGGGAGTGGGTGGGTAGGGGATTGGGGGAGTGGGTATGGGGGACTTTTGGGATAGCATTGGAAATGTAAACTAGGAAAATACCTAATTAAAAAAAAAATTAAAAAAAAAAAGTCAACTCAACATACTCTTGTCATTCAGAACTTGGGATAGAGAGCCTGGAATTGCAAATACATTCTGTTTTAATTGGTTGTTTTATTTACATTTTAAATGTTATTCCCCTTCCCAGTTTCCCCTCCACAATTCCCCTATCCACTCCTCCCTCCCTCCTGCCTCTGTGGGGGTACTCCCCCACCCACCCACCTGCCCACGCTCAGCAGCCTAGCATTCCTCTATCCCAGGTCATCAAGTCTCCACAGGATCAAGGGGCTCCCTTCCCAGTGATGCCAGATAAGGTAATCCTCTGCTACATATCCAGCTGGAACAATGGGTACCCTGTGTACTCTTTGGTTGGTAGTTTAGTCCCTGGGAGCTTGGGGGGTCTGGTTGGTTGATATTGTTGTTCTTCCTATGAGGTTGCAAACCCTTTCAGCTCCTACAGTCCTTGCCCTAACTTTCCCATTGGGGTCCCCATGCTCAGTCCAATGTTTGACTATGTACATCCACATCTGCATTGGTCCAGCTCTGGCAGAGCCTCTCAGGGGACAGCTATACCAGGGTCCTGTCAGTAAGCACTTCTTGGCATCAGCAATATTGTCTGGGTTTGGTATCTCCAGATGGGATGGATCCATAGGTGGGGCAGTCTCTGGATGGGCTTTCCTTCAGTTTCTGTTCCACTCTGTCCCTGCATTTCCTTTTGACAGGTGGAATTCTGGATTAATATTTTTGCAGTGGGTGAGTGGCCCCTGTACTGGCTGATTTTATGTGTCAACTTGACACAGGCTGGGGTTATCATAGAGAAAGGAGCTTCAGTTGGGGAAGTGCCTCCATGAGATCCAGCTGTGAGGTATTTTCTCAATTAGTGATCAAGGGGGAAAGGCTCCTTGTGGGTGGGACCATCTCTGGGCTGGCAGTCTTGGGTTCTATAAGAGAGCAGGCTGTTCAAGCCAGGAGAAGCAACTCAGTAATGAACATCCCTCCATGGCCTCTGCATCAGCTCCTGTTTTCTGACCTGCTTGAGTTCCAGTCCTGACTTCCTTGGTGATGAACAGCAGTATGGAAGTGTAAGCCGAATAAACCCTTTCCTCCTCAACTTGCTTCTTGGTCATGATGTTTGTGTAGGAATAGAAACCCTAACTAAGACAAATTGGTACCAGTATAGTGGTGTATTCCTGTGACAGCCTGATCATGTTTTGGGGAGGACTGTGGAAGGTCTTTGGAACTTTGGGCCAAAAGATTCATTCGGTGTTAAGAACTCTGTGGGATGTTGTATAGGAGATTGGAAGATAATGTTGAGAACAGTGCAGAAGATGGAGGACCGGCTTGTGAAATTTCAGAGGGAAGATTAAAGACTTTTTTTCAGGGCCATTGCTAGTTTAATTGTGAAGATTCTGTGGTTCTGGTTAGCTGGGGCTGAAATCAGCTGTGATTAACAAGATACCAGAACTACTAAAGCAAAAACTTTGCATTACTGGGACTATTGATGCTGGTTAGCTGGAGCTAAGAAATTAGCGGTGATAAAGAAGAGACCAGCATCACTGAGGTGACATCTTTTGGGAAGTGTTTTCTGAAAGAACAGAGGCTGTGTTCCAGAGATAGCCAAGGTTGTACCTTGTGCTGTGGCTGGACTTGGTAATGTGTAAGAGTTACCCAGGTGGTACTGGTTTTGAAGGCATGAAGGGGTCACAGAGAGCAACTGAGGCTTGGTACTGTGAGGGGCCATAGAAGGCCATTGGTGAAGGTGCAGCCTCAGTTGCAATTGAGGGCCCAGGACTGAAGGGGTCATGCAAAGGATTTGAGGCTTGGCACCATGAAGAGAGCCTATGAGAGGCTGTTGGTGAAGCCTAGTTACAGTGGAAGACAGCAGCGTTTTGGAGATGCCAATACCATGAGATGACCACCAAGAACAGTAGCAGCACTGAAGTATAGGCAGCTGGAGCCTAGAAGACAAGGTGTGTTCTACAAAGGGAATGACTGGAGAAGTGACCCAAGCACTTGGAGGAGCCCAGAAGATTGTGAGTTGGATCCCAGACATTGGACAGTTGTAATTTAATTTTTGTTTTTGATTGTGATTGTGCCCTGATATTTTTCCCTCTTGAAGGAAGAAAATATTTTAGTGGATCCCACAGTTAAGAGACTTTTAATTGTAAAAAGACTTTGGATTTTAAAAGATATTGGATATTTTAAAAGGATTGAACTTTTAATATGTAAAGACTGTGGGACTTTTAAAGTTGTTTAGATCTTGGGGATGAATAAGAACTAAGGGTTGAGGCTTACTAGTGATGTGTTTCTGTGTCAAGTTAACAAGGGGTCAATTGTACTGGCTGGTTTTATGTGTCAACTTGACACAGGCTGGGGTTATCCCAGAGAAAGAAGATTGTTGGGAAAATGCCTCCATGAGATCCAGCTGTAAGGCATTTTCTCAATTAGTGATCAAGGGGAAAGGCCCCTTGTGGGTGGGACCATCTCTGGGCTGGCAGTCTTGGGTTCTATAAGAGAGCAGGCTGATCAAGCCAGGAGAAGCAAGCCAGTAATGAACATCCCTCTATGGCCTCTGCATCAGCTCCTGCTTTCTGACCTGCTTAAGTACCGACTTCCTTGGTGTTGAACAGCAGTATGGAAGTGTAAGCCGAATAAACCCTTTCCTCCCCGACTTGCTTCTTGGTCATGATGTTTGTGCAGGAATAGAAACCCTAAATAAGACAGCCCCCATCCCTTAACTAGGGGTTATGCCTATCCACTAGATATGGTCTCTATCTCCCCTTTGTTGGGTATTTCAGCTAAGTCCTCTCTGTTGGGTCCTGGGAACCTCTCCTAATACCAACATTAGGCACCATGAAGGCAATTATTTTTCTAAAAAATTTATTTCTCTGTAAATACAAATTCCAACATCAACAAACAATAGTCCAGTGGAAAAATACTAGCCATTAACATTGAAAACTTTTTTCTTAGTTTAATAAATAGAACTTTGGCATTCAAATTTCTAGCTGTAAACCCTATTTAAAAAAATAAAAAAACAAAAACAACTCCTTTCCAAAAAGGAAGTAAAAACAAAAACTCAGAAGGCATAAGCCAACCAGTGGCTTCACATTTTTTTTTTTTACAATAACTGTATTTCAGTTAAGTCATGAACACTGTATTTACACATGAGGTATTCTGTGGTTCAAAAACTGAACCTAGTTTACAAACCCACCAGTCAGTGACTGATTGTACACTCTGCTGTGCTTTAATGTGACCATCTAGCACCTTACTACTACTGGTCACCACACCAACATGATGCTCAATTTCACACAGAAGTACTTAAATAACTACATATATAATATATAAACACACGCATACACACAAATGAATACATTTAAAAGGAATTTCCTGCTCTCTATATAGAAAAGGCTGGGCTTCAAACACATACAAATATGATACATCCCCTCATGTTTACTAAGGTAGCTCTATCATCTAACAAGAAATGGCTCTTCTTAGAAAAATTCTTAAGTCTATTTACCAAAGAACAAGGTGCAATAATCAACATTCTTATAGTTCATGTAAAAGAAATAAACACTGCAGGCAAAAAGGCACAAAAGGTTCTCTCTGTATGCAGCTGCAACAGTGTTGCCGATGACTTATTGATTTCAAAGTACATTCTATTATGTTCAATATTTCCTTTAAGAAATCTCAAATCCTTCCCTTTCATGATTAAATGTATGATACATTCATACAGCAATTACCATCAATGTTTTGGGGGAGGGCAAAGTTGAGAGGTTTAGGCTTTATACCCAATAGAGAATTTCTCTTGGCTTATTGACCACTGTCAGAGATGGAAACAAAGGGAGGGGCAGAAGGTGGTTCCAATGTCATCTGCTATGCATGCTCACTCAGAGAACATCCTATCACTACAGATGCAGTGGCAGGCAGAACCAGAGGCATGCTTGAGTTCAACAGGACTGTGCAAAACAGCCCAGCTGCTTAGTTAGCTCCTGCTGCTCAATGAACTATAACTGATATTTAAAGAACACCCTTTAATGAAACAGTCCCTTTTACAAATATCCTTGCAGAGATGCCCACGGAGTCAGAAACAAGAATGGTACTGGACACGAGCTTCCAAGTTAGAACTGCCCAATATCCATTTTAGCAATATGTTCTAGCTCTTGGATTTTTCTAACAAGTTACTGAAAGTTAAATTCAGTTTATTAAAATTATGACCCCACAATCATTACTAAGATATAATAATGTTAACATTAGACAAGGAATCTTATTCCAAATATTAAAAGGGACTGTGCTCTTAAAAATAAAATTCTTTTATGTTTTGCCTAGTCAAATACAAAGACAGGGCATTATTGTGCCCGTGACTCAGCTCATTTTACCTGCACAGGTAACAATGTCTTCCCCATGACAGCTATTAATCTACCTGTGTTCTATGTGCTGTGTTAGAATGGCTCAGCATGAACAGACTAGAAGTAAAATACTGTATAACACCTCCTAGGAGGTTAAAGGCTTGATATACAAAAGCATAATTGAAACAAAATTCATTAGTATGGACATTTACATATAGATTTACTTTAAAATTGAAGCTCCTTTTTATTTTAGACATATGTCATTGTAGTATCTTCAACCTACACCCTACTTCAAAATGGAGATAAAACACTGTAGAATTGCTATGCCATCATCCTTGACCTAATGATAAATGTTTGCTTTCAGTATGATATATTATTACTGTTCTAACAAGGTGTATCTAAAAGATGTTTTTGAAAAATAAAACCTGACTAAAACACAACCAGTTCCAGTTTCCTCAAAATCCCCTCCAAAGCTGACTATGTGTCAAAGCCCTTTGTTAATTCTAGACTCTAATAAGAGATTAGTATTTGTAATCCATATATCAAGACTATCTGAAAGCCTTTTAAACAGTACTATACAATTTAGAAATTGACATGTATCAGTAATAATTTGTTAATTTCTTGGTTAAATATCTTACTCTAAGATATGTGAATTAAATTCTTTACGTTTTAGAAAGCTAGACAAAACTAAACTTGTTTTATTTATTGCAAGTGGTCAGAAAAAAGGGTGTGTGTGTCACTCTACATATATATATATATATATATATATATATATATATACACATAATAAAATATATGACCATAAATTTGTTTTAAAAACACTAACTATAAAATCTCAAAACATAAACTTAAAAGCTAGGACTTTGGAGATGTAAGAAGCTGCTAACACAAACCAGCAATGGTTGCTCATTAGTGCTACAGTCTTAGGTATCTTTATGTCAAAATCAACACAGGATGATGATGCTCAATCCAAAGAGAAGGTAGGTATGTTAGTTCCTACACTGCGGTTGAGTCATGTTGATGTCAGTATCTGACTTAAGAGCTTGGGACCATCTACGCAGACATTCTTTCTGCAAGGCATATGTTTCTGTAACAATCAACTTCTTGATTGTCCTTAAAGTACTAGTACATATCACTAAAGAGCCAGTCTCTCAAGTGGCTAATTCCTATCTGGGTTAGGGAGCTGGAATGCATAATCACCCCAGTACACTGATTTATTAGTAGCCAGATCCCAAGAAGAGAAGGGTGGATTTAACACTAAATGGAAGGCAAATCTGTCACTAACTATGATGTAGTATAAGGGTCTACTGAAATATACCTATCAAGTGACTGCGGACAGCAGAACACAAGCCCATTCTGGACTGAGTGTCTTCCTGAGCATTCTCCTCAAGAGTCTGTCCCACTAAGTCTTCCTATTGAGATTAAGAAAAATCTTTTCTAGGTGCAAACTTTACACCAGAGTAAGTTTAGCAAGAAAACTGGTGTGTGTCTATTCTCAGTAGGCAGAACCACCCTGCAGGTTCGACGGACTTTACTCTCTCATCTCTGTAGTCCTGCTAAGAAAAGTGGGCTGCATTAAAATAAGAAAGGAAGGAAGGAAGGAGGGAGGGAGGGAGGGAGGGAGGGAGGGAGGGAGGAAGGAAGGAAGGAAGGAAGGAAGGAAGGAAGGAAGGAAGGAAGGAAGGAAGGAAGGAAGGAAGGAAGGAAGGAAGGAAAAGGAAGGAGGTATGGAGGGCGAGAGAGATCTGGCTGCAGTAAAATACCTAATCTTTTAAACAAAATGATATGAGACAATACTTATTTAAAGTTTAGGTGACTGTTTATCTGCTCAAGTGAAATTGAGCTTCATAGTAGTACCCTGTGCTCCAGATGAACTAACTTAAGCAATTTCATACTCCATGACAAACTGATGTAATAAATATAATAAAAGAAATTAAAATGTCATTGAGATTTACATTTTGTTTTATACTACTATTAATTCATATGCTTTCTCTTAAAGTAGTTCAACTCTAATTCAGGCACGACACTGTTCAAACATAAATGCTGAAGTGTGAATAAAAAGCAACTGTGTCAGAATTACATTGCCATCTTTCTTTTTATAATAGTCATTGGAAGCCCCAGAGGCCTTCAGCTAATTATATATGGCTCTACTTACATATATATCATAAACAAAAATTGCAAATAGTAAGTAAGGGCTGAAATTAATTGCATTACTTAGGTTTTCTTATATATAAATTGCATTGCCAATGAAAATATCACCACATTAAAGTTTCACACTGCTAAGACAATCTATAACCACTCTGGAAAAAATAGCTGGTTTGTCTTCAGTGCCAACCTCAAGCCAACTTCTCCATCGCACAGCTCAGTACAGTCAATTTCTAAAACACAAATGATTTTGCTTGCTACCCTTGTACATTATAATACCACCTTGGTACTGGATCTAGTGGGCCTGCCAATAAAAATTACAAAATGTAATACATGCTTCTATACAAAATGAAGAATTAATAGTGTGTTTCTTTCAAAGCTTTGCTTTGACCTTTGAAATCCTATAATTTTATGGATAAAGTCCATGCATATGCAAATGCACATGAATGGGCATGCACACACAGAGACAGACAGACAGACTGACAGAGTGAGCAAGTGAGAGAATGAATGAGCTCTCACATATATATACACAAAACTATAGGAGTAAAGGAAGTCCTACACCTTTATCTGAAGGGCCCTGTTCACAGCTTGGTCCTACAATCAGTAGTTTGAAAATATAGGTTATTTTGTTCTTTTTCTTGCAGACCTTAGTAACGTGATTTGTTTGCCTGATTGATCAGTCCCTTTAAAACCTCCTTCAGAAAGCATATGTAACAACAACAAAGCTGAAGTGCATGGCAAGGAGCTTCATCTTTCCCTCGTGCATCCTAAAGAGAAACAAAGGATTCAACACAGCAGCATTTCATAATGGATCATTGTTGCTGTGGACCAAGACTTGATCACTGGGTAACACAGTTGTCTCCCATGTCCTGAGCATAGCGGTCTGATATTGTAGTCCTCAATTCATCAATGTCCCTCCGTAACTGGCACACATCCGAGAGCTTTTTAGTGAGCGTTTCTGGGCTGTGGTCACTTTCAGTCTCTTCAGCTGAACAGTTCATTGCTGTGTAAAGAAAGTGTGGAGAGGAAGTCTTACATTTTTTGAACGGACATTTTAAGATTCTCACCTTCATTATAGGGACATGATATTGTACAGTGAATACCAACAAGCCTAAGTTCAAATTAAACATTATTTGATATTAAATAGATCTTATCCATAAGTCTTCAAATACCTGTTAGTTAAAATGTATTAAATCTATATAGCATACACAAATTTGGCACGCTTGGTGGGTGGCAAAGTTACCAAAGTGTAAAAGAACCTACTCTCATATCTCTTTCCGAGCTCCACTATAGTACTTAATTTGTTTCAACTAACAAAATGAAAACTATTTGCATAGAGAGAAAATGTCTAAATTTTATCATTACAAAAGGAGTTTTTAATGGCATGTAGATATTAGTTTAAAAATACATAACCAGAGTATTGGAACCCTATAATCTCAAACAACTGAACCAAGTTTATGGAGAGTGGCCCAATGTCTGAACAAGGGTGAGGCTCTAGTCAGCTGGCTTTTAATCTACTGTACCTTCTCCTTGTAAGCGTGTCCTACCAAAACAAAACAAAACAAAACAAAAGCAAGAAAACTGAAACAAACTACTTCTACCTTCACTTGTCTGGCACAGGAACCAAAGAACTGTGTGTGTGTGTGTGTGTGTGTGTGTGTGTGTGTGTGTGTTTGTTTTATAGATGTGAGTACACTGTCACTCTCTTTAGACATACCAGAAGAGGGCTTCGAGTTGTGAACCAAGTGGTTTCTGGGAATTGAACTTGGGATGTTTGGAAGAGTAGCCAGTGCTCCTAACCACTGAGCCATCTCTTCACCCCAAAGTAACTGTTTTTAAACAGTAATGAACATTTTCCATGATCAAGGTGTGCTGCTGGATGGAGAAGTCAATGACTTGTGCTCAGTGCCTTTCAGTTTCATAAACAATTGAGCACAGTGTATGTTGTAGATGGCTCACTACTACCCGCAAGACACACTGGTACAGACCTAATCAGAGATATGGTGGGGACTATTTATTGATAGTCCATGAAAGCAGAAAATAACAAACTAGTCTGAGAAGACTAGTATGCAACGGTTAAACAGTTGAACATAAATTACATGCAAGAGTCATAAGAAGTAAGCTACAGAGATAGGTAGGATCCATTCTATAACAGGGATTTCATCAGGAAAAATAACTTGTGGTTTAGACAAGACACTGTCAAGAACATGAAAAGTGAGTGGGGAAAGAAGATGACCAAGATGGGCAACAGAAAGGCAATCCCGTTCAGGGTATGGAAGCCTGGGTTAAGTCTGGTGTAACTGGCAGGAATAAACATCAGCACTTGTGGAGCTCAGCTCTCACCAACTTGAGGATCAGAAACTGGGAACAGGGCACAGAGGAAAAGGCCAGTAGAGTATGCTAGTGCTCCTTATAGTGAGGAACAGGGTTAACTGGGGAAAGTGGGGGGTTTATGTCAGTTATGACAAGTGTGTATGTGGGGGGGAGGAAACAGAGGGGGAGAACGAGAAAGAGATATGACTAATCAGTAGACAAAAGATACCTTTTAGGCAGAGTATAATATTATATATATATATATACATATATAAACACATATGTATATATATATATATATGTGTATATATATATATATATATATATATATGGAGGGAAGGTATGATAATACCATAAAAAGATATGGAAAAACAAGTATTCAGAGAGAATAAGGACTAAACATAGATAGAAACCAATAAAAATATCCACTGATTAATAGTTCTTGTGTACCCCAATGTGATTTGTTTTGAGACAGGATCTCATTATATAGCTCTAACTATCTTGAAATTCAATATGTAGACCAGGGTGACCTTGAACCCACAGAGATCCTCCTTCCTCTGCATCCCATGTGCTGGGTTGAAGGCATGTACCACCATGTTCAGCTCAAACACAATAAGACTGCTGCAGAGAAGTCCACAGAATATTGTGGATGAACAGTCGTCATAAAGGTGGACGTAGAACAGGGAGAATGATGTCATAAAAGCCAAGTAAGCAAGGAATTTTAAGAAAAATGGGGTAGTCTGCCAATAGTTAACAGAAAGAGACATGAGATAGCAATTCAAAAGAATGCATTGCTTGACAAAGTAGCAGATTGGACAAACGTATGTAAGGATTCAGAGTTTGAACCTGAAAGTCTTGAACCTGAGGAGAGGAAGGAAAAGTGGTAAGAGTCTTGAATCTCCATTGTATTCATACTTGCACAGTTCTATTAATGTAAAGGTTAGTAAATGCTGTACTGAAATGTAGATTGTAAAATACCTGACGTCTTTTGTGTGTGAACTTCTTACTCCAAGAGATTCATTCTAACCAAAGTGTCAATATTCACCTAGCAGATTCTGTCAACCACCAGCTACTCCATGAAGCCTTGGCAGCCTTTCCCCACATAGTCTTAGCCACTTTTATTCCACACATTACAACTGCTCTTTGAGCACATATCAACTACAGCACTTGCTGCAATGATCTAATAATTCAGCTAATGTTCTATTATTGAGAGTACTTACCATAGAACCCAGACAACTGAGGGTGCCTGGTGTACATTAACTAATACTAACCAGAGACTTTTACAAGCATACACTTAAACATGTGCATAAAGTAAAGGTAAATCTCTGCTGACCCAGCTCAATACAAATGTATGTTTCATTTAACAAATAACATGCTTTAAGGTATTAAAGAATTTATAGGAAAAAGACAGCAAGCACATCTGTAGGCGAGAATCTAGCTCATACGAAATGACTGGCACCCACATTCAGCCATAGAACACACAATGCATACAAAAGCAGTCAGTATTATCTTACAAATATTCTAGCAGTTGATACACAGCTGGCCACTCATCTGTGCAAATGCCATAAAGAAGCAACAGAAGGAACTGTCACTTTTAGAAGAGTAAGTGGGAAATCACTGCTAACTAGTGATTTCATAGACTTGGTTTTGGAAGCATGTCTACGCATTCTACAGCTATGTTCCTGCTGGCTTCTGTAACTTTATACAATGAGACTGTAAGGGGTAAAACTAAAACCTTTTTGTAAGTCTTGGACAGGAAGGCATACTATCAAGCATGGAAAAGGTAGAGTAGAGACAAGTCATCAGACACTTACATCGGATTCCCAGTAACAATGAGAGGTTAGGCTCCTTGCCCTGAGCACGTTGATTAAGAATACTACACAATGCTTTCAAGTCAAACAAACAATACGACATTTCCTTGAACAGCTGATCAATCACAGTCAAATCAAAGAGAGGCCACTTAGAATGAATGGTCTGTGGCCTAGACTCTTCTGCTTCGTGGCCCTGATCCAGTAAAGAGTACGTCTCTCCCATCTGTCTTTGGTTCTATAGTGGATAAAGAAAACAAAGCCAGTTGTTAGAACAGAGAAAGGGTATTAATAAGTCATACAGGTTAACATTTTTCCTGAAGTCTACAAATAAGTCTATTATCAAACATCATAGTATATTTACTTTAACCAAATTCAGCTGCACACATTCAATAGGGGGAAGAACATTGATCTGTATTTACAAGCTGACTCCTCTGTGCCATCAGATGCCCACAGTAAACAGAGGGAGTGATCACACGAGGGCAGCTTCACAAGCAATGGCCTATGTGTACATTCCCCACAATGTAACACACACACACTTGGAATGAAAAGTACAAGGACACTTTCTCTTTAAACCTCAGTCCGTGATGCTAAGTAGGTGAAGTTACTTAATTATACTGTAATCATTTTTCCTCTTTTTATGGAAAAACAAACAAACAAACCTTTTTCATGCAGTATATTCTGATCACTTTCCCCTCTTGAACTTTTCCTGCATCCTATCCACCTCCCCACCCCACCTATCTACCTGGATACTCCTTTCTCTCTCTCTTTAAAAAACACCAAAAATCAAACAAGCAAAATACAAGAAACATAACCCAAAATGAAATAAAGCAAAAACCCTCCCATAAAACAGAAACCAAAATATACAAGCAAAGACCAGTAAAACAAACAAACAAACAAACAAAAAAACCTCAAAATAGTCCAAAATTCGACAAAAAGTCTACAAAATATACTAAGTTTGTTTCATGTTATTCAACTATTTATTTCTGGGTATGGGGTTAATGACCTGAAATGTGGTAAACATACCCAGAGACTCCACTGGGTATAACTGGAACCATTTTTTTTTTAATTTTTAAAAGTATGTATGTTATGATATTCACAGGAATTAGATTTTACAATTTAATATACAAAATATATTAAATATAACTATGACCCGAAGGGGAGAGAAACAGCCTCATCTCAGAATCGACTGGAGCTGCAAAGAGCACCATAGATTCATGACTCACTATACTCTGACAGCTATCCTCATCACCAAGATCCTTTTCCTTCCTCACCCTGAAATACGTTACTGAAAAGTGAGCTGAACAGGGTTTCCAACTGGAACTGTATTTAAGAATAACCAAATAGACTGAGGAGAAAAAAGAATGCTAAATAATAAAGGTAAATGGGATGAAGTAATTGTGAAAAACTAACATGTTTACATTATCTACTTAGTTAGGCAATGAACTTTGATAGAAGCTAAATCCACCAAGGAAACAGATGCTGGGAACTGCATATGCACCCAGTTCCACAGATCACCTGCTGTTTGTAATGGCTATACCTATATATAGTAGAAAAGCCAAGCTTTCACCACGTTAACCTAAAGAGCTTAGTCTTTTTATGCCATTTAGAACAGGATAATCAACTATTGTATAATATATCAGCAATACAAAAATAGCAAAAACTGACATGAATTTCATGTAGCTTGTAGCTCTAATAATTAGCTTACTAGAAACTCAAGAGGGTAAAGGACAAGTGGTACCTACCATTAAGGAAGCCTACAATGGTACCATAAATGTACCATAAATGGACAAATCTAAATGTGTAACAATTTATAAGTCTACAAGACTAATTAGCTTCTAGTTTCTTCAAAAGACAGTAACACAGGAGAAGTCCACAAATTTGGATTTTTAAGGCAAAATAATGACATGCAATGTGTGGCCCTCAAAGTTAGGATAATGTCTTCCATAAATTCTGCAAAAGTATTTGAAGTGGGAAAATAAGAATACAGATTATCAAACATTAAAAAAATCATTTTTATTGAGCATGATAATCATATTGTGATTATATAAGAAAACACCACCCACTTGAGGACATTCACTTCAGTATTTTGTCTAACCTAGGTACCATATATAACATGTTCTAGACACGGGTCAATTACTTCAGCTCATACTCAGGAGAAGGTATGACCTGCAGCAGCACTGCAATCCCCTGAGGACCTTCATAGGACTTTGATTCTGTTCAATCTATGCTTTATTTGCTCACTTTGGGACTCTGTGAATGTATACATTTGAGTTTACCTAGTTAAGTCATGAAAACCAAATTCTAATGTACGGGGAAGCCCAAGAAGAATAAAGGCATGTCTTTTTGTTAGAGTTTTCTTGTGGGTCATAATGAATTTAAGTAATTAGCACATCAAAGTCAAGCCTCCAATGTGAACATTTGCTTTACCTACTGTACAAAGTGAGCATTGACTTTAAAGAAGCAGAGAATCACCCTTCAGGCAGTTGGAGCTGCTACTCACTTCAAGTAGTGCTTCTGTCAACCTCTGGAGGCTTCCTTCTTTCCTTCCTAGCTCTTCCACAGTACTCCGTGCAGTCAGTTTCTCTTTACAAAGTTTCCCTTGCATAGACTAAAACAACAACAGCAGCAAATCATAAAGCAAGTATGTTCACACATAAAAGGCACAATTCTTCTAGCACATTCTGAGTACTTAAGATTTTTTCACACACACCCCAGTCCCTTTTGTGATGGAATTGCTACTACATTAGATCCAAAGAACAGAGAGAAGTAACAGCGAGAAGATTTTAGTGTGTGTGAAACATATCAAATTGAGGTTCTATCTAGTGCTATGCTCCTGGTATAAAACAAACAAACAAACAAGTCCTGCATATGACAAAGCAGCACAGAGATGCCTTAGGACTTTCTGAGTCACTCAAGCAGATGCCTGGTTTCTATTTATTCTACACTCCAGAAAGAACCTCCATAAACTACATATTTAGTAGGGTTCCTAGGTATTTCTATCAACCTTCCCCTTGTGGTTAGACCATGAAATCAATAAGCTTATGACCAGGGGAGATAAGTCATTTTTTTCTGCAAGTATTTATTCTTAACTAAAAATGCTTCAGTATGCTGACTAGCCAAATAGCATACATCCACTGTGAATGTGACCAGAGTTATTGTCTCTGCATGTGATGAGACAGTCATAGAGGCTAACACAAATCTGAGTGTGAAGTAGTTTTCTATAGGGTAGATATTTAACTTACTGTTTTTAAATGTCATCTGATAAAATGCTGAAAGGCTAATGACTTAAAAGTTAGGTAAAAACAAATCAAATCTTTTCTTACAGGAACTTGTTTTAAATTCCCTCAGATGTACTACAATACCAAAAGAAAGCTCTCTGAATACATTTTGACATTGCAATTACTTTGTAACTTCATTTGACTGAGTGATATATGGAGATTTATTACCTACTTGAAGATTTATGCTTCCTAGCATGACAAGATTATTTATCTATAATCCAGAATTCCAATGAAATTTTCTTGATATGTGGCTTTATTAGAATTATAGAGAAAATTAGCATATATAAATACTTTAAAGCTCACATTTTAACAATAAAACTGAGCCCAATGAGATTATTTTCATAATTCTGTAATGCAATCCCCTAAAACCTTAGTGTTTTGCACTTTGATCAACTCAAGAGTCATGCTGACTATGACTGACAACTACATACTGACTAATGTGTTTCCACATAAGACTGAAATTAAGACAGTTGCAAAATAGGTTGCCTTTCTACCTGGAGAACTTGAAAGTATGTGGCAATCATGTCACAAGAAGGAAAACTGAATGTGAGAAGTAATATCAAGCTCACATGTTATTCTGGATATCCCTTGGGAGAGTGGGCTCACAGACACACTTCTGTCTGCTTCCTGGTAATAGTCTACCAACAGTGCTAAAGCTGCTAGACAAGAATTCATCCCCTAAAACGGCAATCACTTTATTCTACATTGTAGGAAAACGTGTACATATAAGAGTTGAAGGGGAAGAGTTAGTTGTGTTATGGTGTTAATAGATGAAAGAACACAATTGGATTGTCAAGCCCACCTTACATGGTACCCAACGTCATGTTTACTTCCTTTTCAATCACCCAACTGAACAGAAGAGAGTTCTTCTGGCATTGTACCTAATGTCCACAAAAGCTTTTGTAATATTTACCAGTGTTTATAAATGCAGATGCACAGTATGTTTATTTTCATATGTGAATTCATAATAACAAATTATTAGTTATTTTTCTATGCAGACAACCTAGAAAATTTGATAGACATTTCAGTTAATTTGTTCTATCAAGAATGAATAATATATGTTATTTCACAAAGAAGCTTCAAAGTATTTTTGAAATCTTGTGATTTTAAAACTGTCTTTGTAATGGACAGAAACAGCTGACCCCTGTTGTTGAATTAGGGAAGGCTGAAAGAAGCTGAGGAGAAGGGCTACCCTGTACGAGGACCAGCAGTCTTAATTAATCTGGAACCCTGAGATCTTTCAAACACTGGACCATCAAACAGACAGCATACACCAGCTGATATGAGACCCCTAACACACATACAGTAGAGGACTGCTGGGTCTGTATTCATTCAGAGATGATGTACCTAACCCTCAAGAGACTGGAGGCCTCAGGGAGTTTAGAGGTCAGGTGGGGTGGGGGATGGGAGTATCCATGTGGAGATGGGGTGAGGTAGGGGGGAGGTTTGAGATGTGGAGCAGCTGGAGGGTGGGTAGGGAAGGGTGGGGAATGAAATATAGAGTATAAAAATGAATTACGAATAAAACTAAATTTTAAAAAAGAATTCAGAAGAAGAAAGAGAAGGAAAAAATGTATTTGCTTCAAACAGTGGCTTCCTACTATGTATAAAGGAATAACCCATTAGTTGAAATAAATATTTGACTCTTGTGAAATGTAGAGTACCAATCTGTTTGTGCTTCATTAGCTATGTCAAGGGTTAGTAAAATTAAAGCACTGAAATGGGTTTTAAATTTCACAATTTTTCTTACATCCCAGACTTAATAGTCTTAAGAGTCTACTAAGTTCATAACCCATTGGGATTTATTATGAGCATTTTTTATGGTAACTACATGTACTCTAAACAAGAGTCTAAAAATACACAAATAACTCAAATAAAGGAAAGCCATAGGTTTTTAGCCAACAGACTCTACATAATCTTTAAACCCAGATGGAAAAAAGCCATTTGAAAGAAAACAATACTAGAATTACATGAACACGCACAAGTACATGTGCGTGCACACACACACTTCCCTCTGGCTATCTTCATTAAAATTTCTGCTCAAATTTTACCTCCTTTACAACAATGTCAAGAACACTCTTTCATGTGAAGCCCTCTTTGTTACTGCCCTCTATCCTACTTATAGGTTTTGTTTTGTTTTGTTTTTGTTTTTGTTTTTTGTTTTTTGTTTTAATAAGACAGGGTTTCTCTGTATAGTCCTGGCTGTCCTAGAACTCACTCTGTAGACCAGGCTGGCCTCAAACTCAGAAATCCGCCTGCCTCTGCCTCCCAAGTGCTGGGATAAAGGTGTGCGCCACCACCAGATTTTTTTTTAATTAGGTATTTTCTTCATTTATATTTCCAATGCTATCCCAAAAGGCCCCCAACCCCTCCCCCCACTCCCCTACCAACCCACTCGCACTTCTTGGCCCTCGTGTTCCCCTGTACTGAGGCATATAAAGTTTGCAAGAACAAGGGGCCTCTCTTCCCAATGATGGCTGACTTCTGATACATATGCAGCTAGAGACACGAGCTCCGGAGATATTGGTTAGTTCATATTGTTGTTGCAACTATAGGGTTGCAGACCCATTTAGCTCCTTGGGTACTTTCTCTAGCTCCTCCATTGGGGGCCCTGTGTTCCATCTAATAGCTGACTATGAGAATCCACTTCTGTGTTTGCTAGTCCCTGGCATAGCCTCACAAGAGACAACGTTATCAGGGTCCTTTCAGCAAAATCTTGCTGATGTATGCAATGGTGTCAGCGTTTGGAGGCTGATTATGGGATGGATCCCCAGGTATGGCAGTCTCTAGATGGTCCATCCTTTCATCTCAGCTCCAAACTTTGTCTCTGTAACTCCTTCCATGGGTGTTTTGTTCCCTCTTCGTTCTTCTTGAGTTTAATGTTTTGCAAATTGTATCTTGTATCTTGGGTATTCTAAGATTCTGGGCTAATATCCACTTATCAGTGAGTACATATCATGTGAGTTCTTTTGTGACTGGGTTACCTCACTCAGGATGATGCCCTCTAGGTCCACCCATTTGCCTAGGAATTTCATAAATTCATTCTTTTTCATAGCTGAGTAGTATTCCATTGTGTAAATGTACCACATTTTCTGTATCCATTCCTCTGTTGAGGGGCATCTGGGATCTTTCCAGTTCTGGCTATTATAAATAAGGCTGCTATGAACATAGTGGAGCATGTGTCCTTCTTACCGGTTGGGACATCTTATGGATATATGCCCAGGAGAAGTATTGTGGGATCCTCCGGTAAGACTATGTCCAATTTTCTAAGGAACCAACAGACTGATTTCCAGAGTGGGTGTACAAGCTTGCAATCCCACCAACAATGAAGGAGTGTTCCTCTTTATCCACATCCGTGCCAGCATCTGCTGTCAGCTGAATTTTTTATCTTAGCCATTCTGACTGGTGTGAGGTGGAATCTCTGGGTTGTTTTGATTTGCATTTCCCTGATGATTAAGGATGTTGAACATTTTTTCAGGTGCTTCTCAGCCATTCAGTATTCCTCAGGTGAGAATTCTTTGTTTAGATCTCTGCCCCATTTTTTAATGGGGTTATTTGATTTTGTGGAGTCCACCTTCTTGAGTTCTTTATATATATTGGATATTTTAGTCTATCTGATTTAGGATTGGTAAAGATCCTTTCCCAATCTATTAGTGACCTTTTTGTCTTATTGACGATGTCTTTTGCCTTACAGAAGCTTTGCAACTTTATGAGGTCCCATTTATCGATTCTCGATCTTACATCACAATCCATTGCTGTTCTATTCAGGAATTTTTCCCCTGTACCCATATCTTCAAGGCTTTTCCCCACTTTCTCCTCTATAAGTTTCAGTGTTTCTGGTTTTATATGGAGTTCCTTAATCCACTTAGATTTGACCTTAGTACAATGAGATAGGAATAGATCGATTCGCATTCTTCTACATAACTGCCAGTTGTGCCAGCACTATTTGTTGAAAATGCTGTCCTTTTTCCACTGGATGGTTTTAGCTCCCTTGTCAAAGATCAAGTGGCCATAGGTGTGTGGGTTCATTTCTGGGTGTTCAATTGTATTCCATTGGTCTACTTGTCTGTCGCTATACCAGTACCATGCAGTTTTTATCATAATTGCTCTGTAGTACAGCTTTAGGTCAGGTATGGTGATTCCACCAGAGGTTCTTTTATCCTTGAGAAGAGTTTTTGCTATCCTAGGTTTTTTGTTGTTCCAGATGAATTTGCAGATTGCTCTTTCTAATTCGTTGAAGAATTGAGTTGGAATTTTGATGGGGATTGCATTGAATCTGTAGATTGCCTTTGGCAAGAGAGCCATTTTTACTCTATTGATCCTGCCAATCCATGAGCATGGGAGATCGTTCCATCTTCTGAGATCTTCCTTGATTTCTTTCTTCAGAGACTTGAAGTTCTTATCATACAGATCTTTTACTTCCTTAGTTAGAGTCACACCAAGGTATTTTATATTATTTGTGACTACTGTGAAAGGTGTTGTTTCCCTAATTTCTTTCTCAACCTGTTTATCCTTTGTGTAGAGAAAGGCCATTGACTTGTTTCAGTTAATTTTATATCCAGCTACTTCACTGAAGCTATTTTAGGAGTTCTCTGGTGGAATTTTTAGGCTCACTTATATATACTATCATATCATCTGCAAAAAGTGATATTTTGACTTCTTCCTTTCTAATTTGTATCCCCTCGATCTCCTTTTGTTGTCGAATTGTTCTGGCTAGGACTTCAAGTACTATGTTGAATAGATAGGAAGAAAGTGGGCAGACTGGTCTAGTCCCTGATTTTAGTGGGATTGCTTCCAGCTTCTCACCATTTACTTTGATGTTGGCTACTGGTTTGCTGTAGATTCCTTTTATCATGGTTAAGTATGGGCCTCGAATTCCTGATCTTTCCAAGACTTTTATCATGAATGGGTGTTGGATTTTGTCCCTACTTATGTTTTAAATTAGGACTTTTCCAGTAGAACAAATGATACAACTTGATGCTTAGTTTCCAGTTTTCCAACCCACCCCATTAGACTGACTTGAGACTTGTTTTGCTTACAAACAAAATTCAAGAACTCTGTCCACCATTCATAGATAAATAGATAGATAGGGGCTGGCATACAGATAAGTATCTGGCAAATGAATAAAAGGATTGAAGACCTATTAGCTTCCAAATGTTTAGAGTGTGCATTATGTGTCTAGAGTTTTGGGAATTTCTAATCCCTAGATGAGGTACCTTCCTCAAGAAGCTCAGTAAAATGTAAAGATATAAACATATCACATGTCATCATTTAATGATATACAAAGAGTAACAGTGTCATTAGGAGAGAAACTAAAAGGAGTATTGTCAATTCTACTTAAATGCTGGGGAGTATAGTTCCACACAGTGTTAAATAATGCTCCGTAGAATCTTCGCAGCCAAGAACATATTTGATAGATGGGCACAGGCTCTTTAGGAAGACTGCAAGCACTCAAATTTACTAAGACATCATCATGCATACATGTACATGCATGGTATGCATTCAAAGGTTACATAGAGAGACGAACTATAAAAACAGAATGTGGGGACATCATACTTAGATGGATTCAACAATAGACAGTACATCCTTTCTGTAACTGACCAGCCCATAACTAGCACTATAGGTACTCTAATGCGATGGCAGCAGGGAAGCAGAGACAGTGATGTTAGAGATTTCAATATTAAGAAGTATCAGTGGGAAACTAGGGAGAACACTACAGAATTCTGAAGAAAATCTGATGTAGTAAAAAGAACATTATTAATGATACTCTGTTTTGCTTACAGAAAGGAGCCTAGTATAACTGTCCTGTGAGAGCCGCCACCCAACCACTGACTGAAACAGATAAAGAGATGCACAGCCAAACATTAGATGGAGCTCAGGGGAGTGGGGGTTGTAGAAGATTTGGGGGAAAGATTGAGGAACCTGAAAGGTATAGGGACACTCCACAAGAAAACCAAAGTGTCAACTGACCTGGACCCCTGGGGGTTCTCAGAGACTGAGCCACCAACCAAAGAGCATACATAGGATGGACCCCACCATCACACGCACATAGGTAGCAAGTGTACAGCTTAGTCTTCATGGGGGACTCCAGCAACTGGAGCAGGGGCCATGCCTGACTCTCTTGCCTGCCTGTAGACCCTGTTCCCCTCACTGGACTACCTTGTCTGAACCTCAGTGAGAGAAGAAATACCTAGTCCTACAGTTACTTGATGTGCCAGGGTGGGTCAGTACTAGGGACCCCCAGGAGGGTCCTCCCCTTTCTCAGAGGAGAAAGGAAGAGGAGACTGTGTGAGGGGACGCTCTGGCCTGGATGTATAATCAAGCGTATAATCAAATAAATTAATGAAAAAAAATCTAAAAAAAAAAAAAAAACAAACAAAAAGAAGAAGAAGAAGAAGAAGAAGAAGAAGAAGAAGAAGAAGAAGAAGAAGAAGAAGAAGAAGAAGAAGAAGAAGATAAAATGAGTAGAGTTGGGTTGTAAATGTTTCCAGATGGAGCTAGTATAGAAAATTTTAATGGCAAGTAGACTAACAATATTCCATTGTCTCTTATGATTAGGTCTCTGGCAACCTGAATGACATGTGTTCTCAGCACCTGAGACAGACTACAGTCAGTTAAAGAGAGGGAGCAACAAAGCAGAGAACAATCTCATCCTCCCCTTGGAGAACTGCTTTACCAAGTAGAATTTTCTCTTATTAGTAAACTTTATTCTGTCACAATTTCATACATGCACTGTGAATTCTGCTCAGATTAATATTAAATAATTTATAACTTTATCTGAGGTAACATTAATATTATATTTTCATATAGATATATTCTTTAATACTTTTAGGTGATTCAGTCAGTAAGAGTAAATTAACATGGAGATTCATTAAGATACATTAAAATATGTAAAAGATATTCCTTACCTGAATTTCTAAAATCATTCTGTTAATTTCGTCCTGCTGGCTCTCTATTATCTAAAACAACAAATAAATTAGACTGAATCATTCCCATTACTTTATTTTTTTAATATTTTTTATTACGTATTTTCCTCAATTACATTTCCAATGCTATCCCAAAAGTCCCCCATACCCTCCCCCGCACTTCCCTACCCACCCATTCCCATTTTTTGGCCCTGGCGTTCCCCTGTACTGGGGCATATAAAGTTTGCATGTCCAGTGGGCCTCTCTTTCCAGTGATGGCCAACTAGGCCATCTTTTGATACATATGCAGCTAGAGTCAAGAGCTCCGGGGTACTGGTTAGTTCATAATTAAAAAAGCATCAATATGGCAGAAAATTCTAGAGAAAATTAAAAGTTTAGTTATAAATGTCTTTATTTTACAGAAGCATTCTTAGTTAAATATCCTTTAAGTTGTAAAATGACTTTGATCACTGATAAGCAAACTGCAAACATTTTCTTGTAGTTTTTAATGACACTTTCCTTTGAGACGGATTCTAAATAACTTAGAGGAAAATATCTCCTGTTGTGTAGGCTTTTTAGTTTAAATAATTTATAATTTACTAAGTTTGTATCTCTTTTCAAAATCAAAGTAAGGTAAGCTATTAAATATCACTAAAATTATAAACCACATAGAAAACCCTAAGGTGCACACACCCAGCCCACAGGACAGACGTACTGGCTGTTCTCAGTGGCTACTGACCTTGCTGGCTGTTGCATTCTGCTCTCTCAGATTATCATTTTCACTCTGAAGTTGTTTGGCATCTAACATGGGAAGGCGGATTCCATCTTCAAGGCATTTTTCTACTTTTTGTTGTAAGCTGTTGTTTAGAAAAATCAAATTCATGAATAATTTTAATCAAACAATTAGATTTACAGAAAATATACAAATAGCTATATATTTTACAGATATAAGATGAGCCCATAATTAGACACTGGTCATTGTTTTAGAAATGGTGAACCTAAGTCAGAGCATCTCTATGTCCCACTGAAGTCTATCTTACAAAGTTCAACTGTGTGCTCTAACCTGGTTCCTCCCCTCTTCCCTAGATGAGCACTACTTTAAACACTGCACCAGTAGAGTATCTCTTGACCAGGATGGCTAGGATAGGGAGATTAAGATCCTTGTCTTTACTCTGGGCATGGCCAAAGTCTGGTTGTAGGGACTGTTGTTGCTAAACCAGCAGAATTATTTTCCCTTCATTAGTAAGAATGTGGCTCCACAAAAGAGGAACACTTCTCTTTTGCTGGTAGGACTACAAGCTGATACAACCACTCTGGAAATCAGTTTGGCGGTTCCTCAGAAAAATGGACATAGTACTACCGGAGGATCCAGCAATATCAATCCTGGGCATATATCCAGAAGATGTCCCAACTTGTAATAAAGACACATGCTCCACTATGTTCATAGTAGCCTTATTTTTAATAGCCAGAAGCTGGAAAGGACCCAGATATTCCTCAACAAAGGAATGGATACAGAAAATGTGTTACATTTGCACAATGGAGTACTCAGCTATTAAAAACAATGAATTTATGAAATTCTTAGACAAATGGATGTATCTGGAGGATATTATCCTGAGTGAGGTAACCCTATCCTGAGTGAGGTATCCCAGTCATAAAAGAACACACATGATATGCACTCACTGATAAGTGAATATTAACGCAGAAGCTCAGAATACCCAAGATACAATTTGCAAAACACATGAAACTCAAGAAGAAGGAAGACCAAAGTGTGGATACTTCATTCCTTCTTAGAAGGGGGGACAAAATACCCATGGAAGGAGTTACAGAGACAAAGTTTGGAGGAGAGACTGAAGGAATGCCCCATCTGGGGATCCATCCCATAAACAACCACCTAACCCAGACACTATTGCAGGTGCCAGCAAGAGCTTGCTGACAGAAGCCTGATATAGCTGTCTCCTGAGAGGCTCTACCAGTGCCTGACTAATATAGAAGTGAATGCTCACAGTCATCCATTAGACAAAGCACACGGTCCCCAATGAAGGAGCTAGAGAAAATATCCAAGGAGCTGAAGGGGTTTGCAGCCCCCTAGGAGGACCAACAATATGAACTAACCAGTAACCCTAGAGCTCCCTGGGACTAAACCACCAATCAAAAAAAATACATGGAGAGACTCAAGGCTCTAGCTGCATATGTAGCTGAGGATGGCCTAGTCAGTCATCAATGGGAGGAGAGGCCCTTGGTCCTTTGAAGGTTCTATGCCCCAGTATAAGGGAATGCCTGGGCCAGGAAATGGGAGTGGGTGGGTCAGGGAGCAGGAGCAAGTGGGGGAAGAACAGGGGATTTTTGGAGGGGAAACTAGGAAAGGGGATAACATTTGAAATATAATAAAGAAAATATCTAATTAAAAAAGAAGAAGAAGAAGAATGTGGCTCCACCATGCTAACTTATCTTACTTAGGTTTGCCATGCTATTATGACAAATGATGCAACAAAAGGAAGTTCTTTTGATATATTAAAATTAAATCAGTCTCCTCCAATGCTGTCCCACTGGGTATATCAGCCACACTTAAGAGCAGACACCATGCCCAGGAGTAGCCGGCTAACACAAAACAAACTCAATGGTGTTCATTTAGACCTTTTGTTTCATTTTGCTTTGTTTGGGCCTTCTTTTTTTTTAATCTTATTGATCTGTTGCTTGTTTTTCTCTGTTCTCTCTCTCTCTCTCTCTCTCTCTCTCTCTCTGTGTGTGTGTGTGTATCTGTGTGTGTGTTGGTTTTGTGTAACTTGTTTGTTTTAAAGAGAGAGAGAAAGAACATTTTTTTTTTTTTACAATAGAAACAGGCAGATACTGGAGT
Source organism: Mus caroli (assembly GCF_978045245.1). Taxonomy (NCBI): domain Eukaryota; kingdom Metazoa; phylum Chordata; class Mammalia; order Rodentia; family Muridae; genus Mus; species Mus caroli. The sequence continues at coordinate 51,554,458 of NW_028227264.1, forward strand.
TTCAAGGCTAATTAGCCTAGCTCACTTGGCAACTTTCTGACCACTGAGAGATCCTGTCTCAAACACCAAGGGGGACAGATCCAGAGAAATGATACCAGAAGTTGACATCTGGCTGTCATACACATATACACCCACATGCACATATAAAATCTTCAAGTTTAAAAAAGAGCCAACAATAAGGAGGGGACTTCTGCAATTTTGCATATCACCAAGTTTCCTTTCCTACATACATGTTTGAATTATACAGCAAGGCCACTTCCCAAAGTAGGAAAGGTCTAGAACATCAGAATTATTTAAACTTTCATTTCTGGGTTGGTTTTGTTGTTTGTTTGTTTGTTTTTTGAGACAGGGTTTCTCTGTATTCCCCTGGTTTTTCTGGAACTCACTCTGTAGACCAGGCTGGCCTCGAACTCAGAAATCCACATGCCTTTGCCTACCAAGTGCTGGGATTAAAGGTGTGCGCCACCACTGCCCAGCTAAATGAAAAGCTTTTCTTAATTTATCAATTTCTTAATTAAAAAGTAAAAAAAAAATAAAAGCATCATATAAAAATGTAATGATATAATTCATAGTCACATAGCTATCTGAAATATCCTTTGAAATACAGGAACTATCTAAGCCAAGGAATCTTCAATACTATTTCTTCCTTTCAACATTAAGTTGAAAGGAAGTGATGCCACTGTCAATATAAATATACTCAAGAGTTAAAAATAAACTTTAAAATCAAGAGGAATTTTCTTAGATATTATCTGTCAGCCTCAATATAGAGCTTAAAATGGAAAATGTTTTCTGGAATACATTGTACTAATCTTCACAAATGAAGTATATGTGGCTCAGTGTTCTACAAAAGGGAACAGAAAATAACACAAAAATAAACAGCAGGACAAATGGCATTCAGTTATCTTCCAGGGTTGCTATGATGGTTTCAGGCACCACAGTTTTAAGTTTCCTTGGTCACAGTGGCGTACAAACAGAACTCATGCCTTGTTTTATTTTTTATCAACAAACATAAAAAGTGTGAATTAGTGAAGATCAAGAAGTTGGTATAAAACAAATTCACAAAAAAAAAAAAAAAACCTGAAGTACAAGAAAGAAAAAAATGTGAGAATAAAAATGTAAACTCATAACTGTGACAGTTTTGGGAACTGACATCAAGAACAGAAATCAGTTTACTGTACTGAAATCTAAGAGAAAATAGTAAAACCAAACATATTTTAGATTTTAAAAACAAGAGTAAATAGTATTATCATGAACATACTAATCTTCCAACTAATACACTTAGGAAGACTGGATTTCTTGCACTTAACTTTTTGCTGTTTTGTTATTTGACTCTTCAAGGCAGTTAGATCTATTCATGGCTAATAACAATAAGGTGTAAGGTTATATTAAAAAAATACAAACTCATGCATGTAACAGTTCTCTAGATTTATAATAAAAATTTCCAAGTTTGAGCACATCTTGGGTAGACACAAACGCTCCTCACTGGGTAACACCTTTAGCCCTCTCTGAGGGGAAGGAGGGTGCTCATGGGCTTGTGGTGATGTTTTCAGCCCACACTTTTGGACCTGACCTTGTTTGTTTATTCTTTTGCTATTTTCACCTAAAATTTTTGGCAAGATGCTGGTACAGTGCTTCAAAATACCAAATGAAAACTGAACCAATCGGTTTCAGAGAAATCCTGGAGCACATTTCCAAGGAAAGCACGCTAACAATCATAGGACCACTGAAGCAGAACATACTGTGATAATAGTGGCAACATAAAGACCCTGAGCAGGGAAGGCCTCCTTACCTCTGAACAGAAGTTACCAGCTCCTTTTCCTTCTTCTTCTGACACAGTAGCTGGACTTCTTTATCTTGACATTGCTTCTTAATCTCCTCAAGCTGCTTCTCTGTGTCTATCAAAGTCTCTTGCAAATTCTTGTTTTTTTCTTCAAGAACTTGAAGCTAAGGAAACATGTTTACCATTTATGTATGTTGCATGCATTACTAAAAATACTGCCATTAAAATTACTTTTATTCTCCAGGTTAAACAGATTTTTTGTTTGTAATCTATTATGTGAATATGTTGGAAGAGTGGGAAAATGAGGAAGAAGACTGTAAATACTTTCTATAACATAAAAAAGTTCATAAAGTTTTAAACTTTACTTTTATAAAGTGTGTTCAAATGTAGAAAAATATAAAATTTATCATCATAACATCACCATGTCTGCATGTATAACTCTTTAGTATTAAGTCCATTCAGACTGTTATTTTGACAATTCTGGAACTAACCAAATATCCCTGTACCTATTACATTTCTTATCAATCACTGTTCACCCCACTCCATGGCATCCTACTCTACTACTTTCTGTGTCTCGGAAGGTTGACTGCCTTTGCATCTCATGTAATATAAATCATCCAATGTTGCCTACTCACGGCTGGCTTATTTTACTATACTTATTTTATTATAAAAGATTCTCCAGGTTTATTCATGCCGAAAAATGTGTTACAGTCCCTCCTTTTTAAAACCCTATAATATTCTACTCTATGTATTACTATCTAATGTGTATCTAGTCATCCACGTGTAGGTACCTCACTGGTTCCATTTTCTGACTATTGTGAAAACATGCTTTGTTTATTTACTGTGGCCTCTTCCTGATCAAGTAATCTATGGCCCTTAAGTGCCTCCTTTTATATAATCTCTCTTACTTTTATAATTTATAAAATCAAAATAAAATGAAGAACCTAAAAATACATAAATAATTCTCAGCTGTGGATGATTTTTACCCCCACAAGAAATGAACAAATGTCCACTGTCGTTTGCTTCAGAGGAGAGAAGCAGCACTGTGGTCCTCCAGGAGGCAGAGGCCAGAGGGACTGATTACAAGTAGACATCCCATAGTGCACACATCCCATAGTGCACAAGGCACACCGCACAGAACAGCTTCTGCTCCTCAGATGTTGTCTGTGCCAAGGGTGGAAATCCATGGCTTCGAAGGACTTCCAATGGGAGTGAATTTATGTCTCAAAAGTTTTCACCAGAATAGGGAAGAGACTTTTAATGAGTTACCAAGAAAAGAAAATAGAAGCCAAAGGAGGGAACACACACTATATATCCGGGTATATTAAAATTACAGTAAGATTAAGAACAATGAAAAAAAATCTATAAAGATATTCAAAACTCTTGAAAAACCTTCAGAGAACACTGGAGAAAACCAAACCTAGAGTGAATGTGGATATGCAGTAGAGTTAACAGCTAGTTTAGAAACTACTACCTTTTAAAAATAAAATGTTAGAGACCAAAAGGATGGCTCCGCAGACAAAGGGGCTTTGCAACACAGGCCAGACAACTGAGTCTGATGCCTAGAACCAGAAAAGGTGGAACAGAACCAACTCCACAAAGAACCTCCACACACATCACAGATGCACACAATAAATAAAAAATAAAGTTTAAAAATGGAACCTTAAAACAGTTACCACATAGGATTATTACAAAGGTAATCATATATTAAAAACAAAAGAGGGATCTATTTATTTTTCTATGAACAGTTCTAGAATCAATTATGTCTTGGGACAGTTTGCAATTTCTAAGTAACTCCATTTCTCAAACATTTTCAAGCATTTCAAAGGTGCATGTTTGGCCACACTACCTGTAGACTCTGACTCTGTACGTCGTCTAGAGTTGGAAGGTCTGCCAGGTACTTTTCCAAGGTCTCAATTCTCCTCTGCTTCTCTTTGTTTTGCTCAGATTCCTTCTGGCATTTCTTTTTCAGGCTGCTGATGTATCTATCTCTGGTTTTCAACTAGAGAAAAACATGAATCCTCAGTTGTTTTGAGTTACTAAAAATTACAAAATCAATGTTTCATTCTTGGGTATCAGTGAATTTATCATTTATCAATGTGTCTCAGGTTACAGTAAAGATCATCAATTGCATTAAGATCTGCCTTAATCCATTCTAAGATTCTTTTTCTTCTCAAAACTTTTAAATATCAGAAATAAAGAATTTGAAGGATATTTGTTTGCTTTTATAGATGATGGCATTTTAAAAATTGTACTAAGACAGGTGACAGTAATAATATAATTTTTATTGTTTTTAAATATATAAATATGGGTGAGGCTATTCATCTCTTTATGACTTAAAATATTATGTTCATTTTAAGCTGCACTGAGTTTAAATTGTGTTAAAAATATCTAATTATAAGTTTGTATGTTAAAATGTTATTGAGTACCCCAAAAAAGCATAGAAACAAATCTATAAATATTTTTAAGACACCAATGCAAATATTCATCTCTAGAGGACAGATTCTAATTTATAATCTTTCAAAACAATATTAAAATACTGTTTATGAACTAAGAAAACAAAATTCATCAGTTATTTTGTTACTAAAAACCTGCAAAAAAATCAATAAGGGGCTAAGTAATAAGTGAGCCAACTTACATACTTTAAGCAATTTGTATATTATACATTGTATATATATACAATTTTTATAATGTATCAATTTCTTTTCTTTTTCTTTCTTTTTTTTTTTTTTTTTTTTTTTGGAAAAGCGACTGCTTTAATGAATTAGACAAAATTTCACATAAAATCAGAATCCTATATTCCATCCCTTCTCTGATCACTAAAAATGCAAGATTCATTCGTCATAGGCCATGTGCAATTAGGACCCAGCTCAAAGGCAGTGCAGGTCTGGTGTCCAGCCTCGGGTGTTGCACTACTTCCCATTCTCAGTGCTGAACATTCGTTCCATGAGCATCCGCTGCAACCTTATGGCATCAGCAGCAAATTTGCGGATGCCATCGGAGAACTACTCCACAGCCATTTGGTCCTCGTTGTGCAGCCAACAGAAGGCCTTCTCATCCAAATATATCTTCTCCGAGTCACTGGTCTGGGCCGCCTTGACGGAGAGCTCAGGCGCCAGCTTGCTGTTATCCTTGAGCAGCTCCCCCAGGAGCTTCGGGGAGATGGTGAGGAAGTCACAGCCCACCAGTGCTTTAATCTCGCCCATGTTGCAGAAGGAGGTGCCCATGACAATGGTCTTGTAGCCAAACTTCTTGTAGTAGTAAATTTTGGTGACACTCTTGACCCCAGGGTCCTCCTGGAGTTCATAGGATTTCTTGTCTGTGTTTGCCAAATGCCAATCAAGGATGCGCCCCACAAAGGGAGAGTTGAGCATCGCGCCCACTTCAGCACAGGCCACAGCCTGGGTGAAGGAGAAAAGCAGTGTCATGTTGCAGTGGATGCCATGCTGCTCCTCCAGCTCCTTTCCAGCCTGAATCCCCTCCCAGGTTGATGATAACTTGATGAGAATTCTGTCCTTGCTGATCCCCGCTTCTCTGTAAGCTCAATGAGGCGCCTGGCTCCGGCCACCATGGCATCCTTATCAAAGGAAAGCCCTGCATCAACTTCTGTGGATACACGGCCTGGAATCTTCTTTAATATTTCTGCTCCAAACAGCACAAAAAGTTTGTCAATGGCATTTTTAATCTGCTCCTCTTGAGGCCCACCCAGCTTCTTGCTGTAGGCAATGACCTCCTCTACCAGCTCTTGGTAGGCAGGCATCTGGGCTGCAGCAGGATCAGGGATGGGTTGGTGGTGGCATCTTGGGGCTTGTATTCATCGATGGCATTGAAATCACCCTTGTCGGCCACCTCGATGGTGAACTGCTTGAGCTGGTCCAAGGCGGACTCCATCCTCTGGCACTTTACCGGGGACCCCGCCATGGCGAAACGCACACAGCTGAGGCGGTAGCTGGTGGGTGAGTGCTAACCCCCACATTTCCTTCTTAAACTCTAATATAAGATGTCTCACCACTGAGGTCACCTGGTGTTGCATATTATGTAAAGTTACACCTACTATAGCACAAGAGTTGGCATTCCCAGTAAAGCCAGGTTTAACTTCAGATTTTATGTTCTCATTTGACTCTACTGACTTTAAATTGTACATCTCACATTCACAAAACACTTTCACAAGTAAGACCAGTTGAAAACAAACAACCAGTCAATAAACAGGCGAATGAAGTGAATGGGCTATTTTCAAAGATGAAGTATAAAGGGATAATAAATATATGAAAACAATAGGTTCACCACCCTTAGCACAAAAGGGATACGTAATGAAAACCACATTGAGCTTAGACCTCACCTGCTCAGAACAGCTCTCATAAAGAAAACAGAGGAGAAACACACTGAGGGGATGAAGGAGAAGGGAAGGAAATGCAACTTAGCCCAGACATTATGAATATCGGTATAGCAGTTACTCATAAAAACCAAAAATGAAAGTATAGTACAACCCTGCCGATGCTGCTCCTGAGCATATACCTGAAGAACTCTTAAGTCAACACAACACAATACCTGCAAGGCCATGATTATTACAGCATTATTCATAATAAACGACCTAAAGAATCATCCTAGGTGTCCATTAGCAGATGAACGGATGAAGCCCATGCTATATTTTAATACATACATGCATAGTCATAACAGACATCTGTCTCTCTCTTGCTGGGGAGTGTGTGTGTGTGTGTGTGTGTGTGTGTATGTGTAATGAACTTTAAGGATTGGGGTTATGCCATTTGAAGGAACATGAATACAAATGGAGATATTCCATTAAGTAAAATAAGCCAGATGCATAAAGATAAATACTGAGTATTTTCTCTCATTTGTGGATCACAGATCTTTTATAAATATACAAAACCACATATTAATCACATAAAATCTACTAAGTCATAATAAGGGGCTTCAACTTAATAACTTGAGGCAATGTCCTTCTGAAAAATAGGCTTCATTTCATTTCCCTATACTTTATCCTCAGTAAGACCAAGAAACAAGAATTTACTATGAGGAAAGGGAAGAGTTGTTGGTAGGGGCAATTGGTTTTTAGAAAGTTTCAGGACTAGTTAGAAAGACACAATAGACTTTGTTCCTCAACTAGATGCTTAAATCTGTGCCACCAGCACATGTTTCTTGAAAGTTGATGCGTATAGTATTTTATTATAATGTATAACCTGAGAGAAAACCTGGAACAGGTTTTGAAGAAAGCAATTGATTCACCACAATTGTTCACAAAATACTCACCTTCTCCTCTAATTTCTTCTTCTCTTCACTAAATTGGCTTATTCGTTGTTTGAGAAACTCATTGAGCTGCAAAACTTCTTTCTCAGTAGATGCTAGCTTTTGCTCAAGTTCTTCTTGGTGGGGATGGGACAATGGCTGCTCTGTAAATGGACTCTGGCCTGAACTGCTCTCATATTGAGGCTATTGGGAAGAAAAACAGTAGATAAGTCTTCAGTTTACAAAGTAGAAAGGGGTTACAATGCAATAAACACTGTTAAGCTTTAAAAACAGCCTGGGCTCATGTTAGACCCCAGCCCTTCTGCTTCCTAGATACAGACCATGATTAAAGGACTTCAGTATCTCTAAATCTTGGTTTACTCATCTATGAAATACAAATAATAAGGCCATTTTGCAATGTTTATTGAACCAAAAACTATGCAAGCTTCTAGCACGCAGCAAAAATTCAATAAAAGGCAGCTACTATTTGGCTTAAAAGCATACTCAAAAACGGAAATAATGTATTACACAACATCATCTAGAAGTGAAACTATTAGGGAGGTAATTAAACACAAAGGAAAAGTGGGGTGTGGTGGTAAATTCTTATAATTCCAATATTGAAAACAAAAGAAAGAGGGGTAGGAGATCAAATCTATCAAGTTACATAGTTAAGACTCTGTCTCAAAAAATGCATGAATATTTTCTTCATAAGCAATCATTTCAACTACTTAAACTCAATAAGCCTTAATAGACTGGCTCAATAACTAAGATTCATAAAGTCAGGGGTTTTGTCCATGGTAGGGTAATGATTATATACTTGTCTAAAATCATGCCTGGCACCATATAAGAGCTCAAAACATAATCATAGAATGAAAAAAAAAAAAAAGGTCAATATGGTTTCTTCCATTTTAAAAGGTTTGATGCAAACTCTTCTATAGCAAAAGGTGAACCTCTTGGTGTTAAAATCTGGAAGGGATGGACAGAAAAATATATGCATTCCTTCAGAGGAATCAAATAGAGTATTAAATTAACAAAGAATCTGCTATTAATTCAACATATGTATACAAAGCATATTCTGGTAGGTGAAGATTTTAAAGCTAATACAGTTGCAGAAAAGGGTTCAGAAAACACAATTAAGACTAAATACTAAGATTGATGTTAGATGGTGGCTAGGGAAAGGTAGTATATAGAAGTGACTTTGAACAAGGTCTTAAGGCATTACGGTTTTGCTAAAAGACAGGCATTCATTCAAATTGTTGTGAGCAGGACTATTTCAATGTTGCATACTCTGGCATTAGCCTTTATGAATTCAAATTTTAAAGGAGAAGCCCTTAGACAACCAAGGCACAGGAACCAATATAATGAGGTGGACAAATAAAGGTCACATCAAGTACAGAGCACTGAGGAAGAGGGGATGAGGACACATTGGAAAATGAATAGTAATTGTGCTTTATTGGGCTAGTGGCTTGTGAGACATTTCTTTAAAAATAGGTGTATTCTGCTGTGTTGATTTTTTGTTTGTTTTGGTGTGTGTGTGTGTGTGTGCGTGTGTGTGAACTTGACACAGACCTACATGTATTTGGGAATAGGGCATCTTAATTGAGAAAATAACTCCATAAAACTAGCCCATAGACAAGCCTGCAGGGATTGTCTTGATTAATGATTGACTGAAGGGGTCTAGCTTACTGTGGGCATTGGCATTCATGTGCAGGTAGGTGGTCATGGGGGAAAGTAAGAAAGCAAACTGACTCTTTGAGTTCCCTCTCCCCAGCTTGGGCATTTTGGCTAAGGTCACCTCTAATGAGTCCTGAGAGTGTCTTACTTACTTCCTGGGTCTCTGGTACTCTTTGGAGGACCCCCCTACATGCCACCATCCACACACACACCCCAACCCCAGGCTGCTTATCACTATTCATTCTCTTGGCCCTCTGGGCTTCTCTCCTGCTCCCCCATATCTGATCCTGTTCCCCTTTTCCCTGCCCCTTCCCTGCTTCCATCCAGATCCCTCTCTCCCTCTGCCTCCTTCCCCCTTCTAAGTGGAATTGAAACATCTTCACTTGGGCCTTTCTACTTGTTACATTTCTTACAGTCTAACGGTTATATCCTAGGTATTCTATACTTTTTTGGCTAATATCCACAAATTGGTAGGAGATTAGACCCAGCGATGGCGGCCAATGACTGGAATGTAAATAAATAATTAAGAAAGAAAGAAAGAAAGGAAAGAAAGAAAGAAAGAAAGAAAGAAAGAAAGAAAGAAAGAAAGAAAGAAAGAAAGAAAGGAAGAAAGAAAGGAAGGAAGGAAGAAAACTGAGCAACCCAGAAGCCTACTACAAGGCTTCTGCTTCAGTTCTTGTCTCAAGGTTCCTGTCTCAAGGTTCCTGTCTCAAGGTTCCTATCTCAAGGTTCCTGTCTTGAGTTCCTGCCCTGACTCTTTCCTCTTGAAGTGCTTTGGGCCATGGTGTTTTAGCACAGCAATACAAACCCTAAGACATCTTCCAAGAACAAAGAAGAATATTCTGGAACAAATATTAAAGCAAAGACAGAACACACAGAGTGTGATAGGTTACAAGACAGAAATGAAAAGGAAAACTGAAAATATTTGGGGACATTACAATAGAACCCCCAATACTGAGTTGAATCTCAATTTCTAAAACATAACAACACAGAAATAGCTTTAAATAAATAAATTGATTTTTTTGGGGGGTTTATAAATCTCTATATTCTCTACGTTTAGGCTTGTACCTAGTTTTGGTGGCAGGAAAGCAAAGAAGGGTCCTAGTTTCATTTTGTTGCTAGATAAGCCACTCTAACCAAAAGCAAATTGAGAAAGAGTTTGTCTAATGCTTCCAGGTCAGAATCCATCATTAAGGGAAATCACGGCAGGAACCCAAGACAGGAATCTGAGGCAGGAAACTGCTTGCTGGCTTGGTCATGCTTAGCTAGATTTCATTCATAGTTCGAGACCATCTACCTAGGGATGATGCAGTTCACAATATTCTACTTTAATAAGCAAGACAACACTGCACAGGCATGGCCACAAAGCAATCTGAGCTAGGCAACTCAATCAAGACTTTCCTCTCAGATGACTCTAGGCTTCATCAAGTAAGGCTAGCTAGACAAAGAGACAAAAGAACAAGAGAGTGCTAAAGCAAGGCCCGGGAATATAGCTGTCATTATTTACTAAATAACATATATAACACTCTTATTATCAGGGCTATTGACACTGGACTTAAGATCAGTTACAAATGTGTATGCAGGGTCTAGAGCAAACATTAAAAAAAACTATTAAAATAAGATGAAAATATTCATATAAAATGTTTAATTAAAATGACAGACAAGAAAAATTGTATTAAAACAAAACAGAGTAACACAATAGAAAATATTTACATACATGATAGCTTATTAAATCAATCAGACCCACAATCGCTATAAACATCCCTGGTTTAAATGAACCAACTTAAAGGCAAAGATTGCCAGAATGCATCAATGTTTCTTATATGAGAAGCCCTTATCTAATAATACAAAACAGTCTTTAGCATAAAAGTGTACCAAAATAACTGGGGTGGAGTGAGGAATGGTGACAGAATGGCAAGAAGAAATACTATAGTCAGTATAAATCCACTATAGTCACTGGAGGCTTTCAGGCTCGTCAGGGATGGCAAGCCACAGAAGGCAGAATGGCAATGAAGACACACTTGCTCCCATCAAACAGCCAGATGACTGACATCCATAAATTACTCGTTCCTGCACCACACACTTCTCAAGTTCCTTTGAAACAGTTACCAGGAAATCAGCATTCTGGTTCATAAATCACATCCCAAAAGCTGAAAACTCATCAAAATGCATGCTATCTGAACACAGGTAAGTTACACTAGAAATCACACACACACACACACACACACACACACTTGAGACATCCCAAAATAAAGCAGTAATAAATAATATATGACTTAAAGAGGAACTCTAGAGGGAAATATAAAAAGTCTCAGCTAAAGTATAACTGAAAATTTCTGAAATAAACTGTGTGATAAAGTGGTGCTCAAGGAAATTTATACCAAGAATATAAATAAGAAAGATGTAAAATTAATCAACTAAATCTCCAATTATAGTGAACTAGAAAAATTAGAGAAAGTTAAATCCAAAGTAAAAAAGGAAAAGTAGAGCAAAAAAAAAAAAAAAGAATCAATGAAATTAAAAATAAGATACAGAAAATTCAAATCAGTAATTCTTGACGTAGGCCAGGAAAAAGCAATGAAAGGTGACAGAAATGATTAATGTCAGATATGAAAGAAGGAACATAACTCTAGACCCCATAGAGCTCCTCCACGCCCAGAAAACTTCATAAACTCAGTGAAATGGAACAGGATCAGAACTCACATACAAAAGAAACTTGGACTTCTTTAATATATTAGTAAAGAAGTTCATTAAATAAGTAATTAGTAATACTCAAACAGAAACTAAACCATAACAACAACAAAGAACATAGGAGAGGAAAGTGATAAGGAATCCAGATCATCTGAACTGGGGGCATGAGTCTAGATCATACAGGACAAGGGAAAAGCACAAAAGAAATCTGTAATAAGCTCGCTTAGAGAGCCATCTACTGGCCTCAAACACTGTTCAGATACCTCAAAACAAAGCAAAACAAAACAAAGCCATGCTTTTGTTAATACAATTAGTGCAATGATTATATAATACCAGAACAACATTTATTCAGAATGAAGTTATAATGAAATGTTGAATGGTTCTATTAAAAATAGTTTTCAAAGCAAATTACACTAGTTATTTAGCACAATACATTCTCATAGCTATACTATCAATCTCAGGATTATCCCACAGGGACCTGCTGCTTTGTAATTGAAACCAAAGTAGATTACACGGTAATAAAATATTATGATCTACGTGGAATCAAAGTCTAAAAAAGGAAGCTAGATCTCTATGTTAATGTCTGTACCTTGTATAAGTCTTAAAGCTACTTGGTTTTTAGTATTTTCTGATTTCAATGTCTAATTAATTTAATTTTTTACAAATAACACACGAATAAAAAATTGCTTAAAATGAATTTTGACATCTAGGAATAAAATAACAAAAATAATTCCACAATCAAAACCACATTATCTCCCAAAAATGTTCATTTGTCACTTTTTAATCTCAATAAAAAGATCGACAGTATTTTTCTTTTGGAAAAAAAAATAGGCAGTTACTAAATGTATATAGAAAAAGATGCAAGTGGGTTTTAAGGAGGAAAAAACATCCTCTTAAAGAGAGAGAAATAATTGAAGAAAGTGGCCATATAAATTTAAGACATCACAAACCCTATGTCTGTCTTTCCACTGGATTATACAGACAAGCTAGGCTTATTCATAATTCTATTCCTTGGTCATAGTCCTTTACACAGATCATGTGGAGCTTATCCCTGGTGGATACATTTGCATTACAGTTCCTACATGTGTAGCTCAGGGAACACTGCAGAAGAAGGAGGCAGAAAAATTTTAACAGCGAGACTATCAGGAAATCTGCAGTGAAACAGTATCTCCTAGAAATGGCTGTATTAACAACATCCAAACAATGGCAACACCAATGGGCTTGTTAACAAGGAAGGAGAAAGTTTTCATGGGTTTCCATCCCTAGACAAGAACTACAGGGCAACTACTACCTGCTGGGAGAAGGATAATTAGCCTCTCACAGAGATGAGTACCCTATTGGATGTCTAATGAAGAGTGGTAAGCCTTGAAACTATAACAGCCTCCCCGGTTTTATATATATATATATATAAACATATATGTGTGTGTGTGTGTGTACAAGTACATATGTATTCATAAAATAAATACTGTCAAAGCAATAGACATTATCGATTTTAGAATGGAGAATATGAAAAGGCTTTGCATAAGGATGCTAAGGGGATGGAGGGGAGAGGTTAGAAAGTGATGTAACTAATTTCAATTGAAAATAAAAATTATATCAGGAAAGACTAGATAGACATGTTCTATTTTAAGAACCATGAATTCTGAAGCTATTGTTTTTGGACCTCAAGAGTTTAACACTGTGCTTTGGATGCTGAATGTTAAACAGGCTCACCTATAAAGGTGAAACTCATTTATAAAATATTCCGTAAAATTAAGAAAACTTCATAGTAAAAAAATAAAGAAATGAAAGAAAAGGGATTTACAAAACAAAATAACTATTAGAGTGATCATCTGTATTTTTTATATATGAGTGTTTTGTTTCCATGTATGTAAGAGTACCACATGCATACAGTGCTCACAGAAACCAGAAGAGAGCATCAGGTCCCCTGGAACTTCAGACAGTTGTGAACTACCAAGTGGGTATTTGGAACTGAACCTGGTCTTCTGCAAGAGTATCAAGTGTTCTTAATCTTGGGGCTATCAGATTTTTACAATTCATTATTTTGTCAACTGGAAAGTCTCTGGAGTGTGGTTTATGCAGCATCCAATGGTGGCAAAGTAGAACTTGCTTCCATGTGAGACAGTTCAGAAGAGTCAAGGTAAGACGATTCCAAACCAAAGAAAGTATAGCTGGAAAGTCACAAACTGAATAGTAGGACAGACAAGAATTGGGGGAAACAGAAGGGCAACATGAGTGAGAAGCCTTATCCAGAGGGTAAGCCAGGCAGCCAATATGGAAAAAGATGAGTAGACCCAGTCACAAGACAGTGCACACCTCCTGCAAACTGCAAATCTAGTTTTCAGGATGGGTCAGCAGTGGGGAGAAGTTCCATTTTGTCATTACATGTGGCTTGGAGGGTACCATTTTGACAGAGAAAATGTTATTTAAAATGAGCTACTCTGGGGATTTATGAACTAAGAACATACAGTTGTAATTCAGGGAGACAGAAGCCAATATGAGAGCCCCAAGCTAAGAGGCAGCTATGTCAACAATGAAGAAGAAAGGACCAGACATGGACAAGTCTGAAAGTGGAAGTGGCAAGGGAGTCAGGCAGCAACAGGTATAGAGCAATGTAGGCCTATTCTTAACATCAAGTCAGTGACCTCAGCACCTTGGAACCTTGAGGTCTACAGTACTGAACCTGAGGTCAGTGGGTGCATCAACCTCTAGAGCTATCCATAATCATAAAGTTCAGTGACATAGACCATGAAACTAAAGTATAAAAGATTATAATGGCATTCATAGCCAAATCTGTGAGCACCGGACTAGCCAGCAAGAAAGACGCCACAAAAGGATCCTTCTGCACACGTTTATTGGGAGAGCTTGATTACAGAGGCGAAAAGACCCTGAGCCCCAGAAATGGTGCTGCTTATGTAGGCCTAGGAGTGACGTGTCCATACCTGATTGGTTATGCTACCATTACCTCATTAATATGCCTCAGGCCAGGCAGTGACTCGGCAAAAAACTCTTATGCACATGCACACATTGGTTGTTTACCCATAATCATGGGCGGTGGCCAGTGGTAGCCAGCGCCATCTTGTAATGGCGTTTGCGGCTTCCCACACAAATCCTTGTGGCAAGCAATATTTAATGCTGAGTGGGTTATGAAAGTACACAGTCAGGGCTGCCTATATACATCACAGTGCTGTGTTTGCTTCCTGACTTACAATGCATTTGGGAGACACCTTCCACGTGTGGCATGAGCTACCCCAGAGTTTACAAATAGGGTTTTAGAGAGTGGGAGAACTGGTCTACCTCAGACACTACAAAGCTAAAACTGGTGAGCAAAGGGTACTATGAAAAGGAGAAAAACTACTGAAGATGGCACTGCCAGCCCAGTAAAGCCCAGCAGCAGCATAAATCAGAGTAAAGAGGAGCATGGGCAAGCTCAATCTGCTGGGCTAGATTGTGCATGCCTGGAAAACAAAACTGTCTCAACTACAGGAACATGGGGAAGGTTAAATGTCATTTGAAGAATAAATGGGTAAAGAAGAAGTTGGAACAAATCTACTATTTCCAACACAAAAAAAAACTCTAATGCCAATAGCAGAGAGAAAATAATTATAAAAAGAATAAAGCATATCTAATTACCAAGAAAAAGAGCCAACAAATGACAGCAGTTAAAACTTCATCTTAAGGTGAGATGGCCCTACTCATCATAACCAAGAAGACCCAAATGAATAAAACTGGAGAGTAAAGGAAGCTGCTACCAGATTCCACTGAGATCCAGATGACCATTGATTGGGAAATACTTTGAAACTGATAATCCATCGATGAAGAATATCTACCAGAAATAAACTCCCAAACACATAATTCAAAATTAAAACTAAAAGATATAAACATATCCATGAGAAAAAAGTAGTCTGCAGTATTAACAGTTCCCCACAAAAGGAAAACCCAGAACCAGACCAGACCATCCCTGAAGTCTAGCAACCCTTTAAAGAAAAGCTAATGCTAATACTCTGAAAGCTAGTCCTCAGAACAGAATGAAAGCAACACCACCAAGCCACTTCTACAAAGCCAGCATGCCTGACACAAAGCCACATGAGAACATAACATCAACCCATGTGCCATGATGAACTTATATCTGAAAGTTATCAAAAAAAAAAGCACTTAGAAACTAATTCAAGGATATAGGAAAAAGATAACATGCCATCACCAATTTGTTTCCTTCCAGAGATTACAAGGATAAATGAACATATACAAAACAACAGATATAAAATATACATTAATAGGCTGAAGGGCAGAAAAGCCTTTATCCCTTCCATGATAAAAATTCCCAAAGAAAATAGAACAGAAGAACGTATCTCAACATAATAAAGGCTACATACAACAAACCTAGAGACAATACTAACTGGGAAATCATTTCCATTAAAATCAGGAATGAGAGTAATATCCACCCTCCACTCTTAATAAACAAAAGTCTTGGGGTCTTAGCAATAAGACAAGAGCAGAAAATAAATATACCAATAGGAAAGAAGAAGTCACACTACCCCCTGTTTACACATGACATGACTCCATACTTATAAGACCCCAACAACTCTACAAGAAAACTCAAAGCTGATAAAAACACTGTCAACAAAGTAGTTTTTAAGTAGCTTTTCTGTATCCCAAATAATGAACAAGCCACAAAAGAGATCACAAAAAAATAAAATCCCATTTATAAAATTTATAATAGCTCCATTTATAATTCCAAAAATTCAAACCAAACAAAAATCCCCAGTAATAAACTTAAACAGGGAGGTGAAAGGCATTACAATTAAAGCTTTCAAACATGGAAGAAAAGAAACTGAAAAGTTTCTTTCAAAAGAAACTAACACTCTGATAGATGCCCCCCCCCCCACTGCCACCCCCAACACCATGGTAACAGACTTGGCAGAATTAAAACTATGGAGATAGTTAAATTACTAACAGTGTAATTAAATCCTATAATTCGTCACAGACTAGAAAAATGTGAAATGAGAAAGCATCAAAACTCCTAAATAGCAAAAGCAACTCTAAGAAGAAAGAACAACACTGAAGGACCTCAAGTTTTACTACAGATCCACAGTAATAAAATTACCATGATGATGGCACAAAGACTTGTGTACAAGATAAAGTGATGGAGTCAAACACTACAGCCACTCAATTTTTAACAAGTGTGAGAAAAACACTTTGGAGAAAAGAGACTCTTAAACAAAATGGTACTAAACAAGCTGGCGATTCACTTACAGAAAAGTGACATAAGGCACATACCTCTCACTTTAAACATGGATGAATTAAAATAGAGACTCAATACCTTAATGTCAGACCTGAAACTCTGAAACTGTTAAAGAAAAACATGCCAAAACACATAAAGATTCGGCTGGTGAGAGGAAAAACAGGAAAGAATGCTTACTGCCAAACCTCAAGACCTGAGTTTGATTCCCTGTACTGCACTACAAGAAAACCAGTTCCTAAAATTTGTTGTCTGTCTACACACATCATGGCACATAGTCACAGGAACATACACATATATGCACACATAATTAATAAGTATGAAAAGAAAAATAACCAAAGATATAGGCACAGCCAAGAGATTCCAGAAAGGATTCTTATAAATCAGGAAAAAGTTGTAGGAATTGACAAATGGGACTGTATGAAATTAAATTTTCAGCAGCAAAGAGACAGTCAATAGAATGGGAGAAAGTCTTTGGGAACTTTACATCTGACAGTGGATTAACACAAAGAATCTAAAAGGAATTTTAAAAATGTCAAAACAAATAAGAAAATCACACCAAGTTATCCAAGCAATAAACTAGCAAATGATCAATTTTCAAAAGAAAAAATACAATGGCTAATATTTAAACTATCAACACCTTAGTAATGGGGAAATGCATACAATGAAATTCTCTGTCACTCCAGTCAGAATGACTATCATTTTCTATAAAAGACAGCAAGGCTGGGAAGGAAGGGCCATTAAGCACAGTGGTGAGAAGCTAAACAGGTGCAGCTGCTATGAGGCCAGTTTGAAGGTCCTTCAGAAAACTAACTGCAGAGCTGACATATGGCCCAGCACTGCTGCCCCAAGCAGGAGGAAGCTAAGCACACCAGACACTTCTGAACCTGTGCTTATGGGTACACTATTTGCCATAGTCAAAACATGGAACAAACCTAAATTCCCATCAGTAATACATAAAAAAAATGGAAATGTATGCATACTGGATGGTTCTATTCCTCTGTAAAGAAAAATAAAACTGTTATTTGCAGGAAAATGGATGAAATGGAGACCGTTGTGTTAAGAAAAATAAGCCATATGTAGAATCTATATTTAAACATACAAATATGCATATATATACAAATATATAGATTATATATAATACACACACACACACACACACACATATATATATATATATATATATATATATATATATATATATATACCAGAAACCTCATTTCTCAGAACTTTAATTTGCAAAGATGTGAGAAAAACAATATTCATTGTGACATCATTTATAATACACTCAAATAGCAAAACAACCTTAATTTCCATGAGATAGTTGAATACATTATGGTTTTTATTAAACAGAAAGTAAATGTAAATGTAGAGAACAAAACAAAGTGCATATTCTTAAGGACTTTTGTAACCGTACACAATGCATTTTTATCTGTATGTGATACGCATCAACCCTAGAAGGACCTCATTCTGTGTGTATGTGGGAAGGCTGCGAAAGAAGAAAGTAGCTGGGCACGAGCCATGAAACATGAACTCTGCAAACTCACCGGTATTTCAGAACACTGATGTAAGGTACTCTAAGGTTATACGTAAAATATACTACAAGTACAGATTTACTAAGCCACTAAAAAGAGTTTTAAGCCTTACCTGTAAATTACTCACGTACGAGTCTTCACAATTTACATAATGTCCTAGCATAGCATGCTGGGCCCGTAGTTCATTATCCCTTATCCTTTCATGTAAGTGGTTAATTTGTTGCTTCTGCCTGAAAAACATGAAATGAAATTACATTATGAAGAATAAACTTTTTAAGAAACAGTGAAGAAAACTTTTGGTATGCTGATACTTTTACACATGTATAAGTTTTGCCTCATCTCAACCACTGAGGAAAAGTTAGTTAATGAAACACTTTTCCTATATGAAAAAAAATTTAAAAAGAAAAAGAAAAAGTAAGAAAACTTCAGGGTTGGAGAGATGGCTGAGTATATTAAGTGTTTGTCACTCAAGGAAGAAGAGCAGATTCAAATCCCCAGAACCCAGGCATGTCAGTCAGGCGTGGTAGCTCTTTAGCATTCAAGAGGAGAGACAGGATCCCCAGGGCAAGCTGGCTAGCTACATTAGCTGGAACTAGGTAACCCTGGTTCAGTTAGAGATCCTGCCCCAATAAATGAAGGGGAGAAGAATCTGAGACAACAACTAAGATCACCTTCAGGCCTACACATACACCTAAGCACACTGCACATACATGTGCCCCTACATACATGTAAGTAAATATAAATATACCACACCAGCATACAAACACACACACACATACACACACACACTCACACCTGAAAAAGCAAGACTGGAAGAAGCTATTCACAACAACGTAATGCATGTGTGTGTGTAGACAAATGGAAATCTATGTCTTAACTTCTGAACTACATATTCAAAACTCCTCAATAGAAAGGATTCTTCAGAAGAAAATTAATAAGAAAGATATCCTTTCTATAAAATTAACAGATATCCACTTTTGCTTTTAAATTTTTACATATTCTAATTCTTTTCCTGTACTAAATTCCAAGCTAGATTAAATTATTTTTTCTACTAACATAGTTGTGAAAATTGCCTGAGATGGATGTGACCTGGGGTCTCATTTGTGGCTGCCATCTGAAGCAAAGGAAGGACTGCTGAGGGGCATGTCTTGACCCTGTGGAATCTAATTCTAGCTCACCACTCTTAGTACTGACCTGCAGAACTGATCATCTGAGACTGAAACATATATTTAAATGCACTGATTCAATAATGCTACATACATGAATATAAACAACCATAATAAAAAGTAAACTATCACATTTAACTGATAAATATGATGCAAAATAAACATCCTTTCTTCATTATAATGTCCATCAACCATCTCAAAGCAATAGATACTTATTATAAGTAACCATTAATATTACTTTTCCTATTCATTTTTCCCTCTTTGATTAGCACAAAAGTAGTTTCATTACAACATCACCATACATGTGTCACACACTTCACTCATGGCTGTTCTCTTCCCTGGCATCCCTCCCCTAGGTCTTCCATTTCCTCCCTCATTTAAGATCTCTTCCTTCCCTCTCATGATTCCATTCCCAGTGTCATGACCTACACACACACACACACACACACACACACACACACACATACACACAAATGCACGCGCACACACATAATATTAAATTTAGGTTCCATACATAAGAGTCCATCCATTCTACTAAATATGTCACAGCTTCACTTTTTGATGTGGCTGCATAAAAGTCCATGTAATGTGATATACATCATGTATTTTTCATTCATCTTTTGATAGGCATCTAGGCTGGTTCCATGTCTGGGTTATTGTGAATAGTTAACAATAAACATGAATGTAAAAAGTATCTTTGTGGTATGGTGACTTAGAAGTTCTTCAAGTATATGCCCAAATTGGTGTGAGTCAATCTCATAGATTCCTATTTTCAGTTCCTTAGGGCACCTCTATGGATCCCTAGAGAGTGGCTGTACCAGTTTACATTCCTACCAAGTACAAATAAGAATTTATCTTTCCCCATACTCTCATCAGTATCTGTTGCCATATGATTTCTTAAAAACAGGCATTCTGCCTGGAGTGAGATGGAATATAAAAGCAATTTAAATTTACATTTTCCAATTTTTCAAGTATTTATGGCTATTTGTGTTTCTCCTTCAGAAAACAGGTTATTCAATTAATTAGGCCATTTACTGGATGGATGACAGTTTTATGATGTTAATTTTTGCAATACTCTGTATGTTCAAGATCTTAATCCTCTATATAAAATAAAGTTAGTAAAGATTTTTTCCCATTCTGTGGGTCGTGTATTCACTTGGCTGATTATTTCTATAAGTGTTTGTCCATTGTTGACTCACCCCAGCCAGTGAGGCTCTCTCCATGCATCCCAAAGCACTTCACATTTTTATTACAAAAGCAAGAAATGCATGAAGTGATGTTTATAGCTAGCTTAAGAACCAACAAGCTAGAAAGGGAGTGTACCTAGTGTTATATATTACAAGAGTTATCTTTGGTCATGTCAAAGAGACAAGAATACTCCTTTGGCTTTCACATAAAGATAATGTGAACATGCTAGAGTTTTCCTTCACATCCTTGCTTTCAAGTATTTCCACTTCTCACAATGTGCTAGATAGTTTTATATCAACTTGACACAAGCTAAAGACACTTGGGAGGAGGGAACCTCAATTGAAAAAAATTGCCTAAGAAAGATCAGGTTGTAGGCAAGCTTGTAGGCCATTTTCTTAATTGGTGATTGATGGAGGAGGGCCCAGCTCCATTATGGGTGATGCCATCCCTGGGTTGGTGGTCCAGCTCTAAAAGAAAGCGAACAGAGAGCAAGCCATGATGAGCAAGCTAGTAAGCAGACCTCTTCATCATCTCTTGCCTCCAGGTTCCTGCCCTGTTTGAATTCCTGTCCTGACTTCCTTTTATGATGAAGACAAATAGTGCTGTGGAAATGTAAGCTAAATAAACCCTTTCCTTCCCAAGTTGCTGTGGTCATGGTGTTTTGTCACAGCTATAGAAATCCAAACTAAGACACACAGTTCATGCAATTCTTCAGACACCTTGTGGGAAGAACGTCTGTACTCTGCCCCATTTATAGTTCACAGTTTTCTTACAAAGGCTCCCACAGTCAATTCTTCATATTATTCCCTGTTATTCAGAGCAAATCCTTGCTCAGGCTTATACTCTGTCTTCCTCTAGCAGTTGCAAACATTAAGGTTTGCACTAATGGACTGAATCTATTTTGAATGGTTAGTTTTACAGAGAGAGGGATCTACATGTAACAATCCAGTTTTCCCAATACCATTTCTTAACAAGACTGTCTTTTCTCCAATATGTTTTTGATACCATTGTGGTTGTAGCTGTAAATGTTATTTCTAGGTCCATTATTGGTCTTCATGTCTGTTGTTGTGACAATACCATGTTGCTTTCTTACTGTGTTTCTGTAATAATTTAAAATCAGGTACCAATACCTCCAGCATTGTTCTAATGATTACTCTTGACTACTAAAGATGTTGTTCTTCTAAATGTATTTTGTCAGGGTTTTATTTTGTCTTATTGATAAGAGACAGCATCAGGTATCCCAGGTTGGCTCTGAACTCACTACATAGCCCATGGGTAACCTTGAACCTCGTGTGTGTGTGTGTGTGTGTGTGTGTGTGTGTGTGTGTGTGTGTGTGTGTATTCACTATGTATTCTTTCAGACTCTCATACATGTATACAGTCTGTTTTGGTTACATCCACCCCCCCACATGCTCTTCCCTCTAATTCCTCCTAGACCCCACAACAGCTCTGTCTCTACTTCATGTGTTCTTTTTTAAAAACTCAGAGTCGAACTTTCTAATTAGTATCTCCCGTATGTGCATGAGTATAGGCCCATCTACCAGAGGGTGAGCAAGCTGCTGGGAACAACACCCCTGAAGAAAACTGACTTTTCCTTCAGCAGACATCAACTGCCAGTAGTTCTCTGCTAGGGGAGGGGTTTTATGATCTCTTCTCAGATCCATGCTGGAATTTTTACTGGCTTCATGTTGAGCAGGGTTTGTTCAGACAACCACAGCCACTATGAATGCATGTGTGCAGCCGTCTTATCATGTTAAGAAAACAGTTTTACAGAAACTTCTGGGTCATAGTCTTTCCACCCCATCTTCCATAATAATCTGAGCCTCAAGGAGAAGTAAGGAGGACAGTACTCATGCCTGACACTGTAACCTAAGTGAAGAACCCATGGCTGCAGAGGTCACAGGCCCCAGGGGAGAACCTACTTATATTATCTTGATAAGTGGACGTAATATCAATCTGTCTTTAAGAAGATTCACACTAAATCACTAAATGAGACCTTCAACTTCTTACCTTCTTGCCCCCATGTTCACAGTGCTACGACTACAGGTTTATGTGGTGATAGGCACTGAGTCTGGGGCCTTGTGTGAGCTAGGCAAGCACTCTACCAAGTGAATTGTATCCTCAGTCCCCAGAGAAATTTTAGAATTAATATTTTTCTAATTTATATAAGAGTATCTTTGGAATTTTGATGGTAATTTCTTTGATGCTATAGATTGCTTTGGGTAATTTAGCCATTTCTACAAAATTAATTCAGCTAATCCATGAACACAGGAGGATTTTCATCTAAGGTTTTTTGGGTTTTGTTGTTGTTGTTGTTGTTGTTGTTGTTGTTGTTGTTGCTGTTTTCAGTTTCCTCAATGCCTTACAGTTTTCACTGTAGATTTTTTTTTTTTTGGTTAGGTTTATTCTTAGGTATTTTATTTTTATTGATGCTAATGTTAATGAGATTTTCCCATTACTTCTTGAGATGTTTATTTGCTGGTATATAAAAAAGCTACTATTATGTTTTTTATTTTGATATCGCATTCTGCTACTTTTTTGAAAGTATTTGTTGGGGCTAAGAGTTTTAAGTGGACTTTCTATTCTTTCACATATAGGATCCTCGAATCTGAAATCATGTCATCCACAAATAGAGATAACCTCTTCCTTTTGTATTTGTATTCTCTACTACCACTACTATATCATTACTTTATCATTATTAGTAGTATTAGTATTATTACTAATGTCTTAGCTAAGGTAATAATAATATCAACAGTCCTTTGTTGTGAAACATTACTGCTTTGATCTCTCTGATGGTTAATTTAAGCTGTTGCAAAATGCCTCGTATTTGAACATCTATTTCAGTTTTAAGGCTTGGGAATTTTCTGCAACAATCTCATTGACTAGATCCAGTATGACTTTAGTGTTTAATCTCGTCATCTTATTATACCATGGGTTCTTAGGTTTGGTCTGCTCATCATATCCCAGAGTTCTTAAAACATTTTGCTCATGTTTATCTTGTTTTTCTTTACTGATGTTTACATTTGGTATTTCATCAACCCCATCTTCCATTTTTGACAACACATTGATTCCAACTCTGACTCTGACACTTCCCTCCTCTTCTCTTCTCCTCCTTCTCCTTCTTCTTCTTCTTGGTCAAGCCTACTAATGATGGTTTCTGGTTGATTGAGTTTTTCATTTCCAATACTTCTTTTGCAAAATCTCAAATTCCTAGTTAAATATTTATTCATGCTGCTGAGTTTTCATCCATACTATTGATTTTTCCCAGCCATTTTGTTAAAATTACTGTCCTCAGAGTCCAGGTCCTCTTTCTTATCTTTGGTCATTCTTACCAGAAAACATTTGAATTCTTCATCTGGCATTTCACTCATTTCGGTATATTTGAGTTTAATAAAGAACTACCATCTTTTGAAGAAGTCATATTGCTTTGGCACACCATCCCCAGTCCATGTTTCTGATAGATTCTGTGTTTTAATTTCTGTTGCTGGTTTAGATATCACTTCTGGTTTGTCCTTGCTGAGCAGTCTACTATTTTCAATTCTCTCTCTCCCTTTCTCCCTCTTTCTTCTCTCCCTCTCTCCCTTTCTCTCCTCTCTCTGCTTCCCCGTCCCATTCCTTTCTCTCTCTTAATCTTTCTTCCCCTTCTCCCTCTTCCCATGTAACCCAAGCTGGCCTCCAATGTGCTATGTAGCCACTGACAGCCTTGAACTCATGCTCCTCCTGCCCTCTGAGTCTGAGGAATACAGGCATTCCAACTACAACCAGTTTTAGATGGTTCTCATTAGCAAACCTAGGGTACTATGTATTTTAGGCAAGTACTCTACCAACTGAGATATGTTCCCAGTCTCCTTAATTTTTTGACTGATCATTTTCAAATACTGGCATTCTTTAACCCCCCTTTATGTTATTAAGTACTGAACCCAAAGTCCTGTGCTTATAAGACAAGCATTTTAGTACTAAGCTGAGCTGTGTCTCTAGCCCTGAGTAGCCTACCCTTGAAGGTTCAATCCTTAATCCAACTAGAAAGAAAATCTTTGGAAGTAGCTGCTGCTTCTCCTCCCTCTTTGCTAAGGATCTGGGTAGCTGATGCTCTCTCTGTTAAACTTCCTTCTCTATTTCAACCCATTCTTCTCCAGCTGTTTTCAGTTATCTTTTCTTCCTTCATTTATCCCACTGCTTCACACAAAAATAAGCAAGGACTAACATTGGTTACAGAAGAAAATACCTCCTCAAATGTTTTCTAAAGTGTCTTAATAGAGCACCCTTGATAATTCCAAAAGTAGATATAAATGACATGCACGCATATACTTTAAAGATAACATAATGCAGTAACCTTATGATTTCTTGCTCAGAATAATCAAGAGACTTTCTACTAAAACTAAATGAATTCTTGATAACTCTGGTGCTAGAATATTAAAAAGTTCTTGCAATGTTATAAAAGAAACATTTCCATAATTCTTACTTTAGGCAATGTAAATTTTAAAATATATCCTCTTCATATTTAGGTGGTCTCAAATCTCATATATAATAGCCAAAAGAGCTCATCATTTTAGTATGGCTTTCCAAATTTGACAGTCTCTAAAGGAAATATAAAGACACCACCTTGCAGCTCTGACAGTTCAATGTACCATATGAAGAGAGGACAGAGAACCTTCTAAACCACGAGTTTCATTAAAGCAAATGTAGAGCATGTCAGAAATCAAACAGACAAACCTATCTTCAGTTCTGATAGCTCTTGCATGCCATGGGACTGGAGAAGGCAGACATGAGACATTAATTTGTTTGTAATTTCAAATTTTAAGTGGTGGATGAAAGTGTAATTGTTTCACTAAACTAAACTTTTATCATCTGAAATCATGAGTAATTAAAAAGCAGACTCACCTATCAATTACAATTTCCTTCTGCCTCAGAAGTCCTTCTTTTATTTTCAGCACTGATTCCCATTTACTGAAATCCTGGAAGCCAGGAGGTGAATAACTCTGACGAGATGATCCAGTCAAAACCTGCACAAAAAAAGTTTACACATTTAATATGCTATCTAAAGGGAGCAAGTGCATACCGGCCAGTATTTTCCCTATGGTTTCCACAAACAAACAAACAAACAAACAAGCAAAAAACAAACATCTCTCTCCTCTCTGTCCCAACCCCACTTTAAAAAAAAAAAAAAGACACACAAAGCAAACCAGAGAAGCCAGTAAGCAGTCCCACCATGGTTCTGCCTCCAGTCTCCAGCCTTGACTTCCTGCCATGAGCTCAATGATGGACTGACTTAAGATGTCTTCATTGATCATTTATTGTTTATTTAGGACAATAGTAGCTAGAAGCAGTAAACCAAGGCTCTCCCCTTCCAAGTCCTCAATCTCCCCAGGAGGGTGAAGATAGACTAAGAAGTACTCATGAATTATGGGTGTGGGGGTAATTATGCATTAAGGGAATGATAATGACTATGAGCAATGCCAGGACTTTCAGCTAAACCTTGGCAATGTCTATGATTCTCAGAGAGGGCAGGTTTGCTAGCAGCACTTCAGTGCTTTAGAAAGTAAGATGGAAGCCGGGCAGTGCTGGCGCACACCTTTAATCCCAGCACTTGGGAGGCAGAGGCAGGCAAATTTCTGAGTTTGAGACCAGCCTGGTCTACACAGAGAAGCCCTGTCTCAAAAAACCAAAACGGAAGGGAAGGGAAGGGAAGGGAAGGGAAGGGAAGGGAAGGGAAGGGAAGGGAAGGGAAGGGAAGGGAAGGGAAGGGAAGGGAAGGGAGAAAGAAAGTAAAGAAAGAGAGAAAGAGAGAGAAATAATGAAGGATGGAGACACTCTTCAAACTGCATTATTATCTATGGACAAAACTAGAGGATGTCAAACCTGATGGTTTCCCCACTGTGTATCCTATGGATCATCAGTCTAATGTAAAACATTCCTCTTGCACTGTAATCATGCTTCATGAATCCATCAAAATATATTGCCAAATAAGTCTAGAGGATGCCCTGGTGCTAATGACTAAGAACTGAAGAGTTTTTCAATGAACAAAGCACTGGAATTTCTAAGAGGTAAGCTGAGCTTGGAGTAACTTTCTGGCCTGGAGCACCTGGAAGTTACTCTGTGCTCTCAGGCATTTAGCATCTTCTTTTCCTGTTGGATGAGGGGAATCATTTTACACAGATGACCGGGACCTGTTCGTGGATTACCTAATGATCAGTAAAGGGTAACTGCAAGGACTGATCAACCTCAAGTCTGCTTCCAACCCCTTTCACTACTTCAGATAAGTTCCTCCAAGGTCTTCTCCTTTAGAGTGTTCCCTGCCAGGACTACCAAAGGAAGCCAAAAGCACCTCTGGCAGACCTTCTGCAGTCATTGCCACACAATGCAAGTTCAATCCATAGTCATGTGGAACCAGAGGAAAACTATAGACCCTGAAGGACAAGATGACTGTGGCCAAATGGCAACTTCACCCACTCCACAGACCAGGGCTCCTGCCTGGCTGCAGCACTGATGTCTAAGCCCTGGATACAGTTGAGCCTTTCTCTGACATACAGTGCCATGGAAGCTTTCTCCCCTAGGGGTGTTTTAATAGAGAGTTGTAAGAATCATTATGGACATTGGACCTTAAAGATTATGTATTAAAATGCAACAAAACTGGTTTTTACATTTAAAAAACACATTTATATTTATATAAATAACCATTAAAGAATTTCAAATATATTCCAAAGTAAATATGTAATTCTAATGAAGAACTGACAATAGAAATTTTAAAAGGTCTAGCTATTTGTAGCATTACATAGAAGATTTTTTACTCATTATCATATATAAGTAGAAGTTTTCTGAAATTAGTCTGTTATTACCTCAATAAACAGTAAAATGACAGAAATGCTCTATGACTCGGATAAACATTACCAGGAGAGTCACCACAGGGAAGAGATAAACACAGCACCTGAGTACCCAGACTGTAAACTGTCATGATCAAATCATCGTTTAACTTCATTTAACATTTCAAAATCACAAATATTTTCCCAAGGCATAAAACATTACCCAGAAATAACTATTATGTGGATAAATTGTTTCAACTATAATTGCAAAATCTAGCAAAAATGTATTTAGACTTTAAGAAAATTTTCCAATACTTAACATATATCAACAACAATAAAACCCAATACAGAAATGTGGTAAAACTATAAAGGGGTCTTGAGAGGAGAACAAATGACCTTCTTTGATTAATGTATTATTTATTTACTTACTTACATATTTATTAATGAGAAGTGGTAGGTACCCAAGTACACCTGCTACAAAAGCAGGAGTGGAAGTAAGAGAAGTAATGGGTAAGAAGGCAGAGAAGAGGACGTGGAGGGATGATTAACCAAAACTACATGACTACATAATGAAAGCTGATACTTGCTAAACTAATTTAAAGTAAGAATCTCATTGAGGTACTCTGTGTGGATACAAAGATGCTACCAAAAACCTGCTAGTCTGTGGCAAGTCTGCTATGGGAGAATCCAACTATTTTTCATTGAATTTGAGGTCTGATCAGTAGGAGGAAATTTAAGTCTGGTACTATAAACCCAGTCGAAAGCCTATATAAACCTGTAATTGAAACAATATTTTCCATGTGGTTTATGACTTAGCTCCACCCCCTTCCTTTCATTTTTTTCCCTCTCCACACTGAACCCACTGTTTAGTACACCCCACAATAAGGAGCTATATTCCAGCATATAAAGGATTTTTAAGGACTCTATTCTAGCTATGAATGGCATCTTTTTTGGCTAGCTACTTCCTGTGTAAATCAGTTCTCCAAACAATACTAGAAGACTACATTCAGTAGAAGGAAATACAACTGAAATCCAGGCATACCCCTGACTCAGAATACATGTATGTATGCATGTATATATGTTATGGTAATCATTTGCTAATAGCAGCCAACAGGTTACAAGTAAACAAAACAAATATCCACCATAAATGTTGCAAGTAGATATAGGTTGATAAAATCGTGAGAGGATTGTGCTATTCTGGGTCAGTTCATTTCTATAGTTGCAAAATTCTATTAAAGATTTCTGTCAAGAATCCCTATTTTTTCCCCATGCCATGTTTTCTTTACGGTTTAACAAACACAAAGAAAATTCCTTCATTAGGGGATAGGTACAAGACCCAGACAGGTGACAGACACAGAACAAACACCGGCACATGGACAGACAGATCTGATGCACACAGCAAATTATCCATGTATTTATCAGGAAACACAGACTTTGGACAGATAGAAGACACACAGAGGGAAATAAAGAATTCAAACAGGCTCATTTTGTCAAACTAATACAAAAGGAGGCCTGTGGTTTCAATCCTTAATGCTCTGTAGACACAGTTTGGTTCCCCCTCTGAAGTTTCTCTAATGCATTTACTAACACAGTATATATCAACAACTCTAAAATTTTAGATAAAATGAATAATTTCCTAAGAAACTGTCAATTTTTTAACAATTTCTTGAGTAATTTTTATATTAATGAAATAGAGAGGATTAGAAAAAAATTAAACTATTCATCAAGTAAAGTCATAACTTTACAGGTAGTTTCTATTTGAATGAAAAAACTCAAAACTTTTGAGTAAGGTAATGTGGTACTTTGAATGAGAACGGCTCATATACTTGAATTCTTGGTCCCCAATTAGTAGATTGGTTTGGTAAGGCTTAGGGGGTTTGGCCTTGCTGGAGGAAGTGGTACCTACTGGAGAGATTGTGTAACTTTGCAGGCCCTTTCTCTCCCTCTATGCCTCCAACTTGAAGACTGAGATTTAAGCTCTCTGCTACTGCCCTATCACTATGTCTTGCCCGCTGCTGTACCATCATGACCATGGGCTAATCCTCTGTAAGTGTCAGCAGCAAGCCTCCAATGAATACTTTCTTTTATAGGTTGCTTTGGTCGTGGTGTCTCTTCACAGCAATAGAAAAGTAACCCTGACAAGTAATTAGACAGAATTTGTGCAGCAATGCCTGGGCTGTCCTGCCTAGTCACAAATGGAAATGTGCCTAGTCCTACTGCAACTTGCTATGCCAAGCTGGGTTGATAGCCCTGGGAGGCCTCATCTTTCCTAAGGAGAGAGAATGAGAGAATGCAGAAGAGGGAAGAGAGAGGGGCTGGAAGAAGAGGGGAGAGAGGTAGCTGCAATGGGGATGTAAGTAAATTAATTTATTCATTCATAAAGAAGACATTTTGAAATGAAAAAATAGAGGATAGTCCACTCTATTTTTTGAAAATAATGGAAAAGGGAGACACTTTCTATGACAGTATTCCCTCTTCTATATCCTATCAATAATATTTTCCCTCAAGAATGTGCAAACAATAAGAATTTGTTAGATAAAATTTCAACTAAACATGATACTACTGTGTGATAGTTATTTATAGTGATAGCAAACACAATTTTACAAAATTTAGAAAACCTAGGTATTGTTTGAAGAAAAATATCTGTCAAAATGTACATACTGATAAAATAGAAAAAGATACTGCTACTGTGCTGTTCCTTTGAGATTTTCAATAACGTATCTTGGTTTCGTTGATTGGTTGGTTTGGTTTGTTTTTGGTTTTTTGTTTTGTTTTTTGGTTTTTTTAGACAGGGTTTCTCTGTGTAGCCCTGAATGTCCTGGAACTTACAATCCAGGCTGGCCTCGAACTCAGAAATCTGCCTGCCTCTGCCTCCCAAGTGCTAGGATTAAAGGTGTGCATGACTACTGCCGGGTACATATCTTGCTTTTACTGACTGTAGACAATAGAAATAATCAATGGTGTAATAAATTTGTGAATATGTAATTTCTCTATTCCAAAAGTAATAAAGCTTAACTGAAGAGGAGCATGAGACATAAAGGCAGTCCTACGGCCTTAGGACTGTGTCAGCCCAAGAGAGGAACAGAACTTCTCACCAACATGATGCTTCTGAAAATGGAAGCAAAGGGTTTTGTTTTTTTCTGGTCTTTTTGTTTGTTTGTTTTTTACATGCAAACATTGTTATAAACATATTCTATAGTCGGCAAATTTAGGGAAAGAAAAGAATCCATCATTTAGATGTTCTACCTAAAAATACATACAATTCATTATTCTTTGCTAACTAGGGAAGAAAACACTAGCTCAAGAGCCAAAGAAAAATCACAACTTCTCTGTGCATAGGCCCTAACTAGATTCAAATAGATTTATAGACTCAGAAGAGAGACACACACACACACACACACACTCCTCTTTTCCCTTGTCATTGGGAATGTCAAATTCCATTCTCCTAATTGAATAAGGACAGCTCCTATCTACAACAACACTAAACATGCTACTGAGATGAAACCCAGATGCTATGAAATGTTGCCAAACACGATTTTAGTAAAAGTTTACTCTAGTGCATCTTAAAATAGCTCAGCGCTCTCTGGCTGGACAAACGGTGTTGAGCTCAGATACTGCAGAGCTACTACATGAGCCAGCACACCACCTCTGCAGTTCTGCAGGGTCCTTATCTCTCCCCTTCATGTGCCTTTGTCCCTGAGCTCATGCATCACTCACAACACATCAAACAACACAACAAATCTTCCTGTTTCCTAGAATAGTGTATCAAAAGTAGCACTTTAAATGTGCAGTTTGGGAAAAGAATGATATCTCAGCCAAAAGAAACTCACAAAGCTCAATAAATGAAATGAAAGTACGTTACAAACAGCACCAAACTTAATACTTTTTTATTTACAAAAAGGGGAAAAGGATAACAGAATTGTGAATTTAGTAGAAACTGAACTATGCCCATATTATCTGTGCAGTACAAGCCACATCTTTTAACAAAATAAAGGCAAAAGCACATTTTTGGTAGTGTCATTAGTCATCTCCTCCAATCAGAGTGACCCCAAGCCCTCAGTCCTCTGCATTACATAAGGAATTATTTGTCTGGTGAAAATGCTGTTCTTTTAAGGATTTTTTTTTTCAAAAGTCAGGAGATAATTTGTCTGCATGGTATTCTGAAATGAGGTCTCACATAGTCTGGGGTGGCCTGAAACTTACTGCATATAGCCAAGGATGACCTCTTTTGCCTCCCAAGTGCCAGATATACTGGGTACACAACCACAGCTGGCTCCAGAGCTGTTATTTCTTCTATTTATTTTTCCTAACTCTTTGATACTCTCCTGTCCTCCTGATACACTTTACTGAAATAAAAATGCAAATGTGTTGAATTACACAAAGAGTAGGGGAAACAATAAGGAGATTATGAACATATGCACACTTAGCTTTAAAATGTATGCATGAAAATAAAACCTTAGAAGTTTTTATCCCTATCATAACACTACACAAACAAATTACCTTCAACTTTGTTTTAGAGGAAGAAACATTGCTTCCTGTCAAAACTCAATCTCACCTCTATCTGTGTTAATTTATTATGTATGATTTAAATGCTAACAAAGAAAAGATTGATACATATGAAACATGGTGCCACTGTAGTCATAAAACAGATTGCATGGTATATCCTTGAGCAATAAGGGCTGAGGAGATGGTTTACTGAGTAAAGCACCTGCCATGCTTCATGAGGCTCTGAATTCAGACCTTTAGCATCCACATAACAGGCCAGGAACAGTGCTAGAAAAATGACTAATTGGTTAGAAATACTTGTTGTTCTTCCAGGGACCTCAAGCTCAGCTCACAGCACTCACATCTGGCTCCCAGACATCTGTAACCCCAACTCCATGTGGATCCAACACCTTCTGGTGGTCTTGTCTCCTCAGGCCCTGTACTCCTATACTCATGTGCACATATCCACACACAGACACATCCACAAAACTGAAAAGAAAATACATCTACCTTTTTAATGACAGGCATGGTGGTACATGCCTATAATCCAGGAGTAGGGAGATGGAGACAGAAGGCTCCCTAGAGAGTTTGCTGGACAGTCAGTTTATATGGATCTGTGAACTGCAGATTCAGTGAAAACACTGTCTAAAAAAGTAAGGTAGAAAGTGATTGAGAAGGGCACCCCATGCTAGCCCTGACCTCTACATGCACAGCCACACAGCTGTACCTACACACACATATGCATGCACACACATATGCACCTGCACACATGTACCTGCAGACATATGTACCTGCCCACACATATGTACCTACACACATGCATATATATGCACACACATACTGAAAAATGAAAAGGCACTTTTCTTAAAAGATCAAATAAACAAAATTTTACACCTTCAAATAAAGTTAATCATGAATTTTCCCAAAACTTTTATTGCTCTTTTAAGATTTATTAAAAGGAATTCAACTAATTAATTTATTTTCATTATTAGGTAACTACTACTAAATCAAATTGGACAAAAGTCACTGAGAGCATAGTAATAAATCATAATATAGTTAAACTATAAAATGGAAATAGATACAAAATGTGATACCACACACCTGTAAACCCAGCAACATAAGAGACAAAGGCAGGAGGGTCAGGAGCAGTCTGGGTCCTCCACAACACAGCAAGTTTGAGGCTAGCCTGTAATACGAGACATTCCCACCCTACCCCATCACTCGAAAGGCAGGAGTACAGAAGTTAGCAAAATAAAATATTTAATATATGAGTCTATTTTTCATGCTGTTTAACATGAGTAACAATGTACCAGGCAATACACACAGCTTCTATTAAATCTGAACTATAACAGAAATAGCAACATGTTTTCTATTAAAACTCAGATTACCAAAATCTTTGCATCAAGTTTTCACCATATTTTACTATTTAAGAGACAAAAGAAAGCTCTTTAAGCTTTTACCTTTCTTACTCTCTCGCCCTCCCCACCCCCTCCATGTAGCCATGGCCAGCCTCTCTCTTTCTACAATAAAGCTCTAAAACCATGAGAGAGAGAAAGAGAGAGAGAGAGAGAGAGAGAGAGAGAGAGAGAGAGAGAGAGAGAGAGAGAGAGAGAAGAAAGAAACTTAAATAACAAGAGTATTCTGGAACAAAAACAATGCCTATACTAAACTATATCAAAATATATTAAACAGAACTATTAATGGTGGTTATACTAAAAGAGGAGGTCTTTTATGCTGTGTGAAATGATTATCTAGCTTCGTTACTGTCCACATATTGGTTGCTTTCAATTATTGCAATTAGAGATATCTAATGTTTCTTCTATGTATTGAAAGTGCCATTTAAAAATTATCCCAAGCCAGACTTGGTGGTCTATACCTGGAATCCCACCAACAGAGAGGCTGACAGAGGAGGAAAAGTCTGAAATGAGCCTGGCCTATATACTGAGACCATACTGCAGTCTGATATTTACATTTTTCTCAAACATAGAAATAGCCCCTAAGTTACTAGACTACTTTTGAATATTAAGCTGGATTTTAAATGTAAGTCAAAGTCATTTAAAGACTGATTATCAACATATAAACTAACATTTAGTTATAAAAAGTTTACAAAGCCAAGAGATTACACTGATCTGTTTATTTATATTCAGTTTATGGTTTCTGAGGAAAAAAGAGTTCTTAATATTTCGTGATTGACTAATTCAATTCATTACAATACATTTAATGTTTGCATGTTTCCATACTAAAAATTCATTGAAATTTATAATATATGTGTTTGGCATATAATCACATAAAATATCTAAACATACCAAGAAAAAAAACCTCTTCATATTAAGAAAAATTCAATAAACAAATAATTTCGAGTTTTTTATTGTTTTAAGGAATATAAAGGCAGAGATATCTCTGACTCTATTTTATATGTAGTACAGTGCCTTGGACTTGTAACCAGGATGTTGATCATAAAAATATATTACAAACCAATATTTGTGAAATTTGCATATTTATTTTAAAATCAACTTTTTTCCAAAAACAATTTTTATTAGGTATTTTCTTCATTTACATTTCAAACGCTATCCCAAAAGTTCCCTATACTCTCCCCTCCTCCCCCCCCCACCCTGCTCCCCAACCCACCCACTCCTGTTTCCTGGCCGTGGTGTTCCCCTATACTGGGCCAGAGAATCTTTGCAAGACTAAGGACCTCTCCTCCCATTGATGGCTGACTAGGTCATCTTCTGCTACATATGCAGCTAGAGACGTGAGCTCTGGGGGTACTGGCTAGCTCATATTGTTGTTCCTCCTATAGGTAAAATCAACTTTTAAATATAATTATATTTTCAAGCTATTTAGTGTAATCAGAACATCTGACCTTATTTATCAGAACACTAGAGTACAGGAAGATTTACTCCCCAAGCCCCATAAATGTAAGGAGTTGAGCAAGAAGAAAGATAAGAATGGCAATTGACAATAATATTAAGAGGCACCCAGTGACACACAGCCACAGCACAAAGCAGCGTGTTAGCATGACACCTGCGAGACGACGGTTCAGACTGCACTCCTCCACCAGACCCCACTGGAGAGACCAAACTGGGATAAGAGGAAGCAGCAAATCACATGAAACCGATAGAACAAAAGAAAGAAAAGCAAACAGTCTTCCGGGCATTCAAAATTGCTTCAAAATTCTGTGGACTGGGATGCTGAAGTCACAGCTGAGTGACTTTCAGCATATCCTTAGAAAGGTTGAGTTCATTGTGCTAACCCTGCACTCACTCTATGTAGATGACATTCTCACTGATCTTGTTAAAGAAAATCTTGCTGCTTCTTTTCACTAGAAACCTTAGATCATCACGTACATATTTGTATTCACAAAACCTTAGCAAGGTTATGAACCTTTTGAATAGAAGCATATGAATTACTAGATTGTTTTTTTTTCTTTTGCATCTTCTTTGTTTGGAACTATTGGATATCTGTTATACTATTTGCCATCAACAAGTAAGCTCTTAAAAGATAAATCGTAGGAAGAGTAAGCATGAAGGTCCAGGATCTTTAATAATCTGTTTCCTTTCTCCTTAATAGTCCCAAGAACCTTAGATTTTAAATGTATTCCATCTCTAGTCTGTTCTCATTTTGACATATGTGTAATGTCAAAATAAAGCTGTCAATACATTGAGTTCAGTTATCTTAATTGGCTTGAATACTGTGGGTGATTCATGCATCAGGCAGCAATCGCTCTGCAAAAATAGAAATGTCCCCGTGCTGAGTAGAGGTGGGGTTTATGGGCAGAAAGGGGCTGAAGGAAATGGCAAAGGTTCAGAAAAGCAAATTGATCCTTTTAGTTAACCCACAGGACTGAAAATGGGGAAGGCTTCCTTACGTTTGATTTCTGTCCCCATTTGTGAGTTTCTCAGTTGACCATGAGGTTTCCAGTGGCGTGATTCTGTCGGCACTGGCACTGTCCTCTCCTGCAGTTTTATGAACCATGAGTGACACTATTTCTTTCCTTAGACGATACCAAAGTCTGAACTTTCTCATTCTCCTGGTGCAGTTAACCTCCACATATTAATTACTTCACTGACATAGTTTATTAATGGACATGTTCCTCGAAAATACATAGTGAACATAGTGTTTCTACCACTTAGGATTCATTTAATAAATTTTACAAATTGGGTACTGGAAACCTAGCTATCTGTGTAATGCTAGTGAAAGCATGGTTACTGAAAGAGAATCTACAAACACCAACTTATAAAACCAGGATGATCCCAAACAACAATCTATAAACATCTGTCTTTATACCCAAAGATAAGTATATTCTTCACCTCTCAGCAGTGAGTGTCACTGCAACAGATGGAGACCGCTACAGAAAGCTACCACCAATCAAAATGCAGACATGGCACCTACATACAATAAATAATAAATACATCTACAAAACATCCATGCCCAAGGGTTAATGAATATTCCAGAAGAAAAGGCAGAAAGACTATAAAGCCAGAGAAGATCAGAGGTTGCCATGAGACTGTGTTTCTAGCCAGGCAGTGGTGGCACACACCTTTAATCACAACACTAGGAAGAAGAGGCTGGAAGACCTCTGTGAGTTCAAGGAGAGCCTGGTCTACAGAGCAAGTTCCAGAACAGGCAGGGCTACACAAAGAAACCCTGTCTTGAAAAACAACAACAAACTGGACAAGGAGAAACCCATGAGGCTTTAAGTAAAGAATGACAGGCAACTGAGGAAAGCTGACAGTAGGAGAGGTGGCCCTCCCCAGGAAGAACACACCAAAAAGCAGTGCAGTGCCAAACTGCCAGGCCTGGAAACACACCCAAGTAACATCACATGATCCCAGTAGGTTTTATTTAGGAATTTATATTTTTATATATACATATACATGTGCATACAGTAACAATTGAAAACAAATAGGCCACAATTTGAAGGAGAACAGGAAGGAGTAAATGGGAGGGTTTGAGGAGAAAAATACTGTAAGTAAAATAAAACTAAAAAATTAACAAAGTATATTTACAAATTGGTGCACAACTACACAAACCCTCTTCACAAACTGTCTATCCAGTCCTAATGTCAACAGTCTTTATGTAATATTTAATAATAAGAAAATAGATAATCTGACTAGAATTGATGGATAGTTGAGAAAAATTAAATGTCTGGGCCTTTAAGTATCTAGCAAATTGACTAGAGGTGAACAGACAGCTCTCACCAAACCTTAAGGCTACACTCTAATGAGTTGCTTGCACTAAAGAACTCCTATCCTGTCTTCTCGATTATAAGAAAGACTTCCTGTTCACCCAGGCTCAGATCATACTTAAAATATTGCTTAAATGTTTTCTCAGTCTTTTTTTCTTTAATCTTCTCAGTCTTCAATATTTAGCCAGTATTTCCCAAACATTTAATAAAAAAGAATCCTCAGGAGTTAGATAACGACCCCCCCCCCCCAGGAGGTATCTAGCCTACAAAAAAGCCCACAACTTTGAGATACTTGTTAAATATTTAAATTGCTTAAATTTAATCACAACTTGTTACCCTAATTTCTTGTCAAAAATGTTTCTAGAAAAACTGATTTTCCTTTCCCTCTACTATTGTACTATTGTTTTATACACACACACACATACACACACACACACACACACACACACACACCATACTCAATGGTAAGAACTATATAAAATCCTTTTAGGAAGCACACAAACATGTCTCAAAAGTATGCTCAGTGGCCAGCAAGATAATTCAGAGAGTAAAGATGCTTGCCACCAAGGCTGATGAGCTGAGTTCAATTCTCAGAAGCCATATGATCTCCACACATACAAGAGTGTGCTATTTGTGTGTATAAACACACACAATAAATAAATGTTTGTAAAGTATACCTAAGGGTGAACACAAAGAAATAAATTCAACAAAACCAAAGTAAGGGTTTCTCTGAGTAAGGAGTTAGTGAAACACAGCAAGACCCGGTGCTACATAAGGTTACTGTTAACATTAGTGCCTGGGTTTTTGGGGAAAGGGCCTATCAGCTTATCTGTAACCTTTTGCAACAGTTTCCATTAGTAGGCCAGGCTGGCCTCCAACTCAACATCCTCTTCCTTCAGTCTTCTAAGTGCTGGACTTACAGACAGGTAGATACCATGCTTTTGTTCAAGTAAAGTGTATATTGAAATAAAACCTAAATTTAAACACTGTATAAAATAAAGCTATACATGTGTGAAAGAGAGCCAACATTAAGAGTAATGCACCAAGAAATATTGCAAATCCACTGAAGAAAGAAAATAAAACTCCTAATTTAAAAATAGAAATAAGTCAGGATTTATTTTTAATTTGGTCTTTCTTGCCTTTTAAAATAATAATAACATATATTTTTATTATTCTACTATCCTATGTGTCTTAATCATTTATATTCTTTTCCCCTAAATGAGCATTAAAGGAGGGTTTTCCTAGCTGAAGGGGTCTGCAACCCTATAGGTGGAACAACAATATGAACTAACCAGTATCCCCCAGAGCTCGTGTCTCTAGCTGCATATGTAGCAGAAGATGGCCTAGTCGGCCATCACAGGGAAGAGAGGCCCCTTGGTATTACAAACTTTATATGCCTCAGTATAGGCGAATGCCAGGGCCAAGAAGTGGGAATGGGTGGGTAGGGGAGCAGGGTGGGGGGGAGGGTATGGGGAACTTTCAGGATAGCATTTGAAAGAAAATATCTAATTAAAAAAAGGCTTGAAAAAAAAAAGAGGGTTTTACTAATATTTCTACAAAGTAACTCAAAATCATTTGATAATCTTTCCCAACGTGTTTAATTCTTCATTCAATAAGAATTTAAAAATCACTGCAGGCCAGTTATACACCAGATAATTGTACTATGAAGAATAAACAACAGCTGCATACGCCTGAGACCCCAGAACTAGGGAGGCTGGGGAAGAGAACTGTTTGAGGCTAGCCTGGATACATAAAAGGACCTTACTCCCTAAAACAAGTAAAGAAAAAATAATAAGTGGCAAATAAAATGAGTTCATGAAGTGGCTCTCAAAGAGCTTGCAGTTCGTCCAGCAGATAAACTAACAGACAACAGCAGGGGTAAATGTAAAATGGTTTAGTAAAGGGTAGGGAAAGCTTCCCAGACAGATAATCAAGGAAGCACTCTGATTCTAATGGGACATTCCTACAAAAAGTACCCTGGCTTAAAATAGAACAGTAACCTGTCCACAGGGTCACAAAGAGCGACACAGAGTCAGAGCACAAGGCACAGAGGAATGTGATAAGAGGCAGGACAAAGCAGATAAAGTCAAAAAGAACAAGCTAAAATGTTTAATGTCACCTGCTGAAAAACCAAAGGGGATATCTCAGCCACAGAAGCCCCCATCACGAGAATTATATAGTTTTGTGACCCACAGATCCTTTTCATAAAGTGCTGAATAATAATGCTTTGTTCTCAGAAAGTTTTTACATGCATAAAACAAAATACACAGAATTCTAAATAATTCTAGGTAGTCCACACTTCAGTAGTAGTATATAATTAGTGTAGAATGGATTCCTTTTGATAGGGTTTGGGGCACACCACCCCAAAACACAGCATCTTGGCATGTGAGAAAAGGCACCATCAGGAAAGCCACTTTTACCTTCCACTTGCTTCAACCCTGAAGCAAAACAAGCAACCTAGGAAGTCACCCTGATACTTCGTCACCCTTATCCCACTCAAACAGACCTCGCTGGCTGTGTTCTCCCTATGCCCAATATTATACTCTCACAGATGCCTAGAAATATTGTACTTATCACTACTTTAAAATGACCATAATTAGATCTGCCTATAGAAATTACAAAATGTGCCTGGCATGGCAGTGCACACCTGCAAGATCAAGAGATCCAGGGAAGAATGCAAACAGATTCACCCTGCTAAGTTCCCTCATGGATCATTACAAGAGCACACTCCTGTTATTCAATCATACTTCTGCATTACTACCCACTATTTCTACTGAACCTAACTTTAAAAACAAAACAAAGCCGGGCGTGGTGGCCCACGCCTTTAATCCCAGCACTTGGGAGGCAGAGGCAGGCGGATTTCTGAGTTCGAGGCCAGCCTGGTCTACAAAGTGAGTTCCAGGACAGCCAGGGCTACACAGAGAAACCCTGTCTCGAAAAAACCAAAAAAAAACAAAAAACAAAAAAAACAAAACAAAACAAAAACAAAAAACCCCACAAGCTTATCTGTTTCTTTGGGCCATTTATGTAAAACTTAAATGTGCATGGGTTTTTTTCTTGTTAACTTGTTCTTTGTCTTAATCATGAACCTAGCAATGAGAGAGGAAAAGAAGCCTGCACTCTTACACTTCCAAAGAACAGCTCTGAAGGAGGAAAAAGAGTAACTTTCCTGGGAAGAAACCTGAAAAGGCCTACAATTCTGCTAGATGATCAAGGTTAACAACTGTGATCATTATGTCAGCTTAACAGACCCTTGATAGAGAATACAATGAAGTGCTCTTACCCCTCTCACCTTCATACCAGAAACACAGAAACCAGCCTAACCATGAGAGAAACATCAAACAATCACAACTTAGGGAGATGCTACAAAATATCTTATTATTCTTCAAAACTACCAGGATCATTTAAACTGGAAGTTTGGGGACGTTGTTAGAACCAAGTATGCAGAAAAGAGACATGATTACTTTTTAAAAAGAGAGAGAGAGACATTAGGGGAAATATGAGAAATCCATATTGAGCAATGACATTACTGAAAATACCTGTCAGCATCTGGACAACTGCTGAGATAGACAGACCATAGTAACAGAGAACGCTAAAATGAGAAGCTGGATGGATAGTATACAGAAACACTGCACTATCTCTGCCACAACTCTATAAAGTGAAAACTATTCATTTAAAAGGTAAAATGTGTGGGATTAGAAAAAAATCACGTTATAATCAAATTACTGTTCTTTAAACTTTAAAGAACAGTATGCTGTGATATAGTAATATATATGCCTTGTCAGTGCATTACATTTTTTAAATTAGATTTTTGGGTTTTATGTAGCCCAGGCTTGTCTTGGGCTTGCTATATAGCTAAGGATGACCTTGAAACTCATTCTCCTCCTGCTGCTACCTCCAAAGATCTAGGAAACAAGCATGCACACCTCAACTGATACATTAAGTAATATTAGCAGCCCTAATTATGGCAATTTCAAAGTAGTGGTAAATGAAGTATTTCAAAAAGTCTTAAGTTGCCATGATTGATTTCCTTTGGTATCTTTGGGGGTTAGTTCCAGATCTTAATTTGAATACTAAAATCTGCAAATGTTCAAGGCCCTTATAAAAATGGCACATTATTTTCACAAAACATATACACATCCTCCTATTTACTGTAAATCACTTCTACAGGACATATA
This sequence comes from Mus caroli, assembly GCF_978045245.1. Taxonomy (NCBI): domain Eukaryota; kingdom Metazoa; phylum Chordata; class Mammalia; order Rodentia; family Muridae; genus Mus; species Mus caroli. The sequence goes on from NW_028227264.1 coordinate 51,595,626, forward strand.
TTGAATTTAATAGAAATTATATGTAAGTAGATATCAAATTATTATTTATGGAATAGTAAAAGAAAGGGTCTGTATACATTCGGAATGCAACTTGTCTTCTTTCTCTTTGCTGTTCTGACACTAAACGTTATAAAATTATCTGCCAAATTATTATTAGAAGAGCCAAATGCACTGCTAACATTTTAGTAGCTTATAGTCTACAGTAAAAAATGAATGAACAGTGCTTTCCTCGCTTCGGCTCCTCCCACTGTCGGGAGTTTTTCTCAATTTCCCTTAATAAATCTGCCTGCTCTGCAGAAAACAAAACTGAATAAACAAACATTTCACTGAGAGCTTAGTGAAAATCACAAGTAACTGTTTCCACAGCATGTTCAAGTGCCTGAGCTATGGCTACCCACAGTCATGTCACCAGTTCACTGGACACTGAGCATTAATGTGAAAGAGATAACTTGCCACAGTCTGGGACCATCACTGGATACACGTCTTGCTGCTAACCCTCAGCTGCAATACCATTCCACATATCTCTTTGTGTCATGTGCCCAATGTGGACTCCAGTGATAAGTGATTCCAAATGAAGACTGACAAGTAGTTGTACAAGTTTTCCAAGACTCAAGTGGAGCAGGTTTTTAGCAACACTCAATAACTGACCAGTGTTGCTATTAAACAATCCGTGTTTACAGAATCTTGGTAAAAACAAGCCTACCTCCTAAAACTCCATCAGAGTCATCATCACCAGCACAGCTAGCTCCCGAAATGGGCAAAAGTAAAGGATATTATTTCTCATACACATCTACAGAATGTGACTTAGATTCCAGTTTTCAACTGTCAGGACTGTACAGTCCCTTCCTAGGGTGTGTGTTTGTGCAATATGTATTTTTAAAATCATCTTGCAAACATGTAAAATAAGTAAGATATGTTGGTCTGCAGCAATTCCTTATCTTCTCCAACCAAGAATTATCAATTCTATTTTTCCTAAGCTTTATTCTCAAATAAATACATGTATTTGACAGACAAAGCAGACTTTGGAAAAATAGTTACAGCCCTGAATAGTTACACCTTCAGAACTCATGTGTTAACATATGCAGTTGTATGAGAGCAAAATCCAACTGTTGGCTTTGCCCTCCAACATGCCAATCGTCCCGGAAGTTATAATGTAAACTCGGCTACATCCCAGACCTCCTCTGCCCTTCCCACCTGCCACCTTTGATAAGCTACTATAAGCCACTGCGCTTTCTAAGGTTTCATATTACTCGCAGTTATTTGCAGCTGATAATGTGACTTTTTTTTTTTTTAATGATATAATGACAGAAAGAAAACTGTCTTAAGGTACAGCGGAAAGTACCAAACAATGACGCTTTTGCCTCTACACACAGTGACAGGGAATTCTTGCAATAAGATAGTCTGCACTTTACTTTTATGTGGTAAATATGTCCCTAAATAATATTTATAGACTTTCTTTGATAAAATATTTTCCAGTTAGTTTTAGCTAACATTTTAAGCAACAGGAGATTTGCTCTAGAGAAGGGTTTCATCTTGCTTTGCAAGAAGGCAAGATCATATCCATTTAAGGACACGTGAGCAGCTGCAGGCACACAGTTTTCTTACTCACAGGAAAGAGAGGGAGGCTGAATTTACTCTACTATACACACTCTAAGAATTACACATAGGTTCTCTAAAAATAAAAAATGAAACCGAAAAATCAGGATCCACACATGTGCTGATTTACATACATGTAATATAAAAACAGTGAAGCACGGTAGGAGTCAGCAGGACGTGCTCGGCTCTGCAGCATGGCTCAGTTCTACTCAAAGTCAGTCCAGACCTAGCGTGGTGGCATTCGACTTTCTAAAATTTTTCTCACATTTCAGACAAAAAAAAAAAAAAAAATGCTACATTAGGTCAAAAACTTTCAGAAATACTCGACACTTATTTCGTCTCTTGGAAACCTGGTCAACACCAGCACACTGCCATACACCTGACAGAAAGCTGCAGCTCCTCTTTTCTAGAAAAGCTACTCTTGACACCAGGTCAGCTAACTAAAAATCTATTTGGTTTCTGTGGTAATACAATGTAGCTATAAAAAATCTTAAGTCCTTAAATGTATAAAGTGCATCATAGCTACTGAAATACAGAATCATTCCTCAGAGCATGGGTGAAAATCTTAACTGAAGAAAATAAATGTATTTGCTCCTCTAACTATAAATTTCTTTTTCTTTTTCAAAACACAAAGTATTGACCTAGTTTTCTTATATGCATTCTCTTACCTAGACAGCAATACCTAGACAGATGTGAAACACAAACATAAATAAGACAAGGAAAGGCATCAAATATCACCTGAGAATGTTTGCTGCTCTGACAAGCAAGGCTCCATTAACCCTGCCTCTGTTGAGCCTACATTATCCCTCCCAAGCTACCTGCATTCCTTCACAACTAGTTTAGCTCTTCTACTCCAACAGCAGTGTGTAATTAACTCCAAGTCTGAAGACGTATAACTCTTTAAGGAAAGCTACCTGCTATAAAGCAGTATCTTCAAACTTACTTTATTCTCAGTTATCTGTTATACACATTTTTAAATTAAAAACTAAAAGTGAAGCACAAAGTGTTAATGACATTTCCAAACCTAACATAAGTTCTAAGGTTTGGTTGTGATAAGAACATGGCTAACCAATCACATGTTAGAATTCCTATGTGATGTCATAAGACCTCCCTAGAATCCTTTTTCTCCTCCACCTACTGCAACTGTTCCCATAAACCTGGGAACAGAAAACTGCCCAGCTAAGCTCCCATAAGACTTCATACAGCTTCATGCTCTGCACTGTGACGATCACAGAAGCCAAGGTAAGACATGATATCATTGGCTTTGGACATTCTTACTTTCTGATATTCAATCTTATTAAACTCTTAAAAGAATTCTAACTCCCAAATTCCAATTCAAAGCTACATAATAAAAGAACCTGCTATGACAAAATGCTTAATTTCTAAATAAATTCTTATCCATTTAACTGACAGTGAAAATTAGACAACTTTAAAAGAGATTCTATTCATCTTTAAATTTTGATTACTAGGTTTTTTTGGTTTTTCACATATGAACTCCCAATTTAACCCCCCATTATATTAGCATATATGGTAGTAGAGGTATATTAATTTTCATACAAAAGCAATGGTTTCATGTGCTGTGTTGCTTGTTGAAACACAGTGCAGGACGAGGCCACTTATTTACAGCTGGGGCACAGCTTATCTTCAGCTTACTTATAACTGAAGGGCATGCACACTGGGAGTACATGTATTTGACGATATTACTGTAGTTCTTAGGGTGATACAATAAAAGGGATTTTTCAGAACAGACAGCAGGAACTACTTTTCAAATGCCCCCGAAGACGGCTACTCTAAAATCCCGTCAACCTTTAAACGCTTCTAGAACTTTCATTTTAATGAAAATGGCTTGTTTTAGTTTGAAGCTATAAAGAACAAGTTAGATAGTTTTTAAACAAACACATGTCTTTTTTAAGTGACAGAAAAATAATTCAACATTTTTAAAAATAAAAAGGACATTTTGGCATACAAACATTTCTAAAGAAATTTGATAAGTGTATATTCCTCTAACAACAGAGTACATTTATCAAGTTTTTATTCTCCAATGTTCTTAAGTTTCCTGCTGTGAATTTAGAAGTAAAACAAAATATTCAGGAATGGATATGCAACAAAAACTTTATTATTGCTATTTGTTAAAATCTCAATCTACTAAGTAAAATGTTTTCTCACTCTTAAATCCAATAGATCACATAGAAAATAAACAGATTTTTATTTTACTATTTATATTCCTATCATATTTAAATGCTAAATAAAACTTACCTCTACAATTCTCAATTCCTATAATTCTAACTCTGCTGCTTATGACAAACACAGCTGTCTCCTACACAGCATTCTTGTCATGTAAAAACATTTCTAGTATGTGCTTTAACTCCAAGGAACCCTAACTAGTCTCTCAATAATTTTGTAACCCTAAAAATATTTTTTCTTTGATATTACACAAATTACACTTGGTGCCAAGTTTATTTGTCATATTTCTGCTATTTTTATTTATGTACTGTGTGTGTTGGGGGGGCTGGGGAAGAGAGCAAGAGCGAGAGAGAACGAGCGAGAGAGAGAGAGAGCAGGAGGAAGGGAGAGAGAAGGAGAGAGAGAAGGAGAGAGAGAGCTCCATTGCATGTCTGTGAAGGTCAGCAGAGTTTATAGGAGTCAGTTCTTTCTTCTACCATGTAGGTCTCAGGAGTCAAGCTTGGATCGTCAGGCTTGGCAGCAAGTGCCTTACATACTGAGCCCTCTCCCTGGTCCCTGCAGGTTTACCTTAATGCCTATCCAATAGCATTCGCAAACTTGAACAGTGTGCACAAAAGTTTTTTTCAGTGGAGTAAGGGGTAGGTAACGACTTTCTTTCCACCAGAATTTCCTTATATCACAATTAGTTACAAAAAAGGAAGCAATTTCTAGAAAAAAAATATAAATTCTACTATAAAAAGCATCTTTAGCAGGTTAAGCAGATGCTGCCTATAGTTAAAATTTTCAGAATAAAGCACAGTTTCTACATAGCTTTATGGTGACATTGAAGTATTTTGTTTATAAAGGTACATGCTTTAAAAGTAAGCACAAAAAAAGGGATAAAATCAATGAAGAAATGTAACAGATACACAAATTACAAAATAGAATGCTGTTAGTGTGGGAAAAGAATGAGATCATTTGCTTTGCCAAAAGGAGTTGCCGCAGTGTCATTTCCTAAAGCAAATCAAAATTATTTTTACAATATTTTAGTAGACATAGAGGAAAACTGCTGCATTTGGGTCATTATTAACAAATATTGTTTCTTAATCTCACCAATTTAACAAGGCATAATATTTGCATTGGCTATGGAATTCAAAGTATATATTAAAACATCAAGTGAGAATGATTAAAGTATAGATCACCGTTATAAATTACATAGCATAACCACATTTTTTTTCTGAAGAACAATTTCCTAAGTGCACTTACACACAAACACTCCCTCTTAATTCTCTGTATGCATCATAATTTGGAAAAAAGATTTTAAAACAAGTGAGCTCTGTGAGGTTCACAGAACTACATGCAAATAAGAGACCTTGTGGGAGAGGCCATTTGCACCTCTGATCCCGTTCAGTGATGAGCATGGTTAAGATACATCATCATCCTGACAAGGTACAGAAAAGCAAATGCAAAATGCTGTGGATGGTCATTTGCTGGGAAAATGAGGATGCAAACTACTGCTAACTAAAAAGCATTCCTCTGTTTCATTTAATCCATCAAGTGTTGGATCTGTACTATTCTGTATGATATTCTAAACATTATCTTCAAAGTCAGGCACAAAGTTACTGATGTCCTTAGTTTTCAAGCAATAAGTTCTAGTCAGCAAAGTTCAAAATAATCACACAGACATGAACATACCACAGTCAATCAAATTAAAATATACAATCATTTAGCTTGCTCTATTGATAAAAAATATACCTCCAATCAATTTAAGCTTGTTATCTAAAAATCAGACTGATTTTTTCCATAACTCTGAACAAAGGCTTCAACACTCTACTGCATCCCTACAGTGCATCAATTTCATTTCTTACCTGCTCACTCTACCCAAGGTCACTGTTTTCAAGGTTCCTGAATAAAAGAATCTTGCATTGTTATTTACACAATGAATATAATTTTCATCTAATATAGGAATTCACACATTGATCAGACCAACAAAAACAAAAATTTAGAGTTGGGAATGAAAAATATAGTCTTTCTAAATTATAGCAGCATGGCTGATAAGCAGCAGTCTCTTTGGACATTCCAAGAGTGTGTAGTACTTCAGTTTCCTTACCCAACACAATTCTGAAGCATGCATTACCAAATAAACACATGAAAATAAAGCCTTCTTGGGTATTCTAATACCCATGGAGGGATTTACAAAGACAAAGTTTGGAGCTGAGATGGAAGGAAGGACCATCCAGAGACTTCCCCACCCAGGGATCCATCCCATAATCAGCCACCAAACCCAGACACTATTGCATATGCCAGCAAGATTTTGCTGAAGGGACCCTGATATAGCTGTCTCTTGTGAAGCTATGCCAGTACCTGGCAAATACAGAAGTGGATGCTCACAGTCAGCTATTGGATGGAACACAGAGCCCCTAATGGAGGAGTTAGAGAAAGTACCCAAGAGCTGAAGGGATCTGCAACCCTATAGGAGGAACAACAATATGAACTAACCAGTACCCCGCAGAGCTCGTGTCTCTAGGTGCATATGTAGCAGAGGATGGCCTAGTCGGCCATCATTGGGAAAAGAGGCCCCTGGTCTTGCGAAGATTATATGCCCCAGTATAGGGGAATGTCAGGGCCAGGAAGCAGGAGTGGGTGGGTTGGAGAGCAGGGCGGCGGGAGGGTAAAGGGACTTTCGGGATAGTATTTGAAATGTAAATGAAGAAAATAGCTAATAAAAAAAATCTTTTTAAAGAAATGAGGAGGCCTGACCCGTGGCTAGGGCAGGTGAGCTATTTTACATCACTCATTCCAACAGCACTTAAACCCTATAGGGTTTGGGACCTAGAACAGCCGGTAACAAAAAGACATCCAACATCATGTCCAGTTCTCAGCTTCTCTGGAGCTCAAGATCATTCCTGCTACCTACTGAATTCTAGGCCAGCCTGGGCTAAACCAAACCCAACCCAACCAAACAATAAAACAAACAAACCCAACCAAACCAAAAAAAAAAAAAAAAGAAATGAGGAAAAAAAGAAAGAAAGGAAAGCCTTCATGTGCATGCTCTGCCCCATCAGTAGAGCTCACAGTCAACTGAGGACCTCTAGTGCTTTAGAGCACGTACTACATCTTCAGGGCTTTCCATGAATTGGGTGCATCACTCCTCTATATGGACAGGGGTTTATTTGCTAAGTGCCAATCAATTTTCCTTAGAACTTCCCAAATACTGTCTCTCTACAGCCTGTTTAAAAAAAACAAACAGACTCTGACGCTTCAGTATAAGGCTAAAAATCACTTTCATGGAGGCACAGGAGCCTTGTAATCCCTGGCTAAAGCAGGACTGCAGAGTTCAAGACACACAGTAAGTTTAAAACCAGCCTAGACTACACAGTCCAAAATCAGGGCTATGTTAATTCAAATAAATATGTTTAATTTCACATGTAGAATAAGTATACATCAACAAAAATAAACCTACAGACAAAAACGTCAATTGCCACGAGCTATTTCAGAGGGAAAATTTTTAACTGGTCCAATTTCATTCTGCTTACACAATTTTTATCACAACCAGACAGAAGCAAGTGAAGACACTCTGAAGCGTCAGTCTGCACAACAAAGCTGGGAACAAAGGAACCTGCCAGCTCACAATTCAGCAGTCTTAAAGGAGCTTCATCCCAGTGAGCTTTCTTACGCTAACAGGTTGATCTAACATGTTTTGTTTTTTTGGTTTTTGTTTTGTTTTGTTTGTTTTTTGTTTGGTTTGGTTTGGTTTTTGGTTTTTCGAGACAAGGTTTCTCTGTATAGCCCTGGCTCTCCTGGAACTCACTTTGTAGACCAGGCTGGCCTTGAACTCAGAAATTCGCCTGCCTCTGCCTCCCGAGTGTTGGCATTAACGGCACGCACCACCACACCCAGCTCCTTCCGGGTTTTATACAGATGGCTTCTATCCCTACCCAACAGGTTCCTAACAAAGGATATGACTCTTTTTCTTTTTCTTTGTTTAGCTAGGGCCTCACTGTATAGCCCTGGTTGCCCTGGAACTTGCTATGTAGATCAGACTGGCTGAAACTCAGAGCTCAGCCTAACTCTGCTCTCCCTCTGGAGTGATAAGACCTAAGGCAAGAGTCACCATACCTGACAGTATGGTACTTGAAGGATTACTGCTGTCTGTAGTTTTCCTCTTTCCTCCTACTAAAACAAAAATGATACTTCTGAACCTAGTTTCCTAAATTCCAATTTATCTTCTTTAAACAGAGAGAGAGAAGATAATACAAGGTCCCACTAGGAAAAGTAAAGAGTTGGTGATAGCGATCAATCCTTCCAAAAGTGAGAACAGATCCCACACACATAGAACACAAAACTTGGGCACTCTTCTGCTTCTTACATAACTAAAATACGGGATCTCATATTTCCCACAACCAAATATACATTGTATTTCCAGCACTCTGGTACAAAAATCAGAAAGATTAAACTTCAACTTAGTCTATAAGTAAACAGGCTCTGTGTCTCCAGTAAACACCCAATAAACATATATAGTCATCTTTTTAAACCTGTAGCTAATTTTCTGTTAACAAGCTTTATTTTGTTGTATTTACTATCAAAGCTTTGAACCTTACATATTCAGCCATAGTTTAGAAGCTTTGGAAAGAAGGCCAGACACAGACTCACCCCTGGTAACCAAGATTAGCTGAAAACTGGCACTGTGATGGTTTAGAACGATAGTCCTTACTGTGCCTTCTGAGTTTGGAAGTCTTTAGTACTTTAACAACATCTTCTTAAAGTGTTGTTTAAAATAACATTCACCAAGAGGCTGGATCTGGGAGGAGTCTGGAGGATGTATATATGATCAAATACACTGAATGATTCTACAAATCTATAAATCATAAAAGAGAATGGCAAGTGGCTAGAATCTGCTTTTTATTTCATATTTTTCACCTAACTATTTTATTTTGGACGAAAACTAAGATCCAAGATATGTTACTATATGCATTTCTTTTTACAAGATTAGTTCTGAAACATTTATAATAATAAATGTTAAAATCAATTGTGTTTACAGAGAAACAGAGCTTTTTAAAAAAGTAACCAAGAAAATAGCCCCAGAGAAGCATCTCATAAATCAAGTAATAGCTGCCAAAGTCATGGCTCTCCCCGCTCACCCAGCACAATGAGACACTCACATATGAGAGACAGAAGAGAGGCCTTGGGGACTGGAGACAGGGGATAGGATTTAAAATACAGCACTGAGGAACGAGCTGCTGCAAAATTGTGCATATCTATCCAGAGAATTGGTTTAGGTATGAACCTAATCTGTTTACTACTTTTTACATTCCAGGTCTCCTAAAAGAAGACAGCTCACATTTGGCTGCCTGTTGTCAACTTTTTATCTTTCTCTTGACCACTTAGAAAAACTTGTCTTCCTACTTTTGCCTTCCTGGCATAATGGAAAAAGTGCAATACCTCACTCGCTCGGCTATCAGGAGAGCCTCCACTATTGAAATGCCTCAGCAAGCACGTCAGAATCTCCAGAACCTATTTATCAATTTCTGCCTCATCTTGATATGTCTGCTGCTGATCTGCATCATTGTGATGCTTCTGTGAAGAGCTGCCGCCACTCCAGACCTGCAAGATGCCAACTCAGCTTAAAACCGAGCACTCCGTCATGGGGGAAGCAACGCACCGCTGCCTTCTCGCTGAGAACAGCTTTGTGAGGGTCACGATTAAGAGCGAAACTAATTGTTAGCCAGTGTATTCATCTGCTGGATCTTGTAAACAAACTTTACAATGACTAAGTGTGCATAATGTAGCTGCCAATTTCCTCAACATGGCTCATAAATTTCCTTCCTAAATATTTCCGACAATGAAGTATGAGTTTTAATTTTGAAACACCACTACGAAAAAAATTCACTTTCTGTATCCAGCTCTAGCAAGGTCACTTTAGAGCTCCAGCCTGGGGAAGAAGTGCAATGTATACTGCATTGCCACTGCCTTTTTTATAGGAACTAAGTGTTCTTCAGTTCTCCACAAAGTAGGAAGTAGTCATTTACATGAAGTGTTCTTATTGAACATAGCTCACTGGGTCCTCACATAGATGACACAATGATGATGACGATGATGACAATTCAAAACTCTTGGTCATTACTGTCAGAACAAATTCCTTGAAAAAAATGTTGTGCCCTTTTTCTACACACTAATATTTTTAAGCTTATGAGTGTTAAAAAGGGAAATGTAAGAACATATTCTCATATAAAATTATTCACTAATTTTGCTCAAGGACTGTGGAATTCAAGTACATGAACATTAACCACAAATCTGCTCTCTCTAGGGTTTGATCAACAAGCAAGAACATCTTGCTGTGTTGGCTGTGATAATCACTAAAACACCAGAATCTCACCTGAAGTTTGACGCTGTCATGTAGCTCCTTGGTTTAATAGCGTTTCTCCAATAATGAAGATAACAATAACAAACAAGCTGTAGTAAGACACAGCTCTTTCTTTTCCTCATCTCCCAGAGAGGAAGTGGTTGTCCCCTAACTTTAGAAGTAGAACTAGAGAGCTAGTGTATAATTCTTACTGACCATGGTTTCAATTTCCCTTTCTAAGTTTCTACTATCTCTCAATAACTACAAAAATAGGAGCAAAAAATAGATTGGAAAATATATTCACCAAAATTTAGTGACTTAAACTGGATCAAGTACAAAACAGTTTACACCTAACTTTGCAAACCCACAATTTTTAAGTCCCGTTCAAAATATGCTACTACCATAGCAATTATTAAGGAAGAGAATTGTAATTAGATATATTTCCATAACGATTACTACAAAGACATAAAGCATCAGTACTCACTTTGGTCTTTAACAGAGCAGCTGAAGGCACGCTGATTTAAATTGTTTGAATGCCTGGTGGAAAGGGAGCTGTTTGGGTTCAGAAATTATCTAAAGAGCAGCCCCTAGGAGTCCAATGTTAATAGGGGGTCTCTTCATAAAGGCTGGAGAGGCCCATCCCAGAAACTGTAAAACATGGATTACATCATCTCTAAATCAGTGGTATTTAACGTTCCCTTTCTGACGCTGTGACCCTTTTACATAGTTCCTCATGTTGTAGTGACACCCAACAATAAAATCATTTTTGTTGCTATTTCATAACTGTAATTTCACCTCCATACCTCCATTATGAATTGTAAATATTTTGGAAACAGGTTTGCATGAGGGGTTGCAACCCACAGGTTGAGAACCTCTGGTAAAAGGTCTGTAAAAAGTACATAAGTTCTGTAGTTGGCCATGCTGAGAGAAAAGTGACGCTGAAGCTGAAAAGCACCAGGCATTCATTATATTGCTCACTACCACATCAACTTCAAGGTATAAACTGTCAGCTCGTAAGGCTCTTCTCATTAAACATTTAATGTTGCCTTTTACATTTTTAGTAGTTTATTTGTAGTTTATCTGTAACTGTTTATCTGTAAAATGAAATCAGAATGACCTATATTCAAATGGAGTTTTGATTTTGGTGAAATTACTATACAATTATATTCTAGTGACTATAAAACGTTCTTGTTACAAAGAGTTTTGTGTTATAAAGGGCAGAGTGGGGGAACTTTTACCAAACAAAGTAAAAATCAACATTTCCAGAGAAAAACACAAGAGGATAGGCCTACACATAATAATATTGTTTAGCCTCCAATTATTTTGAGTCTTCTGGCAAAGTAGGAGTGCAATCAGTAACATAAGAAGGTTTGGTTACACACTAATGCCAGATTTTTAATGTCTTGAAAGGACATGATAGATTATATAGACATGGTAATAGAGATATAGAAAAATCAATTCGTAAAGCATGTATCCACTAGTAGATGCTTTAAGCTACCTACTGTGTCACAAACTGTGACTGCATGAGTCATAGTCACCTTCTCAGTATACAGATTGTCTCAGCTAAAGAGTTAAAGACAAAACAGCATGCAAAAATAATGAAACTAAGAAAATTTTCTTTTTAAAAAACATAAGAAAACCCGAGTTACAAGCCAGACTTTTTCATTCACAATTCATTTCGAAGAAAAGTCTTTTATGTTATTTAATCAAAATCTTCATTTAAATAACAGAAAAGTCTCTGCTAACATGAGTTAGCAATTCCTTAACTGATCAAACCACTTTATAACTTATATACATACAAAATTTCATCTCCATTTTTAACAACTACAGTCCAGGGAACATGAAAAAAATGCAAAGTTAGCAATAGAGTTCCCTACTTAACCACCAGGGGGCAGATTCACTGTGAGCTTAAGAGAAGCTAATGGTTATTTTATGTGTTAAGGAGGTCTACATTCTCATACCCCCCCCCCCCTTGAAAACAAGGACTGCAAAGGGGCACATTTCAGTGAAACAGTCCCTCCTGAACAAGGCCAAGACTATCACAACCCTACAGAGACAATTTGGGGTACTATGGGTGAGGTATCAAAACGCAAAGAAAAGAGCCAAGACTGTTGTGAACTATATCCTGAACCAAAGGCAAATCGTTTTTCTCCAACCACAAAGGAAAATGCTTCAGAATAGTACACAGGATGGCACACAGTGGTTCTCAACCTTCCTGATGCTGTGACCCCTTAATAGTCTCCTGTGTTGTGGTGACCCCCAACCATATAATTTTGCTCCTTTTATGAATCATAATGTGTCTGTTTTCCAATAGTCTTAGGTGACTCCGTCAGCCGTTCAAGCGCTCAGAGTGGCTGGGACCCGCGGGCTGAGAATCACTGCTCTAAGTCATACGGGAGCTTCCATTAGCTGTCTTCTCCCTCCCTCTACTGTGTTCTACAAAGATTCACAACTGAGTGCTTTCTCCTTAGTGCATATCTTACAAAGAAATTGCCCTATTAGCATATTATTCCACAGACCTAATAGGGATTAATACACCATCTTTCTCTGTATGTGGTTATTATCATAAAGTAGTTCCTTTAAACTAATTCAATAAATCTTGGTGTTCCATTCATTTCTTGAAAACTACAGCTGATTTGTATGCTCATATACAAAGAAAGCATTATCAAAATAGTACAAAGAACTGGGTTCCACCTTCTCATTTTATAGAAGGCCCAGAAATTAAGAAAGAAATTAAGTGCCACGTCAAAAGACACCTGAGTTGTCACTAAACTAAGTTCCCAAAGAGTCTATTAAAAGAAAGTCCTATCACAGAAATGAGTACACTCCCATGTTTACTAACATTCATAGCAGCTAGAAATAAAACCAGCCTAGAGATCCATCCACCTGTGAGCATGTAAGAAAATGTGGTACATATACACAATGCAACTTCATTTGGCCATAAAGGAAAATTAAATTGTGACTTCTGCAGAAAACCAAATGGGACTTGAAATCACTACAGTAATCAAAGCATGCCAGACCGGGATAGGCAAATACCTCATGCTTTCTCTCATATTGTTAATCTAGATTTGAAATCTTGATCATGTGAATTCTTGTTCTAGTTGTGAAACTAGAAAGAGCTAAGCTAGAGAAGAATAAAGAGGAAGGCAGAGTATATAGAGGGAGTGTAAGGAGGGGGACAGAGCAAAGGGCTCTTGTGGGGAAGGGAGGGGCAGTAGGACAGAACCGGGCTGAGGGGAAGCAGAGGACCAAGAAGACGACTGTATGAAAATCCTATAATGAAATAAACACTTTGAATGCAGATTAAAAATAAATGAAAAACTAACTTATGAAGAAAAAGAAAAATATCCAGGTTCTAAGTGTGACATGGTCAGAAAAAAGTCCACGGCCTATCTGTTCAAATCAATTTCCTTTCTATGATAGCATGACAGCTTCTGTTTGTTTTACATTTCTTTCAACTGAATGTGTTTAATTTTTATGCCTACTTAACAAGAGAGAAAGTAAAGGCCAAGTTAAGTACAATGTTTAAGGCTATCAAGTTAATTTATCTCAAAGGATTTGTAAGTTTTTCTAAACACAGTGTGTCAATTTTACAGCACTTAACGTTTTTTTTTTTAACTTGTGTAGCAGGCATATACTTGCTGCAGTACATAAAACATCCACTGGAGGGAAGCAAACACTAAGTTTTGAGCCTTACCTGCATTGGCGTCTCACTTCCTTGCTGAAACTCTTCAGTTTGTGGCTGTTGCCAAGGAGCTAAACTATAAGAATCCTCTGTGGTTCTGCCTTCCAATGGGTTTGTCCGTAACTGCTCTGTTAGCCACATCTGAGTCCTCACAGAAGGTTGAATGGGAACTCCACCTACTGCCTGCTGGCCCAGCATTAAATACTTTGGAGACTCAAAAGTCTCTGAGCCTGTCACAATGGGCTTGCTCTCAGGTAAGGCACTGTATGTCATGTCTAAAGTCTGTCTCCTGAGAGCAGAGGAAGACACTCTGACGTCTTCTTTGTTGCAGCTCTCAAATTTATATTTGCAGTCCAGAGTTGATGACCGCTTTTTATTTATTTCCTTGTCTTCCAGCTTAAGCATCTCCATACTGTCATGTAAGCAACTTGGCCCGAAGGTCCTTAAGTGGGACATAAAAGGCTTGCCCTTCCCTGTCATCTCCAAGCTATTCCTCAGCTCTTGCGGGTATGCAATGCCACTGTGGTTGCGGTTATCTGGGGCAGTAAGTTTGGACAAAGATGACCATTTCCTCAGGGGCCTGAAGTCCTTCATGTCTAGGGAGGAGTCCCGCTCCCCTCTGCTGTGGTCTCCCAGTGTCTGCATGAGGCTAGTACTCCATTTAGAGCCATCTGATGTTAGAGATTCTCTATGTTTGGAAACTGAAGCACTGGAGTTAGATGGCATCACATGGGCAGTGGGAAGAGTGACCAATGATCGACTAGGCTTGAAAGATAACGTGCCACTTGAAGTTGAATGATCTGCAATGAGAAAGGATTGCCAAGTCAGTTTCAATCAGCAGGTTTAAAATAAGATAAAATGCAAAATGCAAAAGTAAACATCCGAGTGTGGCTTCTCAGTGTATTTCTGACGTGATTCCTCAAAATGAGGAAATTGCTAGTATTATTATGCCTTGAAAGTTATCAGAAACAAGGCAGCATAGTTTCAAACATTATCCCTACCCCCGTTTCTCTCTCTGTTCCCACCAGAGTCATCCTCTACTGCCCTGCCTATGTCTATTCTTGATGGGCAAGTGAGTTTCATTAGGGTTGCTGCTGTAAGGTTCTGAGAGAGGGATATTTACAGAGCACACACACACTCCTCAACAGTGCTACCACACTGAAGAAAATGCCTTTCCCTCCCCTAACTGGACAGTGATCTGAGCTCAGGGAACAGTGGTGTCTAATAAGCCCAAATCCCCTAGCTACCTTTAGCTGCTTAGAGCGCTGGGCAGGGATGTTCATTGCCCTTCTTCCTTTTCCTAGTTCCACCCATGACATAATGCTGCAGGCACAATCCTGCACAGGTCTTGTGCTAGGAACCACAACAGCTATGAGATAGAGAGGGCAATGGTGATGTCAGATTCTGAAGACTGTTCTGACCCATTCCATTCCTTCTCTGGCTCTTACATCCTTTCCACCCATCATCTGCAATATTCCCTGAGCCTTGAAGTAGGTAATAGAGAATTTCTGTTATAGCTGAGCATTTAGTAGTCCCTTATTCTCATCACTCTGACCAGTTCTAAGTCTCTGCAGTTATTGCTACCTACTGTAAAAACAGGGGCTTCTCTGACCAAAGCTGACAGTAGCACTTAACCTATGGATACAAACACAGTTTTTTTTAAAACAAATTGATGGATACATCATGTCTACTTTGCAGAAAAGTAGCAGCAACTTCCCCTCTAGAGCCCATGACCTCCCCAGCCAAAGAATTTTGACCAAGATGGTAGTATGGTAGTATGGTGGATTCCTTCCAATGGGGCAGGGCTACAAACTGATTAGAGAGCGCATGCTCCCTTATTATCGACATGCCACTACTGCACCAGGAGGCACATTTTGCCTTGCCTGTCAGTTCTGTAACTCTTGAGTCTGTAGCCTGTCTAACACTAGAGCTGAAGAGTGGGAAGGAGGCTTCCATCTCAGTTCCAGCTTGATTTCTTGGCATCCTGAGACCAATATATATGAAGTCTCTAGCAACACAGCTCCATCAGTGCTGAGGAGTCGCCAATAGTTAATGACTGTATCCTACCAGGGGCCTAAGTGGCCTCCTAGATCACTTGGGTCCAACCCTGGTACTGAGATTTTTGTAGACTACACCCAATGGCTTCCAGGGTCATCGTTATCTGTTCTCATCCTTTATGCTCTTTCATGTCTAAAACCTAGTGGATGAGCCTTCTCACCATCCCCTCCAGCCAAGGAAAACGTGGCTTTCACATTACTTCCCATGAGGTCTTAATTTCTCTTCAGGGAGCCATATTTCTACAAAGTGTTTTTATGACTCTCAAGAGACTGAAATATCTCCAGGACACTGTTAGAGAAGTGTGAATACTACACCAGGTGATGGTCTACTTTCCATGATATTGAAGACACTGAAACCTAATCACCAGGCTTAGCTGCCTCTTGGGGACTAGCAATGTCTGCATTCAGTAGCTTGGTATTTCTCAATTGCATAAAAGATCAACAATTGGTGATAAAAGCCACTTCATCAGATTAAATTTTTTAATGTCTCTTCTGCTTGGGAAAGTGTCTCATGTAACCCAGGAAGCACTAACCTAGCTATGTCATCAAGAATGCTCCTGAATTTCTCACCTCCTGCTTTCCCCTCTCAGCATTACAGGTGTGCAGCACTCTATGCTTTATAAGATGCTTGAGGAAAAGGCGGGGCTATTTCCTGACCACTACCCTTGAAGCCACTACAAATCCGAATGCAACCACCAGATTGTGTGTAGAGTAGGATCTTCAAGACAGAAGCTGCTCCTACAAGTTCCTTACTAGGAAGTCTCAAGCCTTGGCATGCAAAAAAAGTCACCTGGAATACACACTCTTACACCAGTAGAATATGAGCAGTCCTCATGAAATGGGCCTCATAAACAGCACTTAAACCAGCACTCTACTGCTCAATTCATGGGAACACCATTCCCCTGGATATGACTCAGTTCTAAAGTCTTCAAGCTTACATATTCCAAGTTCAACCATAACCAATATTCACAGTTTTAAGTATTTTATCTTAAAACTTACAATAACTTATTATAACACTTAGAATTCATTACTGTCAAAACTAAAAATCAGAAGCTAGTCTATTTATACACGTGCACACATCCTTAACATGTACATATAGCACACGAATAAACAGGACCTCAAATATCTGATATCATGAACATATGGGGTAGGAGCTGACTATTACTTCTGGGGCAAAAGATTGATCTAGTTAACTATGTTAAACTTCTAAAAATATTATTTGCTCAGGAAACCTAACCTAACTGTAGTCACAAATCTCAAATGGAAGTTATTGCAATGTAATCTAGCCCACATCTAAATTCCTCAGTGGAATCTGAAACTATCTGGGAAGCAGTGCTTTTACAAACTAGAGAACAGGGTCTGAATGCTCAGGAAACCATAAAAGAGCCAGTGATGGCCACTAAGGCCATTTAAGAACATCACTATAACCTATTAATATAAGTGAATTACACTTCAGATACCATTTATGACGTTTTAACAAAAATCTCAGCTTTCTGTTTCAAAATTGTACTATTTTTATCTGTGAGCACACTGATTCTATCTTCTTTTATATAGAACCTCCCCCATCCTCTGCATCTTTTCTGATCTATTCTTCCTATAACAAAAAGGAATTAAGTACAAAAAAATTCTGTCATAGATCCAACTAATAATAATCATAAGTTTTTAGTTAAAAATAAAATCTCAGCTGGTCGTGGTGGCACACACCTTTAATCCAAGCACTCGAGAGGCAGAGGCAGGTGGATTTCTGAGTTCATGGCCAGCCTGATCTACAAAGTGTGTTCCAGGACAGCCAGGACTACACAGAGAAACCCTGTCTCGAAAAACCAAAATAAATAAATTAATTAATTAAATAAAATCTCAAATCAAAATATTCTGGTTTAAAATGTAGTAGCATAACTAGACAATATGAATTGTAATAATACTTTAATCACAGGGCAATCATTTTCACTCATAATAACAGGCTTTATTTTTCTTTAAACTTTTTGCTAATGCCATAATCATAGGGTATTGTAACATATGGAGAAAACATTTTACACCACAAATAATACCTTCCTTTTAAATTAATATTTTAAAGTAATCTGTATTTTCAGATACATTTTTTAAAATATTTTGTACATGCTTTGACCTACAGGTATTTGCAGTTAAAGAATGGACTCTCAGATTATGCTAGCTAACAAAACATAGCCCTCAGAATAGAATCCTGGGCCGTTTCTCAATCTAATGTTGGTAGACAACACTGCAGCCTTCTTTCCTCCTCATTATGATCTTTGCAGGCATAGGCATGTGGGGGTTTAATGTAGAGCGAGAGGGGGGAATGCCAGCTCCACCACTGGAACACTGAACCTCTGGACACATTACTAAACTGCTCTCAATTAAGATGGGTAGATTTTACCCCAGGATTTCACAGTTAAAATTTTAATCATATATGAAATACATTATATTGCAAAATATAACGCTTTTCTGTTCAATTGGTTTTAAGATCTAGCTATTATATAGATGAAGCTTATTTTAAACTTTCCTTGTATCCCATTCTGGTCCAAATTCACAATCTCTCCTGCCTCAGGCTTCCAAGACTGACACAGATGAATGCTACCACACCTGGCTTATAGAAGATACTTTCATTCCTGTTAAGAGCATAGCACTGTGATATCTCACAGTCATTAGTACTGAAGACCCATGCCTGTAAACCCTTGGCTACATATTGTGTTCAAGCCAAGCCGAGGATACATAAGACCCTGTCTAAAAAACAGGAGGCTGCAGGAGAAGGTATGGATTTTTTGGTTCTGGATTTCCTTTTCCTTTGGGTGTGTGGGTGTGGGTGGGTGTCTTTTTTTAATCACCGGAGTGATTTCATTTGCTGCTTGCTTCTGTCTCTTCTTATGAATAAGCTACCATCAACTGCTATTCAAATACACCAACACTCCCTTGGCATCCAATTTAGCTTTTCTATGATCTATCATTCACATTAGTACATAAAGCCCAGTACACTTCTTTCTCCCAGACTCTGATCAAGCTGATCTCTCCACCAATACTGCACTTCCCTAAGCCTGCCCAGCCAACACCTACCATCTTCTGCTTAAACATCATTCTGTGAGTTTCTCCTGTAATGCACAAGACAGATATTTGTACATTTCAGCAGCCACCTGCTGCACGACATCTGTCCTTACCTCTCAGCATTGCTTCACTCAGCAGACTGCTTACCTACATTACAATACTTGCTGACTTCTCCACTCGACCACAGATATACAATCAGGCGAAATACCTGCTTCCTTTCTAACAATTCGATAGCACTGGCTCTAACACACAGGAGACACTAAGTGCCAGCTAAGCAAATACGTGACTAAGCAAACTCTTACCTCAGAGAGAGCCCTAGACTTTGCTTGTAAGATGAAAACAATGTATCAAATGATCCTCTCATAGGAATATACAGAATGAGCTCAGAGCACAAAGTATTAAATGGCCTACTGTCAATAAAAACAACTAATGATAAGACTTTAATTTTATGGATCTGTTTGAAGTAAATGAAATTAATTCGAGAAGCCCATCATCCCCTAAGAAAATTACCAGAGGAAATTGGCAAAAGCAAAAACTTGACTCTATCTGTACCTTTCTTTACTGTAAGTATTCTTAATAACCCAAACCTGACTACTAAAAGTAGGACAGTACAGTAAGGACAAAGTGAGGTTCTGTTGTTTGTTTTACAGATAAATAACACACCCCTAGCAGGAGCTATGCCATTTGTTTGGGACAGTTCAGTGTTTGTTGACTGGCTTGACACATGTAGTATTTAAAGCAATATACCACTGAATTAAAATGAAAACTATTACATGTTGTCTTATCTATACTCAAAAATTTAACTGGCAGTTAGTATAGATAATGACTGGAATAAATTAGTCCCTAAGTAAATTATAATTGGTTAAATCTCTGAATTATAAGACGCAGTATAGTATTATTTGGACATATCACCAACAAAAGGCTTGAAGAAAACTTATTAAAATAATTTGTGGGATGTTTTATTTGAAATGTTTAAGTTCAGATTACATTCGGTAACACTTAAACAAAATATATATTATTTAAAAAATTAATATGACAATATGCCATGGGAGGAACTTCTCAAGTAGAAGTTATAGTAAAAAGCCTTGACTAGAAAAAGGAGCTAACTACTCTAGAGGTTGTTGTATGCATGTTCCATAGTGTGGTCTCCCTTCCCCCACCTGCTTGAACCTGCTTGCTCAAGGGTAGAGCTACCTGCTCATTTGTCCTGCCACGCCTACTGCTGGACCTTGCCTTTGCTGCTTGGAGGCACTAACGTGTTCGTCCTGCTACTGGACCCTGAGATTGTTTGGCGAGAAATCGGGTTCCCTCCCCCTTCCTTTATAACTGAGTGTCTAGAAATAGTAAAATTGAGCTTTGATCAGAATACTGTCTTAGCTTCATTCCCTTCTCTCGCCGCCTAGCCCCTCTTCTCTTCCAGGTTTCCAAAATGCCTTTCCAGGCTAGAACCCAGGCTGTGATCTGCTGGCCGGACACAACATTTGGCGCCCAACATGGGGCTGAGAAACGGCAAAGGATTTTTGGAAGAGATACTGCTGGTTTGGAGCTCCATGGAATAATTAAAGGATAAAGGAAATTCATACCGGAGAAGGTATGGGCTAAGCTGAGACAGCGTTAAGCCCGAGCGCTGGTTCACTTAGGTTCAGCAGTGAAGCTTAAGAGGAGCTAGGCACAGGCGGTAGGCCGTGGCTCGAAAAAGCTACATTGTTAGGTGTGAGAAAGGAAAGGGTTTATTAAAAAGAAATTAATAATCAGGCAGATTGCCGCAGTTATAAAAACTGCATCATGAGGGAGGAAATTGTCCCAAATAGCAAGAGTACTCTGCCCCCTTTTTGTGTCTTGTTTAATGTCTGGTGCACGAATCTGTTCTCGTGTTCAATTCATGTATGTTCGTGTCCAGTCTGTATGAATGAATGTTCTATGTTTTATGTTAGATAATAAAGATGGTATAAAAAACTTTATCTGCAAAGCCAAGAGCTGCCACGTGTTTCAGCCAAAAACCAGACACGTGGCAGGAGGGCCCCTGATGGAAAAACTATTCGTTTTAAGAAAAAACAGCGAGTGCACAGCCTCTTAGTTTCGAATCTGATAAATGGTTCATGATTAATATGTTTGACAATAGTAAAGTGCTTTTTTATTCTATGATTGTAGCTACAAAAATTAATATTCTGATTGGTCTAAAATTAACTGCTTCATTTGGTTCTTTTTTATTAAAAATGTGCTCTGCATGTTTTCACATTCAGCTCACAAGTTGTTGGTTAAGATTAATAATTGTTACATTGCTACAGATGGTTAATGTTAAATTTGATAACTCAAGTTTAGAGTCCTTCCAACACGTGGCCTAAGGCAGCCCTAGAGGCTGGGTCTCTAAAGATATTTCTAGTTTAGATAATGATTAATGTGATTCCTATCCTAAATAGTAAAATTTAAGATAAGATTTAAAGCAATGCCTCTTTATTAAAACATCAAAGCTTGCTTTAATAGGTATTCATTGGTATTAATTGACATCCAAACTTCGTAATATGATAGTAATGCTTCTAATATTGATTTTAAAGGTGATAAATTGTTTTAAACGTAGGTTTTGCTTTCCCAAAGTTGTAGGTATTATCCTAACCTTACACAAGAAACTTAAAAATTATGGTTAAAACTGCCATTGTTCCATTGAATGCAGCTTGCAGTTTGATTGCAAATTTAAGATTGATGCTCAGGTTAAAAAGTATTTTACCTTTGAGTCAATTCAGGGCTCTGGGCAGCCCCAGAGGGGCTTGTGGACTTTCTTTTGTTTTGCAAACAATGCCTAAAAAAGTTTTTCGCTGTGTTCAAGAAAATTTCTTTTTAACAGTGTTACAGATCTATTCAGATGTTTAAAATAATGCTTAAATTCAAAGATCTTTGCTTCTAGTAAACTAGTAATCACTAAAAAATTTTGCCTCTAGGTATGGCTAATGTAGCTTTACATTATGTAAAAAAAAAAAAAAAAATGTTTATTGTTTCTGCTTCTTTACAAAAAGCCAAAAGTTTTAATCTTTCAGTATATATTGTTTCCTAAGTAAAAAATATTTTATTAACTAATGCTTCTCAAGGGAAGTTTACCTTAAATCCTTGCTCTCACCCAAAAGATTCAGAGACAGTATCCTTTTATTATTTAGTGTTTTAGTTTACTACAAAAGGTTTTACAAAAAATAAAAAAAGCTTTTATAATTGTTGTTAATTGGTAATTAAAAATTAGTTGTGCCCAAGACAATTCTTTGGCCAAAAAAAACATTATTGTAAAGTCATTTTTCTCATCCTCCCAGCCGATCGTTGGCCCACGTGGGCCCAACTAACTGCTGTGGGACAAAGTCTTAAGACACACAGTTGCCCCTGTTCCCAGCACAAATAATCTGGTTGTGTGCTGTAGATGGTGTTTTAAAATGCTAAACAATCATAGTCAATGCTATATCTCTGAGCTCATAATTACTTAAAATTGTTCGTCCCTCAAATACTATTAATTCTCAAATTTACAATTGCTTATACATATTTCTAGTTAATAAATAAATAAATAAATTATACACGTGTGACTCTTAATAACTTTTCAAGCTTTCTAGTTACAACTGTTCCTTAAAAAAATGATTAAAAGTACAATTAGTCACTGCCCCTTTACAGCCAAATATTTAAATGTTTTGTCCAACAAGTTATTAATTCAAAAGGTTAGATATTGTAAAATTTTAAACTTTAACCTCTTAAAAGACAAAAGAGAAAAATTGTATCCCCATATATACTATTTAGTGCATTTCCATGCACAGTATTTAAAACATACCTTTATTCACCTCAATTAAGCGTTGCCTATTTAAACTTAATTAATAGGGGGGAGAGAGGTTGGAGACCGTACTGTCGAAAGGGCAAGCCCTTCACTGCCTCCCACCCAAATAAAAAAGCCAACTGGCCTTGTACTAAAGAGCAGGTCTTACCCCTTCTCCCTGTTTCCCTGCCTGTCATCCAAAATTTCGGAGAAATATCAACTCAGTGTTATTCTTAATAAAGCGTATTTCAAATTTGTTTAATCAAACTTAGCCAGGGTTCCAACACCCTACTTAAAATGCAACCAGGTAGTTACCTATTCAGCACTAATTAGCATTATAAAGTCAGAGCCTACAGCCCAACACTATTCTGTTGTTAGTGGTTTACTAAGATAATAAAGACAGTCTTAGCCAGATACAGTTTACCATTAGAAAAGATAGGGAATCCCACGGAAACAGGTTTTTTCTTTAGCCCTAAAACTCAGGCAGAATTATTAAACATAAATAATTTTTCTGCCTCAGGCCAGCCTTTCTTTTTTTTATTTTTTTGTTAACTAATGGGAGGAGATGTGGTCTCCCTTCCCCCACCTGCTTGAACCTGCTTGCTCAAGGGTAGAGCTACCTGCTCGTTCGTCCTGCCACGCCTACTGCTGGACCCTGCCTTTGCTGCTTGGAGGCACACACGTGTTCGTCCTGCTACTGGACCCCGAGATTGTTTGGCGAGAAATCGGGTTCCCTCCCCCTTCCTTTATAACTGAGTGTCTAGAAATAGTAAAATTGAGCTTTGATCAGAATATTGTCTTAGCTTCATTCCCTACTCTTGCCACCTAGCCCCTCTTCTCTTCCAGGTTTCCAAAATGCCTTTCCAGGCTAAAACCCAGGCTGTGATCTGCTGGCCGAACACAACACCATAGTATATGTTGAACAAAGGTATATTAGCTGTGGGCATAGCTTAATGGTCAGACATTGCCTAATGTGTGCAAAGCCCTAGGTCAACCCCCAATAATGAAAAAAAAAAAAAAAAAGAAGAAAAACTAGGTAAGCAAGCTTAGATTAATTGTATAAATAATAAAAATACAGATTTCTGGTTAATAAATGACACTTTACAGAACCAAGAATTAAGTGTGTAGAGCACATACATCCCTTTCATATGACACTGTTATAAAACAACCCAGCAAACAGTGTACTTTAAAGCTCACGTTGTATATAAACATCAATCCATAAGCTGTGTTCTCACACAAGGTTACTCAGCATTCAGCAATTCTCTATAGTAGTTATTTTTAGGCCATTCTAAAAAGATATGCCATGAAGCAAATTGAATAATGAAAAAGGACTTGGAAACAACTTCCAAAGAACATGGGGAACCACAACCCAGCAATTGTTTTCCAGCAACAGAAATCATGAAAGGCATAACAATTCAGAAGAGAAAATATACACTAAAAATCAATTTTAAATCAAAAAAGACAGTAGCCTTTCCTACTAAATAAGCACTCTTAGGAAACTTATAAGAGAAAGAGTTTATCTGGGCTTACTGTTCCAAAGGGATGAGAGTCCAGAATGGCAGAGCATAGGCAAGGTGGCTGCAGCAGAAATTTGAACGCTCACATATTAAACCACAGCCACATAAAGAGAGCATGAATTGGAAATGACTCATAGTTTAAACCATCAAAGCCTAACCCTGATGCATACCTCCAACAAGGCCACATCTCCTAACCCTACCCAAGCAGCACCACCAGAGACCAAGTATTCAAACATCTTGAGCCTATGAGGCCATTCTCTTTCAAACCACTAGAGTAAAGTTCACCATTCAAACCACAATTCTAATTCATTTTCCACAGAAATGCTATGCTTCTGTTATGCATATTGAGTCTTCTATAAGTTCTATCTCATTTGGAGTCACGATTCTTCAAATTCCTTATCCTTCCTAAAATTTCTACCTGACTTGCCCTGTCTTCACATCTTGACAATTTTACCCATATAGAAAGAATAAGTAAATAACACTAGCTTCTAAGTCAGTGGTTCTCAACCTTCAGCGGTATCAAGTACCCTGCAAATCAGATATTTACATTACAATTCATTAAAATAGCAAAACTACAGTTATGAAGTAGGTTGGAAGTGAAAGCACAAAGTAATAATAGATGTTTGATAATAATAATAACAATGATAATGGTAATAATAATAAAAACAATAATAATATAGAGGAAAATCCAAGAGTTTTGGGAAATTATGAAAACTACAGTCTTCTCAGTGAAGGATGTTCAGATGTAGTCACTATTATGAAGACAATAGCACTCCAGTCTTCACAAGTCCTGAGATATACAGAAGATATTTTTAAAGTTCTCTTAGCTAAACTAAGGAAAGAAGGCTTCCAGCTGGAAATTTCTATAATTTTCTGATTAACATAATATTCTTTTGAGCTTAAAGAATTCACTATACAATTATTGAGTTTTTAAGTCAAACCTTTAAAAGCTACATAATTTCTCTCTAGATTTCATCTTATTATCTGAGAAGGCATTATACTAGAACCTCTAATATTGAGGAAGAGAATAAGCTGCTTAAAGCACAAATGTTAAAAGAACCTTAAAAAGACAGAGCATTCATAGGGCAACTTCTAGATCCCTGTTCTGTTATCTTTGCCACATCAAGATGTCTATAACTTTTAAAGTTTATTAATGAGAATAACCAAAAACACTGATAAAATTTTCAAGCCCAGTGCCCCTGCTTTAGTTTACTCTCTAGCACTTTTTATACTTTTCTGTTTAACCTCATAAGGTATATAAAACATCATGAACTGAACTGAAGTGTCTGTTAATGTCATATCATACTTAAGATACACTAAAATTGTTCTCTCTCTTGTTTATCTGTCTGTCCTCCCCCCCACACCCACCCCTGTAAATATGAATTCATTTGAAAGTTTTTTGCAGATGAAATCAAAATGAAGATATCAGATAGAATTAGGCAGAAACAAATGCCACTGACTGGTACCTTCAAATGCATTTACCTTATAAGGAAAAGAAAGAGCAAGATCTAAAGACAAAGAGGACATGAAAAGGAGACAGAGACCAGGAAAGGATGCCATAGGCTGCCAGAAAACTCCATGCCTTTTGCCTAAGGCCTTCAGAGAAAAGAGCTTCCCAACATCCTGGTGTTACACAGTCTAAAACCTTCAAGGAAATAAAGGTGAGTCTTCCCTGCTGATTTGCATAGACATAAGCGATATAAGTGGTGACAATTCACAACAAACCTGGAACTGCAGCACCCAAGCCATTCTAAGGACTCTTGGGTCAATATGCTGATTTAGGGTTTAGATACTTGGGGCCTTCTAACAAATTTAACAATTCACTCGGGGTACAGAGACAAGGTCTTACTTATTATGTAGCCCCTGGCTACCTGGAACTCACAGATATCTGCCTGCCTCTGTCTCTCAAGTCCTGGGAGTAAAGATAGGACAATATGCCCATATGCTAACAATTGTTTAAGTTATTAATCTGATCATTCCTAGAAGTATCTTTCACATTCTTATCCTCATATGACTGTTTTTCTTTCCTTTAAAAAAAAATAATAAACCTGATTCTAGGACTCAGGTCTTCCTACTTCAGTTAAATTCTCCTGGATAATTCAAAATCCTCTGAAGGTAAAATGAAAATTAACCATCCAAGTGCAATTGTGGTACATTCAAATGGCAACGGTCCCCATAGGCTCAAATGTCTGAATCCTTGGTAGAACTGTTTGGGAAGGATTAGGAGGTATGGTCTTGTTAAAGGAGGGTGAATAAGTCACTGGAACAGGCTTGAGGTATCAAAAGATTCCAGCCCTTCCCAGTGCACTCTCTGCTTCCTATTTAGGGCTCAAGACGTGAGCTCTCAGCTTCTGTTCTAGCAGCTTACTGCCCAGAACCTCTGCTCCCCCTTCATACATGCTAACCCTCTAGAACTGTAAACCCTTTCTCTTAGATACTGTCTCAGTCATGGAATCTTATCATAGCAACACAAAGTAAGTAATACAATAAGTGGCAATACAAGTTCATCTATTACGATGAATGTACTACTCTGGTTGAACAGTGATAATAAGGAAGGATGTATATGTGTGGGGTAAGAAGTATATGGAAAATCACTTTCATCTATAATTAACTTTACTGGTGCTCTGAAAATACACATAAATGAAAATAAAAATCTTTTTTTAATGCAGGGGAAAATGGAATATAATCAGAATTTAATTTGATATTTAATATATAGCAATACTGAATATTACCAGCAGCCTAAGCACTTCCTTATAGTCTTCAGATCTGTCTCTTGAACCACTCTCCATTACCTTACCTTCCACGCTGTCAGAACAAGAAGTGCCAATTCCAGTGTCTCCACTATCAGACGTTATGCTGTGTCTTCTGAGATGGTTATTTCGATGGTTAGATGGAACAGCTGTGGCCTGCCATAATGATTCATTACCAGGTAACCATGCTGATGAATAATCTGAGCCTGCGAGGAAAAAATACACTGTTAGGACATGTGGAATATCTGTCTAAAAAGAAATTCAACAGCTACCCTACATATCCCAGGGCTGACAAGAGGATGCAGACTCTGTTACTCTGACAGCAGAGCTTTCCTCTGCCTCTAGTTCTTGAACTGCTAAAGATGGGCTGCTATCTGTCTGACTTAAAGTCATAATCTGAGGCTGGGAGTAATCGCAGGACTCAGAGGCAGAGACAGGCAGATCTTAAAGATCTCTGAGTTTGAAGACAGCTTAGGACAACCAGTTCCAGGACAACCAGGAATTCTAGGGAGACCCTGTCTCAAAAAAAGCAAAAAAAAAAAAAAAAAAAAAAAACAAAAACAAAAACAAAACAAAAACAAAAACAAAAACAAAAAACAAACAAGCAAACGAAAAGCAAATCCAATTTGGCCTTATGTGCTGGTGCACAACCATTATCCCAGCTCTAATCCCAGCACTCGGGAAATGCAGGCAGGGAGACCAAGAGCTCAGGGACAGTTTCAACTATACATTGAGGGGGAGCCCCACCTGGACTACTAAGACAGGGTTTCAAAAATAAACAAAAGAAAAAAGAAACCAGAAATGTCAACAGTCTGTCCCAGAGGTGTTTAAGCACACACCTCTGATTCCACACACAGGTCTTAACTATAGCTGGACTTTAGGGAAGGTCTAGTTGAATCTTCCATTCATCATGAAAGATTTAAAAATAAAGTTTCCACCATAAACTAGCCACTTCAAATACCATTTTATTTTTAAAAGAATTTATTTTGTTTCTTTAATATCTTTTGATAAATAATTTACTAAAACTTCATTTAAAAGTTTCAAGTGAAAAAAAAATTAAAGTGCACAAAATTAACTCAACCCAAACATTTGTACAGTTAGAAGAGCCATTCCAAAGCTGCAGAGCTTCATACTGGATTTTACACTTTCAATATTAGGTATGTTTCTATGTACTGTCAAAACCAACCAAGCACAAACAAACTAATGACAGAGTTAAAACAGAAAGCAGTTAGCTTTTGCAAAAATTCTAGCTATTACAGTAAAACAGTCTCAAAGTCCAACTGTCTCATAATAAATGATTCAGCCTGATCATTCATTCCTCTATTTGGAAAAAAGGATTGCTCTTCCAAGAGTATGTAACAGCAAGTCAGGGTGATTGTGATATAGTAATTCCTAAAGGTCTTACTAAGGGAAATTTATTTTCTTTGAGTATTAGAAAGACAAGTAGTTTAAATGTCTTTTTCCAGAGTAAAACAGTCTCAGTTTAACTATATGGTACATCAATCTTAGACAAGGTCAAATGTGAGTCATGGTTAATTTTGTATGTGAACTTGACTGTATCACTGGGCCATAGGGTACTTATATATTTAGACAAACATTTCCTAAAACAAATTTCATTACACATATTTAGAGAAAGAAAGAAAGAAAGAAAGAAAGAAAGAAAGAAAGAAAGAAAGAAAGAAAGAAAGAAAGAAAGATAGATGATGAGTACAAGTGTGCGAGTGCATGTAGCACATAGCAGTGTTTATGTGGAGGTCAGAGGACAACCAGCACAGACTGTTTTCTCTTACACCAGGTGGCTCCTGGGGAATCACACAGAAGTCACCAGGCTTAGGTGCAAGTGCCTTTACCTGCTGAGCCATCTCACTGGCCCTGGACAAACATTTCAGTAAGAATATTCTTGGTCTGGGGTAACATTTACATGGGTAGGCATAATGAATGACTCTGCTGTCCTCAATGTAAGCAGACTTTATCCAACCAGCTAAACACTTGAATGGACAAAAAACTAAATTGGGGACCTTTTTTTTCATTCCTGTTGACCCCCAAACTAAAACATTGGCTTTTCTTGTGTTTGGACTTGAATTGGAGCAAAGGTTCTTCCTGTCTGTTGAGCCTTCTAGCTAAGACAATACCCTCAGCAAGTTAAGTCTCCTATTGGCATCTAAGCCAGCTCCAGAGTCATCATCTCCTATTGGATCTGTTTCTCTGGAAAACACTAATACAGACTGGGAGAAGTAGGGAAACTCTAGAGAACAATGACCAGAAGAATCTATACTTTCCCTCACTGTACTTCAATATCACCTGTTCAACAGACTCCCAGAGCAAATGACTGCAACCTTAATACCTGGAATCTAGCATATACGACAAAAATTTAAAATCTACCAAAAAAGATAATAGTAAGCCTAAAACATTGTACCTTCACTTTTAGAAACTCTTGACATAACAAAAGAATACAAGTGTTCCCTGACTTAAAATGTATTATATTCTGATAAGCTTTAAAATATCACAAGTACTCCTGCCAAATATGTTCAGTGACACCGAATACTGTAGCTGAGCTTAACTACAAGTAGCATGTCACTAGCAAAAGGAAAGATGAACTTTGAAGGCAGTCCCTACTATGTATTCAGCATTCTTGCATCAGGTCCAGCTACCACATATTAGGGACTTTCTGTGTAGATTAAGGCCTCTCCTTAATTAGTTGCTCAGATACATAGCTTCATCATTTCCTTATAAGGTAGCCTGCAAATTTATAAGCTACACTTCGGACTTGTATTCAAGAACACAAAAAAGGGCCACTATGAAATGAGTAAAATCATCAACTGTCACCTAAAAGCATTAACAAGAGTATAAATATATTTCAATGCCACCTCAAAAAATTAAATTAGATAAATAGAAATACAAACCCAAGAAATATACAGATGGATTTTTTAAAGTGATTTTAAAAAAATCCAAGCTCACTGATATAATTAATGTGAAATTCAAAGGACAGCCCAGCCAGACACTGGAACAAAGAACAAAATACCCCCATATACTCCTAAAGACAGTGTTAATTGCATTACAAAAAAAAAAAAAGGAGGAGGAGGAGGAGGAGAAATATGCTCAGCTTGCCAGTCTGAGGCAGGAGTATCAGAATAAAAGTGTACAAGTTCCAGTCCAGTCTGGGCTATACAAGAAAACCCTACACCACCCCAACTCCTAACCCCCCACCCCCAAAAGAGTGGCTCTCTAGACAAAAGACAGTTCTTTAACAAATATTTTCAATAAATTAAGGGGTGAATGGAACAGAACTTTCCCTGTTGACCAGATAGCTTAGCAAGGAAAGGTGCTTGCCAGCACACCTGACCACCTGCGTTGGATCCCCCAAACCCACAAGGTGGAAGGAGAGAACCAACTCTCACAAGCCATCATTTGACTTCGATATCTGAGTTGGGTTGGGTGTACTCAGACACATACAAATGTATACACAGTAATAAATAGGGAAATAAATGCAAAAGCCAGTAGTATTAATAAGGATCTAAAATGCTTACACTGTTAGTTTAAGTAGGATGAATTTGACTCAGAGAAAATTTGCTGCCTCAGATTTTAAGTCGTCTAAAATTTACATCACACCACAGTCACCAGTTCCTGTATTCCTCTGGGCAGTAAGACTGGCTGGGCAAAGGGGCTAGAGAGATGGCTCAACAGTTAAGAGCCCTGACTGTTCTTCGAGAGGTCCTGAGTTCAATTCCCAGGAACCACATGGTGACTCACAACCATCTGTATGTAATGGTGACCTCTTCTGATGTGTCTGAAGACAGCAACAGTGTACTTATATAAAATAAATAAATCTTAAAAATAAATAGATAGATAGATAGATAGATAGATAGATAGATAGATAGATAGATACTGGCAGGACAAAGCCCACTCACTGGTCCCTAACCTTTCTTCAGTCTGATTTTATAACAGAATGAAGAAAACACAAAGGGACTGGAACAAATCCCATCCAAACACTGCTGGGAATTTTCTCTAGCTGTCAAGATAGCTGGTGACAGCTCTGACTGCTATGCTTTTATTTTATTTTAAATTACTACAATTAAATTTAGTAAATTTGAAAAATGCCTTATTTCCTTTAATAAAAAAAAATGCTTACCATAAGACCAGTAATTTTGTCATTTAAGTGCTAAAGTCTTAGGATATTCTTTCATGGAAATCTTACTTACTGGCCTCTTCTGAAGTAAATGGATATATTCAAAAGCTAGTCAGACTACTGAAATCCAAGTGTTTAGAAATACAAAACCGGTGAAACGCTGCTGTCCAGCCATGGCACTGCCACTGCATTCATGAATCACAGCAGCTATAGGTAGCTGCAGAAAACCAAGTCAATCACCAACTCTAGCATAGATGGGGAATGGCTCATAAGAGTCTACCTGTAGCTGAGAGCTGAGCGGCTATTGGCAGTTGATGGGTGCTAATGAATGAGAAGACGTATTTCTTTGGGATGTGACCACTGGTGGGTTGCCCATGTGTGGACCCAATGGGCTATGAAGGTGGGAAAGGCATATGTTAGAGGAGTTTGGGATACAGGTATGAGGGAGGAATTGGGAGGTGGAAATGCTCAGATACATTTTAGATATGTATGAGACTGTCAAAAATACAAAATTATACATAAATACTCACAAAATAACCTAAAAACAAAAATGGATAAAGTTAATGTCTGCAGAGATGGCTCAGTCAGTGTGGTGGTTTGAATATGCTTGGCCCAGTGAGTGGCACTATTAGGAAGTGTGGCCTTGTTGGAATACATGTAGACTTGCTGGAGGAAGTGTGTCACTTTGGGAGTAGGCTTTGAGAGAGCTTCCTCCTAGCTGTCTGGAAGCCAGTCTTCTGTTTGCCTTTGGAACAAGTTGTAGAACTCTCAGTTCCTCCAGCCATGCCTGCCTGGATGCTGTTGTGCTTCCCATCATGATAAGAATGGACAGAATCTCTAAACCTGTAAGCCAGCCCTAATTAAATGTTGTCCTTATAAGAGTTGCCTTGGCCATGGTGTCTTTTCACAGCAATGGAAAGCCTAACTGAAACAGAAGTTGGTACCAGGAGTGGCTCTAGAGGAGCAGAAGCATAAGGACAAATCTTTTAAATATCTGGAATTGGCTTAATAATACACCAGCACCTTCAACCACTGAAACCTCTCTAGATATTCTCCTTCCTCTGAGCTCAGAGAATATTGAAGGCCAATCGTGGGAACTATATTTCAAACTTAAAGAGACAAAGGCAACCAGATCTGAGTTCAAGGCCAGACAAGGACAGAGTAAATTCCAAATCTAGGAGTGGTAGTACACACCTTTAATCTGGGTCATACCTTCTGCTGGAGGTCTACATAAGGACAATGGAAAAAAGGAAGGCCCTCTCTTCTTCACCTGTTTGCACTTATTTGACAGCACATCTGTTAGAGCCTTCTTCTTTGGGATTCCAGTTTATATAGAAGACCAGCTGAAACACCTAGCCTTGTGGAATTAAGAAACTACTAGATTCTTGAACTTTCCATTCACAGCTGCCCACTGTTGGGTTAGTTGGATTGCAGACTGCTAGTCATTCCAACAAATTCCCTTAATATAGAGAGACATGCATTAAGTTCTGTGAGTCTAGAGAACCCTGACTAATACAATCAGTAAAGTCCTTGCTGCACAGCATGAGGACCTGAACTCAAGCCTTAGCTCCCACACAAAGCCAGTTACAACCCATACCTGTGAGCCCAGTACTGGGGAGACAGAGACAAGAGTACCAACGGGGCTTGCTGACTCCTCTGTCACAAGACAAAACTTCTGTTCTGAGGATATAAAAATCTAGTGACCCTACACACTGGAAAGGAAGAGCTTATGTACCAGTTTTTCAATACTAATTTTAACTCCTGGAAATCGCTGAGGATAAGACCAAAGAGAAAAATCTTTATTTCTCTCACTGTAAATACAGAAAAATGAGCGTCAGACAAAAAGTCACCTACTGTATTTTTTTCTGAAGTTTGAGCACAAATAAATGAAATAAATACATTAGTAACAAATCTCCCATAATGTATACACTTGTAACTGCACTTAGGGTAACAATGAATTTTCTCCTGAACTGATGACAACAATAAGCCCCAGAAAGCAAGCATAGCACATGATAAAGCAAACATACAAGTTAACATTAAACACTGGATGTGCAGCATAAATATAAATATAAATTACAGACTGGGGGAGGGGGGGAAACAGTGCCTCATTACCAGGTTGGCCTGGAACTCACTATGCAGCTGAGAATGGTCTTAAGCTCTTTGAATTCTTAATCCTCCTGTCTCCACCTCCACCACAGTATCTTTCAAAATATAAGCTGCTTGCCATTAGTGGGTCTTAACCTCAGATACCAATATTTTTAAACAAAATACAACAAAATGGGGGAAAATATCAAAGAACACTGAAACTATACCACATACGTGTAAATATTGTACAGTTTTAGCAACTCTGAATGGCTAAACAAAGTACATTGTCATGAGGTTCAAGCAGTGGCCTTCAACTCCCTTAACCCTTCTCATCAGCAGAAATCAATCTATGGCACAGTCCCAAGAATCAACCTCTGGACTAACCCATATAGCCAAACAATCTGAAACTCTCCACAGCATTTCTGAATAGTAACTACAATACAGATCCACTTCCACCCCATCACAAACCTCACTTTCCAACAGGACACCTGTAATCAGTCTCAGGCATCTCTGCTCCTACTACATCTCTGCTACTCTTCTATCAAAAGCTGGAATCAAGTGGGCTGTGTCAGTCTCTGGCTGACACAGCCTATGGGTTCCTGAGAGCACAGCAAGTAAACTCCTATTTGGGAATTCTTCACCAACTGAAAATCTCATCCTCTAATTCTTTGCAGCTCCAACCTCCATGAGCATCTAGCTCCCACACCATCCAGAACAACAAGGCACACTTACCTCCTCCCCACACAGAGTCTACTCTGTAACTCCAACTGCGTCCCTTGAACTCTTTCAAAGACTTAACTGCTCTTTCTTCCTCGTTCTTCCATGAGATTAAATGACTTTCCTCATTCCCAAAATGAGGTTTAAATTCCAGCACACCATTTTCTAAAGTGCATTAATTCATACTTAGAACTTCCTTCTGCTTCGCCACACTGGAAAGTGAATGACAACCTTTTTATCTAAGTGTCCCCAACTAGCCCGAGACCTGTGCACTCAGGCAGGGTGTCAACAAATGAAGTCACTGTAAGCACTGGATATCCAATAAATGTTCACTGAATAAAATTAGAATTTTGGGAGACTCACAATTACACCTACAAAAATATCCTTCCCTTTAGAAGAAGGATTAAAACAAGAACTTTGTTAGGAAGTTCTGTTTATTTTAAAACCCAAGATATTTTCAACTACCCTTTAACCCAGAATGCATTTACATACCTATTTAAAAATCGGTAAATATTTACCAAAATAGCTTTTAAAACGTAAGTTTAAAAAGTTGAAGAGCTATTGATGAAAACTCTTAAGAATTATGGGAAATACTCTGGAATAGGTCAAAAGACATAAAAAGTCTCTCACACTCAACAGAGCATTAAACCATATAGAAAAACATTCTTAATATGGAGGAGGGAAAGTAAGTTTTCCTTATGGGTGTGGACATTTGCAGGCCAACCCTGTGGTAGTGGAGAGCCCCACACCCAAACAGGCAGCCAAACAGGATTCAATGGACTACTTTTAAAAAGAAAAAATAGGACCAAAGGCCAGTTGGGAGGAAAGTAAGAGTGTGTGTGTGTGTGTGTATGTGTGTGTATGTCTCTGTGTGTGTGTGTGTGTGTGTGTGTATGTGTCTGTCTGTCTGTCCATAGGTAGGTAAAAGAATTAGAAGCTGGAAGTGAAGGAAATTGAGGAAACAAAGCACGAATATGAAATTCTCAAAGAATTAATGTTAAGTATATTTTTAGGTATTCATCAGGGCTTAGGAGTTAAAAGCATTTGCTATTCTTGCAGAAGACCCAAGTTTATTTCCCAGCAGCCATGTCAGATGGCTGATAGTTTCCCTTTAACTCCAGCTTCAAAGAATCCCATGGTTCTGTCCTCCTCAGATGCCTGCACTCACATGCAAGTACCTACACACACACACATCTTTAAAACTGTCAAAAGTAAATAAATAAGCGGCAAGGAGGGTAGGGTCTTTAAGAGGCTGAGTTCCTCCAATCACAAAGAGATCAAAAGTTCAATTCAGACATGAACTGTGACTGAAGGTCAAATTCTAGGTCAGAGAAAAGTAAAACTAAGAGTAAAACAAGATCAGTTCCAGAATGGGAATTAAAGTAGTCCTTGGAAACGGCTCTTCACTCAGTTAAGATAAATCATGTAGCATCCAGCTAGGAAGTAGTCTGTTCACATGAACACATTAGCTAGTCAGAACGTGACTACATCAAAATCTAGCTATCTGTAAGCTAATTGGCCTCCTTACATGTACAGATTTAGGTCAATTTTTAAAGTAATAAGTATCTAGTAGATGTGGCATCCTAAAAACGAAAGGGGAAGAGGACAGAGAAAGGTAACATGCTGATCAATGATACAAAGTTTCAGATAAACTGGGACAGTAGCATGCAGGACGACCTGCAGTGGGGAAATGAGCTTCCTGGAGATGGCTCACCATTTTGCATGGCTGTGCCTGGTGAAGCTCCTGGAGAAGCACAATCCAGGAGCTTGGGCCAGAGCTACTTCTTGCTGCTGCTGTGACTTCTCATGGAGTCCTGATTTTTCTGACATGGCATGACTAGGCAAACAAAATCCTTTCTGCCTATAGTCCATTAGGACTGACTCCTGGGTATTAGCCCACCTATTGGGCAAATTTCCTGCAGATCAGCATGAAGATGAACTTTCATAAAATAATATTATTTAGATGAATTAATGGTTTTACAGAATTCCTGATTTGATTCAAATTATTTTAGGAACTTAGAATAACTGATAGAAAGTTTAAGGAGACGGTTTTAGTTGTTTTGCCAGAAAGGTATAATAAAGTTAATTTCAAGAATGGAATGTGCCCCCTGCTCATAGAATAGTAAGTAAAGGCTACATTAAAAGGAACATTGAGCTTTCACGCACTACAAGCATGTAAACTGCATTAGGAAGAAAAATAGGCTTGGAACAAATTAATGATCAAGGAAACATTCATTCTAGGGCAGGTCCAAGGATGAGGCCACAGGTATGCACAATGATAAAGTAAGACCATGAACTAGGAGTATATAATTCTATTTTTTTTTAAAAAAAAATCTACTGCTTTGAACTTATAATGAGCTTAAAAAATAGATAAAACAACTGCTATGAACTTATAATCAACAATCCTGCTGTAACTCCCTCTTCTGCAACATCTTACTTGCTTTTGAATGAGGTAATCTTTCTTCTTACATAGAGAGCTTTGTCCTAGAAGATATAAAAAGGCAAAGAGAAAAAATAAACGCGTGGGTTGTTGGAGTTTCTCGCCATCCACCAACTGTGTGTATATATATATTTATGTATATACGTATGTATGTGTATGTGTGAAATTGTTGGAGCTTGCTTGTTGGAACACCCTTTGCTTCATCTAGTGTGTGTGTGCGTGATTTTTTTTTCTTTTCCTTTCTTGCCAGCCTCCTAAGAGTTAAAAGAGTTCAGAGTTTCTCACCAATCACAGAGAATAGCAGCCCCAGATAACTAAGTTTTGCTCACAGCTGTTTTGCTCCCTGTAACTTGCTTGCTTGTTACTGCTATCTGGTTATGTGAAAACACATGTTCCAACAAGTATTTTGGCAGCCACAAAGAGTCAGAACCATGCACTTTTCTTATTAACTTCTATTTCTATCAGGAACTAGAAAACTGAGGTAACTGGAAATCCCTGAAATGCTATTAATGAGACCACCCCATGTACACATGCACACAGCAATGATGCTTCAGGGGCCTGCCCTTGTCTTGGACTGTAACTATTTCAGAGTATCATCTCATGAGAAAAGCATCCTTTATGACAGCAAATTAGGTCTGTCTATAGAAGAAGATAAACAAAACAAGAAGATAAAGCAAAACAGTTCAAACAAAAGTACTACGAAGGCTAAGGTTTAGCCTACACTGACAACACAGGCCAGTTTCTCCTCAATAACTCTTGGTTTTTCTAGTACTTAGAAACATATAAGTACCATGAATAATAAATGTAAATGCAAAAATAAAAACTTAAAATATCTCAAAATGAAATTCTGAGAATACAAATATCTATTTCTTCAGATCCTCATATTTAAGGATTTACTTTCCAGTAAAGGTTTCTTTATTCTTCAACTAGGAAGAGAGGCTGTACAGTGATGAGAAACCTTCAGAAAAGCATCAGACTCCGTGTGATCATGCCATATGTGTCATTCTTATGGCAGACAGGCACAGTCTTCTTCCACAAAACAATGTATCCAAATGGTAGAAACTTTAAACAGGACACACAGTCCACTTCTGAGGATAACTACAAGCTGCAGTTCATTTGTAAGACCTTGACTTTTAATATTAAAAAAAAACCTAAGTATTATTATCAGCAAATTTTGTTCACTTGATACCCACGATGTTAAAGGCATAGGACAAAGTTTCTGAGTTCATTCTCTTTAAAGTATTTTAAAATCCTGTCTACTATCTCAATTATAAGTTAGAACTACCTAGTAAATGAATAATTAATCACTGGATGTTACAGATTGTATATGCTTGGCCCAGGAAGTGGCACTATTAGAAGGTATGGCCCTGTTGGAGTAGATGTGTCACTGTGAGTGTGAGCTTTAAGACCCTCATCCTATCTGCCTGGAAGCCAGTATTCTGCTAGCAGCCTTCATATGAAGGCTCAGCTATGCCTGCACTATGCCTGCCTGGATCCTGCCATGGTCTCGACTTGATGATAATGGACTGAACCTCTGAAACTGTAAGCCAGGCAAATTAAATGCTGTCCTTATAAGAATTACCTTGGTCACAGTGTCTGTTCACAGCAGTAAAAACCTAACTAAGACACTGGGTATCTGTAGTGAGAATTCTGGAATTTGGTTTCCTTTAAAACACAAAAATATTATTTTAAAAAGTATTTTGGGGGCTGGAGAGATGGCTCAGCGGTTAAGAGCGTCGACTGCCCTTTCGAAGGTTTTGAGTTCAAATCCCAGAAACCACATGATGGCTCACAACCATCCATAATGAGATCTGATGCCCTCTTCTGGTGTGTCTGAAGACAGCTACAGTGTACTTACATATAATAAATAAATAAATCTTTAAAAAAAAAAGTATTTTCATTTTAATCCCAGGTGTGCAGATGGGGCTGCTTTGGACTGTCCACAGCAGCCAACTCTGATTTCCTTCTGTTTCAGCAGAGGCATGGTTTTGCCAGCTGGAGGTAGTTTCTGCAATTGTGTGACATTTGGAATTCTGGATGGAATTTCAGATGGAATGTAAATGCCCTGACAGGCAGACTTAGTGATTGTTGGTCATTCAAGGGGGTTGGTTGCAGATTGTTAGTAGTTGTGCTCTAAGGAGAAACAGGAAGAAATTAGATCTCTCTCTCTCTCTCTCTCTCTCTCTCTCTCTCTCTCTCTCTCTCTCTCTCTCTCCCCCCCCACTATCCCTCTTTTCCTCCTATCTAGGAGGTAGATTAAGGGTGGGAAAAAGAAGAACCCACAAAATAGTAAAAGTTTAGTTACAAGTGACACCTCAATATGCGGCTTGAAACTTGATAAAAAAAATGAGAAATTTATTTCAAATGCCATAGAGAAAATGGCAGAGCACAAAGGAATGTTTTTTTTTTTTTTCCAAGATGCCAGCAAAAATATATGTGGCTGCTACCACTGGGATATGTCCTGCTTTGCTCCCAGAGGAGATTTTTCTAGTTTTTTCACCCTTTTTCTTCTTCATATATTCTGTTTCCAAATAAAAAATAAAAAATAAAATAAAAAGGATGGAAGAATGGCTAAGCAGTTGGAAAAAACTGCAGGTAGAAATAGAGGGGTTGAAACAAAAAAAAAAAAATGGCTAGAATGGAAAAACAAAAGGAGTCACTCTACTCTCTTTTCTGAAAGGAAAAGAGTTGGCAGTGCAACTGGAAAGGTTTACGGTAGAGATGGAAGCTCTTGGGAGGCAAGAAGCACCAAAAAGGAAGAGAACAAAAAGGTTCAGTCCTAGTGACTGAGCAAGAGATCAGGAGTTTCCCTCAGGAGGAAAGAAGTCATGAAGCTGTGCTGGAGGGCATTTGGGTCAGAGAAAAGCTGAAAAAACAGAAAGGCAATTTGACAAAAATAGTTTGCTTCGAAAGAGAATTAATCTTGAACTAACCTCACTACTGGACTTGAAAGAGGGGCAACCCTGGGTTATGAGAACACTATCAGCTTTCCCAGTAGTCATACAGTATATGCTAATAGTATGGACGGTTATGATGAGATAGAATGGTATCCTGAAAAAATGAGAGATCTAGGGCATTTTAAAGAGACTATTATTTCATATGAACTGCACTCACCTTATGTGAAACATATTCTAAGTAACTGGGCTACCCAAAATAAAATTAGTCCCAAAGACTACAAGGGATTGGCTAACAACTGTACTACAGGCCAGTTAAATGGTTAACATGGTGGAGGGAAGAAGCCAAGAATGTTGAACAGTAAAATAGAGCAAGTGGAACAGATATAGTAAAATATGAATTGCTGGGTGAAGGGCAGTATTCTGGTATACAAGAATTGATTCAGTTTAATGATGTTATAGAATAATGTCATTTAGCAGCTTTAAGAGCCTGGCACAAAGCTGAGGAGCCCAAGAGTTTCCCACAGGAGGAAAGAGGGAAAGAATTTGTACTAGAACCGTGTTCAGGTCAGAGAAAGTTGAAAGTCCACCTCTTTTACAAAGAGGATTTTATAAGAGGTTCTGGAGAAGCCTTCACTGCATTTTCACAAAGATTGGTCTCAGCTGTAAACAAAGCCCTATCCAGACCCTGATGCAAGGCAGGTGTTGACAGTGTGAACACAAGCAGCCCCTATGGACAAATTGATAAGGAGTTTGTATGATATCATCAAAATGCCTGGCACTTCAATTGTGGAAAACATGGTCATTTGCAAAGAGACTGTGACCAAGCCACCAAAAGTGTCAGATCTTGAAATGCCCAGTACTTTAACTGTAGGAAATAGGGTCATTTGCAAAAAATATTGTAAATAAGACAGCTCTAAGGGCAATGATTTTTTTCTAAATGTAAACCAGAAAGAATGACTAGTTTTCCAAGGGTATGTATGCAAAGGCCATCACTGGACTCAGAAGTACAGATCCAAAAGATAGCCAAGGCAGCTTCTTGCCACTGGGAAACAAAAATGGGGGGCCTAGCTCAAGGCTCCTCAATGAAAATTACAAGCCATTTTAGTCAAGGAGCAACTTGAACTAAAAACCTCAACACTCAGCAAGAGAATCACCAAAGTTATAGAAAAAACAAAAAACAGTGGAATTAAATCACCCTATATACTATAGGGATGTATTAACATCAAAATAGAAGCCACTGAAAGTTTTGCATTGGGACATGCATTTACTTATAGTCCCACAGGAAATGAAAAGCTGTGGATACCATCAAAACTGATAAAGACTAGAATTGAGCAGGAGAAGGCTCCTGAAAACCTTGACCCAAAAAGCACTTATTTCACTGAAAATGTCTGTTTAAGACCAGACCTCCCAGAGCTCCTGGGGACTGGACCACCAACCAATGAGTACACATAGTGGGACCACATATGTGGCAGAAATGGCCTTGTTGGAAATAAGTGGGAGGAGAGGCCCTTAGGCCTGAGGGTGTTCAATGCCCCAGTGCAGGGGAATGCCGGGGTGGAAGGATGGGAGTGGGTGGGTGGGGTAGCACCCTCATAGAAGCAGGGGAGGGGAGATGGGACAAGTGGTTTCTGAAGGGGGGATCTGGAAAGGGGAAAACATTTAAAATGTAAATAAAGAAAATATCCAAGAAAAATTAAAAAAAAGAAAATGTTTATAATTTCCTTCTAGACTCAGCACAAGTAATGGCTAAACCAGAAGGAGGAAAATATAGTGAGAATTGTGGAGTTTTGGTTTCTTTAAAAACACAGAAATAGTATAAGAAAATATTTTTGGTTTAATCCCAGGTGTGAAGATATGGGGCTGCTTTGGACTGTCCAAAGCAGCCGACTATGATTTGCCTCATGCTCTAGCAGAGGCATGGTTTTGCCAGCTGCAGATAGTTTCTGCAATTGTGTGATATCTGGAATTCTGGAAACTTTTCAGAGGGTATGTAAATGCCCTGAGAGGCAGGGTTGGTGGTTGGTGGTCATTCAAGGGGTTTGGCTGCTATTTGTTATTAGTTGTGCTCAAAGAAGAAACAAGAAGAAATAAATTAGATTAAGAGATCCCCATATCTCTCCTATCTATCCTTTCTTTCCTATCTAGTGATAGAGGGTGAAATGGGGGTGGGGGGGAATAAAGGGTGGGAAAAAGAAGAACCCACAGAGTAGTAAAAGATTACATGTATCAGTTCAGAAAACACTTAGTAAAAGTGTGAGAAAGAAGTACCAATCAAAGCCAATGTGATGGTGCACACTTTTAAACCCAGCACTTGGCGGAGGCAGGCAGATCTCTATACATTCCAGGCCAGAATGGTTTACACAGTAATTTCCATGCCAGCAAAAGCTACACAGCAAACCCTTGTTCTAATAAGGGAGGGAGGGAGGGAGGAAGGGAGGAAGGGAGGAAGGGAGGGTCTCCTATTCCAATAAGAGGGAACACTGTTAACAGCAGGCAGATACTCTTCAGAAATAGCAATCAGTCAAGGCATCCATCCCAAGAAACTCTTCAGTCCTAGGCAAACCCTGGACACTTCTCTACTTTGAAACTGGAGGTCAGGTTGCCAGCAAGCCAGGGAGGTGGTGTCTTTAGCTTAAGAACTCCAACATTTTTTTGAACACTCAATCTCTATGCAATGAAATTAGCTAATTTCTGCCAGGTTGGTATTTTTAAACCCCCCACTGACAGTGTCAGTAGCATTCAACCATCTCCTTCTGACCTAGCTAAAATTACCTTAGACGTATGAGACTTTGATGACCAGACACCACATTCTCCTGACTCTACAACTCTCCCCTGTCTTCTTTTGCTTAATCTCTTTTGAGCGTTCATCCTCCTCTACCTGATCAGAAGCACTGGTGTCTCACAGCTCAGTCCTCTAGTGTCTGTTCCGTATTCCCCACTATCTTTTCTATAATCTCTCCATGTGATTCACCCAGCTCCCATAATTGATACCATTTATATACAGGGAACTCCTCTCTCTCCAGATGCAGTGACCTCCACTCTGGCCTATACTTATATACCAACTTCCCACTCAGTATCTCACCTGAACTCTAAAACGGACATCAGACTTCACACTTAACCTTCTTCCCCCAGTACTCCTCACCACCTCCTATAGTTCACACTGCAGAAAAATGCAACCTCAAGCCACTATACTTACAGAAGCTAAACTAGGAACTCACTTTAGATTCGTTTCCCTTATTTGACACCACCAAACCATCAGCAAATCTTATCAGTTTTATTTCTCACAAATATTCAGAACCTATTCTCTTCTCTCAAAACCTCATGTAACTGCCCTAATCTAAATCTCTTACCTAATAACAACAATGGTATCAAAAATCAGCTCTCTCATTGCTACTCTTGATTCTACCTTTTCACAATTTCTTCCCCTACACAATCAACATGTGATTTACAATCATAACAGAGAATGTCCACTTCCTGTCCCTAGTCCACAAAGCAATGCCAGCTTCAAGCACTGAGTGAAAGAATGAACAGCAACATCTCCTTTGCCCATAACTTCGTTTCACAGACAGAATAAAATCCAACCCAGCATGGTGATGCATGCCTTTGATGTCTAGGGGCGCAGAGGCCAAGCGGATCTCTGTTTGAGGCCAGCCTGGCCTACAGGGCAAGTAGGCCAGCCAAGGATACATAATAACACCTTGTGTCTCAAACAACACAAAACCAAAACAAAATGAATCCCTCCTTAAAGAGCCTTGCATTACTATCAGGGCCTCCTCACCTCACATCTCTGCTCATCATGCTCAGGACTGCTTGGGTTCTGAGATTCCTGAAACTCTCTAAGCCCCACCTCTCTTCACGTGAAGCAGGGCAGCACCTTCTCTGACCAGGCTGCTAAGCATTATTCTGCCCATACTCTCTGGCTTCCTTTTCTTCCCAGTACACACCACCAGCTGAACTAGCTTCTTATGTATTCGTTACTGCCCATCTTCTCCCCAGGAGAAAATAAGTTCCACTACAGCGAGGACCTTCACTTTCTGGTTCAGTCGTATAACATCATGGTGGTGTATAAAACCTGACATATGGTTAATACTTAATAACAAAAACACACATCTATGTGGAAAGCACCATACTAGACAGCAATTCTACTTCAAATAAAAATAGGTAAAATAAAATATAAGTATAAAAAGAAATTTGATGTTGCTATGGTGGTCCTTCCTATTCTGTGTTGTGTTTGTAGGAGGTTTTTGAGTGTGGATTTTTGGCTTGGTCTGGTTTTAGGTTTCTTGAGACAGGATCTCAAAATGTAGTCACCATGTAAACCTAGCTGGCTTTTAATGGGCTACAATCCTACTGCCTCTACTACTCCATTGAGATTAAAGACAGGTGGAACTATGGCCAGTACTTAAGAATGGTCTTAATTAGTGACCTTCCACAATAAACTGTTCTCCTCTGAATAATTTTAAAGATTAAAGCAGAAAACATAAAAATCCTTAAATCAGTAATAATAGTTAATATGTTGGGGTTTAAATGTTACATGGGTGATTACACTCTTCTTATTTAATGCATAATTCGTAGGAACTAATTAAGCTATAATTCAGTAAAATAGTATCTAAAGATACTGCACATCTTAATTATCTTCTCAGTGCACATATTTCTTCTAGACAGAAAAACTGTAACTAA
This sequence comes from Mus caroli, assembly GCF_978045245.1. Lineage (NCBI taxonomy): Eukaryota > Metazoa > Chordata > Mammalia > Rodentia > Muridae > Mus > Mus caroli. Next base: position 51,639,517 of record NW_028227264.1, read on the forward strand.
AACCTTTCTGTTCACAACATCCATAAAAATTTATAATAGGTGTCATCAGCTCAACTCACCATTTATTTCCTGACCTCAGAGTAATAAACCAGCTTCATTCAATCCAAGCAGTGATTAAATTCCAATTACTAATCAAGTTCATGTCACAGAAGCTGTAATGCACCCCTCATGCCCAATGACTGCTATGAAAGAACATGTCCACTTGAGTTTAGCTGGCAGGGTTGTTACCACTCATTGTTACCAGAGTGCTCTGAGGTGCATCTAACTCCAAACCATAGCAGAAAACATCACTTGTTGTAATCTATGACCACTATCATTATGACATCACGAAGCAGCTTATAAGTGATGTATCCACTCTGAAGATGCAAATCCAAAGCTTAAAGCAATGAGCAAGCAACACTGTGCTTGTAACTTGCTAACTGTAACATTTTTAGCATGTTTTAAAAGTATAATATTCTACTCCAAAATATTTTAAGGATTGGATATATTTAATTTTGAAATATGTCTTGCAAAACTAGGAATGGTGACTCATACCTGTAATCTCAGCACTTGGAAACCTGAAACAGGAGGATTACTGTTAGTCTGAGACCAACCGGGGCTACATATTTAGACCCTGTCTCAAACAAAGTAAAACTGTGTGTGTATGTGTGTGTTCTATTTTAAGGAACATATTTATTGTAAGCAGAAGTACTCAAAATATCGCTGTCTAATTCTAGATTTCAAAAGCCTAAGGAAAATATATCCATCTTTCAATTAACTTTGATACTAGTTTACGTTCTGAAAAAGAGTGATTACAAATACATACATTCAAGTCAAAATTATTTAAAAATCATTTTTACAAGTTATTCTCTAGATAACTTGTAAAGTCAAAAAACACCACTTATCCAATTTTAAAGTAGCCATCTAGCTATATTTTAAGTATACGGGAAAGACTTTATGTGACCTTGCATGGAAATGTAAGAAAATATTCATTTTGGTTTTTCTTTCTTTTATTCAGTACAAGGTTAGCCATAAACCTGAAATACTGGATAAAGACAAAACACAACTAAATGCTAAAATGAAAGAAAGAATGAGTGAAAGAAGGAAAGGAAGGAAGGAGGGAAGGAGGGAAGAAGGGGAGGGAGGAAGGACTGCTTAGTAGTTTCTAAAGTATACATACTGTTCCCATTTGTTACATCCTTAAATGTCACCACAGCAGCAGCAACTTTCTTTCCACTGCAGAAAGCTGACACTCTCTTACCTTTGCTTTTCCCCTTAGTCAATCACCTATTTGCATAAACCAGTTTCAGAACACCCAGAATTAACTTTGTGCATACAAAGACGGGCTTTTTAATATCAGAAAATCATTTACTGTCTCAGAACCAAACAGATTGCTAATACACTCCATCAGGAGGCTGGGTTGGCAGATGTCACAAGTCTGTGATTTCCCCCCCAGCACTTTAAGAGTTTTTGGCAGGATCAGTAGCTCAAGGCCAGTCTTGGCTACATTGCAATTTTGTGTTAAAGGCCAGTCTATGCTAAGGTACTCAGAAGAGGGAGTGGGAAAGAAGACTGGTTTTTTGTTTGTTTGTTTGTTTGTTGTTATCATCATATAGATCCTAAAATTGCTTGAATTAGCCAAAGGGTATATCTGTCATACAGTAAGTATTCCCAGGACACATTTTCTTCACATTTGTAAGAAAAAGATGCTTTCCACATGAACCAGCCCTAACGTTATCCTGACTTTCACTCAGATCATTTGCTAGATACACTACACTTGTTTATCTAAATATCTTATAAAACTTCATTTTAAATAATTTCAGTATTTATATCAGCTCAAGGAGAAAATAATTACATCACCATTGCTATACAAATAATCCACACTCAGTGTATAGATGAAATTTTCCACTATTTCATTGGAAAGAAGTATTGTGATTTATGACTTACTGCTGTCAGCTGAGAACACATAGTTTTATAAAGATTTATCTTGTCTGAATCCCTTAAATCTAAACATTATTTTCTTCCTCTATATTCTAGGAAGAGTCAATGTCTAGAAACTGCAGTGTAACATCGAAGCCTTTTAATTATTTAACTGCTAACTCTGAAATGTTCTCTTAGAAAACAATGGAAACCTGGATACAATGCTTCTGGGATGTACTTCCAACAAGGGCCATTACCAAGAGTAAGATTTTAGAGGTTAGGTTACAAAGACATCACAGATGGGTTTTGACATATATGGATAGCTGGAAATCACTCTCTTTGGCCCCCAGGGATAATGAGTACCTTCTCCATCACTAAAGCCACTTCCAGGCCAGGACCCACAACAACTGGGTAAGCATCAGAAACCTCTAAATGTCTGTCTACTCTTGAAGGCAACCAGTAAATATTTTAGAAAATGATTCCCTGCATATATTTTTACTAAATTCACAGCTATTCTAATCTCTATTCTAAAACTATTATGGGAGGGTATAAAAGAATAAAGTGTAAGAGACATACATACATACATACATACATATATACATTATATACACACACACACATAGAGACAGACATACAGACATTACAGTTCTAAACCAATGGTTTTCAACCTCTGGGTCGCGCGACCCCTTGGCGTCAAATGACCTCATGAGAGTCACATTTCAACTACGTCCATTACAATTCATAACAATAGCAAACATTACAGTTATGAAGTGGCAATGAAAATAATTTTATGGCTTGGGGACATCACAACATGAGGAACATTTAAAGTTCGCAATATTAGGAAGGTTGAGGACTACTGATAGTTTAGAATTTAAACTGTCACAGAATTTCATTGTTCAAAATTTCAGTAGCAATGTGCCTGCATGGTATCTTCAAAAAGACAGAGAATACCACAAAAGGACTCCTACAAAATGCTTCTTTTCGAACAGTTTTGCAAAAGGTACACAACTGACTCTAAGTTATACAAGTCAAGTTCTAACACTTTGTAGAACAGGGTTACCACCCATGAGTCCCCAAAATACCTAAATGTTTAGGAGAAATTCTGCATAGGAATAAGTAGCCCTTTTCTCTTAGTGGGGGGGAGAAGAAAAAAATCTATGTATCTTTCAGCTTTTCAAAGGGGTTCATGATTCAGTTCAGATTAAAGTGCCCTTTAGACTGTCATCATTAGATAACTTGTCATGGTCAAGCCAACTCTTCTTTTTCTATTCCACGTTAGGGGAAGATTTATTATAATTCAGTGGCTCCTACACAACTTCTGGGTGATGCAGGCATGAAATGGTTGCCTGATTCTAACAGTCCCTACAACCAACACCGCAAAGCTGCAACCCCCCAGTTTCCCTGAGCCCCGTTTCGAAGGTGGCTGGGCTCTGATGGGACCCAGGAGAGCCCTGGCAGCCATGCGACCTGCTTTCTAAGAGCTGCCGCCCCCTCGGGGGTCTCAAACGGCGACCAAGTCCTCAGCAGCTTCTCTGGAGCAGCGGCTGCGGGCGACACCGCAGCGACCTTCCCGCCCGCGTCCCGCGTGGGGCAGCCACGCACACCACACGAGGGACAACAAAGCCCGGCCGAGCGGCCCAGAAGAGCCGAGTTGTCACCCCGCGGGGGTCGCAGGCCTTAGGGCGCGGACTCCGGAGAAGCCCTGGCGGCCGCCACCCCACCCGCCCGCAGTCCTCCTTACCCGCAGGGAAGCTGCGGGCCCCGCTGGGGCTGTCCCGGCCGCCAGCCTCCGGGGCCAGGAAACGGCCCCACATAGCGGGCGAGCGGGCGAGCCTGGAGCTCGGGGCCCGCGGTCGCTTCGGCTTCTGGGCGGAAACTTGAGCAGAGCCTGGGCCGCGGCAGCGCGGACCGGACCCGGGCGGGGGGCTTAACGGCTGTTCAGCGACGGCCCCGGAGCGCGGCGGCTGCCATGGCCCAGCCGGCTGCGCTGAGGCCCGGGCCGGGGAAGCTAGTAGCTCCCCGGTGTCGGCGGCGCGATCCCAGGCTCCGGGGCTCAAAGCGAATCTGCAGCTGCGGCTTCCCTCAGCCCCCTCCGCCCGGCAGAACCTTAGGCAGCGGGCCGGGCCAGGAGAGGCGGGGCCTGGATGGGGCTGGAGGCGGGGCCCGGAGGATTGAGGGCGGGGCCTCAAGGCGGGGCCTGAACCAAAGACTTATTGCTCACAGCTTGCAGGTGATCATCCTGAAGCCGCTCCGGTGCCTCCCTACTTCTCCATCCTGTTACCTTCAAGCTGAGAGAGGGTCCATAATTTAATCCCAACCCCTGTCTTCCTATACGTGCTTTCTAGGGGCACGGTTATAAAAGGTGCGAGTTGTCCCTGCAACCGCATCAAGGGGCTGTGGGGCTAGCCATCTGACACAGAATGGAGATCAGAATTAAAATTGTTGTCATGCATTCCACAAGCACTGGTTATAGATCACAGTGGGAATAGAAAAGAGGACATCCCTGCCTCCCACATCTTGGAGCCCTGCTCCACTTTAGTTCCCACCCTTCCTAGGAACAGACATCCTGAGAAAAGACAAAGGAATACAGCATCCTCTTGCAATTACTCTTGTTGGCAATATAATCATTTGAATATTTAGATACAAACTAAACACTGTCAACCACTGTAGAAGGAGGCAGTCTCAGCATGTCAATCAGAAGTAACCCAGACGGCAAGTCCCTTAGGCTTTGAGTCCACTGATGTTTTTCCTGTTGTGGAAACTGCTAACAAAAGCTTAATATTCATGTATCCTCAAGTAAAATACTACTTAAAGCATGTGAGGCTTACATTTAGAAATGCGTGCTATAACTCACCACATTTGCTGAAATGTACCAAACCGTGGTTATACATCTAGTCTCCTTCCTGTAGATCTGCAGATATTTCTCCAACTCTTCAGATGTTGGTCAAGCGTCAAATGATTCTGATGCTAGAAGGTGACAAATATGAAAATATAACGAGATGGTTCTATTTCTGATCTAAATATCTTATTTAATGACACTTGAAAAGGATGGGTAAAAAATAATTTACAGTTCCACAAAGAAAAATATCGAAAGTTAAAAATACTATATCTACAAATACATCTTTTCATAATTTGTAGTTTAACAAAAAGCCCAAATTGGCTGGGAACTTGATGTGTAACCCAGGCTGCCCTCAAACTCGTGGTTCTGCTTTTGCCTCCTCTGTGCTTTCTAGAAAGAAAGAAAAAAAAAAAAAGAACAGGAAAGGAAAAAGAAAGAAAGTAAGTAAGAAGGAAAGAAAGGTTCCAGGGAAAACAAAGGAAAGAAGGAAGAAAAAGAAGGCATGGGTAGATATTTAAAAATATAATTAATACCCAACAAATTTCTTGTTTAAAAATGTTAAAGAGATTATTGAGTACATCTGGTAGGAGTTAGGGGAAAGAGTGGGGATGAATACAATCAAAAACCATTGCGTGAAATGTTTAAAGAAAAATTATTTTATAAAGACAGTGGTGCTGGACAGGTGACTCAGCAATTAAGAACCAGGATTAAATTCCTAACACCCACACAGGGCAGCTCACAATCTCTTATAATTCCAGTTCTGATGCCCTCTTCTTGCCTCTGCACCATGGGGCACCTGTTCATACAGCCCAACACATACACGTACACATAAACTAATAAGAGATCTTTTAGATGAAAGATAAATGGTGCATTCATAAGGTTGGTTCGAATCTTGGGTTGAGCACTCTGATTTCCTTTACTTTTTTTTTTTTTGCTTGAGGCACATTGGATTTTCTTACTTCTTTTTCCTTATTCAAACTTACCAGTTTGGACAAGCAGCAAGAAAACTGAAAAAGGCTATAACAATGGGTAAAGGTGATTTTTTAATACTATAATAAAAATCTCATAATGTAAATGTCAAGACCTATTCAATTTACAAAACTATAAAAATTATGAAAAAAAAAAAAAGCTGGGCGTGGTGGCGTACGCCTTTAATCCCAGCACTCGGGAGGCAGAGGCAGGCGGATTTCTGAGTTGGAGGCCAGCCTGGTCTACAGAGTGAGTTCAGGACAGCCAGGGCTATACAGAGAAACCCTGTCTCAAAAAACCAAAAATAAATAAATAAATAAATAAAAATTATGAAACGAGGAATAATACATAGGAAAAACTGTCAACAAAAAATAATTGCAACAGTTCCTCAAAAATGATTACCAAAATATTGAAAAAGATGTATGGATGAAGTCTAAAATCTTTATAACTAGAAATTTCTGGTGTGTCAAGGTCATATCAGTGACATAATTTGTAAGCTTTCCCACAAGAGAAATCACAAGTTATCGAATTTTGTTTACATTGTTATGACTCAAATGATCATTCAACAATGAAAACTAAGAACAGTTTTCTAAGCTGGATTTGGAAATCTTATTTGGTTCCTAACACATAGAACTCATTCATCCTATAGTAACCAGAAGAGAAGTGGCCTGCTTATTACAACATGAAGAGTGTGTGCTTTAATTTCCTTGCTTATGATTTGGGATTGTAACAGAGACCACTATCTTGAAGATTTGCTGTAGGAATTTCATTGCTTAATATTTTTGAAATGTTTGTAATACAAACACCCACTATAGATATAAAACTGTTACTTCTCACTAAGGAAAAAAATCAGTTGCTGTAGGACAGATAGGTTGCAGATGTTTTATGTACACACATGTTTAAACGGAGTAAAGTACTATTTGGATTCTTCTCCTGGCCATTTGTGGTTACTAATTAGCTCAGGAATTATGTTGAAATACTATTGAGAAATAATTACCCAACTCTCCAGGGCCAGGTTAATAGTAGCATTCATCTGAGCTGTGATTCCCTGAGCTTCCTGCTACCTGGATATTCCTACCTGTGCTACCAAAATAGAGGAAGGGAAGTTGGGAGAGATGGCTGGAGAGTATGCACTGGGCAAAGCCAGAAGGTTTCTCATTCCAGGAAGTACAGAAAATGAACTCTACCTCCTGAGCTTTTGCCTCAAGTCAGATCGTGGTGCCCACTGGAAAGCAGAAAAACACTGACTGGCACAGCTCTCAGGCTCCTGAAGGGGACGGGAGGACAGGACTCAGTCAACAGACAGTCTTCAAAGGACATCAGTGTTTACCAGAACTGTTTGTCCTGACATCTTTGTCCCAGGAACTTGTAGTCACCAACTCATGTTACAGAGCTTATGAAAAGCAGAAAGATCACTTACGGTAAAAGGGGACAGCAGCTCTGATGGTGTTGAAGGAGTTGAACATTTCCCTTCCTGTTTTCCTTTTCAAATACTGGAGGATACTTTTCAGAATGGACAAAACTGTGGGGTTCAAGGAGATAAATCCTGCCTTCACTTTACTCACACACACACACACACACACACACACACACACACACTACATACATACTACACATACACCATACACATACCATGTGCACACACACACACACACACACACACACATATATATATACAATATATACATGCCACACACACAAACTACACATATACATACTACACATACATACACTATACACATATACACACACAGTATACACACACCACACATACACACACTATACACACACTGCACACACATACACCCACTATATACACATACCACACACACTACACACATAGACACACTATACACACGCTGCACACTAAACACATACTACACACACCACACACACTATACACAAACCACAGACTATACATACACACATAATACACATACATACACTATACACAAATATATATACATACTGCACACACACATACTACACACATCCACAGTATATACACATTGCACATATACATACTACACATACTACATACACATACTATACAACTATACACATACATTGCACAGACTACATACATAGTACACACACTATACACAAACTCATATGCACACATTGAACATACTACATATATACACACACATGATTACACATACACGCACATTTCACACAAACTACCCACACTACACACACAAACCCACACACTGCATACACACTATACATATACACATTCTACACACACACACATACACACACACACACACTCATGAGCACACACCATCTGAGCTGACCCGCACTAGTTGACAAGGGAATTGTTTTAACAATTCAAAATGTCCAAAAACTTAAAGAATTGGGTCAAAATGTTCTGAGTGATAAATGGGGTTATCTCCTGAGTATAGTTAATAGCAGTTACTGAAGGAAAAACAATCTTTAATTATAAACTTCAATGATTTGAGACAGCTCAATAATGTCTACATTAGTGTACACGCAGCTACATATTTTATATGATCTTCAAAATAATCTGTCCTGAAGAGCTAGTATAAACTCCATTTTACAGATGGAGGCTGGGGATGAGTGGGACAACCAGAGATGCAAGGTATGACCAAGCATACTAAAAAGCTAGCTTTCAAATCTGATCCACATGACTCTAAGGATCAATCTTTTCTGGTCGTGCTCCTTAATATGTAAAGAAACATTAGAAGATTATTCTTCAGATGACATGTGAGAAGGAAGGACCCTGAGTGTTATGTACAGTTGTGCTAAGATCCTCACGCCTGTTGGCTGAAGAATGAAGTAAGGAGTTGCTGAGCTTCACTCATCTGGAAAGAGTGATGAGCTCAAGAGAGGACTGAAAAGCAGAGGAGGTGGAATCAGGGTCTTACAATCCAAGAACAGACACAGCTAGAGTAAAAGAGCACACACTGCAGAGATGTGAACGAGGGCAAAGGAGACCAGAGTTTCAAGATTTCTGAGGCGGGACAGTGGAAGAATTAATCCCAGAGACAATATTGAAGCCGTGTCTCTCTGATTTCCTTCAAGAAAGACCCTGATGTCCCAGTGTAGAGAATGCAGTTGGTTGAATCTGTAGCTCCTGCCACCCACAAGGTTGCCCTCAGCTTCTAAGTGGAGGCTGTGAAATCCTGTGGTATTTCCAGAATGACCAACCAATGAACATAATGAAAGACCCCACTCTTTCCAATGCATAGTCCCCCCAGCCAGTTTTTGTCTCTGCCTCTATTGGGAGTACAGAACCTTTTTCAAACCTTTTATGTAGTCTAAGCCTTTGTTTTTCAGTCCTGCTTCCTGGCCCTGCTATCTTCCACAGGCTACCATCTACAACCCTTCTCACTGCCTTTAGCATCTGCTTCCTGGATAATCCAGGAATGTATACAGTCCAGGAAGAAGATAAGGATAGAAAGGAATTGGATTTGGTTCATTTGTTTGAAATAGGTAAATAGTGTTTCTAAAGGATGTGAGGATGTGAAAAAATATGTTTCTAGGAGATTACAGTATACCAAACCACAATATAGATTTTGGTTTAATGTGAACTTGCTCTCATAGGTTTATGTATTTGAACACAAGGTCTCTGGCTGGTGGTGCTGGTTTGGAAGTGAGTGATCAGTTAGAAGAACCTTAATGAAGGAAATGGGTCACTGAGGGTGGGCCTTAAGGATCATAGCACTGCATCACTTCCTCCTCAAGTCCTGCTTCCTATAGGTGGATCTGCTATGACTGTCTCCTTCGGCAGTACCTTCCCCACCTAGCTAGATTACATCCTCAGAAGAGCTGTAAACCAGATAAACCTTTCCTCCCTGTGGCCGTTAGCATTATTACCTTGACAGGATCTGGAATTATAAAGATGAGAGATAGGCCTGGAGTACGCCTCCAGGGGATTATCTCAATTGCATTAAATAATGAAAGGCCCCACCCAGCGTGGATGGCACACATTCCATAGGCTTGGAATCCTGGCGTGTACTGTATGAACAGAGAAAAGCAAAGCCAGCACTAACATGCACACACTCATGGCTCTCTTCTTTCGACTGCTCCATGTTTCAAGTTCCTACTGCCTTGACTTCCCCACTGTGAGAGACTTTGAACCTGGAAGTGTGAGCCAGAAGAAATCCTTTATCCCTTAACACTGCTTTTGCTGGCAGCGTGGTGGCTTCTTTCTGGGTACTTTGTCACAGCAACCATAGCAGTATCTGGTACCCTCTGGAGAGTTACAAGAAAAGCAGCTCACAGCCGGGCGTGGTGGTGCACGCCTTTAATCCCAGCACTCGGGAGGCAGAGGCAGGCAGATTTCTGAGTTCAAGGACAGCCTGGTCTACAGAGTGAGTTCCAGAACAGCCAGGGCTACACAGAGAAACCCTGTCTCGGAACCCTCCCCCTCCCCACTCCCCCCGCCAAAAAAAAAAGAAAGAAAGGAAGGAAGGAAGGAAGGAAGGAAGGAAGGAAGGAAGGAAGGAAGGAAGGAAGGAAGGAAGGAAGGGAAGAAGGAAGGAAGGAAGGAAGGAAGGAAGGAAGGAAGGAAGGAAGGAAGGAAGAAAGAAAGAAAGAAAGAAAGAAAGAAAGAAAGAAAGAAAGAAAGAAAGAAAGAAAGAAAGAAAGAAAGGCAGCTCACAGCAACTACAGCAGAGCCAGAGACACCAGGAGCAGAAAAGAGTTCCTGAAATTTCCAACAGAAGCAGGCAGGCTCAGGAGAGATGACAGACTATTGTCCATGAACTCCTGGGAAGAAGGTTCTGCCTACTCCTGACTGAGCAGGGCCTGGCAGCTCAGTCACAGTTTTTTTTTAAAGTTATTACTATTTAAAGTATTTTCAGGAGCATGTCACATAAACCTGTAAATGTATGGAATTCATTGATGCCAATGGGATTTTGATTAGTTAATTAAGAAAAATTCATTAGTTCTGACTTTGCTACTCAAATAACAAAACTATAAAGATAGTTTTCATGATAGAAATGTACTTCCAAATAGCAGGAGATGATTTAATTTATTTTGTTAACTTTAGAAGCCAGGCAATGCTAGCAGGCCTTAGAAATCCCTATACACAGGATCTTGAGACAGGAGGATTGCCAGGAGTTTGAGACAAGCCTGGGCTTCATTCTGTACAGTGGAGGAGTGGGTGGGATCTCTGGAATTTTAAAGAGAGCTAATATCATTGGAACAAGCCCTTGAGGAACCTGAGCTAATTTAAATGGTAGATCCTTTTCCTGGGCATTCAGAGGAGGCCTAGAATTTTAACAAGTATAATAAGAGACTGAGAAAAGCAAAGCTAAGTCTAGATATAATTATGTGTATATGAAGGTATATGAGGAAATTAATTTCTTATCTTTTTTCCTAATTATATATTTTAAAACAAATAAAAACAGAATGATCATATAGGAGATACTCACAATTATTCATCTCATTGTAGAGACACTAAATGGAGTTTTAAAAAAGTTAAAACTAGAGACAAACATGAAAGACTCACCACTGGTTTTAGCTATGTAACTTGTTTAACAAAGGATGTTTCTAGAAGATGGTTCACTTTATGTCTGTTATAGTGTGAGTAATTCTCTTAATTACTTATTTTTGATCAACAAGGTACTCATTGGGGGAGAAATTTAACCTGACACAAATTCAATCTGTGAAGTCTGATGTCTATGTTCAAAAATAAGCAAACTTTTAAAAGATCATTTTAAAAGCAAGCATGGTGGAACATGCCTGTAACTACAACGTAATTACGACATAGTAACGATCCTACGTCTATGGTTGGGGCTTTCAGGGTTTTGAAACAAAGTTCTGCTATATAGTGCAAGATGACCTTAAGCTCAGATCCTTTTACCTCACCCTCCAGAGTGCTGGGGTTAAAGGTACAGGCCATAATGGGCAGCTTAGAGGGCTTTTGGTTTGGTTTTTTTTCTTTTGTTTTTTTAGAACTAATCTATGGATAATTATCATAAACTGAGAGTGGGCTTTTTTATTTATGATGTACCTTGACTCATCAATTCTAAAACTGCATAAGTGGGAATGAGAGTAGCCCCTGAATCCAGTCCTCATCATAATGCTTACAGAGACCAACAGAAATGAATTCGCAAAGAACAAAGCGCCAAAACCTAGTTCACACTTATGCTGGGGATGATAAAACGAAAATCACAAATCTTTATATAAGATGAATACTCATTCATCAAATAGTTCCCTAGTTCAGAAATTCTTAAAAGCTTTGCATCGATCTATCTCTGTATGGATAATTAGGCAAGGTTTTCAAATAATACTTGTCCAGTACACATCTGCCCCAAGAAAGGCTGAACACGGTTAATTTTGTTGTAAAGATACTTGAAAAATATTGTCTGCAACTGAGACCAAAAGCCATGCTGATTATTAGTATTTAAGTCCCCGATGTTACAAAAGTGTACAATTTAGTAAGATCCCACCAGCAAGCAAGTATAGATGCCCCGTGGGCTGTGGAGACCACAGAACCTGGAGTGTTTGATCACATAGAGGAGGAAGGATTGGAGAGGCAGGCAGAGGGGATTTGCTGGCAGTTGTCTAGATGTTGCTGCCTTCTCTGCAGTCCTTTGAAGGTCAGTCTGATTCTGGCCCAGAACCAAGATGTAAGTTTCAGATCATGGCAGGCTTATGAGGACAGTGTAGCCTGGAACATCTAATCCTACCCTGGCCTGCCCTAAAAAGGCCTTGAGTTTGCTCGGCACACCAACCCATTGCAATCCCCACTCCCTTGGGGCTGTTTTCCAGAAAATTAAAGCATAGAAGAGCAATGCTACTTTTGCCTCAGTTTTGATTTGGGGCTTTAGCACATTAATTTTTTAAAAGACTCTTCGTCTTCCCACATACTCTTAGAACAGATGGCTTAAAGTGTCTCATAGGAAATGAGCTGTAGTCAGCAGATGAGTGGTACACAGCCATGTTTCCCCCAGCAGAGGTGAGGTTGACACACCACCAGGCACTGGGTCCTACTGATGCCTTTTTATCCAGGGGTTAGAAGCCTCCTTACTAGGGTTACAGTGTGTGGGGGCATATTCATTGTTAAGAGGTAAACTTTTATCAGCAGTAAGGTGATTTGGCTGGGGTAATTGCTAACCTCCCCCAGGAAACATGTCAGCTAAAGGAGACCACTTGGAACTCAAATGCCTTGATTACAGACTCGATACTAGCAACAGGCCAGGCCTGCAGGACAGCTTCAGGCAGTAACTGAGTGAACGGGCAGATTATTGTATAGCATCCATAGCACTCATAACCAGCAGGGACATTTAGGTAATCCAGGGGGTTAGGGAGTAAGAGGAAGTTGGGAAACGAAAACGTGAGTTTGTGGGATTTATACTGAATGCCTTTTAATTTTTCTTATTTGTTTTTTTATACAGTATATTATGTTTTCTATCCTCCCAATTCCCCCAAATTCTCCTCATCTCACTATCCACCCAATTTAATGATTCTCTCTCTCTCTCTCTCCCTCTCTCTCTCTCTCTCTCTCTCCCTCTCTCTCTCTCTCTCTCTCTCTCTCTCTCTCTCTCTCTCTCTCTGTGTGTGTGTGTGTGTGTATAGCTACATGTGTGCACGCACGAGTATATATGAGGACATGCATTCATGCATGTGTGCTTACAACACTTCTCTAGTTACATCAGTATAGCCTTTGTATAATCTTCAGGTCAGCTTTTCCTGAGTCATGGGATGCTCTAGGCTTGCCCAGTAACGTCATCCTTTATCTTGGGTCACATTGTAGTTGTCAGCTATCTCATATCTTTACATCTAATTTTTTATAAATATAATAAGGAAATGTCACTGATGACAGAATGTTAAAGTAAAAAAGTGAATATTGATAAAGTGAATAAAAATAAAATTACCATACAATGTCATCTTCAATTTTTCTTGTAGCTTGATACTATATAAACAAACCTGATATGTTCTATTCATGGACAAAATACTTTACTTTATTTCCAGAGTGCTTTTTGTATGCACTGAAAAACAATTTAAAAATAGTATCTTAGCCGGGCAGTGGTGGTGCACGCCTTTGATCCCAGCACTTGGGAGGCAGAGGCAGGCAGATTCTGAGTTCGAGGTCAACCTGGTCTACAGAGTAAGTTCCAGGACAGCCAGGACTATACAGAGAAACCCTGTCTTAAAAAAAAAAAAAATCTTAGAGTATGTGTTATAAACACGTTCTGACAAGACTTGTAACAGTTTTTAAAAATTAAACTTTTTTAAATCATAAAAATATTAATCCTACTACATGAACTACTAATCAATACCAAGAATTATTAAGTGTTTTAATTGAAATGGGTAAGACGAAAACATTAATGTTCTAATATTAGGATGTGGAAATTGACTAAGATTTTATTTTTCTTATTTAAAAAAAATCAGAAAAAAAAGTAATACTGGCTTTGAGGTTCTAAATTTGATAATATAAGTACAATACATTATTAATGGCAAGATGTTGCATTACACAAGAAAGGAAGGGAATGGAGAGGGGGCTCAGCAATTTAAGGGCACTTACTATTCCTGCAAAGGACCTGAGTTCAGCACCCAGCACCCACACAACTGCCTAACTCCAGCTCCAGAGTATCCAGCGCCCTCTTCTGATTTCCTTGGACAATTGCATTCACAGTCACACACCCACCCACATACCCACACACACATACAGACACACACATACACACATAATTTTTAAAAATTTTTTAATCTGCAATTACTCACCATTTGACTTTCATTGCAACACCATAAATGTCTTAGTTAGGGTTTCATTGCTGTGAAGGGACAACTTAACCATTATAACTCTTATAAAGGAAAACATTTCATTGTGGCAGGCTTACAGTTTCAGAGTTTCTGCTCATTATCATCGTGGTGGGAAGCATGGCAGAGTCCAGTCAGACATGGTGCTAGAGGAACTGAGAGTTCTATATTTTGATCCACAGGCAGCAGAAGGGGACTGAGCAGAATTTGAACATAGGAGACCTCACAGCCTGCCTACACAGTGATGGAGCACTTCCTCCAACAAGGCCGCACCTCCTAAGAGTGATATTCCCTATAGCCAAGCATTCAAACACATGAATCTATGGGAGCCAAACCTATTTGAATAGGCTTGGCCCAGGGAGGGACACTACTAGGAAATGTGGCCTTGTTGGAGGAAGTGTGTTACTGTGAAGGTGGGCTTTGAGACCCTTCTCCTAACTGCCTTTGGATAAAATGTAGAACTCTCAGCTCCTCCAGCACTATGCTTGCCTGGACACTGCCATGTTCTTCATCATGATGATACTGGACTGAACCCCAGAACCTATAGGCCAGCCCGAACCACAATAAAGAATAGTAGAAGCCATTCTTCTCTCACAGTTGAAGGCATAGAGGGATCCGGAGCAACATGGGTTGCTCCAGACAGATTAGCAGTTCAATGACAGGTGTACCTGACTCAAGAAACTGAGCCCTTTAATAATATTCATTCTGCTATGAAATGATTGCTAATCTTTGCCAGTAATTAATGATTTGACAATGACCACATATGGAAGTAGGAACACAAGGGAATGATAACCACCAAATAACTGTTCTCTTTGTAAAAGTGGGGAGGTGGACCTGAGAAGGGAGCATGCAAAGACTTCAAAATATGCAATATTTTAAAAGCCAATGAAATGTGGAAACTTATTAGGATTTGATAATATGGTATCTGGGGCTATCTGCTTTTCTCCACACTTTTCTGCATGGTTGAAATAATTCAGTCAAAAATTAAAGAAGCCAGATAATGCCATCCTATTTCATGTGTAACAAAATTGAATAGTTATGGTTGAAGACTGGAGAAACAGGCATACCCAATACTTTAGGTGATATTAATCTGTCTAACTCTTGTGGAAAGTATTTTGACAATATGTGCCACTTCTGGCCATAAGAATAATTATACTCTGTCATTCATAAATTTTCCTTTGAGGACACTATCCTAAAGGAAACAAGACCAAACTAGGCATGCACATACAGACATCAACATATCATATCGTAATACTCCCAAGCCACATCATTTAGATATACAATGTCAAGTGTAAAAACAATCTAAAACTTTAGCTGTAGCAGAATCATCAATATTTTTCAGCCTTTAGGTTACACAGCAATTTGAAGAAAAAATTATATAACCTCTAGGATTAACTCAATGGAAAAAAATAAGCATAAAAAAATGCTCAGGACAAAGTTTGGAGCTGTGATGAAAGGATGGACCATCTAGAGACTGCCATATCCAGGGATCCACCCCATAATCAGCTTCCAAACGCTGACACCATTGCATACACTAGCAAGATTTTGCTGAAAGGACCCAGATATAGCTGTCTCTTGTGAGACTATGCAGGGGGCCTAGCAAACACAGAAGTGGATGCTCACAGTCAGCTAGTGGATGGATCACAGGGCTCCCAATGGAGGAGCTAGAGAAAGTACCCAAGGAGCTAAAGGGATCTGCAACCCTATAGGTGGAACAACATTATGAACTAACCAGTACCCTGGAGCTCTTGACTCTAGCTGCATATGTATCAAAAGATGGCCTAGTCGGCCATCACTGGAAAGAGAGGCCCATTGGACACACAAACTTTATATGCCCCAGTACAGGGGAATGCCAGGGCCAAAAAAATGGGAATGGGTGGGTAGGGAAGTGGGGGGGAGGGTATGGGGTACTTTTGGGATAGCATTGGAAATGTAATTGAGGAAAATACATAATAAAAAATATTAAAAATTTTAAAAAATGCTCAGGAAAAGACACTGTAGAATGATGGGTAAATACTACTTTATGTTAAGGTGATAAGATCAATATCTTGCAGGTCTTTGGCCATATTGATTGGGTATATTATATTATTTTTTGTGACATAAATGCATTGTACCATACATTCCTAGGTTTTAGAAATAACAAGACACTGCTCAAAATAGACTGGAATGTAAGGGATATGGTGGGGGAGGGGTCCCAAGAAAGACTGTAGAGGCCAGTGGAAGGGGAGACGTACCAGGCTGGCGTCTTAAGGAATGCATCCTGCACAGAAGCCATCAGTGAGCTTAGTCCAGAGAGGAGAGGGCACAGTAAGACCTGGATCAAGAAGAGGGGCTGGGAAAGTGGGCAAGCATGCTGCAAAGTAGAAGGATGTCTGACATGCTCAGGAAAACATTACTCTGTGTCATGGAAGGCCTTATTTTCAGATTTCAATCTCCGAATTGTTCAAATATTGTGGTGACTTTGAGAGTTTCACAGTTAAGTGGATTCCACAAAACAACTGCTTGAAGATTCATAGCGACATAATTATGAGTTGTGTTTCACCGGCTCCAAATCTTTCGTCTAAAAATAATCGCAGTGACTACATCTTGGGTAAACAAAGCCATTACCTATTCTGTGCCCAGGCTATCTTGGTAGTCACTTACTGGAAAACAGATCACTAGTTAAGTAACTGTGTGTTTTCAGAGCATCTGCTTGTCACTCTTACCATAATGATGAATGAAATAAATAAAATATTTTAAGCCTTCAGGGCATTAACATGACTTTTTTACCATCACACAAGCCTGCCTGTACATCCAAAGGGGCACTCCCAGATGGGCACTCCTAGAAGCCACCACTTTCTTTAAGGAGTGTTTTTTTTTTCTATGTTTGTGTATGTAGATGACAGACAGGTGAGAAGTGGGGAGGCAGAGTGGACTGTGGGATGCTCTGCTGTCCCCATGTAGACCATCTGCCATTTCCCAGCTTCCTTGGGTTAGAGAAATATTTCTTAAATAATACATGACTCAATAGGTTGATAGCTGCCATTTATCAAATAATTGCTTTGTGCTGGAGGTTTACGTCCATTAACTCTAATTGTTGTGAGCATCCTGCCAAGGCTGTAACTCAAGTGGCAGGGTGATCAGGTTCTTCAGCTGTTTCTTGGTTTTCATCCTTTGATATCCATCTAAGATAAAACTTCTTGATTGCCGTCTTGAGCACTGGCAAGAAATCTGTGGTTCACCTACATTGCCACCGCTCTCTCTTGTGTTTTACATTGCAGTTTCCTGTGCAAGCCAAATTCCCTATGTGTCCTTTGAATGGAGCAACAAAGCCCTCAGTGGATGTTATGATGTTGCTAAGTCAACGATCCCAAGGCCTCAGCCCTACGAGTGTGGCAAAGCTTTCCCTGAGTGAGACTCCGAGGGATGGTAAAGTGGTCCTCGGGTCCAAGTATGAGTGTTTGACACTGTGTGCAGAAAAGATCCACCATAGTTTTTTTTCCTCTCAATGTTTAGTGCCTGAAGCCTGCTCCCCTACACATACTGCTCCTACTGTGATTAGCTAAACCTGCCTCCTAGTTCAGCTGTACATAATAACACTGCACCTTGTTTCTCTGTATGAAAGAGCCTCCCCTCCTTATTTAGTATGCAGCAAAAGCAATAGCTTACTTCCTTGTTCAGTTTTATATAATATGTATGCTGAACTTCTGGGGCGCTGTGGCTTCTCCATCAGACTCAGCACAACTGACCACATTCCAGTTGTTTTGTACTTGTGTCCATGTGTCTGCTATTTCTCCATTCCTCTGTGGTCCCTAATCAGTGTTCTGGGTCTCAACCCATGCAAGGACTCAGAGATCCTTTTCCTAGCCCCATGTTTGCTCTCTCTCTCTTTAGCTGCATCAAATACCCCATTGCTCATACAGTCCCCAAAATGTCATCCATATTGGGAGCACCTCTTTAATTTTTGGAGAAAGGTAAGGATGGCCCATTGCAGTGCCAAGTAACAAACAACTTAATAATGGAAATCTCCAGCTGTAGAATGCTCAAAATTCTCCCCCTCCTCCCTCTCTCTCCTCCTCTCCCTGTCTTTTCCTCCCCCTCCCCCTTCTTCCCTTCAGCTCCCACCTCTTTCCCTGTACACAGATAATCAAACCCAGGTGCTTTCACACATGCTAAGCCATGCTAAACAGACACTCTACCACATCACACTCCCAGGCCATAATCAGTTTTTGAAGTGAAGGTCTCCCTTCTTTATCCAGGCTGTTCTGAAATTCCAGGGCTCAGGGATCCTCCCTTCCACCCTAACCTCCTAACCAGCAGATTGACTGGCTCATGCCAGGTCACTGCCTTTAGAATTCTTATTTATGATACAAAACACTGTATTCTCTACCTAGGGCTTTCCCTTCATAGTCAAAGTGAGCTCATAACGGCATTCCCCTCAACTTAAGATGAGGCGAGATCAGAAGACTAGCAATGGCTTAAACACCATTTGGTTCCTCTGCTGTGTCATTATCCCCATTTTACACAGGACCAAACAAGTTCAGTGAAATTAGAGGTGAAGGATTGAGCTTGAATTAAGAGCCTGTTTTGCCTAGCTCAAAACGTAGGTTGCCTCTGCTACACCCAGATGAGTACATGAGAGCCAGTAGTTATTGGCTCTTTGCAGCATGCCTGAATTCATTAAACTTTCACACTGGGGAGTATCCATTTTCTAGACACTGATATAGCAACTTGCTCAGAACTGCATGGTTAATGGGGAAGGTCAGGATAAGAGACCAAGTGGGGCAGTCTCCCTGGCTCTCATCAGGAGTGGTCCTCTGCCAGCCTACAGCCATAGCTCCCTCACTCCTCTCTGAGCAAGAAGCGAGGATGACTGCTTGGCGACAGCACAGCCCACACCCTGAAAAAAACAATTCCAGTGCGCTTGGGAAACTCCTGTCTTCTGAAAGCCCTCAGAAAGCTGGCTTCGTTCTGTTGACAAACTAAATTATAAACACCGTAATGGCTGCTTTCAAAACCCATTGTGGAATTCAGTCTTTCCTTGTTTACTGAGCTGGCAGAAAATCACTCCGGTCATTTGTTCTGTCTGTCACTCATCTGCATGTCTTCTGTACGTCACTTCTGTATGTCGGGTATTGTTAGGTACAGAGCAAAGATGAGTCAGGGTGACTGTGAACAGCTCTGAAGCTTGTGGGGGGCTGGGCAGTCTAGAGCATGTGCAGTCAGACTCAGCAGATAGCTATTCATGGGGTAATATTTGAAAAAATTGAGTCACGTTTTACATCACTGCATGGGGAGAAGGCATTCAAGTTACTCATTTGAGAAAACAAACAGTTATATCTCCAACACTAGCAAAACTATGCTACAAGGATCGGGTAAGCTAAACCTGAGTGAATGCCTGCCTGGCTACGGTTCTGAAAGACCACTTGAGCATCTGCTGACTGAAAACAGGCCCACCTGAGAGTCCCTGACCCTCCTCTTACTGATCAGAGGTGTGAGGAACTCTCTACAAAGACATAACAGAAATCAAGTGAAGATTACATGGACTGCTTCCTTCAATTCTAGTCTGAGATTCTAAATTACTTAGTCCAGCATTGTTTGTTTGTGGCAGGGTCTAACACTGCACCAGAGGCTGTTGGGGGAACTTATGAAACATGTGCTGTTCTGGCTGTTGTAGAATCCTGACTTGGCCTGCCAAGAACTGGCAAAACCATTGAGGATGTAATACTTCCATCCTGGTTGACTTTGGACCACATCTCCTGGTTCCTATGGTAACACTAAAAGAGTAAGGCTCTTTTTTAAGATTTAAAATACCAAATGAAAAGGAAAGGGTATCTGATTTTGTTGGGGCCATTAAGAGAAAACAACTTCCTCATGGAAAAAAAAAAATCAACCTCTGGCCGCCCTGGGTATGTTTTAATCTAAACCACTAAATACTAAACAGGAAGCCCTCTTACTGTCTCCTCCATTTAAAGTCAACCCATCCTGTCAATCATGTAGTCAGAACTCCATCCCCGGAAAATCTGATGCACCTGAAGACAGAGGTGCATCTGATGAACTTTGAAGACAAAGGGAGGACTAATTATTTCCTCAATAAGATAATGTACCTTTCCCATAAGCCTCTCCACCAGATGAGT
This sequence comes from Mus caroli, assembly GCF_978045245.1. Taxonomy (NCBI): domain Eukaryota; kingdom Metazoa; phylum Chordata; class Mammalia; order Rodentia; family Muridae; genus Mus; species Mus caroli. The sequence continues at coordinate 51,660,076 of NW_028227264.1, forward strand.
AGCCTGCAGAACTTCTATCTTGGAAGCACTTTGAATCTTATCTTCTCTGTCTAAGCTGATGTCTGCTTTTCTAACTCAGAAAAATGTTATTTTTTTCTTATATTATACTTCCTATCTTTCCTATCTAACCCCATCCCCCACCCCCTAAGCATGGGGTATTCCTCTTTCTTGACCATTCCCCTCCTCCCAGCAGATGCCAAAGCTTACAGCCTGCCCATCTTGTTTGTCTCTCACACACTAGTAAAATTGTCCCTCAGCATTCTTCTGTGTCTATGTTTTTAATTATTTTATTGAAAACAATAGTAACAATATTCCCAAACAGGGAATCCCAAGTTTTCCCAGTATCACTGCTGCATGCCACATGCCTAACTCTGGTCCTTTTTTTGAAGAAAGTATTATAAGCATGAAGAAGAGTATTGAGTTGAGCTACCATTGTTTGATCGCATGATTCATTGACACTGTAAAGCCTGCTATGATTCTTCCATTCATAATTCTGACTTCAGTTTGACTTTCTAAGTGGACATTACCTTCAGGGAAAGCTATTTAGACAGGAGTATTCTTAACTGAAAGTAACTGAACATTTATGTGTGTAGAGCTGAGTATTTATCATGAACCTAGCCCATAGCTTGTAAGCAATCCTAGGACGTTATCTGTGTCCCCGCTCAACATTTTTGTTGTTGCTGAGTTATATTTATTTTAGTTTACTTTATTTTTTGCAATGAACTCCTTTAGCCACATATGGAAGCTATGTTTTGTGGTTATCTCATTTATTTTTTGGACTTCTGCCATCCAATTTCATTTAAGACAAAGAAAAAGAGCCAGACTACAAAACCGCAAGCCCCTCTGCAACTTTGTTTCTATGTTGACAAAAGGCTAAGGTCCAGAGAGCTCTGTTAGTTCACACAAATGCAGGGCACAGGTAAATCTTACCTCTCTAACCCTGCCACCACCCACTATGAGTCCGAGGAGATGTGATAGTCACCTGGAAATGTGAAAATACTGTAAAACAAACCAGTAGCTGACTAGTATCATTTAATACCCTGTATTATGCTGCCTTTTCTAATTTGACCCTCAAAATGAATGGCTGAATAAGTCTAGATAAGTATTCTACCAGCCTCAGCCCAAGTAATTTTTCCAGAAGGCAAAACATTTCCAATAATACTGAGTTGGTAGGTAAGAAATAAATAAGTAAATAATCTTTTAATCTTCTCCCCTTTAAGAAGCAGGGCACTGTTGATGATCTCATGTCCTATCTGAGCCACTTAGCAAGAAATACATAATGCTTGTCAGGAGAGGAGAATATGCCCCTAAATAGAACAATTCCTCAAACTGATAGGTTTAAAGACAATTTAGATGCCAATCTGTAGGCCCAGGACCTCTAGGGAGCTTTAACACTATTATAAGAGGACCCGCAGTCCCCTCAAGCCCACTTGCCTGTACCCTGAATCCGGAGGCTTGCACTCGTATGTATACTCTGGCTTAAAATGAGTGTATTTTGTTGTTGCTGTTGTTCGTACAGTCTGGTTATATAAGCATTGCTGAATCATGAGTATGTGTTTTAACATATGTATTTCCTCTGTAAACTCCTACCACAAGTACCATTATGTAGAGATCTGTGAATTTTTGTTGTTAAAAACTAGATCACAGTTGGAAACTGGGGGACCATCTGTTTGAGGCTAAAATAAAAAAAACCCACAGTAATATGAGGGTAGGAAATAATTATTTTAACACATATTTTTCGTTGCTGTTTTTCTAGTTTAACACTGTATATTTAATCAATGCCTTTTGTTTTGCATGTTAGATGGCCACTAATTATCTGGCTTATTATATGTGGTCAGATCATCGATTCCCAGAAAAACTACCCCGTTGCTATTGCACAGTCCTGCATCCCTCCTAGATGATGTCATCCTCAGGAGTCAAGTTTCTGGCCAGGGGAGCAGATTTGCAGAAGTAAATAAACTGGAACTAAAACCATGAAACGTTAAAGAGACATTCAAATTTACACAGCCCATGAATAACGGATAATCTCCGCTACGAAGTGTCCCTTAAAAATATAATATCCGGTCAGACTGACCCAGGGAATTGAAACAGTAAACAGCAAAGAGAAAAGCTCTCAGCAACACCATCTAGGAACAGAGGTAAGGATACCCTCCCTGTCAGCCCCCAAAGGGACAGCTGTTCCCTTCTCTCAGCACAAACCATGCACAGCACGTCTCTGCTTTCTCACCAACTGAGATCTGCTTTTGAGGAGTAAGCCAGACACACAGCCGCTGGTGATCATAGGAACTTCAAAAACACAAGTCAACTCCAACAGGCCCTGCCTGAGATCTGCTTTCCATCTCTGGCAATCTTCCATTCCCGGTGCACGTACCCAGCCCCTCCCCCCACGCCCGTCCTCCTACCCCACCTCCCCATACCCCCCATCCCCCGCCCGCTGGCCCTTCCTCATATTAGATGCTTTGTTAGATGAAACCTGGGGACAATGGAAAGCATCTGGGAAAGAAACCTAATGTTTCCATCTGGAAATGTTACTTATTTAAAAATAATAACCCAGAAACTGTAAACAGTTTCGTTAGAAATCCACTCCCCCACCCCCACCTCAGCAGTCCCTATGAAAAATATTTTTTTTCCAAAGCAGAATTTCAAGTCTCCTGTTGGTGAATTGCTAAAAGGCTTTGTACCTGCAACGGACCCATGCTTTGACTTCTAGAAGCAGACTGTACTCACCACAGAAACCAAACTCACAAATCCATGTCGAGGTTTGGAGGCGGACTATAGGGAAGAATGTTATAGTTACATTTGGTTCAGCACAGTAGAGCTGTACACCGATGTGACCTCAGCCCAATCACCTCATCTCACTGGGCCATATCAACTTTCTCATCCATAAAAGTGAAAAGATTACACAGAGGGCCATTAAGCGTCCTGACACATCCCACATCACACACATGAAATACAGTCATGTGTGTTATAACAGTGTTGCAGCAGATGAAGTAGCTGAAACATGTAACAGTGATCCTGTAAGATGGATGGGGTAGTTCTTATGACCAGTGACACTGTGTTTGTCACAATATCATAGCCATGATAGCACTAATGTTTGTGTGATACTGGTGTAAACAAAACCAACACCGTGATAACTGTAAATGCATAGCCTAAACAGTTATGTGTGCTGCATAATACTTAACAATGAGTAGCAATATATACATATGTATAGTAATATACAGTATAGTAACTATATTATGTTATACAATATATATTATATATAATGTAATTATATACTATATTATATTATATACCATACACTATATATTATATACTATACTATTAAATATATTACATATTACATATAATTATATATATAATACATATATGATATATAATATATATTTATATATCTTAAAGATTTTTTTTTCAAGTTTACTGAAAAGAGGCCATGTAATTGAGACAGGAAAGTGGTGGGTATGTTGGAGGAGTTGGAGGATAAAAAGGAAAGGAAGAAATTGTATAATTATATTTTAATTTCAAAAAAAGATTAAAAATTCACTTAAATTATATTGCAGCAGCACCAGTCTCGTATATCTTGTTTACCATGTCCCTTCATTGCCTCAAGAGGTCACCTTGAGTGGTATACTTGTCTCTTCTGGGTTTGCATAAGCGTGTATGCTTCACAGTGTTCGCATGAGGATATAAGAGCCTAATGGTAAATTGTTGGAATGCAGCCTTGTTCCTCACTGAGCCACACATAGTTGTACTAAGTAGAAGATTAGGGAGAGAGAGTAGCAATTGTGGATACAGTCACTGGCTATTTCCCACTTCCTCACTCTCCCTACTGTAGTCAGGAATTCATCAAAGGTTTGGCAGTGCCTTCCATGCAAGTACACAGAATACTTCCCCACCTACTCATGGGGGGCTTGACTGAGTAGCTTGCTTTAGCAAATTGAAGCTAGATGTGATACAAGCAGAGGCTGTTGTTGTTTATCTTTACTTCTTGAGGCGAGAGCTCTCTTTGCAGCCTAGGCTACCCTGGAACTTAGTATGTACCCCAGGCTGGCCTCTTTCCAGTATAGCCATCTTAATGCTCCATCCTACTGAGTGCTGGAGTTACTGCTATAGGCTCCCATGCCCTGAGGAAGAGACTTTTTTTTGTTGTTTGTTTGTTTTGTTTTGTTTTCAAATAGTGCTTTATTTGCACAGTTGATTTTTTTTAATTTATTTTTTATTAGGTATTTTCCTCGTTTACATTTTCAATGCTATCCCAAAAGTCCCCCATACCCACCCCCCCAATCCCCTACCCACCCACTCCCCCTTTTTGGCCCTGGGGTTCCCCTGTACTGGGGCATATAAAGTTTGCAAGTCCAATGGGCCTCTCTTTGCAGTGATGGCCGACTAGGCCATCTTTTGATACATATGCAGCTAGAGACAAGAGCTCCGGGGTAATGGTTAGTTCATATTGTTGTTCCACCTATAGGGTTGCAGTTCCCTTTAGCTCCTTGGGTAATTTCTCTAGCTCCTCCATTGGGGGCCATGTGATCCATCCAATAGCTGACTGTGATCATCCACTTCTGTGTTTGCTAGGCCCTGGCATAGTCTCAGAAGAGACAGCTATATCTGGGTCCTTTCAGCAAAATCTTGCTAGTGTATGCAATGGTGTCAGTGTTTGGAAGCTAATTATGGGATGGATCCCTGCATAGTGGTTTTTCACTGCTTTTGCTATTTGCAATCTACTGACTTGCCACTGATTTAAGGATGGGGAGAGAAAACAGAAAACTGACCAAAACCTTGAGATAAAAATATTTGCTGTGCTAGGCTTCTAAAATTGGTGTGTGGTTGTTACTTGGCACTGCTGCAATAGAGACCTGACTGCACAATGAGCTCCCCACTCCTCCTTTTCCCTGCATTTTATCCTACAGCCATGCATGCTGCTCTCAACATTTCTCAAAGTTGTAGAGCTGCTCCATCTAAATGTTTTAGGTTGTCTATGGATATAAGCCAATCAGTTGGGAGAATGTTCTTTTTTAGCACGATCAGTGGGACTGTTGCTAGTGCCCGCCGAGAATGCTGTACAACCAGGAGCGAGTTTAGACAGTCTTCCTGTGGAGAGAGCCCTGTGCCTGTAGCATGCACTGTGGGATGACTCAAGAATCTGTGCTGTGCTGGCCGTAAAGATAGCTGTCCTTGTATTTTTCAGTGAGATCTCCATGTCAGCCTATTAGGAACATTTTTGACTGTTTTCTGTAACAGGCTGGGGGGTGGGGTGGGGGGCCGTATCTTTGTAAATGAGTGGTTCACATCCTTTAGACAGACACTGTCTAGAACTGGAGTGAAGCTCTAAAAATGGCCCTGAAAACTCAGCCAAATACATGGTACTCCAAAAGCAAATGCGATCAGGTTACCTTGCAGCTTGCATTTTATTTAAAAAATTCCGTCCTAGTTCATTTTCCTATATTCATTTTGTCTTTTCTTGTTTTTCTCGTGTTTTTTTACTATGGTTGTCTTTGAAGACAGGGTAAGGAGTGTTGAGGCGGGGTCTCATCCTGCAGCCCAGGCTGGCCTGGAAATCACTACGGAGCCCAGACTGAGCTCAACCTTGGGACCAACCCTCATCCTCCTGCCTCAGCATCCCAAGTGATGGGATTTCAGGAATGAACCACCATATTTAGCTCATAACATTATTATTATTATTATTATTATTATTATTATTATTATTATTATAGTAACCACTTCAATCTTTTCAACAACAGACTTAACACATAAAATTCTGTTTGGTAAAATGAAAAATTTTAATTTTAATTAGTACAATGAAAACAAAGGTACAATTTCACAACTGATCTGCCCATTATGAGTCCAAAAATTTTAAAATAAAATAAAATAAAGATGAAAGCTGTATTTGAACTGTTTGGAAAAAAATTATCTGGAAGTGCTGATATATGCCTTTAATCCCTGCATTTGGGAAGTAGAGGGCAATCAGACCTTGTAGTGAGACCCTGTCTTGGTAGATGGAGGGATGGACAGATGGACAGGCAGATAGGTAGATAGATAGATAGATAGATAGATAGATAGATAGATAGATAGATAGATGATAGATAGATGATATCAAAATTAGATACCTTTTCTTTTAATTATTCAAGTAAAGGGTTTTTGTTTTTGTTTTAAAGATTTATTTACTTATTTAATGTTAGTACACTCTAGCCATCTTCAGACACACCAGAAGAAGACATTAGATCTCATTACAGATGGTTGTGACTCATCATGTGGTTTCTGGGAATTGAACTCAGGACCTCTGGAAGAACAATCAGTTCTTTTAACCACCGAACTATCTATCCAGCACTTGTTTTTGTTTTTAATATTTACTGAATATCCAATAGGTGCAACGAGAAAGATAAAAATGAGTAAGTTATTTTAATATGCTCAAGGAACTCACGTATATTAGGATCATCTCATAACGAAAGACTTAGTGTCTTCCCTGCCTCATCTACATTATAGCTGTTGTGATTGGATTGGAAAATGTTCCCCAGAGGCTCATATATTTGAAAACTTGGTCCCCAAGTGATGGCATTGTGTTGGAAGCTTGTGGAACTTCTAGGAGGTAGAGTCCTGCTTGAGGAATTATGTCATGGTGGCAGGGGGTTGGGAGTGGGGAGGTCTTGAGATGTAGCCTGACCACACTTCCTGTTCTCTCTCTGGGGACACATTGTGACCACTTGTTGTCATGCTACTGTCACCAGACCTTCCCTGCCCATTCATGGATTGTATCCCTTCAAACTGTAAGCCAGAATGAACCCTTCCTTCTTTCCTTCCTTCCTTCCTTCCTGCCTGCCTGCCTGCCTGCCTGCCTGCCTGCCTGCCTTCAACTGTGTCTTTTTATTTTATCACAAAAATGAGAAAAGCAAATCATACAATATCTAATTGTGATGGTTTGTATATCCTTGGACCAGGGAGTGGCACCATCTGAAGGTGTGGCCTTGTTGGAATGAGTGTGTCACTGTGGGTGTGGGCATAAGATCCTCACCCCAGTTGCCTGGAAGTCAGTCTTCCACTAGCAGCCTTTGGATGAAGATGTAGAACTCTCAGCTCTGCCTGTGCCATGCCTGCCTGGATACTGCCATGCTCCCACCTTGATGATAATGGAATGAACCTCTGAACCTGTAAACCAGCCCCAATTAAATGGTTTTATATATATATATAAGACTTGCCTTGGTCATGGTGTCTGTTCACAGCAGTAAAACCCTAACTAAGACACTAATGATAAGAGTTCCTTCTTTTCAAAAGCTTTTGTACTGGCTAGTGTTTCCTCAGCTAGATGCAAACTAGAGTCATCAGAGAGGCAGAAACCTCAATAGAGAATGCCTCCAGAAGATCTATCTACAGTTAGGTCTCTGTTACATTTTCTTAGTGATTGATGGGGAAGGACCCAGTAGATTGCGGGTTGTGCTATTCCTGGGCAGGTGCCTCTTTGGTTCTCTAGGAAAGAAAATTGTGGAGTCTCTTTGTTATGTGCTTTTTTGAAGGAGAACATTAAGCCATGACCCAGGAAGTATGGGTTCCCTTGCCAGAAATATGGCTTAGGACAAATTAATCTCTCTGAACTCAAAACTCCTCATCTGATTAAAAAGAAACTGGGAAATCTTGAATGAGACAAGCATGGTGAGAAACAGGCCTAGAAAGAATTAGAAGGAAGGGGAAAAGGGTAGATGGGGAGGGGAAAATAAGGTTCTTTTTCTTTTAAACAGAGTACTGAGTACATTGGGTACTGAGGACAGAAGCTACAAGCAACTATGCACAGTATGGAAGGTCATTGCTTGTCTCAGTCCATTGGGGAGTTGGGAAATGGTAGAGTAAGTGGCTTAGAGATCTGGCCTTTGTAAACCAAAGCAGTGAGCCTCTAATCTCGTTGTCATCCTTGTGACAGCTGAGCACATGCTTTCATTGATCATCTTCCTGATATTTTATGTGTTTTCATCATCTGCCAAGCATTGCCGAAACTGAGTTGACTGCAGATGAGAACTCATCACAGTCAGTGATGACCCTGCCTCTCCCCTTCTTCATTGTTTTCACTAGTGACAAAAGAATTTGTTCTTTATGCCAAGCCAGAGACTTAAGAGACATAGATACATTTTATCATACAAACTAACTATACAAGTAACTAATATTGCCTATAAATAATGCTTATTGATCTTTTTCTCCACTTCTTGTCACCATATTTTCTTAGTTTCAAACATCCCTCCATCATGAATGTGTGTGAGTGTATGTGTGTGTGTGTGTGTGTGTGTGTGTGTGTGTGTGCAGATACACATGCATACACAGGCATGTCAAAGCCAGAGGCCAGCCTCAGTGTTGTTCTTCAGAAATTCTATGGTCTTTTTATTTTTTATTTTTATTTTTGTCAGGGTCTTTCACTGACCTAGGGCCCACTGAGTTGGCTATGCTGGTGGGAGTAAGCCCCAGTAATTCTCCTGTCTCTGATGACCCAGCACTAAGATTGCAGACAAGTGCCAATACACTCAGTATTTTCACATGTGATTTGGAGATCAAACTCAACTTGCAATTCTCACACTTCTAGGCAAGGACTTTACTGATTGAGCCATCTTCCTAGGTCCCTAGATTACAACCTTTTTACCCCTTATTTTGAGGGAAATGTATTTTGTGACAGCGTGCTACCACAAAGATGTGGCAGTCAGGGAACAAATTTGAAGGAGATGGGTTTTTTTTTCCCTCTATTATGTGTATTCTGGAGATTGAACTCAGGGTGTCAAACTTGATAGTAAGCACTCTTAACCACTGAGCCATCTCACCAGCCCAAAACTTTTCTTGCTCACTGTCTTAGTTAGGGTTTTACTGCTGTGAACAGACACCATGACCAAGGCAAGTCTTATAAAAAAAAAAAAAAAAAAACAAAAACATTTACTTGGGGCTGCCTTATAGGTTCAGAGGTTCAGTCCATTATCATCAAGGTGGGAGCATGGCAGTATCCAGGCAGGCATGGCACAGGCAGAGCTGAGAGTTCTACATCTTCATCCAAAGGCTGCTAGTGGAAGACTGACTTCCAGGCAACTGGGGTGAGGATCTTATGCCCACACCCACAGTGACACACCTACTCCAACCAGGTCACACCTATTCCAACAAGGCCACACCACCAAGTGATGCCACTCCCTGGCCCAAGAATATACAAACCATCACACTCACATGATCATAACAGCCTCTGAGTTAGTCTTCCTGTCTTCCATTTTGTATGCTTATTTTTACACTTCTTACAATCACTTTAGTTTCCTGCTAAAATCCATGCCTGGCTTGAACACAAAAATCTAAGTTGCCTAGACCAGTACTCACTCAGGAACACTTCATAGTCTATACAAAAACAAAACAAACAAAAAACCAAAACTCTCTAAAGGTCAGTATCTGTTAGTGTTCTCTGTGGTCAGTAGCACCTAGGAGTGGATGAAGCTTGGGTGGACAGAGAGAAAACCCACACCCACTATGGCCCTGACAGAGGCCTCTGCGCCCACCTGGGATAGCTCTGGGACACTCTGCAAGCTGCACCACAGGGCCCAGGTTACAGATCATGGGCTAGAGGAGCATGCATCTGAAAGGAGTAAGGTCACTGTGATGCCACACTCTGCAAGTGTCTTCTAGGATCACTCCCAGTTGCTGCAGAAGGGAGCCTTTCTTTTAAAAGAAGAACTGAGCATTGTGCCAGAAGCTCCCTAGGGACCTGTCTCCAGCGTATACACGTCCTTCATGTGTCCTGCAACCTGTGCATCCATTTCATAACAGGACTCAGCAGAGGTTAGTTTTTACTTTGTTTATTTAACTAAAAACCATGTCTTGCTAAGTGTGCATGGTTACTGGAACCCACTGTGCAGCCCACCCTGGCCTCAAACTTGGAGCTATACTCTTGCTTCAGCCTCCCAAGGACTGGGATTACTGACAAGTACCACCACCCACCCACCACACTTTATTTTACTGGCTCCTTATTTCTCTGTAATGCTCAGTAGACTCTAAACACTGCAACTCATCCACTGTTGATGGATGGTTACTGATGGCACTTACTTAAGATCACCAGACAGCTCATGGAATGAACCACTAAGTAAGTATATGAATGGAGTTTCCTTTCTCCCCATTCCTTATTCTCTAGTGCTCAGTCTAACCCAAACTACTTTCAGGTCCTTGAACTTTTCAAGATGCTTTTGAAGCCACGTGTTGTGTCACTCAATCTTTGACCGAAATGTTTTATCTGGTTGGTAATCAACTCTATACCTATTCTTGGGTCAGCTCAGGGCAGGAGACATTGCTCAGCGATTAAGAGAGCTTGCTGTTCTTGCAGAAGGCCCACGTTTAGTTCCAGCACTCATGTTGGGTGGCTCACAGTTATACATGACTCCACCTGCAGGGGATCTATCTGATTCTCAAACCTCCACAGGTACTCACACTCACGTGCATATACACACAGACAGACAGACACACTTACACATAAATAAAAGTGAAGTTGAATCTTGGGGGAAAGAGTCAGCTCATTTGTCACCTTTGGAGAATTTTTCCAAAGCACAGCCCCAATCTTCATTCTCTATGTTTCCACACAATTTACTCTTTACTGTCTATCAAACCCTATTATTATTATTAATTCACACATATGATCTCTTCTAAGGAGTGAGTATAAGCCCTGGGCCTGGAAACATTTTTTAGTTTTTTGGTTTTTGTTTTGTTTTGTTTTTGAGCAGCGTAACCAGACACAGTAAAGAGGGTAAAAATTAAATACGATAAAAATCGGGCTTTACAAATGTTAGCTAGGCAGCAACCATTGGTAGAATAGGCTGAGAAGGGAGTTATGTGAAAGAAATTATTAGGTTATGCATGAGTTATGTGGCTTGGCCTCTGAATTAGCTGCAATTCCTTACTCCTACATTTGACCTTAGCCAGAAAGCCAAAAAAGAGACTAGGGCACTCAACTCTGAAGTTGGTTTTCTACTTATGCAAGTTATAGCGCAGAAAGGTGGTGTCAACATAGCTGTTGCTTTGCTGAACATGTCTGTGACATTGTGTCTCAATTTAGCATCGTACTCAGAGCATATATGAGGGTGTCGGTGGCCTAATAATTACCTAATGTGCTGGGCCCACTGGGACTATGAGTCCACTAGAGAAGCAGTCAGTTTTCATATCAGTCGTGTGACCACCAAACACAGCACAGATGTGGGCTTCAAGAGATAGACAGCAGCCATCAATTTGCCTTCTCTTCCAAATATTTTGAACCTCCATTTTCTGGATTACAATAGAATTCAGTGTTGAGAAATGTCCATGACATTTTTATATTGGTGGAAAAGAGGTGGTTTCTCTACTTTTAATGAGTAAAGTTCTTTTTGAGGCACTTGTATAGTTTCACAGGAAAATAGATCAGAAATGTAACTAGAATTTTATTTTATTTTTTAAAAAGTCTTTCCCTGGCATATCTTCTTTTGAAAATCTTTACAAAGTTTATTTTATTTTTTAATAATATTACATATACGGGGAGGGGGAGGCTCACTTGGTAAAATACCCACTGAATAATCAATCACAAAGATCTGAGTTCAAAGTCCTTGGGCAAGCCCTGTAACACTAACTCCAGGAGTACAGAGATGAGCCAATCCCTAAAGCACCCTGGCCAGCCAGCTTGGCCAATCAGTGATCTCCAGATTCCTGAGAGACTGATTCAAAACATAAGGCTGAGAACAATGGAGGAAGATGCCTTTTCCTGACTTCTGGCCTTCTATATGCATGTGCCCACATGTGGATGTACATCTGAATATACACATGCATGCACACACACACACACTAATATGAACATACACATAGAATATATTATAATATATGAAAATGTCCTTTAGAAACAAAGTACCACATTTGGTGAATATATACAATGAACACTAAAAATGATAAATACTCTTTATTCAAAAAATAGTCAGAAAAAATGAAAAGCTATGAAAAATTCCTCCAAATCCCCCCCTCAGTGAGCAAACTTGGCTGACATTATAGTTCATGCATCAGCTAGGAGGTGGATTGTAGACCTGACATCCATGGGGTAGGTGGCAAGCAGGAGACAAAATAATTCTCTCTGAACAATTGAGTTCTCACAAGAAGTTAAGATCCAACAGAGCTAGTAGCGACAGTCTGAGGTGACTCTCAAATGTCAGTTGTCCACATCCTAAAACTGAGGAGGAGTTTACTGTAGTGTTGTCCTTGTTGAAACAGAGCTTGCATCAGAGTCCACAACGGAACTATTGTGCAAATGACTTTTGCTTTGAGAGACAAATACTTGCTTGGCTTTACACAAGAGCTTTTGAATCTGGTTCATACAGAACTTATTCTGGGTCACCAGCTTTTTACAATTAACCCAACATAGAAAATACAGTTTCTTTGACCTTAAAACATGGAATGCATTTAATATGAAAAATTATAAAAGATGTGAGCTCATATATTTTCAAGAGAAGACAACTGCAAGAAAGAGACCTACTTTTTAACCAAGGCTGGCATTTGTTTTCTATAGAGCATACTCTGCCAAGATGTTCACGGGTTCCTCTGTAGAATCATGAGGAGCTGGGAAACCAGGACTCAAAATGGCCAGAATACTAATTATTCAGCTCTGGAATGAAAAGGAATGTAGGATGTTCAATAGCAGTTAGAGTTGCTCAGGAGACAAGCAAGTTCAAAATGGCCTACAACAGTTAAAAATGGTGGCTGTTTCTCTTTGCTTGTTTCATCTTTATAGGTTTTCCTTTATCTCTGTTTTTTTTTTTTCATTTTTTTTTCCAGCTGACCTCCAACCCAAGCTTGCTTGCTTTAGCTTCCCATGTGTTGGGGTTACAGACAAGTTTTCCTTTAATAGGACTTTGAAGCTCCCATGAAAGTCTCCTTTAAGAATGTGCTATAGGAAAGGCTGGTGTGGCAGCTTAGACCTGCAATTCTGGCCCTCAGAGGCTCAGGCAGGAGAATCACTGAAAATTTGAGATCAGCCTTGGCTACATTATGACAACAGAGTAAATGCTCTCTCAAAAAATATAACAAAACAAGAAAACTTTAGAGGAGGGATTAGAAAAAAATTAACCTATTATAAATGGTTTTGATATCTGGAACTGGTTTACTTAATCATTATTTTAATCTCATCTCTAATTACAATATTTCTTACATCCAATAGCTAATATTGATAGGCTCTAGAATCACATAACAGATAAGCCTCTAGGTATACCTGTGAGGGATGTTCTAAATTGGGCTAGTTGGTGTAAGGAGACCCACCCTAAATATAAGTGCAAGACTTTATAAAATGGGGTTGTGAACAGAGTGAAAAAGAGAACCCAAACTGAACACCAGTTTCCATTGTTCTCCTCCTGACTGAAAATTCAGTGTGACCAGTCAACCACCTTCTGTAGCTGGCCCTGCACTTTCCCTGCCATGATGAACTGTATCCCAAGGAATTGGGAGCCAAAATTAACATTCCCCTGATCAAACTGTTCTGGTCATATTTTGTCACAAATTCAAGAAAAGTAATTAATGTTAGGTCACTTCATATCAGACCATTTTCCCCACAGGTAGTTTTTAAAAAAACCTACATTATTCTTACATAACACCATATTGCTTTGGCATGTTTTTAATCCATATTATTATTCATTTCAAATATGTTAATTTTAATAAAACTATTAAACAAAAATAAAATGTGTTGGTTCTTGGGTTCAGATATGTACAACCTAAGTCAGTTCTTCCAAGTTGAATATTATAGACTGATTTTACCAGGTACAGTCCTCGACAGCTAGTCCTAACTGCCAAGTTTGTTTGCACTGAGAAATGCCTAAGAGATTTATAAAGCACAGCTCTGAATGCATCCACGAGGGTTTCTCCAGGGACAACGAGATCATGAAGGCTCTGGCATAATAAGTGAATGAATTTCTTGATGGCTTCCGAATGTGGTAGCATGACTGGGCATGAGAATTTTAGAGGAGGAAGTAGATCACTGGGTATATGCCTTGGGGGCTAGGTCTTAACCCTGGCTCTTTCCTATATTCCCTCTCTTCCTGTCGGCCATGAGAACAGCCTCCGCACCAACTAGGTGATGGTTAATCTTGATTGTCAACTTGACAGTACTTATGTCACCACAAAACAAGTCTCTAAGCATGCCTGGGAGGGAGCTTTAAGATTAGAATAATTGATGTAGGAAGACCCATCCTAAACACAAACAGCACCATCCCATGTTCCAGGGGTCATAGACTGGACAAAAAGAAAAAAAAGTGGTAGTATTCAAGGTTTCTACTTGTGGACTGAAGATGCAATGTGACCAGTTGCCTTAAGCACTCTGCCACCTTCCTGTTATGGATGCTTTTGTATTTTGACAGTAATTCCGCTCTCCTGGGAGGGGTTGCAGACAAGGAGTGAGTCACTCAGGTGACTTCTTGTGACCCAGTCCTCTAATGAATAAAGGCGCCAATCACTGGGCAAATAGGCGGGACTTCCGGGTTGGATGGCAGAAAAAGAAGAAGAAGAGGGTTAGAGGCCTTGAGTTACCCTTTCTAAACTAAGTTTATGTTACGTTTTCCTTCACACGGTGGCTCTTCTGGGTTCAAAAGAGAAAGGTAGGACAGCATAGTATGGGTTTGGCCAGCTAGGCTCCATGGGGCAGAATTGCTGGTGCCTAGCAGTAGTGTGGGAAGCTTGACTTTTTTTTTTTTTCTAATATTTCCCACAGCATCTTCCCTATCATGGTTGATAATATTCTTATACTGTGAGATGAAATAAACCTACCGTTCCTCTGTTCCTCCCTCCCTTCCTTCATTCCTCCTTCCTTTCTTCCTTCCTCCTTCCTTCCTCTTTCCTTTCTTCCTTCTGCTTTCCTTCCTTTCTTCCTTCCTCCTTCTTTCCTTTCTTTTTTCTTCCTTTCTTACCCCCCTCTCTGCCTCTCTCCCTTCCTCTTTCCTTCCTTCCTCCTTCCTTTCTTCCTTCTTCTTTCCTCCTTTTCTCCCTTTCTCCTTCCTTCCCCTTCTCTCTCTGCCTCCCTCCTTTCCTCCTTCCTTCCATCCTTCCTTCCTCCTTCTTTTCATTGCTTTTGTCAGGTATTTCATTAAAAACAATAACACAAGTAATTAATACAATATCTTAAAGTGCTTTTACTTACACACACACACACACTTAAAGTGAAACTCATGTAATCTAAGATGTTTCACATTCATTAGCCCAGGATGACCTTGAATTCTTGATCTTCCTGATTCCCCTGTTTTTTTTTTTTTTTTTTCCCCATTGCTGAGATTATAATCATGTACCACCATATCTGGCTAAACATTAAAACTTTATATGGAAATAAGATTATCACACACACACACACGCTAATGTTGCCCTAAATTTTTGATTTTGTATAACAAGTACTCTGTACCAAAATGTTATTTTTGGCCTTCACAGTTCCAATATAGAAATGTGTCCAGAGTCTGGATGTAGATGTTTACATCATTCTTGAAATTCCATAGTGGTAATAATAACCACACTGGGGTAAGGACACTGGAGTAATCAAACAGAGAGCTGTGGCCTGGCCTTGGAAGAGCACTAGTTTTTATCAGGCAGTCAGGTTAACAAGTAGGAACTGAGTAGTGATTACTAATGGGAGCCCTGGAGTCCTGGAAGCTTCCCAGAAGCAACTACTTATAAATTCCAAACTGAATTTTTCCAAAGATTCCTGAAAAGATGATTTTGAGGAATCTTCTACTATAGTTAAACAAACATGAGAACTACATTTTCACTGAGTATGTCTGATTTTGTAAATGCCTTTCATTGTTTTATTTTTTTAATTATAATTTAATCAAAATTCTCCCTTTCCTCCCTTCAAACTCCTCCATACACCCCTGCCCTCCAAGGCTGTCTTTACCCTGTCCTAGAACTCACTGTGTAGCCAGACTGGCCTCAAACTTGCAGCTTTCCTGCCTGCCTCCATAATGAGTCATTACAGGTGTGCCACTATGCCTAGTTAGGAGAATCTAATCCTTTCAAGACAAGCTGGTAGAGTTCCTTCTCCTCACATCTTTCGAGTTCTAACACAAAAGAGTATGAGCCATATATTTTATTATTCTATTAGTGGCTGTGCTGAGGCCCAAACCCTAAGTTTCATGCATGCTAGACAAGCACCCCACTGCTTAGCTATATCCATAGCATTCATTTGTTGAGATAGTGTCTTGCTGTCCAGTCTAGGATAGCCTAGAATACAGATCCTCCTGCCTCCACGTTTATACCCCAAAGTGCTTGTATTTTAGTTACTGCTTATCACACCTGGCTCTTAAGTGTTTTTAGTTTGTTGTTTGAGGGTGTTTTGTGGATGTGGATGTGGTTACCTACAGCCTCACACACACTAGGCAAGCACTCCATTATTGAGCTACACCGTAAGCCTGTGCCACAAAGACATTCACATGAAAATCATATTGACTTTTATTGGTTGCAGTGCAAAGTGTCCTCTGTAAAGTATATAGTAGCTAATTAAAAGGCAGGACATAAATATCTCCATCAACCATGAGGCTGCATCTCCTATAGATGTCAGGAAAGCCATTCCCAGGGAGTCTCACCAATATGGCTGCCTAAACAAGACCTGAGCACGGATGACACCAACAGACATGCTAACACAGAAAGGGGATATCTCCCAGGTCCCCCAGTCAAGACAGAGAACCGCAGGCAACTGACCAGGAAGTCAGCCCTGAAATTTCACAAGTACACACACGTATACACACAAGTAACATCATATGGTCTGAGAATGTTGTATTTATATATTTAGGAATGGATGTCTAAAACAAAGAAAAAGAACCCATGAGTCTGAAAGACAGCAAGGCTGAGGGGGTGGGGTGCATGGGAGGGGCTGGAGAGAGGAAACAGGGTGAGGAAAATGATGTAATTATATTTTAGTTTCAAAACAGAAACAAGAAACACATTCAACTCTGTAAACATCCTGAGATTAGTTGGCTCTTCCTTGCAAATATAGGCCTATGGAATATAGAGACAAGTGCTGCTTCATGACCTACTTGCCTCTGGAGAAGAGCTTTCTAGCGAATGAGACATTTTTATGGGACTTTTTTCTTCAAAATTTAATAATTGATTAAATTTGTTCTTTGACAATTGCACACACACATACACACACACAGAGGGAGAGAGGGGGAGGGGAGGGGAGAGAGAGCGAGAGAGAGAGAGAGAACACCCTCACCCACACCTTCTTCCACTCCTGTACCACCCCTGTCTAGCCATTGCACTTCCTTACAAATCTCTGTCTCACATTCCTGTCTATTCGTTTTTGTACTGTGACCTACAGCATTTACCCAGAGCCACACATGTGTGATTGTGGGTCCGGGGCTCTCTGTAAGAGCCGAGTCGGCTCACCGTTGGGTACCCAAATAAAGATAAAGATAATGATCCCCTCACTTCGATCCTGTCAGCGACTGTTGGTTCAGCAATAAGGGGAAGGTCCCCTTGCCCCCCTTGCCCTTGAGATTGGCTGTTCTCAGGTTCAGGCCCACGATGAGTAACCACATCTGCTGTGAATTCATGATTACAATGGGTAGTGATTTGAGTATGAATGGCCCCTGTGGACTCATGTGCTTGAATGCTTAGCCAATAGGGAATGGCACTATTAAGAGGTGTGGCCTTTTTGGAGTAGGTGTGGCCTTGCTGGAGGAATATGTCACTGTGGGGGCAGGCTTTGAGGTCTCATATACGCTCAAACTAAGTCTAGTGTAGCTCAGTCTTTCCCATGTTGCCTTAAGATCAAGGTGTAGAACTCTGAGCTCATTCTCCAGCATCCTGTTTGCCTGCATGAAAGCAAGCTTCCCACTCTGATGATAATAGACTGAACCTCTGAACTGTAAGCCAGCCTCAATTAAACATTTTCCTTTTTAAGAGTTGCCATGGTCATGGTGTCTCTTCAAAACAATGAAACCCTAACTAAGACGCAACCTTTGTGTACAGAGAACGGCATTTCACACCCCTTCACTCTCTTACATACTTCCCACCCCCTCCTCTGCAGTGTTTCCTGAGGCTTAGAGGGGGCAATGTAAATGCCATCTTCACTGCAAAGAGAGACTTCTATGATTAAGGCTGAGAGTAGCCTTTCCCATGCCCCGCTGTGAGATGCCTCCGAAGAAGTTTGTCAGGGAAGTCCCCAAAGGCTCCTAAAATGATACAGAGTTTTTTCTGGTCTCTTGGTTGGCTTCAGAACTAGAAGAAAAGCCGGGCGTGGTGGCGCACGCCTTTAATCCCAGCACTCGGGAGGCAGAGGCAGGCGGATTTCTGAGTTCGAGGCCAGCCTGGTCTACAAAGTGAGTTCCAGGACAGCCAGGACTATACAGAGAAACCCTGTCTCGAAAAACCAAAAAAAAAAAAAAAAAAAAAGAACTAGAAGAAGATATGATTCACTTTAGTGGTAGAGAGAAACCAGGCTGGAGCTGAGCTGGAGTGTTCCTCCCTAACTTCTAGTTTTTAAAGAGCCAATGATTCAAGCTAGTGGTGAGCTATGTTATCAGTGGTCTTTACCAGCTGTGACCCCGATGACCACAAAACCAACCTGCCAGACAAAATGTATCCACCTGTGCACAATAGGATGACTGTTATGGAGGTAACAAACAACACTCTGATAGGATTTGAAGCCTGCTCCATAGGAGGAAATCCATGTCTGGTACTTTTAAACCCTGGTAACAACACAATCTTGGACAAGTTATAGGTCCAAGGCAGGAACTTAATACGTGTTTAAACTGACATTTAAATAATAATATAAATATAAAATTGACATTAAATTAATTGAGTTTAATTGATAAGTCGATTAAATTAATATAATTATAAATTGGCATTAAACAGTAAGTTGACAGAGTACCAACCTGCTTACTAACATCTATGTCTGCACCCATGGGCAAAAGTTACAGGCTCGTTTTTAAGGATAACTAGATTCAGGACCCAGAGATACCTATGTTGCCAAAGTACCTTGCTGCATTGACCGTGCTTTTAAAAACACTGTGTGGAAAAGCAGTGTTTAATTTTTCATGATAACATTTTCTTTTGTTTGGTTTTCCCCAATGGTTCCATATCTATGCTAAACATCTATTCCAAATGTTTTACACAGGATGTGGAGACTGGAGCTAAAACAAACTCCACACCCTTTTCTATAGCAGCCTACTCGAAAAAGAAAAAAGAAAAAGAAAATCGAAGAATGGAAATAAACCTTCTGTGCTGGGACAAGGCTCCCCAGCTCACACTGGGAAAGTCTACCTTCTATTTAATGCAGTTTTTGTTCCTTATGATCTTGGTTTTCAGTATTGTATCTTAAGAAGTATGCATGAAACTTAGCAGTATGTTGAAGCTGCAGCAAACTCTCCTAGGGCGGGTGAGTGGAATAAAAGCTCAGCTTTGTTTCTTCCTATGTGGCTCCCCATAGGGCTGCCCAGCCCCTTCCTGCCTTGGTGTTGCAGCCTCTTTCCCTGAAGACAGCAGTAACCCATGACCTCATGATCTCACAGAACACAGCAAAATGCTCTGTGCGCCTCGGTTCCTTTAAGTTGAGTTTCAAAGGAACTGAAAATCCTTTAGTTTGTCAGATAAGAAGCAAACGCTGCCCTTTATGGGTACCACTATGCTAATTACTTCCAGCATTACACACTTCCTGAGAAGGCATGCTTTTTAGGTCATTTTTCTATACTGAGGAGAAAATTTACATCTTCCTATTTATAACTATAATTTTACTCTCAGTTTTAGGAATATACCAAAAAGAAGGGGTAGAGGTGTGGCTCACTGGCAAAGATGCTGAGTAAGCAAGTGTCTAAGAGAGAAAACAGGGAAGGCAGACAGGCAGGAAAGGATAACGGGAAAGAGGGGGGAGGGAAGAAGAAGAGAGGGGAGAGGAAAGGAGGGGAGGGGAAAGGAGAGGAGAGGAGAGAAGGGGGGTGTCAGCAAGCAGGAAAATCAATTTAACACAAATTGCAGTTAAGGTAGAAGATTGACCAATATACTATGATTTTTAAAACACTTAACTGTCCTGAAACCAAACCAAATAATCTGTCTCCAATTAAACCAAAGTAAACTATTTCTCTTTTTTGTTTTCTTGGGTTTTTTTTTTTTTTTTTGGTTTTTTTTTGGGGGGTTTTTTTTTTGGTTTTTTTTTTTAAGACAGGGTTTCTCAGTGTAGCCCTGGCTGTCCTGGAACTCACTTTTTAGACCAGGCAGGCCACGAACTCAGAAATCGGCCTGCCTGTGCCTCCCAAGTCTATTTCTTGAACTTCCAACTATAAACACTTTAAAAGATCGCACATGGTAAGTGCATAACTTAAGGAGTTGTGGCAGTTTTGCTGTGTTGTGTAATCATCGCCACAGTCCATTCTGGACCACTTCCATGGTCCCTGAAAGATCCCCTTGTCCCTTTACAATTCATCTCTGTTCCTACTCCCAGCCACAGGCAATCACTATTCCGTTTTCTCCATATATAGATTTCTTTTTCTGGACATTTCATATAAATAGTATCATGCAATATCTGTTTCTCTGCTTGGATGTCTGCACTCCGCTTTTTAAAAGATGGTGCCTTGCTATGTAGCCCTGGCAAACATGGAACTCCCTATGGAGAGCAGGTTGGCCTCAGACTTGTGAATCTCCTACCTCTGCCTCCAAAGTGCTGCGATTACAGGCATGAGCCAGCCATGCTGGGTTCTCATTTAGCATGTTCTTATGTTCATTCATGTGTGACATACCTCTATATTTCTTTTTCTTGCTAGGTATGTTTTCAATGATATGAACACATGCTTAAGGGTAGAGTTTGCATTTCCATTCATTGGTGATGGGTATTTTTGTTGGCTCTGAGGGTTGTTGTTTTTTTGTGTGTGTGTGTGTGTGTGTGTGTGTGTGTGGCTATTTTGAATAAGGGTGCCAAGAATAGTTGTATGAGGTCTCTGTGTAACATATACTGGCTTTTAGAGCAAAATGTGGACTGGAAGGAGTGTTAATTTATATAAAAATCCAAAAATGTACCTCATGTTACACAACTCTAGAAACCATGTTTACAGAGGAGACTTTTATTTTATTAGATATTTTCTTTATTTACATTTCAAATGCTATCCCCTTTCCTAGTTTCCGTTCCAAAAACCCCCTATCTCTTCTCCCCTCCCCCCTGCTCACCAGTCCACCCATTCCTGCTTCCTGGCTCTGGCATTCTCCTATACTGAGGCATAAAACCTTCACAGGACCAGGGGCAGAGGAGGCGTTTGAAAAGAGAACTCTGTGACTGGTATTCTCTTTGCACATGTCCCAGTGTCTCCCCCACCCCACCCCTGGAGCAGCCCATAAGGCAAGGCCTGTCAGCCTCTTAAGAGATGCTTCCCTCCAGTCCCTTCCAGGCCTCTCCCTCAACTTCCTTCATGCTGAGGTGTTTATCCTAACCTTGGGATCTGATAGGCTAGTTATTCCCACAGCCAAGAATTCCCTTTCCTAACCTTCACTCAGGCTCACTGCGCTCCATTCAGGTCTTTCCTGAAGTGCAGTTAATGTGAGTGAGTCTTTAAAAGCTAATGGACCTGAAAGAATGGCCGTGCTTCTCTTGCCATTACCCGACCATATACGTTTGCTGCATTTGTAACAGAAGAATCTGTCTTTGGCTGCCTCTAACCAGAACGCAAGATCAAAGAGGTAGGCACTTTCATCTTTTTTTTCTTCTTTTCTGCAGAACTTCACGTGTGTGCCAATGCTCATTAAATCTGCTGAACTGATACATAAGTCAATATCAGAATTGTCCTCACATGTGATTGATGTGTGGAGTTCTTGCAGCCACACTACTATGCTTTTGGTGGCCTCGGTCACATGCTATCTGCTACAGTCTCTAGCTCTCAGGAGCTTCACTTCACCATACTGACAGATGACAAGGGAACTGTGTTCTCTGCCTCAAGCCTCTCCTGTGCCCCTGTGTTGTGTGTGTGTGTCCCTTCAGAGCCATGCTCCTGCTCCCCATGACATACCAGCTGTGGAGGAACATGGGAGTCCTACTTCATCTCGATATAGAAAGCCCTAGATGTTGCAGCAGCAATTAAACCCAGTCCCCCCCTTTTAGCAAACACTCATTCTTTTTTGATTGGCGTCTTTTCTCCTGACTCACTCTTCCTGTTTCCTACCTCCTCTTTCCAGGAACCACCTCTTTAAATATAACCACCAGCTATATCTCAGCCTCTGCTTTCTGGGGGAGCCAGATTAAATCTGTGATTTATGTGTTTTAATTTCATTGCAAGTTATTGTCAAATTTAAACATAAAAAAAAAAACTCATGCAAAATAATGAATCTCCAACTTCATACCAAAAAGAGAACATGCATGCAACTTCACATATTGCTCTGTAAACTTTTATTATATTATATTTGTGTGTGTGTGTGTGTGTGGTGTGTATGTGTGTCTGTCTGTGTGTGTCTGTGTGTGTGTGTGTGTATGTGTGTCTGTTTGTGTGTGTGTGTGTGTGTTGTGTCTGTGTGTGTGTGTGTGGTGTGTCTGTGTGTGTCTGTGTGTGTGGTGTGTGTGTGTGGTGTGTCTGTGTGTGTGTCTGTGTGTGTGGTGTGTGTGTGTGGTGTGTCTGTGTGTGTGTGTGTGTGTGTGTGTGTGGTGTGTCTGTGTGTGTGTCTGTGTGTGTGGTGTGTGTGTCTGTCTGTCTGTCTGTGTGTGTATGTGTGGTGTGTCTGTGTGTGTGTCTGTGTGTGTGTGTGTCTATGTGTGTGTGTGTGTGTGTCTGTGTGTGTCTGTGTGTAGGTCAAACAATGATTTACAGGAGTCTATCTTGCCTTCTATCATGTAGGTTCTGGGAATGGAACTCAAGGTCATAAAGTTTAGTGGTACTCCTAAACACTGAGACCTCTTGTTGAACCCCATACAGTACTTTTAAGGCTCTTGTTTGGTAAAGAAATCTGAACTTTATATGGACATTCTCTTGCTTTCAAACCTTAAACTCTCAACTGTTGGCTGATTTAAGTTGTTCAGGGAGAAATATGTTCTAAAAACTCTGATTCTCTTAAAAATGAGAGGATACAGAAAAATCTATTTTATACAATGGGGCTGGAAACAAATTTAAGTAGTTCTTGGTGTCATTTGACTTCTTATGGGGCAGAGAAATCTAGGAATTAAGAACTACAGAGATAACATGAACAACTGTGATATTTTGAATAAAAATGACCCCATAGGCCCATAAGGAGTATCACTATTAGGAGGCATAGCATTAGATGTGGCTTTGTTGTGTCACTGTGGGAATAAGACCTCCTAAATCAAGCTATGCCTAATGTGGCTCACAGTCTTCTGCTGTCTGCCAATCAGAATGTAGAACTCTCAGCCCCTTTTGCGGCACCACATCTATCTTCCTGCCTGCCGCCATACTTCCTGCCACAACAATAATGGACTGAGCCTCTGAAACTGTAAGCTAGCCCCAGCTAAATGTTTGTCTCTATAAGAGTTGCCCTGGTCGTGCCATCTTATCACAGCAGTAGAAACACCAAGACAGCAACTTACGTGCTTATGGCAATGTGCTTATGAATATGACTGGTTTTATAATTCATGCTAAGACATGTTGACAAGGGACTTCCAAAGGACCAGACTATGAGAACATTCATTCACATAAAACGTTTACTGTGTATGTACTTGCATCCCACAGCATGCCTGTAGAGGTCAGAGGACAGGCCACAGGAGTTGTTTTCTTCTCTCCAGGACTTAAATTTAGGTCATCAGGGTTGGCAGCAAAGCCATTGTCCATTGAGCCATTTCACAGCCCTGTGTGTGGTTCTTGTCCCAGGTATATCAACTTTCTGGTCCTCTCCTACTGCTTTGTTCTATTCACTTAAAGCGACTTATTATTATTATTATTATTAATTATTCTACTACTACTACTACTTCTTCGTCTCCTTCTTCGTCTCCTTCTCCCTCTCCTTCTCTGTCTCTTTCTCCTTCTTTCCCTTCCCTTCCCCCTTCTCCTTCTCCTTCTCCTCCTTCCCCTTTCCCTTCCCTTTCCCCTTCTCCTCTTCCTCCTTTTCCTTGCCCTTGGATTTTTTTTTTTGAAGCTGTGTCTCACTGACTCCAGAGCAAACAGTTCTCAATCTGTGGGTCTCAATACCTTTGGCAACCCTCTATCTCTAAAAATACTTACATTATGATTCATAACAGTAAAATTACAGTTATGACGTAGCAATGAAATGAACTTTATGGCTGGGGAAGCACCATTACATGAGGAAGTGTATTGAAATGTCACAGCATTAGAAAGGTTGAGAACCACTGCTGTGGAGGCTGGCCTAGTCGTCACTGTATAGACCAGGCTAGACTTGAATTCATGATCCTCCTATTCAGTCTCCACACTCCTGGGAAGACAGGCACGAACTGCAACACATAGCTAAAGGCAATCTTTATGATGACGTGAACTGGGAGTATGAAACAATGTCTCGGCATGTTCTGGATGAAACATTTTCTGTGTCTAACATGTAAATGATATCAAATATATCAGGTTTAACTAATTATGATGGTTTGCTTGGCCCAGGGAGTGGCACTAGTAAGAGGTTTGGCCTTGTTAGAGTAGGTGTGACCTTGTTAGAAGTATATCACTGTGGGGGTGGGCTTTGAGAGAGCTTCCTCCTAGCTGCTTGGGAGTCAGTCTCTCGTGGCTGTAATCAGATCAAGATGTAGAATGCTCATTTCCTTCTCCAGCACCATGTCTGCCTGGCTATTGCCATGCTTCCTGCTATGATGATTAATTTACTGAACCTCTGAACTGTAAGCCAGCCCCAATTAAATGTCCTTTATAAGAGTTGCCTTGTTCATAGTGTCTCTTCACAGAAGTAAAACCCTAACAGAGATACTAATTTTAACATTTTACTATTTGTTTTGTTTTTAGGTTTCGACTATTCTACAATGTCCATTCTCTGCTTTTATTCCCTTGTCTGCCAAAGGAATCCTGGGAATATCATAATAAACTGAATCTGAGATAGCTCTCTGTTCCCAACTGTACAATTAAGCTAAAGTGGGATTGTTCCAGGTTGCCACACTCAGCCAACCACACTCATTTTAAGAAACTGTTTTGTTACTATCAGGAATTTTTAGACTGCTGTCTTTGGATATAAATTCCAGATGGTTGGCTTTCTAAGTCAGCTTCTCCAGGGTGGGATATAGCAACTGTTGATATTGTTGGTCTTGGGATCACCTTTTGAAAACCACTGGCTTAGCATCTGTGTCATGGCCCAGAGTCCATATTTTCCATTTTGCAATTTGGCTTAGAGCTGCCTCTGTTTCTTCTTCTGAGGAGGAGGAAGGGCCTGGGAGTTTTACTGTTTATTCACTGTAGACTAAATTTTAGGTAAGAAGTAACCCACACAGAATACCATAACAGGGTCTTTTCATCCAAACTGAGTCACTGTTGAGAGTGGTGGAGCTACTAATTACACCAGGGTAGCAGCAGTAAACGGGAACTATTTGGGACCTGTTTAGTATGCTTAGAATAGTAAAATCCAAATCCAGGAAAACATTCCAATACAGTAGGGATTTTTTTTTGTCTTTTCTATGATTGTAGGAAGCCAGTAAATTAACCCACTACTCTGACTGGTCCCCTGGAGTATAATGCTGTATTAAAAGCTCATGATTTACCACTCTTCATAGCAACTAGTCCCTCAGCAGTGAAAATGCATAATAGGAATTGCAAGTTCATACTGTTGAGCCTGTGAATCATCAATATCCAAGTAGCTGTAGAACTTTGTGAGTTAGCCCTGGGGGTGGGGTGTGTGTGTGTGTGTGTGTGTGTGTGTATGTCTGTACATTATGCTTACGAGTTTGTAGAGCTTTTATCAAGTACTAATGATCTGTCTGTCTGTCTGTCTGTCTGACTGACTGTCCACAGAGAAAATGAAAACCTTGAGTAGTTCATTTGAGCAATAGTTTGTACTACATAGCAGGAAGTCCTTGGATAGGATCTCAAGATGCAGCTAATTAGATTACTCAAGCTTGTCCCATCTTGTTGCTTTGCCGTCTTGAATGTGTTATCTTATTTTATTTCATAGTTGCAGGAAGCTACAGCTCTTCCTAGCAGCACATCTTCACACAGGAACACCTAAAGGCTGAGGAGAGTTCTTCATATTTTCATTTTAATAACTAGAGACACTCACTGGGGCCAAGCTTGTTGGCGCATTAGCAGTCACAGCATTTGAGGGACTGAGGTAAAAGGGTCATAGTTCTAGGGCAGCCTGGACTACAGGGTGACTCTGTAGTGAAAGTCACCATAGCACAGTCCAGTTTTTGAGACCATGAGTTACAGTTTCTGCCACCTCTTGTCTCAAATCCTCTTATTCTCTTCATGTTCATGACAATTTAACCAAACTATCTGTGACACCTGTCATACCGTGTCTCTTTTTCAGGGAAAAGCAAAGACAAGGTGTCACTCCATATTCTACCTGCTGGAGGAATTTCAGTCCACAACAGAGCAGAAGAGGACTAAGTAAGGCCACTGCAATCTATAAGACTTGCTTTTTTTTTTTTTTCTTTTGTGGTTCCTGCTTACTGCCTAAAGCTATAAATAAACTATGCTAGGTCTTTCTTTTCCTTCGGTTAACTGACAGTGAAGAAGTATTCATGAGGACTCGGTAGTTGCATAAGGGACAAGAGTGGCATGCCTAGAAACTTGAGCAAGATGATCCATCAGTGTGAAACCTGAGCTTGCCAGGCCAGCTCAGATGCACTTACTCATATACTATTTCCATTTCAGATGTGCCTGACTTTGCAACCAGGTGGATTAGATAACATCCCGCATAAGCCAGGCAGATTATGTTTCTTAGTCGCCTGGTTTCTATCAGGTCCCATAGTTAGGAGCTATTCCTCCAAAGAGCGACTGCTCAGTGAAGAGGGTTGTGCTCTAATACACTGATGGTTTCCCATGCAGGGACTTTGGATGCTGTATTTCCACCTTTGCATTTAGCTTTTGAATGTTATGTGTCCTAAGAGCTATACGGAACAGTTATGGCTTGAACAATCTAAATAGCTTTTTCTGAGCCCCAAAGCTGTCAGATCACTGGGGAGAATAGCTGGGAGTCGTAAAGACTTCTATGTGTTATTTCCAAACTCCAAAAAGAGCATCAATCATAATACGCTTTTTTCTAGACTTGGAAACAAACTGTCCTTGACAGTGGAGAAGTTCAATGCCTGTCATACAATACAACACCCCAAGAAAATTCACTGTATTTCCATGGGGTTTATTTTCCCTTTCTGACACGCTTGGTCTTAATCTAAAAATAACACCCTCCTCCTGCTGTCTGATCTCATCAGCACATTCTTCTCAGTGCAGCCAGGATGAAGGGACAACCAATTCCTGTGGACCAATTTGTAGCACAGAGAGTTGGCATAAGCCTAAGTTGAAATACGCATTTCTATTCTTGAAAGCAAAAGCAAACTGCTTCTCATGTTTGTTTCTCTGTTTACAGAAGCAGAGAGAAAGAAAAGAAAGGAAGATTGTCCTCCTAAAAGCTGCGATCAGTATTCTAGTGTGTGCAAACCACGTTGGATAAGGAAACTTCATTTGACGATCTACATACTTGAAGAACAAACTTCTACTCAGCTGAGATCACGGTTGTCCCCTAGAATTTTTTTTTAAGATTTATTTATTTATGTATATAGGTATACTGTAGCTGTTTTCAGACACACCAGAAGAGGGCATCAGATCTCATTACCAAGCTCATGGTTGTGAGCCACCATGTGGTTGCTGGGAATTGAACTCAGGACCTTTGGAAAAGTAGCCAATGCTCTTAATCACTGAGCTATCTCTCCAGTTCCTGCCACCCCCTCCGGAATTTTCTTAAAGCTCACCATTGCCCATCAAACAAATATGGGGGACAACACTAGAAGTATACCATGACTCTACCCCAAGATTTCCCAAGGATGTACTGAAAAATGCAACAGTGATTTGTGTGTGTGTGTGTGTGTCTGTGTGTGTGTCTTTCATTGGCAGATCCGAAATAGCTCCTGGACAGGTACACACCTGTGACTCACCAGGAGCTCAAAGCAGTGTAGCTAAAGCTACCGCTACAGAAGTATGATAGAGTACCTTTTGACCCACTGCTTTGTCTGTGAAGTTTGTGCTCTTGAGCCTTCACTAAGTTGTTTTTTATCATGATGGCTGTGTTAGCCTTCGGTGTATTGGTGACTGCCAAAGTCCTGTTATTGATTGAGATCATTTATCCCAAATACTATGCCCAGATACAAGGGCAAATAATGTGGTAATGGCTCAGGGACATGGTGTAATACATCTGATAATGTAGTCTTTTCATATTATTATTTGGCTTTTAAGCACCCAATTGTCCCAAGAGCCATATGGAAAATTGCAGCCTGGACCAGATGGACCTTCCTCTTAGCCTGGAACACCAGAACACCTCACGGAGTTAAAGTATCAAGAGTAAAATAAGATATGAACTTAGGTGTTTGCAAAACTCACTGGCAAGCCAGTAAGACAAGTACAAGAGAGCCAACACTGGGGCCTACTGAATTTAAGAACCACTGCTCCTGGAGTGTGTTTTATTAAGCAAATAGATTATATCTTATCTATTTTGATCACTGTAACTCTATCATCTAAAGAAGCCTTCCAGAGAGTTTTGAGGACTGTGTCACTTTGAATATCATGCCAGCTGCTCTACCACAATTGTTAGGGACAGCATGCTGACCTTAACTGACAGTGAGGTGCTCCCTTCTCCCACCTTGATACAAGTATTAATACTGGGAGCTCTTCCAAACACCCACTATGGGGAAGAGAACTCCAACCTAGGGAAAAGAACTCTAAAAGAGCTTTTTAAAGAAACTGGGCCTTGCTTACACCAACACAAGTCACAACCTTTTGGTATACAAATTCTTTTAAATATTTCTTCCTCTTTCTTCAGGCAGAAGAACATTTGAGGATAGATTAAATTTTCACATGTGATAACCTCACCCAGTCTTGCATTCAACGGTGTTTAAATTCTTTTTCTTATATTATAATAAGAAATATGTGGCTTCTCTAGCTCCTATATATATATATAGACTGGGCACAACTGAGCACAGTTCATGGATTTAAACAACTTCCAATTTAAAGATTTAAAGAAAGAATTTAAACAACTTCCAACTGCTTAAACTAGAACATTAAATCTGTAATCTCTGGGATCCACCTTGACAAATTCTATCTGGCCTCTAGCTGTGTTCTTCCTTCCTTGGTCCCATATTCTCAGAATCTATTACCACATATATTCTTCATGTTTCACCTACATAAATTAGTAATTTTTCAAATTGCTTCAGTGAGTGATCTCCTAAGCCATATGGAGATCTGGATCTGCTGACAGGTCATGTGATCTTCGGAGATGGTGCATGTGAGTAGTGGGTGGAATTGATTTTCCTTTTAAACTACTCTCAGGCACGAGGTTGAGGAATCCTCAGACGAGACAGGAACATCATCAGACAGGAGGGTCATTTTAACTACAAATAATAAAACTAGATGCTCTGAAAAGCAGGGATATTTTTTCAGAAACACACACAAAGAATTATACTGTAATAATGGGCTGCAGCAGAGGGTTCTGTGAAGGTTCTGACTTCTCCCCATTTACCATATTCTATCTTCTTTACAACTTTCTTAGGTGAGAACCCAAAATGGATATAGGGTTAGCTATCTGAGCATGGCACATCCTTGTTCGTGGCTAGAAGTGAGACAATCTCCAGGGTCATAGAATCCAAGAACTTCAATTCAGAGTGATTTGCTCACTTTCTCTCTCTCTGTCTCTCTCTCTCTGTGTCTGTCTCTCTCTGTCTTTCTGTCTGTCTGTGTGTGTTTATCTGTCTGTCCCTTTGTCTGTCTGTCCCTTTGTCTCCTTGTTTCTTCTCTCTCTCTCTCTCTCTCTCTCTCTCTCTCTCTCTCTCTCTCTCTCTCTCTCTCTCTCTCTCTCTTTCTCTCTCTCATAGGCTTATATTTTTCAAAACCTACTTTGCTAAGGGTTCTTACGTGTTTCAACCTCCCTTATAGCCTGATGATCAAATGTAGTGGAGTAAGATGTTTAATAGGGCAAGGGGGACATGGATCTGTTTAAAAGACCCATTTCTTTGGGGTGATGCCAATCTCCATTGTCAGCAGTCCAGTCCACTCAAATCAGCAGCAGTGGCTTGATCCATAAAAAACCACAAGGTTCCACCAATCAGCACATGTCGGCTGAAGCAACATGAAGCAGCCAGAAAAACCTTTAGGGGTTCTTTGGCATTTTTCTCTCTACAAATTCACGAAAGTGAAGTTCAGCGAAGAAAGTAAGGTGAACCCATGCCAGAGCATCATTCACTGTCTGTTGGGTTAACTTACACTCTTTCCAAACAGCATGTGTCCTCTGAAGCGTCCTCTCCAGCAAAGTGTCACACACCTTTTCGCCAGACAACTTCCAAAAACCACATGTCTGTTCTCAGCAAAATATCCTCTCATAAGACAATTTCCAGAAAACATCACATGACATAACTGAGTCTCCAACAAAACAAGAAATTCCCACTTCACTCTTTCTCATGCAAAACAGGTTTCAAGTTAGGGTTCCTTAGCCTGTCTCTTGCAACAGATAAGAAATGTCACTTCTGTACAGGAAGACAGGTTGTATACCTGAATGAAGAAGTTGTGGGTTTCATTAGGAAAGAAGAGAAGAGAATCCCATATAGTTCAGCCTCTACTGTGGATTACCTCATGTTCGGAAGATTAAAACTGTTCTCTTATACCTAGTAGTCAAAAATATGAAATATAATATGGCATTCCAGAACTTGTGCTCAGTCTTGAAGGCATTAATTAATTTTAATTTTTTTTTTTGATCAAGGTCTCCCATAGCCCAGGATGGCCTCAGTCTCACTATGTAGCTGAAGATGATCTGGAACTACGGATCTTCCCAATTTCACCTTCCATGTACTGGGATTACTGGCATGCTTTCCCATGTCCAGATGAAATACATTCCTTTATTTTCCTTCGTATTGACTCTCCATAGATATCTATGCTTTGGCACAATACAGTTTTTACTTTTTTCTAGAGAAAATGCTCTGTTTTATATCACTTCCTATTATTCTGAACTGGGTAGTGCCTACCAAGTGGTTTCCTCTTATTGACCTAACTGAAAATGTCCCCATGCAATTTTTAGTTGGAGAATAGTTTAAAGGAATAAGAGAAGGAAGGAAAAAAAGCAGAACACAGTTTGCCATGCCTTTAGGTACACACTTTTATATATTTACATCTTCTAAAGCAAGTAAGCATTGTGCAACCTTACTGGGTTGAAAATGGCAATGGGATTGCTTTAGACGCTTTCATCAAGAAGCACAGTCTATTTTTTCACCCCCTAAGCTCAAGCTGACCTTGTGACTTGCTTTGACTGCCTGCCTGCTGCAGACCTATTTGTGACTTCTCACAAAGCCTTCTCAGCTCTGGTTCTGCATTTCTGGAGCTCTTAAGCCTGGGGAAGCGTCAGATACTGTCTTCTGAACAGGATATGGGAGAGAGAGCAAACATGTCTTCATGGTGTACCAGCCCCAGTTAACTGGTACCTTGTTTCAACTGAAGCAACCCCTTTTTATACCAAAGGAAATAGAGATGAATTTCTTGGCTGAGACCACCACAGACCAAGGACCATGGCTGATATGTTAAACACAAAGTTTTGGGGAAATTTTCATGCTGTAATAGATAACTGATATCCTCAGCCCACAGTTGTCATTGTTTATCTGTGTTCTCTCCTTTTATTATTATGTTAGAGCAGTGGTTCTTAACCTTCTTACATCTGTGACTCTTTAATACAGTTCCTCATGTTGTGGTGACCCTCAACCAAAAATTTATTTCTATGTCATAACTGTAATTTTCCTACTATAAATATCTGATCTGCAGGATATCAGATATGTGACCCCTGTGAAAGAGTTGTTGAACCCACAAAGGGGCCACAACTCACGGGTTAAAAATTACTGAGTTAGTGGGATTTGGGGAAGATGTAAAGTGTTTCTTTACACCCATCATATTTAATTAGTGATCAAACATTACAGATGATAAACATTATTTTTAAAAGGAATAGGAAAACTCAAATCTGTTCTTTATGTAGAAAAACTGAAATGAACTTTAGACTTGTATAAAAAATGGTAAGCAACTGGGCTGGGGATATGCATTTGTTGGTAGAGCATGTGTCTACCGTGAGGAGCCTTGGGTTTGATCTTCAGCACCACATAAAACCAGGCATGGTAGTAGAGAATGGGTTGCTTGTTTGACTTTGTTGTTGGTGGTGGTGGTGATGGTTGCTTGATTGATTAGGTTTTTTGTTGTTGTATTGGTTTGGGTTTTGGGGCTTTTTGGTGTTTGTTTGTTTGTTTGGTTGGTTGGTTGGTTTGGTTTTTCAAGGGAAGGTTTCTCTGTGTAGTCCTGGCTGTCCTGGAATTCAATCTTTATAGCAGGCTGGCCTTGAACTCCTAGATCCACCTGCCTTGAGTGTTGGGACTAAAGGTGTGCTCCACCACCACTGGATTGATAGTGAATGTTCTTAACCCCATTACTCAAGAAGTGGAATCAAGAAGATCAGAAGTTCAAGGTCATCCTCAGCTACATAAAGATCGAGACGTCAGGCTGGGCTCCATGACATCCTATTCCACAATGAAGAAACAAGTAAATCCACCTCAATGCACACTATAAATGTGATTTAACATCTAGATTAAAAAACAAACAAACAAACAAACAAACCTGGGGAAATGGGGCTGGAGAGATGGCTCAGCAGTTAGTTAGGCGTGAGTGGACCCAAGTTCAGTTCCTAGCATGTGCCATGTGGCTCAGACAGTTTGTAAGTCCAGTATCAGGGATCCAATGCCTCTGGCTGCCACAGGCACTAAATTCATGTTCACATACCTACTCTCTCTCTCTCTCCCCCTCTCTCTCTCTCTGAAATAAAACAAATTAATTTAATGTAAAAATAAATGAAATGTTTTTAACACTTGGGAGGTTTCCCTTTTCCTTCTTGTAGTCCAAGCCCTAGTCAGCACCTACCCCATGCGACTGCACTATGGCAGGCTTAGGGTTGGGTTGAGCATCGAAAGTAAAGACGAGGGAATATAGTTTTCATTAACAATAAAACTTCTCATCAGTTACTAATTTTTGTTTTATTTTGAGACAGACTCTTTCTTACATAGGTCTAGCAAGCTTTGAAATTGTGATCCGTCTGCCTCTGGTCTCCAAATGCGGGGATTTGGGGTGTGCATCACCAAACCTGGCAAAATTTTAAAAATATATTTAATCCACCTTCATTTCAGTGTTCTTAAGCTGTATTTCATATCTAATGATCCAGGTTCCTTTAAATTTTACATTTATATAACTTACTAACCCAGGTATACATGTGTGAAACCAATGTTCAAAATACATTATTGTTATGTATCCTAATGATCAAAAAAAAAAAAAAAAAAAGGAAGGTGGGCCAGGAAGTATGGTTTCTATTTTAAGAGACAAATACAGAAGTAAACTATACTTACTGTGCTATTTAAATGAACACCCATGCTACTGGGTATCGTGGGATTGTCATGACAAAGGCACTGGAGAAATGTCAAGACGTATGTGCCCAGAGTAGATACCTTCAGGCCTAATGTGAACTTTGACTCTCAAAACATGGGGAGAAAGCAACGATGGGATCTGAAGTTTTCATGTCTCAGGCTCATCCCTCTTCCTTGGGGTCAGGCCTGGATCTTCTCAAATCTCGCCATTATTATACAATTACCCTAAGAGTTCATACCTACTATAAAAGTGTTATAAAAAATATTCCTGGCTCTACCCAGCCTCCTGGCTCACCCTGAGGATGACCTAATCAGACTGTGTGATGTGGAATGGTCTGGCCAGGTTTCTTCGGCTCCTCCCTGGTGTGGTCATGAGAGAGCCAAGAGTGAAGCCCAGAGTTCACACGAAGGCTTTTTATTCCACTTCCCTGACGTCATACACTGCAGATGTTTTCATATCCTCATGGCTATTTATATCTTTATCCCCTTCCCCCAACATCAATCATTTTAGGTTGTAGTCTTCTGGTCTTTAAGTCCACAGCACACCCATTTTCCATCGTTTCCTTTACTGTTTTACTTCTTATTCTCTTGTAACCTCTCTCATCACTACTTCTGCTTCCTTCCCTTTCATTTTCTCCCCATTCACTTATTCCCTGCTGTCCCATTTTCCTCTATTCAATTCTGAACATCAGCTCAAAGCTTTCTTGTTGCTAAGTAACCACATCACCCATACACACACCGTTTTCTACTCTCAGCTCCTGTCTTCTAATGGCAGAAGAGAGAGGAAGAGAGAGAGGAAAAGAGAGAGAGGAAGAGAGAGAGGAAAAGAAAGAGAGGAAGAGAGAGAAGAGAGAGAGAGAGAGAGACCTTTATGGGGTAGGTAGAAAAAAATTTCTAAGAGAGCATGCAGTTTTCTGCCTTCCTGTTTTCATTCCTGGCAACATTTATTTTCCACACCTTGCCTCTTCTTAATAGCCATCATTCATTGCTTCCTTTATTAATAATTTTCTCCAGGCCTTGAGATAACACTACAAAAAAACAGCACAAAGCGTCCCTCTGAGCTTACCCAAATTATGGATGGGAAAAAGAAATATAATTCCTACCAAGGGAACAATAAAAGAAAAACTGTCCAGAGTTTACAAAGCACATGCAACACATTACTACGAAGGCCTCACGAAGGCCTTTTAAATAAACCCTGGATCAAATCCAGCCCTCTCTAGTTGAGTGGCTTTCACTGGAGACCAAGTCAACTAACCTGCACTGGCCTTAATCTCCTGGAGTCATGAGGAAGCTGAGGGTGGTTTGCACAAAATAAAGGGTAAAAACAATACAAGAACTGACTATTCTAAAGTTCTGTCCTTCTGCAGACTTCAAGCTGATGTGACATTTGTGTGTTGAAGGCATAATGGGGATGTGACAGCCCTCCTCACAACATGTTCTCAAGGGATTCCAAAGTCTTCTGGCACATTTAATAATTTAACAGGCATGGTAACTCCATATGTCTAAACACTAGAGCCGAGTAACACATGCCAGCATGTTTGACGAAATCTCCTTTTCACCCTTGCAATACCATAAATAATTTCCCCCATTGGTGTGAATTCTTTCTCTGTCACTGTGCATTTCTGCAATGCCTGGGAGGCCTTCTTTGTGAAGCCTGCCCCCCTTACCCTTGCAGTCAGTTGTTTTGCTCACAGTTAGCACCGCACTAATTGGGGAGTGTTGAGAGCTGTTCTTCCATAGGGTCAGAGCCTCTCCTGTGCATACATGACCCAGGACTGAGCCTTGGCCTCTGTGAGAGCTCTCAGGTTTTTCATGTAATAATAATGCACAGATGCTCAAGAGGGCATTTTCATTTTATTATCAATTTATAGGTTTGTGTGTGTGAATGCTTGCACCACTTTTGTGTGTGTGTATGTTTGCATTTTCTATTGTGCGTGTGTATGTGTGTGCACTTTCTCCCCTGTGTGTGTCTGCACTTTCTCCTCTGTGTGTGTATCTGCACTTTCTCCTCTTTGTGTGTGTGTATGTCTTACTTTTTCCTGTGTGTGTGTCTACACTTTCTCCTGTGTGTGTGTGTGTGTGTGTTTGTGTGTGTATACATTGTAGGTCACCTCCACCTTGTCTTTGGAAACAAGGTTTTCTCATTATCACTGCAACCTCAGGTTCTCCAATTAGCTTAAACTAGTCAGCCAGGCTCCTCTCTCCACCTTGCCAGTACCAGGATTACATTGCAGGGTACAACACCTGGCTTTTAGAACGGATACTGAGAATTGAACACAGGTCCTTTTGTTGTTTTATTTTGTTTTGTTTTCACTGAAGCCCAGGTTTATCAGTAGCAAAACAACCAAAAATGAAAGTGTCCTGAACTGCAGATGCCCATTTCAGGAGAAAACCTTGGCTTGGCAGAAGCCAGATATTTTGAAAGTGGAACACCTGTGAACACAGCATCCATCGCAAGGTATGAGGATGTCTGGCCAGGATTGTAATTTGGCCAGCCACCATGGTTTTCCTTTCTAAGTCCAGTCCCTTAGCTCTTCTGAGCAGTTCAGGAAGTGCCACAGTTTTTCATCTTAGGGTGAGTTCCAGTAATAAAACATGTATTTGAATTTCCTGTCATTTTTTATTTTTTTATGTATTATGTTAAACAAAGGAGAATTATGTCAAGATTTTCACTAGCCTTCCCTTCTCCTTCAATGCTGTTCTTTTCCTCTTGAGCTGTCAGTCAGCATCATCATGTCTTATCACTTCCTTACAAACCCAGGCACTGGATTCCCTTTTCTTCCATCCTGTTTGATCTGGATGGCCTACAGTAGTGGTTCTCAGCATGTGCATCAAGACTCACTTGAGGTCAAAAGACCCTTTCACAGGGTCTCTATATCAGATATCCCGGGTATTAGACATTTACATCATGGTTCATAACAGCAGCAAAGCTACAGCTATGAAGTAGCAGTGAGATAACATTATGGTTGGGGTGAGCACTGCATGAGGGATTAAAAAGTTGCAGCATTAGAAAGGATAAGAACCGCTGGCCTACAGGTTTCCAGTGCTGCCTGTAACTGAAAACTGTGGCACCGAGCCCAGGAAAGACTCACTCCCCATCCAGAACTCAAGCTGTAATATAACCAGGGCTGTGGAAGCACCTCATTTCTTTATTTCCCAAAGTGTTTACTCTTCCATCTGTTCAGGCACCTATGGCTCAGCCTCTCAATGCCATGTAGAGTTATCTCACCTATGAAGGCTGTAGGTGAAGGTATTTCTCTCTGACCCTTCCTCTGTGAGTACTCCTTATACTCTCGGAGGAGACCTGGGAGTCCTTGTGTTCTTTCCTACCAACCTCCCCATCTCTCACCCCCTTTCTACATAGCCAAGTGTCTATGACACATTCTTTTCACCCACTCACCTTACTGTCCCTATTCTCTTGTCCGTTGTTGCCCTGACCAATCCTGAGCCTTGAGTATGGTCATCTTGGCAGTTTCTGGCCTGAGCACAGGCTATTGAGGCACCTTGAGGGAGACACAGCCATGCCCCTGACAACATCCCAGTTCCATGGCACTGAACATAGCTCCCTCCAGCATAGTCTGCCACTCTACTGTGTCCTATGTCACAGGCCTTCTCATCTGCTCTTCACAAAGCATTATTCATTTGTCCCCCATTTTAGCAACATGAGAGGTTCAGTTGATCACTGTGAGCAAGACAGACAAGAAGTTCAGTTCAAAGAATTGAAGGTCCAGCCCTGAAGATGAGGTTAACACTGTAATTCCAACAGTTCCAGATGTATATTGTTTGAAGAAATAGACAAAATCCTGCTTTGCTAA
The DNA here is from genome assembly GCF_978045245.1 of Mus caroli. NCBI lineage: Eukaryota > Metazoa > Chordata > Mammalia > Rodentia > Muridae > Mus > Mus caroli. Next base: position 51,697,369 of record NW_028227264.1, read on the forward strand.
AATCTAGTCATTCTCTCTTATTTTTTTAACATCACACAAATATAATAAAAATGTTCCCATTTAAAAAAAATGCAGGCTCTATGGAAATACTTGCAATAAAAGTAAATTCTTCCAACTTCCCTTATGAGAGCAGCAGTTCTCAACTGGTGGGTTGTGACCTCTTTGGGGGGGGGCGGTATAGAATGACCTTTTCATTGAACCATACATCAGACATCCTGCATATCAGATATTTACATTACAATTCATAACAGGGAAATTGCAGTTATGAAGTAGCAACAAAAATAATTTTATGGTCGGGATCACAACAGCATGAGGCACTGTATTAAGGGGTGGAAGTATTTAGAAGGTTGAGGACCACTAAACTAGAGTCTTTCACCCTGTACAAAAGTACTTACCAATCAGATCTCTCTTCTGTGGGCTTAACCTCATGAAAAGCTTTGCAGGCAAATGCATACACACCCACATTGTACACACTGCATAATTAAATAGTTTGGGGGGGGGGTGAAAATAAAAACATTAAAAAGGTGTTCTTTCCTTTGAATTGAAATAAACCTTATTCCCTATGCAGCAGATCAACTGAATCAAAACCAACATTTTACATGAAGCTGCTTTGCAGTGGCTGATAAATGAGATAAATGACAGGGCATATCAATGAGCCAGGAACAAAACAAAGAACTTATTTGCTGATTCCTCAGGTTGGGTGAAAATTTCAAGTAAGTTCAAACTCTACTAAGCACCTTTGTCACAAAATTCTATAAAAAGTTGGAAAATGCAACATACGAAACCTATAAAGACAAACTAGAATGCTTAAACACTTTTGCTAACTAAAACCCTTCACCTCCCTATCTGCAGTCTAAAATAGCATCGCCTGTTGATACTATGTTTCAAGCACATTTTAAGTAGTATAGGCACTGATAACATATGTCAAATGCAGTATGAATGGGTAACAAGTTATGGCTTTTGTTATTCCTCAGAAGTGAACCAGAGAGTTAACTCACCCCAATTTTCTCCCTTCTTTCTGTCTTTCCAACCAAAGTCATTTTTATTTCCCACATTGTAACAGATAGGTACATGATTTAGGGTTTGAGGTAGATTTTGCATTTCTGCCTGCTTGTTAGATGGATAGTATTTTAATGTCAGATAGATAGTATTTTAAAGTTGAAGACCAACAGAAACTGTTTCAACCACAAAGTCCAGAGGCACATACAAAATGTAGGGTAGCATTTGGCAATCTATATTCTCAAATTTATATTTCTGATTTTTACAATATGTTGAAATATATCTTTGTGGAACATGTAGATTTAACATTTTTTAAAATGTTTATTCTAGTCCTCTGTAAATAGTTACTATAACATACCAAACTACTATAATATACCAAGCTACTTCCCATTTATTATTATCTTTTTTATATGCTCTAATGGTATGCTTATTCATTTTCCTTTTCACTTGTAGGAATTTCTATATGATGCCTACCTAGACTTAAAAAGACTTTTAGGTAGAAAGAGATTTATACTTTTTTGTCTTATTTTATTTTTTAAAAAATAAAGTGGATTAAGTTATAAATGGATAATTCACAGATCAGTAAATGTAAGCCTTAAAAAAATACACAAAGATATTCAAATTCATTAACAGTTAGAGAAATAAAGATCCCATCACTGGCCAAAGCATAGTTAATTGCTAGGATATGGTGGTGATAGTGATGGTGGTGGTGTATATGTGAAGATCTGTGTATGTTTGTGTCTCTATGTGTATGTGTGTCTATGTGTAACAGGTATGTATGATGATCTATGTCTCTCTCTCTCTCTCTCTCTCTCTCTCTGTGTGTGTGTGTGTGTGTGTGTGTGTGTGTGTGTGTGAGAGAGAGAGAGAGAGAGAGAGAGAGAGAGAGAGTTGGAGGGTAAAGGTTCTTGCCTAACAACCCAGATTAAATCTCCGATCCCCATGGTGAAAGAAGAGAATTGACTCTTGAAAGCTCTCCTCTGATACATGTCCCATGATAAGTACACACCTACCCACAATTCTTTAAAAATATAATTAAAATGTACTCTGCCATGAAACAAAATTATGTTGATAAAAGTCCCAGGCATTCTAGCCCCACTAGAGACAGAACATGGGAGGAGCAACGAAAGAAGGATTGTGTGCCAGAGCAAAATGAAGAGGGTTTTGCTTTCTTTTGTTAATCGCCTGGAAGTCATAAAAGTGTTTTGCTCGAGAAATATACTCTTGGAAGGCTTGTAGAATAATAAAGGCGTGGAAGGGGCTTATAAAAAGGTTTATAAACTTGGATAATTTAAGATTTCATGTGTCCAAGACTTCTATGAATAAACCTCTGCTTCCCTTCTGCCCTCCCTCTCCTCCCCCTCCCTGTCCCCCCCCACCCTCCCTTGCTCTCCATTTCCCTCCTTTTCTGTCCTCCTTTCACTTCCTAGTCATTTTCAGTAGAGGAAGGACTCCAGTCAGACTGAAGTTCTAAATCCTGTTAACCTCACTTCGACCCCATTATTTCCCCATTTAACGATGAGGCAAATGCCATCAGCTCTTAAATCATGAACTTTAAATGCCAAAACATTGTGCTGTGCGTATATTTCAAAGTATGACTGTTACACAGGAGAAGGCCAGCCAACATTAAAAAACAAACTTCAGAACAGTACCCCTTCAGAACCCGGCTAGCCCGGTACCTCCGGCTGGGGGCTCCCTGGAAGGGTCTCCATCCAGCTCACAGGAGACATGGGTGGCACTCTTATAGAAGAGCAGTGCCCTTTGTCCCCACAGTCGCTTAAGGAAAATTCACTAGTGTGGGTTCTCCTGTGGAAAGGCTGCAACCTCCATGAAATAATGAAACCACTCTCACAGTCCAAGTAAGGCCTGGCACCGTTCGCCAAAACAACTGCAGAGCAAACTACATTTGCCATCCCCTTGCCCATAGCTGCCTGCACACCAAAGACAGCCCTGCCTCTCCCTGTTTACTGCAGAAGTATGCCCATCAGGAGCTGAGATTATTTGCCAAAGCGTGGGGGGTCGGGGTGCAGGGTAGAGGTGAAGGGTAGGCATAGGCTGGCATTTCCCAGCAAAGGCTGCTCAGCACGTGGGCCTCTTGGCTTTCGGCTGAGCCAGTCTTCCTCGCCCCTCCCCCACTTCCTCCCCACAAAGACAACGTGGAGCCAGGATTAGCTAGAACACACTTGTGTGAGACCTCAACTGGCCAAGCACCTTTCAGAGCCAGCGATCTGTTTTATGAGTAATAGGCCGAGGTTTCCAGCCTGTTCTCTGCGTTCTGAGGAGAACACAGAGCTCACAGCAAGAGCAGAATGACAGTCACTCCTAACACAAAGAAACCCACTCGGAATGCCTTGTTGCAAAGGCCATTTGCCATCTGTTCGTTTCCTGGTGGCAGTGTTGCTTATCAGGACAGTAGCAAAGACACCACCCAACAAACCCAGACTGGGGTACCTTCGCCTGCCTCCTAGGAGGTATTGCCCTCAACTTTTCTATCTGCTTATAGTTAGATAATTTTTTCTTAATAAAATAAGACTAGCAAATGACTCTCTGTGAATAAAAATAAGGCAGGGCGCAATTTGTCATCATCTTTTAGGAAACAGGGAAAAAAAAAAAAAAAGTAAACCCTCCAGAATTGGAGAAGCAACTCACTTTTTGGAACCTCCTCTGGGCGGTCTTCCTGTGTTAGGCAGGACATGGGCATGTGGGGGTGAGGCTCAGCTCGAGAGGCAAGAGCACCAGCGGTATCATGCATATTCATTGAAGGCAACCTGAGTGGCTGTGCAAAACCGCAGCGTCTACTTCCTGCACACACTTTACATCCACACCGCCAGGAAGCACCGTGGCCCAGAAGCCCCCACTGGCTGCATAGCCTGATTCAGAAGCACTGGCAACTTCACTCACTCATTGACTGGAATTTCTCCACGCCTGATGATGGCCCAAGAAGAACCCATCTGTCAGAGCCATTATTGTGGAAGTGTGAATTTCCAGGCTTTGGCTACAAAGAAACAAAAAGGAACTCTCTGTAAAGCCCAGGGCATTCATTAATAATACTTTAATGGAGAAGTGGGTCAACACAGTAGAGATGGGAAAGTAATTGCACTCACTCCACCAGCCACTCTGCTCAACAGACTTTCTTGAAAACAAACAAAACCTGGAGAGAGGTGGCAGTTCAGTAAGCTCAGAAACCTTTCAGAGAGGATTTGGTGAGACACAGACTGGGTTTTTTTTCATCCTGTCACTGAACAACCCTTAAATACAGCAATGAACAAAGCCTTTGGCAGATTAGGCAGCACCTGTGTATAGTCCCGGCACTTAGAAGTAAAGGCAGGAGGATCAGGAAATCAAGAGTATCCTTAGCTGTGGGACTGTGACCGGCAGCCTGTTTTCTGGTTGTGCTAGGTTTAAACCCCGGAGACCCAGCATGTGTTTCTGCAAGGGACAGAAGGTCTCTTTGCCATGCTCCCAGATACTAGGCTCCTGACACGAGGACCCAGCTCGATAGTTCTGTGGTCATCTGTTACGTAGGCCAACACCCCAAGCTCCTGGTAATCTGTCTGGATTCCACTCCCAAGATTACCTGGCAAGAGCCAGGTAGACCTGGCCCACTATAAAAGGGGCTGCTTGCCCCCTCTCCTCACTCTCTTCCTCTTGCCTCTCTCTCTTGCCCTCTTGCCTCCCCTTTCTCCACATTCCCTCTCCACTCTCTCTCTCCATGTGGCCATGGCTGGCCTCTATTTCCTACTCTCTCCATCTCTCTGCCTTTCTACAATAAATGCCTTAAAAACCATGGACTGCATCTGGATTCACCGGGCTGGAGCAGAGGGGCAGGTCCTCCTCTAAAGAGCCAGGTGCCTAATATCCTGAGAGAGACCTCTCTGCATTCTCAGCCATGGCTTCCGCTAAGCCAAGCTACCTGCAAGCCAGAGACACTCTCGTCCTAGGGAGAACCAGCCGGTGCTCTCCTTCGGCCCTGGGACTAGAGTCCAGAGCTAGCCCTGCCCCCAACCCTATCCCCACCCCCCTCAGCACACTCCCCTCACCCCACCTCGTCCTCAGCTCTTCCTTGGCATTCAGCAGCATCTGTGGTGCCCAAGAGTCTGAGAACCTGCCATCCTCTACCTCTGTGTAGGCCTGGAGATCCCGAGCCAATTTCGGACTTCTGTGGGGCCCCCAGACTGGGCTTCCCCACCCCCGGAGCAGGTATTACTGATAAATGCCCCAGATTTTGTGAAGAGTCAGTTGCTGTAGATGGAAAAAGCTAAGAAAGCCACAAAGAATTACCAAGCCAACTGCTTTTATTTGACCTATAAACCTGATGTAAAACAATGCATCTATTAGAGTGTTTTGAGCTAGATAAGGTGATTCAAAAGCAAAATGTTGGGAAAAGCTAATGGGAACAGGATAATGAGGGAGAAGTTAACTTTACAAAATGCTGAATTATAAAGGATACCGATAAGGTGTATCAGTATACTTTATATTTATATCAGCCTAAATATAAAGGCTGATAAGGTGTATCAGGGATAGAACCCAGATCCATTTGAGAGGGTTGAGGAAACAGCAAGAGAAACTTTGTTTACTTAGTGTGGTAAAATGCTTTTTGACAGAACTTTTGAAAGGTGGCTGGCAGAACTTATCCTACCTGTAAGGACCCAAAGCCTGGATACAGGGTCCAAATAGAGACTTCCCCCTGGTGCCAAAGAAATTGGATGCTGGCCAGAAACAAGGAAGCATCTAGAATCAGGAGACAAAACCATTTCCATTGTCTGCATACAAAGTCCAATTTCAAGAACTCATGTGAATGGAAACAGGACATGGCTTTGAGCTGTGCCACAGAGCTAGGAATTGTGGGATGTGTGACTCTTTGGATGAAAGGCTTGAACATAGGAGGTTGGCTGAATGCGGAGCCAGTAACAGCAGGCATTTATGAACAGGACAGGGCAGAAAATAAATATGATTTTAGATATGTGTAAGTGTGGGTGGCAGGCAACTGACCCAGACTCCACAGAGATAGAACACAGAATGTAGATACAATAAATTGGGACTTCATTGGAGAGGATTTTGTGGTATTTTTCATCATGGAGCTAAGTTCTCCCCATGTGTTAAAGAACTCACAGTTCATTAATGAAGGCCAGCCCCAGCCCCAGCCCCAGCCCCAGCCCCAGCCCCAGCCCCAGCCCCAGCCCCAGCCCCAGCCCCAGCCCCAGCCCCAGCCCCAGCCCCAGCCCCAGCCCCAGCCCCAGCCCCAGCCTGCTTGTTCTGTAGGGAGATCATGTGCACAGACAGCGACCGAATGCTCTTTCCTCCCTTTCCCACCTCGAAAGGGATGAGCCGAGGCACATCTTTGACAGTCTTGCTAACACAGGAAAACATTTCAAACTGCATTGTCAGCTCCACCATCTGTCTTGCTCCAAAGTTCAACAGCTGCTAAGGTAATAAGGTGACTTTATGCCATCATTTAGGATGGTTTCCTTGGACATTGGTCATTGAAAAGGTGAGATGTCACTGGGTGACTGAGTGGACTACCAGATGGATGTCAGATGGAATGAAAGTGGACGTGACATGAATGTAGATTGCACATAGACAGCATATAGGTCAAGGTGCTACCTAAGAAAGTTGGCATCATTATCTTAGTGTCCACACATTGCTTTTTGATAATCAGATTAATGATTCAACCCACTGGGATCAACTTTGAATATCCTTCGGTTTCTTTTTCCATACTCCCTAGGCAAGTGTGCCCTTGAATTTTTTTTTTCTAAAGTGTTGGAGAGTTTTCAAAGGAATGCATTACATCTTCTATTTCTATCTCTTTTTTTTTTTTGAACCAGAATCTATACTTTCTTAATCAGAGCCACACTGTGCACACTGAGCAGCTGAGAGTCATGAAAGTCTTTTTCCTGCCATAAAAACTTTCAGGAACTAATGGAAAACATGTCACTCCTCATGAACCTCTGAACTATCTTTGGACAGGGAAGGAAATCCCAGTACCTTTTAAATGCTAAGAGAAGGGTGTGGTTTCCTGATAAAAGCACAATTTTATATGGTGTGATGCTCCTTTAAAGCAATAGGCACATCCTGTGGTAGCTAGAAGCACAGGCTTTAGAGTTAGACAGAACAGGGTGTGATTTCTGCTAAACAGTCTCCTGAAGGTTGCCCAGCCTCCCCAAGACTGTTTGAGCATCTGAGAACTGAAGTAGATGGGATATTACTAAGGCAAAAAGTGGAAAGAAAGGAATACTTGGCAATGTGTATTAGAAGCTAGTATGGTACTGTGTAATGTTTTTATGCTATGACAAATATCTGATTTTTAAAAACATCTTGAGTATGGGATGGTTTATTTTGGCTTGGTCAGGAACTGAGAAGAAACAGTGTGTGGTAGCAGAATGGTATGTGGAACAAAGACTTCTATCTGGTGAAAGACCTGCGCTGGCAGCCTTCCTCTTTCTTTTTCCATATGGATGTATTCTACCTGGAATTCCAGCCCAATGGACAGTGCTGGTCTGTCTGAGGATTTCTATTGCTGGTATGCAACACCATGACCAAAAGCAAGTTAGGGGAGGAAAGAGTTTATTTCACCTTACACTTTCAGGTAACAATCCACACTGGTGGAAGGCAGGGCAGTTATTGCATGGCAGAAATCTATTGGATAGACCTGAAGCAGAAGCCATAGAGGAGTGCTGCTTACTAGCTCGCTCACTCCTCATTGCTTTCTTATACAACTCAGGACCGTTGGCCCAAGGTTGACACAACCCACAGTGGGGTGGGTCCTCCCACATAAATCATTAATCACAAAAATGGCCCACAGTCTTGCACATAGACCAATCTGGTGGGAGTGTTCTCTCAGTTAAGGAAGGTTCTTTCTTCTCAAATGACTCTAGCTTATGTCAAGTTGACAAACAAACAAACAAACACCCTCACTAGGACATGCCCTACCCTTAGGAACCACCTAGAAATCACCTAGGAACAGGTTTGCTGGATACACCTGTTGTTAGCCTCTGAGCATTCCTGGGAGGGACTGATTAGGTAATTGAGGTGGGAAAAACCTGCCCACTGTAGGCAGTACCATTCCATAGACTAGAATCTAAGAGTAAATAGAAAGGAAAGAGCAAGCTGAGCATGAGAATTCATCTCCCTCTACTTCCTGACTGTAGATGAAATGTGATCAGCTGCTTCAAGTTTCCAATTTCCCAATGTCTCCACTATGAAGGACTATACTCTAGAATTGTGAGCCAAAAAAAAAAAAAAAAAAAAAATGCTTCTTTCATTAAGTTTGCTCTTATTAGGGTATGTTTTAAACATTTATTAATTTGTTTAGTGGAAGGCAGGGGATGCATGTGTCATGGCCTTCACGTGAAGTTCAGAGGACAACTTGGTTTTTTTTGGGGGGGGGTTGGTTTTGGTTTTGGTGTTTTTGTTTGTTTGTTTTTTCCAAGACAGCCCTGGGCCCTGTATAGCCCTGGCTGTGCTGGAACTCACGTTGTAGACAAGGCTGGCCTCGAACTCAGAAATCTGCCTGCCTCTGCCTCCCAAGTGCTAGGATTAAAGGCGTGCGCCACCACGCCCAGCATTAAGTCAACTTGTTCTGTTCTCTCCTTTTACCATGTAGGTCCTGGGAATTGGACTCAGGTCACCAGACTTGAGCAAGTATAATTACCCAATAAACCATCTTGTTAGCCCTGGTCAGGGTATTTTATCACAGCAAGGAGACAAGGAACTACTATAACAGAGCATTTCTCCTTAGTCATTTTCATAATCAAGGCTAGTCATCAACATTCTGACAATATTGAGGGATCAAAAGGATACATAGTTAAATTAGTTGCCTTTCTCTTCACTGTGACCAAAAGATGGAACCCACTCACAGTAGAACGGGGTTTTTTTTTTTTTCAGTTCCAGTTTCCAAGGGTTCTCATAGATGTTTCCCTCCTGTAGTTGGGCAAAATACAACAATGGTGGCAGGAGTCCATGGCAGAGACGACTCACTTTACAGCAGACAAGAAGAGTCAATACAAAATAGCACAGAGCTCAGGACAAGACAGCCCAAGAAAACCCCATGCCCAGGAACCAATTTCTTCTAGTGAAGAACCTCCTGAAGTTTGCAGAACCTTAAAAAATAGGGCCACCAACTAGGTCAGCCTCACAATTATTTCGTTATCTTTCCCCAAACTCTCTTTAAGGGAAGAAGAGACTTCACGTCTAGCCTATGACAGTAAGAATAAATGCCTTGTTTTGTAGGTTATACAGTGAATAACAAGTTCAAACCTGGCAAACTTGGCCTGAAATGGAATTCCTAACGTAAATACCAGAAGTAAGTAAGACACTAAGAGAATCAAGAAGCCACTTGGAGCCTGGCGGTGGTGGTGCACGCCTTTATTCCCAGCACTTGGGAGGCAGAGGCAGGCGGATTTCTGAGTTCGAGGCCAGCCTGGTCTACAAAGTAAGTTCCAGGACAGCCAGGGCTACACAGAGAAACCATGTCTCGAAAAAAAAAAATATATATATATATTAAAAGAAGAAGAAGGAGAAGAAAGAAGAATGAGAAGAAAGAAGAAAGAAGAAGGAGGAGAAAGGAGAAGAAAGAAGGAGGAGAAAGAGGGAGAAAAAAGAAGAAGGAAGAAGGAAAAAGAAGAAGAAGAAAGAAGAGGAGAAGAAAGAAGAAGGAGAAGAAGAAGCAGCAGCAGCAGCCACTTGGGAATAAAGCTCACCAGCTGGTAATTCTAACTTCAGTTCTAACTTGATAGCAAGTGAAACTATCTTCCTGAGTCAGGATCCTGGAATTTGGATAAATATTATAAGATAATTAGTCATTATCTTATTTTAAGAGCCTCCAGGGAAACAGAGCCCGTCATTTTTCTATTTGATAAAAAAATTACTTATTTTGGTTTATATGTGTGTGCCCATGTGCATGTGCATATGTGAGAGACACACTAATGGGATGTTTTCATAGCAAGTGCCTTTACCTGCTGATCCATCTTGCTGGCCTCCACAACTTCTCTAAATAACCTATTTCAGTATTTAGTAACAGCCTCCTCATAAATATACAGATTTCATCTGAATCATTTGTGACCTAGCTTAAGGCCAGCCATCTAAAGTTGAACTCATATTTTATTAATATCTATATTCGTAGTGAACCAAATTTCAGCCAGAAATCTAGCAAACATGCTATCTTTTAATATTAGTGTATAAACATAGCTCTCAATGATCAACAGTGACTAGTTTCTATGCCAACAAGAATGGCATCATGAATGCAGGTAGATATGCTAGCAGAGTTTACTTAAAGATGCATCCCAAGTTCATTTTAGACAATTGTCAGACAATGACTGGTGTGACCTGAATCAGAAATGAGCAATATTTTACAAGCCAGAAAAATTAAAGAAACTGTCATGGGAATTATTTTGCATAGAATGTTCTGCCTCTTGGGCCAGCTACACTCTGGAGATTTGATTATAGGAGTCATTGACTCTTTCTCTTTAGAAGGTTCTGCTTCCCTGCTAACCTCTTCAAAGTCATGGCCACTGTGTGTGTGTGTGTGTGTGTGTGTGTGTGTATGTACGATTAATCAGAGAAGAGACACCAAATCCTCTGAAGCCAGTGCTGGGTGTGGGAATGCAGAGGTGTGAGTGGGGCAGGCAGCCTCCCTCTTCATCTTCTGCAATATATGAGTGTGATGTCTATTCCTGGTTGTCCAGAAATGGAGGGTACACCTGTGATACAGATCTTGACGCTGGAAGACACAGGCTTCTGACCTGGATATTGACATGGGATGACACATGCTTTTGATCCAATTCTTGAGCTATAGTAGCCATGAAAAGCTCCGGCTCAGGCAAGACTCACTGAAGACTGTAAGTCATTCCAAGAAATTCCTAGGAGACTGAGGAAAGCAGATCTCTGAGTTCAGGGCCAGCCTGGGACAGAGCAAGTTCCAAATCCAGGCATGATGGTACACATCTTTAATCTGGGCCATACTTTATGCTGGAGGCCTACATAAAGACAATGGAAGAAGGAAGGCTCTTTCTTCTTCCCTTACTTGCACCTACTTGGAGCCTACTTCTTTAGGATTCCAGCATATACAGAAAGCCAGATGAAACCTACCCTTGTGAGACTGAGTAACTACTAGATTCTTGAACTTCCTGTTCACAGCTGCCCATTGTTGGGTTATTTGCACTGAAGACTTTAAGTCGTTCCAATAAAATTCCTTAATATATATAGATATTACTTAAGTGCTGGGACTCTAGAGAACCCTGACTAATACAATTAGTGTTAGTCCATTTGTTCATTAGACACAAAAAAACAGTGCTCTGCCCAGCCATCCTGCTGCAGACTAGGTCACCTTGCTAAAGAACCTTTAAAGTCTTTACATTAAACTGGGCCACAGTTTGTGAAGTATGTTGTTTAGAAACATGATCTCTTAGCTGCTGCTCTGCTTCTAAAGGAAAATTGGTGAAAATTGTTCCTAAAACATGTGATCATGTATGACTTGACAAAATGTATTCATACAGATCCTAGCCAAAACTTTATACCTTATTTATATTCACAGATTTGTGGTCTTTGCACCAGGGTTCTCTGGACTTCCCTGAGATACTTTCCTGTTTTCATCCAGCCTTAGAACAGAGGTATGACATGACGTGGGTCATGGAGGTAGACACATAAATGACTTGAACAATGTCTTGGGAAATCTCATGAACCTGTATTTCTTGTAAAGGTATTTTTGGAAGGGCAAAAATACACACTGTGGAGAAAGAGCTCTGTGTCGAGGCCAGAAGATGGCTGGAGTCACAGCCCTGCCATGTACTCTGAGCCCCATCTCCTCCTGTCTGTAACCTGCTCAGTGTTTGTTACACCTAGGCTCCTGATGGGTGCCAGTCTGCACCATGAACAAGGTGACTTAAAAACAAATGCCCGTGGAGCTGCATACTGTCAGCCTCCCTCCCACACATCATTGAACCAGATCCTGATACATTTACCTCCTATTTGATTTACACAGTACCTGGCAGCTGGAGGCTAGCAACATGCCTCACTCGATAACAGAAAGCCTCAGATGTCTAGACATGTTCAGTCAGTGCTCTTAATCACTGAGCCATCTCTGCAGTCCCCAACCCCTTTTTTTTTTAGCACAGGGCATCTTGTCCTGGAACTCAACAAGTAGGCTAGGGTAGCTAGTAAGCTTGAGAGACCCAGCTGTGGAGCTTAAATAAGGCCTCCATAGTCTCATTTGTTTAAACGCTTAGTTATTAGCACATGGAACTATTTGAGATGGATTAGAAGAATTAGGAGGTGTGGCTTTGTTGGACTATGTGTTGCCTTGTTAGAGGAAGTATGTCTTATGTCACTAGGGGGTTTGAGGTTTCAAAAAGTCCACTAGGCCCAGTCTCTCTCTCTCTCTCTCTCTCTCTCTCTCTCTCTCTCTCTCTCTCTCTCTCTCTCTCTCTCTCTCTCTCTCTCTCTCTCTCTGCCTACAGATCAAGGTATAGCTCTCAGTTCCAGCTCCAGTGCCATTCATGTTTCCATACTCTCTCCATGATGATAATGGATGAACACTCTGAAACTGTAAGCAAGCCTCAACTAGATGCATCTCTATCTCTATCTCTATCTCTATCTCTATCTCTATCTCTATCTCTATCTCTATCTCTATCTCTATCTCTATCTCTATCTCTATCTCTATTGCCTTGGTCACAGTAGTGACCAAGTCACACTACCTGTCACAAGTCCTGTGGCTCAAATTTGGGCCCTCATGCTTGCAAGCCAAGCATTTGCTGACATCCATCTCCCCAGCCCATGATTAAGGTCCTTTCACTTCCTCTTTCCCCCTTGAACTCCCTTTGGTCTCCTTTCTCCACTGCTCTCTCCCAGTCTTTCTTCTCAGTTCAGTTTTATGGAAAAAAAAAACAAAAACAAAAAAACCAACAACAACAACAACAAAAAAAAAAACCCTCTTAACACACAGGCAGATTTATGTTCCTTAGTGCCAATTAGGGCTGTCTCTCAAGGGAACTATGTCAGCATTGCAGGCGGGAGTATCCAGGAAAAGGCGAGCACATCCCATGAAGGTGCCCCTTCCACCATAGGCAGGGGCTCATTTGCACATAAAGCCACAACATACAGCCTTAGAACTGTAACTTCCTACTCACTTATCAATGGTAGCTTACTGTTCATAGATCAATCTTTCTCAATCCCTTCTTCCCACCAATCTTCAGCTCTCCCGCCACCACCTTTTTCCTCTCAATTCTGTAAGAACCACACTTTGTTTCCACATGTGTTAGTCAGCTTCTCATTAATGTAACCATGTAACAGAATGCCTTTAAGTGTGGTGATCTATTTGAAAAGAAGAAGGGGTATCCTCCTGCTCTGTTGAGGGATGCAGCTTAGTATATGTAAGGGTCTGGTTTCAGTACTCAGTGTAATAAGAAACAAAGCAAAATTTTTAAAAACTAAATAAAGGAAAAATGAATTGGTTAATTAACTATAAGAAGGGATTTTGGCTCTCTCTCTTACACTCTTGCCTCTCTCTTGCCTCTTGCCCCTTTGTGCCCCCTCTCTCCCCATTCCCTTCCCCATTCTTTCCATGTGGTCATGGCCAACCTCCACTTATCTACTCTCTTCTCTCTGCCTTTCTCTCTGCCTCTACTACTCTGTTAACTCATGCCCTCATGCCCTGATTAAACTCTATTCTATAGTTAGAAGAAGAAGAAGAAGAAGAAGAAGAAGAAGAAGAAGAAGAAGAAGAAGAAGAAGAAGAAGAAGAAGAAGAGAAGAAGAGAAGAAGAGAAGAAGAAGGAGAAGGAGAAGGAGAAGGAGAAGGAGAAGGAGAAGGAGAAGGAGAAGGAGAAGGAGAAGAAGAAGAAGAGAAGAAGAAGAAAAGAAGAAGAAGAGGAGGAGGAGGAGGAGGAGGAAGGGATTTTGGCTTGTGGGTTTGGAAGGCTCAGTCCATGTCTCTGGGGCTGCTGTTTAGGGCTAGTAACAAGGCATACATCACAATAGAGGCACAAAACAAAAGCACCTGCTCACCTCATGACTCCCGGGAGCAATGGGAGGAAGAACAGGGCTAAGGTTCCTAATGATTAGTCCCAAGGCTAAGGTTCCTTGATGAGGACAGCTTTATATTACCAAAGACTCACAACCAGGCCTCGGCTTTGAAAAGTTCCACTCCTCCTCAATGCTGTAGGCTGGGGTCCAAGACTGCATTCTATGGACTTCTATGGGATAAACATGTAAACCACAGTATTGCATATTAATAAGGTCATGTGACACTTAACTCTCTATGCCTGGCTTACTTCATTGAGTAAAACTATCTATAGTTCCATCCACATGTTGCAAGTGAAGGGGAGTGGGGTACGGGGGCAAGATCTGTGTGAGAGGTTACTGGGAAGATATGGGAGCTGATATTGTGATGTAAAGTGAATAAATATTTTTTAAAAAATGAAGAAGTTGAAGAGAAGCAAATGTTTTAAGATAAAATTAAAACTTTCAATAAATATTATATTTTCAATTAAAAATAAAAATTCCAGACTGGAGGCTTTCCTTGGCAGTGATTGTAACAAATCACATGTTTCCAACTGTCCAGATTCTGCGTTAAGATGCCTGCTGCTTGCAATGACCCATCCCAGTGCACGCTGCCGCCCTGTATCTGCCAACCACATTTTCTCTTGGAAGCTGTCCCCTGAGCCTGTTTTCCACCAGGCCCTCCAGGCTGCCTGGCCCACTGTAGTTATCTGGGTTATATCTGGCCAGATCCCAGGACGTGTCAACAACTGAAGGATCAACACTTCAGAAGACAGAGCATCTTATTAGAGTGAAATTTTAATTAGAATAGGAATTTGTGGAATGCAGCAGAGAGCAGAGATGCCATGTTTGGGCTGTGGGGAATGTGTAAGCATTATATTAAGGAATTACTCTGTGAGCAAAATATAGAATTAGATGCTTCAATCTGAAGAGAAAACAATAGCTGCTGGCTTTACACGCCTGGAAGATTTAAGGCTTCTTTTTGTTGTTGTTTTTGAATTTTAACTGTGATAAGATACACACAGCATAGAATTTACCATCCTAACCATTTTTAAGTACATGGTTCAGTTGCATTAAATGCTGTCACATCACTGGGAACCAACAACAATCTTTAGAATTATTTTCATCTTGTACAACTGAAATGCAAAACCTATTGGATTATTAGCTTCGCTCCTTCATTCTCTGGTACCCATTATTCTACCGTCTATCACTATGGATACCACTGCTTCATGTGAGTATACTAATACACTACTGTTCTTTTGCAACCACTTTATTTCATTTAACTCCTTGTCTTTAAGTTTTATCCAGGTTGTAGTAAATCCTTACATTTTGAGTATATATAACGTTCCATCCAGTCCAAACCACAGTTTCTGTATCTGTTCCTGTGCCAACACTCAGGTGGTCTCTTAGATGTTGTGATATAAACTAATGATCTTACACAAATTCAGGTGTGATGGTTATTCCTTGGTGGTCATCTTGACTATATCTAGAATTAGTTACAACCCAAACACGGGGCATACCTGTGAGAGATTGTTTTCCCTTAATTTGAAGTAGAAAGATCTACTTCTAGTCTCGATATTTGAGGCGGGAAGACATACCTTCAATCTGGACCACACCTTCTACTGACAGCCTATGTAAAGACATGGAATAAGGAAGTTGTTACTCTTCACCTGCTTGCTTTTGCTTCACTGGCCAGTGCATTCTTTTACTGTCATGACAGCCTACTTCTTTGGGATTCTTTCTTATACTGAAGACCAGCTGAGACATCCAGCCCTATGGATTGAACAACTACTGGATTCTTAGACCTGCCATTCAGAGGTAGCCATTGTTGGATTAGCCTGTAAGTTATTCTAATCAGTCACCTTTCTATATAGAGAGAGGTTCATTCTATACATTCTGTTATTCTAGGAAGCCCTGACTAATACAACAGGTGAACAAATATCTGTTTAATTTTTTGCTTTCTTTTTGGGCTTATAGCCAGAAGTGGTATTTATGGCCCATTTGAAAAAAATTTTTTTTAATTTTTTGAGAAAATCTCATGCTAATTTTCAAAGCAATGGCAACATTTTACATTTCTATCAACAGCACACGTGAGATCTTGTTAACTTCTCTCCGCATGGAATATCATTCAACTTCACTGATTCCATATCTTTGACTCTCCGTAGTCACTAACTTGTGACCAGGTATTTGTAAAAACAACAAATTCTTCATCTATAGAATAGTGAGAGCCTTACCAACAGGTAGTAGGTGTGAAGGCGGCTTCTTCTTATTAGTAGAAGCATTGAGCTTATTTTAATAATGTTTTTATTTGCATGCAGAAGATCAAACATGGGGCCTCCTGCATACTAAGCCATCAGTCTTACTACCTAACCAGTTGTGAACGCATTACTTACATGAAAATAGTTACAACTTCTTTTGTTATCTTGTCTTCCTTCAGAATTCCAGAAAACTTGTGTTCGGGTGTGATGATGACATGTTCCATTAGGATACAAAAAATAAAGTAAGATTTTAAAGATGATTTGGAATAAGAAAGTGTTTAGAAATGTGAGAGAAAACATAATTTTTCACAAGTATCATAACTGAAATTATTCTATCAGTAATGTACTTTGGACAGTAAAGATGGATTTTGAAAAAAAACACTGGGGGGCTCCGGGACTCCGCCGAACTTAGTCTGTACAGGTCAGAGTGAGGACCACAGAGGCAGACAGCTTCTGGGACAGGCGGGAGCCACAGAGACGCTGAGGCAGCACCCTTTTGGGGCCGCAGACATCCGGCACCCTCCCAGCTGGAGGACAGTGACCTGCCCTGCAGGGAGCGCCATCTTGGCTCCGGGACTCCGCCGAACTTAGTCTGTACAGGTAAGACTGAGGACCACAGAGGCAGACAGCTTCTGGGACAGGCGGGAGCCACAGAGCCGCTGAGGCAGCACCCTTTTGGGGCCACAGACATCCGGCACCCTCCTAGCTGGAAGACAGTGGTCTGCCCTGCACAGGAGCCCTCTGCCTCAGGAGCAGGGAGCACATCTTGGATCCAGGACTCCACTGAACTTAGGAACTTAGTCTGCACAGCTGAGAGTGTGTACCACAGAAGCCTACAGCTTCTGTGACCTGCCAAAGCAACACAGCATCTGGGAAAGGTCCTGTTTTCCGCCTTCTTCTTCGGCCAGGAGGAGGTCCAAACGCCAGATATCTGTACACCTTCCCTTTAAGAGGAAAGCTTGTCAGCAGGGAGTGCTCTAACCACTGAAACTCAGAGGAGAGAGCCTGTCTCCCAGCTCTGCTGACAGAGGATACTCAGAATCACCAGAAGAACAACCTCTGAACAGAGACAACTATAACAACTCCAGAGATTACCAGATGGCGAGAGGTAAAGGTAAGAATCTTACTAACAGAAACCAAGACCACTCACCATCATCAGGACCCAGCACTCCCACTTCGCCCAGTCCAGGGCACCCCAACACACCTGAAAAACTAGACCTGGATTTAAAAGCATATCTCATGATGATGGTAGAGGACATCAAGAAGGACTTTAAAGAACTACAGGAGAACATGGCTAAAGAGTTACAAGTCCTTAAAGAAAAACAGGAAAACACAACCAAACTGGTAGAAGTCCTTAAAGAGAAACAGGAAAACACATCCAATCAGATGATGGAAATGAACAAAACCATACTAGACCTAAAAAGGGAAGTAGACACAATAAAGAAAACCCAAAATGAGGCAACACTGGAGATAGAAACCCTAGGAAAGAAATCTGGAACCATAGATGCAAGCATCAGCAACAGAATACAAGAGATGGAAGAGAGAATCTCAGGTGCAGAAGATTCCATAGAGAACATGGGCACAACAATCAAGGAAAATGGAAAATGCAAAAAGATCCTAACTCAAAACATCCAGGAAATACAGGACACAATGAGAAGACCAAACCTACGGATAATAGGAGTGGATGAGAATGAAGATTTTCAACTCAAAGGACCAGCAAACATCTTCAACAAAATTATAGAAGAAAACTTCCCAAATCTAAAGAAAGAGATGCCCATGAACATACAAGAAGCCTACAGAACTCCAAATAGGCTGGACCAGAAAAGAAATACCTCCCGACACATAATAATCAGAACAACAAATGCACTAAATAAAGATAGAATACTAAAAGCAGTAAGAGAAAAAGGCCAAGTAACATATAAAGGCAAGCCTATCAGAATTACACCAGATTTTTCACCAGAGACTATGAAAGCCAGAAGATCCTGGACAGATGTTATACAGACACTAAAAGAACACAAATTCCAGCCCAGGCTACTATACCCAGCCAAACTCTCAATTAACATAGATGGAGAAACCAAAGTATTCCACGACAAAACCAAATTCACACATTATCTCTCCATGAATCCAGCCCTTCAAAGGATAATAACAGAAAAAAACCAATACAAGGACAGGAACCACTCCCTAGAAACAACAAGAAGGTAATCCCTCAACAAACCGAAAAGAAGACAGCCACAAGAACAGAATGCCAACTTTAACAACAAAAATAACAGGAAACAACAATTACTTTTCCTTAATATCTCTTAATATCAATGGACTCAACTCCCCGATAAAAAGACATAGACTAACAAACTGGCTACACAAACAAGACCCAACATTTTGCTGCTTACAAGAAACTCATCTCAGAGAAAAAGATAGACACTACCTCAGAATGAAAGGCTGGAAAACAATTTTCCAAGCAAATGGTATGAAGAAACAATCTGGAGTAGCCATTCTAATATCAGATAAGATTGACTTCCAACCCAAAGTCATCAAAAAAGACAGGGAGGGGCACTTCATACTCATCAAAGGTAAAATCCTCCAAGAGGAGCTATCAATCCTGAATATCTATGCTCCAAATACAAAGGCAGCCTCATTCATTAAAGAAACTTTAGTAAATCTCAAAGCACACATTGCACCTCATACAATAATAGTGGGAGACTTCAACACACCACTTTCACCAATGGACAGATCATGGAAACAGAAACTAAACAGGGACACAGTGAAACTAACAGAAGTTATGGATCAAATGGATCTGGCAGATATATACAGAACATTTTACCCTAAAACAAAAGGATACACCTTCTTCTCAGCACCTCATGGTACCTTCTCCAAAATTGACCACGTAATTGGGCACAAAACAGGACTCAACAGATACAAAAACATTGAAATTGTCCCATGCATCCTATCAGATCACCATGGACTAAGGCTGATCATCAATAACAAAATAAATAATAGAAAGCCAACATTCACGTGGAAACTGAACAACACTCTTCTCAATGATACCTTGGTCAAGGAAGGAATAAAGAAAGAAATCAAGGACTTTTTAGAGTTCAATGAAAATGAAGCCACAACATACCCAAACTTATGGGACGCAATGAAAGCATTTCTAAGAGGAAAACTCATAGCTCTGAGTGCCTCCAAAAAGAAACTAGAAAGAGACACATTAGCAGCTTGACAACACACCTAAAAGCACTAGAACAAAAGGAAGCAAATTCACCCAAGAGGAGTAGACGGCAGGAAATAATCAAACTCAGGGGCGAAATCAATCAAGTGGAAACAAGAAGAACTATTCAAAGAATCAACCAATCAAGGAGCTGGTTCTTTGAGAAAATCAACAAGATAGATAAACCCTTAGCCAGACTAACTAGAGGGCACAGGGAAAGTATTCTAATTAACAAAATCAGAAATGAAAAAGGAGACATAACAACAGATCCTGAAGACATCCAAAACACCATCAGATCCTTCTACCAAAGGCTATACTCAACAAAACTGGAGAACCTGGATGAAATGGAGAAGTTCCTAGACAGATACCAGGTACCAAAGTTGAACCAAGATCAGGTTAATGATCTAAACAACCCTATATCCCCCAAAGAAATAGAAGCAGTCATTAATAGTCTCCCAACCAAAAAAAGCCCAGGACCAGATGGGTTTAGTGCAGAGTTCTATCAGACCTTCAAAGAAGATCTAATCCCAGTTCTTCACAAACTATTCCACAAAATAGAAACAGAAGGTACTCTACCCAACTCATTCTATGAAGCCACAATTACTCTGATACCTAAACCACAAAAAGACCCAACAAAGATAGAAAACTTCAGACCAATAGCCCTTATGAATATTGATGCAAAAATACTCAATAAAGTTCTTGCTAACCGAATCCAAGAACACATCAAAACAATCATCCATCCTGACCAAGTAGGTTTCATCCCAGGGATGCAGGGATGGTTCAATATACAGAAATCCATCAACATAATCCAGTATATAAACAAACTCAAAGACAAAAACCACATGGTCATCTCGTTAGATGCAGAAAAAGTATTTGACAAGATCCAACACCCATTCATGATAAAAGTCTTGGAAAGATCAGGAATTCAAGGCCCATACCTAAACATGATAAAAGCAATCTACAGCAAACCAGTAGCCAACATCAAAGTAAATGGTGAGAAGCTTGAAGCAATCCCTCTAAAATCAGGGACTAGACAAGGCTGTCCACTTTCTCCATACCTATTCAACATAGTACTTGAAGTCCTAGCCAGAGCAATTCGACAACAAAAGGAGATCAAAGGGATACAAATTGGAAAAGATGAAGTCAAAATATCACTTTTTGCAGATGATATGATAGTATATATAAGTGACCCTAAAAATTCCACCAGAGAACTCCTAAACCTGATAAACAGCTTCGGTGAAGTAGCTGGATATAAAATTAACTCAAACAAATCAATGGCCTTTCTCTACACAAAGAATAAACAGGCTGAGAAAGAAATTAGGGAAACAACACCCTTCTCAATAGTCACAAATAATATAAAATATCTTGGCATGACTCTAACTAAGGAAGTGAAAGATCTGTATAATAAGAACTTCAAGTCTTTGAAGAAAGAATTTCTAGAAGATCTCAGAAGATGGAAAGATCTTCCATGCTCATGGATTGGCAGGATCAACATTTTAAAAATGGCTATCTTGCCAAAAGCAATCTACAGATTCAATGCAATCCCCATCAAAATTCCAACTCAATTCTTCAACGAATTAGAAAGTGCAATCTGCAAATTCATCTGGAATAACAAAAAACCTAGGATAGCAAAAACTCTTCTCAAGGATAAAAGAACCTCTGGTGGAATCACCATGCCAGACCTAAAGCTTTACTACAGAGCAATTGTGATAAAAACTGTGTGGTACTGGTATAGTGACAGACAAATAGACCAATGGAATAGAATTGAAGACCCAGAAATGAACCCACACACCTACGGTCACTTGATCTTCGACAAGGGAGCTAAAAACATCCAGTGGAAGAAAGACAGCATTTTCAACAAATGGTGCTGGCACAACTGGTTGTTATCATGTAGAAGAATGCGAATCGATCCATTCCTATCTCCTTGTACTAAGGTCAAGTCTAAGTGGATCAAGGAACTTCACATAAAACCAGAGACACTGAAACTTATAGAGGAGAAAGTGGGGAAAAGCCTTGAAGATATGGGCACAGGGGAAAAATTCTTGAATAGAACAGCAATGGCTTGTGCTGTAAGATCGAGAATTGACAAGTGGGACCTCATGAAACTGCAAAGCTTCTGCAAGGCAAAAGACACCATCAATAAGACAAAAAAACCACCAACAGATTGGGAAAGGATCTTTACCTATCCTAAATCAGATAAGGGTCTAATATCCAATATATATAAGGAACTCAAGAAGGTGGACTCCAGAAATTCAAATAACCCCATTAAAAAATGGGGCTCAGAATTGAACAAAGAATTCTCACCTGAAGAATACCAAATGGCAGAGAAGCACCTGAAAAAATGTTCAACATCCTTAATCATCAGGGAAATGCAAATCAAAACAACCCTGAGATTCCACCTCACACCAGTCAGAATGGCTAAGATCAAAAATTCAGGTGACAGCAGATGCTGGCGGGGATGTGGAGAAAGAGGAACACTCCTCCATTGTTGGTGGGATTGCAAGCTTGTACAACCACTCTGGAAATCAGTCTGGCAGTTCCTCAGAAAATTGGACATAGTACTACCGGAGGATCCAGCAATACCTCTTCTGGGCATATATCCAGAAGATGTCCCAACCGGTAAGAAGGACACATGCTCCACTATGTTCATAGCAGCCCTATTTATAATAGCCAGAAGCTGGAAAGAACCCAGATGTCCCTCAACAGAGGAATGGATACAGAAATTATGGTACATTTATACAATGGAGTACTACTCAGCTATTAAAAAGAATGAATTTATGAAATTCCTAGCCAAATGGATGGACCTGGAGGGCATCATCTTGAGTGAGATAACACAATCACAAAGGAACTCACACAATATGTATTCACTGATAAGTGGATATTAGCCCAAAACTTAGGATACCCAAGATATAAGATACAATTTGCTAAACGCATGAAACTCAAGAAGAATGAAGACCAAAATGTGGACACTGTGCCCCTTCTTAGAATTGGGAACAAAACACCCAGGGAAGGAGTTACAGAGACAAAGTTCGGAGCTGTGATGAAAGGATGGACCATCTAGAGACTGCCGTATCCAGGGATCCATCCCATAATCAGCTTCTAAACGCTGACACCATTGCATACACTAGCAAGATTTTGCTGAAAGGACCCAAAGATAGCTGTCTCTTGTGAGACTATGCAGGGGCCTAGCAAACACAGGAGTGGATGCTCACAGTCAGCTATTGGATGGATCACAGGGCTCCCAATGGAGAAGCTAGAGAAAGTACCCAAGGAGCTAAAGGGATCTGCAACCCTATAGTTGGAACAACATGATGAACTAACCAGTACCCCGGAGCTCTTGTCTCTAGCTGCATATGTATCGAAAGATGGCCTAGTCGGCCATCACTGGAAAGAGAGGCCCATTGGACTTGCAAACTTTATATGCCCCAATATAGGGGAATGCCAGGGCCAAAAGAATGGGAATGGGAGGGTAGGGAAGTGGGGGGCGGTATGGGGGACTTTTGGGATAGCATTGGAAATGTAATTGAGGAAAATATGTAATAAAAAAAAAACAGTGAAAAAAAAAAGAAAAAAAACACTGGGAACATGTAGTTCAGTGATACAGCTCTTGCCTGGGATTCACGAGTCCCTTAGGTTTGAGCCATACTAACCCAGTACTTTAAAAAGGGGGGAAATGTATCTGACTTATTTGGACATCCCACATGATCTATAAGAATACTAGATACATGAAGTCTTGATTAGACATGCTAAGATTTTGAAAGAGCCACTTTGGTTTTATAGTCTTGATTTCAAAAATAGATAAATCCTGAAGTCATGGTGCATGTATGATCTCAGATCTCCAGAAGCATAGCAGGGGGGTTGCTGTAAGTTCAAATCCAGCCTGGCTAGCCACAGTGAGGCTCCATCTCAAAAGAAAAAAAAAAAAAACTAGACATTAACATAAGCAAGAAAAGTGATTTCTAAATTCATAAAAAGACCATTTTTATCATATATTGTCTGTACCCTCAGAAGTCTCCCAGATAGAATTGGTATGTAGGGGTAGAGAGATGGCTCAGTGGGTCTAAAGCCTTGCTACACAAGTCTGGTTTATGTATGATCCTGAGTTTGGATGCCAGGAACACACAATTAAAAAGTGGATGCAGAAATGCAGGTGTCTGTGACGCCAGCATCCCCTACAGGAAGATGGGAGGTAGAAGGAGGAGACTCAACTACCTCATGAGCCAACTCGTATGGTACATGCAGCATGGAAAGAGAGCGACCCCATCTCAAACCAAGTAGAAGGCAACACCTGAGCTTCTCCTGTGTCCACAAGTATACTATGACACACACGTGCCTCCACAAACACACTTTCTCACATACACAAAGAAATCTGAGTACAAATATTTCCAAGATGCCAGTTGAAGGGACTCAAGCCTTGCAAACATGGTTCTGGCAGGCCTTGCACTTCTCCCCCATTCCCTCTGCCTTGCTAAAACCATTAGAGTACATTCCTGAAGGTAGCCACAGGGTCTATTCCCTTATTTGGCCACTTCCCCCTCTTTAGGCTGACTACCAAGGTCCAGCTATCAAAGTGTTGAAGCTCAGCAATGAAAAGCTCCCTTTGGCTTGGCTCACCTAATTAACTTACCCAATTAAAATCAAACTCCCCATCCTAATGCGGGTCCCCCTCCCCATTTACCTTTATAAACTGGAATTTTCCTATATGCCATGTGTGTCTCTTCTCTATCTGTTCTTTGTCCCCACCAGGACAAATACTCCCCCCCCCCACCTGTTTCCTTCCCCTACCTCCTCTTTTTTTTTTTTTGGACAGGATTTCTCTATATAGCTCTGGCTGTCCTGGAACTCGCTCTGTATACCAGGCTGGCCTCGAAATCAGGAATCCACCTGCCTCTGCCTCCCAAGTGCTGGGATTAAAGGCGTGCACCACCACGCCTGGCAAAGATTTATTTATTTATTTATTTATTTATTTATTTATTTATTATACGTAAGTACACTATAGCTGTCTTCAGATGCACCAGAAGAGGGCATCAGATATCATCACGGGTGGTTGTGAGCCACCATGTGCCATGTGGTTGCTGGGAATTGAACTCAGGACCTTCGGTAGAGCAGTCAGTGCTCTTACCCGCTGAGCCACCTCTCCAGCCCCTACCTCCTCTTTTTATCTCCTGCCTTTTTTCTCATTCCCTGCTCTCTGTCCCTCTGGGGCAAATAAATCTCCTCTGTGCTGAGAACTTGTTCTTGAGGTTTTGAGGGTCCTGAGCTGATACTGATCTCTTACACGGATCATCATAGCATTCGTGTTAAATGTGATCATAAGATGTAGTTCATCTTCGATGACTCTAAGAATGCAGTACTTGATTAAACATGCACTTGACCTGTTGCTCACCGGTTTCAAACACATTTCTTCTCTGCCCTTCTTTCCCTTTTCTCGTGTAGTATTACATCACTTTTGAAGTCTCTGGGGTGACTTCAAAACCACCCCTGCTCTAATTTTAATCATTCCCATTTACAATGCAGTCCTTTAGCAAGCAAAACTTCCCAGACATTCCTGAAGGGTTGTCTTTGGGTGACCCTAGATGGCTTGAGACTGTCATGGTTATTGTTTCCCCTCTACAGATTAAGAGAGGGTTTCCCATTTGTATGAAACTGAGCAGGGACTGTGGTAACATCCATTGTACTTTCTGTGCTGGCGAGATTCTGTCAAATGATACAAGCTAGAATCATTTGAAAGGAAGAAACCTCAACTGAGAAAATGCCTTTGTAGGATTGGCCTGTAGGCATGTCTGGGGAGAATTTTCTTGATTTATGATTGATGTAAGAAAGACCAGCCCATTGTGGGTCTTACCAGCCCTACAGAAGTGGTTCTGGTTGTATACGAAAGTAGGCTGAGCACACCATGGATATCAAGCCAGTAAGCAGTAGTCCTCCACCGCCTCTGCCTCAGTTCCTAATTCCAGGTTCCTCCCTGGAACTTCCCTTAATGCTACACTGTGACACAGGAATGTAAGCCAAACAAACCCTTTCCTTCCTGGTTATGTTTGGTCATGTTCTTGACTGCAGCAATAGAACCCCACCTAGGACACTTCTGTATAAGAAGAATTGGATAATAACAAGAGCAAATCTAATTTATAACCGTGTCTTCAAAGATCTGACAGCTCTGCCGATAATGCCTCCTGAGGTCTATTTCACCCTAGCAAGTCACAGGACACAAAAGGAACATACTAGGTAAGGATAAAGGAGACCCAAGGTTAGTTTTTCTGCTCGCCCTTGCTCAGCACACAAGGTCAGTCTCTCCGCTTGCCCTTGCTCAGCACACACAGTTAGTCTTTCTGCTCGCTCTTGCCCAGCACACAGCCTCACTGAGATGCCTTCCCTCCACAGCTTCTCCTCACATCTCCACTTTCGCTCTTGAGGTCAGACATAGGTATCCAATTTTTCCTCCTGCCTTCCTGTCTCCAGTTACAACTTGGGTCTCCAACATCGATTCCATGTCCCTCTTATTCTCTTTCCCTGAGTGCTTTTAAGAGATCACTGAAACCCATCACTGGGAGATCACTATCGACAGTTGTCAATGAGCATGGCCCCAGATGACCAATGGGTAAAATGATGGTCAAAATAAAGACAGGGGAATTTAATGCTGGGTCAAATAGAGAAGACTGAGGGCTGAATTCATTCTGCAATTTGATTAATGACAGCAGAGATAAAGTTAAGAATTCTCATACAAAAAAGGGAGACATATGTAGTTTAGGACAAAGAAAAATATAAGACCTTCCTTATATACCCAGTCTTTAAAATCTTATAGAATATCAGGTCAGCTGAGCATTTCTACTTTAAAAATATACTTTGGAAGATGAATCTATTATTTCTCCTACCTTTATCAAGATATCCAGAATGTCTTGCCTGGACTACTTTGCCAGCTTCCAAACAATTCACTTTGCTCTGCCACTTCTATCTCTTTGTTCGGTTTCCATCACAGCAGGCTTTTCTTTTTGACCAGAGAAATCATATAACCCCTCCTTTGCTCAAATGGATGGTTCATTCACACCTTATGGGAATAAAGTCCCAAGGTGTAAAAGAGGCTCCAAGGTCTCCATGCCCTACTGATGTGTTCTACCTCACGTGCTACTCCAACACCACCACCACTCGGAACTCCATGCTATTCTTTGAATTTCCTGAGTAATTTCCTACATGAAACCAGGCAGTGGGGGCACATGCCTTTAATCTCAGCATTTGGGAGGCAGAGGCAGGTGGATCTCTGAGTTTGAGGCCAGCATGGTCTACAAAGTGAGTTCCAGGACAGCCATGGCTACACAGAGAAACCCTGTCTCAAAAAACAAACAAACAAACAAACAAACAAACAAAAAATTAAAAACCAAAAACAAAAAAGAAGAAAAAACAGAAAAGAAAAGAAAAAAAAAAGAATTTTTTTTTTTAATTACTACATGAAGCCTTTGCAGCCACTGTTCCCTCTGCTTATCTAGATGTCAGCCAGCTTATTCTGCATATTATCTCAGTTATCATAACAAAATATAGATGCTTATTTTAAGAATGGAGCCTCAGTTATGGGGTAGCATTGGAAATGTAAATGAAGAAAATACCTAATTAATAATAATAATAAAAAGAATGGAGCCTCAGGGCTAGAGAGATGGTTCAGCGGTTAAGAGCACTGACTGCTCTTCCAGAGGTCCTGAGTTCAAATCCCAGCAATCACATGGTGGCTCACAAACATCCGTAATGAGAACTGACACCCTCTTCTGGTGTGTCTGAAGATAGCTACGGTATACTTATTTATAATAATAAATAAATCTTTGGGCTGGAGGGAGCAGAAACGGAGAGAGCAGGTTGACTGGAGCCAGCAGGTTGACTTGAGCAAGCAGAGGTCCAAAATTCAATTCCCAACAACCACATGAAGGCTCACAACCATCTGTACAGCTACAGGGTACTCATATACATAAAGTAAATAAATATATCTTAAAAAAAATGGAGCCTCATTTCTCTTGAGAAAATGTATACTGATGGTAAATAAGCCCTGCCAGGCTCTATGCATGGTACCCAGACTTACTGGGGAGTCCCAGTTCAGGGAAAGGGTTTCTGTCGTGATGGAGATGGCCTGGAAGCTGTACATGATGCTTCTGCTCACATCCCAATGGGCTCAGACTTCATATATAGCACATGGGACTTCCTGGAGAGCTGAGAAAGATAAGCAGGAGCTGTCTGCAGTGAACTGGGAAGGCTCCATTGACAAATGCAGTAGAAGGATCCCAGGTACTGAAGGCAAGTTAGCAGTCTCTGAGAGAATCCTTCCTTGGACTAGGATTTGTTTAAGTGCATTCTTCTTGAGAAAGTCTTGCTTTCCAGCTTTCTGAAACTCTCCTCTCTCTGAAACTCTTTATCCTCTTCCTTTCTTTCCAAATCACTTTTAGCAAATCTTATTGGGTAGCATGGTGCTAGTTGCCCATGTACGGCTTCTCGTCAGAATACAGACAGCAAAGACAAGGGATTTGCAACTCACAAGAGAAAGTGGCATTTACTTAGCCCACTGCTTCATCTTCAGTACCTAGAAAAGTCCTTGGCACACAGTAGGCATTG
Source organism: Mus caroli (assembly GCF_978045245.1). NCBI lineage: Eukaryota > Metazoa > Chordata > Mammalia > Rodentia > Muridae > Mus > Mus caroli. The sequence continues at coordinate 51,725,410 of NW_028227264.1, forward strand.
AAAAATATTTCTTGAATGGCTGCGTACAATGACATCTTCTGTAATCCTATACCCAGGAAGTTAGTGCAGGAGAACCATACATTTGAGGCCAACCTGGGATACATGGAGACAGCATAATGAAAGACTGGGAACACAGCTCAGTGAGAGAGTATTTCCTTGGCATATGCCAGGCTCTGGGTTCAATCCAACCCTTTCCCATCAAAAGACAACCTGTTGAATGAGTAAATACATGTGAAATTTTATTTGGGATGCAGCAAATACACAGTGGTATGTGGCAGGACTGGAACGTTAATTTATCTGAGAGCTGGAAGAAGCTAATGGAAGCTTTCAACAACACATTTCCTTTCTTTGAAAACAATTGTTAGAACATCTATTTTGCTGCAAATATAAAAGGGAAATGAGTATGTTGTTTTGGGAAAAAGCATAAAATAATAATTGAACTGATGACTTATCATTTGGAACTGCGCAGTGTTCCGCATTCCAATAAAAGCTAACTAACTGAACATTCCGTGAGCGTGGTCCCACCAAGTTAAACAAGGGTGCTAGGGAACCTGGGGATCGAGTGAGGCAGTGCTGAGGATTCCTGTTGTCTTTTAAAGTTACCCATGTGTCTTGATTCCAAATGTGTGTGGGGGTGGGTGGGTAACCTTGCTCTTCCATGTGGGAATCTTCCTTTAATAGCCCCATTCTGACACTTGATATGGCATGCATGAATCTATATAGCACACGAGTCTAAGGCATCCCCTTTTAGCTATAGTATCTGTTATTGTCCATGCTGGGGGTGGAGTCAGTATATCCCCACCACAGCCTGCTCTCATGGTGCCAGAAGCTCATTGGACTGGGACTCCATAGATACCTCCCTTCCTTTGGGATGATCAGAATCCAACTAGGAAAAGAGTTTTTGGGTACCGTGAATACTGAAGGAGGGATAACTCTTGTTTGCAAGTCACAAGCTGCTGAGATCTAGGAATCTTTCAGCCACATCCAATTGGAACTATTGAAAGACTCACGTCTTCCCTGTGTTTCCCTAGTTACTCTATCAGCATCACAGCTGGCCCAGGCACGGCTCAGAGAAAAATTCATACTCCACAATATCTGTTAGAAGAAGTCAGACCAGTAAGCAACTAGAGGATAGTTATCCCCTCTAACTAAAGCAGCTGCCAAGGACAAGGGAAGCACCATTTCCCTCCTTGGTGCTGGTGCTTTCTCCACTCTTGAACATTGAACTTATATCTCATGGCTTCAGTATCCTTAGCAAAGTAGCTTCTTAACCATGGAGCTTATTTCTGCCATGCCAAGAAGGGTTTCCATACTTTCTGCCCCTGCCCCTCCTTATTTATCTTGGCCTTACATTTACTCTGTGGGTCACATCACCTAGAATCATGCTGAGCGATGTCCCACAATTTAGCCTTTGTCTTCAGTTATGTGCCAGATGCCTGGCATCTGTTTGTTTTAGTTCCTCCACTCAATGACAGGTCCTTGCAGAGGCGAAGTGAGGTTTCTTACTCCTTTCATCCTTCTTTCTGTATCTGCCAGCATTCCAGGCATTTGACTGGTGCTCTAAAAGATACTTGTGTTAAATGTGTGGGGGGAAAAAGCTACAGATATACCCAACTGTCCTTCTCCCTCAACCCCATGAAAACTTTCCTAATGTTACTATAACAAATTGCCACAAGCTACACAGCTTAAAACAACAGAAATGTTGTAACATTCATTCTCTTACAATGGTAAACTTTCTTCAAGACATCTCCTTGGGCTAAATAAAGACTTGCAGGGCCACATTCCTTTTGAAGGTTCTGGTTGAGAATTTTTTCCTTCTTTGAACTGGTGGCTGTCAGCATTAGTGTGGGGCCATGTTATCTCCTGTTTTTGTGTTAGGTCTACTGTGGGAACTAACAAGGGGGCCCAGGGGAAGAATGGGGAGGAAGGACCCATGTCCTGCCAGAGTTCCACCTATGCTCTGGACAGGCAGATGCGGGAAGGCTGCCAGATGTTTTCCACTCAGCCCGGGGTAGGCACCCAAGCTTCTGACCCACTCAACAGAGGGGGGGGGTGGACAAGGGGACCTTAGATCCACACCCTGCAGCCCCAGGGTTATGGGAGAGAGGGAAGAGAGGTTCCCACACCAGTGAGAGTGAGCTCAGCAGATCTTGATGAGCAGAGACTGTCTATGACTTTAGAGCTTTATTGTAGAAAGGCAGGGAGAAAGAGAGAAAGGAGAGAGAGAGAGAGAGAGAGAGAGAGAGAGAGAGAGAGAGAGGAAAGGCTAGAGAAAAGAGAGTAAGAGTAAAAGGGAGAGAGGAGAGGAGAGGAGAGAGGAGAGGAGAAGACAGAGAGGAGTGAGAGAAGTGAGAGGTAAGAGAACAAAGGAATGAGAGGAGTAAGGAGGGGCTGAACAGCCCCTTTTAAAGTGAGCTGCTATCTTTTCTGTTGTTAGGTAACTGGGGAGGAGTTTAGCCTGAAAGTCAGAAGCTTGGGACAGTGCCTATGTGACTTCTAGCCATGCTGGGGCTGTGGGGGTCGGTAACGTAGACAGGAGCCAGAGTTCCAGGAGACATGAGAGAACTCCTTCTGTCTCATGTAGGTAAATTATGACCACTGGGTCCTGGGGTTCAGCATCTCAGCTCGACTGGAGACCAGTCTGATGTGCATAGCCCAATGCCCCACAGTCTACCAATCTACAATTGTACTGGCTAGTTTTGTGTCAACTTGACACAGGCTGGAGTTATCACAGAGAAAGGAGCTTCAGTTGGGGAAATGTCTCCATGAGATCCAGCTGTAAGGCATTTTCTCAATTAGTGATCAAGGGGGGAAGGGCCCCTTGTGGATGGGACCATCACTGGCCTGGTAGTCTTGTGTTCTATAAGAGAGCAGGCTGAGCAAGCCAGTGGAAGCAAGCCAGTAAAAAACATCCCTCCATGGCTTCTGCATCAACTCCTGCTTCCTGACCTGCTTGAGTTCCAGTCCTGACTTCCTTTGGTGATGAACAGCAGTATGTAAGTATAAGCTGAATAAACCCTTGGTCATGATGTTTTATCCAGGAATAGAAACCCTGACTAAGATACCAATCTTCCATAAGGATGCCCATGGTTGAATTTAGAGCCTTCCTGCATAATCTAGGAGTTCTGTTGGGGTTGGTCTGGTGCTGCTATGTATTCAAATGCTAAATACTGTATCCCAAGACCTGGTTGCCCCAAGAAGAGTATATCTCACTTACACCAGCTTTTATTGTCCAAACCTTGCCTCCCAAGTTATTCCTGATATAATAAAGATGCCTATAGCCTGGGCTGGGCAAAAGAGAGGGGCCAGAACAAACATTCCCAGGCTTGTGGTCTGGGGAGGAAACACAAAGGGAAAGGAAGAGAAGGAGGAAAAGAAGGAAGAAGTCCTCATGGGGTATCGTGGATCATGAATACGTGGTCATGAGAACTGGCCTGATAGAGTAGGAGTGGTCAAGGCAGAACATTGCAAGTGATATCTTGGGGATCATCACAGGGAAGTAGACAAAATAGCTTAGAAGGTTGATATCTGCCCAGCTCTATTGCTTTTAAGCTTATAAATCTAAAGGTTTCTGTGTCTTTTATTTGGGACCCAAATGATGTAAAGTGGATTAGAAACCCATAATAGATATTTAAAGGGAACAACACACAAAATAACAATTGTAACAACAGAGTTCCCCATCTCAAAATTCATAACCACGGCTGGAGAGACAACTAAGTCAATAATGTGCCTATCTGGTGCAGATATCTGAATAACATGGGACTATCAAAGAAAGAGGGTCACTCCGAAATGTAATCAGGCTCTATGGCAAAAGGGAAGTCCAGCCTGGATGAACTGAACCTCAAACAGCTGTGCAAAAGTGTATTTATTGATTGCTACATACCAAAAGATTTTTTTGATAAAACAAGGTCCTCATTCCAAAGACCTTAATCTAATCTATATGCTTCATGACTAAATTCCTGCAATTTAGTCCTTATTATGAACTGTTAGTAGTACCCAATAATGCAAGACATTACAGGTCTGCCAGGACAATGTTGAGACCAAAGTCATGCAAAATCTGTAAAGCCCCTTCAGAGAAACAACTCTTTAGATAACAAAAAAACAACCACTGTTTTCTATAATGATTTCTTCAAGATCAAAGTACTTCTATGTGGGGCAATGGGCTATGCACAGACAGGCTGCTCTCTAGTTGAGTTGAGGTCATGAACCCCGGTAGGACCTGGTGGTGATAATTTTCACCTACATGGGACAGAAAGCGTTCCCTCATGTCTCCTGGACCCCTGGCTCCTGTCGAAGTTACCGCCCCCACAGCCCTCACAGGGGAGGCTCATGGCTAGCAGTCACTGTACACAATGTCCCAAGCTTCTGACCTTCAGGCTAGACTCCTCCCAGTTACCTAGCAACAGCAAGATAACAGTCCCACTAGGGGCTGCTTGGCCCCACCTCTCTCTCTCTCTCTCTCTCTCTCTCTCTCTCTCTCTCTCTTTCTCTCTCTCTAGCCTTTCTTCTCTCTCTTTTTCCCCCTTCTCTCCCTTGGCCATGGCTGGTCTCTCTCCCCTTCTACCTTTTCTCTTTTCCCCTGCCTTTCTACAATAAAGCTCTAAAACCATAGACTCTCTCTGATTATCAAGGCCCACTGTGCTTGGATGATAGGATAGGCTTTCTCCTAATGAGCCGTGCCTAGTCTCCTGTCAGAAGGAGTTCCTGTAGTCCAGCCACAGTCCGGACTACGGACTCTCCCCTGCATGGGAACCTCTCTTCCTCTGCCCTCTTCCCATATCTCTAGGGCCTTGAGTGTCACCCTGGGGCCCCTATTCTGTTCTTAGCTCCTCTGCCGTTTCCAGCGTGAGATGCCAGAGACTGAGAACCTGGGACCAGGGGCTGCCCCTTTTCCACCCCCTGCCATGTGGGGTCAGTGGCTTCACACAGCCAGATGCCCACCCAGGACCTTGTTTGTAGAAAGCATCTGGCAGTCCTCCCGAGTCTACCTGCCCAGAGTGCCTGAACTCTGGCCAGATGCAGGCACTCTCTCCCTCCCCACTTTCCCCTACACCCACAGCCCCCACTTCCAAGTTTCTGGAAATACTTAAAAGAAACTGCAGGTTCCCACTCTATGCTGAGCACTGGTGGGCCACTTGGCATCAGTGGGGTGTTCTCATCTCAGCAGACTCTCTGGCCTGGGGCTCCCGAGACATCTCCACCTGACTTGCTAATTTCCCTTGGCAGATTGCCACACTAACCCTGTGCAATGACTGCCCACCTCGCAGTTAGATATCACAACACCCAATAACCTGGTAAAATCAAAACTCTTGAAGCTTATAATTAATCAGTCAGATTTATATACCAATAAATTCTCAATTCACAAGATGCCCACATATCAATTTCAGAGCCAATTGATAATGATACAAGATGCCCACCTAAATTAGACAAGTTACCCCATTTATTCTATCCCTATATGATATTATTTTTACGTGTGGCTATTTAAAACCACTCGGAATCTGAGTCATCCTATTTGTCCTCCATCTTGCTTTCTTCTGCTCCCTGTCTCTTCAACTCTTAGCTCTACCTCCCCTTTCCCTATCCAATCACAGGCCTCCTGCTGCACTAATATTTAAATTAATTGGACTGGGAAAATCCTGCCACTTCTAGAAAACTGTTCATTCTGGTGTTTACCCTAGATGCAGCGAAAACATTTCATTCCAATGTTTACCCTAGATACAATAATTCTACTAGAATTCTACCTACACCTGGTGTCTTAGTCGGGGTTTCTTCTATTGCTACAACAAAACACCATGACCAAAAGCAAGTTGGGGAGGAAAGGGTTTATACTTCCAGATTATAGTTCAACGTTGGAGGAAGTCAGGACACCACTCAAGCAGGGCTGGAATCTGCAGGCAGGAGCAGATGCAGAGGCCACGGAGGGTGCTGCTAACTGGATTGCTTCCCATGGCTTATTCACCCTGCTTTCTTATAGAACCCAGGATCACCAGTCTGGGGATGGCCCCACCTACAATGGGCTGGGTCCTCCCCCACTGATTACTAGTTGAGAAAATGCCCTACAGCTGGATATTTTGGAGGCTCCTTCCTCTCTGATGACTCCTCTAACATGTGTCAAGTTGACAACACAAAACAAGCTGTATACCTGGAAAGCATGAGGGAATGGGCTTAGATCCCAGCACCTATGTAAACAGCCAAGCATGCTGGTTCAAATATATAACCCTAGCACTCAGAGTTAGCTGATCTAACTAATTAGCTAGTCTAGCTAATCAATCTAGTTCCAAACTCAAGTGGCAACTCTGTCTCAAAAATCAAGGTGGCACCGGGCAGTGGTGGCACATGCCTTTAATCCAGTACTTGGGAAGCAGAGGCAGATGGATTTCTGAGTTCAAGGCCAGCCTGGTCTACAGAGAGAGTTCCAGGACTGCTAGGGCTACACAGGGAAACCGTGTCTCAAAAAAAAAAAAAGGTGGCAAGAAATAGAGGACATCCAGATGTTGATCTCTGGCCTCCAGATGTACACACACACCACACATACACACATATGCATGCATACTCATATGCTATACACAAATCTTCAATCACATCTGCAAAGAGTCCTTTTTTTCTATGTAAGACCACAGTTAAATTCTAAGACTTAGGTCTTAATAACTTTTGGTGCCATTATTCCATCTACCTGTGATGGTTTAAATAGGAATGGCCCCTGTGGACTCATATGTTGACTGTTTGGCCCAAAGATAGTAACACTACTAGGAAGTGTGGCCTTGTTGGAGTGGGTGTGGTCTTGTTGGAGAACATGTATCCCTTGTTGGGGGAGGGCTTTAAGGACTTCTACCTCAAGCTATGTCCAGTGTGATATTCAGTTGCCTTTTGCTGCCTATGGATCAAGATGTAGAATTCTCAGCACCTTGTCCAGCAACATGTCTGCCTGGATGCTGCCATGCTCCCACCATGGTGATAATGGACTAAACCTATAAACTGTAAGCCAGCCCTAATTAAATGATTTCCTTTATAATAGTCGCCTTGGTCATGGTGTCTCCTCACAGCAATGAAACCCTAAGACAGCACTACAAGGTATAATCTCGGATATAAATACAATAGGCATGAGAAAAGACAGTGTTGACTTGGAAATGCAGAAATGCAACTCCCAGAGAGGTGGTGATCAGTCCAACACATACACACACATGAATAGGTGTATGCCCAAGTACACACTAGACTGTGACAGGAGAAGGATTTCCTATCACAGGCCTGGGGAAATGGTGTACGGAGTAAAGTGCCTGCTTTGCAAGCATGAGGATCTGAGTTCAGATCTCCAACACCCATTTAAAATGCCAGGCACAACAGTATGCTGCTATAACTCTAGCACTGAGGTGATGGGAGAGGAAAGAGGATGCCTGGAGCTCACCGGCCACCCAGCCTAGATGACCAGCCTCACATTCAATGAGAGAGAGCCTGTCTAAAAATAAAAGGCCGGGGGGTGGGGGGATTAAAGAAGATCCTGAACATCAGTCTCTATGCACACACATGTATGCATATACAGTTTCAAGTTTTCTACAGGCCAACGTTTTATTCATAAAGAAACACAGCAAACTGGGCATAGTGGCCCATGCCTAAAATCTCAGTACTCCAGAAGGTGAAGGGGAGTTTCCCAGGAAGGATAGGTTTGAGGCCATTTTGACTGGCTACATAATGAGATCCTGTCCAAAGGGGAAAAAAAATTAACAAAGGATTGCAGGCGTATTCAAGGCATCTGGTTGAGACTATCAAAATAAGAAAAGAAATATTTGAACTTGCATGGAGGGAGAGGGTGTTCTGTACTCAAGTGTTTTGAAGCTTGCTTGGATAGAGTCTTTAAGGCGGATATAGGCTAACAACTATGTGAACAAGTACCCAGAAAGGTAAAACATAATTGAAGTTGCCGATGTTTCTGTCCAATTATGTAATCTATTCCACAAATTCCTTGTAAATCACGGGAGACACTAAGAAGCAGTGTGAATTATAATTATAATTCCTGTATTTTTACAACGGTTTACAAAGCTCTGGTCATTCTTCATTTGGCTCTCATCATTATCCAGTATAATAGACAGGGGTTTAGCTTTCAGATGAATAAATACTTTCAGAGAACTTTATCACCTTATGAAAACAAATTAGCCCCCCCCCAAATGTCAGATTTAACAGTGATAGGGAATCCCTAGTTCCCAGTACATTGTGCTTTAGGTACACCAATAGTAAGTGCAAGCTAGTAATAATGGATTTAGTTTTAATTAAATGTTCAATTGACATTTGTGAGGAAGAGACTCTTGGCTGATAGGATGTTTGTCCTGCTGGAGCCCTGGCAGTTGATCATGTTCCCAATGTGGCTTGCTTGTCTGGGTCTACCTCTAAGCTGGACCCAGATTTAATTCAAATATGAGAGTGTTTGCAACATAAAAAATACTGGCAGCAAGTTCAACAATCTGGTTTTTATTTTGGTTCTGTAGCTTAGTCTAATGAGCATGTCTTGGAACCTAACATTAGGTTAATCAAACAATATAATTGATCCTAAAATAAATTTAAGATATTGTACTAGGACTATAGGGAATCCTAAAAAGGCATTTATTTTCCACCCACCCACTTATGTATCCAGGCTCTTTGAGTCATGGGTGTTGCAAGCTATGACAATCATGGGGTTGCTGCTATGACAATTGCTCATAAGCCCATCAGGGACAGGGACACAGGCACACATTAGTAAAGAGAACTTTAACATGGGTGCTCTGTGCAAAGTAGTCCCAGTTTCAGGAACAAACTCTGAGAAGAGCCCCTGAGAGGCAACTTCTAAAAATCAATGAAGTTAAGGGATGGGAAGATAAGAGAGGGAATGGAGGCCTCACTTTAAAAAAAGAAAAAAAGAAAAAGAAAGACAAGAGCAAGATACAAAGGTATGTGTCAAGAATGCTTCTTGCCAAGAACCAAGAAAGATACAAGATGCCTCAAACCTGAAATCACATCCGTTATCATTCACACCATCCACCTCGAACTCTCAAGTGAGCACTGCTGTGACTGACTAGAGAGGTTGGCAAGGCTGTTTGACCAGCAGCAGAGGCCACTGCAGTATAATACGCTGATAAGCTGTAGACCACATACTTAAGTGTGAAACCCCTTTGTGAGGAGAGAAAGGAAGTGGATATCTGCTTTCTATGACCTCCCCAAAGGGAAGAGCTGATTCAACAGTACTGACAAGCATCCAAGGCAATCAAAATCAAAGGGAATACTCAGAAAAATCCCTTAGCTGGGGAGCAAGCATTATACTGAGGTCCAACATGTTTACCCTCTAACCCTGCACGTGGGAGAGGTTAGCATGTCCTGGATTTTTCTCTGTATTCTTTCCTACTTCCTGTTGAGAAAGAGCCTGACTCCTAGTGGTTGGGGTGTGGTATTTACAGATCTTTGGAATCAGCTTCAGTGAACAGAACCACTGTGAGTGTGTCTGTGTGTGTGTGTGTGTGTGTGTGTGTGTGTGTGTGTATGTGTGTGTGGGGAGGTGCGTGGGCGCACTCACATGTGCTTGATTGTTCTTACAGCACCCAAAATGAAACACAGTCTGGTAGGTATGACCACGGAATGCATTAGGGCAGGGCTTCTCAACCTTCCTAATGCAACAACCCTTTAATACAGTTCCTCATGTTGTAGTAACCCCTAGCCATAAATTATTTCATTGCTACTTCATAGTTGCTATTCTGCTGCAGTTATGAATCATAATATAAATATCTGATATGCAGAATATCTAATATGGGACCCACAAGGGGGTGGGGACCCACAGGTTGAGAACCACTGCATTAGGACGATTCCCCTATGCCATGACAACAGTCCAGAGCAGTGCTGCCCTAGACAGACAGGGAACCACAGGCAGATTTCAAACTTTCCAATAGCCACATTTCTCAAGAGCAAGAAAAATAGTAACTAACCAACCAAACAAAAAAAGCAAAAGGAAACAGAAAAAAATTAATTTTCTGAGGATGTTTTATTAAATACCAGAAATCTAAATACTTTTCCTTTCTATATCTAATTTGCATTTAAGAGGATCATATGATCTGTTCAAAACCCCTCTGAACAGTTTACCATCGGTTGTGGCTGGCTCATCAAAAATCTTCAGTAACCATGTGACTAAAAGCTACCTCGAGAGGTCTGCCCTTTCCTCTTCAGGGAACTGTGGCAGCGGCAAGGTGACAAGTTTTTCTTTGCTTTTAGATTTTATGTTATTATTTATTTGGGGGTCGGGGGATGGCACCTGTATGCCACAGGATGGGAGGTCTAAGGACGACTTGCAGGAGTTAGTCCTGTTATGGTCTAGTTCCCAGGGATTCAACTCAGGTCACCAGTCTTTGTGGCAAGTGATAAGCACCCTGGCCCGCTGAGCATTCTCACAGACCCTGGATGCCTGCCTGTTCTTATGTTTGAGGGAGGAGACAAAATTGAATCAATGGTAAGAGAGTGCATGCAGGAGACCCTTGGCTTAGAATAGGGAGCTGCAAAGTCGACTGCGTGGATAGAAAGGAGATCTGAGAATCAAGTCAAAAAAGACAGTAACCTCATTCCATGAAATAAGGTAGCCCGAGTTGGTGAGTCTTGGAAAGAACCCTCCAGACCTATGGAGTGTCTGTCCCATGCCAGGCTTTGTTCCATATGCTGTGGAAACAGCACTAAACAAAAGAAACAGGGATGCCTGCCGTGATCTGATTGACCTTCCAGTGCTACTTAGGCAAAGAGGTCCGGAGAGATAAAGAAATACTAGGATGCACTGAATTGCAAACAGCTTTGGTGAAACAGGAGAGCAATTCCAGCATCAAAAGGCTCAGGAGAGAGATCACAAAAGCTGAGCAAATGGGAGGTGAGGGAGGTAGAGTGGGCACAGACTCTCTGTGAGAAGCTGTGTCTCAAAGGGGCTCTTGTGCACTGCAGAGACACAGCCCAGACTCAGATCCATGCGTGCTGCTCTCTGTCTGAGAGCCTTGTGTGTATTCTCGCCTGTACGGATACGCACATCATTAGAATATGGTGGAGCCAGGTTCTGAAACAGGAAAAAAAGGACCATGAACTTTGGGGTCAAAACTGAAGAACAGCTTCCTGCTATTAAGAAGCAACCTTTTAAAAATAAGCATTTTCTAATCATAGTTACTACGAAAATAGCATCTGAGGTCAAAATAAGCCTGAGGGCGGTCATATATTTCCCTCAGGCTTCTGTAAGGGAATGGGAAAAGCCTTTTTCCCCCTTCCTCCTTCAACGCCTTTGCCCTTTCCACCTGCTCCTCCCTCCTTAGTATCTTAGTGACTAACGGAGAACCCAGAACCCCGCAGTGGCCTCTCCAGCTTTAGAAGACTGCTTACATAGCCCCTCCCTCACCCCAACCTCCAATTTGACTTTATTCATGAGGATTGGTGTGCAAAAGTTCCCAGGCAGCAGACATGTCTGAGATTCTGGGAGCAGATAGCTACTCCTGGGATGCCTAATGAGCAGTTGGGGGTGCAGAGACCAGACAGCATCCTGTCAGTACTGATGGCCAGACGTTTGTGCAGGTTTCCTCACTTGGAGTGCTCCTAGACAGACACGGGACAGCCCTAGCCTGGAGAACAATGAGAGTTAAGTAAAGAGCACGGCAGACCGACACTCCCTCGCCAGCTCCTCTGTCTCTTCCTTTGTTTTACCAGTACTTTAATAAAGATGGAACTGACTTTAAAGAATTTATGGAAAACATATTATCACCAACAGCCACCCGCAAAAAAAAAAAAAAAAAAAAAAGAGAAAAACATTTGGGTGGCTGGTTCAGTCCCCAAGTCTTCTCTGCACACGCCCCTCTCCTGTCAGCTCACCACTTTGAGGGCAGGGAAATTGGGAAGGGTACTTTCCTTCTGGGCTTCTGCAAGACCGACACCCTGGTTTGTGCTCCATGCAAGTTCATTGACCCGTACTCATCAGGTTTTCCAGGACACTGTTTCCTTCCTGATTGTCTTCAAAACAAACCCCAGCTTCCCATGACGTCAGCCTCTTCCCACACGTCAATTGTTATGGTCCAAGCTCTAAAATCAGGTTAGCATAAAAGAATGTCTGGGCTGGACATGATGGGACAGGCCTGCAACCCCAGCACTCACGAGGTAGAAGCAGGCAGATCTCTGAGTTTGAGGCCAGCCTGGTCTAGTCACAGAGTTTCAGGACAGCCATAGCTACACAGTGAAAAAACAAAGAAGTATGGAGATAACCACAGGTCTCAGAAGAGCCAAGCAAGGAGAAAAACTAGAGATGTATGCATGTTACATACATACAGACCCGGGACATAATGTCATATCCACCAACATGTGTAGATATAGCTGAAGATACTACAGAAGATACTGCAGCAGGCAATGCACACCAATGACAATCTCATTCAGAAATTGTCTCAAAGTAATTTCATTCAAAGGCTCACCTACATAAAGTAGAATAGAAAATGAGAGTTGATGCTTTAAAAAAAAAATGCTTGTGATGCAGCTTGTTTGTGATTATACATCAGCCAGATGGAAAGCAATCTGGAAGGAAATCTGTTTCATCCCTTGAGTGAACAAACACACATCAGGGGAGGGGATGAAACAACATGGAGTCTAACTAAGGAAGCTGACCAGAAGCAAGACTACTGTCCTTCTGCAACTGGATATGGCAGCCTCTTGACCTAACATCAGCTGCAGGCAGACGGAAGCAGGGCTGGCTAACTTCAAGTCAAGCCTTAAATATGTATTTGTATTTCTAGTCCAGTTAAGCAGTACCAATTCTAGTTTGTTATCTTGCCTTCCAAGTGAGGTTGCTTCTCTCCTCTCCTCTCCTCTCCTCTCCTCTCCTCTCCTCTCCTCTCCTCTCCTCTCCTCTCCTCTCCTCTCCTCTCCTCTCCTCTCCTCTCCTCTCCTCTCCTCTCCTCTCCTCTCCCCCTCCCTCCCTTCTTCCCTCTCTCCCTCCCTCCCTTTTCCTTTCTTCCTCTCTTTCTTTCTTTCTTTCTTTCTTTCTTTCTTTCTTTCTTTCTTTCTTCCTTCCTTCCTTCCTTCCTTCCCTCCTTCCTTCCTTCCTTCTTCTTTCCTTTCCTTTCCTTGTATTTCTTTTGAAGAAAGCAAGATTGGTAAACTTCCTTCTCTCCTTCCTTCCTCCCTTTCTTCCTCTTTTTCCTCCTCCCTTCATCTTTCTTCTCAAAGAAAAAAATCCATAGAGTTCGCTTCCCATGACTTTTGAATGATCTAATCTAGCATGGTTAGAATCCCCTTTATTATGAATGTGTATGCCTTTTAAAGATAGGAATGTAAGCAATTTAAGGGAAAGGACTCTTTTTACTGATTGTGTGGTGAATACTGAGGATGTGGAAAAGAAATCATAGAATCGTTTGTGTGATCAGTGTCCATGAAAGGGATACCTTTGATCCACAGGAAAAACACTGAACAAATATGTGGTCAAATGCTTTGAAAATCTGAAAACTGGATGCGAAAAGCAAGTCTCTGTGTTCCTGCTGTGTCTATTTCCCAACTGTGGTCAAATATACAGTCATGTCCCCACCTGAGAACAGAGAAGCAGCACTCACAAGAGTGGCATTCAGAGTTCTGTGAGAGAATGGATCACAGGTCCATGAAGAACAAGTGTGTGCTCAGCACATGAGGTCCATCAGCCCTGGGAGAAAATGCTTTTAAAGAAAAGAGGAGGGCTGTAATGGGTTACTCTGCTTTTTTTTTTTTTTCCCTACCTTCTCCTTCTAGCTACCAGCTACCACCTAAGATTTATAAACACTTTTCTTTCTCTTTTAACTAAATCATAATTGTGTTATCCAATTCAATATTAACAATTTTATTTAAAAATGGGAACGAACCACTGTCTTGACAGGTTCATCCAATCCTATTGAGCATTAGTTTTACAGTAGGTTCCTATTAACACTCATAGATATTATTCTCCTTTTTACATTCTGTGAGTCTCTGGCAGCTTTCTTGTGTAGCTGTATAGAATTCTTAATCATCATTCTAAATGGCTGTACCATGTGTTACTGATCTCTGTGTATTCATGAATGTACACATATAAATCATTTCCCTAACCATAACCCTTGTTAAATATTTAAGCTATTTCTGGACATCTTTCTACTATAAGCACTGCTGTGCCAAGCAAGCACATCTGTATACTTTTCCTACATTACAGGTTAATTTCTTTGTTTAGATTCCCAGAATTAGAATCACAGAGCTATAATGAAAAAAACTGTGATTGACACAGCATCCTGCTTCCGTACAAGAAGGCTGTGCTGTGCCTTATGGTGAGAATATGGATGTAATAGATTCAATGTTAATAACTACAGTACACACCAGACAAGTATCATTGAGCAGAAACACGGGTGATGCACCAAGTCAGGCTCAGTGGAAAAACTGTGACCAGATGCAAACAGCAGCCTCACACAACAGAGAGCACTCAGTATTTGCTGATTCAGAATCTCACAGAACATTACTGCAAACTGCAAGAATTGGCTACATCTGCAGGTTTTGCCTGAAAGCTTTTGATTCTACTTATTAAAGTTTAGACTTGTGAGTTTGTCATTCAAGGCCCACACCTTTATGCCCTAAACTAATGTTTTGTTGTCAGTCTTCCCTGTGAAGTGTTGCTACAGGGGAAGACCCTTTGCTTTTGCAATAGGAGTCTACTGAAAGCATGAGCACCTAGTGAGCCCAGAGAAAGTTCTGAGCTGAAAGGCCCTTCCTCATCAGGCGGGGTTGGGAGGGTTGAAGGTGGAGGGTGGGAAACACATTTGCCCTTTAACTTTTCTTGGCAGTGAGCTCTCTGAGTCCATTGTTTCTAGAAAACTGTTTTGTGGTTACCACAGTAGTGACTTCATACATAGTCTTGTTGCCAAGTCAGGCCATGTTTACTTCCATCCCTGCTCCTGGTTCAGAGGAAGGCTTTGCAGATTGCACTAACCTCAGCTCTGACATTCTCCTACAGCATGAGACTGTTTCAGAACACAAAACCACACAGGGTCCTATCAGACCATGCATAGGTGGGAGGGTGCAAACCTTTTAACCAGTGTGCAGATACTGGGGCTCTAAGAATTGCAGATCAGTCAGGCATGTGGTATCATCCTGTAAACCCAGCACTCTGGAGGGAGATTGATGCAGGAGGATTGCTAAGAGTTCTAGGCCAGCATTGGCAGCACGGTAAGTACCAAACAAGACAAGGATATATAGAGTAAGAGCTTTTCTCAAAAATACAGAAAGGAAGGCTACAGAAAACAAAAGAACTGTAGATAGGGGGATTTGAACCCCTATTGAAATCTAGGTCGATCTCTTCTTATAGCTTGAGCCTCTTCCATCTTCTCAAGTCATCCACAGTTGGACTTGTCTTTATGACCTGTGTAACAGTGCACAGGGGAGAAACACGTGGGTAGCCTCACACTCACTGCTCTGATGATGTTGATGCATAGATGCCAGTGTCATGTTGAGTAGCTCAGTGGTCCAGAGGTGCTAGGCAGTGACAAATGGCAGTCCAGCAGGCAGTCCTATGAGGAATGTGAGTGCCATGAAAAGCAGCTGTCTCATAGACAGGCTCAAAAAGCAAATGTTTTCTAAACAGCCTTCCCAGGGAGGCAAAGATCTAGGTCACAGAGCACGTGTGAGTGTGGAGCCCCAATAGAGACCCTGTAACCCGTGTGATTGATTGCAAATCCTTGGGTCTCTGACTCATAAACTACTGTAGATCCCCTTACTGTATTATCTACCCCACCATCATGTGACTGATTTTAAAGCATACCACTTCCTTCCCAGGTCAGCTCACTGCAGCTATGGGAATGCTCTTCTCTTTATCTGCATAGTTAATTCCCTCTTGACTCTTCTGCGCTAACTCTCTGCTACTCTGGCAGTTTTTCCATCTATCCTGTGTGAGAACATCTCCTTAACCTTCAGGCTAGCTCAGCTATTTTCTTACGAAGATTCCTTTCTACAGTGGCCTCCTTAGCTAGGCTGTGACACACACTGAACACAGGGTCTCAGATGGTCACCCCAGTACCTTCCTTTCAGGGACTGAAGGTTAAGTGGATGACCATAGAAACACACCTGTGAGCTATTAATGAATGCACTTTGGTTCTAAAGCTGCTTCAGTTTCAGGTCGTCCTATTAACGGTTAAGACTGGCTCGCTCCAAGGGTGGAGTTCCTTCCAAAGTTAGAAGATAGGGTGGCCGGACTTGATGTTCTAGATAACAGGAACAGGATATACATGGAAACCAGACTCTGAGTGGAAATAGAAGCTCCAGCCACTACCTATGTAGTCAAAGAAGAACAAAGTCAGAAGTTGGGGCAGCAACCTGAATATATCCTTACTTCTCATCAGAACAAATGCCAAAAAGGGTTTTCTTTTCACCTTGGGAAATGGCTAACATTGGAAACACAAATCAGACAAAGATGTTGTTCTGGTCTCATGGAGCTCTGTAGCTCCATTGAGAAGGCAGATATGAAAAGACTCATTTGAATCCAATAGCAGCAGTTCTAGCATGAAGAATAAGAAAACATGCACACATGAACACACACACACACACACGCATGCACACACACCCATGCAGGAACACAAGCATGCACAAGCACACACACATTGCCAGAGTAACAGAGAGTTAGTACAGAAGAGTCAGGAGGGAATTAACCATGCAGATAAAGAGAAGAGCATTCCCATAGTGGGCAGCATAGTGTAGCCCAAGCAGGTGGGGAAGTCTGACCAGATAGACAATGGACAGGAAAGAATGAACATACAGAGCCATGTGTGTGAATAGGTGAAGGGAAGCTGGATGAGTAGGACCTCATGCTAAATTTTCTAGTTGAAACTCTAGAAGGAGAAACACAAATGACCCCAAGCAAATGCAGCACATAGGGTAGGATGGTCTGATCTGAGCTCTGTGTCCCTCTCTTCCTTATGGTGAGCTGGGATCCAGGCCCCAGCCCCATAGGGATGCAGCCAGTTAACTGCAGCAGTGGACAAATACATGATCAAGACAAGAAAAATATCTGTGAAGGCTAAAAAGCCCAGGATATCTCAGTAGATCCGAGGCCTTTACAGCTGTATTCACACTCACAGTGACTGAGGAAGAGCTAGCCTGGGGAATAAGTCTAGCAGAGGTAGTACATGTATGTAATAGGACAGCTTAGGTTTCGGGAAGCTAGGATAGAGAGCTACCTGGCCAGTTAGAATTTGCGGCCTTTATCTATCTACAGATAGAAGAGAGAAGATGTGACTTAGTGGACAAAGTGTGTGTGCATGTATGCATGCATGTGTAGACAGACAGACAGTCTGTTAGATTATAGACTGCCATATGTTAGATTTTTGTGTACTATAAATCAGAGGGAAAAATGAAAACTGAGTCAGTTTGGCAGATATTTGATTGAGATGAGCAAACAAAACATTCCTGGCAAGGAAACAGTGATTCTGTCCTGGAGACTACTGTGCCATTTTGCCCAGAAATCTGTCCCCTGCCTGTGTGTTCACACTTTCCCCTATCCCATAGTTGTGTGCTTCCTTAAAACACAGGCAGATGACACACCAAGCCCCACAAGTCCAGCTCTGGCTTAAGAGGTCAGCTGTTGCTCCAGCTGCTGCTCTGCTTGGCAAACAGAATGTACTTCTTGGCTGCCCTGGCTGAAATGTGCAGAGGCTGTGAGGGTGTGTGTGTGTGTGTGTGTGTGTGTGTGTGTGTGTGTGTGTGCAGGGGTGTATGCAATGTGTGTGTGTGTGGTCTCTTAGCAGAGGGGCTTCAGTGAATCATATCCCAACACTGGTGCTTTATGAATGAAGACTTGGACTTGGTCACTCACACTAGTGGTAACCATGGACAAGTCTCCAGACAAGATACCATACACTTCTGCATGCAGTAATGCAGGATCTGCTGTCTGGTTCACCATCACTTAGCCTTCTAAGCAAGCATTCAGGAGTTGTGCAAAAACTCTTAATTCATTCAGTTTCCTACTCTGTGTGGTTTGAATTTGACTCCTCCTCCCCTTCAGCATCTGGGATAGCTGGGATTTCAGGAGGGTTTCACTGTGCCAGTCTCTGTTTGATTCTTAAAGACCTTGCAGTCTTAGTTAGAAACTCCAGCACCCTTCCTCATGGTGAGGAAGGACAATTCCTACTTCCTCCAAAGCTTACCAGATGCTCATCACCTACTAACTGGAAACTTCCCTTTTCTTACCCAACCCCACCTAAGCCCACTGTGTGTCCTACAACTCCCTGGTCTGCCTGGCTCTCAGTCAGTTTGCACAACTGCTTCAAGCAGATCGAGGGCAACAGAGCAGTGAGCAATTGCATTAGACTGGACATGGCTAATTTGCATTTCCATTATTAATAATCTTCTGTCTTATTCTTTGTTTTCTCCAACCCAGAGTCTCAAAGACACTGGAAGGTAGAGATTGTCAGGGAGGGTGTGCTTCCATGACTCAGACTAGTCATTTTACCTAGTATAAAGTCTTTTGTGTTTTTTATTGATATTCTAAGTACAACATTTTATTTTATGAATATATTATAACCATTCTGCATACTCATATAGAGGCCTGACTTGCAAAGGCTCAAGTTATGAACATGTCCCCTTTAGAATAAATGGAATGTTAAGCAAGAACCTGGTTCTTCCATTTTCTTTAAGAAGCATGTGTCGGAGGCAAGAATTTTACAATCAGGTGCTATTCCACAAAGGATTCATCTGCTAAAACTCCAGCTCTTGACTTTAATGTCTGCCAATGTTGCTGTGGCCGTCAATCACAGGACACTACAAGACAGGAAGTCTTGAAGCTTGCCTTAAATATTTTGACTAGAAATATGACTTTGCTTTAACAAAGTGTCCTAACTTGAATCACATGTTTACCAAAACTCTTTCCAAAGGAGGATATGGTTCTGTCTCTAAGAATCGACCAGTTGCTTCCTTCTCCAAACACCTGATTCCTGCCCTAATATTTGAAGTAAAAAGGAAAACTATATCCATACCTACCCAGGTGTGATATGTTGAAGACCCAAGCTTATCTGGTCTCTTGGAGGAAACAGGAGATAAAAATTCAAACTGAAAGACCAGGAAAAATTCAGACCCCCTAGCACCAAGAATGCAGGTTAGCCAGTTCAGTGACCCTGTTCCAGGAACTGGCCAACCACAAAAGTTAGATTAAAATCTTGAGATCAATCTTGAGAAGCAGGGAGTTTCCCCTTGTGATTTTTAGTTCCTCCTTGTGAATTTTCACTGCTATTTTCACTATTTTCCAATAACGCCCTCCCTACCCCCTTGGGTTGTGGTTTTTTTTTCCTTTAAATACCCACTTTCCCAGCTACTAGGGGTGGAACTCTTCTACCCCTGAGTGGGATATGAGTCGACTCCAGCACGCTGGTTCCTGTCAATAAACCTCATGCTATTGCAGCAAGGACAGTCTCTCGTGAGTTCTTGGGGGGTGGGGGGTCATTTCATCCTGAGACTTGAGTGAGGGTCTCCCCTCTTCAGGGGTCATTCAAAACTGGATGTGTTATACACCTGTAATCCAGCTTTCAGTAGGTACAAAGACAAAGCTATCAAGTTTAAGTCCACCCTGGACTATAGAATTAGAATGTAAATAGAAAAATTAATTAAATTAAAATTTCAATACAAGTAAGTAGTTTATTTGTGATTCAGAAATTTCCTCAAGTGGGCCAGCAAAGGAACAGAGCAGTTTAAAGACTAAAGGCCTCCTGATTGAGCCACTCTCTCAACATGTAAATAAAGCTTAATCTCATAGGGAAATGTGGTGGTATAAAAAACAAACAAACAAAACAAAAAACAAAACAAACCCAGACTACCCCCCCCAAAAGGGCAATGGCACCAAGATGGTATTTTTGTCTTGATGATTGAAAGCCATTGAATGGAGGTGTTAATATACCCTTGGAACCTCCAGATTGCTATGAGTTCTGGAAATAAAGCCTGTGGGTTCAGAAACAGATACAGTCACTGAAAACCTAGGGGAATGACAGGCAGTGAGCACAAAGCAGATGTAAATGTGGGATCTGCTGCCTTCTTCCTGCAGCCAAAGGTGGCTGATCTGCCAGTGCACATCACTGGTATGAATCAGGCACCATTGTGACAACATTCCAGCTTCTCCTGCTCCGGACTCACTTCTGTGGTTCCTGTTTCTAATCTCAGCAAAAGAGAGAATTCAACTGATAAACTTGTCTCATCCTGATCCACATTGGTCAGGGCATATGACATTAGGTGAGCTCACTGATTGTCAGTCAGCCTCTAGACTGGTCATCCTAGGGTAAGGCATGATGCTTCTGATCATATCCTTCCATGTAAATAGCCATGAGATAGAAATCACGATGTCATAAGCCAACAAGCTACCCAAGTAAGGGAAGATGCCACACTCACGTTATTTCCACAAAGACAGGTAGTACAGTTATACCTTAATATACCTTTGGTGACAGAAAAAAAAAAAGGTAAGATAATGTCATCAGAATGCCTAACCTAAAACTGTGATTCTTCTAACTGTATTTTCCCCTCTTCAAGTTGGTTTAAATTTAATATATACTATACTTCACTCTTACAATTATTCCTATCTTTTCATTTCCCTGTATATGTGAAAGAAAACCTGGAATGTATGCAGTAGGGTTTTCTCATACTAGGAATTGTTTCATTCTAACTTTCAAGAATATATGTTGTACTTAAGTGCAGAGAAACTAGCTGAATTGCCTACTCATCATCCTCATGTTTACTGAGAGAGCTACCACCATCATATTCTCTATCCTTGCCACACTTCCTCTATAGTATCCAGCATTTGTTATAACTTGCCTTTATTGACTGCTTATTGTTAACTTCCTGACTGATAGGTTAGTGTCATGGTTTGAATATCCTTGGCCCAGGGAGTGGCACTACTTGGAGGTGTGGCCTTAATGGAGTAGGTGTGTCACTGAGGGTGTGGGCTTAAGATACCCTAGCTGCCTCCACTAGCAGCTTTCAGATGAAGGTATGTAGAACACTCAGCTTCTTCTGTACCATGCCTGCCTAGATGCTGCCATGTCCCTGCTGTGATGATACTGGACTGAACCTCTGAACCTGTAAGCCAGCCCCAATTAAAATTTGTTTTTATAAGACTTGCATTGGTCATGGTGTTTGATCACAGCAGTAAAACCCTAACTAAGACAGTTGGCTTCATTGAGCATCTGACAGAATGAGGCAATCAAATGAATATTGCAGAATGAATAAATCACTCAAGCTAAGGACTTTGCAGACTGTCTCCAGGAAGGGAAATAAGGGAATCAGGTTGAATTGATCCAGCAATGTTTGCTGCTTGGTCCATGTTATGGTGAAGTTCTGGGACGGTGGCTAGCCAAGGAAGCATGGAGTTATCAGATAAAACTGAAGTCAGTGCAAAGCCTCAGCACAGTGTGTCAGACCAAAATAGTCTCAAGTAGGGACAGAAAGCTTGACAGCATTCAGAACAAAAACATCTAGCAATAGATGTCCATCATAGTCTTCACAGGGATAAGACCTCCTTTTTGTATAAATAAGTGTCCTAGTTAGTTTTATGTCTGTTTGATACAAACTAAAGTCATCAGAGAAGAGGGAGTGTCGATTGAGAAAATGCATCTATAAAATTGGACTATGGGGTATTTTTCTTAATTTTTGATTGATGTGAAAGGGCCCAGCTCATTGTGGGTGGGGCAACCCCTAAGATTATAGTTCTGGCTTCTGTAAGAAAGCAGCCTAAGCAAGCTATGGGGAGCAAGTCAGTAAGCAGCACCTCTCCAAGTTTCTTTTGGGGATTGGTGTTTCCTTGCTGCAACTCTAATCAGGAAGAGGATTCACAGAAGCTGCAGCTCTGACAAAAGCCACCCTGACATGGTTCATACTCAGTAGAATGAACTCTCTCAAAGCCAAAGCAAGCATCAGGAAGCATGATTTTGCAGGCCATCTAGAACCCAGTGTACTTCTGATAGAGCAGAGGTTTGTGCCTATTGTACATCCAGAAATTGACACTTACACTTACACTTTCCTGTGTTTGGTCTTCCTTGTATTTCTAATTTGAAAATTCATGTTGGGTATAAATTATGTTTTGTGGTTGTTGCTATATATTTGTTTTGTTCTGTTGAGAAAAGTCCTGGCTGGATTCAGAACCACAGTGATCTTTGACTCTACCACCCTAGCGCTGGAATTGTATGCATATGCCACCAGAGCTGGACAAAAGAAACTTCTACAGGAAATTAAATACTCACAACATCAATATTTCCCACCATTTCCCTTTCCTCCCTGGACTCAAATAGTAGATTCAACATATTGAAGGGAAAATACTAAATATAAATGTTATACTTGAAAGTCGTTTTTTGCAGAAGTAGGATAAATGAAATAATTTCTACTAGAAAGGTACTTATAAAGACTTAATGCTGCTGGCATAATGAAAAATGATTTTTGAATCAAGGTAATTGCATAGAAGCTGAGTATATCCAAGTGTGAGACCAGCATGATGTTGAATTCCAGGAAGATGGAGCAATTGGTGGCCTGGCTTCAAATATATCAGAACAACATGCTCAGTGGCATGCTTTTACAGCAATGATGTATGGAGAAGAAAAGGTTTTAGAAGAGTTTTTGTTGAAACTTCAGTGGGAACAGAATTGCTAGGTTGTTATACATAATATTACATAGCCTGTGGGGTATTTTTCTTAATTTGTGATTGATGTGAGAGGGCCCAGCCCATTGTGGGTGAGGCAACCCCTAAGATGATAGTTCTGGCTTCTATAAAATGCCTATATATATATATATATATATATATATATATATACATATTCAATCTGAGAGGGGAAATATTCAAATCTTCAAGTCCCCAGGTAAAGGTGTGAAGAAAGTCACAGTCACATTGACACACTCAATAAAACTAAGTATCTAGTGGATACTTATCTAGATTATCAAAGAAACAATTCCAAGACATTTCCTAAAACATTAGGCATTCTGCTTATTTAATGAATGTCCCCCTATCTGTTCTCTCTGATCACTTTCTGAGAGCATTCATTTTTCTTTTAAGCCCATAATTATGATGTATTCTGAGATAATGTCCTAGAAATTAAAGAGCTTCAAAACAAGGGACTAGTATGCAGCCTTAGAAAGCCCCGTGGCTTTGCCCAGAGCCTTTGGCCCTCCTGCTGAGAAAGAATGTGCTTCTAAAATCCCCTGACAGGTGGTTGTTCAGAATCCTCAGCCTAGGTGCTTTTAAAACCAAGTCCATTTCAGCCTGGTCCTTCTTAAGCCAGGCCACACATGTCCTGCCTACTAAAATTCTCAAACCTGACTACATAGCTCTGCCAACTTCTTCTCTCTTGTGTTCACTGACACTATGTCTCCCTGGTATCAGTCTCACAGGAAAACCCATCGCTTAATTTAATGTCTACATATGGAGCACCTGCTCTGTGCCAAGCACTGTCTTCACAATCATGGGAATTGGCATTATATACGCTAGAAAATATGGCTTCCCCCACCCCACTAGATATGCAGCTGAAAATCATTTAGCAGAACAATATCGGTGTGATTTTAAGTTGATCGTTGACACTTGAGCAAAGATGGGACAGAGTATCTAGCCTTGTGGGTTTTAGGCAAAGAGGATTTACAGCCACAAAACAATCACAGAGGCCCCAAGACAGTATCAAGCCTGGTGTGTCCTCAGAACAGGAAGAAGTGCAGTGAACAGAAAAAGAGTGGTAAAGATAAACTACATGGAATAGAATTAGAACTCATAAGCCATTGAGGGAACTTCAGCTTTTCCTGAGATGGGTAGAGTAACATCCGAGGTTTAGGGATAAATGAGGGTCAAGGTGTGATTTCCTTGGGAAGGATCATCTTGAATACTCTATTGAAATAGACAGAGTGTGTGAGTGTGCGGGGAAGGGTTTGCTCGAAGTGAGAGGGCAAAACCAAGAAGGCATGGCCCAGAGCTAGTCTGACCATCCTGCTCCATCTCCTTGATAGTATGTGATGACTCAGCATGAAGGCAATGGGTATAAGGAGGAATGGTTGGCTCCAGATACAGTTTTGAACAACAGGTAGCAACTGATACTCGAATTTGGAGTATCTTAAAGGCAGTAAGGTAAAGGCAGTCAAGGTCTTCACTAAGATGCTTAGCTTGAACACACAGAAGCTGAGATTTGCCACCAACCATGAAGTAGAAAGACAGGTGAAGACGATGCAAACGCAGCATAAGTGGGACGACCTGGAGCTCATTATGAAATGCCAATCATGTGGAGCAAGCGATCCATCTGTTGGTTTGAATCGCAAGAGAGATTTCTGACCTTGATACAATGCACTGATGAACTGTAGATAGCATGAGACAGGAGTGTGTATACAGTGCAGAAAGTGAACAAGGACTTAGCCTTAGGACACTCCAAGGTTAACAGATCCAAGGAAGATGGAGAAGGAGCAGCCTGTGACAGCGAGGAAACAGGATAGGGGGCCCTGGAATTTAAGGGAAGTCTCTATTTTGTATGAGGACGTCATTAACTATGTCTGAGATAGATTTCTGAAATTACAGACAGATCTGCTGGCCTGACCGTTGCATGGAGCAATCTGAAAGGCACTGGGATCCTGGATCAGTGTAGTTTCAGTGATGTTGTAGCAGAGACACCACACTGGGGGTAGTTTTGAAGAGCATGGGAGGTGGGAATGTAGAACCAGCAACTCTTTTAAGGTGTCTACTGCAAAAGTCAGTGGAGAAAAAGGGCGGTAGGTGGAACTGAGGTCAAGAGTAGAACATCGCTTTCTTGGATAATAAACACAACCAGCAGTACGTTTCTCTTGGTCCACGTGCTTGCTCACAGGGGTACCCCATCCGCTTCGAGGCTTTATCCCTTTCAGCTGTCCAGGCCTGTGCCAGGCTATTTCAACCATACTCTCGCTAACCTCCTAGGGTGACTCCCACTTTTCATTGCTTCTTTTCCAAGTTTGCCAATTTCACCTTTCTCTAGAGCATGTAGGCTGCCAGTTGCCTTTACACTGTCATCTGAGTCTATATTTATTTGGTATTCTCTCATGTTTACACCCCAGCAAATGGCCAAGAGTGTTTATTCCAGCTACTCCTTCTGACCCTATTCACCATTCATTCAACACAAATTTTTTTTTTTTTTTTGCACAACAATCATATTCCAGACACCATGACAATGCCCCACCCCCACCACTTTTCGGACATTAAACAAACAGCACTACTTCAGCACTGAAGTGACTCATGTAGTTCTAATTTCTTCCTTTCCCAATTGTGGTCTTTAAACACAATCCCATCACTGTTCCTGTGTGATAAAGCATCTCTGTTGGCTTATCTCGAAGGGTGAGTCTTCTACTTGGACCTTAATTCATTACCTGTTCTATTAAAATGCACTTCTAACCACCTGTACTGGCTGGTTTTGTGTGTCAACTTGACACAAGCTAGTGTCATCAGAGAGGAAGGAGCCTCAGGTGAGGAAATGCCTCCATGAGATCCAGCTGTAAGGCACTTTCTCAATTAGTGATCCATGGCAGAGGCTAAGCCCACAATGGGTGGTGCCATCCCAAGGGTGGTGGTCCTGGGTTCTATATATAAAAAAAACAAAAAAAAAAACAACAAAAAAAACAGGCTGACCAAGTCATGGGGAGCAAGGCAGTAAGCAGCACCCCTTTATGGCCTCTCATCAGCTCCTGCCTCCAAGATCTTGTCTTGGTTGAGTTCCGTTCCTGACGTCTTTTGGATGAACAGCAAAGTGAAAGTGTAAGCTGACTCTTTCCTCCCCAACCTGCATTTTTGGCCATGGTGTTTTGTGGAAGCAATAGAAACTCTAAGATACCACCTACCTCAATTAGGCTCTTGAGCAATACCCCTTCTCTAGGCTAAACACTCCCATACCTGTGCTACCTCCTCCGAGAGGTAATGCCTGCTGTGGAGTTTGAACTAATCATTATTTTGTTTTCATTTTCCTATACATTCACAAAACTATAAATTGATCTATATTTCAAGCAACACAGTGTTTTGTTACATCACATTTACTTTTGACACAACTGAAGTCCTACCTTTGGGCTTTGAATAAAGCCTGAGCATCGCTAAGTGGAGAGAAAACAATTTTGCCATTCCTGGGAGAAAGTAACCCAAATACATCCTTAGATTACAGCCTCTGCACCTAAGTTCAGGATGTTGTGCGTGTGGTATGGAGTCTTGAGGTTGAAACCTCAATCAGGAAAAGGTGGGGGCTGCTGGGCTGCTGTGTGTTTCATCAGCTGAGTTCCCCTGCCTCATCACCAAGACTGCAGAAGCTCTGAGCATTTCACCACATCACCCATCTTTACTTCTTCCCATGCCCTCAGACCAAATTCCCAGTGCTGTGCATGTGGCTACAAGTATGCACTACCTTTAATTCCTATTCCTTTATGTCCTGCAGCGAGGCAAGCTATTGTAACTGTACTGGCAGGCGAATCCTGAGGAGGCTTTGAAGTTAGAGAGCAGACCAAGATTCCCAAGTGTTTGCAGGTTCTTGTGTCCACCCAAGAAGGAATGGAAAAATAGAGCAAAAGAAGGGATTGGGAAGGAGTTTACAGTAAGTGTAGACTCAGGGCTGAGTCTTCATTTGTCAATGTAAAAGGAACTGGTGGGATTTTTCCATCATTATCTTTAATGGGCAAATATTTAATGAAGAGGGAGATTATTTGTAATTTAAGGTGGGAAACTCCAGGAATGGGTCAGGATTTCCTAGGCTTTGCTCTCCTTCTTGTTTTTTTTTTTTTTTTTTTTTTGGTTTTGTTTTTTTTTTTTAACTACATTTATCTATCCACATATTTATCTATTTAATCAGTGGTTGGGGAGGGCCATGCATGCTATGGTGCTAGTAGAAAGGACAGAGAACAACAGAATGGATGTTGGCTCTTTCCTTCTACCAGGCGAGCCCTGGGATCAATCCTGGCTGTCAGGACTGTCAGCATTTTATCCACTGAGCCATCTCTCCTGCTTTTCCCTCCCGATTTCTGTCCTTACATAGAGTTGCTGGGTATGGTATGATATTGATGCATGATTAGAACAGGCACTTTTGCCAGGCCAATATGTCATTTTAATGTAGCAGTGGTCATTCAAAAGTCATATAGGTTGGCTCTTATGATTGTAGTCTGTTTGGGGTAGTCTGATTGAAGCTCAGCTCTGTAGGGTCTTATTAACTAACTTTCAGTTACCATATGGCTTTCCTCGCCCTTTTCCTATCTAGCTTATTTTATAATCATGCTAAGTGAGCACAACTAAGAAGCACAATTGGAAGAAATCATTTTTCTTCCCATTCACAGACCCTTCACACCTGTTCTCAGTCTGTTCCGATCCTCAGTGAAGGTTTGGGCAAGTCACATAGCACATCTGCTCATGCATGGAAGACAACAGTCCTCTGCTCAAGAAAAGTCTTAAAACCCAGCTCACTTTTGTAAGTAAAGTATCATTCACTCTTGGCAAACTTCCTGGGCATGCTGGATCACTCTTTTGTGGTTATATCTGGCCCTGGAAAAGGTTCTTAAGCATATGTTGTGCCAACAAGCTCCATTCCCACCGTAACTATCCACTCAGACATTTGCCTCCTGGGTTTTCCAGCCAATCTTCCTGCTGCTGTCCCCACTCAATACAGATCTCTGAGAAATGCCCTTAAAACACATGAACACATACACACAAAGCATGTACATATACATGTGCATACACACTGAGTGAGCATGCATGTAAGCCAGTGTGTATGTGTGTGTGTGGGGGGGGGGTGAACGGAAGAGGGAGGGAGGGAGGGAGGGAGGGAGGGAGGGAGGGAGGGAGGGAGGAAGGGGGATTACCAGTCAGATAACTCAACTTTTGTTTATATAATGTCTTATTATAAATTCTAATCTTTTGTGTATCCTATAATTGGGTATATTGCAAACTTTGTTTTTGCCATTTTCCTTGGAAGTCCTATGAAGGTGGGCTAGAACTTCACTTTGCACAGATAAGCACTTGTTGGGCCCTTTGAATCTTTCTGGGGCTGCCACTAACTCCAGATAGAACACCTTCTAGAACTTTGTTTTCTGGACTTTTCATGTTTCTGTCTCTTCAGTGTACCCCCCTCCCTAAAAACATAAAAATAAAAGGAAAAGAAAAATTCTACTTATTCCCTATGTACAGCCAAGTTTGCTTAACTATCTGTCAGGAGATGTTCCTTCTCCTGGGCCCTATCTGAAGTGATGGCTAGACACATTGACTGATGCATTTTAGGTATTTCTGTGTGTGCTTTGCACCTTATTGAATGTAAGCTCCTGCTATGGTAAACATGCTTGCATGAGCATGTTAGAGCTGTTATAACTAGTGCCACAGACCAAGTCACCTAAGCGTAGTTCTGGAGGCTAGCCATCGAAGCTTGAGGCCTGTAAGTTGGTTTCTCCTGACTGACTGTCTTTTTTTTTTTTTCCTGACTGTCTTTGTGATTCGTAGTTAGTTACCTTTTCCTCTGTGGTCTTTCATGGCTTTCTCTTTGTGTATTCTGTGTCCTACTATCTTCTTTGGAGAACACTATTCGGATTGGGTTAGGTTCACTTTAGTGGCTCAGTTAACCTTCATCACCTTTTTAAATCCCTGCTTCCAAATACAGTCACAGTCTGAAGCACTGCAAATAAGAAAGGATCAAAACAAGACACACATTGGCCCACAGTAATCCCTGTTCATTAAAGTATGACCTCATGTCTCCTACATAGTACAGAGAAGCCCAAGGCTCTAAATCAGTGGGTCTCAGTCTGTGGGTCAAGACCCCATTGTGGTTAAACCACCCATCCACAGGTATCGCCTAGGAGGACTATCAGGAAAAAAAGACATTTACATTACAAATCATAACAGTGGCAAAGTTACAGTTATGAAAATAATTTTGTGGTAGGGAGTCTGCACAACATGAGAACCTGTATTAAAGGGTTGCAGCGTTATGAAGGTTGAGAACCACTGTTCTAGACTGAGGAGTTCTTTGAAGACCTGGTTTCAAATACAACTGAGAAGTTATATAGTATGATATAGTTGTTAAGAGTCTGTTTAGAAGGTAATTTGAACTGAAGAGTTGAGAGTGTATATTGCCACATTTATTGGGTGGAAGTTATTTTGGGCTAATCCTTGCAAGAACTGAGAACACAGTCAACAGTCCATATCTAAAAAGAATTGGAGAGAGCTTTGATGCAGACAAATTCTATTTATGAGCAGAGTGTAAATGTCTTGGCAAGAGAAAAGCGTCAGGGGTCCTAGGCTTAGACAGGGCCTCAAAAATCTCTACTGTAGTTCTAGGGAACTTAACACATGTTCCAGTGTTAACAAGGAAAATGAGATTTTCTTGTATTTTATTACTCTGTCACACTGTAACATTTAACAATAGGAACATCTTCAATGTGATAAAATGCAATGCAAAGATTGGGAAGGACGGAAAGGTTTGTGTTATTTGTAGACAGGAGGGCATACAAATTAACAAGACAGATTGAAGAGTTTGACAAAGTCAATACAAAACAACCTATGAAACTCAATGGCATTCCTTACATACTATTAGCAACATAAAATGTATTTTAAAATACCATTTATAACATCAACAAATTTTAAAAATGACTAGACCATAATGGAAAGCTTCTAGTGCTGTAATTAAGACTCTGGAGAAGAGCTGTGTCAGGAAATGTATGCTGTTCTGTGACTGACAGATCCAGTCTTACAAAGCTGGAAATTCTTCCCAAGTGACCCAGATGTTTAATAGGTTTGGTAAATTTACCCAGAGGACTTTTGACAAGCTCATTGAAATCCCCACTGAAAAACAAGAAACCAAGAAAGGCAGTGAGTTCTGAAAACAAGAAAGAGGAGTCTCATCTTCCTACATATCAGAAGTTCCTGCAAATCCGCATCCAGTTGTGTGACCATGCGTACAAATAAACAACAGGAAGTATCCAGAAACAATATCCCTTGCTTCTCCTCTCCTCTCCTCTCCTCTCCTCTCCTCTCCTCTCCTCTCCTCTCCTCTCCTCTCCTCTCCTCTCCTCTCCTCTCCTCTCCTCTCCTCTCCTCTCCTCTCCTCTCTTCTCCTCTTCTCCCTTCCCTCCCCTCCTCTTCTCTCCTCTCCCCCCCACCCTTTCTTTTCTTCCTCACTCTCTAAAAACTTGACATGTGACCAGGGACAGGGATGGCATCACAAAGCATACAATAAGTTAGCATACAAAGAACTGGGTTTTACTGCGGGTCTTTATACACAAGTGTGGTTTTAGTGTGTGCATAGTCAACTTCTGCCCCCACTGCCCTCTCACACATTCCCTACTGCTGGTCAAGAAGGGTTTTAATCAATACGTGGTGCTGGGACAACTGGTTACTTTATGAGAGAAAGAGGGATCAGCTGAATCTCCTCTGAATGCTACAGACAGAAATAAAACCTAAGTTAAGTAAAGGCCCAAAAGAACAGAATCTCTCAATTCCAACTTACCAGAAAACAATTACTGCATACCTATCATTTCAACCAAAACAACCCAGACCTCATATTACCAGGGGTTGGCAGGATGTAGCACAACGGGTATGTCTGTGTCCTGCTTAGGAGTGTTAGGTTGGAGCAATCTCTTTAGAAAAGGAGGTCTGGGGCATGGCTGCCCAATAGTTAGACATTCTACTATTCTCCGTTGTTTACATCCCTCAGTGTTAGAATAAGAGTGTACTCACACTCAGCATAGGATGCACATCTGCTTTTACAGCTGTGTCTTCATACTAATTCTGTCTATAGAAACAGATTGTTCCCACTCAGAATTATGAAAGTCAGAATGAATGCCTTCCTTCACAACCTTGTTCGGGACACTGAGTGAGACTGACTGCTGGAGCTGTGGAATCCATCTTGTGATCATGAGGTGACAAGCCCTGCATGTGAAGGGTAGCAGAGTAGAATAGACTAAGGCTGCATTGACCACACGACTAAATTCTATTGTCTAAGTAACTGCTGATTAGTTAATTCATAAGCCATAACTTTCCTAATAGAATTATTTGTAAATTTAAAGAAAAACTCAAGTTTTATAAGTGCCATCCCTAAGTATATATTCTAAGTATACGTCATAGATATGTACAAAAAAGCATCCACAAGAGTGTCCATCACCATGCTGTAATGGTGGAAGTACCAACATAGTCAGTAGGAAGGATGAGTAAATAAGTTGCTGTTGGTGTACCAAAAAATACTACAAATAAGGTTAACTGAATGAGCTACAAGAATCAGACAAAAACCTAGAGGAATCTGGGCCAAAACTATGTGAGTTGAAAAGGGATTTACTACATGTATGTTACATTTATATGAAACTCAAAAACATGAAAAGCAATGTTGTATGTCACTTATAAAGCGAAATGATATTCTTGCCCAGGTTAGGATTGTCCTGAGACCTCCCTGAGGGCACAGGTGCTCTGGTATGACAATGTTTTATAAGCACCAAGACCTTCCTAACTTGGTCCAGTCATCGTGCATGGAGACTTAGGGCATTTGAACTGCAAACTTCTGATGCCTGTATTTAGTGAAAAATAATAGACAGAGCAGGCCCATGGCAGTCAAGACTTCAAACGAAATTCCTTAAGTCATCACAATATGGTGAATAGCCTAGCTTCTATTCAGTGATAGTTGTCACCTTTAGCTCTCATTAATCCATACAATCTTGGGTTCAAGGCTCATAGGACCATTCTCCTGGCAGTTTGCTTCCTCTCATTAGCCTATATATCCAAAGACACTTCGTAGAGTTTTAGTATCAGAAACGACCTGGTTTCAAAATGATGAACCACCTCCAGTTCACAAATTAAGGCCAATATGAAGCTCCAAGGGAATTCAAGCTTGCTGGGAGGCCCAAAACGGTGGTAGGTGTTGCCTGATTTGAGCAGTCATGGCAGCCCCTCCTCTATATTGTAGGACACAGAAATACCAGCTATATAAGTTATATTTCACTTTTTCCATGAAAGTCTGATACAGAGTTATTACTAAAACCTGAAAATTCCCTGTAGATCTCCACACTAAAAAAATATATTTAAAAGACTTTGTGTGTCACTTTAAGTGACAAGCCCAGGCCTCCCCCAATGGGGCACTAATTGTGGGAACATGCTTACAAGAGAGCTGTATTTTAGGCCACATTGAGCTGCAATAAAGATGTTCTAGCTATGGTGTCTTAGTCAGGGTTTCTATTCCTGCAAAAAGCATCTTGGCCAAGAAGCAAGTCAGAGAGGAAAGGGTTTATTCAGCTTACACTTCCACATTGCTGTTCATCACCAAAGGAAGTCAGGACAGGAACTCAAATAGGGGAAGAACCTGGAGGCAGGAGCTGATACAGAGGCCACGGAGGAATGCTGCTTATTGAATTGCTTCCCCGGCTTGCTCAGCTTGCTTTCTTATAGAACCCAGGACTGCCAGCCCAGGGATAGTACCACCCACAATGGGCTGGGCCCTCCCCCCTTGACCACTAATTGAGAAAATACTTTACAGTTGGATCTCATGGAGGTGTTTCCTCAAGGGAGGCTCCTTTCTCTGTGATAACTCAAGATGTGTCAAGTTGACACACAAAACCAGCCAGTACACACGGTGTGCCTGAAATCCTATCTCCTTGGAGGTAGAGACAGAGAGATCAGGGCTTAAGGCTAGCCTGTGGCACAGAGTAAGTTTGAGGGCAGCCTGGGCTATGTGAATCCTCATCCCGCATCCTCCTTTTCTGCTTTCCTTCTTTGAATCTCTGAGGGATGGATTTAATCTGTGATCTACATATTAGTTCCATCCTAGACACTATTTCAGCACAGTGATCTCCTTTATCCATACATTCACTCTTAGTAGATTCAGCAATCTACAGTTAACCCTGACCTCAAACTATCACATGAAAAGTTCTAGAACCATACAACTAATAATATTTCAACTGCATGCTATTCTGGGTAGTGTCATTCAATCTTGTTCTGCCCTTCTCTAACCTTCTTGGCCCTAACCAAGACATGACTTCTGTCTTTGTCCAGAAGACCCCCAGCTGTACATAGCTTAGGTATATCTTCCTACTCATCATTCAGTAGCCATCCTGGATACCAGATCAGCAGTCATGGTATCACAGCACTCCTGTCAGGAAATAGTCATTTACTTAATGGCCACAAAGTGCAAGAATATCAAACACTGAGGTTATCAATTCAGACATGTCAACTATCTGAAGCCATCAACTGCCT
This sequence comes from Mus caroli, assembly GCF_978045245.1. Taxonomy (NCBI): domain Eukaryota; kingdom Metazoa; phylum Chordata; class Mammalia; order Rodentia; family Muridae; genus Mus; species Mus caroli. Next base: position 51,758,561 of record NW_028227264.1, read on the forward strand.
TCCATAAGTGAAAAAGTAAAAACACAAGATGTTTTGAGAGAGCATGTCCACAGTCACCAAATGCCAACTGCATTATTGCATTCATTACATTTGCATCATGGTAACCAAATACCCAACGGCAGAAACAGTTTAAGGGAGAAAACACTTAGTTCAGCCCATGGTTTCTTGTGTTCCACCTATTGGCAAGACTTCATGGTGAGGAAGCTGGTGACTTCATAGCCTACCAGGAAGTGGGGGGAGGAGGGACACAGTCCCTCAGCTTGTTCTTTCTTTTCTCTCCCCCTTTTCATAGTGTAGACTCCTGGACCATGGGATGGTGATGCCCAGCTTCAAATTTGTTATCCCCTCTTTGATTCATCCTTGATGGGATTGCCCTCACAGACACACCCAGAAGTGTGGCATTGCCAACTTCTTAGGTGATTCTAAACCTAGTCAAGATGATAATGAAGATCAACCATCACAGGTATGATGCTACAGTTATCCTGTTAGTATCTCATTGTTAACTCTGTCTTGTCTAACTTATAAACTTTATCACAGGTACATATGCATAGACAAAAGCAGAATGTACTGGGGATGGTACTGTCTTCAGCTACAGGCATCCATTGACCAGAGAACAAAGCTCCAGGACCTTTGAACAGGACTGGCATATGATATAATTCAACAATTTTTTAGTATTTATTTATTTATAACTTTTATTCTTCTCTCATACATTACTTCCCAACCAGTTTCCCTTCCCTCCACTCCTCCCAGCCCCCCTCCCTAAATCAACTCCTCCTCTTCCCTCCTCCAAAAAGAGAGAGACACGGTAGGGGGAGGGAGAGAGAGTAAGAGTGAGTGTGGGCCTCCCAGGGATATCCAACAAACATGGCTGTATGGCTGTTGAGGTAAATCTCCAACCCAAATCTGCCCCAGCAGTGAAAATACGACTCAGTTAATATGAATACATGCTGTGCACCTAGATTGGGCAGATCTACTGCTACACTACCATCTTCTCCATCGATGAGATCCCTTAGAACTTGCAGTTTCTCCAGGCCATGTGCTTCTGCTCTGCTTTTCTTCTTCCTTCTCCTCCTCTACATCCTCTCCCTCTTCCATTTTCTCCTCCTTCTCTCTCCCACCTTCTGCTTTACCTTCCCTTTTATCTGCCCAATCATCATCTCACCTTTATTTTACAAATTAAGGTGGGAAGCAGGTTTACAGGAAGTCACATAAGTGCCGCCTTATTCCTTGTTCACACCCACTCATGGGAGAACGGAATTAACATCAAATATAGTTAGCCCTAGGGCTATCCACAACATTTCTCCTTTCTTTCCAATTAAAAGCCTATTTTATCTCAGATATAATTGAACATAACTATTACTGTTTTGAAATTTATAAAGTACAAGAGACATAGTACCCAGTCTATCATGTTTGTTAATTAAACAGAACCTCTGTCATCTATCCTTACTAAAAGACTTATAATTCTACATCTGGCTATGTTGGCTTTAGATAGAATGCCATCTGAAAACCGTCCTGTCAAAACTGTTCTCAAAGTAAAAAGCCTGGGTTGGCTAGGAGACTATGCAGTTTTTCAACCCCATCAGAAATCTAAGACCAACTGATATTAACTGAAAATATATAGGAAGCCTAAAACAGCTTCCAAAACTTAGCCAATCCATAGAGACCACTGATCACCTGGACAGTCCCTTACTTCAACACGTTAGAGCATTGGTCTTCAGCCTACTGAACAGGGTCATCTGACAGACTTAGAGAAACAGGAATATTAAGGACTAGCCTACTCTGTCTCAGCAGAATCAAGCTGTCCTAACCTGTAATTGTGTCCTTTCTTTGGGCAGTATTATGTTTGTAGGTGAATGAGGCAATTCTTTCCTAGTGGCTGTTTTGCCACAACTGGAGTAACTCAAAGATACTCAGTTTAGTCTTTGAATCCAAGACAGGGAAAACTGTCAGGAGCAGAATGGTCTCAACACCAGGTGAATAAATTGAAAGAACCTAGTGGGGAAACCCCCATTCTGTTCCCGATTCGGCATGCACCCAAAAATCACGAACAAACCATCTTGATGTAAATACATGAGGTAGTTTAATGGCAGAGCTCCGGGTTGAAATGTATCTCATGCAGGAGACAGTAGATTCGACCATGAAGCTTGAAAGCTAGGGGTTTTTATAGAAAAGGGTCTGGGGCTGTGGGAGGAATTGGCGTGGTTTCACATGATTGGTTCATTTAAACATCAGCAGACTGTACATGCAGATAACATTTTACTTAGGTCAGAAGGGTGGGAGATAGGGAGGCGCCAGACCAGTCCGGACATGTCATTCTCTTTATCTTTATGCCCAAGCAGCCTCAGGAATGTCTTAATGACAGGCCTGCCCAGGCATGTCCTGGCCTGTTCTGCTATGTTCTCAGCCCCAGATTTCAAAGCTCACAAACAACTCTTTGGGCTATTTGACATAAATTACATGAATCACAGGTCTCAAGTTTTGTTTTCTTTCAAAATAACATTAAATGTCACATTCTGTGGCCTTCTGATATTTTTGAAAACCAACTATCTATGTGAAGTAATCTGGACTCTTGTCTATTAACTATACTCGACCATTTCTAATTAAAATAACTGATAAACTCAGAGCCATGAATTTCCTATTTGGCCCTTAACTCACAGGCTGAAACATCTCAGATCTGTTTATAAACAGCAATAGGGGGACTGGGTCTAAGCCCTGTAATCCAAAATTTTTAGTATCAAAGACAACCTATAAACATCACCCCAGCCCCAAAGCTTAGGAAACTGGGACGATGACTCTTCATAACTTCTTCAAGCTGAATATGGTCATTGAGATATTTTTTGAAGGGAGGAGGAAGGATAGGGAAATGGGGGAGTTAGTTAGCGGTAAGGTGGCCACACCAATGATTGTATTAATCTCTGAGGTCTGTGTCCTGACAGAATCCAGATGAAAAACCAAGACATCAAGAGTTCATTTGTTGTGGATAGCCCTGGGGCTAATTATATTTGATGTTAATTCCGTTCTCCCCGAGTGGTGGTGAACATGGAATGAGTCAGCACTCAGGTGATTTCCTGTAAACCTGCTTCCCACCTTAATTTGTAAAATAAAGGTGAGATGATGACTGGGCAGATAAAAGGGAAGGTAGAGCAGAAGGTGAGAGGGAGAAGAAGGAGAAAATGGAAGAGGGAGAGGATGCAGAGGACGAGGAGGAAGAAGAAAAGCAGAGCAGAAGCACATGGCCTGGAGAAATTGCAAGTTCTAAAGGGTCTCATAAATGGAGAAGATGGTAGTGTAGCGGTAGATCTGCCCAATCTAGGTACACAGCGTGTATTCATATTAACTGAGTCATGTTTTTATTGCTGGGGCATATTTGGGTTGGAGAATTTCCACAACACATGGCCTACCTAACAAGATACAATAAGACTAGGTACAAACCCTGGTATCGAGGCTTGACACAGCAAACCAGTAGGAGAAAAGGGGTCCTAAAGGCAGTCAAAGAAATCAGAGATCCCTCCTACTCCCATTGCTGGGAGTCTCAGAAGAGGACCAAGCTACAAAACAGTATATGCAAAGGACCTAGCTCAGACACATGCAGGCCCCATGCTTGTCACTTCAATTTCTGTGAGTCTCTATGAGCCCAGCCTACTTAGTTGAATCTGTAAGCCATGTTCCTGTGATGTGCTCTACCCCTCTGGCTCCTACAATCTTTCTGGCTCCACCTAGTGTTTGGCTGTGGGTCTCTGTATTTGTTCCCATTGGTTGCTGCATGACACCTCTCTGAAGACAACTAGGCTAGGCAGCAAACTATGTGTATAGCTGGATATTATTCAGAATCATTTCATTGGTTTGTTTGTTTGGTTGGTTGGTTGGTTGGTTGGTTGGTTGGTTGGTTTTGGCAGTCATGTTTCCTTCTATCCTGAGTCTCTGGGCTGTTCTGGACCTTTTCTTCCAGGTGGCCAAACCTAGGTGGCTCAGTCATGACTTGAATTATGCCCTTCTCCCAGCTTGAGCAGGCTAAACAGACCTTAATTTTTTGCCACAGTTGGTCTTCCACTGACCTAGCCCACCTAGGATGGAATCTTCCAACCTAGAGTGGAGTCTTCTGACCTACGTGGAAGTCCTCCACCTTGCCGTACCTGCAGTTTCCTGCAGGAGCAGACTGCCTGCTGAGCTTGCTTTGCAACATTGCCCAGTTAGAACATAATGCAGCTGAAACAAAGGATGGATCTGTGGGGTTTTCCCTATATAAACGCAGAGCTGAAAATTAAACTTTGAGCATCGAAACCTTTGTCTTGGCTTTATCCTTCTCTTGTCCACCCATCCTTTTTCATTTCCAGCCTCCCTTTCAGGTACCCAGTTCTCTATGGCTGCTGGACAGCTACATTAAATAATCTTTATGTCCTCTAAAAAGCCCCCCTCCCTCTTTGTTTTAGGGCATCATGTGTAAAGTCCTTTTCTTAGACACTTAATTCTAGAATTCCAAAAAACTTTAGACCTTGAAAAGCTTCTGAAAATAATCCAAGGCATTTCTGTTAAAGGCTTTAGTTGAAAGTAAATGGAAATATTAAGTTGGAAGAAATCACAGAGATAATAAATCTGTTCTGATCATCACACATCCACTGGTGTGGAAAACTCTGGCAGCCTGTGAATGGAAGATTATAGCTTCCAGCTTGTGTAGAGGATTCATGGTGATGTTATTTCCTGTGGGAAGACAAAAGACAGAGGAGAGAACAGATTGGGGTGTAACAACAACAACAACAATCCCAGGTTCTGAAAGTGGGTGAAGAATCTGAGATAGCCTTACAGCCTCCTGCAGGATAGCAGGGAGTACACAGAGAGAAATCTGGGAAATTTATTTACATTCGGAAGTTCCCTGTATCTCAGGCATCACGCTTGTTTTCACGTTCCTGTAGGGTTTTTTGTTTGTTTGTTTGTCTGATTTTTTTGTTGTTGGTTTTTGGGGTTTTTTTTTTGTACTATAGATAGTATTGATTGGCCTCTGTTGTAGCAAGTTTTCCTTTCCCAGCATTATTTACACTATTTGCTTCCTATTATCACTGTAACTAATTGCCACTTACTTGGTAACTTAAAGCAGAAGTTTATTCTATAGTCCTGGAGGCCAGAAGTCCAAAATGGGGCAGCAGTTTAATTCCTTCTAGACCCTTCAAGAAGAAGCCATTTCTGTATCTTTTCCAGAAGCTGTCTGTGCTCCTGGGTTTATATCACATGATTCTGTGATCGCTATCCTGCTCTGGCTCAGACCCTTGTAAGAACTTCTTATAGATTAAATTGATCCCACCCAGGGTACACAGAACGATCTCACAACCTCAAACTCCCTAACTTAACAAATCTACCAAGTCTCTTTTGCTATGTAAAGCAACAAAGTCTCCAGTTCCAGAAATCAGGATATTCGTGTCTTTAGTGAACTACAGCTCTGCCTACACACCTACACATGCTTGGAAGTCAGTAGAAATGTCCTGTTCTGGGGTTCTGTTATACACATTCTCTGTATGGCCTCAGTGTTTGGAATAATAGCTACCATGCACAGTGGGTGTTGTTGGACTCTCTAAAGAGCCTTCGTGGGAGGCAGGGAGCTAGCTGGAGTGAGAAAACCAGTGGGATTGGAAACTAGAGGAAAGTTTTGTGGCATTTGATGGAATTGACTATAGGACTTCCTGCTTGCAAAGACAGAGATATAAAGTAGACTCGAATGGGCCTGTCCTCGGCCTAAATGGCTAGAAATATCTTAAAGCAGATATGTTATTAATTGGATTTAAAAAAAATTCTCTACAAAGCACTTACTGTCCTAATGTTCATCATGTGGGTGTCATGCTGTCAAGATACTATAAAATGAAGTCTACCATGCTTTAAAGCAGAGATTTGGGGCAAAATGGTGTGCAATTGCTCTGAGACCCCACATTAAATAAGATGAATACATACAGGCACTAGACAAAGCCAGTATCCTGGGTTAGGCAAATGCTATCCTTTGAGAAGTGCTGACTCTAGTGTAGAGACTGGGTTCAGAATTTAAAGGGTCATAGACTTTCAGAGCCCGAGCCAAAAAACTCCTTCTCTTGAATCAGGACAATGGCAACAGCATGGTGAAACCTTATATCAGCTAGTACGCTGGTGCTGGGCTCAACACAGCTCTGGTGGACCTGACAGGAAGCTGTGTTTAGGTGATCCAAGCCCTATGTTGGAGAAAGCATAGCCTCCTCCCCAAAGCAGCAGTGTGTTTGTTATATAGAAATGAACAGAAGGGCGGGATTATTACATACAGCTGAATAAGAAGGTATGGTTATTACATACAGATAAACAAGGATTCAGGGTTTATGGTACCAGGGATTAAGGAGCCAGGTTTAGCTAATCTCGGTAGGATCTCTCTTTGTAGGGGAGTAGTCTTCAGAGCGAAACTATCCGTGGGTTCCGGGCAGAAAGTTATGGTGGACATTTTCAGCACACAGTGTTAATATCCACACTCAGAACAGGAGGGAAGGCTTTCAGATGGTCCTCTGAGACGGAAGCTTAGATCCTTGACACAGTGGTGCCCCTGTCAACAGCACGCATTCAGTTATGAACCTCACACTCAGGGCTGCCTAGGCTGCCACACTAGTTACAAGCCTCCGTCTGCTGTGATGCTGGGAGAGCGTCTGTCCACAGCAGGCCTGGTAGAGTAACAGTGGTCCCGAGCCCATTCAAATCGGAGAATCAGAACGCAGCTGCCTGACAAGGGTGGGCAATGGCTCTTTCAGACGCATCAGGACATACTGAATAGGAAAAGCAGAAACTCTCCACGAACAGAAAGGTTAGGATGGAGAGGACTAATCACGGAGGATAAGAACAGTGGTTAAAAGGTGGGATGAGGTGGTAATTATTGCACCTCATTCTAGGGAGTCATAGCAGGCTGATGTATCCCGCTCAGGATGTATCCCAGTAACCTTTAAGTGAAGCCTGCATCCAGAACCTTGGCCTCTCACTCCAAAGCCTCTTGGCCCCATGGGCTGTGGTTGAGGGTCTCCATGCACCTCTGATCAGTCCCACTCCAGGGCATAGCTGCTGGCGCAAGGCGCCCTGCTCTTTCTAGCTCCTTTACGTAGAGAACTGAGGCAGCCCAGTGCCTGTGTGGTCCCTAGTGGGCCTCTGTTTCTCTGCTGCTGCCAACTTTTGATTTGGTGTTCCCAGCTTCTCAATTCCAGAAATGGGCCTTTTTAGGCCCAATTGTTGGTATTCTCCCCGCATGGGTGAGAATTTGGCTTTCTTGGAGGAGTTTCTGGGCAGACGCTTGGAGTCTTCCCAGCATTGCTGAACTCAACAGTGGGCAGTGCGATCACACAGGGCAAAAGACCTCAGAGGACAAGAAACAAACTGTGTCAGGAGAAATGTTGGAGGAGCAGTTTCCTGAGTCCAGGCTTCAGAGACTGAGCGGGAACACAAGACAAAGCAGAGAACTAAAGCCTTGCCACAACAGCCAGTTTGAGGGCAGCCGCTGTGTTCTGACCCAAATCCCGCTCGCTCTCCCATTTGCCTCACGAAGACCTGCTCACTGAACAACAATGCTGACTGTTTTAGGAGAAGGCAAGTGGAACCATCTGGCGGCCCGGCATAGGTGACAAGTGATAAAGAAGGTATTTCCTCACAGCAGCTCCTGATAAGCTTTCAAAGCTCCTGGGCCCTCCTGGGCTGGAAGCTTACACTGTGGCGGCTGTCTTTTCATTCCTTTGTAAAACAGAAAAAAGAGAAAAGGAAGCAGAGCTTCTGGCTCAGGCGCCCTGATCCTGTGTTCCCCAGTCTGGACTGAGCTTGCTTCTTGGGCTAATTTAATTTAAATCTGTTTGAAGCCAGCACTGAGTGCTTAGGGTTTTTTTTCTGCCCTAAATGTGTTTTTGAAGAATTTTCATCAGCATCTAAAGTATCTTAATCATAGCCTTCATTTAGGAAGATTCCCCAAACTACAAATACATTAGCACTAGCTGCTCATAGTGCCAAAGTACTGACTCGTATAATATCAGTCCCGGGCATAGTGGTGCATACCTTTTAATCCCGGTACTAGGGAGGCTGAGGCAGGAGATCAGCTAAATAAATTTTAAAAGTAGATAAATAAATAACAAATGATCAAAGTCTCTATTGTAGAATATTTTAAATGCAGAATACAGGTTTTTCTTAGTTGACAGACCGAGAATGTCAGTTTTGAGACAATTGTTACCAATGTTTTTTTCTAATAGTCACATGACTACTCATCCTGAGAGGACATTAAATATAAACTATTAGGCTGGAAAGGCAACACGGAAAGAAGAGATTGGAAATAAAAGAAGGGGTAAACGGACCTGAATAGAATCAGATCGCCCTTTAATCAGAAGAATGAAGGACATCACCCTTTCCTCGGGAATGGAGCCTGTGCGTGCAGTGGGGGTTGGGGGGTGGGCTATAGTGCAGAAGAGGGGACTGGCTTGTTCTCCTCCAGTCTCAGGGCTGTGATTACCAATGGAGGTTGGTGTGCTGGCCTTATCATGGTCTGCTTTAGTTTAGTAGGCCACACCACCCTCTGGATTCCCTTAGCAGGAGCTCTATGGGCCCCAAGCTTGAACATGTTCCATAGCCTGCTCTACGCTTTTGGGCCATTAGCCCTTTACCATACTGTACATGCATACACACACACACACACACACACACACACACACACACACACATACACACACACACACACACACACACACACACACACATACACACACACACACACACACACACACACACACACACACACACGCACACTGAGGATTGGCAATAACTCTGACGTTGCAAGAACTTAATCAAGTTTGGATACAGTGCCCATCCTAGATGAGAGAAATGAGAGAAAAAAAACAAACTCTTAGGATTAATAGTTCTCAAACAGCCCAGAAAACACTTGCAGATTTAGGATCTCAGTGTCGCTATTCTTATATCCTGACCCATTGCAGTTGTTGACTGGCCATTCCCAAAACCTCATGGTGTGTGCGTGTGTTACATATTTTTATCCCTCTCAGAAAATAAATCTTGAGTATGTAGTTTGTGTCCAGTACCATCCCCCCAGAGACTTGCAGGGCAGGGGCAAAGAACCCAGACCCTAGAGCCTTCCAAAAGTAAACAGTTGGCAGGGATGATCAACGGCCATTAAACTGCTCCTGCTGAGCATCGATCCAATTTCCCTTCTGTTTGAAAGTGGCCTTGTGGAGGAGGAAAACTAATACAATATGTGTTTAATGGGAAAAACAAGGCTGGAGGGCCCAATAATACCAAGCCTGATCTTCAACTGTATTGTTGTAGCTGCAACCTTGGGTCAATTAACTAGCCCAAACCAGCTTTCTCATCTGCAAAGCATAAGAAACACATAGAGGTTTTACACAAATTAAATAAGAATGGTTTAAGCCAGTGAGACTCCTAATGTCACACTGACCTGGATTCAAATTTTGCCTCAAACACTTCCTTGCTATATGATCTGGGCAAGCTGTTTGATGCTTTTAAGCCTCAGGGTCCTTACTATAAATAATAATTGTGAGTCTTGTTGTATTGGATAGTTGTGAACAAAGGAGTTTATTCATAGAATTTAACATAGCCCTTGGCTGAGTGACTGGTGAGGTAGCAGCTTGATCCTACTACTGAAAACATGTCACACAGTATTTCCTGTCCACTGAGCCACATAGCAGAATAATATGGGACACTCATGCTAGACATGACCAGAGGCAAATTCTTCCCTTTATAAAAACCTCCTTTCTCTTTCCTCTTTTTGTCCTCTCAGCATTATTCTGGTAGACATTTGTAAACTGCATGGGGGTGGGGCAGGACGCCTTTAAGTGTGCTACTTCCTCCACAACCCAAACATCTACTTTCAGGGAAGAAATAAAAGCAGATTCTGGAAAGGAGGCAGTTAGAAGAAGAACCTAGGACTGTAAATCCACTCTGTGCGTCCAACTGAAAGACAGGACATTATTGATCATCAGTACCTTCATTACAGTGTTTATCCCTAGATGCAGCCAATTATGATCTTGTCAAAGACTACATTTTATCCAAAGGGTAATTGTCTAGATGTTTTCAATTGTGGAATAATGTCCCTTTCATGGTAGTGTATTGGTCTATTTTTTTGTTTCAGCAACAAGATTTCTCTTAAAAAGAATTCAAAAGAAAAGGAGAAGCTTTGTTTAAAAAAGAAAAAAGAAAATGAAATTTCTTCATTGCATTAAAAAATAAAATTGGACCCAGAAAGATCAAAGAGAGGAGCTAGTTTTCATAAACCTCCTAGGGAGGTTCTCACACCCACTGTTTATGCAAATGATGGCACCTACAAGCCCTGTCAGACTTGCCCAATATATACATATATTTACATAAAACCTTAGGTCCTAGTTCTTTGGTCCAGGCACTAAGATTTGCCGGAAGCTATTCAAACCAGAGAATTCAAGGCCCTTAAAGTCTAGTTTATGTCTTCCAAGGACATGGTACCTGTGTGATCACACATCCCTCAACCATCTTCACATAGAGCCAATTAGCTATGGAGTTTCAACTCTCCTTATTGTTCATTCACAGTGGCCATAGCAAACTATCCCAGACTTTAGTCATCTCTTCCAGGAGGGCTCAGGCCCATTTATGATTCAAAACACCTCACTGTGCCCATCTATCCAACACTGCCATACTAGGAAATTAATGTCCCTATATAAAAAACTTTGTGGTGTCTGTGTGGAGAGAACTTATTCAGACCACTAGAGAATGGTCATTAAAGTTTTAATGTTTCTAGTTGAGATTTTTAATTATCATGAAGAGAATGGTTGGTAGCATGGTCCTGCCTTTGCCCCTGCCCTTCAGCAGACTCTATACCTACCATCTTTTCTTGAGCTCTTTCTGGGTTCAAGAAGATTCCAAACTTCCTCACTTTGCCCCTCATTATATGGAGGCTTCATCACACACAGCCAACACATATAGGATTAGTTATCATTCTCACCAGACATAGGAAAATGGCATAAGCATTCTAAATTGCCAGGCAACCCGAGAAGTCACTGTCTCTGAAAAAGAAACCTAGAGGTGACTAGAATAATAATGGGTGAACTGGTCTTGCACTCCTTCGAACAAAGGCAGGGAAGACCACAAGACTACATCAATGCAACAGAGACTCTCTCCTCTCCCTCCTGGTTCTCTTCCTACTCTCTATTGCCCTGTCTTTGGGTCTTTGCCTCTTTCTTCCTTTGTCTTTCAGGCACAGTGCGTCAATACTTCATGTATGTCTATCATTCTTTTCCTTCTATTTGATGGGGGTGGTGAGGGGCAATATGATTAGTAGTACCACTGTCTAGATTAAAAGAAACAAGATACAGAATGCTGCACAACACCTGGCAGGTGTAGAGAGAACAAGTTTTAAGGCTCCTCTTGTGACTCAGGCTAAGTGTTGATTCACATGCAACAGCCAGGATTCTGAGAACCATGTAGTTCATGAATAGATACAGCACCACTGGAGATATGTATGGTTCCAGGGTGCACTGCTTGCACAATTTATCATTCAATTCTCCTAAAATCATTCCCATGAGCTGCTGTCCTGACTGTTAAGCAAACCTCATGTATCTATCTAGCCACCCATTTATCTGATGTATCCTGAATGGAGGTTGGTGAAGGAGGCATTCAATTAGAAGAAGCCAAACAACATGTATGCCCTCCAGACCCAAGAGACCATGAAGGTAAGCCCCTCTTAGACTCAAGAGTGACAACAAAAATTAGTCACTTTTAGTCCAGGTCACTGGAAGTATATCACAATGAAATTGTTTCTTAAAAGATGGTCTCAGTTGTCGGAACTGAATGTGTTATTGGGTTTTCTGTAACCGTAACAGGAGTCCAGGCTTAATCAAGTGAAAAAGAGGACAGGTTTATCTGCTTCACAGTTAGGGGGGTTTAGGTGAATACAAGATTGGTCCTACCATTTGGGAGCCCGTGACAAGTGGAAAGTGAAGCTAAAAGCTGTTTGCTTTGTGGCAACTAGTGTTGTAGGGTGTTCACCAGAGAACACAGCTGGGATGTGGGCTTAAACCAATAGAAAGTCTTTGTTAGCCAGCCGGTGACTACACTGGGTTTGAGGAATCTTGGGGTATCATGGGGCCTTTCTCAGAGTAAGCTTTTAAGGACAAAAGCCATGTTCTGGATTGACATATTTTGGTTAACAAGAACAGTTAGCCAGAAGTAGAACTATACAGGCCGAAGAACAAGATTTGTTGGAACTATGGACTTTGATTGAATAGTCCTTTGTTTTAGTTTTGGCAGGTGATGCTGTCTACATGCTGTGTTTTATAACCTGAATGGCATTTCTATCATGGAGTCAGTTGTGCTAAGGTTTCAGGGCCTACTAAGGTCTGGGGCCCTATTTCACTAGGAAATAAAAGAGAGAGGAAGGGACTAGCACTGTCCAGTCTCTATCATCTCTCACTAGTGCCAGGACAGGGACCAGACCCTTCACACATGAACCTTTGAGAACATTCCAGATCCAAACTTGAACACTGTTAGTCAGGTAAGCACAGCTAACCAAAGACTGAATTTGGCTAAGAACTTGAAAACAAGGAACGAGGGCATAAATTTCTTGCTGTGCAAGCTTGAGTTTCAAGTCTCAGAATCTGCATAATCCCCAGACCTGGGACAAAAGTCTGTAATCCCAGAGCTATGATGGCAATATGGGAGAGAGACAGAAGCATCCCGAGAAGCAAATGAAAAGAGCCCTATATTGAAGTTCTCCTCTTACCTCTGTACTGTTCTGTGGCACGTGCATGTCTGACTCACACGTGAAAACACACACACACACACATATACAACATACAAACACACACATATATACACACACATGCACACACATGCATACACACACATATATACACACACATGCACACACATACATACACACATACATACACACATACATACACACATATACACACACATACATACACACATACATACACACATATGCACACACATACACATATACACATATACACAGTGTGTATGGGTGTGGGGGCATATTTCTATTTCCACTTTCTTATGTTAAAATGGAAAATATTATCCAAATCACTTTAATATTTTGATTACTTTCTATCTGTTATATCCAATTGTCATAACTGAAGAACTCCTCCAGCTTCTTAAATAAGTTCTCCTTTTACTATATTTAAAAACAAAAACAAAAAGAGGAGGAAAGAAGAAATGAAGAAAGGAAGGGAGGGAAGAAGGGGAGAGAGCGTTCTGCCCAAGAAGCCTGAGCATAGCCTTGCAATGTACACTGGAATCGTTTTTTGGCTTTTATTCTCCATTGCCATTTGCTATTGTCCAAGAGGAAAAGTACTGTGGAAACTCCCAGGGTGCAGATAAATGACTTCATTCTCCCTCTTGGGCTGCTCCACTACTACATGTGGTTCAGAAATCGATCATTACAGCTCCCTCTGGTGGATGATGAGAGCAAAACAAAACCAAACACCCTGGAAACCCACGGTCACTCGAAATGATCTTGGTGGCTTTCTTCTAAATGGCCATCAGTAAAAATTTCATGCAACATTGAAAATGTGCCCAGGCCATGAAAGTGGAAGGAGGGGGAGGAATTTGGAAGCGAGAGACTTGGATCTCAGTTGGAGCTCTGTCATTTGCCAGCTTCTGTGCCTGTCTGGTGGGTCAGTATTCAGTGAGCTGTGGAATCTGGGTCTGGGATTAACTCCCTGGAGATAAGGAGTGTTGTGAAAATTGTGGGCCATTGGAGTGGTATGTCCAGAAAAGACAACTCTGCAGAGACAGCATGTACATCAGTGGGTGCCTGGGACTGGGAAGGGAATGGAGAGGAAGCATAGAGAAATGATCCCAAACCAGACTGCACTTTTCTAAAAATTACCACATTGGACATTGAAATGGGTGAGTTCTATGGCATATTAATTCGATGTCAATGGAGTCATTGTAAAAATGCCACCAGGGACTGGTGAGACAGCTCAGTGGTAAAAACACCGGCCATATGAGCCTAGCAACGAGGTTCAATTACCAGAACTCACATAAAAGTGGAAGGAGAGAACTGACTCCACACAGTTGTCTTCTGACCCCCATACACACACACACACACACACACACACACACAACCACAAAGAACCCCAGATATCTATGTAGGTCCACGCCCAGAGAGTCTGGGCCTTGTGGGTAGGAGGGAAAGGGACTGTGGCTTAGGGCACAGGCTGAGTAGAAAGAAATGTTATAACTGGTGTTGTTTAGAGCTCTACTCTTTACATTGTCCTTGGTGGTTCCTTTGTTTATCTAAGACTAGAAGAACAGCAGCACCCAACTCGCCATTTATATTTTTAACTCCCTTTATTCATTCACATTAGAAGTGCTGTAGACCTGGGGGCTTTCTGATGGAGCAAGTGTAACTGTAATGCTTTTAAACCTTATCTGTAGTGATGATTCTTATAAGCTTTAACCTTCCTTCTAGTGCATCACCCACCAGAGGTATCGGAAAAGAAAGGATGTGGGGGAAGTGAACTTGTTTGGAAATGGTTCCTTGGAGCAACTTCCATCTGTGTTTTCTGGAAACTGGCAGTTCAGTTCACAGGTCAGCAGCAGCAGCTTGATCCACTGGCAAACACTTCACGGATACACCAGCAGTTCAGCTCAATAGAGTCAAGATAGCAAAGACAAATCAGCACCAGTGGCACTGCCTAGCAGAGACATCTAGGCCTCAGCCTGGATACAAGTCAGCAAGAGGGACCAGCAGGAACACCAGGAGTTCTCGGCTGTGCCTCTCTCAGCAAAGCAAAGATCAAAGATCAGCGAAGACTCAAGACCCACAAGCATTGCACCACTAGCTCTACACACAAGCTTAGCTCAGCCTCCATCACTGTCCCTTGAGTTCTATTTATATTCCCTCCAAACATCACGTGTCCTCCACAGGTCTTACCTCAACATGTGTCTTCCCTTAGCACGTGCATCCATCTCAGCTGACATCACTCTGCCAATCACCTGGAGTCCACAGAAGCAGCATGAAATTACAGTGCACCACCAGAAGTTGTCTCTATGGGTGTCCCGGTAAATGGAGCTCAACTGCACAATGTAAAGTGGACCGATGTAGGCGTGTCGGTTGTGAAGCCATGGCCCTGAATTTCTCTCTTCTCAGTGGGTATGAAAGACACCTGTGATTTCAGCCCAAGGTGGAGTTGGGCTGATGGGTTACTTCCAATGCAGAGTTCCCTTGGGGACAGCCGAGGCTGTTACCCTCACTTCTGACAGCCCATTTTCTGTCTGTACCCAATTCTGTTTTCTCTACTCTTTTCTTGATGGACAGTCCTTAAAAGCGGACTTGCAACCAGATGGTATCATCAGGCTCTTTACCTCAGCCTTGAGCTATCGGCCAGAATGGTTTCTGGATTTCCTATATAGGGACTGCCTGATATGGTGACAGTCTGGAGGTGTAAGGAGGTGTAGGGCTAAAAAGCCATTGAGACTGAGAACCAAGTTTGGATTTTTTCCAACGTGCTCTTAGCAAACAGTCAATTAGTTGTCGATTGTAAAGAAGACTAAAAAATATGTACTGAAGTTTATCTTCCCCTCTTCATTAGTTAACACACAAGGCAACCTCTGTTGGCATACAAGTAGGATTGTGTCAGAGGACTTAGAAAGGGAGACAGGGAGGGGAGCCTGAGGGAGCTATGTAAGTAACAGTGGGAATCTGACAAGAAAGGGACAGGAGATTATATACACCAGACATCGTATTGTCTTTTGAATGTCACCTACGAGACACAAGAGAATACTAGAATTAATTTGCACCTGAGTTCTGGTTTGTGCTCTCTGAAAGACTGGAATGTTCCTTTGGCATTCAGCCTCCTTCTTTGTGAAGGAATTTGGCTCTTCCCAATACATGAACAACTTTTTTTGAGTCACCTCTAAGATGTCTCAAGATGCAGCTTCTCCTATAGAAACACACCCTGACTCTCACGGTGTAACTTGCATTAGATACCTGGTCTCATTGCTGCCAGTAAACAACTTGTTCTCCCAACAAAAACAACTAAAGGAGGGAAAGGTCTATTGTCCTTACCCTTGTGAATGTTACCATGAGCTATGGCAGGGAGTGTGCTGTGGCATGAGCAGCAGGTAGCTGTTCTCCTTGTGTCCACAGTAAGCAGCCAAGAGAACAGAATGCTTGTCTGCAGCTGCCTTTCTCCTTTTGTTCAGCCCAGGATTCCAGCTGCCCAAATTTTGGTGGGTCTTTCTACCTCAATTATGCTAATCAGGATAATCCCGCAGAGATGTACCCAGAGGTGTAGGGCCATGAAAGGTAGCCTATTTTGGTTGAATGAGGGTTGCTCCAGCCACCCAGTAGAAAACTCTACAAGGGACAGAACAGTGAGCCACGTTTCCAGAGACAGGTGTCTGACACCGCAGAGCCCCCAACTCCATAGTTCTGTGACTATAAGTCACACAGACAATGTCCCAAGCTTCTGGCATTCTGGCTAGACTCCACCCCCACAGTTACCTGACTACAGTCAGGTATGCTCCTCCCCACGGTTAGCTGATAGCCCAGCCCATTCTAAAAGGGGCTGCTTGGCCCTCCTTACTCTTTTTAGCCCTTGGATTTCTTACTCTCTAGCCCTCCTTCCCTCTCTCTCTCTCCCTTTCCTCCTCTTTCCACGTGGCCATGGCCGACCTTTCTCCCTCTCTTTACCATCTCTCTTTCTCTCTGCCTTTCTAAAATAAAGCTCTAAAACCATAGACTGTCTCTGCTCATCAAGGCTCGCAGTGCTTGAATGATGGGATAGGCTTTCCCCTAAAGTGCCGCATCTAACCTCCGGCTGGAAGGTCATGCTCCAGCCATGGATGGGACTAAGGACTCTTGCCTGCGTGAGAACAACCCAGCACCACCTCTCCCCCTGCCCTTTCTTCCCTTTGGCTCCGGGGCTGACTGAGCTGCTCCCCAGGCCCCCATTTGTTCTCAGCTCTTCCACAGTATCCAGCGTGGGGTGCCCCCGACTGAGAACCTGTTATCTCTGGCCTCCGTGAGGCCCAGAGACCTAAGACTGCCCATGTCCACTTCCTGCAGAGCTGAGTTCTAGTGGCTTCCCACAGCCAGACACCCACCCAGGGCCGCGTGGAAAGCGTGGGGCAGTCCTCCCATGTCCACCTGCCCAGAGCACAGGAACTCTGGCGGGATGCGAGTTTTCTCCCACTCCATCTTTCCCCTACACCCACTGTCCAACACAGAGGTTTTCCTCCTTAATGGTTCCAGATCCTGTGAAGGTGTCAATACTGACTATCACACACACGGAAGCTGGCTACTGGTAGGTAGAGCTCTGCAGAAAGCAACTCCCTTAGATGCTCAAGTACCCTTTAGGAAAGCTGCTCCTGCCTGAAGCACACAGTGGACATACACCGACTCCTCCTCCCACCTAGAGCACAGAGTCTATGTGCCAAAGTCATGCTATAGTTCTATAGAAACGCAAAGAATGCCCTTTTTTTTTTATCGGTCCTAGGTTAGCATTGGCCTTCTCTGACTCCTTTTCCCACAGAACCCAACTATGAGTTTATTGCAGGGAGGTGGCACCCTTTTTTATTTAGAAGGGTAGATAGTGACCATGTCAGGCTCTATAGTACCACACTGTCACTATCTCATTCACACAATCTTCTTGCCCCCAGACCCCTCCATGCTCCTGCCTCAGCTTCTCAGGTTTAGAGGTTCCCGACATGGGCCACCACACTAAACTGTCACACATAATAGTTATGGCTTCCCTTCATTTTTTAAAAACAACCTTTAAAAAGTATAAAAACTATTGCTAACTTGAACACAGTACAAGAGTAGCCCGTGCATTTGGTTTGGTTTGCAAAATATGCTCTGAAGGCTCCTAGCTGCTAGGAATGGTTAAAAAAAATGGCATCAGTATTCAGAGCCTTCCTTTTCTAATACTTTCTCAAAGATGCATATGTAAAAGCAGCAGCAGCAGCAGTAGTAGTAATCGTAGCAGTAATTTTGGTGGTAGTGGTAGTACTTGAGACAGGACCTTACTGTGTAACTTTGGTTGGCCTGGAACTTTCCATGTAGACCAGGCTGGCCTTGAACTCACAGTGATCCACCTATTTCTACTGGGATTAAGGGCCGTCCCACTGTCACCACTATGCATGATTATGTAATAATTTTCTTTTTTTTTTTTTAGTTTTACCTTTCTTCTTTAGAAGGAAAAGAAAAAAGAAACTCTTACCAACTCATCGAATGGAGAGCTAACAAGAGAATTTGCCACACATGAGCTGTGGTGCCTGTGATTAGCCTGGACTTTCTGAGTGCATCTCCAGATGACTGACAAGCTAACCCACTTAGTTAGGCCCCAGTCTCTTGATGCTCAGGCTGTAGACATAGCTGAGGGCGATGTCTCAGCTTTATTGAGCATTAGTCATTTATTTAAATGATCTGGAAATCTACAGCCAGTTTAGTGAGTTTTGAATGTTTAGGACATTGAGTTGATTATAAACAAAACTACAGAGTTACAAAAATGTACTTTTTTTCTTGTAATTTGGCAAACATATATTTGCTTCAGTTATTTAAGAAATGGTCGCTCTTCACAGCTGGTAAGGAAGCAAGCTGTTTTGAATGTAAGGCAGAGACATTTGTCTAAGTCGGGACCTTGAGGCAATAGGCAGACAGGTCATGTCTGCTGACAAATAAGATCCTGATAGACTGTGTGTGAAAGAAGTGCATGCAACATAAGAGGCCTGCTTTGCTAATAGAGGATTAAGAAGTATTTATTAGGTAGGGTTTCTGTAATTGTATTTATTAGCAGAATTCCAGAGGCTAACAGGCCAGAAACCCAATTATTCAATAAATCTGGTGTGAAGCCATGCATGAAGCACCTTGAGTAAAATATTTAAACACAGTAAATGAGTCTGTTCAATAAAGACGAAAGGTACATCTGAAAGGAGGAAAAGAGGATTTTGAATAATTAGCCTAGTACATGGTTATCTCGGTGGAACAGAGAGAGGCTGCAACTAGTTATGCATCTCTCAGTATTGCAAAACCTTTGCAAAAATTTGAAATGGCGCGCACACACACACACATATTCACATCCACGCATGCATGCACACACACACATACACGCACAGGCACTGAACACACAGATACACGAACTGCCTTATAAGGATGAGAAAAGAAGCTAGAATTCACTTTCCAATTAAAGCAGACATCCTGTAGCCTTCTATTAGTGAAAGAAAAAACTCAAAGTGATCTATGAGGTGCTCACAGGGCCAACCGTAGGCCGCAGAAGATCTCAGATGTGGTGACTTGGATGTCAGTGCTTTCCTCTGTCGTTCTGTACAGAGGACCCCATTGTCCGTTCTCTCCACAGCTCAGCCACCAGATCCCATTGCAGTACAGCGGGCAATTCTCCTTTGCAAGGAATGGGAGTGCTGGAGAAAAAGAAATCTCTGCTAGTGGTGAGCTCACCTCCCAGGGCTCCAGGAGAAAGGTGCTCAACCAGCTTGAAAGTGAGATGGCAGAGGGGCCATTCCGTTTCTGGAATGGGAGCCTTTGACACCCCTTGCTGATATGATAGAGAAATAGCAGCTCTTCACAGCTGGAAATGAAACAAACTGTTATGAATGTGAGGCAGAGACATTTGTCTCTGAGTCTGATGACCCTCGGGTTCTGTTCTGCTTACACTGGCCTTCCAAAGAATCCCATTTCCAAACCCATCTCCAAAACCCACAGGAAAGCCAGAGAGGAACAATGCTGTTGATTTATTTCCTTTATATTAAGACATTTCTCAGTGAGCTAAAGCTCTACTCCCAGGCTGACCACAAACTCCATGAAGCAAGTATCGTGTTTGCTAGGCTTTCTCTTCCCAGTTAACGACGCCGGCCTCCAGTCTCCCAAGCAGCTTCTCTATTTGACCCCTAGACTGCAATTCCACAGCCACTCTCAGCACTTTGGTTGCTAGCAGCATCTAAATGTAGCGATATTAATAGCAGTTTTTCATAACTGGTTAGAAGTCTGTCTGAGTGAGGAAATGGGATAAATGCCATTTGTTATGCATGATGTAAGATAATTTCGAGAGGGGAGCATAAAGAGACCTGACATTTGGTAGAACTGAGAAAGTGATCCATGACCTCAGCTTCCAGTCTGTGGGTTGAATATTCGTCCACCGGAAACCTGGGTCGGGGAGCTCACATCTCCAGGCCCTCTCCGTGGGGACACATTTAAGTTGGCTGTCATCCAGACTGTGGCTCCAGGAAATGAAGCTTCAACGTCTTGTAGTGTAAATGTTTAGAAAAAAAAAAAAAAACCACTTGGTGAATCCTGAAAGGAAAAGGGGCTTTGAAGACAAGTCAAATGAAAACTGAAAATCCTAAGGCTTTTCATTTCAATCGTGTAAAGGTTGCTGCTTGGAAGGCTGTGACGCTCTCTGGCCTTGTGAGCAGGCAGCAGAACTTCCTTTAAGTGAGCAACTAACTTACACATGTCCAAGTCCAAGCTCCTCCCTGGCCCCAGGGGTCACCAGGCTCCTCAGCTGGGAAGGCCTAGGGTCATGGAAGATTTGAAAAACCAGATTGTGTTTACCAACTCGCCTTCATGGCCACATGAAATAATTCTGAATTTTCCCAGCAGAGATGAAAAAATTTGATACTTCCCAAACCAACTTCTAGTTTACAGCTTGATGCCTTTAGGATAATGTTAAGAGCAAACATGCTGCAAAGCACACCAGAGTTTAAAGGCTTAATGTTCATTTAAACTATCATTAGAATTAAGCTCCTTTAATTACATTGCTAGGGAGGCAGCTGTAATGGCCTGAAATGCAAAGTGCAGAGAACACAAGAAAAGTGGGCCAGGGTTCCAAAGAGTATATATTACGACATTGATCCAAGTTGTGGGTGCTAACAAAGAAAAGCCAGTGAGGGGCAGGAAATGTGACATTCTTCCTTTACTGTCTATTTGATCTTCTTCAACTGACCCTTTCTGTTTATGTCATGGCCCCACACCCCAGGAGTGTCCTAAAAGGTTGCAACGACTATAGAAAAAATGGTGGTCTTGCCTAAAGAGCACACACAAGGAAGTTCCTAAGAAGAAAGCAGGGACATGAGTTGCAGTTGAATCCAGCCACTGCTTGCATCCCTGCCACACTGTGACTGGTGTGATCTGCTATATTGGAAAGTCTCTCCACTGCCTGTCTTTCCCAGGACGCAGTGTGGCTTTATTGACAGGGCAGTGGATTCCCTCCCCATCCAAAAACACAAGGTTCATGCGCCTGGGTGGTTGGTAAATGAGATTTATATGCCAGCTGATTTAATTTTAGTGCTTTGGTTTTTGTTTGCTTCTGACAAAAAACGTGGTACTAAGGCTGTGGTATCCTAAAACCTAAAAATGAAGTACAAGATATGAATTGAGGGTGTGAAACCCTCTGTCTCTGGGCATTTCTTTCTAATGTAGGTTAGCTCTGCCCATCTGCCTCTGCACCTGAGCATATCTTTCATCTGCTTTCTCTGTGCATTATTTTAAAAATAGCTCATCAGTTAAGAGCTCTGTCTGCTTTTCTAAAGGACATGAGTTCCATTCCCAGCACTCACATGGTGGCTCACAACTGTCTGTAACTTGAGTTTCAGGGGATCTGACACTTTCTTCTGGAATCCTTAGGCATCAGGCACACAAGTGATACACAGACATGCACAGGCAAAACACTTATAAAATAAAAGAATAAGAAAAAAAAAACGGTTTCTGTCTTTTAATTTCCTCCCCTGGGTTTTGATTCTTTTTCCCACCCAGCCCCCAACTTTTGCTATTCATTGATTCAAAGTTGGATTGAATGCCAACCACTGTATATTGTCTCTAAAAGTTATGAACTTCACCATCTACCCCAAATCTGAATGAAAGAGCCCTTTCATATGGGTAGCCCCAACCCAGACTGAGATGGGTTTTTCTTGTTTTGTTTTTTTTTTCTTTTTTCTTTTTGTTTTTTTGTTTTTTGTTTTTTTGTTTTTTTGTTTTTTCGAAACAGGGTTTCTCTGTATAGCCCTGGCTGTCCTGGAACTCACTTTGTAGACCAGGCTGGCCTTGAACTCAGAAATCCGCCTGCCTCTGCCTCCTGAGTGCTGGGATTAAAGGCATGCGCCACCACGCCCAGCCCGAGATGGGTTTTTCTAAGGACATCTAGCATGCCTATGCTATATCAGCTAAAACAAAACCCCATCACTTTTTGGTATGGGGAGAAGTATCCTGCAGAACAGCTGCTCCCTGGCCTAAAGAGAAATGAGACAGTAACTTCAGTCAAAATGGAACACTTAACTAAATTTCCTGATTTTAAATTTGTTCAAATGGGAAATATATGTCTCTCTGTCTCTCTCTCTCTCTCTCTCTCTCTCTCTCTCTCTCTCTCTCTCTCTTTCTCTCTCTCTCTCTGTGTGTGTGTGTGTGTGTGTTCTTAGATGTGTATGGGTATACACTAACTAGCCTGGAACTTGCCAAGTATGCTGGGCTTGTTGGCAGTAAGCACCAGGAATCCACCTGCCTACAAGTTCTCAGTTCCACATGGAATACAGGAATGCGCCACCACACTTGGCTCACCCTTACTTTTCTTTAATGTTGATCTTGGGGGTTGTGTTTGTAACACAATCACTGTGCCAACTAAGATCTTTTCCCCACCACATAAAGCATAGAATAGAGCTAAAAAGGCTATGAGCCCCCTTCAAATCTACAAAGCCTTCAAATCCTGTTCAGACCTGATTGAGACCTGTGACTAGGTTATTCTGAGTTTATTTCTTATCTTCAATAGTCAGAATATTGGCCCTCTAGGGCCGTAGGCTCAAATAACTTCTAGAATCCTAAGCCCGAAGAAATCTTCCATGCCAATACCCGGCCACCTGCATGCCAATACTAAATATGAATTCTGAATTCTCTTAGGAAGTATATACCGGAAATTGTTTTCCCCTAGAATGCAGTATCATACTTTCTAAGAATCTCTCAATTGCCTGTGGTTACTGGAAGTCTCCTGTTTTAAACCAATATTTGTAGTATTATTGGGAAACTCAGAAGACATGAGGAAAGACAGGATTCATTATTAATGAATGTGCTACTGCTATCCAGGGAAACACAGTTTGCTCAGTGCTCAGCTTACCTCATCTGCCCATCAATACATCCATGGCCCCTGCTGCTTGTGGCTGCTCTTGCTGGGCTTACCAGAGAGGAGGAAGCTATTAGCAAGCACTCTGTGGTTTTAATTAAGCTGCCCTTTCCTACAGAACAGTTTTACAGGTCCCACTTCAATGCATACGTTTTCTGCTATTACCACTGTTACAGAAATGGATTCTGATGATTTGTTTTTTTATGATGATTTGTTTTTTGTCTCTTTATGTATCTAATGCAATGATGTATTTTCACAGATTTTTAAAATTTTAATATGAACCGACTTCACAAACAATAGTGGTGTCCCACACCCACTGCAATCTCCCTCTTCCCTTGCCCCTTGTCAACTGAAAGCCCATATTAGTTTTCCAGGGCTGTTGGGACAAAGTATCAAATGGAGACGGAATTGTAGAGACCAGAAATTCTTTTTCCCACAGGGCTGGGCTAGAAGTTTAATGTCAGCAAGGCAACATGTCAGTGGGGTTGATTCCCTTCTAAGCATCTTTCTTTGACCCACAAATGACTGCCGTTTAACTGTGTCGTTTAACTGTGTCTTCATGTGGTCTTCCTGTTGGACACACCAGCATCCAAATCTCTTTGTAAGTGGACACCAGTGCTGCTAGATTACGCCCTACCACAATGGCCTCATTTTAACATAGTTAATTTTCAGACACCATCTCTCCAAAGGTAGTCAGCTTTGGAAGTGTGGAAGATTGTGACGGCAACACATGAATGTAAGAGACAGGAATCAGGTCTTAGCAACAGCGAGGAAGGGTGATTTCCAATGAGCCAGTAAAATTTGTAGTCAGGATATCACATCTGAAGACCTGATGGATGTGGACCTCAGCTTTACCACTGGCTGTCCATACTGACCCCAAGCAACTATCTTTAAGTCCTCTACTTTTGAGTTCTCCTGGCACAGGAGACCGTGTGACATCCTTCTCACACAGAAAACTCTCCAGGTTTGCTGCAATGTTATGCTTTCCTTTTAAAATGAAAAAAAAAAATAGAAATGTTCTTCATGGAAGAAGGTATGACAATATATTACAAAAGTGGGGAAAACATTTTGGAACTCACAGTGCGATGAGCTGAAGTAGTTTTGAATTTTGTGTTATTCACAAGTTTCTTTTATACTCAGAAATTAAAAGGACTTTAGCTTTGAGGCATAGAGTGGCTTGCAATCCACACATGGCAGATTCTAGTCCAGCCTGTATCTTGCGACATTTATATCCTTTCCTAATGTTGTCTCCTCCATCTGAACCAAAGACAGCTTTTGACTGTGTGTCTAATTCTTTCTGAACACACAGAGGACACATACTTCCAAATGCAGGTGTCTGACATCATACATTCAAGAAAACCTTCATTCTGGGCCAATGTCCTTCTTTACTACACACTAGTTCATATGCCTTCTGGAGAAAACGTGCTAGTCATGTGAGGAGTTACACTAGATAGTCATGGGCTCTGGATGTTATAGAATGCTCAATGTCCTCCACAGGCTCATGTCCCTAATAGTTAGTTCCCATCTTGTGGTAGTGTCTGGGACATTGTGGACTCCCATTCTAGGAGTAGGCTACTGGGGTAGTGTCTGGGACATTGTGGACTCCCATTCTAGGAGTAGGCTACTGGGGTAGTGGCATTGAGAATTTATAACCCAGATCTATAGTTCCAGGCCAAGCCCTCTGGTTTCTTGTCTGAAGAGGCATGAAGAAGCTATGCTATAAGTTTCCAGTGCCACGGAACAAGCCAGTCCTAGCCACTATACCTTCCCTGCCATAATGGACTGGTATGCCCTTAAACCATGAATTAAAATAAAATTTCCATCCATTAAATTGTTTCTCTTGGCCTTTCTGTCATAGCAACAAAAAATACGATATGCCAGGTTCTCCTAGGCCATCCATTCTACTGAATCTTTCTCCTTATCTCTGGCCCATGTCACTCCCCACTCTTTTCAGCAGGTATTTCAGATCTTACCTTTTCACATAAGTCATAAAATTTTAAGCCCATTCCTTCCCTGACTGCATCCCCTTCATTTTGTGTCTGCCCTGTCAACACCATTATTCTTCACTTGGATCACAGGGGTTCTAGCAACAGAAGAGTTCTTAATTATATACCATAGCGAATCTATCGTGTGACCTTTGACAGAAAATACTTTCTCTTTTCTCAGGGTCTCTGCAATTGATTTAGTTTATATTTAAGATTTGGTTAAAATATCATGGCCCTTCTCTTCAAAACACTGATAAAATTTGCAATACATATTCTTCCAAAATTCATATAGAAGCTTAATCTTAAAATTCATATGTCTCAGTATCAAAAATTTGGGCTTTAGGGAAAGTGACTACACTTGAGGGCTCTGATCATGTGAGTGGGATTAATGGATGCATAAGAGAGTTCTCAGAATGCTTCTCGGCCAGTCTCAGCTGCTCCTCTGCTGTGTGAAGTCATAATATGATGATGTAACCTTAGAAATAGACACCTTCTACTGCAAGACAAATTTGCTAGTGCCTTGATTCTTGGTCTTTCTAGCAGCAGAACTGTGAAGAATAACTTACATGCTCTGAAATAATTTATGAGAGCAAGAACAGACTATACTGCACTCCCACCATACCCAGTCTGGGCTGGGCTCCCCTTCCTGCCCCCTCCTCAGTCTTTATACAATGGTCTTACTCTCTGTTGTATGCTGTGAAGAGATGCTGTGACCAAGCGAACTTTTATGAAAGAAAGCATTTAATTGGTGTATGTCTTACAGTTTCAGAGGTTTAGTCCATTATCATGGCAGCACACATGGACTAGAGCAGTAGCTAAAAGTTCTGAATTCTGATCCACAGGCAGACAAAAAAAAAAAAAAAGATTTTTTTGACTTGGAATGGGCTTTTGAAACCTCAGCCTACCCCCAGTTAACATAGTTCTTCCAACAGGGCCACACCTCTTAATCCTTCTAATCTTTTCAAATAGTGCTACTTACTTCTAGTAACTAAGCATTCAAATATGAGCTTATGGGGGCCATCCTAACTTAAACCACCACATTTCACTCCCTGCCCCCATCCCCCCATAGACCTGTAATCATAATGAAAACTGCATTCAGTCCAACTTCAAAAGTCCCAGTAGTCTAGAACAGTCTCAACATGATTTAAAAGTCCAAAGTTCAAAGTTTTTTGAGATTCATGGCAATCTTTCTTGGGCTGTTTCTACACCTTGTTAGCAGCTTTTATTGGCAGGTATTCCATTCCTCTCCAACATTTTAGGTTCTTCTATACAATATAGCCTTCACCTTCACAGTTTCACATAGTGGCCTCTCTGAGCCTCCATGCAGAAACATCCTCGACACAGGCTTGACCTCACCTTTCATTAGCCATAGAGGGAGATTCCACAGCTGCTGCTGCTGCTGCTGCTGCGTCTTCTTCTTCTTCTTCTTCTTCTTCTTCTTCTTCTTCTTCTTCTTCTTCTTCTTCTTCTTCTTCTTCTTCGTCTTTGTAAAACCAGAACACATGGCCAGAGCTGCCAAGTTCTGCTGCTTGATGGGGCTGAGACTTGGCCCTCTCCTTAATTACAATTACAGTTGGATCAATTGGCTTTTTGTTTTCATGGTTTCCTTTACTACTTAAGCATTTCTTTAATACCTTTTCACAAGTTGGAAGCTTAGCTGGGTGGGGTTTTTCCCTAAAGTCACCACTTCCTTTATTTCATCTAGCATCAGGTTTTTCTTTGAACTTTTTATCTCCTGGAGCACTGAACTTAGCTCCATTACACCCCCTGTTGCTCCCTTTCTCTTGAAACTACAAGACCTGTGGGAGGACACATGATGTTTGGAGAGTGTATAAATAGGGCTCAACAGATAGTCCTGGTGTGCTTGGTAGCTAGCTTTGAAGTGCTTCATTGGTCTTGTGCATTCTCACTGATCTAGACACAGCAAAGAACGCCTGGCATCCTAGCTAATCCTGGTCACTTCTGACTTATGCTAATTTGGCGGAGGCTGACTCTGTTGGATCATGTTATCACTGCTGATTCCTGTTTGCTATCTGTAAGACCCTGACCCTTGGTCAGTACTTACTTCCAGATGCCCCCAGAGTGAGTTACCGAGAGGAAGATCATTGCAAAAGCAAGAGGTTTGTTTTCTGGTGCATCAGGATCAACCCTCAATCAGTCCCTAGAGGTGAGTGTTGAGAAGGCAACCCTGAATGGCTATTACAAGAAGTTTTTATATTTTTTAGGGACACAAGTTACATCAGCAAGGTTACATTTTAGGGGCACAAATTACATCAGCGAGGTTACAATTCAAACTTATTGGCTAAGCATATTGACCTTTAAATCTATTGGCTAATAAATATGGCACGCATTTGAACTCTGCCTGGGACTTTACAGAGGGTTAGGTGACTCTCAGTACATTCTGAGAATTTTTTACTCAAGAATGATCCTGTGGGTGGAGGATGCAACTTGGCCTAACCTTGACCCCAGGTGGGAGAGGGAAGCTGAAAGGAGGCTGTGGGACTGGAAAACCCCTTAGGGTCCCTCACTATCCTTATACTACTGAACTGAATTGCTGGTATCCTGACAAATGAAGATTGGAATCACCTCAAAGAACTACTTCTAAACAGGTCCACATCACCTTGTCCTACTTACCATCTTTTCTTCCTTACCTTTGGATGGTAGGCTAGAAGGAGTGTGTGTGTGGGGGGGGGGGGCTGAAGCATTTGTGAATCCTTATTAAAAGTATGTTTAAAAATATCTAAGCATACTTGGAAGTGCAGTTTACTGACTTGATCATCATGGCCTGCTTAGCCTGTTTTCTTATAGAGCCCAGGACTATCAGACCTGGGTGGTGCCACCCACAATGAGGTGGGTCCTCCACATTAATCACAAGTTAAGAAAATACTCTACAGGATTGACTACAGCCCTGAGGTTGACTACTTCTAGAGGTATTTTCTCAGTTGAGGCTCTCTCCTCTCTGATGACACTAGCTTGGATCGAGTTGACATAAAACTAGCCACCACAAAATCTAATGTTATTTTATGTCATTATTTATTGAGGTATTCATCCTTCCAGAATAGCAAGTTTCTTATAGCCAGTCACACTGTTTGTCAACTGATGAATCTGTACAGTACAGTAGATGCCCACACAATAGATGCCCTAAGAATATCCCTTTTTTTTTTTCATCTAGGTGCTGGATGAGGTCATCGGCTTAATCATTTTTTCATCCTGTGTATATCAGAGTCTTATAGATACTAGGAACAAAACTCATCTTTATGGATTTAAATACAGAGTAATCGTGCTGAAAGTAATAGGCTAGCTCACTGAATCAGTGGGATGATCAGAAAGTATGACAAAGAGATATCAAATGCAATCGGGTCACTGTCCCACAGGCACTGTTTCTTTCATAATGTTCCCACAAGGTAGATTGCTCATCCTCTATGGATGAGTCAGACAACTGTGTGTGCATCTGACTGGTTCAGCCTTGAGGAGCCAATGTGAGTTCACGTGGTTCTTCAGGTAGTAAGAAGATGATCTTTGCAACTGTTCAGGAAGACTGGACAAATTCTTCAAACAATGGCCCTAGCTGAGATCATGGCACTTAGAAAAGTCATTGTAGTTCTCTTGAGCCTACCAGACCCAATAGCATAAAAGAAGGCAGATTAAAAACTAGAGAGTGAGGATGTCGCTCAGTGGTAGAACACTTGAATAGAAAAACCTTGAATAATGAAGAATAAAGTATGAATGAATTTCCTTCGTGCTTCCAGAAACCAACTTTCCAAAGGGCAATCTTAACCTGGCTCTTGAATGCTTCAGTTTTACAGTGGAAAATAGAGATGAAAAGACCATGAGCTATGATGTCATATACTATGCAGGAAGTGTATAGACTCTTCACTAGAATGTAATACTCAGCAGCCAGGGACACGTTATTTCCCCACTGCCTAGGACACAGCCTGTAGTACATAGTACGTGTGGTTTCTTGTTCAGAAGCACAAGGTCAGGCAATCACAGAGCTAGAGAACAACAGCTCCATTTGCTGGCCTGTCCCACCCACACTCTGATCTGTCTGGGTACTAAAGTGTGTATTGATTGCCTATTCTGGTTTTTGCTTTGTTTTGTTTTCACTACTGCTGGACAGAATTTCTCTGAGAAGCTTGTGACTGTGGAGTGTGACTTTCTGCCCAGAACCTCCTGAAGAGTCACATTATTAAATGTTGGTCCCACAGAACAAGTCTGCTATTGCATAGGCTCAGGGAATTTAGAGCTCTGCTGCTACGTGGGCTCGGCTCCCTCCCATCATCACCACCAAACCTTCAGATGAAGCAATTTTTCCAGATTTTTCAAGTGACACAAATGACATGCCTCCTCTGCAGGCTTCCAGATGAGGCTGATTTGGGAAGAAATATGTTTCAGGATGAGAGCCGAACACCAGGAATCTTCCCCTTCACATTTGCAGCCATCCAGGTTCCTCTATTGGGGACTTCATGCCCTCTAGTGGTGGATAGGCTGACTTAGTGTTTCTAAGTCGGCCCATCTATCCACTGGAAACCATCAGTGTTCAAAGCAGGCAAGGACAGAAAACAAGATGCCCTTTAGGACAGTGGCCCATGGTACAGTTCTGAAAAGTGACAGAAAAGTTTCCTATGAAAAGACTCGGGTGTGTTTGCAGGAAAATGAAGAGAAGTCTTTTGCAGGGTCATTTTCCATGTGTGGCAGGTGTCTTGGGGCCTCTTATGAACGAGGCTGCAAGGCTGCACGGCATTCCAGCCACAGCGGCTCTGCAGTCTTGCTGCACTGTTTTTTAGATGTGGAGCCCAAATCTAGGCAGAAAATGACGTCTCTGCTTTTGACTATATGAATAGCTGTCAAGATCTGCATGCAACAGACAAGAGACACAGCCTCAGTCTGGCACTTACCCTGGTCACCAGGAGGCTACTACCCCATACTTTTTGCTGAAAGTGAATGGTGACTGAGTGGGAGAGGCATTAATACTCCTCATGGCTTTGGCCAGTCTATGATGCTCCAAGAGTTATTTCTTTGGAAGGTGTATTAGTAGTGTAGCTTACATTTACATCAGGACTTTGCAGTCACAACTCTAGCTCCACATAATCCATTTGCTAGCCTATGATCTTGAAACATTAACATCCTCTTTGGCTTTATGATCATTTCATAATCTTTCTAACTTAATTCTGTGTAAGCTAAGTATCTGCCTATATATTGTCTGTATATTGTACAACATGTGTGTGTATGTTAAATGTGTGTGTGTATATATATATGCATATATATATGTAATATCTAAGATGATGGCAAATATAGTACTAGTCACAATAGTAGTCTCTTCCTCATCCTCCCGATCTTCATAATCCCACATTCTCCTCAGACCTGTCCAGGCCATGGAACATGAACTGTCTCGGGTGTGATAGTTGGTTTCCATGTCAACTTGCTACAACTTAGAATCACCTGAGTGGGTAGCATCAACTGTAGAATAGTAATAACAATAATGATAATGATACTACTACTAATTGCTATTTTCTTTCCAGAAGTAGGTAACTTAGGTCTTACTCATGAGCCTGCTCCTGTTCCATTTTCAGAGACATAGATGACATCTGGAAACTTTCTGCTCTCCTTGTTTTTAACTGCTGTGGCTTGTTGATTCAAAACCACTGAATTTGAAACAAGTTCAGGACCATTTCCTTCAAAGATTAACTCATAACCTGGGTGTGAGAAAGGGAACAGGCAGCACCTGTGTTTGTCTGAACTCCGTAGATCGAAGACATTTTAGATTTCAACCACAGTCCCACTCTCCTTAATGGAGACATGATGTGAGCACACACAGACCTCATCATGTATCAGATCAAACATCCTTGATCTCACTCTGAACACAACTACAGACAGTTCAGACAGTAGCCAGTTCCTGGTTCCTCACCTTTTATCAACCCAGTGCATTCTCTTTTTCTTTCCAAGGAGACTTCTCTTTACATTGATGGCCCTCCAGATTTCCTCTGGGGTTCATTACAATGCCTGCACACCTTTTAAGAGTGATGTTGACATTTTCTGGAAGGTTGATAGAGGGCTGAGGATGGTCTTCATTTTTGAAGTAGTCACAGCAAAGACTGAGGAATTATCTTTTTTTTTTTCCTTGCTAAACATATCTCACCTTTATTTGATCACTATAATCATCCCACAATACTTCAATTAGATGTGTCACTTCTTTTTTTTTTGATTTTTAATATTTTTATTACATATTTTCCTCAATTACATTTCCAATGCTATCCCAAAAGTCCCCCATAGCGCCCCCCACTTCCCTACCCACCCATTCCCATTCTTTTGGCCCTGGCATTCCCCTATATTGGGGCATATAAAGTTTGCAAGTCCAATGGGCCTCTCTTTCCATTGATGGCCGACTAGGCCATCTTTCGATACATATGCAGCTAGAGACAAGAGCTCCGGGGGAAGGAGTTTCTGAGGAATTATCTTAATTGCCTTAATTGTTGTGGGATAACCTGCCCGACTTGTGAGGCGACACTTCTGGAGGCAGCCCAGATAAGGAGGTGCCACAAGAGTGTTTCTTACCATTTGCATGTTTGGCCTTCTCTCTTGCCACTGAGTTAATTCTTCTCATTGCTACTGATTCCTAGGCTGATTCATGACCATGTTTCCAGGCTTCCACTATTGACTATGGACCAGCAGCATGCCAGGAACAACCTCCCCTCCCCAGTTTTCAGTACCAGATTTGCACTGCTGAGGTCCCCAGCTGCTTGGACTGGGTTTTCCAGCCTCTCTGGTGTTAGTCACTGTGGGGTTACTCCAGTGACCGAGAACACCAGCTGCTTGGGTTCTCAGCTTCTCATGTATGATTCAGCTGTATGTTCCATTTCAAAGTCAGCTAATTAAATCCTCCAAATATATACTTTTTCATTCTATTAGTTCTGCACTCTATAGCGCCCAACCAGATGTTACAAAATAAGACTCCCCAAATCCCAATTTCATGTGCTGCCCTTGCCGTAGAGAGGGACTAAAAACCAGACCCAGTTCACTACAAATAACATTAGAGACAGTCACTCCAATGACACCTTTCCTTTATAAAAAGAAAAGGAGTTGTGAGACAATGTACCCATGCCAAAAACCTTGGTAAGGTAGAGCAGGTCTGAGACCCCAGTACCCAGGTACCCACTTAAAACAGTAGGCGCCTCCCTGCTCCTGCAGATTCCTGGCCTGGAACACGTGCCACACTACTCATGTCGGTCACATAACCCAAAACAGAGTCTCCATGCTTATGATGTACCTAGAGGCCTTGAGGGTTTAGCCAATAACCTTCCCTTCCCAGACATTCTTTCCTACAAAAGATATTTAACTTCTGGCCCACCCTGAGAAGTTGGTACGCATCTATTTTCCACAATAAACAACCAATAAACAGTTTGAAACCAAGGACTGTCTCTTTCATCGAGAACCACCAAGGGGAACATGGAGAAGGCCTGCGCCTACAGAGCCACAACCTAAATCTACTGCATAGAAGGCCTCTTTGTGCTCCAGACAAGCTCGAGGAGCTCCCTGCCTGGGGCTAGTCACCATCATCAGTCCTGCCCTCTACCCCATTCTGCTTCCAACTCCCCCCGACCCCAGTTAGTAGCACCTAGATAGCCAGGACTTTGGGAACCCCTGAGCCTGTTCTTATCACTCTCTGGGCCGAGCATATACAAACCATCACAGTACCATATTTCCTTTCTGGTCTCTTCATGTCTGAATCTAGTCCAGCCATTGGGCCTTTTATTAGCTGTTCTATCCATGTGTGCATGTTCCCTGCCCGTTCCCTGTATCACCAAGTAATCAGTCATGAAGACTCACTCTGCACACACATGTATGTATGCAGCACAAAAAAATAAACTACAAAACCAAAACTCTCCCAGTGAAGCCTATATTAAACCACTGAAAATTGTAAAACATACCATGACTTACCCAGTGCATTTTAAAAATCACCTACCATACTATAAATTACTGACTTATTTTGTTTCCTGTGCCAACAGTTCTGTCCAAGGGAGAGGAAAGTCTAAAATAGACAATGGAATGGAACCAATTGTTGTCCTAGATCAACTGCTACAGTGGAACTTAGGCTCCTAGCAAATCCGCCAGATCGGCTGCCATGCACACGGAGTTACACTGTGGGGCAGGATCTACCCAATTTCTGTGTGGTTTCTAGCATCCTGTTTGCTCAGGTGTTTTCTCTGAGTCTCCTGTCCTACGGAGACAGCCTATCATATATGGTAAACATTGTCCAGAAACGGCTAGAAAAGAGACTAGAAAAATGGCAAGTGCTGACAGTGGTAATAACTCTTTCAAAGGCCTTAAATATTTCATCCAAGAAATATTTGTTAAATATGTATTATGGGTGATACTCTTTTAACTAATGGGGTACATCTGTGAGAAAAGCAGACACCCCTATAACTTCAAAGATTCTCACATCAGTGAGGGTGTATTAAGCTGTATTTGAGCTAGAGGCAAAGGAGAAATAAGTATCACTGTTATTTAAAATTTGATATTCTGCTCATCATTTAAAAATACTTTTGAGTTTTACAAATGTTTATCCTTATCACCCAATTTTGTTATTATCTTGAATTTTGTGTCTTGGCTCCATATACAGGATGGTAGATGAATGTTGGTTGTGGAAATCGCTGCCCAGCTTGCACTCCTACGCACACACCTATTTTCAGCAGCTGCCAGTGTAAGCACCTAATCTGAGTTCTCCACCACTTGGGGCCTCAGCTCCTGAGCCCTAGCCCAGGGTCAGTCACACACCTTCCTTGTGATGAGCTGACAGCCAATCCCTAATCAAGGTGGAGTGTGAGATCCTAGAATAATTAAGTGATTGGGCTGTCAAATGCAAAGTGAGAGTAGATTGTCTCAGCTAGCAGTCAAGTGAGAGTGGCTGGCCTTGAAACTGACTCAGAGAACTAGAGTCTGTAGAGGCAAGATGTGGCAGGAGATATATTGCTCAGTCTATAACCAGTGATTCTCCAAAATGTGATCTCCCACCAGCAGCACCATTGTCACCTGGGAGATCACGAGGAAGACCAGCCAGTTCTAAAGTCTGTGCAGACTTAATAAATAGAAAATCTGGGATTAAGGATTTTAACAAGGCTTTGGGTGACTGTGATCAATATCAGTAAAGAAAGGACTGTGAAGAGGCTCCGAGAAACTGGCCCAATAATGTCACAATTCTGGACCTGATCCAGTGCTTAGCGATAGGTTATTTCTCCACTGATAGAGAAATGAACCGATTTAAACCAGATTACATTATATTAATGGCAGGTCTATTGGGAAGCTGCTGTTGGGCAAGTTAACTGGTCCCAAGGATTGAGGCCAGGGGAACTGCCATAGATAGGGAGAGGGGGGTGGGCAGAGGGAGGAAGACAAAGAGCTCACACACAGAGGAGAGAGGAGGGGAGAGCAAATTGTCTGGATTATTATAGGGAGGGACCTCTGGGAAACAGGCTGGAAAGTTCAGGGTTAGGGGCAGGATATGCCAGGTAGGGACTGAGGAATTCTGAGAGAACCTGAAAGCCAGGCCTGTGTTGATCACCTCAGTCCCTTTTCCCCGGGGTCCAAAACCAAAATCATTTAGACTGAAAACAGGACTGAGCCAAATAGAGATGCTGATGACAAGGTGGGTAAGAGTTAGATGCTCACATAAGGGACTGCTGGGTAAAAGGTGGTACTAAGAGCCCTGAGATGCAAGTACCAAGGGCCAGGAGAGAAGAATCCGAGGACAGGTAATCCTTAAAGGTCCATGATGTGAGGAGAAGCTAAGTTATCTGTTGTCAAAATCATTACATGAGTTAACACTTTCAAAATGCTGAGAATAACTAGCACATAGTAAACTACCAGCAGCCAGTTTTCACTGTTTACCTGTAGTCACTATTTTTAAAGAAGAATTAAGCAGCGAGCCAGGGAAGGCATCAGAAAGTGGATGTTACAGACCTTAATCCTCATGTAAATAAAGTATGCTTATTGTGTAAAAATAAAACAAAAACCTCACTTAACTACCGGAGCATTTTCCTCATTTATAAAGTAGGATATTACCTGGAATTGAGTAGTACTTGTTGTTGTGAAGGCAAAACATGTAGTAAATATGCCTTGAAAACGTATGTATTGGCAGTATGGTAACTGGTGCAGATAGAGTAAGTCAAGTTTCACTTGGGAAAATTAGCATTTAATATAAAGCTAGAAACATTTCACTTGAATTCAATTTTGGCCCAAAGTCTTTGTTTTGTTTTGTTTTGTTGGTGAAGGATCCTTTTGGAGAGAGCTGTACATGTGTGTGTGTGTGTGTGTGTGTGTGACTGCAGTGAACACAAGTTTATGGCTCCTGTGGCCTTCCTGAAGAAGTAACGATGCTGAGGTACAAAGTGCTGGGCAGTCTGTCTGACAGTGGCCATCCACAGATGAGTGAGACTCGCTCTCCATGAGGCCGTGGACTCGCCTGCTCTGTGACTCCCTATTTACACTGAGTTCCTTTGAAGGTGGCAACGCAACTCTCAGATATGTCAGGTCCTATAGCTGGTCTTTGCTACTTGGTGGGTTCTTCTTTTTCCTATCCTTTATTCTCTCTTGGTTTCACCCCTTAATGTTAGATAGGAGAGAAAGAAGAGAGGGGACAGAGGAATTAGGAAAATCCCTGAATCTAATTTCTTTTGTTTCTTCTTTGAGCATGACTAACAAACCTTAGCCAACTGCCCTAAAAGATCAGCAACCACCAACCCCCCCCTCTTGGGGCCCGAGTATATATATATATATATATATATATATATATATATATGAAAATTTCCCAGTCTCAGACATCACA
This sequence comes from Mus caroli, assembly GCF_978045245.1. Lineage (NCBI taxonomy): Eukaryota > Metazoa > Chordata > Mammalia > Rodentia > Muridae > Mus > Mus caroli. Next base: position 51,794,482 of record NW_028227264.1, read on the forward strand.
CAATCCCAGGAAAGTATCAGGCCTGCAAGAGCACAAGGCAACTACCATCAGCTGCTTTGGATAGTCGAAGCAGCCCCATATCCGTATACCTCAGATTAAAACAAAAACATATTTTATATTATTTCTGTGGTTTTTAAAAGAAACCAAAATACCAGAATTGCTACAAGGTCCCAAAACTGTTTTAGAGCTTGAGCATGACATGTTTGTTTGCTTGTTTTTTGTTTTGAGACAGGATGTCTGTTCATAGCCCAGGGTTCTTTTAATTCATTATATATCTTAGACTGGCCTAAAGCTTGCCATTCTCCTGCCTCCATCTCCTAAAGGCTAGGATTATAGGAACACAGCCATAACACTTGGCTAGATTCTCCACCTTAAAACATAATTTCTAACAATGCTAAACCATATCATTAGAAATCAACTTTGTAATTTCGGGTTTAAAACTATTATGGACTACAACTTCTGTATCATTCTAAGGATTAAAGCAGGTCTGGAATTTATGTGTTTTTGTCTCTTCAAAGTGGATCTAGTCCCTCCTTTGTTGGCAACTGTACAGTTAGTTAAAAAAACACTGGAAAAATGTAAAATATTTTAACACCCTCCTTGCATTCCCACCCATTTGGCTCTCATCTAAGTATTTCTAACAGCTACAAAGATCAACATATCCACGAGCAAATGGAGCTGGGAACCCAGCAGTACAGTAGCCAGTCCCCTCTGCATTCTGTAGCCTTCGCTGTACATCAACACTGTTAGCAATGAATGGCTTGTGTGCTTGGAATGGGCTTGCTGTCATCAAGCAGCTTAAATGGTTCCTAGGCAAAGATGATTCAAGTGCATTTAGAAATCTAAGGTCTCCAAAATTCCCTGCATTACAAAGTTGGAGAGTTATGGTGCCTAGAACCTTAAGCCCACTAGGAGATCAGGATGTAGGGGGCTGGCCAGAGTCTCTACCATTGGCCCAGGCTGCTGTGCTTGTTTGTGATGGACTGTGATGTAGAAATATAAGCCCAACAAACCCTTTTCTTTCTCTACTTGCTTTTGGTCATGGTGCTTCATCATGGTAATAGTAATAACTAGGATACAAAGCAAGATGATTGTATCAGTGAATTCCAGGTTAGTCAGGACTATACAATGAGATCCTGCCTCAACATTCCCTCCCTCCCCAAAAGAGCAAGCGTGCTGTGCATACTTATAGATGAGGCTGGAGAAATGGCGCAATGGGCAAAGTGCTCACTGTGCTCGCATGAGGACTTGAGTGTGCATCACCAGCACCCATGTAAAAGCCAAGAAAGGTGGCTGGTCTGTAACACCGGCCTTGGGGGGAAGGGTGGATCCGGGATGCTCTTAGGCGAGTCAGTAGCTAAAAAGACAGCCTTCAGGTTCAGTGAGAGACCTTGCCTGAAAAAACTAGGTGGAACAATTTGAGCTAGACATAGGCATCAGCCTGTTGCACATGCTCAAGACTGGTGAGTGTATTCATGAACTCTCATGTGTATACTCCCTCCCCCAAGGGGAAGAAAGACAACCCTTTTTTTCCCCCATCTTAGTTCTAGGAAGTCTACTAGAACCCCAGAAAGAAATAATGCTGTAACATTAGGAATATATTCAGGATCATTCTATCCTTGAACGTTCTTAAACAATCGCAGAAATACATTATATAAACTATAGTGTTAATGTCTTTGAGCAGGTATAAGTGAATATGAAATACATTTAAAAATTACTGCTTGTATAAATGTTTTGTGAGCTCTTAAGTATTAAATATGTTCTAACAGTTTACCATGTTTCAGAAAGTCAGTCAATTTGGGAATTCATTTTTAAATGCTAAAAAAATTGGGTTTTTAAGTTTTTTTTTTTCTGTATGAATATCACAAAGTAGAGATTAACTGAGCACACATGTTTTTTAACATGTTTCATGCCCCAAAGTCCTCTTGTCAATAAAAGAATCAGTGACTTTAGAAATGCATACTCTGAAGCATGTCTGTAAGGATACAACCCTACCTTCCTACCACTGCTGGGATCCAAACACAGGGATTTTAGAAGCACACAGAAAAACAGAGTTTAGTCATCTATGCCCACCAGACATGGAAACTTCTTTGTTTTATTTTATTATTACTTATGTAATAAGTAATGTCATACACGCTACATATACATTCTTCTTCTGAGCCATATCCCAACCCAACTTTTCTTGGTTTTATAAAAAGACAAACAGATGAGAAGCTATCAGGGATCACATTTCCATACCGATGCCATTGCAGATGGGCTACAGCTGGCCTTCCGGAGCTCGCTTCTCTTCTAACCACATGATTTAAGTTGTACTGAAGGTAAGCTCTGAGAGCAAAAAAATGAAAGGCAAGGCGTGTGTGCTGGCACAAGGGGAACAAATCCAAGGGCCAGTGCTTCTGTAAGCTACGGTGTGGCTTCCCTGGGGATGCTGTCCAATGAAAGCATGCGTCTTGAAGACAGAAAACCACCAGCCCCTTTTAATATGATGCGTGAGAGCATGAGAAAAACCACATGATTTAGGCAAGTCATTTCAAATGTTAAGAAATACCGCATTCAGTACGTATAGGGCAGGAAATGCAAAGCAAACAGAAAGCACTTAGCTGCCTTGTTAGATTTCTGAGTGCCACCATCCTGCCATTTAGTCTGGATATGTGAGAGAAGAAGCTCAAAATAGAACTCCTCTAGTAAAAACCAAACCAAACCCCAAAACAAAACCAATACAACAAAAATGAACCAACCAATCAACAAACCAATCAACCAAAACCAAACACCAAAACCCCAAAAACAAAAAGCAAGTGAAAAACTAGAACGTCCTGGATGGTAAGTCATCTTTTGTGAAATGAAGCATTAATTCATTCATCCATCCAAAGTATTGATATCACACCAACCGTAATTAATTATTCAGCTTTTAGTGAAGATAAACCTGACAAGGGGGTTGGGCTTAGGCAGGGCCACGTACTCTCACACACTGTGTGCACACCTGTAACCACTTGCACACTTTGAAGGCTCTTGGTTGGGTCACACTGTGTGCACACATGTAAGCACTTGTATACTTTGAAGGCACTTGGTTGGGTCACACTGTGTGCACATCTGTAAGCACTTGTACACTTTGAAGGCACTTGGTTGGGTCACACTGTGTGCACACCTGTAAGCACTTGCACACTTTGAAGGCACTTGGTTGGGTGGGGAAGACAACTCTGACCAGAAAGCTTTTCCTAATCATGGCTTTTTCCTCATCTCTTCATCCCAGTCAAAATCTAATGCTTCCTCATCTAGTTCCGACAGAGTGAAGAGCGAGAGGGTGGAAAGATTCGCTCTCTCTGTGGGCTGCTGCAGCTGGAAAGACTGCCTTTGCTGGCCGAGCACCGGAGCTGTGGTCGCAGGAGGGCTGTGGCTCCTGTCCCTGCTGTCCTTCCTTTCAGGAGGGAGGGATTCTGATTTGGATTCTGGTGGGGAAGTGAAGGAGAAGCTTGCCAGTCTGGCTATCGTGCCAGCATGAACCTTGCTGCTTTTATTACCCCAGGAAACCCCTTCCTTTCTGTCTTTCTCACAAGCTAGATGCGAATGCCCAGCCTGGTTCCCAAGCTCCGGTTCGGGCTGAATAACCCTTCTTTTGGGGTCCTGTTCCCTCTCCTCTCTTGGTCGATTACTCTCTGGTGGCTGCCTTGAGAGCTCCTTTGTCTTTCCGTGCAGCTGGTCAGAGCATCTGTCTCCTGAGGTCGATGTCGACTTTCCTGGCTCTACCACAGGCACAGCTGCTTCTCTTCTTGTTCTTTGTTGGGGAATTTTAGAACTGTCAACTGCTATTTTACTAGCACTGGGAGGCATGGGGCCTTGGCCTTCGGGGGAGTGGGTCAGTTTTGTCTTCTGTTTAAATGTGAATTTGGCCAGCTTTACTGTTGGCGTCTCCATACCTTCAGGTTCAGGCTCTTCCACCTGAGCAGATTTCTGTCTCTTTCTTTTGGGTGTTCCTGTTCTTTTTCCTGACCCAGGTGAAGGGATGGACAGGGACAGAGGGACAGTGGGTGGCAGTGGTCGCACTCTGGTTGTGCTTCTGCACACACTCTGTGACCCCTCCTTCAGCAGCTTGGGGAGTCTTTGGGGCACAGAGTCTTGTTCATCACCCCGTCCTGCTTCAGATACAACCACTGCCTGACTCGCCTTTGTACTCTTAACACCGTGAGACCGTAAGGGGGCACTCATGGCTCCTGATGATGGAAGATGTCCAGCTTCTAATAATTTGCTTCTTTGCTGTGGCCCATGCTTCTCCTTGCCCTGAGATTGATTGTTGGAGATTTTCAAATCCACATTTTTCTCAGTTGTTTTCAGATTGGGAGACACAATAGTGCTTTCTGGTGCAATCTCAGGACTTGATGTGGGGTCCAACCAGTCTAAACTGTCACCTCTGTCATCTCTGTTCTCAGCTGAGTTGTTACAACTTGTTGGTCTATTAAGCTCTGGACCAGGCGGGGAGTCTGCACCAGATCTCTCTGTGGGACTCCAGCTACAGCTCTGTTCCTGCTGTGTTGAAGTCCTGAGCCTTGGCTTGTCCCTGGGATCATTTCTGCAGGAACCTGGAGCCACCTCTTCCTCTAGTGAATGTGACTGGCATTGGTGTACACTCTCATTCTGTAACCTGGTCGGAGAGAGATAAAGAAAACATACTGAAAGGAAAGAAATGGGCACCAGTCTTTCATTTCCAGGAGACACCGCCTGGAAGGTTTAAGAACAACATAATTTCAAGTAAATAGAAGTATAATCTTCTAAAACACAAGAAATTCCTTTGAACTTAGTGCGTTGGTATGCCTCTTCTTTCAACCTGAAACTGCAGTAAAACAAAGAAACTGAAACTGGAGGCTGGTCTACCTTTTCAGTCATTCACTTGACTTGACTGTTTGAAGATCAGTGTAAATGCTCACCCATAACATTTCCCGTGCCATGTTTAAATACAAGACATACGTGCCGGCCTTGCACAGACGCTGGTACTCCTAGTGACTGCTCAGAGGGCTCACTGGGCAGTTTTTAGATCAGGGAAAGGATTCTACAGTTTTACCAAAGCAGGCACTGAACTTTAGTGTGCATGAGACTTGCTTTCCATAGAAGTAAAGAGTCTATGCCACCCGACATGGCTGCTGCCAGTGCCTGTCCACCTTCATCACCACAGCAGACCCTCTGGCACTGTTCACTCTTTCTTGCAAAGCCCCATCATGTTTCCTCAGGGACTCTGAGCAGCAGTTCAGCAGTCTGACACAGAATTGGCACCTGCTAACCAGCTGAAAATGAAGGGTCTACTCATGAAACCTTCTCTCAATACTGGGCATAGGAAAAGCTCTGCACATACCAAAAGAACCATATTCTCACAGAAGTATAGTTCCCAAAGCAAGTCCTTTAGAAGGTCCTTAACTGAGAAATGTAGGCTCAGTGGAGTGAGATACATGGCCCTGCTTTCATGTGCTAAATTGGAAAGGAAATTGCACACAAAAGCAGGTGAGGAAATTACTCTAAAATTCATGTGCAGCAACAGAAAAAAGAATTAAAAATATAAATTTAATTATATTAAGAAGTTAGTATATAGCACTGGGAAAGAAGATTACATTTTATTTTTGTTTTCTTATTAATTCATTATTTCTAGTTTTCAAAATGCACAAAGAGTATATATTATACTCATAAAATTAATTAAAAATTATAAAAGTAGATAATAACTGTATCACAACAGGTTTTGAAATATCAACAGACTAATAAGCTCATGTTCCTTGTTTCTAATTTGGCTTGCAACCAAACAGAAAAGCAAGTGACTTTCAAAATCCCTGCCATGAAGTAGACACTTCAACATCAGATAAACGTCAGGACACTACACTGGCTAAAGCTATGTAAGGAGGCCTCGAGGCTGAGGAAGTTCAGGAGTAGAATGGTTTGATCCTTTTATTTCAGTCTCGTTCTTGCTCAGGAATTAAATTCCTAGATGAAATTTCTGCAGCTGTACTACACGATCCTAAAACCAAGTGATATCTCTGCCCTCTGATTTGAGGTAGTTACTACCAAAGTATTCTCTGGAAGAAAGTATGGGGAAAATTTGAGTGGTTTTGCCATGAGATCTATTAGGGAACATTTTCCTAAAAGGCAAAAATATATAGGCTAGCTGAGTTCTTATGACTCGATGAGATTAGCTTTCAGTTGGATCTTGAAGGCAATTGACCCTTAGTGTGAAGCACTTGTTTCTGTTGCTTTGAGGATCAACACTATAACATGGTTGCATGATAAAGGCGTAACAACAGGAAAGACTATTTAAGGCAGGATTCAGGTTTGCTTTTTGGACAGTCCTAGGTACACTTCTCCCATTCCATTCAGTCTAGGAGAGCCATTTTTAAATATGAGATGATGAATTCTGAGTCTTGTGTTCTTCTTTTCTTGAATTTATCAGTGTATCAATTCTGGTAGCAGGAGCTAGTCAAAATGAACAGCCTCTCCCCGAGCCCAGCTGAAAAGTGAGTGGATCACCCATGCCTACCATACTCCTCCCGTCTTAAAGTAGCTGGAGCCAAAGGGGAGGGAGATTAATTTCACACTGTGCCAGTTTAGTGCAGCCTGACACCGGTGACTGGTGAGTAAAGCCATCTTTCCACTGCCCATCAACGGAGTGGAGAGATGCCAAGAAAAGTATTCTCAGGGTCTGTCTTAATGCAATCAACAACCCCAGTGGCTGTCAGTGGCTGATGGGATGCCTACAGTTTCCTTCTAAGTTTATGCTTTGTTTCACTGGCTGCCAGTGAGATGCCTTCCTCCATGTGCCTTCCTTTCCCTCCTTACCTTTCCAGTCTTCGAAGTTCTTCCTGCAAGAGGCTCTGGAGTTCCAGCTTTTCCAGAATGAGTTCACACTGCCTCCGGTACTGTGCACGGGGGTTTTCAGGGAAGGAAGTGTGAAGAGCATTCACACCTCCTAGCAGAGCACCTCCCTGTGGGGCAAGAAAGCACCAGGGACAGTCACAGGTAAACTTGCACAAGAGTAAGAACACACCAGGAAGCACACTGGTCCCAGGTGTGACAGACCCTCCATGCCCTCATCCTGGGTATCACCGTCACAGAGCCTTTTCAAATTTCCATAGCCCTCCCTTCTCCTACAAGGCAGTGGGCGACCACTGTGCCGGGAAGTGGCTACCTGTCACTCCTGAGAGCATGAACTCCCTTAGGCTTGCTGAGAAAGGAAAATATTGAGAGCGGCTTCTTCCCGATTTACAGGCAATGGCAATGGCAGAGTGAAGGTCTCTGCCCCCAACAGTTCCCCTTCTTTTAAACAATCGCTTTTGAATCTTTCCAGGAAGCTAATTTGATCATTTTTACAACTCTTAGTATGATAATAAAGTGTCATTTTATAAAGATCTTGTAATTAGGGTGAACACAGTATCCTCACCTGCATTGAAGATTCCATCACAGACACAACTGTAATAGCATCTTCCAGAGTCACGGTATTGCGGAACATCAGGCGAGCGTGAGCTACGATAGCAAGACACTGTTAGGATCACCCGGGATGATAGATGTGATCCTTTGATTTCTCTGCTCTCTAAACTTGCATTTTATGGAGAAGCTAAGTGAATCATCAGCTAACTTTACTGGAACAGGCAGCTACCTTCAGAGTAGCTTCTCCATAAGAGGCCTGAGCCTTCACAGTCCAGGCAACGGTGTGCATTTATATTCGAACATTCTAGACTCTAGCAGAAAAGGCACTGTAAAAACATCCATTTAATATTCAGAAACTTATCTTCTGTTTTTTACTCTCATATAAATACACAAAATTAAACCTCATTTCTCACCTCTGGCATCTCTTTTATCTATGACTTATGAGCTGTTTGAAGCACCAATCTAGCAAGCAAGAATTTTAGATACTTCTTGCCAGAATAATGAGGTTCATTTGTTTTCTGGAATTTTTATTACGTTTACATGATTTCACTCTATGTAACATTCAATTCATGTGACTGTTGTTAATTTGAACATGGGTAAAATATGAATACTATAAAGGGTGGGTATTAGTTGCCGGTGTATGTGCAAGCCTGAAGCCTGTTGGAGGGGATGGGGTACACTGTGCTGATTGCGTTATAAGAACAGGCATGAGACACTGGGAATCAGGGAGGTGGGTTTTACTCTCCTTTCTGTCCCCCATTACAAGTTTTCTAGTCTTATCCCCAGTCCTGTAGCAGTTGGCTTGAGCCTGACCTCCCTCCTACTGCAGTTCCATTCCCTGGACTCCACTGACCCTGTAGATTCAGCTCTCCTCCCTCACCCCACCCCTTGGTGTCAGTTACCTATTAGAGCTTGCAACACTCTCTACCTGGGAGCCCAGTAGTCATACCCAGCTGTGATTCTGGTAGGCAATTTTCACCCTCTTTCCCAGTCCTCCATTACAGTCTCACCCCTAGAAGACTGCTTACAGAGACCTGTCCTTCCACCCCATCTCCAGTCCTGGGGAACTCCACCAAACTTTGGAGTGGACCCAGCTTTCCTCCTCCCTGGAGATAGCCTCAGACTCATCTTCCTAGCCTATATCCATTCTTTCCAGTCAGCCTCCAATACCTAGACACGCTTTATACCCTGGAGACCCGTGGCCACACCAGCAGGAACTTGAATAGGTGAATCACACTATCCTTCCTGTCCTCTATTACTATTTCTCCATTCTCACCCCCAGCCAGTAACAACCTGCTTACAGATACACCTCCTGCTACCTCAACTCCCTTCATGGACATCCCAACTCCAGGTTCAGACCCCCATCTCCATTCATTGAAGACTCCAACTCTAGATTCAGATCCTGGGATCCTCATAGCCTTTTCAACCTGTTTCCCCAGGTAATTCTTTACCTTACTACAATATACTAGTAGCATTTCTTCTTTCTACCACATCTCTGGCTCCCTGTGGCCCCCCAATTCTAAGTATGAGCAGGTTTCCCTTAGGTCTTTCCTGAAGTCAGTCTTAACCTTTTCTTCTAGCCCACCCCTATTACTCTCTGTGACTCAGTGACTTGCAGAAGCATTCTCTCTTAGTCAACCTACAGCAACACTCTTCTCTAAGAGTCAGAGAGGCCAATAGGAAACAAGGATAACCCACCCAACAAAGATAAGACCAGACCTCAGATGCTGAGATATCAGCAAAAAACGTAATTAATAACAACCAAGACAATATGCTTCCACTGTATCCAGTGATGTTATGACAATAGGTCATGAGAAATGTAATAAAGTTGAAGGACAAGACAAGGCCTTCAAAATTGCTATTATGAATATGTTCAATTGGTTGTGCAAACGTTATATGCCTCAGTACAGGGGAACGCCAGGGCCAAGAAGTGGGAGTGGGTGGGTGGGGGAGTGGGTGGGTGGGGGAGTGGGTGGGTGGGGGAGTGGGTGGGTGGGGGAGTGGGTGGGTGGGGGAGTGGGTGGGTGGGGGAGTGGGTGGGGGAGCGTGTGGGGGACTTTTGGGATAGCATTGGAAATGTAAATGAAATAAATACCCAATTAAAAAAGAAGAGGATATGAACAGGGCTGGAGAGATGGCTCAGCAGTTAAGAGCTCTTCCAAAGGTCCTGAGTTCAAATCCCAGCAACCACATGATGATTAACAACCATCTGTACAGCTAAAGTATACACATATACATAAAATAAATAGATAAATTAATAAATTTAAAAAAAAAAGAGGATATAAACAATCCCTTAATGAAGTCTGTGAAAACACAAGCAGTGGAATGATATAATGAAAAAAAAAATCATGACATGAAAGTAAAATTTAACAAAGAAATATACTTACTTAAAAACAAAACAAAACCTCAATCTGAGATAAAACTGGAAATGAAAGATTTAGAAAGTCAAACAAAAAAGCCTCATCATCGGAGTACAGGATATGGAAGAGAGAATCTTGGGTGTTGAGGACAAGGTAGAAAGAACAGATATCTTAGTCAAAGAAAATGTTAAGTTAAAAAAAAAAATTCCAGGTACAAAACCTCCAGGAAATCTGGAACACTATGAAAAGACCAAGTCTACAAACAAGATAAGTAGAAGGTGCTAGAAGAAAAAGTTCACCCTAAAGAGGTTAATCATACCCAAGAAAACACAAGGAATATATAATTTCAGCCCAGCAAATCAAAAGAGGAGGAAAGACTATCACCACCACAACAGAATAACTTATCAATAAATAAATGCTACTCATTGATTTCTCTCTCTCAACATTCATGATCTCAATTTCCCAACAAAAAGACAGGCTAACAGACTCGCTTAGAAAACAGGATCCATCTTTCTGCCATACCCAAGAAACACACCTTACCGTCAAGGACAGATCACCTCAGGGTAAAATGATGAAAAAGACATCCCAAGCAAATGGACCCAAGAAGCAAGCTAGTACCACCATTTTATTATCTGACAAAACAGACTTCAAATGTAAAGTAATGAGAATAGAGAGAAAAGGATACTACACACTCATCAAAGAAAAAAAAAAATCCATCAAGAGAATATTGGAAATCTAAATATTTATGTGCCAAAGATAAGGGTAACCAATTTTATAAAAGAAACACTACTACAGCTAAAATCAATAGATCCTTGCACAGTGATGGTGGGTGACTTCAATAGCACAGGCACTAAGATCTAACATCCAATAATTGAGACCTCATGAAACCAAAGAGCTTCTGCATGACGAAGAACACCAGCATTTGGATAAAGTAGCAGGACACAGAAAGGAAATGAACTGTACCAATTACACATCCAATAGAGGGATAATATTTAAAATAAAAAAAAAACTAGACATGAAGAAAATAACCAATTGAAGAATGGAGTGCAGAAGTCAGGTGTGGTGGCACATGCCTTTTATCTCAGCACTCAGAAGGCAGAGGCAGGTGGATCTGTGAGTTTGAGGCCAGCCTGGTAAACAGAGTGAGTTCCATGACTGCCAAGGCTACACAGAGAAACCCTGTCTCAAAAAACCAAGCAAGCAAGCAGGCAAGCAAGCAACCAACCAACCAATAAAACACTTAAAAAAAAAAAACAAAACAAAACCCAAAAACCAAAAAAATTTTTAAAAAAAGAGGGGGGAGGAGGGACTGGAGATGGCTCAGCGGTTAAGAGCACCAGCTGCCCTTCCAGAGGACCCAGGTTCCATTCCCAGCACCCATATGGCAGTTTCAATTTTCCTTAATGCCAGCTCCAGGAGATCTAACACCCTCACACCAATGGACATAAAATTAAGTAAATTACTAAAAAAAAATTTGGTACAGAACTAAACAGAGAGTAGTCAAAAGATGAAACACAAAGTCTGAGGAACACTTGGACACTTGCTCATCTGTGTTCATAGCTGCTCTTCATTGCTGGCTAGTCATAAGAGCCAGAAAGTAGCTTAGATGCCTATCAACAGATCAACAAATAATGAAAATGTGGTATATTTATACAATGTAACATTAGTCCTCTGTTAAAAAAAGGAATCATGAAACTCACGGGAAAACAACCATCCTGAGAGTAAACCCAGACCCATAAAGACAAATATGGTATATTGTCTTATATGTAGATGCTGGCCTTTAAGCCTTCAATATGTATACTACACTTGGTATAACCACAGAGTTTAACTATAGAGCAAGGGAATGATCTCCCAAGGAACAAGAAATAGGATACATAGTAATGGATGGCCAGGGCAGGGGTTTGGACTGGGAGGAGAGAATATGGAATACAGGAAGGGACAGCTACAACTAAGGACCATTTGAGTAGTCATATGAAAACTTATTACAATAGAAGCTTCTTACATATATATATGTATATGTATATGAAAGAAATCTAAGTGGAATCACCAAAAAAACAGGGAGACAAAGTCCCAACTAGACTTTTCTCACCATCAAGTGAAACCTTCAGTGCCAGAAACGGGTTACATCTAATTAAGTTGTTGGCCAAAGGCGCCCCGTGGAACCTCCAAGCAGCTCAGGCTATCTTCAATGGTGTTGGTTACTCTCTACAAAATTGACTGAAAGGTTCTATTACTGAAGACGCCACCTAGATATTCATTGAACAGGAGGAAGTCTAACTTGTGCCTAGTTAGAGCCTTCACACCAACTGACTAGCATTGGTGGTACTGGAAGTACTCTGCATACTACCCAGAGGAGAAAGACAGACACATCTACAAACCCTTCAATCTACAATAGTGACCAGACTGCATAATATATGGGTGCAATAGTGGTACAAAAGTTGTGGGAGCAACCGACCAGTATCTGATTGGATTTAAGGTTTATTCCATAAGAAAGAACTCATGTCTGACACTGCTCAGGTGACTAGAAAGGCCATGGACTTAAGGGAAAACTGAATGCTATTGTTCTGAATCAAATATAGCAGGATTTAATATATAGGAATTTATATTTAAAATATAAGAACTCCTAACGACATTCTGCCTCATAGATTACTTACTTGTTCATCCACCATCAGAAAAGCTTCCACTGAAGTAGATGGGAACAAATACAGAGACGACAACTAGACCATAGGTAGAGAATGAGAGACCCTGAAACACCTAGTCCTAAATGGGATGTGTTCATCAAACTCTTCCCTTGAGGGCTCATAGAACTATGGGGAATAAATATGGGGAAGAGGAGGAATAAAGATTATAAAGAGCAGGTGGGGACGGAAGACACCAAGAAAATGGTGTCTCCTATACACAACAGGACTGACACACATATGACCTCATAGATACTGTGATAGCATGTATAGGGCCTATATGAGAGATGACATGGACTCAAGCTCCCATCCTTAACACAGAAGCTATTTCCAATGGACAACCACTAAAAAAAGAAAAAAAGAAAAAAAAATCTGTTTTCTCTCTAAGAGAAAACTGGGTATAAAACATGGTATTACTGGGTATAAAACATGGTTAAGGCTGACCTCATGCCCAGCAATAAATACCTGCTGCTCCTGAGAGCCAGCACCATAAAGAAGACTTTCTAAATGATCAATAGCTTACATTGTGGGAGGTCCAGACATGGCACAAAGACTAACTCCATAATCATTATTTATCCTCAGAAGCATGGTGGTCTGAGGGCTAAGGAGCCCTTATTTTTCATTTATAAAGTTTTAAAGATGTTTATTATCTTTAAAATGTACATGTATGTTCTCATATACATGTACACTGCAAGTATGAAGGTGCCCGCTGAGGCCAGGAGGGCATCAGATCCCCAGGAGTTACGTTGACAAGTTTGAGACCAAGGGATCGAGCTCAGGTCTCTAGATTGGAGGTAAGGTCTTTTATCAGCTGAGCCAGCCAGCCCATCTCCTGATACCTCTAAGCCTTTACTTTTCAAGTGACTATGATAACCTTAGAGCGGGGATTACTCTTATCATCTTTGAATGCATGGTAAATGCCTTGTATAAACAAGGCGCTCAATAAAAATATCATTTGTAAAATGAAATGAACCTTCTGCTAATCGGATCAAGCTTTCTAACAGGCGGATGGTTGTCCGGGCTGCATTCCGGGAATCACTCTGCCTTTGCATTTGGTAGTATCGAAGGAGGACTTGATTGCTCACTTCAGACAGTGTGGGGTGGAGATTCCGAATGAGGCAGAAGTAGGTTTTCATCTTCTCCATGCTCCACAGATTCTCCGATTTGCTTGGATAACCTGTGTACAGCAGACATGGGATCAGTAAACTAAAAGGAATTGGAAAATATCATAATTTGGGAATTTTAGAACATTCCTATATAAGATTTAATATCTATCTATCTATCTATCTATCTATCTATCTATCTATCTATCTATCTATGTTTTTTTTTGAGACAGTCTCTCTACATAAATATCCCTAGATGCTCTGATACTCACTATGTAAAGGTGTACACCACTACAAAAGCTCCTACACACATTTTTAAAAGATAAGATTTCATGTGCACTAAAATCTAGACCTATTCTCCTTGTAGCATGAAATTCCAGAATAAGCTATCTTACGATATAAAATAATAAAAAGAAGCTCCCCACACCCAGAGTGAACATTATGCAGAATGATTCTGAATAATTATAATAATAAGGACTTGAATAGGTCTAACTTTAAAAAAATAACATTTATGGATTTCCACTTCATAATTCAGTCCAGTTTTCTCTGTGTGCAAAAGTAGTAATAACACTACTATCAAAAAAGATATGTATGCATGTTATATATACATATATGTGTATGTTTACACATGTATACACACAGATATTTGCACACATATGTCAATTATATCCTCATGGTGGAGGTGGAGAAAGTCACTTCTCCTTATGCTATGACTCTGTAGCCCATACCTGGCTTCTCAGCTGCCTTCTGTTTAAGCATCTATTACCTGTCAACACAGACATCTTGAGTATTTAACTCAAGGGACATGTCCTTTGCTTAGGCCTAATCTTTCCTTGTCATGGTGAGTGACTCATTTGTCTTCACTTACCTTTATTTTCTAAGATAAAGGAAGAAATGATACGATCCCAGTCTTCATTCCTAGTGTCGAGCAAAACCAGGACGAGGTCAAATCGACTTAAGAGTGGGCTCCCGAGGGCAATGTTCACAGACACAGACTCCTGGGGGTCGTACTGGCCTTTGGGGTTAGTTGCTGCCAGGATGGTGGTCCTTGTGTTCAGCTTACAAACAAGGCTACCAAGATAAAGGGAAAAATTCACTAACTGAGATTCAAGAAGCAGGATAACACTTGTTAATACAATGGGGATGTAATTGTCCCTTGAACACCTAGAGGAACTTCTGTGAAAGAATATGGAGAGATAGGAGAGGGTACCACAAACACCAAGTTCAAACAAAATGAACCAGAATAAGTATCTTAAAGAAAATTGTTCAATAAGCACCTTCTATGCTGCTGCAGCTGCAGTGAACAGGACCCTCTATGCTAAGTCCTAAGAGGCGCACACATCACAGCAAGCATGGATACCATACCTAAAGAGTTTGCACTTGACAGGCTATAATGGCTATAATCTAATTCAGGGCAGCATACAAGAAAGTCTCTATGATTAAAGCTACAGTGGAAATAAGGTAGCATATATTTGGCTATCTAGATGAAAAAGATAATCAGAGAAATGAGATTAAGTAGCTTTTGAACTAGACCCTTTAATTCACCTGCATATTATTAGCTGGAAAGGTATACATACCATGGAGGGCAGGAGAGGATGACACTGGGAAATGGTTGAACCAGAAGCCTCCTATGCACTTGATTATTTTGTTTTGATTTCTTATCTGTCTATCTCTGTCTGTCTGTCTTCCTATCCTACCTGTCATTTATCCATCTATTTACAAATCTGTATTAGTCAGGGTTCTCTAGAGGAACTGAACTAATATAATGTGTGTGTGTGTGTGTGTGTATGGTTTATTAAAGTGGCTTACAAGCTTTGGTCCTTTTAGTCCAACGATAGCTGTCTACCAAAGGAAAGTCCAAGAATCCAGTAGTTATTCAGTCCACAAGCCTGGATGTCTCAACTGCTCTTTAGTATACACCAGAATACTAAACAAGTAGGCTCTAATGCCAGTGAAGAAATAGACTTGCCAACCAGAATGAGAACAGGCAGACAAAGAGCAAAGAACTTTCTTCATCTCTGTCTTTTATACAGGCTACCACAAGAAAGTGTGGCCCAGAACAAAGGTGGATCTCCCACCTCAAAATATCCAGACTAGAAGTAGTTCTTTCCACTTTAAATAATTTAGTTAAAAAATATTCTCAGGTGTACCCAGACACTTGAGTTTTAGTTAATTCTAGATGTGGTAAAGTTGACAGTTAAGAATATCACCCAACCCATCCAACTCCACCCCTGTTGCAGCACCACCTTGACCTTTACTATGTAACCATGTGAGCTTTAAACTCAAACTCAGGATCTTCTGGCTTTAGCTTCTCTAATGTGCTAGGACTTCAGACACAAACCACTTTACCTGGCTTTGTTTTCATTATTCTGTATATGGAAGAAAAAGAGTGAAGAAGGAACATAAACTCATTAAGTCTAGAATCAATTTAACATGGAGTTCTGAGGGATAATTATGAAGGACTTGGTAGAGGGACTGAACAGGAAAAGAACAGAGAAGGGTGGGATGCTAGCATAATGAATAGTCTGGTAAAAGGGACACAAAGTCCTAAGCAAGGCAGTGGAGGGACAGGAATGGATTGTTGTCAGGAGCCATCATAGGTGAAGCTAATAGCTAGCAGGTGATTGTCTTGAGTCCACCTTGAATTAAAATCCACGACGGAGCCGGGCGTGGTGGCGCATGCCTTTAATCCCAGCACTTGGGAGGCAGAGGCAGGCGGATCTCTGAGTTCGAGGCCAGCCTGGTCTACAGAGTGAGTTCCAGGACAGCTGGGCTACACAGAGAAACCCTGTCTCGAAAAACCAAAAAAAAAAAAAAAAAAAAAAAAAATAAATAAAATAAAATCCACGACGGAGTTGCTCCGATAGGCAAGGCCCAGGAGAAATTCATTTTAGTTAAGATTTCTGCTATTAATATGTTTTTCCTGTTATTATTAAATATATAACTATCACTAGGTATAAGGCCACCTTTTTGAGCAGATCTCTGCAGAACAATGAAGATGTACTCTTTTTGTAGTGATGCTATGTAGACAAATAGATAATAATTCTATAGAATTCCTGATTTGATTCAAGTAATTTTAGGTAGAAAGTTTTTAGAGATGGTCTTTGTTGCTAGAAAGATGTAATAAAGTTAGAATCAAGAATAGAATGTGTCCACTCCTCAGAACAGTAAGTAAAGGCCACATAATAAGAAATACAATGAGGGGCTGGAGAGATGGCTCAGCGGTTAAGAGCACTGACTGCTCTTCCAAAGGTCCTAAGTTCAAATCCCAGCAACCAGTGTTGGCTCACAACTATCCATAATGAGATCTGACACCCTATTCTGGTATGGCTGAAGACAGCTACAATGTACTTAGATATAATAATAAATAAATCTTTAGGTGGGAGTGAGCAGAGGTCCGGAATTTAAATTCCCAGCAACCACATGATGGCTCACAACCATCAGTACAGCTACAGTGTACTCATATACATAAAATAAATAAATAAACCTTAAAAAAAGAAATTATTTACATAATACATTCCAAATATGGATACCTGTTATTTAAAAAAAAATACAATGAGCTTTCATAATTATACTAAAAAGAGAAATAGATTTAGGACAATTTTGTATTCAAGGAAATACATTTAGGTCTAAGGATAAAGTCACAGGTGTACATATGCTAAGGCAGGGCCATGTAAAAACTGTTGCTTTGAACTTTTAATGAATATATTATGATCAACCACTATTTTGAATCCTTCTGTAACTCCCATTTTATGCAACACTTTATCTCTAAGGTAATTTTCTAAATAACTTTTTGTCTAAGTAGGTATAAAAAGATCAGAGACAAGAAATAAAGTTGTTGGTTTAATGGTTTGACTTGGGGAACTTTGCCCCATCCATTCATCCACTCACCCATCCATCCATCCAAAAGTATGTCTGTTTGTATATGGTTTTGTGTAGATGTATGTGTAAGCGTGCATGAATACTTGTGGAGTTGTGAAAGGCGGTTGGGTCTGGCCAGAGTGTGGGTGTATGAATGTTTGAAAGTATATGTGTCTGTACATATTTGCCTGCACACAGCCTCTTAATTCTTTTCTGCTCTTTCCTCTCTGGTTCACAAACAGCTAACCAGTTTATCCAGAGGTTTCTGGCTGATTCACCAGAGAAAGGAGCAGCAGCAGTAAATCTTGTAACTTAACCCTGTTATTTTATGATGAGGTGCTAAACAGCTTCTGCCTCAGAAGAACTCAGACAAGCAGGTCAGCTACCTCAGCAAAGTGTCTTACACTTAAGGCAGGCAGACATTTTATTATTATACATCAACCCTAAGTATCTCCTACAACCAAGTCTTACCCCTGCCAATGCTATTCCCCCTCCGCTGCCTTAAGAAGAACCAAGAACAAGAAAGGACTGCCGGAGCTGGCCCCTGGCAGAGTGTGCTTAATTTAGATATCAGTTTAAAACTAATTAATCCTCAAAAATGTGCTACATTTACTAACAGCAGAAGTGTGACATTTTTCATCTGTGAATGTGAGCTCTGTGCTTGATAACCATTTTTAGAGTGGGATGCCTATCTGCCTCTCGGAAGTCACAGCCCTGTGACATCAGCCAATCTGTGCTACATTTGTTAATTTCCATTTTATTTCCTGGTTTCTCTAGCAATTACTTCATTCCCTGAGGCTGAAAATGTTTGAAAAAATTTTTACTTGTGGCAAATGGCCTCAAAAGCTACTCACTGAATAAAACAAAGACAGACAAGTCACTTTAACCAAAATCTCAGCCCCCTTTAAAACTTGGAAGAGATAATTGGATGTCTACCTTTTACATTTATGTGCTAAGCTGGCAGATGTTGAGATCTTGAATCACTTCCATGTAAAAGTAGTTCCTCCCAACCCCGCATGCACACTGGCCATTCTGTGGGATGCTACCTACACTTATAAGAAAGGAAGGCTAAGAAGCTAACCAAGAAGGAAGGCCCAAGCAAGGAAGCTTGGATCTTACTTAGAAGAGGGAATAAATCAGTTATAAGAGGCAGATGGAGAAAGGGAACTGAGAGGGAAGGAGAATTGGGGGATGGGAGGGCTCAGGATCAGGTGTGAAGAAGGACAGGAGAGATGGCTCGATGGCCATGAAAATGAATAGAAATCTGCAACTGACAGGAGTAAAGAGATGGGGGGTATCTCCAGGTCAAGACAGAGACCTGGAATCAGGGAGGCACCCAAGAATCAATCGGGGTGACTTTAGCTGTGACTCATTACATTGGTGATATGGAACCTGAGGAGGCCACCCCATATATCCAGACAGTAACCCCAGTGGAGAGATAGAGACAGCAATTCATCCACAAAACTTTCAACCCTAAATTTATCCTGTCTACAAGAAATGCAGGTACAGGAGAGGGAGCAGTGACTGAGGGAACAGTCAACCAATAACTGGCCTAACTATTAATGATACACTGTTTAGCTTGCAGATGGGAGCATGTTGTCTTCTGAGAGGCTCCACCTAGCAGCTGACTCAGACAGATGCAGACACCCATAGCCAAACAGTGGATGGAGCTTGGGGACTCTTATGGAAGAATAGAAGGAAGGATTTTGGCACCTGAGGGGATAGGAACTCCACAGGAAGACCAACAGAGTTAACTAAACTAGACCTTGGGGCTCTCACACCAGCCAAAGAGTATAATGTAGCAGATATACGACTTGGTCTTCATGTGGATCCTGAACAACTGGAGTGGGGGTATCCCAAAAGCAGTTGCCTATACATGGGATATGTTCTACTAGCTTGGCTGTCCTGTCTGGCCTTAGTGGGAGAGGAAGCACCTAGCCCTCAAGAGACTTGAAGTGTCGGGGTGGGGGTGGGGGGGACCTCATCCTCTAGAGGTGAAGGGGAGGTGGGATGGGGGAAGGATTGTGGGAAAGACTGACTGGGAAGGGTGCAGTAAGTGGTGTGTAAAGTGAGTGACTAAAATTAAATTAAATAAAAAAAAGGGATGGTAAAGGGACAAATAATACTAAGGGTATTTGATTTAAAAAAAAAAAAGAAAAAGAAAAGAAAAAAGAGAACGAAAGAGCTAACCAGGTCTTAAGGATGAATGAATGACAATAAAGACAGCTAAGAAATTTGAGGTTTAGAAAAATTATGGGGAAAATTATGTTAAACCCCTTTGAACAATAAAGGTCCAGAAAACTATCTGAATTGTATAAAGTGATTTAGACTATGAAATCTTCTACTTAAACGACATTAACATAGCATGGCTAAGCAGCTGATGCCACCCCACATCACTGGCAGCACTGGAAATAACTGCTGAGGGACAAAAACAACCCACATGTACACAGAACTGATACTCAACATTGTGGAGTTCCAACACATGCTATAATAATGAATAGGTTCCAGAGCACCATAGTAAGCAAAATACTGTGACTCTATTTACATGAAGCATCTAGAGGTAAATAAATTCATAGCTACAGAAAGTACAATTTATCAGAAAGCAAAACAGAAAGTCAATTAGTTATGATTTTAGTCTGTAAGAAAAGAGTTTGAAAAACAACTGTATAACACCATGACTATATTTCACAATGGACTGCATCCTTAAAACAAGTCAAGTTTTAAAACAAGTAAGTTTTATTTTCCATCTTTACACTCCTCCCAGGAGTGGGGAGATGGAGTCAATATTACCTTCCTAACACCTGCTGTGATGGTAATGGGAGATGGGACCCTTGGGAGGTTTCAGGCTAAGATGAGGTTATGAGGGCAGGCCCTCACAGTGGGATTAGTGTTTGACATAAGCCACATATCACCTAGAGTGTTAATCTGCTGTATGCTAGAGAAGTTAAGTCAGTCCACTCTGACTTGTGAAACCCGTTCTAGAACATCAAAGACCTTCTCAACATGACAAACACAACAGCAAAAGCGTCAGCCCCCAACCCAGTTTGAGATGCAACCTTCACATAAAGGTTTCTAGGCTGTCTCACATTTTTCTCTAGGAAGAGAACCCCATCTAAAAAACACAGCTGCTAAGCACAAAGTAGGAATCAAAACAAATTCCACCAAGTTATGCAAAGTAAGAACACAATGATGATATTAAAATACACCAATGCATGCATACCATATCCACACACATGCAACATGTTCCAAAGCAAGAACAGTACTACATGCTTGTCTCAGCTATTTGAGAATCTGGAGCAGAAGGAGCCCTCAGGCCCAAGAGTTTGAGGTTAGTTAGTATGGGTAATATGACCCCATGGCAATGCCTTACGCAAAGATTCTACGTTTGAGCAATCAAGGAATGAAATTGTTGGTCATCTTCAACATCTCCTGAGAGACTTCTACTTGCTTACTGATGTGACTTACACTTATGTAAACTCTAGGCATCCTGAGGGTTTTTTTTTTTAAATCTTGTTTATATTCTGATTGTAATAAGCCTTTACACTGAAGAAATCACTGTGGTTCTTTGCGATTTCTTAAGCATTACAATCGACATGTATAGGCTATAATATGTCTATGTAGGTTTGTGCCCACCTGGAAAAAGAGTGTACAATAAACGTTTAGCCTGAACTCAAAAGGCAATTTGGGTAATAAGCATAGATAAATGGGATAATTAAGTTTATAGTTCTATTTTTGAAAAGAATTATTACCTTTTACCAGGTATAAAGTAAAATGTTAAAAAAAAAAATCTGAGAAATTTCCCTGTAGCTTTGTAGGCAGGATATAGTCTGAGTGGTCTACACTCTCATCCTTAAGGGAGACCATAATCCAAATCAAAATACTTTCCTAATAAACAACTGAGTCACATGAGAAATGAGAAAGGGAGAAAGCAAAGCCAGGCCTCTTGAAGATCTTGAAAACGATGATGTAAGAAAGGTACTGATCGTCTCACGGAAAAACCTGCAATGTCGGGAGACAGGGCCAGAACATATGGATGACGGCTGTAGAACAGGGACTACATTGATGAGATCACACTCCAAAGTGCTTTATTCGAAAATTAAAGACAATGGTTCCACCAAGACTATAATCCAAAGTAAACTGTACCTTTAGTTTTAGTAGAATTCATGATTATATATTCCTTTTCACAGGTAACCATATCTGCTGCTAATTAACGTTGTGTCTTGCTATACATCTCTAAAAATTTTTTCTCAAGAGTTTTTCATTTGCAATTTACTTGACATTTTACATCAGGAGGGTTAGCAGGGTTCTAGTTAGAGGTAATGAATTTAAGATTCTAAAAAGCTGAACCCAAGAATTTCATAAATCCATTGTTTTTAATAACTGAGTAGTACTCCATTGTGTAAATGTACCACATTTTCTGTATCCATTCTTCTGTTGAGGAATGTCTGGGTTCTGGATTTATGAAATTCTTGGACAAATGGATGTATCCGAAGGATATCATCCTTAGTGAGGTAACCCAACCACAAAAGAAGTCATTAGATATGCTCTCACTGATAAGTGGATATTAGCACAGAAACATAGAACACCCAAGATACAATTTGCAAAACACAAGAAAATCAAGAAGAGGGAAAACCAATGGGTGGATACTTCATTCCTCCTTAGAATACGGAACAAAATACCCATGAAAATGGTTACAGAGACAAAGTTTGGAGCTAAGACGAAAGGATGGACTATCCAGAGACTACCCCACCTGGGGATCCATCCCATAATCAGCCACCAAACCCAGACACTATTGCATATGCCAGAAAGATTTTGCTGAAGGGTCCCTGTTATAGCTGTCTCGTATGAGGCTATGCAAGTGCCTGGCAAATACAGAAGTGGATGCTCACAGTCATCTATAGAATGGAACACAGGGCCCCCAATGGAGAAGCTAGAGAAAGCATCCAAGGAGCTGAAGGGGTCTGCAACCCTATAGGTGGAACAACAATATGAACTAATTAGTACCCCCCAGAACTCATGTCTCTAGCTGCATATGTAGCAGAAGATGGCCTAGTCGGCCATCATTGGGAAGAGAAGCCCTTTGGTCTTGCAAACTTTATATGCCTCAGTACAGGGGAACACCAGGGCCAAGAAGCAGGAGTGGGTGGGTAGGGGAGCAGGTCGGAGGGAGGGTATAGAGAACTTTCGGGATAGCATTTGAAATGTATATAAAGAAAATATCTAATGAAAAAAAGCTGAACCCAAAATATTAGATGATCTACTGTTGAAACAAATCCGGCTTCCTCCTAAGCAATTCAGTAATAAGTATGAAGAATGAACACATGTGTTAGTGTGACCCTGGGTGGAGTATCCACTGGCTCTCACTACCAAGTAGATGGCAGAGAAACACTGGTCGCTGGGCCAGTTAGCTACTAACTCAAAAGCACCTTGTGATGTTACAATGAAATTAAAAACCACAAAGAATCAAGACATAAATAAATATAATCATCATTTGGAAGTACCTATCATTCTCTGGAGAAGTTGGAGAATCTACTGCAGAGATGAATGGAGAGTCTAGATATCTATAACTAGCTATATATAACTGTGTCCTTAGAGCCGCTGAAGTTCTATGAGGAAGAATTCATCAGACCATTCTCTCTGATTGCCTACTTCAGCTATCCAGAACTTGCCTTATGACCCATTCTTTTTTTTTTCTTTTTTTTTCCCCAAGCAGTGGGGAAAATCTGGACTATTTCTTTTTTTTTTTAACTTTTTTTATTAGATATTTTCTTCATTTACATTTCCAACGCTATCCCAAAAGTCCCCCATACCCCTCCCCCCACTCCCCTACCCATCCACTCCCACTTCTTGGCCCTGGCATTCCCCTGTACTGAGGCATATAAAGTTTGCACAACCAATGGGCCTCTCTTTCCACTGATGGCCAACTAGGCCATCTTCTGCTACACATGCAGCTAGAGACACGAGCTCCGGGGGGTACTGGTTAGTTCATATTGTTGTTCTACCTATAGGGTTGCAGATCCCTTTAGCTCTTTGGGTACTTTCTCTAGCTCCTCCATTGGGAGCCCTGTGATCCATCCAATAGTTGACTGTGAGCATCCACTTCTGTGTTTGCTAGGCCCCGGCATAGCCTCACAAGAGACAGCTATATCAGGGTCCTTTCAGCAAAATCTTGTTAGTGTATGCAATGGTGTCAGCGATTGGAGGCTCTAGCCTAGATGGCTTATGACCCATTCTTGGTACATTCCTTAAGTGATCTTTTATCCTCAATACACTTCTGGACAGGCCCCATGCTGGACCATGCACCAAGCTCATAATACCACAGTCTTTTCTATTTTAACTGCTTCTGAGGAAGAGTGGACCAGATGAGAGACCATCGTTAGACCCAAGAGATGCCAAGTCACAAACTGCTTAGAGGTCCTGGGCTATTCTGACATAAATGTTTTAATAAGAATGACAGCAGCTATCGGACCTCTCTTGAAGGTATATCCAAAGTGGTTCCATGAAGGGAAGCTCAGCTACTAAGGATAATGAGAGAATAAACTAGGAATGAATGAAGTTTTGGGGCTATGGTGACAATGGATTATACAGCTGTTATTTTACATTTACTTTAACAAACTCCCACTCAAACCATGATATAGACTGGCAGTCTAGCATTAGAAAAATGAAGTAATATGTGCTTTCAGCCTGGTTTTGTGTCAGCTTGACACAAGCTAGAATCATTTGAAAAGAAGGGCCCTCAATAGATAAAATGTTCCCACCAGATCGGCCTATTGGCTGGTCTGCAGAGGACTTTCTTGATTAATGATTGATGTGGTAGGGCCCATCCTTTGTGGGTGGTAGCACTCCTGGGCATGTGGTCCTGGGGTATATAAAAAAGCAGACTAAGAAAGCAGACTGAGCAAGCCACGAGGAACAAGTCAGTGTTCCATGGCCTCTGCTTCAGTTCCCACCTTGAGTTCCAGCTCCACTCTCCTTAACTCAGAGTACAATTGTAAACTGACATAATCCTTTTTCTCAAGTTGTTTTTGTTCACAGTGTTCAACAGAAACTTGACCGAGACAAATGCCCAAATGCCAAGTAGTGGAGCTTGAACGTCAATCTAGCCAGGCTAGCTCTGGAATTTCTACTCGTCATTATTCTAGTTAACTCTGGGGTCATTATTCTAGTTAACTCTGGGGGACTTTTGATGTTGGCTTCTGAACTTGCTCTCTCTAGAATATATCATGTTCTATATCTCACGATACAATATAAAACCACATTTTATGTACATATTCTACGGGAAAGCAGCCAACAGGTGAATAAGCTATGGTTCAATTGTAGCTTAGTCCACAATTTATTTTCCCTCGTAGGTGGCACATTAAAGGCTATCCTCTAAGAAACCTCATTAGATACTTGATTTCATACATACATGTTTTCTTCCTTAAACTGGAAGACTCTCACAATCCTATAGCTAATCTACCCAACCTCTAGGTAGCTGCGGCCGCTGGAAACTCTTTTCTGTATTGTTTGTAAGAACCCTTCTCTAAATTTCCTATCCTTTGATACTAAAGGGAGCACATCCCTTTCATCCCAGCACTCAGAGCGCAGAGGCAGGCAGATATCTGTGATTTGAAGGTCAGCCTGGTCTACAGAGAGAGTTCCAGGATAGCCAGGGCTATACAGAGAGACCCTGTCTCAAAAAACAAAACCAAAAACAACCAAATAAATTTTGTATTTATTCATACTGTATTTTGATCAAATTCACCTCATTACCTTTTCTTCTCTCTAAACTCCTTCCCAAGAAGTTCTCTTATCACATCTTTTTTATGTATTTTTATTTTTTATGAGCTCCTGAGTTTAATGAGAGTTGCATGGGTGTGGGATCACAACAAGAAAGCCTGAATATCATTTTTCTTTATTAAGAGAATGATGCTGATACAATTATCATGAAGCTATTTTAGAGACTCAAATGAGTGCCGACTATGGAGAACACTATAAATACCTTCATACACACACTTAAGATAATCTTGGAGTCACTAAGTATTATCCCATCTAGGCCAAGAACATATTGGCTAGATGTCAAAGACATGCACAGCAATAGAAAGGCACTTAGCACAGCTAAGATATACAAGGAAAGTTGGTTGAGATGGGAAGTTTATGTTATGTGTATGTGGTCTTATTTAATAATAAAATACTATACTTCAGTAGCTATAGCTTCTGTCTATTGATGTAAGACAGGCACTGAGTCAGAAGTTGACTTCAAGTTAGGACAATCTTGGTTTCAGAAGCAGATAACATGGCTGTCTAAACATGACCTGCCCAAGCATGACACCAGTAGACATGCCAACGTGGAAGGGGGAAAGCTCCTGAAGTCTCAACCTTGAAAAGAACTGTAGGCAACTAAGGAATGCGGAGAGCAGGAGCACACCGGTTAGTAATCCAAGATCACATGCTCAGCCCTAAGGACACACATGCACAAGTAACACAGAGATTAGGCAGATTGTATTCATGCATATAGGTTGTGTGTGTGTGTGTGTGTGCGCGCACGCATGAGTGGGTTGTGGGGAAGAAAGGGAAGAGGGAAATGACATAATTATGGTCACAAAAAATAGCAAATAATAAAAGAAAGGCCTTGACGTTCATTTCATGGAGATTTTCAGAGACCAAAAACAGTCAAGCCCGTCCCAAAGTCAAGCACACAGTAGATGAGGCTACCACTGACACTCACTGACTTTGAGCCAGGAACTTTTCCTATTTACAATAACCATTTTGACTGTTCTTGAATCTATCTACAATTCACATTGCTTTATTTTAAGTAAGGGTTGTTCATTGCTGCTGTCCAAGTTGAATACTGGTTGCTTCTGGGCAGCAGGGATTTTGTAGAAAATTAAAAGAAAAAATAACTTTGGAGGAAAAGTGTTTGGCCTCTTCTTGGAAGTTTTTAATCCAAGTCATTTCTCTGTATGGAAAATGTGAAATTGAATAGTTCAAGGTTGAAGAGATTAAAAGCATGCTCTATAACTGTTCTGTTTTTAAATGAAATTTAAATTTTAAGGTATGAGAAATGTTAAGCCCAACTGAAAATTTCAGGTCAGCATGCACTCACTATAAACACAATGGTCTGAATAAAAATCAGTTACCTCTTGGATACTTGTCAACATGTGGATTCATCCAGTGGAGAAAAGAGACTACAACATTTTCCTAAATTCACAGAGCATAGTAATTCCAGCTCTGTTATCTTAATGTGATTATAAATATTGTCACTAAGTTCATAAAGAAAAAGAGTCCTTTTCAATGTTCAGAAATCTAATATACAAAAGTTATGTAATTACATACTATGCAATGTTAGGAACTGACTCTTAAAATTCATGCTAACAATAAAATAGTATAAATGACTTTATGAATCCAGAAATGGTTATGGAGGGGGGCAGATACCAACAATGTCAACATATGACAGCAAGTGACTAAGAGCCAGTTTAGCTGTAATAGTGAGAGAACACTGGTCCTATCAACCTTGAATGCAGTAAATCACAACAATGTTTTCATTTTTCAATTATTATTTTACATATATGGATGTTTTGCCTGAATGTTTGTCTGTACACGACCTATGTACCTGATGCCTTGGAGGTCAGTAAAGAACTTGAGATACCCTGGGTAATTGTGAGTAAGGGTAGTGAATGCTCCCAACCACTTAGCCATCTCCCCAATCCCTATAAAGTCTTTAAATAAAATATGCTAAGTTCTTTAAAGTAAAATTCTTAAATAAAAGTAAAAAGGCCAGATCACTGAACTACTAGCTGTGGTGAGTGCCTCCTCTCAAGGAAGTATCAACACTGGACAGAAGTCAAGACAAAGCAGAAGGACAGGAAGGACTTCGTCTTTAAACCATAACACAAAAGCTCTGTGTAGGAACTATTCCCACAGCCACGGGAACTACTCACTAAATCACAGTGTTCCAGCTGCTTCTTAAGCAAACTGTGTAATACATATGTATCTGGTAGATAGATTAGAGAAGAAACAACTTAAAAACTGCCCACAAGTAGCAACAAAAGGTTCTAATCCTCTAAAATGAGTCCTTTTCTTTTACAGACAAGAAATCCAAAGTGAAAATTATTCTTTCAATGGTTTCCTTTTGGAGACATTGTTTCCCTTGTAACAAAGCAACTGTGAGTAAGTCTCCCTGCGTCCAGGCATCAGGTCTTCTTTCAGTCTCTTCTTATGTAGCATTTTTCTAGGTAGGTTTACTAACAAAGCCCAAAGAGAAGCTGTGAGCTACATTCACACACGTCACCATTCAGGAAGAGCAAGTGTTCAGAAATCTGACAGTGATTTGGGACACAAACGTATGTGTGTTATGTACACCCTGACCTGCTCTTGCCTTAGTTGGCTTTCTCCAGCATTTCACACATGTGGATGGAATCATGTCTTGGCATCTTTCACTTTGAATAAGGCTTTTATTCATGTTGCTTCATGTACCTACAGTCTGCTAGGCTGTCCCTGTATTTCATGCTAGCAGTATTTCATTCCACATAGGTATCACGGTTTATCCATTATCTGGTAATGAGCCTGAGCTGTTTGCAGTTCAGAGGCATTAAAAATAAAGCTGCTAAAAACTATGTTTGTACAGGTCCTTTTTTGCACATCCATATCAGAGTGTTCAAGCATATTTATTTCATTTATATAAATTTCTTTTAAAATTAGTTTTAAGTTAGCATACCAATCATGGGTTTCATTATTTTAAAATGTATGCAAAAGTTACACTTTGAACGAACCATCTCCTTCCCTCACTCCCTGCCACGCCCCTCCTGCCAGCCTATGTCCGCCCTCTGCTTCCATATCACATGTCTTCCATTTCTCTTTCCTCCCTTCCTTTCTATTCTGGCAAGATTTCTTTCTCCTTTCCCTCATGAGTAAAAACATGTGGTATTTATCCTTGAGTCTGGCTTATTTTGCTTAACATAATGATTTCCAGTTCTATTCATTTTCTTGTAAATGTCATAACTCATTTTTCATTATGATAAAATTCCACTGTGTATATGTAGTTTTTTCCATTCATTTACTGATGGAATTCCATTTCCAAAGACTGAGTAGTGCAGCGATAAATATGGAGTGTAACTGTCTTCACTGTACATGAGTTGTTTACATATATACCCAAGAAAGGTCAGTTGGGTCATAGGGGTCTTCATAGTTATCCTTTATCAAACTTGTTTTGGTAAGTCTATTTTCTGTGCCTTTCTTTGTAAAATTTAATCAGCTTATCAAGTGGCTAGAGTCTTGCCTGGAACAGCGTGGACTCTATAGACTGATTTCAGAAGAATTCACATCATAGTAATATTTCCTATTGACCTGTAAGAGGAAGCCTATCTCCCTGGGCTTCTAATGCTTTATGGTTTCCACGTAAAATCCTAGAAGCCATTCCACTAAATTTATCTCTATTGTACTCTGTTAATCTTTCAAAATCCCCATATTTAAGATGCCCTGAGGACACACAGGACTTTTATAGAAAAAAAAAAAAAAAGTAGAGACCTGTGTTGAAAGAGCACCATAAATTGCCCTGAACGAACTAAGATAGTCTCCTTGGTAGTTTGAAGGAGGATGACCCCCCCCTAAGCCAGTTGATAGGAAGGATTGGGAGGTGTGGCCTTGATGGAGGAGGTGTGTTACTGGGGCAGAGTTCTGAGGCTTCAAAAGGCCACTGCAGGCCCAGTCCTGCTTTCTTTCTCTGTCTGCTGCCAGAGGATCTTGGCTACTTCTCCTACACCATGTCTGCCTGCACCATGGTCCCTGCCATGACAGACTAAGCCTTTGAAGTTGTAACCAAGTCCCCAGTTAAAGGCTGGTGTCTCTTCACAGAAATACAAAAGTAATTAAGGCAGTCTACTTTTATAGTTTACTTCTAACCTTTTCTTTTCAAACCAATTCACTTTCATTCCCTTATGCACACCTATAGTCTAGTAAGTAAACTTTTGAACTTGAAGATGGTTGATAATCCCTGAGTATATCAACAAGGTTCCCATTTTCTTGGGATTTATACTGAATACTTTTTCTACTTCCGAAGGCTTTAAAGAAGAGAAATGCTTACCCAGCCTTAGCAACACTTATGGTTTGTTGCTCCATTGCTTCATGGATGCTTGTCCTGTCATGTTCTTTGAGGCTGTTAAATTCGTCAATACAGCAGAGACCAGCATCTGCAAGCACCAAAGCCCCAGCCTCTAGATTCCATTCTCCAGAGTCTTTGACAGCTGTCACGGTCAGACCTGGGGAGACAAGGAAGCTATGGTAGCTCTTATTTTCCAAAGGAAGATACATAGTCAAGGTTCCCATTTGTAATCAAAATGGACAGCACCAGGACACTAAGTCAAAAGACCTCAGAAGTACTCAGGTTGTATAAACAACCTGTAAGTGTTCCTGCTCGAATGGAAGGGCATCCTGGGACCTGGAAACCTAGAAACCATACAGCTCTGAAGGGAAAAGGTCTCCCAGTGGAAGGGCATCCTGAGACATGAGAGCCCAGGTAGCTCTGAGGTGAAACAGTGTCCCAGTGGAAGGGCATCTTGAGTCACAGTGGCCCAGGAACCACACAGCTTTGAGGTGGGACAGTGTCCCCTAGAAGGGCATCCTGAGACATGGGAGTTCAGGAGCCACATAGCTCTGAGAGGAGGCTCCTTCTCTTGTCTTGTCTTCATTGTTTCTTTTCTTCTTGGCTTCTTCTGACAAAAGAGTGACACCAGGCAGGAAATCTCATGAAAGAGATTTATTGGAGGGTCTAGGGTGCGTAGGAACAAATCCAGGGAAGGCTGCACTCTGATCCCAGGAGTGGGCAGCAGGGAATTGGACAAAGGGCTGTGCTTATATAGAATTTCTTCCTCTTCCTCCTCCTCTTCTTCCTCCTCCTCCTTCTTTTTGAGACAGGGTTTCTCTGTGTAGCCCTGGCTGTCCTGGAACTCACTTTGTAGACCAGGCTGGCCTCTGCCTCCTAAATTCTGGGATTAAAGGCGTGAACCACCACGTCCAGTTTATATAGGATTTCTTAGGGGGTGGAACTTTTTAGGGCAGAGATTTTTAGATGGAGGATTGGTGGGATTTCAAGTTCTGAGCTTGGGGAGCTCAGGGATTGGTGGATTTTTGTGGGAAGCTCAAGGATTGGCAGCTCCCCACCCCCACCCCGCTTTTCCCTGCATTGGGCCCATGGGTTAGGGTCCCAGCTGCAGCTGGCTTTTGCTGAGGTTCCATCTCTGTGGGGCTGCTGGGGTGTGTGGGGTTGACAGGTCCTTAGGATGGCAGTAGGCTGAGGCAGGAAAGGTCTACCGTGACAGCTCTTGAAGGGCAGCTTCTGCTGAGGCAGGAAAGGAGATGTGTCACCGTGGACAGCTCTTGTGATGGCTGCAGGCTGAGAAGCCCTGGTGCTGCCATTTTGGACACCTCCTGTCAGGCGTCTTACTGAGGTCATAGGTTAGGGTGGGAAGGAGGAGCTGGACCGCACTTTGGGTTTTGTGGCATGCCACTTACAGCTTTCTCTACATTTTCTCCCCCTTTGTTTATTATCAAACAATCAGAGGTGAAAAAGGGAGGGTGGTTTTGAAAGGGGCAGTATTATTCTCAGAATGCTTCCTGCTAATCCAGGGTGTCGAGGTCCTTGGGGAAAGTTTGGCCATTGATCTCAGGATATAATTGGGTGTTGTAGGCCTCTGGCTCTGTAACTAAGGGTCAGTAAATCTGTAATTACAAGTGGTTAAAGGTCTGATTACAAATCTTCTAATTTTTTTTTTTTGAAGTTTAGGTAAAAAGTTAATAAAGCAGAGAAAATTAGCAGGACTAAGAAAATGAGGAGAGGCTGGTGAGATGGCTCAGTGGTTAAGAGAACTGACTGCTCTTCCAGTGGTCCTGAGTTCAATTCCCAGCACCCACATTGTGGCTCACAACCATCTGCAATGGGATCTGTGTGTCCGCAGACAGCATGCACACACACACGCACACACAAGAAACAAAATCATTTTTAAAAAAAGAGAAAAAAAGAAAGAAAAGGAGAAGAAGGGGGTTAAAAAAGGTAGTATCTAACTCCATACTGGTCTGTCAATGATCACTAGCCAGAGACATGGAGCTGTTTCTTATGTTTTTGGAGATCTGTCTGTCTTAAGTGTTGAATTTTATCTTTCATTATACCCCATTGCTTAACATAAAGATGGTGTTCCTCCCAAAGGAAGAGACAAAGACCACCCCTTTCTGCTGTTAGTATATCTAGCTAATAGCAGAGGTTAACATCTCAAAATATGGTATGCCAGGGAAGTGGGATCAGTCTAATCTAAAGGGGATGATATTAGGGTTGTGAGTACTTCTGAGGAACTTTGGACCACTTCTTTTACCACGTCTATACCTAGGGGTTGAGAGAGTGGACTGTGTACCCTCTATACTTTGATTATGCCGGATGGGCAGCTGTGGTAAGTGCTATAGTCAAGTTTACCAATGAACCCCATCTCCCATCTGGCATGACATGGGTCCTTTATCAGAATATAAATGATTTTTTTTAATCATTTGTTTGTGCAGTGACAGAAGCTGCCATCATTGCAAATCGAGCATGCCAATTTCAGCCATTTGAACTGTACTGTAGCCAAGCTCCTTGTGGTAACAATGAGACTTTTCTCTGGAGGAAGAGAGAAAGGGTTGCAAATCAAGCTCTGTGGAAGGCAGTTTCTATAAGCTCCAAGTGGGAGCTGAGAGACAAAGAAGCCCAGGAGAGCATGGGAACTTCCAGGACAGAGCTGAGAGACAAGAGAGAGAAGGTCACAGAGGCCCAGAATGGTGTAAGGGAGCTGTGGGGCTTATCAGACAGCTCCTAGGGGGAGAAGGAAAGGAAACTGGGAGGGTCCCAGTAGACAGAGAGGAGAAAGTGCTTTAGTAACTAGAGAATTGCCCACATGGTGAGGCTCTGGAGAGCAAAGTAGGCTTCAGGAGCCAGAGAAAGGCTCCTTACTGAGGGGACAGGAGAAGCAAACAGAGCAGGTCGGGGGGAAGAAGTTGCTGGAGAGGCAGACTCTAGAATATGGAACCAAATAGGTGATAGACGGCAGAAGCCAGCAGAAACAAATGATCTGTGTATACTTTAAGACAGTCAAGACAGTAACTTGAGTCAGTTTGAAATGTTGAGACATGGACATGGCTGGAAGGTAAGTTGCAGTGTTGGAGACCCTTGTATGTTAGGAGATGGTGTGGTTGATGAAAAGAGAAGACTGTAGTAAGCGACTCAGTCTTAACCCTTCTGATTTACATCTAAGAAGCTCAGCTGCAGACAGAGCTTGCAAACCAGGTGCCAAGCCTTAGGACGGTCTCATTTTTGAGGGGCAAAGATGACCCCAGACTCTGAGAGTGCATCCCTCTATTTCAGAGACACACACAGAGAGAAGGGCCGAGTTAAGTCTGGGAGGTGTGGTGCTGGAACATGGAAGAAGGGCCTGTTTTGAAGTCTATGAAATAGTTTGCTAATGTTCATGGTGGTGGGGGTCGAGGCACAGGCCGCCTGCCTCACAAGAAGAGAGTAAGAGGCAAGTCATCCCTAGGAATGATAGAATTTCATCCTTGGTGGTGAGGACAGTGGGTGACTGGCTTAGATGTTTTCTATCTATGGTAATAGCCTTGTAAGAGTTATGTTTAGTCCCAGAGAAGAAACCTGAGGAATGCACAAGTGGACCTTAGGGGGTGAGTGAGACCCTACATTCCTGGCTAGACAGAGGTGTCTGCTGAGCTAATGTGCAGGGATGGGCTATGAAGGAGAAGGTCATCTACATATTAGATTTAGGAAACTACAAAGAGTAGGTCAGAGGCCAGAGCCTAGTCAAATAAATATGGGCTTTCCCAGAACCTCTGGTGTAGGAGAGTCCAAATGAGTTGGGTAGAAATGGGTGTGTCCTGGTCAGGCCAGGTAAAGGCAAAGCTGTTTTGTGACTGGGTAACCAGAGGAATAGGAAAGGTATCTTTAAGGTCTAGGACAGAGAATGGGAGGTCTCTGAGGGCATCATGGAGAGGGAAGTATACTGGCTAGATACTAAGGGGTGAAGAGGAACTACTGCTGCACTGATTAGCTGGAGATCCTGAACCAAGGATGGGTTCCATTAGGTTTTTATAACTGCCCATCCAGGGGTACTAACGAGGGAAGAAGTGGGACGCAGACGTTTCTTCCCTAAGAGGTCAGGGACAAGAGGCTTATATCTCCTGTGACTTTGGAGGGACATTGGTATTGAGCCTGGGTTATATATTTGGTGGGGTTTCACAATTGAATGATTGGTGGTGGTGTAATGTTTGTCTATAGAGAGGTTTTGGGCATCCTATACCTGGGGATCTACCTGAGAGGCTGATAATGGAAAAGGTGCTTCTAAGTACATAATTTGGAGAAGGGGAATGTTGATGCTTGGTGTCAAGCAGATGTGGGGAGCAAAAGAAACAGAAGCTCTCATTTTGGCTTGGAAAACAGCTAGAAAAGGAGCTGCTTTCCACCTGGGGTCTCAAGATCCAGATTAGTACATTGTAAGGGGTCCAGCAAGGAGATGGGGCAGTTTGGTACCACTGGGTTAGTGCTACTAGGAAGGAATGGGTAAGAGGGTACCCCTAAATATACAGCTAGGTGGAGGGGTTTGGTAAGCCTGGTAAGGCTGCCCTCCCTACTCTGACAATAGAGGGATGGAGAGGTGGCTCCCAGAATTTTGTCAGGACTGTAAAGTGGCTTTGATGTTCAGAAGGAAGACTGAACTGATACTGTGATAACTACCTAAGGCTCCCTGTTGGAGATGGCAGTGGTCAGGCCAAAGGAGACCCTAGTTGTCCATGGCTGGGCCAGGAAGATTGGCTGAAAGGTGATCAGGGTTTGATGTACCCATGCCATGAGGGACATGGGGACAGTCAATACCCCACAGTTCTTTGATAGCACCTTGCACATGGTCTTGGTGGATTATGAGATTGGAACTGAACCAGAACTCAATGACTCTCTTGACCACATTTGGAACAGGTACATGAAGATTCTCCGGCTTTGGGAGACCAGGATGCCTGGGCTTTTGCTTTGCCCAGCTGAGAGGCCTTAGCCATCATTGGGTATTGTTATTTTGGGGCATTTTCATCTCTCCCATGGTACACTCTGAACACCTCAGCTAAGATTTTCACCTGAGGTCCTTCCTATAGATGTTTAACTTTGGCCCTAAAAACATGGGAACTTTGGAGAAAGAAGTAGTTCATAAGGAGCTGTTTTCCACCTGGGTCTCAGGATATAGATTAGTATATTGTAAGGGGGGGCCTTTGGAAGGCAGTCTAGAAATTTTGATGGATTTTCATATCTGACCTTTTGGAATTTTTCATAATTTACCACCTTAGAGGTGGCTTTGTAGAGACTGAGCAGGAAGCAAGTTATAAATTGATTCTTAGCTAAGATGCTCCCTGGGATATTTTAATTCCAATCAGGGTCCTTGTCTGGGACTCCCCCAGCCCTGACTGGATGGGCAGCTTGTCTCTGAGGAGGGAGAAAAAGAAACTAGAAAGGCTTAAGAGGAAGGGAATACGGTAGTCTGGGTTGTGGTTTGTTTAGTGTGATTAAAAACAGTGGAAGAATTATCTGGTTTGGGCTTCACAGCTAGGAGGGGCTGATTTTTCCTTGATTGGCTTATGTCATGTGGTCACTTTTTAATCAGAATGGGAGTGAGGTCACATGGCAAAGTCCATTCTTTCAAACCCTAGAAAAGTTGACTGTCAGCCATGTGACTGCTTCCATCCTGATGGGGGCTAAGATGGCAACAACCACATATTTCCTTTGTGTTAAGTTAACACCTTTGTTAGAGATTTTACAGGGTTTTAATCATATACCTTAGCA
Source organism: Mus caroli (assembly GCF_978045245.1). NCBI lineage: Eukaryota > Metazoa > Chordata > Mammalia > Rodentia > Muridae > Mus > Mus caroli. The sequence goes on from NW_028227264.1 coordinate 51,829,706, forward strand.
AGCTTGGAAAATTAAACCAAAGTCTCAAAGGTAGGGATGAGCAGCAATAGTCCCTATTGTGAGTAGTCTGTCCCTTTATATTGCTGTTCTCTCTTTTCTCTGTCACATAGTCAGGTAGTTCACCTGATATGGGACAGAGATTTTGGGGGAATGTTTAAATAAGCATGCTTGGATCTAGAGGAGGCAAAGCCATGCACCAACTCTGAAGCCAGCTTTTAACTAAAGTGGGACAGCATAAACCACTCTAATGACCTGAAAGAGCTAAAATCCTGTAAAACTGAATCCAGTAAGATGAGAGAGAACAAAGAAGGCTTGGAGACAGGAAAATTGTAAGGTCTGTCTGACTGCAGACAGAGAACACTGCAGGAGGGAGCTGAGAATTTACCAGGTAGTGAGAGCACTGAAGCTGGCTACTCCTTTGCTTTCTCTCTCCCCTTCCTGCTAGGTTGGCTTTCTGGCTCCCATTTTACAACAAACTTACAGAGCCATTTATGGTAACTTAAAAGACAAGATATTTGCATTGTTTGGGGAGAGATAAACAGGGTCTGGAGAAAAGAGGAATAGGAAATGGCAAATCTCTTTCCATTTCCCAGATCACCGGCAATATTGTAAAGATCCCAATTAATATTATGATCAAGGATGCTGTTAGGCAGCCATTTGTATTGATTATCTAAGGGATAGTAAGGCCAAATTTGATAGGACAGGCAATTTAGGACCCTTCAGGTTGGGCTTTAGATATGCAGGTTGGAGGTTTTCTAAGAGGCATCTCAAGGGAATGAGAGGGTAGGAAAGATACTATCTCCATGGATGAGAAAAGGGAAGTGTAATGTCAAGGGCATCCTTAGACTCAGGGAGGACAAAACCAGGACCAAGCTGTTCAGTGGATTATCACAACTCAACAGGGTTCAGCTTAGCTGGCTAAGCGAAAGAGTCTGGGTGCCTGGTACCAGGACTTTCTCAGAAACCAGAAGCTGGGAATAAGAACCAAGCTCTTGTACAGGGTCTCCTCCACAGGAATGGTTTGGGAATAGACTCACAAAGGCTACGAGGGTCTAGAGGAGTTGCAGAATATACAGGCAGTTCCAAAGTTAGTAGTAGAAAGGGTGGAAATTGCCCAGTAGTCCCTAGGGAAGCTGCAGAGTCACAGCTGCAGGGGTGAGGGTGGGAGGGGGATGGGATAGGGTCAGGGTAGACAGGGTGGCAGGAGGGCCTAAGGAAGCTGCAGGGAAAATCCACAAGGGCCTAGAGGAACTGAAGGGAAGGTGAGAAAAGGGCAGGAAGGGGCACAGTGTCCTAGAAGGATCTAAGGCAACTGCAGACTTGCAGCTCCAATGGAGAGAGAATGGGGTCAGGTGAAGAGGGCCAACCATAGCCTTAAAAACTGGGTCTGGGGCTACCTCTACCTCAAAGAGTACCAGGGGGTGCCGAACATTCAATGGCCACTTCCTGGGACCCAGGGAAGCATTTATACCAACCAGAAGGGATCAGTGAGCCAGGAAGTGAGATTGCTGCAGGTCAACTAGGGGTGGGGCCCAGGGATAGTGCAGCTCAGACCCCAGGATTAGGGAGCACACAACACCAGGTATCCAGGTGCCAGAAGACCTGAGAAATGCTTTGAGTCATCTAAACTTGATCTGAGTCTTCTGCCACTCTGGCTATTTCAACTACCTCAGTTTATCTGTAAAAGGAAATAACAATAGAAAATAGTGAGTTTGAATGTGTAAATGAGCAATGGTGACACATGCCTTTAATCCCAGCACTTGGGAGGCAGAGGCAGGTAGATTTCTGAGTTCAAGGCCAGCTTGGTCTACAAAGTGAGTTCCAGGACAGCCAAGGCTATACAGAGAAACCCTGTCTTGGAAAACAAATGTAAATAGAACAAAGGAAAGGGCCTTTAAAGGACTATGATAAGTACTCACAATGGCTCGTACTATAAAACAAATGCATTTCTGGCCAGGGTCACTAAGGTGGGGAAATAACAAAACGAGAAGTCATAAATTGCAAGCAGCAAGAATGAAAGAGAAGACATAATTATACATATCTTAAAAAGAACTAAGAAAAAGGAAATACTATGAGCAATCTTATACTATATGTATATTAGTGTCATTATGCAAAGTTTACCTGACCTCATATGCCATGTGAGGTATAAAAATTAATTCAAAACTGTTAGAGATTAAATATAAAATATAAAACTATAAAAATAATAGGCAAAAATCACAAGAAATGGGAAGTTCTTCTGTTTTCCAATGCCATTCAAGGAGAAGTCACTATTCCATCTGATGAGTATAAAAATGAGTAAGTTGAAAAAAACATTTTTAATCAATCAAAGAAACAAGGTCATGAGACAAACACTGGCTAAAGCTGGAGACAGTCAAGTAGATGCTGAGAAGTACAGCTTACTTGGCTGAACCTTTGTGAAATGAGTATCTACACAAAGAAAACAAAACCCAACAAAGCAATACGAATTCCTGAAAGGTAACTGAGGTTTGCTGGAGGCATGAAGTGACAAGTTGGAGTAACAAATCACAGGTCAGAGTCACAGGGAACCCACCATACCTCAGTAAAGTGTTACCTCTAGAAGATATAACCTGACAGTGAAGACTTTCTGCTTCTGGCAGGCAGAAGAAAAGGACTATTTAAAATATGCAAGATTTGCTGTTCTTAACAAGATCTGTCCTCAGGAGAAATTATTTTACCATAACTTAATCTACTTGGGAGGGAAGATGTCTGTTTCCAGCCTCCCTTCCTAATCCCATAGCACCGGAGGGTGTGAAAATAGGAAAAGAAAAGTAAGACTAAGCATTTGAAAAAGACAGAGGCAAGAGACTCAGTAAATGGCTTCAGGATGCTCCAGCTATGCCATGGCTAACCTCTACAAGACAAAGGGCCTTTCTTTTTTTGTGTTTACATTTCATAAGAAAACTCCAGGGGCTAGAGAGATGGCTCAGAGGTTAAGAGCACTGACTGCTCTTCTGAAAGTCCTGCGTTCAAATCCCAGTAACCACACGGTGGCTCACACCCATCTGTAATGAGATCTGATGCCCCCTCTTCTGTGTGTGTCTGAAGTCAGCTACAGTGTACTTAGATATAATAAAAAATAAATCTTAAAAGAAATAAAAACTCAGCCGGGCGTGGTGGCGCACGCCTTTAATCCCAGCACTCGGGAGGCAGAGGCAGGCGGATTTCTGAGTTCGAGGCTAGCCTGGTCTACAAAGTGAGTTCCAGGACAGCCAGAGCTACACAGAGAAACCCTGTCTCGAAAAACCACAAAAAAAAAAAAAAAAAAAAAAAAGAAATAAAAACTCCAATGCATAGCACAAGGCAGAGCCACAATCTGAAGGGACAGAACCACAATGTAAAGGGATAAAACCGCAGTGTGAAGGGACAGAACCACAGAACCACAATCTGAGGGGACAGAACACTCATCAGACTGAGATTCCTGTTTGGCAGAGATATTGAAATTATCCAACAGGATTTGGGACAACTCTGTTAACACCACTGAACAAACAGAGAAGCAGAGAAATACAAGTCTAAGAAACAATGGAGAATGCTACCATAAGCACTGCCCACTAAGCAGTTATGTCAAGGAGTACTATGAAAGCAGGCATATTCTAAACCACATGGTTCAATGACAAATTCTCAAGAGAAATTAAAAATCATTTAAACTAAATGGAAATGAAAGGACAACTTACAAAACAAAACAAAACAAAACAAAAAACCCCAAAACCAAAAAAACCAAAACCAAAACAAAATCTTGCAGGATAGTGCAAGCAATACTTTAGAGGGACACTTAAGATACTGATCATGGTTAGGAGGAAAAATTACCTAAGCTTCCATGTTAGAAAACCAAAACATGAGCTATACCATATCCAAAGTAAGCATAAATATAAATCAGCATAGAAAGTAGTGAAATTGGAAACATGAAATCAAAAGAGAAAAAGCAAAACCAGAAGCTGGATCTTAGGGGAAAAAATATCAATAAAATTGTTAAACCTCAGAATAACTAAGAAGGAAAGGGGGAGGGGAGACGTATCACATGGACATAAAAGAACAATACAGAGGGATTATGGGTAATTCTATACCCACAGATTTGATAACCTGAATGAAATGAACCAATTCCTTTAAAGGAATCTTTAAAGATACAATCTATCTAAATGTAAAATAGAGACAGTCTGCATGACCAATACCTACTAACAGTCTTTCATTACAAATTAACAACATTCCCAAAAAGGAAGCTCTAGGATCAAATGGAGCACCTTACTAAACACTTAAAGAAGCCATTGTGTGAATCCTCTACTATCTTTCCCAAAAGGTGAAGACAGAAAGAATACTGCTTAGCTAGTGCTGAGGCCAGCCTTATTTCCTATAAAAACCAGACAAAACCATACAGGAAAAGTATAGGTCATTGTGTCTTATAAATAAAGATGCCCAAATCCTCAACAAAATACTGGCACACAAAGTCAAGGTACAAACAGTCATTTTATGTCGTCACCCAGAGGATTTCTCTCACATATGCAAGGATGGTTCAACATTAAAAAAATACGTTGATGCATAAATCCCATCAACAGTCCACTGAAGGCATAAAAATCACATGAGCAAATCAATAGATATAACAACAGCGGTTTTCAATCCAACAGCCATTCATTATTTAAACAAACAAACAAACAACAACAACAACAACAAAAAACTCCTAGAAAACTTGAAATAGAAAGAAATTCCTTAGCTCAATAAAGACCATCTTAAAAAACAAAGCCCTACAAGTAACATGGAGAGAGACAATGGAGACAATGGAGGCTTGAAGCTTTGCTTGTCCCTTACCAACAGCGCCTTTAAGGAGAACTAGCTATTGTCATAAGACAGGAAAGGGAAAAGAGTGAAAGACCAGTGGAGAATGCAAAATTATCAGGACATAGTGCGTGAAAGGCAGCCTGGTTCCTGATCGAGCTAGGTTTAAACACTGGAGACCCAGCAGATTAATCTGCAAGGGGCGGAAGGAAGTTTGCCACATGCTCCCAGTCACAAGGCTCCTGACAGGAGGCCCCAGCTCCATAGTTTCCTGGCCTTGAGTCACATAGGCTGTGAACTCTACCCCCATGGTTACCTGGCAACAGCCAGGTAGGCCCAGCCCACTATAAAAGGAGCTGTTAGCCCCCTCAGTCTCTTACTTTCTTGCACTCACCACTCGTTCCATTGTTCTCCCTCTCTCTACCTTCCCTTTCCCCCTTCTTCCCCCCACCCCCGACGTGGCCATGGCCAGCCTCTACTTCCCTACTCTCTCCCTCTCTCTGACTTTCTACAATAAACACCTTAAAACCATGAACTGTCTCTTCTCATCAGGATCCGCTGTGCTGGAGCAATGGAGCAGGTCTTCCCCTAACTAACTGCACTTCTAATCTCCTGTGGGAGGTCTCTCAGCTTTCTCAGCCATGGCCACCAGCCAAGACAAGCCGCCCAATGAGCAAGCCTAAGACCCGGAGCCCTTCCCCCTGCCCTTTTCCCTTCTGCCCCAGGCCAGAGCCTGAGCAAGGGCCCTGCTCCATTCTCAACTCTTTCACGTCATCCATCAGAGCCTGTGGTGTCCAAGAGCTAGAACCTGTTGTCCCCCACCCCTACCTCCCTGCAGGTCTGGGAACCCCGAGCCAATTCCGGCAGTTCTGTGGGGACCCTAGACTGTGCCTTCCCCATCCTTGGAGCCGGATCCTGCGCTCGGGGGAAGTGGAGGTGGGGAAAGCACAGTCTGTGATGCACTCAGATGTCCCATGTCCTGCCTTGCCAAGTGGCCTGAGCCATGGGCCTGACGTGGGACCCCATTTTTAACCTATAACTGGTGCTCTCACCCCGTGGTAACCAGCTGGAGTGCTCTCCTACCTTTTCCCCTTCAGCCCCCACCAGAGAACACTCCGTTCTCAACTCTTTTGCAATATCCAGCTGCGTCTGTGGTGTCCAAGAGTTAGAACCTGCTGTCCCCAGCCTCTATGCAGGCCCAGGGACCCCAAGCCAACTCCAGCTGGTTCCGTGGAGATCCCAGACTGTGCCTCCCCCACCCCTGGAGCGGGGTCCTGAGGCTTCTCACAGACTGACACCCACCGCACAGCTGCGTGGGGTCTGAGAAGTCAGACTTCCCATATCCCGCCTTGCCCAGCAGCCGAGCCCTGGGCTGGACGCATTTAACCCAAATGCGCCTGTAATCCCAGCTTTGGAAGGCAGGCACTGGTAGATTTCTTTTGAGTTAGAAGCCAGCCTGGTCTACATAGAGCAGTGATTCTCAACCTGTGGGCTAAGACCCCTTTGGGGGTCACATATCATATATCCCGCTTATCATATATTTACATTACAATTCTTAGCAGTAGCAAAATTTCAGTTATGGAGTAGCAACAAAATAAAGTTATGGTTGGTTAAAAAGTATTAATGGGCCACAGCATTAAGAAAGTTGAGAACCACATTGATGTACAGAGTTCCAGGATAGCCAGACCTACAAAGACAGACCCTGTTTTAAGAAAGAAAGAAAGAGAGAGAGAGAGAGAGAGAGAGAGAGAGAGAGAGAGAGAGAGAGAGAGAGAGAGAGAAAGAAAAAAGAAAGAAAAGAAAAGAAGGAAGGAAGGAAGGAAGGGAAAATCAATGCAAAATTAGTATAGGTCAGAGGAAGAGAACAGAAAGCCCATATAAATAATCTATTGATTTTTGGTAAAGTATCAAAGATAATACAATGAAACAAAGAATAGTCTTTTCAATAAGTGGTGTTGGAACAACTGAACATCTGCACATAAAACAAGTAATCTAAGTATCTAGGTACAGACCTTACAGCTTTTAAAAAAAGGATATATACATATATAATGTATATGAGTACACTGTAGCTGTACTGACGGTTGTAAGCTATCATGTGGTTGATGGGAATTTGAATTCAGAACTTCTGCTTGCTCTGGTCGATCCTGCTCTCTCTGGCCTAAAGACTTATTTATTATTATATCTAAGTACACTGTAGCTTTCTTCAGATGCACCAGAAGAGGGCATCGAGTCTCATTATGGAAGGTTGTGAGCCACCATGTGGTTGCTGGGACTTGAACTCAGGACCTTCAGAAGAGCAGTTCGTGCTCTTAACCACTGAGCCATCTCTCCAGCTCAACCTTATAGTATTTACAAAGATTAACTCAAAATGTATAGACTTAAATATAAAACATGAAACCATAAAACTAGGATACAGTAATATGTGAATCTTAAGATTTAAAATTATAGGGCTGGTGTGGAGGCATATACCTTAAATCTCAGCACTTGGGAGGCAGAAGTAAGCAGATCTCTTGAGTTCAAGGTTTGTGGTTTATATAAAAAGTTCCTGGGTAGCCAGGACTATATAGTGAGGTATGTACAAAATAAAACAACAAAAAGAACTAGATAAAATACCTGGATATATACCTCATTAATAAAGATACACAGATTGACAAATAAGATATTCAATATAGCAAATAATTAGCCAAATATGAATTTATAATGAGATAGCATTATAATCCATTTAAGTGGTTGAAATACAAAGTCACTTGATACAAAGTGATAACTCCAAATTATGCCAAAACAGCAGCAACTCATTGTGGATGGAACTGGAGAAAATTGTTGCAACTATATTGGAAGACAATGTGGAGGCAGCTTATAAAACAAACTCTTACCATGCAAACCAGCAATGTCAGGTGCTGGTATTTACCTTAAGGATGCAAAAACCTATATTCATGAAAATTTGGCTTACAGTTGCTTATAGAAGAGGTATTTAGAATTGCTGGGAATTGGAAGCATCAATCTGTCCTTCAGAAGGCAAATGGTAAACAATGTATCAGACAACAGAATAGCATCGTTGCTTGAGGGTCAAGCAATGAAAAGACAGGGAGGGGATTGAACTGCATCCTGCTAGGTAAAGAAGATGAAAATGAGTACAAACTGTATGACTCTAGCTGCATCAGATTCTTGAAGAACTCTGGAGAGAGTAAAAAGATCAGTGGTTGTCAAATGGTATAGAGCAGGAGGAATAAATAGGCAGAGCACAGAGGAGGTGGGGAGTAAAGCTATTCGGTGTAAGACAGTAACGGCAGAAACCTACATATGTTAAAACCTATAGAACACAAACAAGAATGAACTGTAGTAACAACAATGGGCTTAAAAGATAAAGATGTGCAGTATGGGTTAGAACAGGGATGCTGATAGGAAGAACATAAGTGCATATGCATAGGAAGGTGCCTGGAAATAGTTAGATTGGTACTGTATTTTTTGTTCAATCATGTTGAATTCCTAATACCACTCTAAAAATAAAGAGGAAAATTGTGACTGTAAAGATTTTATAAATATGACATGGAAAGAAAAATGATAAACTGAGCTTCATCAAAATAAAGTCAGTAGTCAGGAGCACTGGCTACTCTTTCAGAAGATCCAGGTTTGATTCTCAGCACCTACATGGCAGGTCACCATCATCCCTACCTCTAGTTCCAAGGGATATGATGGTCTCGTCTGGCCTTCATAGGCACCGGGCCTATGAAGTCATGGCCTATGGGTCATGTATTGCACAGACACACATGAAACCAAAAGACAAATATAAAATTAGGAAAAAAAAATCAAATTAAGAGTACGTGTTCTTCCAAAGACAATGTTGAGAAAAAGTGAATGACCCTGACTTCTCAATGGAGACTCTTAAAAGCCAGAGGGCCTGGACAGATGTGCTGCAGACTCTAAGAGACCAGATATGTCAGCCCAGAGTACTGTACCCAGCAAAAATTTCAATCACTACAGATGAAGAAAATAAGATATTCCATGACATAAAGCCACTGTTAAACAATATTTATCTGCCAGTCCAGGCCTACAGACCATGTTAGAAAAAGTTTCCAACCTAAGGAGGTTAACTATGACCATGAAAACGCAGAGAATAGTTAATCTCAACAGCAAAGTCAAAAGAAGGAACACACACACACACACACACACACACACACACACCAGTATTACCACCAACAAGAAGATTAAAAAAACAACAATTATTGGTTATTGATATCTCTAAATATTAATGGTCTCAATCCCCAATAAAAACTCACAGACTAATAGAATGAAAGCAAAAACAGGACTCATCCTTCTTTGCTGCATCCAAAATCACACATCACCATCAAGGATAAACATCACCTCAGGGTAAAGAATTGGATACTCCAAGCAAACGGACCGAAGAAGCAAGCAAGTGTAGTCACTGAAATAGCTACCAAGATAGACTTCAACCAAAACAAAATACAAGAGATAGGGAAGGCCACTATATAGTCACCAAAGGAAAAATCCACCAAAATGACATTTCAATTCTTAACATCTATGCCCTAATCACAATGGCACCCATATTTATAAAAGGAACACGATTACAGCTTAAATCATACACTGAGAGTGGGAAATTTCACTACTCCCACTCTCACCAATGAACAGGTCATCTAGACAGAAAGAAAACAGAGAAATAAATGCTGGAGTTAATAGATGTTATAAACCAAATGGACCTAACATATTTTTAGAACATTTCATCCAAACATAAAAGAATATACCTTCTTCTCTGCACCTCATGGAACTTGCTCCCAAACTGGCATAAAGCAAGTCTCAAAAAGATAAAAGAAAACAGAAATAATCCCCTGCATTCTATCAGCCAGAAACAACAGTAAGCCTATGAACTCATGGAAACTCTCTCCTGAATGAAAAATTAGTTAAGACAGAAATAAAGAAATTAAAGACTTTCTAAGATTGAATGAAAATAGTTACACAACATACCCAACCTATGGGACACGGTGAAAGCTGTGCTACAATGAAAGTTCATAGCACTAAGTACCTACATTAAAAAAACAAAACAACACCCAACCTGGAGACATCTCATACTCAAAACAGCACATCAGAAAGCTCTAGAACAAAAGGTTTGTGTCTACAAACAAACTAAAAGAAAAAACCCCCAACATAATCATCTCATTAGATGCAGAAAAGGCCTGTGATAAAAATCCAACACCCCTTCATAATAGAAGTCCTGGAGAGATTAGGGATAGAGGGACATACCTAAACAAACAAAGGCAGTTTGTAGCAAGCCCATAGTCAACATCAAATTAACTGGAGAGAAACTCAAAGGAATTCCACTAAAATCAGGGGCAATACAAGATTGTCTACTCTCTCAATACCTACTTAATATAGTATATTTGAAGTTTTAGCTAGAGTAATAAGACCACTGAAGGAAATCAGGGGGGTACAAACTGGAAAGAAAAAAGTCAATGTATCTTTATTTTCAGATGATATGATAGCATATATAAGTGACTGCCCCTTCCCCCACTTTCATCAACGTAGCTGGATAGAAAATTGACTCACAAAAATCAGTAACCATTTAATATACAAATGAAAAGCAACGGAGGAAGAAATCAAATAGCCTCAAATAATATAAAATATATTCAAGCAACTCTAAATCAAGCAAGTGAAAGGACTGAATGATTAAAAACTTCAAGTCTTTGAAGAAAGAAGTTGAAGCGATATCAGAAGATGTTAAGATCTTCCATCTCATAGATCAGTAAGATTAATAGTGAAAATGGCCATTCTACCAAAAGCAATTTACAAACTCAGTCCAATCCTCATGGAAACTCCAACACAATTCTTCAGAGAAACTGGAACATAATACTCAACTTAATATGGAAATCATACACAAAAATAAGATAGCTAGAACAATCCTGAATAAGAAAAGGACTGCTGGAGGTGTCATCATCCCAGATTTCACATTGTGTAGGCTGCTGCTTTGCTTGAATGGTGGTGTCCTTTGATATGCAGAAGCATTTTAGTTTTACAAGGCCACACATATTGTTGATACTAACGCCTGTGCTATTGGTTGTACACAAATCTATGGTACTAAACACAGCATGGGATTGCCATTAAAATAGACACATTGATCAATGGTATACAATTGAAAATCCAGATATAATTCTACACCTGATTTTTACAAAGGAGCCAAAAATATACATTGTAAAAAAGACAGCATTTTCAAGAAACTGGCCAAACTGAATAGCGGCATGTGGAAGAATGTAAATAGATTGTTATCTACCACTTGCACAAAATCTAAGTACAAATGGATCAAGGACCTTGAATCAAAAGTGGGGAATAGGTTTGAACTACTTGGCACAGACAAATCACCAATAGCACAGGCATTAGTATCAACAAAATGTGTGGCCTTGTAAAACTAAATGTTCTGTATATCAAAGGATACCACCATTCAAGCAAACCAGCAGCCTACACAATGTGAAAAAACAAAACAAAACTATCATTTGTAGAAGGCCTATATCTAGACCTTATACATATGTAGAACATATAAAGAACCAAAAAATCCTGAGCTTTAAGAAAATAAATAACTCAATAAAAATTTGGTGAAGAACTAAATAGTTTTCTCAAAAGAGAAACCACAAATGGCTGAGAAACATTTTTTAAAATGTTCAATAACCTTAGCCATCAAGAAAATGCAAATTAAAACCGTCCTGAGATCTCACCTTATATCAGTCAGAATAGCCAAGATCAACTAACAAATTACAGCTCTGGCTGGCAAGGAGTTTTAGAAAGGGGACATTGCTGGAGGATGTGCAAACTGGCATAGACACTATGGAAATCAGGCTGGCAGTTCCTCAGGAAGATGGGACTAAATCTACCTAAAGATCTAGCTATACCAATGCTGGACATATACCAAAAGGACTGTACATCCTACTACATCTTCCACACTGATTGCTGCTCTGTTCATAAAAGCTACAAGTTGGAAATTGCTTAGATGTCCATCAATAGATGAAAGAATAATGTGGTGCATTTACATAATTGAATATTATTCTACTGTTAAGAAACATGAGAGCCGGGCGTGGTGGCGCATGCCTTTAATCCCAGCACTCGGGAGGCAGAGACAGGTGGATTTCTGAGTTCGAGGCCAGCCTGGTCTACAGAGTGAGTTCCAGGACAGCCAGGGCTATACAGAGAAACCCTGTCTCAAACAAAAACAAAAAAAAACAAAAAAACAAAAAAACAAAAAAAAAAGAAACATGAAATTATAATATATGCAGGTAAAGGATGAATGAGGTAACCCATATCCAAAAGGACACATATTGCATGTTTTCTATTATATTTGGATGTTAGCTTTAAGCTTTAGATATATGTGTGTCAATCCAAATAACGAGAGGTTGGGTAGTTATGTTACAGGGTCATGGGGGAGGGGGGTCTATGAAAGGAAAAGTAGTGTGTTATAAAGGGATAAAGGAGAAATGATAGTAGGAGAATTAAATGGGGGAGAAGGATGGCAGGGTAGAGTAAAGGACGCTACTGGAGTAGAGAAATAGTCATCAGTATCAGCCAGGCACAAATCCCGTGATCCGCCTGCATGATATCCTAGTCCAGTAATGGTCCAAGTATTATGGAAGTACCCAACTTCTTTTTGATTGGATTTAAGGACCACTCTGTGAGATGGCACACATATCTGACACTCTTAAAGTGGACAAGGACTTGAGACTAGATAGGTCATGGGTGCTAAGGGGAAACCTACTACTACTAGTCTGCTAAAGGGACATAGTAATAAGATGACTCTTAAGGACATCTTGCTGTACCATAGATCCATGCATCACTCAACCCCCATCACAGAAGCTTCTTGCAGAAGATGATAATTAGCAACAGACCCACAACTTGACAACATGTGAAGAGTCAGACTTTGGAGCCCTCTACCCTAAATGTGGAGTGTGTGTTAAGCTTCTCCTGTCAAGGTTCCGGGCTATGTGGAAAAGGAGGCGGAAAGTGTGTAGGAGCCAGAAGTGGTAGATGACTTCAAGGAAGCAGTCCTTGATTGAATGAACAAAACATCAGGAATAGTACATATATAAACCCACAGAGACCATGACAGCACATAGAAGACCTACCCAGGTTTAAACCACACAAAATCCCAGCACCGTAAGGGGGAGTGGATTCAGACCCTCCGTCCTTACCCTACCCAGAAGCTATTTGCAATTCCTAGCAAAGGGGAACCAGTTCTCTCTCCTGGAGTGTTACTGGGTCTATGTACCACACTCCAGAGCAGACCCCATACCCTGGGAGTAGTTCACCAACACAAACTGTAGTTCTTTTCTTCAGTGTATTTCGTGTTTCATTTTGGTCCTTTTGTTTTGTTTTATTGGGTTTGTTTTGCTTTGTTTTTGAGGGAGAGTCAATGAAGTTGTGTGGCTACGTAGGGAAGCAGGGAGGATCTATGTGGAGCCGCATGTGTGAACACTGCTGGCACAGATGAAAAGCAGGGACACTAGGTTATATCTCATCCTTGCCTATGCTGAACAAGCCCACACACGGCTCTGGGAGGTGGAACGCAGCCTAAGATTGGGGGGAGCCCAGCCTGTGAGAAACACACAGCCAGGGGCTGTGGATCCCAATATCCTAGACACCCAGACACCACTGGGAATTGCAAGGAGTTGGGAAGACTGGCGATGAGCCCAGGGGTGGGCGCCTGGGTGTGTGTGTGTCTGGCTTAGTGCAGGGTGAGTGCCAGGAACTTGGAGGGGCCTTCTGCAAGGAGACTTAGGTAGAGAGCAAGCGCAGCTCAGTAAGGAAGGCTTTCCTCCATGGTGGATGCTTGTCCAAACTATATATTCATCCTTTAAAATGGATGCATACAACTTACTCAGGGTGGACCAGAGATTAAACACCTTTTGCAGGAAGGACTGTCTAGGAAGGGAAGCTTTTTGGCCAAAGCCTTGGGGCCCATCTAGATACATCATTAGCATAGAGAACTCTGGGCTACTTGCTACAGGACCAGTTGCCCTAGTCCTCATAGTGGGGTGTAGTGGTCACATGTTCTAGGACAGGAACCAGGTCGGGAGCAGATCCAAACGCCTACCATTCTCAGTTATGAGAATTGCTGGGGTTTCTTAATCTGCTCGACCTTTTCTGTTTGATGACACGTTTCCACTTGCCCCATAGATCTAGAAGGAGTTAGGTGAGATGAAAAAAAAATATGAGCTAAATATGTTATATTAAAACATTTCAAATTAATTAAAGAAGAGAAAGAGTAGCCGTTCTTATATTATTCACATTAAGAAAATACTTCCATTTTTACAGCCCCCAAAAGCAGAAATGAATCCAACAAGATAAAATAGATCTTAAGACTTTAAAGTCTACAAAGTACTGCTGAAAAAATGTAAAGTGGATGGATGATTCAAATCCCAAAATTTGCTGACTAGAAGACAACATTGTTACAAGGTAATACTCTCAAAGTGGGGCTGGAGGAATGGGGGAGGGGTTAGAGTACACCCAGCTTTTTTAAAAAGAAGGGTCTGAGTTTACCTCCCCGAAACCACATCAGTCAGCTTACAACCACCTGTAACAGTTCAGTTCCAGCAACCTTGACACCTCTGGGCTCTCTGGGTGTCTCTTCCCAGATGCACAAAACAATCAAATCTTTATCTCCATTCAGAGTGGCTTCTGTGCGGCACTGAGAAAATATCCTTAAGACCCACAGGAAAACTTAAGGACCCCAGGGAGTCAAGCTGCAAACTAGAGAACAAATGGAAAGACTTCCATTCCTCACTTCTAAACTGCAAGGTAAAGGAACTGGACAACAATGTGACAACAGGTCAGCAGTAGAACCGTCCAGAAAGAAACCCAAACGTTGACAGCAAATTTACTTTTTATAAAAACTCTAAACTAACGCAGCTGGAGAGATACGTCAGTGTTTAAGAGTGCTTGCTGGTTTCCAGGGAATCTGAGTTTGGTTCCCACCACCACCATCAAGCGTCTCATCAATTCTAGTTGCCGAGGACCCGGAACCCTCTTCTGCCCTCCATGTGCACACGCATGGCACATACTCACACGGACACAGAAATAAAATCTAAAAGAAAAAATATCTAAGCCAAGTGACTAGGGAAATGTTTTTAATAGATGCACTTGAATACTGGACACCCCTTGCAAAAAATGATTTTGGATTTCATGCTTCACATAGCATACAAAAATAATTTCAAGTGAAATCAAAGACATAATTGTAAAGTGCTAAAACTACATACAAGTGAAGGGACTCTAGCCAGCCCAAGCTTGGCAAACATGACCCCAGCAGGCCTTGCCTTTCTCCCCATCCCCTCTGCCTTGCTAAAAAGCAAGCAAGCAAAAAAAAAACCCTGCTAAATTACAGTCCTAAACTAGCCACCAGGGCCTATTTTACCATATTTGGCCACTTCCTCTTCCAAAAACAGACTACCAAGGCCCAGCTATCAAAGTATTGAAGTCTTGCAATCAAAGGCCCCTTTGGTTCACCTAATTAACCTGCCTAATTAAAATTAAACACCTCAACATAACATGGGATTTGCCTGTTATAAATCACCAATGCCCTCTCCTCTCTATCCAGAGGCAGTCCCTCAGGCCAAATATTCCTTCCTGCCTCTCCCCTCTTCCTTTTCTCTTCTGCCTTGTCCTCTACTTCCTGTCATTTTTTTCTTATCCCCTCTGCCCTTTGTCCCTCTGGGGTAAATAAATATTTGTGCTGAGAAATTGGTTTTGGGGTGCCCTGAGCCAACACCATTTCTAACAACAAGTAGAAAAAAAAAAAAAGACCATTGTAAATCTTTGACCTTGGAATGGTAATGATTTTGAGAAATTACAATCATGAGCCAAAACAAAAACCCAAAGCAGATACAACAGTTAACATACATACACACAACACACACACACAGGCACGTGCGTGCACATGCACACACAAGATTTATTTTGGAAAAGACACCACCAAAAATACCAACTCACAGAAATTTAAATCCATGTATTGAAAAGACTTGACTTCAATGATGGAAAGAGCACAACTCCAAACTAAAAAGAAAATGAGCCAACAGAAAATGGGAAAAGATCTGAAAATGGCCTCCTCAGAAGATATAGAAATGTCCAACATGTAAATGAAACATAACAACAGCTTTAGTTACTGAGGAAATGCAAAGCAAAATCTCAATGAAATATACTTTATAGATCACATGGCTACAGTCAAAACCATATTTTACACCTTTTATTATGTTATTAGTGGTCTACAAGCACATATGCCTGTGTACAAGGCATGTGCCTGATGCCCATGGAGACCCTAGGAGGGTTTTGTTGGATCACTTGGGACTGGAGTTCTAGAGGGCTGTGAACTGCCCTGGGTGGGGCTGTGAACTGAACTTAAGCCCTCTGATAGAGCAGTTAGTACTTGTAACTGCTAAACCATGCCTCCAGACTCTTCAAGAACACATTATAACAAGTGTAGAGGTAATGGGAATTTGGGTCACTTGTGTCTAATAGAAATGGTAAATGGTGCAGATATTTTTGCAACCAATCTGGTGGCTCCTCAAAGGGAGTTACCTACCATTTGTGTCCAGGTTTATCCCTAGGCACAAATGTAGAGAAATGAAAACAGCCATATGCAAAAGTTCTGCACACAAATATTCCTAGCAGTAGTATACATAATAGACAAAGGTGGAAGCAACTCACACGCCATCAACTGACAGGGAAGGACATGAGTTTGATCCAGAAAGTACAAAGTTATTGGGTAACAAAAACAAATTAAGGGTTAATAAGTGCTATACCGTGGATGAAAATATCAAAGACATGTTTGAAAGATGCTGTTCAGAAAAGACAAATCTACAGATGTAACACTGGGAGTGGTAGTTAAAGAGTAGAAAGATATATATTCACATATACTACATCCACATATATGTGTATTTATATTTTATTTACAGGACAGAGCTTACATGTTGCTTTGGTCAGCCTGGAACTCTCTATGTAGATCAGGCTGGTATTACCTACCATTCCTGCCTCAGTCTTCTGGTGCTGGGATGACAGGTGTAAGCTATCATGGCAGGTCTCAAAGTACCTTCATGAGATGATGAAAATACTCTAAAGTTGTGGTGATGATTGCATGATCCTGAATATCCTTAGTAAGCTATTAAGTTAGATACCTTAAATGTGAGAATATGCTATGAGTTAAGCTGTATTTTAAAAAAAATACTGTATAATTGTACGTAAGGATGCTTGGACAACATCTACCAATTAATTACCTGTCAGCTCATTTGTGAAACTGGTCCCCTTCATATCCTTCCTAGTTTCAGTCTCTAAAAGGCCCCAGCCTTACAAAGCCTACTTGCTTAGACTCTGCCAAATCTGACTCCATTTAAAGTCATTTGTCTCTATAGCAACCAACTAGAAAAAGCTGCTTTGTTTAGCAATGACTTTGTACAAGCAGTGGTCTAGCCTAGAGATGTTTTAAAGATCTGAGTTCTCTATTCATCACTTCGCTCCCCACCTCCTAGTATCAGGTAAAGAGGAAAATCTCTGATGAATGGGAGAGGCAAAGAAATGTAAAAACGAAAGAAGACATGCTGCAAGGAAGACTGAGCTAAAGGGGTTAGAAGGACCTGCTTTAAAAGAAGGAGGAACGCTTAAGAAATCAGAACTAGGAAATACAGAATAATTTTTAGACATTTCCATTAATGTACTGGTTAAAACACTTCAATAACAATAAGACATTTCAACATTCACATAACTATGCTGGGTCAGCAAGCAGAATTGTAGCGATCTGACAGGCATTTCTCAGTGGTTCAGCTACACATAGGTATCATATATATAGCTGGCATCTTTAACAAATTTTTAACGGACTGGTAGGTAGGAATGGACACCAAAACTGTAAAGCATTCATTAATGCTATGGAGCACACGATGAGGAAAATGTACACTGTATTTAACACATGGAAGCCTTAGGAAATTTAAAGGTCTGGCCAGTGGGCTCACTGGGCAAAGGGCTGGCCAGGCAAGCCTGACCACCTGAAAGTGATCCCCAGGACCCAGGCTGGACAGGGAGAGGAGCCCTTTCTGGTTGTCCTCTTACCTAGCATACACATGCTGAATTTTATTTATACACACACACACTTAAAAAATATAATTACCTTTAAGTGAAACTCATGAAAAAACAGGGGATGGGCTTTTTAATTTGGCATCAGTTCTAAAATATCTAAGGATTCAGGGTAGGATGAGTGGCTCTATCCTCCCCCACTTTCAGGGCTGTCTTTTCAAAATCGGCTGTCTGTCTGAAAGGCCTCCATGGGGAGATTCTGGTTTTGCTCCGGCTGGATCAAGCCCCATTTCTAGCACCGCCTTGGCCATCCACATTTACAGTTTTGTTCTTTTGGGATTCATTAATGAAGTCATTAACACAGTGCTGGCTGGCCTATGCTTATCCCCCTAGGAAATTTTATGTCTCTAGTTTTCTATACATAAGGAATACTTTAAATGTTACCTGCTATGGTGAAGGCAGAGTTGTCACTATGACAACACTGAATGTAACCAGTTCCTAGGTAGCAGCCCTCAGTTGCTATGCTGGGTGGTAATGCCCTACCCTTCTAACCATTCTAGTGTATTGGGTCGCTATGTAAATGTTCTTTACAAAGAGTAAAGACAATTTCTTTTGCTCATTTTAAAGTTGCTGGCTAAAATGGAACCTAAATTCTTCTCTTTCAGTTGTATTTTTGATCATATAAGCTACCTTTGCTACTGGACCACAAGCTCTTTATATGCTTTATTTATTTTATCTTTATGTTAGCACTCAGCACAGAGATTTAACATAATAGATGCTTTCTGTATATATGCAACAAATTAAAATCACTAAGATTTCAGTTAGAAATATCTGGAAAAAAAAATCACTCCAGCAAATCTGCACATTTGACAGTTTTATAGGGAAAAATAATGTTTAAAACAAGTCACCAAGTTTTGATGTTCTGTTAGTGTGAAAAAGGGGGGACTTTATGCTACTAAAGATCACAGTTCAGTGTGCATGGCTTGGGATGTAACTTGCCTACCTAATATGTGAGAACCTGGATTCAATTCTTAACACCACAAAACAAAAACAAAAACAAGCCAGCAAACAGAAAAGCAACACTTTTGCTGAGTTTTGTTTCTAAAGAGGGGAGTAATAATACAAATGACCTTCCTAGACAACACAGTGACTATGTAAAATAAAATGAGAAAAGTGCAACAGGAGCAAGCTTAGGGGTCTGGGAATGGCTCAGAGGGAGAAGGCTCTCTCTCTCTCTCTCTCTCTCTCTCTCTCTCTCTCTCTCTCTCTCTCTCTCTCTCTCTCAGCCAGCCTGGGCTCCACCCCCAGAACCCACAAACAGGTGGAAGAAAGCCTTCTACACCAGAGCATCCTCTGACCTCCATACTGTGGACTTTGTAAAAGTTACTCCACCGTTTCTATGTTACCTTTTATGGTAGGCAGGACTGAGACTCCATTTCTCTCCCAGCTCCAGGGAAATTTCCAACAGCCCATTTAAATTCTACTGAATTTAACTTGTGTTTTCATTGGTCTCTGTGAAACCTCAATTTAAGTAAATGTTTCAGTCCTAGAAGCCCACTGCAGAGGATTTTCGGATCCATGGAAACACACTGCTCGTCTACTCAAATAACAACCAACATACATGACTGTCAGCAGATTTTTCCACTGGAGAATGGCTATGCACAGCATCCCCCATCTTCACAGCATCCTCCCCACTGCATCTCATGGCTCATAAGGCACGTGATAACTCAGGAATATGAGGATAAAACATGCTTAAATACTCAACAACTTTAATTCGCTATGAGAGAAAAAGACATAGTTTGTGTGTTTTCTAGAGCTATCATAACAAAATATCATAGACAAGTTTAAATAGATATTTATTTCCTCACCATACTGGACACTAGACCTTACAGGGCTGCTAGCTTTGCCTTGTTTCCTCAGAGCCAGTCCCTTGGCTTGTGAATGGCCTTCTTGTCCTTTCCTTGAGATGCTTTTAAGCATGTATCCTGTGCTGTTTCCTCATATACTTTTTTTTTTTTAAATGAAGATACCAGACTGAGGTAAGGTACATCCTGACTCTATCCTTAACAGCCTTCTGTAGCTCAATCCTCTCTTTATGAGACCTATTTATAACCAGTTTTGCATTCTGAGATACTAGATGATAAAGCTACAATATATGAATTTGATGTGAACACAATTTAGCCTGTAACAACAGCCCTTGGCAGTTCATTCATGGTTTTCATTTTTAAAAAAACTAACAAATCAAATTCAGGTAGTCCCCAAAGTAGAAAGTAGTGATTTGAGGTCTCTGACCCATCAGGTATAATATGGTTTTCTGCTGGGGAGTCGCCTCGACATTGTTCTGACTGAGTCAGCGTGTTATCCATAGTTTCTCCTAAAGCCTATCAGTTTACTTAGACACATGGTACAGTGCTTCCAAGGGGTTTTTGGGGAGGAAGGGGTAGGTCTCCAAAAATATTGTTCATGGTGAAAAAATCATTGGACCAAGTTTTTCCTTAAAAATTTTTGATGAGCAGTAATATAATAGAGGGGCAAGATGAGAGTCCTGGAGATAGCGCTTGGAAAAATGGAAGATCCCTCCTCTAAATACTGTTATATATGGCACTTAAAAAAAAAAAAAAAAAAAAAAAACAAGAGACAAAAAACAAACAAACAAGCAATCCCTGATACACACATACATGTGTGTGTGTGTGTGTGTGTGTGTGTACATCCACTAGAAATGAGTCTTCTATAGTTTATAACACACTTCTGGTCTAACAGCAAGAAGCATGTAAAAAGCACATAAGAGCACACTGATAAGTCAGTTGGAATCTCCAGGGTGCCTGGCATAACTGCATATTACAACCTCACTGTTGGCATGCTTCCTTGGCTAACATCATGTAAAACTAGGCTTGGCTAACATCATGTAAAACTAGGCTTGGCTAACATGTAAAACTAGGGTTAATAAGAGCTGTGCGTATTATTTACCAGCCATAGTCATCTTGCCTACCACCAAAGTGTGACTTTTACTCTGGTACACAAAACCAATGGTGACTGAACTGATGGACACCGATTGCCCAGCGTACTGGCAATAAAAGTGGCTCTCTCCCCACTTTAATCTCCTTAAACATGGATGGGCCTGCTCCATGATCACTGAAAGGTCTCAGGACAAGGACAGATCATCCACAGCAATACAGTTGAGTCTCAACGTGTCCAAGGAAGATTAATCAAATTCTGCACACTAGCAGAAACTTCACTTGCAGATTAATACTAAGACATACTTTTCACTCCGGATTTTATTGAATAGTTTAGTAGTTTCATTTATAAGTTAAAAGAAAAGAACCCAATGGTTTATGAGTAACACCTCCACAGTAAAAAGAATCAGTTCACATTCACAAAGGTGTTAGGTTTCCGTTTCCTGTTTCCTTGCCTACCCACAGTGGCTAAGTACAGTAAACAAGCAACTTTTCCTCAAGTCAGCCTTGAAATGGTCTCACAGGCGTCACAGGCATGGAAGGTCTCCTTAGAATTGGTGTGCTGCAATTTTTCACTTATGAATGTTTGTTATAAATGCCTTGAAGAGCAAACGGCATGTTATCTGTGCTTTCTCCTTTCTCATCCTCCACCAAGAATACATTTGTTGTCCTTTGGTCTTCTGACACTGCCATTTTCTGGACTTTTAACTTCTTTCTCTGCCGCCCCCCCCCACCCCCAACAGAAACCTCACTGTAACTGATCACGTTTCCTCCCTTTTTTTTCTTTTTTTTTTCGTTTTTACATCTTTTCAGTTCGTAAATGGGAAGAAATCCAACGTGCAGATGAAGATCGCATATTTAATTTTTTTTCCAGCCTGTGTGAGTGTAAAATCACCCCGCCCTCATTTTGTATCTATTTCACCGCACTGTCGTGGCCAAGAACTTGAATTCCAAAATGGCTTGCTCCTTTCGAGCTGACATGGGCTATAAAAATGCAATTTATTCCCACTGCAACCAGTCCTTCTCCCTATTCTCTACCATTACGATTGCGAGAAGCACAGACAGCAGGCTGGGCCTGACGAGGGCTGCAAAGCGCACCTTATCTGCTAAATCCAGCAGAGCCGGCAAAAGGCGCCGGCACTGGTGGGGGAAGCGTTAAAGGCTGGGAGAAAACCCGAAAAACCCCAAGGCCCATGATGCGCGCACACCGGGCCGCCTCGCGCCCTCCCGCCTCCACCGCCGGCCCCGCCCACCCCACGGGCCCCGCCCCCTCCGTCCCGCCGCGGCCACGCCCGACGTGTGGCGCGGGCCCGCCGGGCGGGGGCGGGGCCTGCGTCGCCCCTCCCCCGCCGGCGGCGGCCTCCGCGCGGGCCTCCCAGCCCCTATTCCACTCACTTTGTTCTGCGCCTTTGTCCTGGTCCGCACCAGCAGGTGGAGCCGCAGTGAAAGTTTCCCGTCCGTTCTGCGAGCGGGAGCCCATCTTGCTCGCCGCCGCGGCCCTCGCTGGAGGAGGAGGGTCAGAGCTCGGGGGCAGCCAATCGCGGGCAACGCTGCTAGTTATCAGGGCAGAATGGGCTGTAGTTTAGTGAACTAGGAAAGCTGCAAAACACCGTGGAGTGCCGCCGTGTAAATAAAAAGGAAAAAAAAGTTTCTCAAGTCGCAGCTGCACGACGTCGGGTCGCGCCGCGCCGGGGCGGGGGTCTGCGCTCTCGGAGCGGCCGCGCGCGGGACTCGGTGGTGCCGCCAGCCCCGGCCCCATTGTTTGTGTTTTCTTCAAAATATGGCAAAGGTTCAGGTGAACAATGTAGTGGTGCTGGATAACCCGTCGCCTTTCTACAACCCGTTCCAGTTCGAGATCACCTTCGAGTGCATCGAGGACCTGTCTGAAGGTGAGCGAGTGGCGTCGGGCTGTCAGTTGCGGCGGCGGACGTTAAAGTTTCCCGGCCCGGCCTCGCGCGGGGTGGGCCGCGGCCGGCGGCCGGCGGGAGGGCGGCCATGCGAGGGAAACTTGAAGTTGAGAGACGCCGGCCGCGCCGCAACTTGCGAGCAACTTGCCGGGCGGAGGGAGCCATGTTGTCAGCTTTGTCTGCGGCGGGCGGCGCTCGGCGGCCCCCGGCTCGCGCGGCGCTGGCGGGGGGTCGTGCGGCCTCGGCGGCCCCAGGGCCCGGTGGGGAGCACGCTCGGCCGGTGGGAAGCGGAGCCATCTTACCCGGCGGCACGACGCCTGCTCCGGACCGCCGGGGGCGAGCGGGCCCGCGCCTTCCCGCCCGAGCCCCGCCGAGGCTGTCCTCGCGCCGCTCTCCGGCTCCCTCCACCAACCAGCGCCGAAGGCGGGCGCTGGGCTCGGCCCCTCGGCGCCTGGCTCCTGAGGGGCGGCCGTGCTCTCCGCAGGCGCCCGGGATGCTGTGCGCAGCCTCTCCCGGGGGACGGAGACCTCTCGGAGAGAAATGGTGAGGGGCTGGGAAGTTCCATGGCACCCTAGAGCAGAAGCAGGGTGCTTAACCAATTCCAGGCACTTCTCTGGCTTTTAGAAAGTCTGAAAGACTTTCTCCAGAACGTGTGAAGAAGATGCAATTAAAATAACTCCACGTCCAAGCAGATGGAGAAAATGCAAACATTAGCTGGGAGATAGAAGGCAAAGTCCTTTCTGAAGTACATTTTACGGTTTAAAAATGCGAAATAGTGAGGTAATACAGAGCTTAGAAAACTAAAATGTGGCTTCTTAACGCTTTTCTTAGATTTTATTAAAATCAATGCTTCATTTTCAACATTTGAAACAAAAAGTTTAACTTCATTGGTGTTAAATTTTAGTTGACGAGGAAGACATCTTGGGACTTGAAAGTATTAAGACAAAATGCCTTTAGGAGTATTATCCTAATCATGACGAAAAGAATTTCTCTTTTAATTTAAAAGTTTATAATCTCTACAATGTACTTCATGTATAATGTTAACTTTAATTATAAAAACAATTGCAATAAACCTTTAACAATTGTAAAAAGGAAGTCACAGCCCCTTCTCTTCACTCCTTTGGCTAACCATCACCATCACTTAAAATGTACCCTGCTGTTTTTAATACGTATGTAAATTATAACGTGCATACATTTAGTGAGTGGGACATATTTTGAAGATTGACTAAACATTAAAATATAGTAGTCTCTGAATAGACTGTGGTGATTAATGTACGTGTAAGGGTGTTTTGCTCATTTCTCCATTTGAAATGTAACAGCATTTCTACATCAGACCTATTTCCAACCCCAACACTGATTTTAATTTTCTTTTTCGAACTGCCAATTTATATACAAATGATCAAATATAAAGTAAGATCCTGGCTGAGTCCATCCTAACTCAGTGCAGTGTCCGAGGCATTAGAAGTTCTTTACAGTACAGGTGTTTCTCATATGATGGCTTCCATTTTAGGTCCACATTGTATGAGGAAGATATGCTCTAGGATATTGTTACAGAGTCATTACACTGGATAGTTCGAAACCAGCCACCCACAGAAACCAAACAAGGTTCCATGTTAAACAAGGATCCTTTCACAACAGTGGTATTACTCAAGTCAAGAATATGTCTTCCTCTAGAACAATTCAAAACCAGCGCACCATTATTTTAAGGTATTTTAAGCTGAGTCATTCCAAAGCTGCAGAGGAACCCTTGACAAGGGTGCCATTCCTGTCTACTCCATCTAGAGGCTCTGTGGAGCAAGGAGATGGGCGTTGATTTACCCTGCAGAAGCTCGTTTCTAGGGCCCATACTTTTGTTGTACTGTGACTTATTAAGTTACTGATCAACATACAAATTACTCTACAGTTAATTTTGAGTTTATGATTTGTGTCTACCTCCAACGTACCGATTAGCCACCACTTATTGTGAGTAGTCTTGAAATATTTTAACTTTGCCTTAAAAGTCGTCTGGTAGTTTTGCTTCAGAAGAAGCCATAAGTTGTGTTTGCTCTAAAGATAATATGGTTATTTCTTTTATAGGGCTTATAGAGCACATTAAAGCGTGGGATTTAAAGGCTAGTGAGATGGTTCAGCCACTAAAGCTGTCAATCACAGGAATCCACTTGGTAGAAGGAGAGAACTGACTCCAACCAGTTGTCCTTTGACCTCCACATCAATACCCATATATATACAGAAACACACTTAAATATTTTTAAAGAGATTTTAAGTAGGGGCTTTATTATGCTTGATCACTAAGCCTATAAGTTTAATTGGCCCTACTTCAGTTTCTAAGGTTTAATATTTGCAGTGCATCAAAATTGACCCTGTGGCTTTATACTTTGAGAGTTCAGGCCTGTTCTGATTGCAAAGACTGTATATTTTCTATTAGACCACAGATTTTCCCAACAATGTAATTAACTTAAAATTTCCTTGGTAGTATCCCTTCTAGCACATATGGAGGTATTTTCTGCCTGGGATTACCATGAGTAAATGGAAAAGTTAACTTCTAAAATAAATGAATAATTTTCAGATCGAAACTCTTGTAGTGCCACAGCCCTTAACCGTAACTCCATAAAACACCGAGGCATAGAAAAGGAAAACTGGTTTATAAGCACATTGATAAATAAGCCTACCATCAGACTCAGACCCAATTTGTGCCTGTTCCTTGTTCTTACTAAGGTTGGATTAACCCACTCTCCACTACCTGTCTTTATCCACTCTCTTCTATAGTCTTGAAACCTATTACTTGAAAGCTAGAAAGAGCAAGGCTTAAAAGCCATGATTTTTGAGTAGCAGCAACCATCTTTAACTGAATTTTAGATTACTTACCTTCTCCAAGTCTCAGCTTTCTTGTTTTTATTAGTGTGCACACACAAACACAAAGTATATATGTGCTTGAATAATTATATCTGTATGATAAAGCGTTTACTTTAGGTAAGTCAGTAGCTTTCATATACCCTTCTCCTTAGCTGTGTCTTCATTTGGCTTTTGGGTCACTTCCTTCATTGGATGCTAGCTTTCTAAACTTTAATGATTCATCCTCTTCCTGGCTTGCCTTCCAACTTTAGTGTTGAGGAAGGCTCATTTCACTCCTCAGAATTCCATTCCTATCCTTGTCATTACGTTTTATTGCCAAAATCCAATTTTTAAAAATTTGACCTTTTTGTGTTTATAATTAAACATCTAATAGGCATCTTAGACACATATAAAACTAACTCCTGATTATTTTGTTCTTTACACAGAGCCCCTCCCCCCAAAGTGGCTATTGCTGCTTCTATTTCCAAACTTTATCTAGGATGTGAATGCTTTACACCAGCCCTATGGCCACCATAACTCACCCACACCATCATGCTTTCTGTACTGAATAGTTGAAACAATCTCTTGTTCTCCTGCCCTCATACAGCTTACACAAGCACAGTAAATAAAATTATCCTTAAAGATAAAAGGAGGATTCCTGTACTTCTCTGCTCAAAACCTTCAGGGCAGTGTTTCTCAACTTGTGGGTTATGACTCCCAGAAGAGTACACATCTGGAAAGCACAGATGTTTATATTACAGTTCATTTGCTATATAACAGTAGTAAAATTGTAGTTATGAAGTAGAAACAAAATAACTCTATGTATGGTTGGATAGTAACCACACCTCGAGGAACGTTTACAGGGTCACAGCTGGGGCTGTAGCTTGGTGATTAAAGTGGGTGCCTAGAATGTGTGAAAGTCCTGGGTTTGATGCCCAGCACAACAACAAAATGGTGCCGCTGAGTGTTAAGCCAGACTCCTTAATGGTGGGCATCAGGCCTGGTATGATGTGACTGTGTTGCTCCCCACCCCAGCCTCAGGATTGGGTAGCTTCTCTCTGTTCCAAAATCCCAGCTTCTTGGCTTATTCTTGAACACACCAAGCAGGTTTTTTACGTTTGTGGCTGTTTTTGCTGGTCTTTCTGGTCAGAAAATATTATTGTTTCTTCCTAGATCCAACAGCAAATAAGTGACCTGATGAGATCCCAGGTGCAGAACCCTGAATCTGAAAATGTACTGAAAGCTGAAAATACAAATAGTCTTAGTCTATGATGGAGCCAAGACATAATAGTAACTACTGGCTTTTAAAACATTACAAATAAACAGGGAAGTTGCAATTTAAAAAGTTTCATTTTACAAGTATAGTATGATTCAAAGGAGTGCCATTACTCTTACAGATTTAGGAGATACCTACATAGCTACACAGAAAGGGTTTGTTGACATTCTCCAGAGTGAACTAGACATTCAACCCCTAGGGAGTGCTTAGTATAGTCTTTCTATAACGAAGCTAAGCATAGATCACACTATAGGAGATTGTCTGTCATCATCTTCCTATGTTTAAAGAGCAGATTCCTACATGTCTTCAAAGAGCAATGGTTTTAATCTTCTCAGTTCTCCATGGAGAGTTTTCTAAAAGGGTACTTAATGAAATCTAGGTTGAATTACAAGGCAAGTCTTAGGTTGTACTTGAGTGTATCATGTCCTTGCCTGTTTGCTATGTAAGTACTCTGCTATAAGAAGAGGTATAGGAGCCGGGCGTGGTGGCGCACACCTTTGATCCCAGCACTCGGGAGGCAGAGGCAGGTGGATTTATGAGTTTGAGGACAGCCTGGTCTACAGAGTGAGTTCCAGGACAACCAGGGCTACACAGAGAAACCCTGTCTCCAAAAAAAAAAAAAAAAAAAAAAAAGAAGAGGTATAGGAGCCTGGTTTCCTCTAGTTTTAAGAATGTATGGCAGAAAGGAATACCAGGAGGGAAGAGCACCACTGTGTCTGGTTGGTATCCAGTTGGCATAGTGTTTAATACAGTAGTAAGTACACAGTTATTAATCTGTTAGCTAGTAAGAGTGGTAAGGTAACAGATTGACAAATTTATATCAGGAGATGAGCTGAAACTTCTGAACCATAGGAAGGTTTGCTAATGATTTTTCCACTTTAGATTGTAATGATTTCTGTTTCATAGAGCAGCTTTTTTACAGGGGTGAAGTTAAAAATGGAACTCAAAAAGAGGCTGGGGGTATTGCATAGTCCGTGAGCCTGGGCGATGGGATTTCGCTCCCAGTGTTCTTTCCTAAAGGAGGTCTCTGAGAACTTACGGTGCTGTTTCGCTTTATGAGTACCTATAGCAAACATTTAATGTTTCCCCAATTTTTGTTCATGTTTTACTTGTGAGGCACACTCTCCAGGGACCAGTGCTTTATGAAACATTATTTGGAGAAGTTATTGGGATGAAATATGAATTCTGGTGAGAAATACATAAGTAACATTTCTATATCTCTCTGGTAAGAAGCCATTTAGCAGTTAAGTGGTCAACAAAAGGGACTTTATTATATTAATATATAATTACTGCTATGAAATAATGATTTTCGTTCTTTTACCCTAGACTTGGAGTGGAAAATTATCTATGTGGGCTCTGCAGAAAGTGAAGAATACGATCAAGTTTTAGACTCTGTTTTAGTGGGTCCCGTTCCTGCAGGAAGGCATATGTTTGTGTTTCAGGTAAGATTAATCTTCAGATAAATATGCCAAGGAAGTTTCTAATAGACTAAACTACCTCAGAGCCCTACCCTTTCTGTGTTACCTAATTGTTTTATCTATTCTCACTTTTAGTCTGCTGTCATTTCAGGCAGTGTCTATCATAAAGGATTTATATTTGCGATTATATGCAGGGATGTTAATTGAGTTTACTTTCAGGAACTAGACAGACTACAAGTATAGTGTGCATACAAGGTTGGGTTTGTCCTATGGAACTGTCTTTCAAGATGAAAGCATCCCCAAACATGTATTCAAATGCTGGTCAGCAACATGCATGCATCTGCTGATATGATAGCAACAACCTCACTTTAGTATAGGAACTGCAACATTAGCAGATAGAGACATGTTACTTGAGCCATTGGAGTGCCGGTCTAATGCTTCATTAAAGCTTCTTATCTAGGTTTTTATAGAGGACCACTTTGACAAATCCATTACCCTGTTAGAACTTGTGAGTAGAAATACTCATAGTATAAATTATGTTCTCAGATACCTCTGACAGTGTTTAGGTCTGTGCCCAAGCTTTAGACACTAGACAGAAGTCAAAGAGTGTTATTTCTCCTGCTTTATTAAGTTGCTATATAAAACTAGTGACTTTTCAATTATCCATGCTTCTTAGAGGGAGATATTTATAATACTACAGGGAGTAATGAGCTAGCTTTTAAAGAACCATTAATTTTTGTTAGAGGTATTCCTGCCTAACCAAATCTCACTGCAGGCACAATCCAGGAGAAAAGTCTACTTCTTCCTGTGCTTGGCCTCTCTTACTCCCTTCACACCCAGGACAATTTCAATGAATTGTCTCTCTGAAATAATCCCATTAGAATGGGTGAGGATTTGCTTAAGAGAACATTGTTAGAGATGCTGCCTTTTAAATAAAGAACTGAATCTGGGCCTGAGTGTTTTCTACTAGGAAACCCCAAATAATTTAGTATATATAAACAAATGGCTTAGGAAGGCTCAGCTATAGTAATTTAAAGGCTTCAATACTTTAATTAAAAGTGCCATCAAACTGAGTTGTGTGTGTGCATAACCTTGTGAAAGCCATAGCAACACAGACTGCCTAAGGAAGTCCCGCAGTCTCAGGCAGCCTGATGCCTCTGCTCACTATGATACAGGACCCACTAATGACCTACCGAATAAGAGTATTATGAGGAATAAGGCAATTAGCAAATTACTGACAAAACTAGCTATATCTATAATTAATTAAACTATTAATTTATTCTCATTATGTAAAGAGGCAGGATTTCCTTGCACCCAAAAGCCTGGGGACTACATATTACTGTACTGGTAATTCATGATGTAGTAAAAGAAGGTCAGCTTAATATGTAGCCATATATATACATTTTGTATTGCTGTAAAATCTTGTACATCATGGTTTTAAAGTGAGCCTTTTTGACTTGCAATGTAGAAGTATGCAGCTTTTTGTTGCTATCAGTGTAAATGTTGCCAAAAAGAACAGAGAAAGCACTGTGATTTAGGTCATGTGTTAGCCTGTGAAGTTTTCAAAGTCTGACAGTTATTAACAAAATGAAACTAAGGCAGTTTTTCTTTTGTGTTATGAGCAAACTGTCCTATTTTTCTGGTCTGCCATTTTGCATAGTATAATCAAATACGACTGACCGCCTTAGGAATGGGTCTAAGACTAGCAAAGAGATGTCCAGACACCTGCCCAGTATTGACTGGATTGGGTCAACAGAAGTAATCCCCATCACTTTTCCATTCTTGATAGCCTGAGAGCTATGCACATTTCTTAACCCAAATTTGCTCAATTAAATCCTTTGGCAAACAACATTTTTAACATAGATGCACTTACTACTAATTCACTGGGTGGTAGCAACTGAACTCCATCTTCACCCATTTCTGGGTATATGAGTATCCCTGAAAGTAACCCTGCGATGTTGATTTGTAGGACATACTACAGGAGGGTCTGTGTCCCCACACTTGGTCCACAGGGATCATATACCCCATCAGGTTAGGAAAAATTAGAGAAATTTCTAAAATAATAAATTCTTATAGCTGCATTTAGATTACACACACACACACACACACACACACACACACACACACACACACACGAGAATTACAAAGCTGTAACTGTCACGAGCCTAAGGAACTAAAAAACATCTAAGGTTTAAAACCTGCTAAAGGGCTAGAAATGGATGATGTTTAAATGGCAGAGATATAAACTGCAGGCTGGAAACCGAGGAGTAAGAAATGGAAGTTAGCAGCGTTCTGCATAACAGATGAAGGAACACCCAACCTTTAGACATGAGATGTTGAGAGTGACAAGGGAAGAGAATAAGAAAAGCTGAAGGTGACTGATAGTCTTGGTTGATTTTTATGGCTTTTAGTGTCACCTATGTGCTATATATACAATAAATATGTCTTAAAAGTTTCCAAGCTAAAAGCATTTACTGAAGTGTTCATATGCAAAGGATATGATGCTAGAATTTACTTTGTTTGCTATGCAGAGTAATGCTTCAGGTTGTACTTGGATGCCTCGGTCATCACTGTCTGTCTGTCTGTCGGTCTGTCGGTCTGTCTCAGAAGTCTTGCTGATGAGGACTGTGGGCACAACCCTAGCCTTTTCTGGCATTTTTAATGTCTTCTAGTTTTGTTGTTTCACTTTCTTAATTCCTTTAGGTTCATTATGATTCAAACCATGGTCTTTGGTGTAATCTACTTAAACAGTCTTTGACTGCACTGAATATCCACAATGTATGTGGCTCAAATATAATAGGATTTTCATTTTTTTTCAAACTTTGCTGTAAAGTTTTTCAGGTCCATTGTCATTTGTACTCACTGTTTACTCATATGTACTTCTTCGTTGCTGGTGCTCGGATTGAACTGAGCTACATTGCTGACCTCTGCTGTCAGTTTTAGAGGGTTTACTACTGAAGAACTTACGTGTCTTGGATAGAAGAGGGAACTAATAGAATAAACACTAGAAAAGACTATGAAACTTAATTTGGTAATTAGGACTGTAAAAGGTTAGGATCACTACAATGATTGACTTGGTTATAAAGAATGGAATTTATAATGAATATTATGTAATTAATCACCATACAGTAAAACCAGAGTTATTTCTTTCTTTAGCTATAATTATACCTGCAAGTACTAAGTGTGCCCAGTACTACTACAGAGAAACATGAACTTTATTTTCTAGGTATAAGCCAAATCCCACCAAAGTTCATTTGTTGGGCGGGTGTGGTGGTGCCCACTTGTAACTCTAGCACTCAGGAGGCAGAACAGAGTGAACCTGAGGCCAGCCAAGGCTATAGCAGGACTCTGCCTCTAAAAGCCAAAAATAAATTGTAAAAACATTTTCCCCACTAATATGGTTTCAAGTAGCCCTAAGGTAACTAATGTTCATTTGCTATATCTGCCACTAACAGCCATTTTGTGTTTCTTTCTGAATTACTCTAGGCTGATGCACCGAATGCAGGACTCATCCCAGATGCAGATGCCGTGGGGGTAACAGTTGTTCTGATTACTTGCACCTACCGAGGTCAAGAATTTATTAGAGTTGGCTACTATGTAAATAATGAATATACTGAAACAGAATTAAGGGAAAACCCACCAGTAAAACCAGACTTTTCTAAGGTAATTTTTTTACTCTTTCCGGTTTTTAGGGGTTGCTGTTTCATAGTGTATCATGAACATGGCCTTACAGCAGATCTGAGGTTTTGTAGCTCTTTAACAAACTAATCATTGCCCCATTTGCATTGACGGCTCCCACCCTGCTCTCCCCAGGAGTTGCTGCTAGGTGGTACCTTGAGCCTGATGGTTAGTAAAATGGAAGGGCTTCCTGCAAACGCAGCCCTTTGTTTCTCTATACCGTTAGGGACTTCATTTCAACCAAGGACATGTGAGGTCGTAACGCTTGTAGTGACCTGATTAAAAATAGTTTTGCCTATGACTCTTCCCCAAATCATGGCCAAGATTAGACTGGTTGTGTTGTTTATTTCTTTGACAGATTTTGAGGCTGTTGAGGCTCAAGCTGTCTTTGAACTGTGGCATACTTCCTCCCTCAGATGTCCACAGGATTACAGTTGCCACCATGCCCAGCTTGTGGTTATTTTCATTAATATTTAGGTTGTCTATATAGTTACCTGCTATTCTTAAAGGTTAAACTAAAGTTCTTAAGTATTTCTGATGATAACAAGTTAAATTCTGAGACATTAAAATCTGATTCAATAGTCTTATAAAAACACTTCGAGAGGTTTAGTTACTGGTGACTAACTAAAGTACTCTATCTGCTAGGCCTCACCATAGACTAGAGAGTTAGTTCTCCTTTCTGCAGGTGAGGGTGGGAAGCTTTTCATAGTCTGAAGACCTCCTG
Organism: Mus caroli; assembly: GCF_978045245.1. Taxonomy (NCBI): domain Eukaryota; kingdom Metazoa; phylum Chordata; class Mammalia; order Rodentia; family Muridae; genus Mus; species Mus caroli. The sequence continues at coordinate 51,862,327 of NW_028227264.1, forward strand.
TTGATCCAGGATTACTCTTTGTAGAACCTTTGTATGGCAGTAAAAGAGACTAGAACATATTACTGCTTCGGAAACTGAGATTTAATATATTACTGCTAGGATCCCAATAATTAGGGGTTTTGTTTGGGAAAAATTGTTCATTTGAAGTCTGGTTATTTGATTTTATTTCTTAGTGCTTAGCATTGAACCTAGGGACTTTTCCAGAGTATGGCCAAGGCAATGAGCAATATTCCTAACCTGAAAATACACCAGGCTAAAGACACACTTATTTAACTACCTCTAACAGGGATACAAAAGGACCTTTCCCTCCCGTATGTATTCTTTAGGTAGCAGAAGTATAAGAGCAGGTACTTTGTTGGGGGGTGAAATATGTTCCCCACCCCTCACTTCCCTTTACCTTGTTTCTGAAGTTAGTTTCTAAGCTAGTAGTTCTTTTGCTGTTTGCTATTGTGGTCCTTGCTTATTAGTTATGTGTAAGTGCTTCACTTGTTGATGCCTTTGCATATGAATTTAGTCTTCTAGAAAGATAGAGAGAACCACCCAGTTTGCACATTTTAATCTAACTTCCTTAGTGCTTACCACTTAAATGTTTCTCTTTCTAGCTTCAAAGGAATATTTTGGCATCTAATCCCAGAGTCACAAGATTCCACATTAACTGGGAAGATAATACAGAAAAACTGGAAGATGCAGAGAGCAGTAACCCAAATCTACAGTCCCTTCTTTCAACAGATGCATTACCTTCAGCGTCAAAGGGATGGTCCACGTCAGAAAACTCACTCAATGTTATGTTAGAATCCCACATGGACTGCATGTGACCACGTGCCATCCCATTAGTACAGATTAAGCTATTAAAAACAGAACTATTTCCCTGAAGTTCCGTAAGTACATAGTCAACGTGAAATGTGAAGAATTTGTTTAAAAACATCCTGTAGAAAGTTTATAAGAAAACCAGTATTTGAGCAAATTGTGGATTATAAATACAACTATTTTTAAGTACTTTTTTCTCTAATGTGTTATTTTATTTGTTCATGAAACTAATCTGATTAAAGCATATATATTATTTTCTTCTCTTTTATATGTAATTAAAGCACTTATATCAAATTATTAGACCAGGTTGTAAAGGTGTTGTTTTAGCCTCCTGGACAATAAGATTTACTAGCCTTTAAAAAAACAAAGTTTACTTCAACTAAAATGATTTTTTTCCTGTGAAGATAGTGTCCTTTAAATTTGAGGAGAAAACTTCCATTCTGTAGTAAAAAAGATCACTTTAAAATGGGATTTGAAATCAATTATATGCCACCAGGGTTTTTCTAGGCCACCCCAGTGCATCTTGCCACAACTTGTGTTACAACAGACTTCTAGTTTTTATATAACAAATGCAGCTGCCTTTGAAGTCCCTCTGACTATGGTGTATGCTTCCTTACATCTAAAACTGAGAAACCACGACCATAAATCATTGTCCAGAGATTTCAACATGGCAAGAGCAAATACAAGGTCTCTAAAGTTTAAGATTACATTAAAATGGCTCAGATCTGCTCTTTCTTTCAGTTTACAAAAATGCCGAACTTGTGGTGTTGGCACTACTAATACATAAGGGTAATTTAGAAAGGTCTGGTTAGCTTTATTCTGGCTGGCTACTTTAGGAAGTATGTCTTACCATTTGCAGCTGTATTACCCCATATCCTCTGGTTCTCATTAACGTGTAAGATCAGGGTATTATCTGTAGTTGACATAATCTAGATAGCTTTTCCAGACTTTTTCTTCTTTCTGAAGAGCAGTTTTAGAAAGGAATTCACCAAATAAATGGGCCAAAAGCGTATTTTCTTTAATGAGAAGTAAATACTTCCTCAAAGTTTTGATCCATTAAATTTACAGTACAATATTTTCATTTGATTATGGGTGATGATGCACAGGAGAGCCATGGGATGCAAGTTATGCGGTGCCTTCACATCTAAGCTTTTATACTGCACTTTTCAAAGCATTCTGAGGAAAAGGAAAGGGCATTTGTTTAAACAGACTCTTTTAAGTTGTATATATTTCTTGCTATTTTAAAAGGTAAATTTGTGCAACCAAGTCTTGTTAAATGCTAAACTTTGAAATTTAAGACTCCAGGTTATTACAGTATTGACCATTATCCAGTTCATAGGTTTTAAAAATAAAATCTGACAACTAAAACGATTGGAAAAAAAAATCTCATTTTGTCTAACTACAATTAGGAGAAAATGTTAAAACAAGAGTCCAGTGATCAAAACAGTAAGAATCAGTTTGATAGAAATAAAACTAAATCTCCAAGTTAAGCGAATTCACTGGAGTGTTTAGTCTGATTATAAAAACTACTTTGTAATGAGATTATGTGGTTAAGGTTTTATATCAATTTTTAAATATATGGCCCATTGTCACAAAAGTTTGAGACATAAAAAACTATTACCTTTTATTATTTAAAGGTTACTGCTCTATAGAATGTAGTAAAAGAATAATAGAAACATTTAAACATTAACAACTAAGAAACTAGCGTGCAGCGATTTTAGACGTCTGAATTATAGTTACAAGGAAGACTGCCCTCCACCCCGTTTCTTATTTTTGAGATATGATCTCTCAACATAGCCTTGGCTGTCCTGACCTCTCTATGTAGACCAGGCTAGCCTTCAGCTCACAGAGATCCACCTGCTTCTGTCTCCTGAGTGCTGACATTAAAGGCGTTTTACTCCATACTCAGTGCTATTTCCTCTTTTTGATTAGTGTAAATGAATGTCTGGTGAATACGTAACACATACACACACTCCATTCGGGCAGCTGAAGAGCTAGGTTATGATGGCATTGTTTGAGTTGAGGAAACATTTCAGAATCTGAGGAGAAGCATGCTTACAGCTGTTCATTCACAACCTCGTCTGACCCTTCATTTCTGTTACTGTTTTACCAAGAAAGTCTATGGGGACTGTCAACTCAGTGGCTCAGTAGGTAAAGGTGCTTGCTGCCAAGCTGACTATTTCATTCAATTCAATACCCAGGATTCACATGGTAGAAACTAATTTTCCCACAAGCTGTCATCTAACTTCCATATATACACACACAAAATAAGTAAATGAAATGTAATACAGAATTTAAAGACTATGACATGTTTTCTATCACAATCCATAGTGTAAAATACAAAATGATCATGCAATGCAAGTATACATTAGGTTTTTCATAAAAGTAGCCATCTGCTGCCCTTACTGAGTGCAGCCTGATTATAACAGATTACAAGAGTGCCACAGGCCACTGACATCTTTTGAGTGGACATCTTTTGAGTGGGTAAGAAGTAGCAATAAGTTTTTACAATGGCAAAATCTTTACCAATCTTTTTTCTCACCTTTGGATTATGATCTTGACATCTGAAATGAGGGAAGAGTGCTAATTCACTTTACATTAATTATCACTAGCACATTGAAGCCTTGGCCCTTTATACTAATACTTCCTTACTAATAGTGGCCTTATAAGATGGCATAGGCTTAGTGCTTGGCATTCCACATGATTGGTTGGCAATCATTTCGTATAATTACTCACAAAATGTCACACTCAGCCACAAGGATTTCTAAGTGTGTAGGGGTAGCTCTTTATAGGCCAGCCCTTCTCTTTTGGTATTGTCAATTTACAGAGCCCATCCAATCAACACTTACTAACAAAGCATTTAGAGTCCCCAAATGGGACTGTTGGGATATTTTTCTTTTATAATGAGTTTCAAAGAGTAAGTATCATATAAGAACTCTGAGAAGAGACTACAGAAGCAAGGACATCTTAACATGTAATAACACTAATAAAATATGGGAAATCAAACTCCTATTTTTAGAACAGGAGAAATAATCAAAACTAAAAACATCAAAACACATTTTAAAAAATAATTTTCCCTAAATTTCCTGTCGCAGTCTTTGTGTTAGAGCTTTTATATGTACTTGCTGTAGAATTATTACAATGTATGAACAAAATCTCTTAGTACGTATGTGAAAATATGCTTTATCAATGCAAATTCCCCTAAAAGGTGTCATTAGGAGCCACTGCTGTCCATGAAAATGCCTTAAGCTATATGCTATCTACCTACTTTGTAAATGAATTTCCCTGTTTTGATATTTTGTTTGGTAGATCTTTATAAAATGACATCTTTACATTTTCCTATATAAAACTAAATTCCATACAGAGGACATAGACCTTTTTGAAATATCTTTTTAATTGTACATAAAGGATGTTACATTCCTTCCATTTTTGGCAGTAACTTTGAAAAATCTAAAAACTAACTTAAAATGTATCCTACAACTACTTTTTCATAAGGAAATAATTGTGTTCACTTCTATATTAATCTTAAATTACGTAAAATTGTTATACAGTACCTGCACTAGTAGATCCAATTCCTGTGGTCAAAACGGACCTTGGGGTAATCTTTGCTGCATATTTAAGGAATTGTGATTTCCCTGTGCCAGGATCCCCAACCAATAAAAGGTGAGATTCCCCTAGAAACAAATAAGTGTTAAAGTTCAAAAAATTTAAAAGGATCTATGAATAACATACAACTAGTACAGAAAGTAGACCATATGAAATGCCAACACATTTTATGTGGTATTTTTTGATATAGTTTATGCAAGGCTTTTCAAGGAAGGAGTTAACTAGAAAATCTTTAGAAAAGTTAGCTGTCACAAATATAGCAATTTTGATTACTGAATGTGACATTTAAAATTTAAAATCTTTTAATAGAGTATGTGCTATTTCCAGATGCTTAGGCCCATGTTCAACATTTTAAAAATCCTTGACTTATAAAAACTTTCTGATTGTATCTATTTTTAAATCCAAACTACAGTGATTAAAGCTATCCATACAAGTCATATAAGGCTTTATTCTATTTTTTAAAGTAATTCTAGATGTTGAGGATTTTTAAAAGTGGTTTATATATATCAAGCCATTATGATTATATTAACTGAATAAAAACATTCTTTCACTTATGTAAATTTCAATAGCTTAGTGGAATATCTACCTTAAAATGACCACCTACTCAAATTTTACACTTAATAGAAATGGACACATGCCTGTCCTAAGGCAGGTATTTTCACTGGACAGACAAATTTCTTTAGTAATAAGTATTTCCTAAATACATTATTTAAGCTCAGCACTGAGTAAAGTGCCTTGCGGATAGCAGATGATGGAAACACAGTTTCTAAAGTGCTTCTGTACTCTGTGGTTTTAGAGCTGTACTACTAGCATGGCTTAGAATATCAGTATTTTAGTGTGTGGGTTCACTGGTTAACAGCTCTGTGTGTGGCCTGCTCGCTGCACAGGAGCTTTCTGCCATCCAGATAGTGTTGCATGCTTGAAGCAGTCTGTGCTTCAAGTGTGACCTACAGCAGTAACTCCTGGCAGATGGCATATTTGCTGTCTACCAGCAGGAGAATCAGCAGGCAGATGACTGCATAGCAGTTGACAGTCACAGATGGAAACCAGCTTGGAGACATTAAGACACACACACACTCTCTCCCTCTCCCTCCAAGAGAGCTAATTAGGCTTGTAGTATATAACCACTGAAAAACTTAGTGATTTCTTTCATCTTTCTGGAATTACAGAAAGTCTCTGATAAATATGGATATAGACTAAGTATGAAAAACCCAATTAGAAACTACATTTAGAAAATAGCTCTAGAGGCAGCTTTTAAAATTAATTTCTTGAAGTTACTATCCTAAGTAATAGGTTTTATTTGGGCATTTTCAAACCTTTGTCATTATAATTCACCCTCCAACAAGCAGGTAAGGGCCTCCCTTCCCCTCTACATGTTAGTATTTCTCAGAATGTATCAGTAGGTACTGACCTCTAACCCTTGTTCCTGCAGCATCAGTTCTTTGAATTCCACCAGCCAGTACCATGGCCACAGCAAGCTTCACTAGATACATCCCAAAAACTTGAGGACACAAGCTGGCCAATATTTCATTCCTCCCTGGGAAGTGAGAAAGGTCAGAAGTTATCATTTTCTAGGACCTCAACCTGAACTCTCCCTGGCCTGTAGCCATTTTCTTATAAGCACACTATCTGTTCTAATCTAACATGATAAAGAAGGCCAAGTCAAGTGAGAAATGACAAAGAGGAGCTTTGTTTAGAGTGTGCTTTTCTTTTTCAGTTTGGTTTTTGAGATGGTCCTACAAGGTAGCCAAAGGTGGTTTCAAATGTGTAATCCTGTCCCAGTCTCCCAAGTGTTGGGACTACAGGTCTATGCCACCATGCTGCACTGACCTTGCTTAGGTTTCAAATTTAGAATCATGAAAAGAAGAGTGGTTTCTTTTCAGTTTCTATAAATTTGTCATGCTGAATAAAAAAGGGGGCTTCTTTTTCTCTTTCAACTTGTAGCTATCAAGCCAGCACTATTCCTTTTACTTCTGAAAGAAGTAAAATTAATTCACCTTCCAAGTTGACTTGGCATGTGTTCTTGATTGAGAAATTGTTTTTTTTTTTTGTTTGTTTGTTTTGTTTTGTTTTTTTTGGAATAAGTTACTGTGATATCAGTATATTAAGATCACTGCAAAATAGAACTCCAATAATCCCAGGTGAAGATCTTGAAGTCCACAATTTTGTGTTTTAAATAAAAGCAACAAATTTGGGAATCATTTTAGTGTCTTCATAAAGAAAGCATTTCATCCATTCACTGGTCTCATCAGTCAACAAGATTCTAGTGAGTTTTCCCTGAGCCTGTCCATGCTTTATGTACAAAGACTATTTGTAATGAGTCAATCTTTTAGTTTGGGAAATAGAACCAACCACTGAGCTACTTCCTATCCTGTAATGGCTCAACAATGACTCAATGGCAAGTACCCGATGTGAGCCTAGAACAGCAGGAATAGCAAACCCCTTGATTAAAAGGAAAGCAGAAGGATGATGTAGAAAATGTTGAAGGTGTGTTACTAGTAGAAGGACTCTCCTTTTCTAGACAGAAAGCTGAGAGAAAAGAGTTCAGGGCTCTAAGCCAGGAAGACTTGAGATTCTGATTAAAATCCAAGGGTTACACATTAAAAACAGAATGGACCTAAGAACCAAGTTTAAGAGTAAGTAGGTAAGGTGAGCCAGAACTATCTATCACATGCTGGCAGAAGCCACACTCCAGTGGTAAAGGGCACAGGGCCAGAGTCTAGCCTAGACACACGTCCCAGTGCTTATCTTGAGCAAGAGCCTCTACTTTTCTGCTTTACAGTCTCTCTCCCTTCTCCATGGCTTTGTAATGGAACATGATGCATTCAATCCCTTACAAATTTCTAGTTTCAGACTATGTTCTTACAGTGTCTGTGGCCTAGCTTCCTCTTTACCGTTACTTTGCAGAAAACCTTTCTGGTATAAGATAATCAAATCAGCACAGTATGAGTTCAAATGATCCAGCAGACCCAAGTACTGTGCTTGGGGTCCCATCAGTCTCCACAGTTTCAGGAGACAAACCCCAAGAAAAGCAGCACTGCCTGCAAAAGAGATGCCCTTTGGATGCAGCTTCTCTTCTCCACTCCAGCAAGATGCACATACAACTTCAAAATGGTCAAGTATACAATATACCAGTATCTACGACCATAAGAGGGGAGTTCATTCATACTAAGAAATGTTGCCTGAATTTCACGGTGTCTTCCTAACTTAACAAGGATATTATATGTAATTCATTCTTTATCTGACAAATGAGTTGCATAGCTACAACTTCCTAATTACAGGACAGATCTTCAGTCATCAGCACAGGGACTTGGGAATATCCAGGGCAGAGTGCGGTGTAATGAAAGCAGATGAGCTGTGGCACTGGAATGGATAAGGAATGAACCGACCTGAACCTAACAACAGTTCATTTAAAACTACACTGAAAAATGGATGATTTTAAAAGTAATTGCTACGTAAAGCCACAGCTTAGAGGAACTTTGGGCTCCTTTTTATACTGATTACATAAAAGGAAGATCAGAGAATTCTACGTATGTATTGTACGTGGAAGATTTAAAAAAAAATCCCACAAAATAAAAGCAAACTGTCCATATATAGATGAATGGAAGCTTTACTTTGTAAAATAAGTGTCTAGTTTGGCTTGTGACTTGAGAATAAAATAATATACATTAGAATGGAGATATAAGTTTATTTTTCTTGAAACCTTAAAAGAAGAATGAAAACAATTTAATTCATGTTTTATATATGTGGGGTTTTTTTCAATAAAAAATAATACTTTCTAAACTCAAGGCTGTGGTGTGTTATTTATGTAATACATTGAAAGCTCACAATGTTATGCTACAATGACAAACGTGTTCTGTCCATCAGTCTTATCCCTATTTTAAATCCTCAGCTAACACAGTCTTTATTTGGAAGTATGGTAGAAAACTATGTACTTAATATATAAAAGCATGAGGACTGACGTGTGTTTAGTCCCCAGCACCCACATGAAAAGCTAGGCATGCTCACACGTGCTTGTAATCCCAATGCAGGGGAGACGAGACAAGTGATCACTAGGCCTCACTGACTGGTGAGTCTAGCCTTCTGTCCAAGACAGACAACTTATTTCTGTGACTTGGGGGCCGGGGCAAGAAAACACATGATGGCTCTTGAAGAATAACATAAGATTGACCTCTGGCTTTCACGCGCACACACACACAAGAAATAACAAAATCTCAATGCCAGAAACAGACTTGAAGATACTGACTAAATGATACCCGTCAACAAAGCTACGCATCACCTAAGTAAGTCATATCCCATTTAACTACTGAGCTGAATGTAGTCAATTCTGATGAGTCTTAGGCCCTTAATCACCAACCTGCAAAGGGGTCACTCTTATAGTATTCCCAGAAGTCTTCAAATTCTTTTCGAGTGTCCTCATCCATGACCATCCCCGAGGACTGCTCATTATTCACTTGGACATAGTTGGCTTTCAAGACAATCTCAACTTCACATCGTACATCTCGCTGAAAGGGTTTCCACCGTTGCATTACAACCCCATAGATGGTGAGGTCATCTCCTAAGGAAAGCACCCACGTGAGTCCAGGAATATCATGCACAGTGAGATAGCATTGAAGCACTTGGCAAAAGACCAGAAATTAGAAATAAGCTGCCCATACACTTTCTGTTTCCAAGGACATCTGTTCATTCAAAAAGCAACAACCAATTTTAGGTTAAAACACAACCCAGATTCTCAGCCCCTAAAACAATAAATTGTTTCTGAATACATAAAGTCAAAGTCAGCATTTAACAACAACAACAAAAAATGTGCTACATAATAAACACATAATGCCCTTTACTGGGAATAGTGCACTAGATAATTATCATTGTTATGTCGGACAACATGTTCATTCTCTGAGAAACTAATCAACTAATCCTGCGTTTTTAAAGAAGGAATAGATCAGTAGATATTGATTCTACTTCAAAGCATAAAATAACTGGTTTCAGACCCCAGGACAAGGGACTGAGGTGCAGGCCTGGCATCCCAATTCTAGCATCCCTCAGCCCCTACCTGATATATCCTGCCCTCAACTCTGAACTTTCCAGCCCAGAAGCTGGACTGCCTTTCATCCAGACGCTCTTTCTATACAATCCAGACATTTTGGTCTCTTCTCTCTCTGCATGCACCCTTTCTTGACTCCCCTTCTGTCCTCAATCCTTGTGGAGAGTAAATTTGCCGGAGAGCAGCTTCCCAATAATCCTTCCTTTGATATAATCTGGCTTGAACTGGCTCATTCACCATTGGAGAAATAACTTGTCAGATGGTGCTGAACCCGAGAGGACTTGAGTCTCCAGCCCAATGGCCTAGGTCTTTCCTGGCCACGTGGAGTCTTTTTCTCTTCCCTCACCTTATTGCCAGATATATCATTTCTTCGTACTCCGTGAGATAGCCTATTAGGATCCAGGACCCTCTGTGCTCTCTGCTGATTTGTGGCTGTGCCAGTGTTAGCCTCATTCAATCAAAGAACAGGTCTTTGTTTGGGGGAGTAAACTTTGATACAGAGATGTCTTATTACACTCCCCACCCCATAAACCATTAGATCACAGACTATCAATTGGGATGCCAATTCCATAGTGTTAGCATCTCCAGCAAATGCTGGGAAAATGGGTGCCACAGGATCTAAAGCAAAAATTTATTCAAATAGGTCTGAACGTCCTGTGTCCACTTCTTTGGAAACACCCCCTTCTCACTGAGCACAGGGATCCAGGTACAGTGAAGCCTCACCCTCTCTCACCGCCCACTCCAATCTCCCTCCTGTCCTTGTGTGGCCCTGGCCCCAGCATCAGCTGCCAACTCCATGTGATTGCAACAGTGATGGTGAACGACCAGCAGGCTCATTTTAAATTGCTCACTGCGCCTGTGAGGGGTCACCATCTTGACTTTGGAATACGGCTTCACCACCATCTTGCTTAAGGGCAGCAACATGTGACATGATCAGACCAGGGAAGCAGGTCTCCAAATGATACTTTTGAATTGAAATAAAATTTTTATATATATATTTTTTTTTAAGATTTACTTAATGTATATAAGTACACTGTCATTCCCTTCAGACCCAGCAGAAGAGGGCATTGCATCTCATTTCAGATGGTTGTGAGCCACCATATGGTTGCTGGGAATTGAACTCAGGACCCTGGAAGAGCAGTCAGTATTCTTAACTGCTGAGCCATCTCTCCAGCCCATATTTTTATCTTTTACTTCTGTACTGTCTTGGCAAATAGTTTACAATATTGTTCTGTTTTCACTCTTTGAAAGATGGTTTATTTTAATATAACTTTAAAGTTTTACAACATTAAAAAGGTTAAAGATCACTGCCTTAAAAATACATTTGCCTTGTTCTTATCTACCAGTAAGAACCAACTTGTTCCTTAGTTATTCCTTCTTACCTGAGGAAAACCTATTCCTGGGAGGCAGATGACCACACTTCTATGTTATGTTCTCGTAGGAGACCCTAGGCAGCTTCTAGGCACATTTACTAACCCCTGATGCCTGTGATTTACCATATACAATACAGCATGTCATTTAACAAGTATTTAAGAATGTGATGTCCAAAGCCGGGCGTGATGGCGCACACATTTGATCCCAGCACTCGGGAGGCAGAGGCAGGAGGATTTCTGAGTTTGAGGCCAGCCTGGTCTACAAAGTGAGTTCCAGGATAGCCAGGGCTATACAGAGAAACCCTGTCTCAAAAAAACGAAACAAACCAACCAACCAACCAACCAAACAAAAGAATGTGACATCCAGTATTTTAGGAATATAAAAAAGGGGACCAAAAACAAAACAAAAATTTCATAAACTTAATTCCCCTAAATTTCAGTCATCTTGAATGCAGGATGTTGAATACATCTCAAACCCAATCTTTCTATTTTATATAAGAAACACCATCTTGCAGCAGGTAATTCTTCATGCCCAAGACTGCCATTTATGTTTTTGTGCTACGAAATGCCTTTCATTCTCCAACCTCTATGGGTAATGTGCAATCTCCAGAGCTTTTGATTTCCTGGAGAAGGGTTCGTTAGATACTAACCACATAAAAATGGTGGTATAAGTGTATACACTAGCCGGCACATTTCTAGCTAAATGCAACTTCATGCCAAATGCAGACAAACACACTGTGTTTTACATATGTGTTTCCAAGAATGTTCATACACCTTTCAAGGTAAATCTAGAATAATGGCATTTTACTGTATTCCCTCTTAAAGTTTTAGATAAAAATAACTGGAATAAGTTTCAATATATACTTACTTGAAACACCACCTTATTATCTTCACTCTAATGGATTATACTGAGGTTCTTTCAATATTCATTAAATGAGGGCCATAACTTTCAATATAGTAGAAATCAATTTCTATAAACAGTGATTATATAGAAAACAGAGTATGGAAGAATGGCCAAGAATAACAGTCTCATTAGGATTGGGTGTAAATCTTCTTGCCACCATTCTTGGGCAAATTATCTGCCTCAGTCATGATACTATAATGAAAATTAGATCATATGTATGTATGTGTATGTATATATACATATATATGTATGTACACATATAAATTAATGGAATCTCAACTTAGTAAGTGTTACCTATTATTATACTAAAAATACCTTGCATTTGTAGAACATTTAAAAATACTTAAATACAAGCTGGGCAGTGGTGGTGCATGCCTTTAATCCCAGCACTTTGGAGGCAGAGGCAGGTGGATTTCTGAGTTCGAGGCCAGCCTGGTCTACAGAGTGAGTTCCAGGACAGCCAGGACTATACAGAGAAACCCTGTCTTGAAAAACAAAAACAAAAACAAACAAATAAACAAACAAACACAACTCCCCCCCCCCCATAACAAAAAACCCACAAATACACAAATGGTTTCATATGTGCAAGTACTTTTTGCATGGCAGAGTTATGTGATCATTGTAACTTTGAAGTTTACAGAAACAGAACATTCACTTAAAAGTTGTGTATTTTCCTACAGTTAATATGCACACTATTGGTAAAGCTACAGTTCTTCCACTTAAACAGTCCACTCTCTGTCCCTTTCCCTTCCCCAGCATCTGGAGTCCTGCAGACATCCTCAGTCAGATCCATCCCTTTGATCTTTAACATAATTGTTAGCACGGCAATCCACTTCATTGTTCTGAGGAGTGTGAATTCTGTCTTTTGATTTCTTAGGTTTATAGCTATGGGTAATGGGGCAAAGATCTGTTAGCATACTGCTTTTACCTGTCCTTTATTATGAATGACAGCTGAAAGAAATATGGCTTAAGATTTCAGACATAATTCAGGTTCAATGCACTACATGGAAACACTGTTCTCTACTGAGAATATTCTTTTTCAAAACCTGTGAAACTCGGGTGTCATCAGCACACAGCTGAGAGAAACAATGATGCCTTTTGCTTAGGTATCAGTAAGTTTTTAGTCACACTTGACCGTCCCATCTGAGTCCTTTGACTGCCCAATCCACAGGAACCCTTTTGAGATGGCCCTGTTAAGCATGATGTCTGACTGAAGAGAGGCCTGGGTCAGAACTCAGTGATATGGGTCTCTATGCTCCAGTCCTGCTGCTTAGTTCTTTACATGGGGTTAGGTAAGTCTAGTTCCTTGTCAGAAGGGACCATGTGAGCAGCAGGAGACTGCTAAGCCCCAGCTTAGTTCTTCCTTCCTCTCTCTCTAAGCCTAACTCTTCACAAGGTGACCACTTAATGCCCTCTGTCCCTTGTCAGTAACTTTGTGGGACATAGAAATAAATAATGACTATTCAGACCCTCCTACGCAAACTACCAAAAGTTTACTCTTGCTGGCTACATACAGTAGCACCCATCTATAGCCCCAACTGCTGGGGTGGAGGTAGGTGGTAGGAGAGGGAGGAGTTCAGGACCACACAGACCCAAGAGTTCAAAACTGCCATCTCAAAAACTAAAAGGTAAGTGCTTACCAGATTTGCAACTGTCAACTAGGTCATCTTCCAGAATAACTCTCATGGATCGTGGGATACTTCCAACAGACAGCCTCTGCACCTAGCAAGCGCAAGATAAGAAAAGGAGTGTGCTTCACGAGATGCCAAAGATCCCAAACACGGCGCACCTGAAACTGCTTCCACTTCTCATACTATAATATAGCTTGATTATGATAAGACTTAAGGAATTTTCATTAAAAACTATGACTAATATCAGTTTCAGAATTCACTAACACTAGCCGGGTGTGTTGGTATGCTTCTTTAAACCCAGCACAAGAAAGGCAGAGGCCAGTGGATCTCTGTGGGCCTTCAGGAGAGCTGGGCTATGTAGTAAGACCCTGAGTTAAGAGAGAAAGACAGGAGAGAGAGAGAGAGAGAGAGAGAGAGAGAGAGAGAGAGAGAATATTCACTAATACTAGAGAGATGTCTCAGCAGTTATAAGCTCTTCCTGAACTTGCAGATGACCAGTTTCACACCACATGTTATTCCAGCTCCATCTGACCTGCCACCGTCTGACCTCTGTGGGCATCCATACACAGATTCTTATACATGCACATACACACAAATAAAACTAAAAACCAAGAATTCACTAAGGTAGAATAAAACTGTAACACCAAATATGAGGAATATTCCCAACTATAATCTACATTGTAGATGGTTAAAATACATATTCTAACAACTTATTTCTTTCATAATCTCTAGTCTGAAGTCCTGGAAAACCAGCCGGTCCTTGGGATTACTCCTTAATAACAGATCGCTGGCTTTATTCCACGTAGACATGACCTTAGAAATGACTCTTTCCCAAGTTCCCATGAAGCTAGGTGTGGTCATAAGATTAAGTCCTGGCCAATGACAGGTAAGCAAACATGTAATGGCAGGCAGACAAGACTTGATTATATGATCAAGTTCATATGTTCATCTTACCATCATTTTTCCTTCCTCAGTTTTCTGACTAGAATACAGGTGTCATGAAACGGAAGCCACCATCCTAAACCATACATCACCGCAGGAATAGAAGGCAACTGTCAGGAATGGTGAAAAAAGCTTGGCATGGTGGCACATTTCTACAATCTCCACCTCAGCCCTTGGGAGGCTGTGGCAGGAGGATTACCATGAGTTTGAGGTCAGCCTGGGATGTGTGCTGTGGCAGGGTATCAAGTGAAAGAAACCATCTGATCTTTGCTATCATTTACCCAAGAGTGGGCCTGCTGTGTTCTGAAGCAGTTGGATGTCTACTCCTGAGCTGCCCTCTCTGTTAACTGAACAGCACAGCAGACATGGAACTGTAAGAGGAACGAAGCACGCCTGTCTTACTCTTTTACGGGAATCTCACAAGAGAGGAAACTGTTCTTCTGGCCTGGTTGTCTCAGAACCGCACACAAAGCTACAGACAGATAGTATCAGTCTATGCCCACATGTTACTTTCAACATTCTTTGTGGAGGGAGGCACTGCTTTCAATGCCTCGCTACTTCCAGTGAGTGGTCTTAGCCTCGTTGCCACATCGTCACACACTGTTCCGAGTCAGAGGCATGAATTAAGTCAGGATGGAGAGGTAGGGGACAGGTATATCAGAGTCCAAAGCATAGTGAGATTGACTACACTGACTCTTTAAGTTGATTGACTGTAAACAGACTGAACATACAGTGTATAAGCAGAATGAGCACAGAATGGTTACAGGATGGGAAAAGTTAGAACTGTAAGGGCCAGTTTCAAACAGCATTTCTCAGAAGGTATTCCCACACATGGGGAGTTCCAGGTCTAGATGCTGGAGTGAGACCTATTTAAATAAAACAATAGAGGGATAAGAAAGGTGAAGTGTAAGAAGTCCACACTGAGGAGCCTACATGCTGCCCTTGAGCTGCCTATCTCCTTATTTACATGATTTAAGGAAAGGAAATTAAGTTCTTCTTTATTTGTTAAAAACCAAACTTCCAATTTCTTGATTTGCCAATGTTTGGCAACCAGTTAAACAGACTGAATTTTTATCATATTTCTAAGTGCAGCTAGTTTAGAATGTTTAATATAAACTTTTTATTCATTTTTACTTTATGTTATAGGTGTTTTATCTGTGCATCATGCACATGGAGTGCCAGCAGAGTCCAGAGGAGGAGTTGCAGGCAGCACTTTATAGGTGCTGGGAACCCCATGGAGTCCTCTGCAAGAGCAGCAGCAAGCGCTGTAAGCTACAGCGCCATCTCTCTAGCTCCAATATCTGCTTTTAAATTGTAATACAACTCAGTGGTTCTAAAATCTCGTCCGGGCTCCAGAACAGTGACTGCATGGTTTCTAAAACCTACATCCCAATACGTTTGACAGCTTTGACCCTGATCTCCCACAAAGTGAAGGTACCAGGCTATTCATTTCCATTTTATAGTCTCCAACCCCCACCATCTGACTGTAGTAGAAAACATGTCCAAATCTGTTATTTTTTCCCACTGACTTGATCATTTACCTGCTCCTGAATTTTGATTTCCTGGTAATCCCGACATCTGGCTGGAGATGAAGACAAGTCTGAGAGGCAAGTGAATTTTGAGGAGTCACAGCTGTCTAAACTTGGACATGATGATGGCCGACTGAAGGTGTAATACTGATGGAAGTCGGCCTCCACCACGAACACATGCTTGCATTTGTTACACATGTAATCCCGCTCGAACTCCAAGACCTTCACCAGACTCGTTCGGATCACTGTCCCAGTGACAGATAAGAAGTGTCCCACATCCTTGGTTTTGGGAATGTGTTCCCTGACCAGTTCTGGACAAACAGGCAAACCTAATGAAAAGATGACATCAACTTACACTTTTGATAGCTGACTCCACAGAATGTTATTTCGTATTACTGTATGTGTGGGGTACGTTCACATGTATAGAGACCAGATACTCCTGTCCAGTAACTTCCTAAATTATTTATCCACGGTGTATTGTGTGACCAAATCTCTCCCATGAGACTGTCTGGCCAGCAAGCCTCAGGGACTCTCCTGTTTGCCTCCAGAGTGCTTGCTACCATACCCAGCGCTATACCTGGATGCTAAGGATGTAAACTCAGGACTTTATGGCTGTACAGCAAGCACAGGGCTAAGAAAGATGGGCTCTCAGAAAGACAGTCTCAGGAGCACAGACAAAATTCCGCCACCTGACGCACAGAAGATCAACTTATTTAGTCATCACTCAATGAACCAAAAGAGTAACAAAGAGATGTACCAGGATGACCAACAGGCCCATTTGCCTCGGATTCGGAATTTAAATATGACTGTTTGCAAGCTTTGGCTTGTATAGAACTTTATCCACACTATCACTTTATCCTTTCAAAAACACGTGGTTTTCAATACTAGAAAAAGAGGCAACTGAAAGGTTTGAATATGCCAAAGAAAAAATATTATGCAAAAGCCACGAGCCCAGCTAAGCCACACCACTGGGATGCAAAGTTGCCAGTCCTGCTAGCCAAGGTTATTTCTAATGGGTTTATCAGTAGTGCTTGCTGGGCTGGTTGATGCTGCAAGATTCATTCTAAAAGTTAGTGGCTGAAAAATTTAGTAAGTATTGTTTCTCAGCCTGTTGGCTAAGATCAAGTATAAATCTGGTTGGCAATCTTTTCGATCTGCTGAGCTGTTAAGGAATAGCTATAGTTAGTATCACAGTGGCTTCAGTTTCTTGGGTCGGCACTCTTGTTCTGTTGTTACAGCTACTCTGAAAGCCTAGCAATAGCACCAATAATCACAAGGTATCTTAGGAATCATTGACAGGAAAAATCAAATCAAATTGGGTGTGTGTCTGTAATCCTAGCAATCTCAGGAAGCTGAGGCCATAGGGTTTCAAGTATATATATATGGTGGTTGCAGTGGTGGCACACGCCTTTAATCCCAGCACTTGGGAAGCAGAAGCAGGCGGATTTCTGGGTTCAAGGCCAGCCTGGTCTACAGAGTGAGTTCCAGGACAGCCAGGGCTACACAGAGAAACCCTGTCTCGAAAAACCAAAAAAAAAAAGAGAGAGAGAGAGAGAGAGAGAGAGAGAGAGAGAGAGAGAGAGAGAGAGAGAGAGAGAGAGAAACATAGTCTCATATAGCTCTGGCTGTTCAGGAACTCAGTATAGTCTTAAACTCAGAAACCTACCTGCCTCGTCTCTACAGTACTTAGATTAAAAGTGTGAGTCATATAACACCTGGCTTAATACCCAGGTTTCTTGACAGCTGGTGGTGGCAGCACATGCCTTTAATTCAAGCACTTAGAAAGCAGAAAAAGGTAGCTCTCTGAGTCCTTAAGCCACCCTGGTCTACAGAGTGTGTTTCAGGACAGCCAGTCCTAGACACAGAAAAACCCTTATCTTGAGCTCGCCTACCAAAATAAAACAACAACAACCCAAAACAAGCAAACCAACCAATCCCTGCTCCCCCCCAAAAAAAAAAAACAAAAAAAAGATTTCTCTTTCATACTATGTTGCTGGAATTTTATAATAAAAAGACAAAGGCAACACAACACTAAGCAAAAGTGACAATTTGCAACCAAAATCTTTGTACTATCCAAAAAGCTGGGGTGGTAAGGCATGGAGGCCTGGCCTGTCACACATACACACCCACATACAGAAACATATGGGCGCGCGCGCGCGCGCGCGCGCGCGCACACACACACACACTCACACACACACACACACACACACACACGCACACACACCTCCAAGAAGTCAACAAGCATGTACCAAGCTCCTGGTAGTTGAGCAGCACAACCCTCACTGTGATCTTGTAAAATAGTTCTGAAGGTCACAGGGGTGGGGTGGGGGTGGGGGGGCAGGATCTTCTCTAATTCATACATTATCAATATTTTATTGTTAGTAGTCACACAAAGCTGTTGTAGATTACAATTTTATGTTGTAGTTCACCGATGTCTTCATATTTCCTCCCTCCCTGAGGTTGGCATGGCAAGTATCCTATGCCCAGAAGACAATTATTATTATTTGCCATATAGAAGATATGTACTTTAAATATAAACATCAATTATTTTTTTAAAATTCCTTTTAGATGTATTTTGTGTGTGTGTGTGTGTGTGTGTGCCACAGACACTTGTGATAGTGTGCATGTGGAGGTGAGGGGACAACTGTTAGGGCTCAGTTCTCTCTATAAAAGATCAAACTCAGGCTATCAACCTTGCCAGCAAGCACATTTACCTGCTGAGCCTCAGAATGACAATTATTTCTTAGTGCTCTGAGTCCCTATGTGTTTAAATTTATCCAAGTCTTTCCAGAACACTAAACAACATACTCTTATGCCTTACCTGATATCCTGGCATGAAGATTCTGCTTCATAGATAACCCCTCCATCTCAGGAAGGGACTGCAGAATTGCCAAGGCTGACCTTCGAAGTGCACTGTCAAAAACTGTTAGTACTTCATTGGGGAACACGGTGAAATAGTCTCCAATTTCCATGTTGGTCTCGAAAAGGGTCATAGCATTAACCACAACCGGATAGTGAGCATCAGCATCTCTTTCTCTCAAGATCAGAAGAATATCGTTCTTATGGTGCTCTGAGACATAGGACTCAAACACCTGACCCACCAGGGTGACCTGCTCACTATTCATCTTGAAGGGTAGGTACTAAAAAGAAAGAAAGGACAGTATTATACCATTGCTATTCAAGTTTTGCACACAATTTACCAAAAACATCCTTTGCTTACAAACCATCCCAGCTTTGGGTCACACAGTACTCATAAAATATCTGAATTCAATCTTACCTATAGATGAATTATCTATTGTAGTTATGTAAAATGTGCTTTAAAATTCAGTGAAGTTGCTAGGCCAAGGTGATGCATGCCTGCCAATTCCAGCACTCAGGAGGCAGAGGCAGGTGGAGCTCCGTGAGTTCTAGGCTATCCTGTTTCTACAAAGACAGTTCTAGGACGGCTAGGGCTATGCTGAGAAACCCTGTCTTGAAAAATCAAAATCAGTGAAGTTGAGGCCACAGGGGAGGCTCAGTGTTGGCAGCACAAGCCTAAGGACCCAAGTCTGGATGCCTGGGACATACCTAACCAGCTGGACAGTAGCACATATCACATATGCAATTCCAGTGTTACTACTGAGAGATGGGTGGTAGAGATGGGAATATGACCCAGTAGCTCAAGCTGCCAACTATTCTAGACTATATAGTGCAGCTACAGAAACAAGAGAGCTCATGTCTCAAAGTGGCAGGCAAAAATCAATGCCCTAAAGTTTCTTCTGAGCTCCACATAGATGTTATAGTATACATGAACCCATATTCTCATTCTCTCTCTCTCTCTCTCTTTCTCTCTCTCTCTCTCTCTCTCTCTCTCTCTCTCTCTCTCTGTGTCACACACACACACACATACATACACACTTTTATTTGCGTGTGCACAAATAAAATAAAAAGAAGAAAATCTAGAGGTTCTTCCTGATGCAGCAGCCATCTTAATTCCAGAAAATGATAAATTTTAAAGAGGAGAGGTTCTGTTCTGTGTTCTCCAAGCCTTTTAGAAAACATAGAGGTGTTTTGTTGGCCATATACATGCAAATCTACAGGATAGGTTGTAGACATCAAAGGATTGGGTGCTGCTCCAAAGAATGTCCCATAAACACCACAGTGGCAAAACTGGGAGAGATTACAGTGTCAGCCTGCTGATGGCATTGCTGTAAACACACGGATTACAGGTAAGGTTCTTTCCAGGATTCGTGAGCATTCTGAACATCCTGAATACTCGAAGAGCAAGGGGGCCATTGAGAGAGGCACCTGGGTTCAGGGTGAGCACCAGCCCACTGCACACATGCATAGAAGCATGCTGTGTGAGGTCTTGGCAAGGAGCCTATGCTGGTGGTCCCTGTTCCCTGGGAATTCATGACTTAATGTATACAAGCATATTACAGACCCTGACTGTAAAAGTGTTTTCTTAAAAACAAACAGAAAAATAATGAAGTTAATTTTAATTTGTGGAATTGGTTGCTAGGGAAACGTATTAAACAGCACAAAGTATTCCTCATGTTTCCCCCAATCTTTCTCCTTGCTAGCCCTTTATTAACATATTATAATTAATATGCAATCTGTAGGAAGTTCTGGGCCTCCCCTCCCTCATCCCTGCCTTTAGTGGATTTTTTTGAGGCCTTCTCTGCTGGGCAGGCTGACTTGGAACTTATTATGTAGCCCAGGCTGGATTCCAATTTGCAGTAATTCTCCTGCCTCTGTTTTCCAAGTGCTGGGACTACAGTCATGTATCATCATCACACACACACACACACACACACGCACACACACACAGCTTCATAAACAAAGCATTAATCAGATTGATAGTTCTAACATGACTAGTGACTTGCTTTAGGATTATACACTGTAGTAAGTTTGTTTCCTGCTTTCTCTTATTAGCATAGGGGAATGACGGGCTTCAACAAGAGCAGTTGTTACAGGTGGAAAAAAGTTAGGCAAACCGACGAAAGATGGGAGCATTACGTTTCGGACAATAAGACTGCAAAGAAATATTATATATACTCTACTTCACTTATTTGACTCTATGAGCAAGCCTTTCTTTCTCAAATGTGTATTTACAAACATAGGGAGCCTAGCTCATGTTCATATGTACTGTCATATCACAAATCCTAAACGTGATTCTATATCCACTTCCTAATGTCTACCATGCACAAGCCAGTATCCTCACAAATGAAAGAAAAAGCACAGTAAAAGGTACCAGGCCCTCAGAGACCCAAGTGACGATCTAAAGCAAACCATTCCAGAAGGACTAAAAAGGTAACGTGAGTAAGAGTGAGAAGAAGGTTCTGGACAGACAGCACAGAGGCTAAGAGCACTTGCTGCTCTTCTAGGGGACCTGGATTTGGATCCCATCACCATGATAGGAAGGGCTCACAGTTGCATGTAACTCTAGTTCCAGGGGATCTGATGCCCCTGGACTCTGATGGCAACACATGTGCTGCATGGAACATTCAGGTGCACATGCACACACACACACACATACACATACACACACAGAGAGACAGAAAGAGAGAGAGATTGATTGATTGATTTTCAATTTAAATGAGCTGACAAGTACCAGAGAAGAAACTATGAACTGCCCTGGAGATTCCATACTAGCTCTAAGCACCTTAGCAAAGGTGTGGTTTATATTGGACTTATTTTATTTATTTAACATATATCATCCTCTATAAATACTATGACTAAAGAAGACTAGATATAGTTCAGTTAGAGTTCAGTTTGGCATCCCTTAGGTGGATCACACTGGCTACTGATTCTGCCTTCTCTGAACACCTGCTCAGCTGGGAGGTATACAAGTATAAAGTTGCATCACACTTAAGCCAAGAATACTGACAATTACACGAGGCTAGTATGAGATTAAGAGAGTATTTTTCAGAAAATCAGTGAAAGTAAGCCAACACTAAAATACTAAGCAACTTGGTTTTGGTTAGGTAATAGCATAATCAATCAGTCAAGAGTAAAAAGGAGATTATTTGGGAACGAGATCATAGTATTTCATGATGTGGATCTTAGCTGGGAAAAAAAAAATCACAGCACTACCCTCAAGAGTGACCAAAGGAATAGCTTTACGATTTTACAAATACAAAGTGAATGTAGAGCAGAAATCCGGAACAACAATTAACAACATACCCAACTCCAACAGAGCAGAAAGAGGGCGGGCAAAGAATTTTAAGTTCCTAACAGGGGCAGGTTATATGTTTGCCTAGTTAAACCGGCAAATTACAGTGTTAAACAGACCGATATTTTTTAAACACAGCTTTTTTTCTTGTTTTTTTTTTTTTTCCAACATCCGTGCAATTAGACAAGTTTATCAACCTATAAACTCAGGCATCCCGTTACAAACTTAAGCCATTTATTGTCTAGGGGAGGGAGGGACGATGGTTGTACAACTCTCAAATTCTCTCTCCTCTTGCCTCTGGCATCCAAACAAATAAAATGGCTTTGCTTTATTTCATACTATCCACTGCAAGGTGGCGCCAAAAAGAGCAGTTTGGGGATAGAGCCTTGCCCCTCACCTAGGCTCGCGTAGCTCCGCCCCTCGGGGGCTGTGGCCACGCCCCGCGCGTCTCAGTCCGGCGTTGCGCGCCATTCGCGGGTGCGCGCTCGTTGCGCGCCTTCAGGCCGCCTGGCGAGCGAGAGCCTAGCGGAGGGATGCTTTGGAAAGCATTCGGAAATTCGCTTCTAATCCACAGGTGGTTGGCTGTGGCCTCCCAGCCCCGCGAGGAGTTTAGAAATTAAAGGATGCGGACGAGACCTGACGCTAACCATGGGAGGGAAACGATCCCCAGGACCTCAGGCTGCGGTGGTCACTTACGGGCTCAATACGCACTGTCTTGGTCGCCGGGACCGCGCTGCGGCCGTGGTCGCCCCAGCCCGACCCGCGCGGCGTTGGAGGGGGCGGGGCGTGCGCGCGGTCGCTCGAGGGGCCGCCTTGCGCGGGAGCGCGCAGGCTTCTTCGCGCTGCTCTCGCCCGGCCTCTGAAGGACTTGCGCTTCCCGCGGACCACGAGCCGCGCACTGCCTCGACTTTCCGGCCGCTGGGGCTTCTTCCGGGTGCGGACGCAGGCGGGCGCGCGCCAGGACGGACGCTGGAGTCTTCGAGCAGGAGGCGGGATCAGGGAGAGAGGCGGGACTCGGGGAGCTGGGGGCGGGGTTTGGGCGGGACAAGATGCCTGAGGGGCGGGTCTCGGAGCCATGGGGCGGGGTTTGAGCGGGACACCGGCTTCGAAGGCCGGTTTAGGGCGAAGTGGATAATGCAGGCTGGCAGGAATTTCGCGGATGGGTGATGGGCGAACGCGGGGTGAAGACTAGGGCGGAGAGAAGGGGAACCCTGGTGACGTATTAGGGCGGGGTGTGGGCAATCTGGGACTCGACTTTTGGTTTGCACCTTCAGATATCTTAGAACTCATGTGATTTTGTTGTTTTTTGGTTTTTGTTTTTTGGGTTGGCGATGTATTTAAGGAATCTGCCTATTTCCACGTCACAATATTTTCCATTTCGTGTAGTTCTCTGATCCATTTCGAGCTAAATTTTATAAGTGGTGTTATGGTTTTGTGAAGTCACTTCTACTTTAAATCCTTAGACTGTACATCTACTTATCAGCAATTTTTATTAAATCAAATCAGGCAGCTGAGGGCAAAATTGGATATAAGAAATTCATTATCTGGCCGGGCGTGGTGGCGCACGCCTTTAATCCCAGCACTTGAGAGGCAGAGGCAGGCAGATTTCTGAGTTCGAGGCCAGCCTGGTCTACAGAGTGAGTTCCAGGACAGCCAGGGCTACACAGAGAAACCCTGTCTCGATAAAACAAAAACAAAAAAGAAATTCATTATCTTGACCCCAACTCAGCTTCAGAAAGAGTCATGTCAGCACATGCTGCCACCGTTCATGTTCCCTGATCTCAAAATGTCCCTAGCTCAACTAATAAGTGTTTTTCTGAACTTCAAATTGTTCCTGAAGACTTTCTACATTAGAGCCGCTAGCAAAAACATCTTAACCTAGCTTCACTACCAATTTGATTTTTCCAAATGCTTTCTAAAGGTGGTAGTCATAGCTGACAATCTACAGCTCTAAGTTCTTCCCTAGGGTGGTGATTGAGTCATTCATCTGCTCCAGCAGCAGTGCCTGAGAGAGATCAAGCACTGTTATTTTGAGTGCCAGTGATATTGCCCAGTGAGGGGCTGGAAGCCCACTTAGAATTTCCATACAATTCTTAGATTCAGAGGGATGTGAGGGCAACGAGCAGAGCAGAACTCCACAGCAGCATGACGTCCTCAGGACTCGGAGTCCCCGGAGCTCTGCCTGACTGAGGAGATCCACCATGGTGCTTAACCAGTGGGCTGCATCCATGAGTTCTAAAGCTTTTTGTGGTTCCTCCTGCATGGCCCATAGAGTCAAGAAAACAAAACCAAGAAAGGCTCCAGTGCACTTGAAGAACCATATCAAAAGTACCTGCAGTCAGGCTTGACAGTATTAGACTTCAGTCCTAGGAGAGAGAGACGCAGGCACAGGTGGATCTTTGGTTGCTGAGGGCCAGTCAGGTCTACATAGTTCATTCTTGACCTGCTAGAGTACATAAAACTGTTTTAAAACAAATGACCGAAAGTACATGGAAAGAAACCACACTTTACATTGAACTTACTAAAGTCTGATTAACTGACTAGAATTTGATTGTGAAGCTAGGACTATGACAGGTCTAAACCCTAGTTTGCCTTAAGCCACCTTTAAATTCCTTAAAAGGTATTTCTGGCTAACCTTTTTGTCTGGCTGAATAGTCTTGTGACTAGCTGGTAAAACTTTTTGAATGCATTTATTATTTCTAATTAGGGGTATATGTGTGTCTCTCTGTGTGGGTGTGCGCGTGTGAGTGCAGGTTCCTAGAGAGGCCAAAAGAGGGTGTTAGGCTGGAGCTGGAGAAACAGACAGTTGGATGTTCCCTGGTACTGGGTATCAAACTTGGGTCCTTCAGAAGGGTAGTGCATGCTCTTAACAGCTGAGCCATCTCTTAAGTCCCTTCTGGAGCTTCCCCCAACTCAAAAGTTAGGAATGTCATACAATAGCAGAGAGTTCCAAGCTGTGTTGTAACCTCCTCTTCTAGTTTCGTTTCTGCTGCTGAAAAAAAAAAAAAAAAAAACCCAAACCAAAAGTAACTTAGCAGGAGAAAGGGTTTATCTGACTTACAATTCCAAGTCCTTGTCCTTCACTGAGGAAAAGACACAGCAGTAACTTGACAGTACACCTGCTATTCCACCCAGAATTAACTCTGACCCAAGAATAAACTTTCCATCCAAAGAAGTGTGGCAGGAGCCATGGGATGCTGCCTGCTGAGTGGCTCACAAGCCAATACTCAGCTTTCTTATATAATTCAGGACTACCAGCCTAAGGGTGTTACTTCCTAGGGCTGGGCCCTCTTTTTACATCAGTTAAGGATACAATGTCTCAAAGACATTCCTACAGGTCAATCTGATACAGGCAGTTCCTCAATTCAGACTCCCTTCTCAGCTAGGCTTGGTGGCAAAGGCCTTTAATTCCGGCAGGTTGATCTCGGTGAGTTCAAGGCCAGCCTGATCTACAAAGTGAGTTCCAGGACAGCCAGATACATTTCAACAAAACAAAACAAACAAGCAAAAAAATCTCTTTTCTGAGGTAATTCTAGGTTAAGGCAAGTTGACATTTGAAATGTCAATATGATACATTGGTTCAATCTTAATGATTTTATGTCCCTATAAAAACTTCACACATTGGAGCACTATTAGTACATTGGACCACGGAAGGGGAGAAACTGGACCATGGCCACTCATAGTTTGTTCCAGGATAAACTGTTCTCTCCTTTTGAGGTAAGGGTTGTGTTTTTGACTCTACGATTAGTAGAAGTATTAAATTTTTTTGAGACACAGTCTTGTTAGGTAGCTCACAATAGCTTCCAGTCTTCGGTTCTTCTGCTTCTTAAGATTATGGGTGTGAACCACCATAAATGGCTAATAGAGCACTCTTAAGTCTTGTAGTATAGCCTTTACACAGGTGTACACACACACACACACACACACACACACACATGAGAGAGAGAGAGAGAGAGGGAGCGCTATTAGCCTGCAGAAGACCACGACCTATAGTGAGCCGGGCAATACAACTGATAGCCAGGTCTATGGTAATGACAACTGAGTTGTGAACATTCCATCTTGGAGAGAAAAGGGGTCTTAAGACCCACAGAAGACCTTTGCTTCTCATCCCAGTCACCACTCTCTCCTATCCATCCTCATGAAAGTAGGTAAGAGATTTTTAAAAATGACTTGGAGTGATACATTTTTTAAAAGTATAGAATTACATTTATTTATTTATTGTGGTGGATCCTGGGACTCAAACTTAGGCAAGTCAGAGAACAACCTGTAAGGAGTCATGGGCTTGAACTCAGGTTCACCAAGTATTCTTGACACTGAGCCACACCCCATGGCTTTTGCATGGGACTTTCTGTGGTGCAAGCTTCATCTGCATTAACCGTCTCATGTGATCAACTCCAAATAAATTCATTTGGGAAGCTAGACTTGGTAGAATCTTTGGTCTATTGGTCCCTTCCCTTTTGGGATGAAGAGACTTTTTTTTTTTTTAATTTTATTTTTTTTTATGTCCCAAGAAAAGCCCATTTTGATAGCTACACTGACCTGAATCTCATGCATGGCACTGCAGCCATCAGATGAGCCACATCCAGCTATTTGGTGACAGAGTTCACAGAAACTACTTATTAGCAGGCAAAAGTGACTTAACATAACTAACTTTTTTGGAGACGTCTACTGATCTTAGAGTCACCACAAAGTATTTGGCTGTAGTGGCTATTCCTGGTTGTCAACTTGACTATATTTGGAATGAACTACAATCCAGAATTGGAAGGCTCACCAGTGACCCTTATCTGGAGGCTTGGAGATCCTTATCTGGATCTTGGTATGGAGATCTTGAGCCATAGTGGCTATGGATTCCAGAAGATTAAATCTCCGAGTTTAAGGAGATTTAATCTGGGCTACACGTTTCATCTGGGATTAAAGGTGTGGTGGAACACACCTTTAATCTGGGCTACACCTTCTGCTGGAGACAATATAAGGACATTGGAAGAAGGGAGTCTAGCTCTTGCTCCTGCACCTGCTTGCTGTGTGAGACTGAGTAACTGCTAGATCCTTGGACTCCCATTCACAGCTGCGACTGAACCATTGTTGGGAATTGGGCTGCCGACTGTAAGTCATCAATAAATTCTTTTACTATATAGAGACTATCCATAAGTTCTGTGACTCTAGAGAACCCTGACTAATACATTGGCTAAGGTGGACTAAAGCTTAAGTGAAATGTGGGGCAGGAGAAATGGCTTGGGTTAAAGCACTTGCTGCACAAATGTAAGATCTGGAAGAGTTGGGGTCTTAGGAACTCACATAATTGCTTGGAGGGCAGGGTTGTCCACCTGCAATTTCAGTCCTGGAAGGTGGAGGAAGGAGATCAGCTAATAAGAGTCATCACCTCAGTGAACTCTAGGTTTCTGTAAAATAAATTCTGTAAAAGGGGGATGCATGATGATTCCTGACGTCAACTTTATGCCCCTTCATGTATGTGCATATACATGCACACAAAATACATGCACATAGACATAGGCACTCATAAAAAGTGGATACCCCCCCCAAATATGACATCTTATATGTCAACACAAACCATGCTACTATGAAAACTGGCAAGCAGGCGCTTGTCTGTTTTGTTTTGAAGATAAGGTCTCACCATATAGCCTGGCTGGCAGTAATAGACCATGTTGGCCTCCAGTGCACAGTAATCTCAAGTGTTGAGATTAAAGTACATACACTATTCCTGGCATAACCTTCCTTTTAAGACAAATTATAGTAGACCTTTTTTATATACCAACTTTGTACCTAAATAATATTACTCATAGATACTAACTTTATTGAAGGTTTACATCTCATCTATTGGAATCAAAAAAGAAAAAGCCACAAACCAACAAGAATATACTTGGAAGTACACAATTTACATAAATTCTTTTATTCTGGATTTATAAATGTTAACAATTATATAGTTAGAATTATACACAACAATGGAAGATAATAATAAATTTCCCTATATTGATATTAAGACTCTTGAAGTAACAATTTATGATCATTAGTGCAGTAAAACTTATTGACAAGTCTTATACCTGGTATTAAAAAGTGTTTAAAGGACACTTGATAGAAAAGAACCACGAAAAACATTTGTTCTAACAAAATTTATTATGCAGTAATTACAAAGATTAAGACTTCCATCTAAAATAAAAATAATTGTTATAATTACACACATAATATAGTACCTCAGAGAGTGATTCCAATAAATATCACAGGAAATACAGTGCATTTTCAAATCGGAGAGACAAACACTTTCTCATTCACAGTGTTTTACATAGAAAGGCCTGTCCACATAATGATTCCTATGCAGTCATGCTCTTGGAACAGTCTACACAGAGCTGTGCCAGCAAAATTCAGTCAGAATGTGAAGTACCGGGCAAACCACTCCTGGCGCTGGGGGTCTGGAGAAGCCACCGGGGAAGCTTCACTCTGAGGAGGACTGAATTCATAAAAAGAGAGACATGTAACCCAGGATTAAATAGTTTGCAAAGCAATGGGAAAGCAATTAAATACAAGCGTTGATTTCCACAACTGGTACCCCACGTCAGAACTGGATGGAAGGACTGGCTACTCTGCATTAGGGTGCTTCCTCTGACCGGAGTTCCAGTGGCAGCTCACATGAACTCTGTGACAGAGGAGCCACGTCAGTTACTCTAGGATCCAAAAAGTAAACGACTGGCAGAAACAGCAGTTTCATCTTTAAGTGTTTGAAAAACTGAGTGTTTGTGGGAGAGGAAAGCAAACAAAATAGTGTCCCTTCTTTTGGCAACTTTCCCCTTTAAAACGATCAGAACCTGACACAAGGGGTTGATTCTCACTCATACGTGTACTCTTCACTAGAGCTAAAGTAAATCAAAGTATAGTTCTTTCTACTATTTGCATATTTACATTAAGCTTCCAGCATTCTATCAGATACTTCAAAGAGTGCATCATAGCCTAGTTTTCGTCCTACTTTGCAAGCTCTAACATCTTATTTCTAACTACCTAAGGTTGTTTGGGCTACTTAAGAAAACAAAAGCATCCCTACCGTCTCTGGGGGAATTACAAGGCACGCAACAACGTGTTATGGAAAGTCCAGCGGTCAAGTTCCTTGAGCTCATGCACATGCATCTTACTGATACCTGAGCGCACCCATGCGCGGAAACAAGCAACACAGAGGATTTAGCAGCAGACACAGTCAGAGACAGCCTCGACTAGTTTTCATTGTCTTTTTTATAGTCTTTAACTAGTCATTAACTACATTAGCTATCACTTAGCTTAAAAACAGAAATACAAACCCCACTTGTAAGACTTAGTAGTGGGGTTCTTAGGATTTAGTAAAAATAAGAGAAAAATTAACTTGAATCAACAACAACAAGAAATCAGTCCTAGTAAAGTAAGCATAAAGCAGTACTTTTAATTTTAATCATGTAATCACTTAATAATTTCATTTCCTTCAAAATTTACTTAATATATTTAATCAACTTGGAGGCAACTTTAAACTAGAATTAGTTTAAAACTGGTTTGTTTCTAAATGTATTTGTATTTAACTACAGCATTAAGTTCTCAGGGTTTAATTTTCTTTTAATTTGGCAATATGTATATGTATGTTAATAAGCCTGATAAAAGAAAATACATATATAAAGCATTAGAAATGAAATTTTTAATAAATAAAAATGATTTTAAAGTTCTAAAAATTAAAGTTTGCACTAATAAAATCTTGGTAAACTATAAATATTAAAAACTTTAGCACATGAATTATGTGAACTTTTAGAAAATTCACTACTGATAAATTAAGAATAAAGCCTTTGGACACTGTCAAAACAAAATTTCCTAGATAGGTCGGAAAACATTTTCAAACTATCTCTTTTTTTTTTTTTTTTTTTTTTTTTTAGGTTTTTTTGAGTAGTGGATTTCTGTAATGTAAAAAGGGAAATTTCTTAAGTTAAAATTGAGAAGAAGGGAAAAAAAGTTACTGGTGAGACGTGGCTCACCTCAAAAATGTCTTGGGCTCTTTGGGTGGCAAAGGTTGTGGAAGAGGCTTGTTGCTGTTGAACTCAACATCATGGGCTGGAGAATTGGGAATGGGTTCCAGACGGGTAGGATGTCCATTGCCCATGCCACTGGATTCCAGAGCACTTAGGTTGGGAACACTCACAAACCTGTTTGCTGCTGACTTATCATTCTTCTTCTTTTGCTGCGTTAAAAATAACACACGTGAGAACACTCATTCCCTGCACAGGAGCCAACAAAGGAAACAGGAAGAGGAGGAAAGGTAAATTTGGCTTGGAAAATTTTTTGGAAACGTTGTGTCAAATTGTGATGTTAAAATTAACCAGTGTTACCCAAAGTGTGGTCTGGGGATCCTCGAAAGTGCTCCTCTACATGGAATCCTCAAGGATAGACATGCTACCAAGACAGAGAGCACAGGGGAAGGGGCATTTAGGAACGGTTCATCTCGAATCTCGAACCACACCGTGGACTAGGGGAAGACTAGGTCAGAGTATAGAGTGCAGGGAACAAGAGAGGTAGGAAGTTCCTCAAATGCCACAAGGGTAAGTGGGTTTAGGCTAAATTTAGGAGGTGTGAAGTTAAGTCTAGTATTAAAAGAGAGGTCCGTCCATCTGTCAAAGAGAGGCTGTTCTTGCCTGGAAAAAAAAAAAAAGGAATACAAGACTGCTTGGCATTGTAGTTTGAACAAATCTCACATTTCTACTGAAGATTTAAAGCGGACTTAAATAATCTCATGTTAAGTTCTCTGTGACATCTTTCTAAAGAGCAATAACTAAGTATGTAGCATTAAACCTACATTTTAAATTAACTGGCAATATCATGAACTAGCTCATAATAAAAAGGCTAAAGACTAGAGTAGCTGATTTTTTGCATCCAGTCAGAATTTTAAATGAGCAAAAAAAAAAAAAAAAAAAAAAAAAAGAGGAAGCCAAATGCAGCCTTGAAATCTGTCAGTTTGCAAAACGTCATCTTTAGTCTCAAAGAATTATATTCCTAATTCAAGGATTGATGAGTGGCAACTCTTACGGAGAATAAAAATTAGTACTTTGTAAAAGACTCAGAATATTATCAGGTTTTCCAGGTGGATGCATGCGGATGTTTTTCCTTGCAAAGTTATTTTAGTTTTTAAAAATGGAAATAATTCACATGACAGAACTTTTACTTCAATGAAAATAATATAGTTTCTGTGGATGTTTCTTCCTGCCATACCCTGTGACTGGCAGACAGTCTATGATACAGTGTATCCAGCATCAGAGAACAGAGTGTGAACACTGGAAAGCTATCAGCAATCAGCAGCAGCTGGGAGCTTCTCTCAAACACTGTATCTTTTGCCTTTTCTTAGTTTACTCTGGAGATGGCTTAGGGTTTTAAACTGGGCTCAGGGTTTTTGTTTGTTTGTTTTGTTTTGCTTAAGAAATCAAACAGTTGATAGCCAGGTGTGGTGGCCCACACTTTTAATACCTGTGCTCTTTGAGACCAAGGCTAATCTGGTCTACATAGTGAGAATAGCCAGAGTGGAATAATGTGACCATCTCTAAAAATCAATCCCAAGATAAAACAAATGAACAATCAAACAAACAAAAACCCATACTTATGGTAAAAGTCTAAAGTAGTTGTTTTAAAGCTGAACAAAGTATTCTGATAAAATAGATGCATAAACTTCTAGTATGCTTTGTCTTTGAGACATGGACGTATGTCTAGCACACAATTACTACAACTAGTATGTATGCTTAGTGCGCAAGTGTTAAAAGTGTTTTCATGTTAAAAGACATGCTATTCTTAATTATCAGTTTTAAAAATAAAATTAAAGCCAGGTGGGTATCAAACAACTATACTCCAAGCAATTAGGAGGTAGAGGTAGTCAGTAGTTCAAGGCCAGCCTTGGCTATAGAGTGTGTTTAAGACCAGCCTTGACTCTAAGGTGAGTTTAAGGACAGCATAGGCCACATGAGACTGTTTCAAAAATCAAATAAAATGAAAACTCAGCATTAAGTTAATTCTGTCCATCCATTCAATTATTTATGGTGAGTTTTCCTTATGGAACTCTAAAGAGAGAGCTATAGCTCTTTAGTTTGCAAAACATTAAGTTCAAAGTATAAAGTACTGATGAAGAAAGAATAAATTCGGAATTCTAAACAGAGAAATTGTATAAACATTGAAAATAAAATTTCTGGATAAGAGCATAGCAGAAATCAGCACAATGTGAAGCAATAAAATATGGATTTAAAAAACCCCAGCTTTAATATGAGCTTTATTATATTACTAATTTATCCTAAGAGATTCATAATCCATATGAAGTTAGTATATACACTTATTTAGTCATTACTTGATTTAATTACAGAATAGTTTAAAGAGGTATGATAAGGTTTTACAATTTAACACATTTATTGAATACACACTATGCCTAAACACTAGGGCTGTGTGGCCAGGGGACAATGATGTACAAAAGTCAGATCTAATTCAAGGCTTTTCCATAGTTGTTGTAAGAGAATAATAAAGAATCAGGAAAGGCCATACTTGAATTGTCAAGAACATTCACAAATGGGAAAGTGACACTTCCAGGGTCACCTTTAGTTCTGCTGGAAGGTCTGGAGCTAGGACGAGCTATGGGAATCTGGGGCTGGAGTCTCTGAACTGCACAGAGGGCTGAGCTCAGTAAGGAAGTGATAATAAATTGACTTGTGTCAGAGCTTTACTTTTCTGTAGGAATATGGAAAAAAGAAAGGTAGAGCCAGAGTGTTTCAACATGAATACAATGTTTTAAGGATCTAAATTACTAATAAGCGAGTAGCTCATTCTGAATTGAACAACAACAAAAAAATAAGTAATGACTTGAGCAGGAGGTTATTATACGTCAGAGGACATTTTGGACAGCTTTAACCTTATGCTGCCTGTCCCACACAAGCCCATCTCCCTCCGGGTTTAAGTACAACCCTACTTCACAGTGTCTACGGCACATACCTTAGCCAATGGGTTAATAACACCAACAGTAGGACTTGTGTTAAATATTTTGTTGAAGTTAGTTTCTCGATTGACTAATTCCAGCTGGTAAAATTTATTATCCTCCTATGCAAAAGAATTATAAACATCCTTTCAACATTTTCTATTATAGAGTTACAAAGTTAAAATGTGTGCGTGCCATTTCATTAAAAATTTAATGAAGTATAAAGGTTTATATATTTTGTTTAAACATCTCTAGACTTGATTGCCAGTGTCTCAAATGTAGCTAGCAGGTCACTTTTTAGCACCTTTTAAACCTTGGGCCTAGGGACTTGACCATACCCTTTAATAGCCTTTCATTCCTGTCTACAGGATCTACTAATGTCCTGTCTCTTTGTGGTGCCTACTGTGGCATCTGAGTGGGTTTAACTTGTACTTGAAGTGTTGTGTACACGCAACTATAATGACAGGAATGAAGACAATACTGAAGAGACACATGCCTCTTTTATTGGCTACTGGAATATTGTAACTAACAACTAACTAACAATGATCCCCAACAAATTGGAATTTCCAAACAAGTATCATGGCTCAGAGAAGGAAAAGGCAGAGATGCCAGAGAGAGAGAGAGAGAGAGAGAGAGAGAGAGAACTTGTCTCCAAACAGGATATCAAACAGCCCTGACAAGCTGTCAGATTGCTTTGAAGGAGGGACTACAGCTAAGACAATGATGGGCAAGACCACATCTTGGCCAGGACTGTTAAGTTATGTATATCTCTTTCTGGCATTTAAACCACAGCCTCATGTCAGGATCCCAAA
Organism: Mus caroli; assembly: GCF_978045245.1. Lineage (NCBI taxonomy): Eukaryota > Metazoa > Chordata > Mammalia > Rodentia > Muridae > Mus > Mus caroli. The sequence goes on from NW_028227264.1 coordinate 51,896,086, forward strand.
GATGGGCACTGGGGCTCAAGGAAGAGGGTCATGGGACTCATTTCTACCTCTTCCTACTGTAGCCTCATGGGACACGTTTCTCTTTTCTACTTTTCAGTATTACTTGTCTGTTTAATTCGCCTGTTGAGGGTGGGTGACCATGCCCACTGTGTTAGGGCTGCCAGAGCCAGACTCTGACCTGAAGAGAGAGTTTTTGTAGCCTACATGTTTGACTGGTTTCCATATATAACTATGACACTGCTATGTATTATTCTTCAGTACCTGAAAATGGATTTGATCTCATCTGGTCTTTTCTTTGAGATACCAAGGGTAAAGGAAAAGTGAATGGCCATTACAGAGATAAAACCTTTCCTTTTTGAGGAATAAGTAAGATGGGTTAAGCAATTTAGCAAACAGACTGGGAAGGCCACAGCAGATGGAGCAGTATGGGTGAGAATGATGGCTGTGTTCAGAAGAGTAGACCCTTCCTAACTCTCTTCCTTTCAACCAACTTTCATTTCCATTATAGGCCTTGCCCCACATGCCCCTTGAGGGTCAGAGAACCACTCTGTTGTAGAAAGAGTATAGAAATGCCCCTGGCTACAAAATTGGATCTGCCCTCTGATGAGGATAAATGCAATTGTATCTGTAACATTCCAAGTAGTAACTGGAAGAATAAATAGCTCTTATAGGCTATAGATGAATACACTTGTTATACTTTCTCACTTTATAAAGGAAACAGCAGTCTTCCATGTCTGCTGCTATTGGGAAGAGCTATGCTCATATATACCAGCCTTGGAAAACTGGGTGCTTAGCATAGTGCAAGCCACAGGAAATGGCACAGCCTCTTCTTGGGCTCCCTCTAAGAACCCTAATCTACCCTGGAAGTTTCAAAAGGAACTTCATAAGTCTCAAAAAGAACTTCACAGTCTTGAAAACAGATGGAATTTTCTAAATCATAAAAATAAGTTTAAAGGATGTCGGAATATTGGTCTTGTGCTGCTACGTGCTAACATCCAAAGACTTGCATTTACTAGTCACAACGAAGAGCAGCATTTTAGTTACTGACCAGGATATTAAGGCATTTTAGAAAATTCTGAAACATTTTATAAATTTTCAAACATCTGTATATTTTTTTTTATTCTCAAGTAATCATGGTTCTAATGAAGACAGAATATTTACTGTTAGAGACATATAATTCTTTGCCAGTGGATTTCTGAGTGCCCTTGCTGCTGAGTACCACTGACTCCCTTGATAGTACACATCTCTTCTTAGGCTGGACCACAAAAGCTTCCTTTCTGTTTGTTTGCTCCTGCTCTTGAGATGGGTTCTTTCTGTGTATCCCAAGACACTCTTGAATTTAATATGGTGCTTAGGGTGGCCTCAAAGTCAAGAGCTTCCTACTCCAGCCTCCTGAGTACTTGCATGGCTCAATATCTCTCTGGGTCGGTGTTTGGTGGAACACACTTTAGGAAATGAACACGGTTCATTTGAGCAAAGCATGGTGATAACTGCCTGTAATCCCAGCCCTTCAGAGGCTGAGGCAGGAGGGTTGCTGTAAGTTTTAAGGGCTCCATAGCATAACTATCTCAAACAAAACAAAACAAAACAAAACAAAACAAAAAACAAAACAAAACCCAGAGGCTAAGGCAGGAGGGTTGCTGTAAGTTTTAAGGGCTCCATAGCATAACTATCTCAAAAAACAAAACAAAACAAAACAAAACCCACCACCAACAACAACAACAAAAAAGGGGGAACTGTAAGTTGACAGTGCAGTCTAATGCACGGCCATGATAACAGATTTTTCTTTGTTCTGATACTGTATGTACAATACACATCCCTGTGTATACCAATAGGATGTTAACTATTAAGTGGTAAAGACATATTATTAACATTTTAGTATGTGTTAAAAGTTTTTATTTCAATAAAAACACCGAAGAAAAGGGTAAAATTCCCTTATTCTAATGCCAAATTTAAATTCGAAATTAAAGCTTAATAAACGTGACCACAATACACAGATTTTATTTTCCATTTTCAATTAGCATTATTCAAAAATACTCCCCCATTGTCTATTAATTACTAATACGGTTGTACTGAAAACAAAGTATCTTACAATGAGTTTCTTTATGACCTGGTCTCGTTCTGTAAGCAGGGATTTTAATTCTGCAATCATCTGTATATCTTCTGGCCGTGATTCTCTCATTAGATACTTCTCTTCCATATCTTCTAGTCTATAAACAAGAACACCTTTATCTCACCGATACAACTCAAGACAACATCCTGTTGTAATAAATAACTAAATCTTTCAATTAGTTAAACACACGCAGATTTACGGTAAGCCTTGCAAGCATGATAATGTGACTGCCCTAAGAGCCATTAAGTGCTCCACGGGTTGGTTATGTTTGGGAGGATTTTGCCACTTTAAGTCATGTGTGAATGATGTGAGGTGTGCTTTGAAGGAGCTGAGAAGCCAGACGACACAAACTTTACAAAAGCAGGTCGGGTATTATTGTGAGTAGTTACCATCAACACAATGCTGTGTGGTGATGTACATGACATATATAAGGAACAAGAAAAGATACCAACGGAGGGAGAACAAAAGACACATAAATGTCACCTTCTTGTCTCAGTTTGTGGGGAATGCAGTTTTAAAACTCTCCATTATCAACCAATAAGAACAAATTGTTCAAGGCTCATCAGGGAAGAAAAATAATCACATTTTCTTGTAGGCCAACTCACTCAGTGGTATTTACATACACTGCAATGTAAGTATTTACACACACTGGAAAGATTATACTGTCTATGTGAGAACAACAACAAAAAAAGGTGTTAGGGCTATGTGCTGAGGCAGCCACAAGATGTCACTAGAGTGCTGCCTCTGGGGTTAGAAGCATCTTGGATGCAGAGCTACTTCCTTTTTTTTTTTTTCTTATAAAGGACAACATTTAATTGGGGCTGGCTTACAGGTTCAGAGGTTCAGTCCAGTTTCATCAGGGTGGGAACATGGCAGCATCTAGGCAGGTATGGTACAGACATAGCTGAGGGTTCTACATCTTTATCTGAAGGCTGCTATGAGGAGACTCACTTTCAGGTAGTTAGGATAAAGCCCATGCCCACAGTGAGACACCTACTCAAACCAGGCCACACCTCCAAATAGTGCCACTCCCTAGGCTAGTCATACTCAAACCACCACTTTCTACTCCCTGGTCCCCATAGACTTGTTCAAACACATAAGTCTATGGGGACCATACCTACCCATAGAATAATAAATATATTTAGCCCAACTTCCAAAGCCCCCATAGTCTATAGCAGTCTCAACAGTGTTAAAAGTCCAAAGTTTAAAGTCTCTTCTGAGATTCATCCAATCACTTAACTGTAATCCCTAAAAAAACACAGGAAACCAGCTGGGAAAACTCTACTTCCTATGGCTGTAAGAACAGTTGATAGAGACTGTAGCCAAACCCATCCTAGATGGAGTAAAGCCTTGTCGGTTTTCATTGCAGAACAATGAGCAAGTTAATCAAACAAAGTAAAGTGAATCTAAAATAATCATCTACAGTTTTGGAATCTCCTTTTGTGGTATGGGAAAGATCTCCTCTGCTCAAATGTATGTTTCAGTTTAGTTGGAACATTCTTTTTACTATTCTTTTGTTTTGTTTTAGACAGGATCTCATTATGTAGCTCTGGCTTGCCTGGCATTCACTATGTAGACCAGAGATCTACTGCCTAAGCCTTCCAAGTCCTGGGATTAGTACTCTACCGCACCTAGCTTAGTTGAAATGTTTGAAATGAAATAACCTCCATTATTATAAGCTAATTCTCCCAACAACATACCTTTACATCAGCAACAATTTTAATAAAAACTAGATAATAATGAAGACACAGTATTGACAAGAAGCAATCTATAAGTACAAATGGGAAAGCATTAAAGGAGAGAACATGAGACTGTTATGAACTAGGTAGAACTTAGAAATATACAAGCATCTCATCCACCCTTCTGCTAGGAAGGAACTGGGTATCATTCCCACATCCACTTCAGGACAACATGAGTCAATGCTGTTCCAGCTACCTGGGCAGCTCACTAGACCAACAGTGCTTCTAGGAGGCTGGGGGCAAAGACTGACTGAGAGATTGGGGGCGAGGAGTTCTAAGATTATATATGTCCTGTTTTTCTGTCTTGTCTTTCTCTCTTTGACACAGGGCCTCACTTTATATCTTGGATTTGCTAACCTCTGACCCTTTTCTGTTTGGTTCTATATTTCTTTCTTCTTTTGTTTTGGTGTGTGTGTGTGTGTGTGTGTGTGTGTGTGTGTGTGTATGTGTTTTGCATTTTCAAGAAGGTTTATTTGTGTAGCCTTGGCTGTCCTAGAACTAGCTCTATAGACCAAACTGGCCTTGAACTAACAGAGTTCAGGAGTCCTACCTCTGCCTCCTAAGTGCTGGGATTAAAGGTGTACGTCACTACCCTCAGGCTGGTTATATATATATATATATATTTGGTTTTTCGAGACAGGGTTTCTCTGTATAGCCCTGGCTGTCCTGGAACTCACTTTGTAGACCAGGCTGGCGTCAAACTTAGAAATCTGCCTACCTCTGCCTCCCAAGTGCTGGGATCAAAGGCGTGCGCCACCACGCCCGGCTGGTTCTATATTTCTTAAATGACCTTTATGAAATATGCTCTTGAAACTAATTCATAATAGTAATGTCTGTGAGCATTATTAATATGGTAGCAGGAATCCAGTTTTATTTTCATTGAGTTTTCAGATTATCATTAAAAGTAATATAAAGGCTGAATAGAAAGGAGAAGCAGAACACATGGAAGTGCCAATCAGGGTTACTGCTGGACTCTCACCAAGCATATGAGGCACCCCCCTCCCCGTGTGTGTGTGTGTGTGTGTGTGTGTGTGTGTGTGAGAGAGAGAGAGAGAGAGAGAGAGAGAGAGAGAGAGAGGGAGGGAGAGAGAGAGAAGTAGAGAGAGAGAGAGAGAAGTAGGGAGGGAGGGAGGGAGGAAGAGAGAGAGGGAGGGAGGGAGGGAGGAAGAGAGAGAAGGAGAGAGGAAGAGAGATGGGTAGGGTGGGGTGCAGTGTGAAGTGTGTATAGGTAAATTTCCCAGAGCTCATAAACAATGCAGCCCTATATTAAACTATACAGAGAAACATTATCTCTATATAACGTCTATAGAGATGATAACATTTCCCACATTATCATCTACTTCATGCTGCATTATAGAACCAATCGGACAAGAAAATCAATGACTAGAGACTGCAGACCTGAACAACAGCATCACTAGGACTCACGTAGCGCAGAAATTACATTTTCTACATTCTGTTATTTATAAACAAAATAGAGGACTGAAGCATTTTACTGTAGGACTTCTATAATTTCCAAGCAGACTTTGATTTCTGTTAAGAAGTCCACTACTACTTCCAGGTGTGCTCAAAGTTTCTGAAAATAGCCTGAGTGGTAAGTTTTAAAAAACACAAACAAACAAACAAACAAACAAATAAACAAATGAAACAACTACAAAATCATTGGAGTTTTAGAGGCCAAGAATTCAAAACAGCAATTATTGCAAGGCAGAATACATCTTTTTAGTTAGGAAGTACTGGTCTACCTAATGTCCATGTGTAGAACTGATATTTCTCTAATAAATAAACTCTTTTTTTGTTACAGTACAGTGAAGTGCTAATTTAAAGTAAACCTACCCCCCCCCCCAATCCCTTGCCAGGTATTGTAACCCATATCTGTAATCCCAGCACTTGGGAGGTAGAAATAGGGAAAGCAAGAATTCAAGGGCACCATGGACTACTGGAGGTCCTGTTTCAAAAACAAGCCAACAAAAAACAAACCCACAGAAACTAAAAGGACAAACATAAATCACTTTTTTATACAATAAATATTTCTGGACCCCAAGCTACTGGGACAGTTTTTATTTCACTTAAACTTTCTTTACTGATGAAAAATGTCATTTAGGCAAAATTGAGTAGCCTGTTCTCTCATTTATTATCTTGTTTTTTTTTTCTCTCTCTCTATTTTGGGGTCTTGGCAATCAAACCAGTGTCGTGTGCTTGCTAAGGAATCATCCTACCACTGAGCTATGTTCTAGACCTTGCTTCTTTTTAAAACAAATGAAGTTCAATACATTTAAAAATTAGATGCAAGAGGTTTTGTTTTGTTTTGTTTTGATTTGGTTTGGTTTGATTTGACTTTTTGAGACTGGTCTCTATGTGTAACAGCCATGGCTGTCCCAGAACTTACTACATAGACCAGGTTGGCCTTGAACTCACCGAGATTCACCTGCCTCTGCCTCCCAATCCCTGAGATCAAAGCCATGCACCACCACACCTGGCTAGATGTAAGGTTTTTTGGGGGATAATAGTAAGACAATCAAATTTCCATGAAGCTCTAGGAGGACCTGAATACTTAGCACTAGAGAGTGCAATTTCTAACAGTCATTTCAATGACACAAGGACTCTCGCACTATTTCTCCATGCCGTTAAACCCGCTCTCCATTCCCCCTAGCAGTTCAACAGGAGTTAGAGCAGAAGGGAGAAGAGAAGCTCCCGGCTGCTCCAGGGTCTCCCCAGCACCATACTCTGCTCTGCAGGCTTCGCAGGCACCTCTACAGTCCCCCCTCGGCTCTCTAATAATTCCCCAGGACTTTCTGAATCTGAAGCATCAAAGCCGAGGTGTGGGTAGCTTATAACACAACTGGCAACTCCAGGCTATTATTATTAATTTACATTAACTAAGTTGAATTAGAGTTTAAGTTCTCAGTCACACTGGCTATACACTTCAAGTGGTCATTACTGCGCATAGCTACTAAAGTTGGAGGAGCCGATACAGAACATTTTCGCTATCACGTAAAAACCTGAGGGACAATATCAGTCAAAAATAAGTGTGTAGAATTTGTCTTTAGTTAAACAAGGAACTACCTAAATCTAAAGAATAACTATATGATTGTAGCAGATAAAAATAGAAATGTGACTGGATAGTGTGGAGCCAAGGCAAAGAATAAAATGAATGTCATTTCTAAAAAAGAAGGCAAAATATTTTACTTATTAGTGATATAATTCTTCTTTTTTTTTGATTTTTAATATTTTTATTACATATTTTCCTCAATTACATTTCCAATGCTATCCCAAAAGTCCCCCATAGCGCCCCCCACTTCCCTACCCACCCATTCCCATTCTTTTGGCCCTGGCATTCCCCTATATTGGGGCATATAAAGTTTGCAAGTCCAATGGGCCTCTCTTTCCATTGATGGCCTACTAGGCCATCTTTCGATACATATGCAGCTAGAGACAAGAGCTCCGGGGTTCTGGTTAGTACATCATGTTGTTCCAACAATAGGGTTGCAGATCCCTTTAGCTCCTTGGGTACTTTCTCTAGCTTCTCCATTGGGAGCCCTGTGATACATCCAATAGCTGACTGTGAACATCCACTCCTGTGTTTGCTAGGCCCCGGCATCGTCTCACAAGAGACAGCTATATTTGGGTCCTTTCAGCAAAATCTTGCTAGTGTATGCAATGGTGTCAGCGTTTAGAAGCTGATTATGGGATGGATCCCTGGATAAGGCAGTCTCTAAATGGTCCATCCTTTCATCACAGCTACGAACGATATAATTCTTCTATTATCAAAAGATCAAAATATAGAAACATTAAGTCAACATTTGCTGTTAAAATTTCATAATCAGCACATAATAAATGTCCAAATAAACACAGTTTTTCCTGTTTGTAAATTAATATTCCTAAGGAGATGTCAGGACATGCAGACAAACACAGGCTGTTCATTATGTGAGTGTGCTGTTTCAGGATGTGAAGAGAGGTGCCATGGAACTGGCGGGTGCCTGGCATATTACAAAGGCCAGGGAATGTGAGAGCAATGGCTCCAAGGCTGGTTTTTATCTGCTTCTCACCAAGCATGTTGTATGCATGCTCTGCCGCACTGCAGGAGTCCACAGTGGCTGAAAAAAAATCTAAAAAATGACTGTAATCTAAGCAAACAGCAAATCACCAAGTTTGTGGAGATAATGATTTTTTTTCCTGCATTTTTGGGTAACTTCACTAAGTGAGAACACTCACAAAACGTATTCATGGCTAATTAGTATGTGCCTACTTATGTGAAGAAGGCACATGCATCTGTCAGGAAAAGTGCCTTATCCCAGAGGGCACGAGTAAACACCGGCAGCCAGGGGCCTGTTGCCACTGAGTGTGTCTATGTGTGTTTGCACCTATGCAGGGAGTATTTGCTGAGACTGAGCGGTTATGCAGACAGAAGATGTGAAGATGACATCTATATCTGAGGGTAGTAAACACGTATAATAGCACAAATGCAGAAGACAACCCAACAAAGCCAACAGTCGGACAGTGTGGTGTGGTGGTGGTGACTTCATTGTTACTTTATGGAGGTATCTGGATAATTGGAGAAGTGACTAAGACATTAGCAGCAGCTTAGAGCAGATGAAACCTCAGATGACCTAAACAAGACCAGGGATTAGATCAGAGAGACAGACTGAATTCAAAGTGAGTTATCTGCCGGAGTTTATAAAGACCCTGAAAAGACAGGGGCTGTTAATCTTCTTAATGATCACTAAGAAATACATATAGATTTTTACTTAAATAATGGGGTTACTAAATTTGAGTGATTACTTTATTTGTAATATTTTACTTTATAGATTTTTAAAATTAAAAACCCATTTAAATGCTAATTGTAGGAATTCAAGCAGTACCGAAGTATAGGAAATGAGGTCTTTGCTCTTTTCTGCCCCTCCTATCTACCAGGTACTTGCTAAATGGACACACATCATTTAGAGTGTATGTTTGTTTTGAAGGATGTTTTGGGTGTTGTAAAGTATGTATTGTTGACTCATGCATAGGCTTATAACATTTCTATGGTTCACAATATACTAATAACTTCACATTATACATGAACACACTTTGAGATGTCATCACGGAAGCCATGTACCAATGGTGTGTGTGTAGGGGAGACGTGTATTATTTTAACAGACCTACAGCTGCGGCATCAAATGGAACAAACCACTCAGTGGCCTTATCCTAATTAACGAACATCCACATCCCACTGCAATTACATCTAAATTACAGTACGTATGCCTTCCTCACTCAGCACCATTTTTACTAGATTCCAACAGTTAGGCTGAGCTTAGTCACAGTGCTCCTCAGTTTATTACCCACACAGAATTTTCTTGAATGCGATATGACTTACGACACTTGTAAAGCTGCATTTATTTCCTTGAGTAGCTCATTAGTCTTATTAAAATCTGCCCGCATGATATTTTTCTCTCTGAGGTGGTCTGCTGTCATGACATCCAGCTCTTTCTCAAGTCTCTTGTTTAAATCTTGTTCATGCAACCTGTTTAATTTATTTTTAGTTAAGAAAATGTTATTCTGAAGTCAAGTATTCAAGTTTCTATCTATGTTCTACCAGATTTGAAATGCCCCCATTCTGTTATAATACATGGGAAATTATTGTAAACAGCTTAAGATAAGCTACGGAGTTTGCTATGGACTGCTGGTTAGTGTTAAAATTTGTCTCCTTTAATGCTTTTTCTAATACAACTTTAAACATCTTTAATGATGGTCATTTTCCAAAGTTAATAATAATAAATACATTATCAAAATGCAGACATTTTATTTTTTCAGATGATATCATATCCACCACACATAGTAAAGAGTGAACTTCAATGTATTATTACGAGGAAGGCACTAGTCACAAAAACAGGGACACATTGCTAAGCATTATTCTGCAGACATAGTTTAGACAACAATGCACCTTCTGCTGTAAGTACTGGCATACCTCATTTGCTGGTTGGATTCACTCCGTACTCTGAGAATCTCTTTCCCCTTGAGTTCCAGTTCTTTCGTTAGGGTATTTATGTTTTCATGGAGGTGCTGGACCTCCTTATCCAAGTCTGTGATGTGGCGCTCCCGGTGCCGCAGCTCCTCCTGCAGATCGCTTATCCTACACATGTGCTCCTTACTCTGCAAGAAAACGCAGAAGGCTAAGGGTTTTTACACATCTGCTGTCTGCACTAATGTGACAGATGGAAATGACACTTATGAATATGAAATGTTATCATTCTGACAAGCTTCAAAACCAAACTGAACTGCTCAAAATGAGAAAACCTCAAGGCCCTCTGTCTTCCATACAGCTAAGAAATACTTATATGAATATAGTTGCAATATCATGGCTATAAGGGACCCAAAAGATTGTGAAAGCCTAGTTCACTCATTTTATAATGAGGAAATCACTACTTATAAGCTGATTTTTCCAAGGTAGTTTATAATCCATGTCAGACTGATTATGTATATACATGTACATATATATCCAAGAATAGAATATGGGTCTCTTAGTAAATTGTATAGATCTTGTAGTAAACTGCTGGTACCATTGTCCTTTGATCTTAAAAGGATTTTCATCTAGGGAGGCCTCCAACACACACGCATTACATGATTTGGAAAGGCAGACTTCAGCTGCTTTCATGGCTGTCCATATAGTTCTCTATCTAGGAAGGATTTACTATAAGTCAAGGTTTTCTACACATTCTGTAAAGTAGACATTGCCAATGTTACTGCAGGAAGAGTTGAAAAAAGTAACTTCCTTCTACGGTTACAAGTGGCTCATTCAAAACAGCCTAGTGATGATAAGCAATTCCAGGCTGACCACTTAACAAGGGAGAACCAACTAAGTAGAAGCTGCAGGTGTAATGAGCCAACAGCAGCTTTCTCTGCACAGCTGTATCCTCCCATGAACACACATCTCCACGATCACAGGTCATCATACTAGAAGAAAGTATGCTGGCCCAAAGAGCAAAGTTTAAAAAGTGTAAGCGGTAGTGGCTAATGAAGATGTTGGGCATATGAGTTATCTGTCTTCTTATGGAGGACCTACTCCATCCTTCTGGATGCTTGTGTCATCCAATGTGACTGTTAGCTAAGTTAAACTACATAAAATTGAAAATGTAGTTTCCTGGGTACACCAGACAAATCTGGGCTATGTGGCTACCAAGCACCACAATGGCCCTCCCAGACACAGGGTAATGTGTTGTCATGGCTAGGACTGCTGAACAGTGCTGTTCTTACCCTTGACAGTTGTCATATCTCATTGTTTATTTTTCTAAGATGCAAACAAAAGTACGAAACATTCAATCAAAAGGTTATAAAATAAAATGTAATTTTATAACTGGTGTGCAAAAGTATGGTTGCTTATTTCCTCTGAAAAAAAGAAAAAAAATCATCCTTATGCAATTAGCAGTTCCTACAAAGTACCATTCCTGGTATGAGGGTTGGGGAGCCAGACTGAAGTAATCAGTGCAAAGTGATCACACTTGCCTGCCTACGGCTGATGTCTATGCTTCTCTCTAATTCCATCTTAGCTGCTGCCAGTTCTTGATGGTGACTATGCCGCAATAAATCAATGGAAGCTGCATGTTGATGGTTTAGTTCAGAACGCAAGGAAGCTGGAACACAAAGAAAAGAGGTTCAAAAAGATCCAGAACATAACTTTTAAAAGTAGGACACTAATTTTAAAAAAGTTGCCTCCTAAACATTTGTCAGTATACAACTCTAAATTCCACATTTTTTTGTTGTTGTTTTGTTTTTGAGACAGGGTTTCTCTGTATAGCCCTGGCTGTCCTGGAACTGACTCTGTAGACCAGGCTGGCCTCGAACTCAGAAATCCTCCTGCCTCTGCCTCTGCCTCTGCCTCCTGAGTGCTGGGATTAAAGGTGTGCGCCACCACGCCTGCTTTTTGTTTTTGTTTTTTTTTTACAATGTCATGCAATGACCATGCAAAGTACTGGCTGTAAACAGTATTAACGATTGGAGGCCAGTCACCACATGCATTAGAGTTTGGAACTGATTTTTAATTTTTTTTTTTTTTAAGGCAAGATCTCACATAGCCAAGGCTGATTTGGCTATGCAAACTATGCAATTGGGGCCTTGAAATCTGGACTCTCCTGCATCTATCTCCCACAAACTGACTGGAGCTACAGGCATGTGTTATGCTTGGCCCTGGAATTAATCCTTTCACACACCTCACAAACATCTATGGAATGACCACAGTGTTCTAGGGAAGAATAAAATTTGACACTGTCTTTGTAACTTCAAAAGCCAGGAGTGAAGATACTGTGCAGGAACTAAGTGGAATACCAGACGTTAACATTAAAGATAATGAAAACTCAGGGGTAAAAATACCCAAATTTCTGAGAGTTGGCGAATGGGGTGGATTACAGAGAGACTGTTATGGTGAATCAGTCTAGAAGACGGAGGGGATCAACTGGGTCTCCTAAGTTGAGAAGGGGGAGCTTTCACCACAGAGGAAGAATGTGCAAGGAAAGCCAGAACCTAGTCTGTCCCACAACTGTGGTGTCTGTGCAGGAGGCCTCAGGGTGCACAGGGACATGAAGGAGAATAGAACCTTCGTGGATTTTACTTAAACCTTTAGGCCCATGGCTCTCAAACTGCGATGTGAGCCACTGCATTTCTAACAGAATGCAGGGCTCACCCGTTATGTTTTCTTAAACATGTTTGATACTTGAACATTTTTAAATGTTACTATGGAGACGTGAATAAAAAGGCAAACTATGGATTTTGAGGCTAAAACATGGGATCTAATGGAAGAGATGCTGCCCCTGACTGTAGCTGGCCAACTTAAGCCCTTCTTGTGGTCTTCATGGAGAACACAAGTCCAGTTTTTCCTGGTGTTAAGGGCTTCTTTAGAAGAAAAACTTGCCAGATACTCTCATGTAGAACCATGGATAGACTAAAAGAGGGAAGTCTCATGTGAGGTATGAACATTTCAAAGTTCTCTCTTGACAGCTGTGAGAAGGAAGTCAGGAGGAAGGTTATGATAACGATATTTCAAAAACAAAATACTATAAAGGCTGAGAGAGATGGTTCAGCAATTAAGAACACTTGTTCTTGCAGAAGACCCAGGTGCGACTTCCAGTACCCACACAGCAGCTCACAATTGTGTGGAACGCCAATTTTAGGGCATTCAACATCCTTTTCTGACCTCTGAGGGCACTATGCATGCATGTACTGCACAGACATATATGTAAGCAAAGCACTCATGCACAGAAACAGAAACAGAAAAAGAAATCATATGGCCTTGGTGTAAGTATGAAGGTCTAAGGCAGAGGAAAAAGGCATAAACAGGATTTAAGAAGAATTCACAGGCAGAATGTGGTAACAAAAGAAAAAAAAAGCTGCTCCTATTTTCCAAGTTTTGACAACTCAATAAATTGACACTGTTAATCAGAGTGCGGAGTATAGGGAGGAACATGCATGGACTTTGGATAATGGGGAGACGATAAGATTATATTTTAAGATCTAGTTAAAAATCAACGCCTCAACACGTAGCAACGAATACTAATTTAATGTATGAAAACATGAAGGTTGATCCAGAAACACCCATTTGGAGTCTCCAGCCCAAAGGTGATAGCTGAAGCCATGGAGATAGACAGAAAGGAAATGTCTAGAGGAAAGAAAAAAAAAAAGCTCGAACTGAATTAAAAGGAAAAAAAGTATTTAATGGATACACATAAAACAGGTCTGTCCCATGAGAGTAAAGGGTACAGATAAAAAAATTATTACAGACAGAATGTAGTAACATGGGGACCAAGAGGAGAAAGACCCAAAAGACCAAGAGACAACAGCTAGCCAGTGAAGACAGCTCAAGTCAGTGGTGACCTCAGAGAGGGTATTCTCACAGGAGTGATAGGGTCAACAGACCCAAAGGATCCTGACACCAGACTAGGATCTAGAGTAGATAAGTGGAACACCTAAAACTCAGCATCAACAATGAAGAATCCAACCAAAAAGGAAGACGTGAAGCTGATGAGAACATGAAAAATACTCAATATCATTATCCACCTAGGAAATGTAAAGTAAAACTATAATGAGATATTATGATACTCCTATCAGTATAACTGACTTACATACGGTCACATGTCTAACACTGGTAAGATACAAGGGGAATGAGTCATTCATGTAATGCTAAGAGATTGCAAAATGGCAACTCGGGGCGCCCTTGTGAGTATGAGTGTGTATGTGTGTGTGTGTATGTGTGTGTATGTGTGTGTATGTGTGTGACTGCATGGGTACATGGGTGTGGGTGCACGTGTGAGAGAAGATATAGGGATTCATGTGTGTGGTCCATGCATAGGTGTTAAGAGTTGGGGTGCATGGGTGGGTGATTCGGAGCCACGGGCCAGTGGCTAATTTCTGGGATCCCTAAGTGTCCTGCCTCCATTTAGTTCCATGAAGACAAACATTTATGAGCACTGCCTTCTCATAGCACAGAGGAAGCTCACCCACTCTAGTCTACCTTCCTTGCCTCTTCACACAGTAGCATCAAGTAAAGTCTGTGGCTGGCTTAAGATAGTCATCTGGATGTTCCAGACTTTAAATATAAAACTTGATGCCTTCAGTTGACATTTACAGTGGAGGAATGGACAAAGAAGTATGGCAAGATTATAATCCTGTCCACAATACCAAGCATAGCCTTTCCCTCGTCTTCTAACTCAAACCGGAGTGTCTGAAGCTCCTGCTCCATCTCCACGCGGAAGCCCTCCATCGACTCTCGGTGCGCATCTTTCAGTGACTGCAGCTCTGCAGAATGCTTCTGCTGTAAGTGAGTCTCCAGAGCCTACACAGGGGAAGCCAATCACGTCATTATGCTAGAGAACACAGCAAACAAAGTGGAAACAGTCCTCAAGCCCAGGAGCTAAGAGAATCAAGATATAAAGTACTGTAACTGGAAAACAAATTCCGTGGGCCAATGCAGTGGAAAACAATTAGTTATGAAATCAGTCTGGCTCAAAACATTCTGCTGTTACTAAGAAAACAACACAAAGCCTCAGTTAGGTTTGCCTAAGCACAGTGAGCGGGCTATGAAGCATCATGTCAGGCAAATCTGCTATAGCATTTTCTATAAAATGCAAATAGCCCACTCTCTGGAAAAAAATTACGCCAAGTAACAGCTATCTGGAGATATCTGGAGATCCTAGCTCAGACTATAATAATACGGGGTGTGGGAAATGGTTCAGTGAGTCAAATTTTTGCTGTGCAAGCCTAAAGACCTGGGCTTGTCCATTTACTTATTTGTGTGTATGTGCTTACATATAAACATGTGTATATTGTGGATATACACAACACGTGTTCTCTATCTATGTTGGGGGCGGGGTACTTAGAGTGGCAAACGTTTTACCCACTGAGCCATCTCCTTAGCCCAGGGCTTACAGTTAGATCAGCAGCACCCATACAAGAAGACAGGCAGGGCAGTGTACTCCTGTTATCACAGCACTGGGAGGAGGAGCCAGGGAGATCCTTGGAACTCACACGGGCCAGGTGAGTCAGTCAGTGAGCTCCTGGGCTCCATGGAAGGCACTGCATCTCATTCAAGCAACACCAAGCAGAACAAGGGAGAGGAGAGGAAGACACCTGGTACTAACATCTGGTCTCTATATACACATGTGCATGCATATATGTGTACTCTCTCTCTCACCACACACACACACACACACACACACACACACACAGTAAAAACTAAAGAATATGATAATGATCCAGTAATATATTCATTAGGTTTAAATCCCTTTTAACTTATCACAGTTATAATTTTTATATTAGCTTTGGGATTATATTATAAGGAAATTATATTTTAAAACCTATAAAATTTTATTACATCATGAATAGTTCTTGTTTGTAGACATATGTTGCAGAAAAAAGAATGTAAGGGTAAAGTCCAAGATTACAAAAAAGTCATCCCTTGGATTCATTGCTGCTTCTTCTTCTTCTTCTTTCTTCTGCCTCTGCCTCTTCTTCTTTCTTCATTCTTCATTCCTTATTCTTTTTTGTGGGCTCACAGTAAAAGCAAATTTAGAGTTTGATAAAAATCTGAGTGTGATGACACACACTGTAATCCAAGCACTGAGGACACTGAGGCAAGAGGATCAGGGGTTCAGAGAGAGTTCAAGGCTATCCTGTGCACATGAGCTTCTGCCTCAAAAAGTTTGTTTTGTTTTTGTTTTTTAAAGATTTGTTTATTTATTTTATGTATATGAGTACACTGTAGCTGTACAGATGGTTGTGAGCCTTCATGTGGTTGTTGGGAATTGAATTTAGGACCTCTTCTTGCTCTGGTCAACTCCACTCACTCAGTCCCTGCTTGCTCTGGCCCAAAGATTTATTATTTATTATTATACATAAGTACACTGTAGCTGACTTCAGGTGCACCAGATCTCATTACGGGTGGTTGTGAGCCACCATGTGGCGTTTGCTGGGAATTGAACTCAGGACCTTCGGAAGAACAGTCACTGCTCTTACCCACTGAGCCATCTCGCCAGCCCTCAAACATTTTTGATAAAAGATTATTACCAATAATAATACACTAGGAATAGGACAGAGACAACTGTTAACTGCTAAGGAACCAAAGATGTGCTCAGCTTGGCATTATAACAGACGAACAGAATGTTAGTTCTATTTTAACATGTCTGCAATTATGTGCAATATTAGTGTGTGTGTGTTTAAGCACTGTGACTCCCTATGGGTGTGGGGGGGATCATACCTTGGAGAACAGTTTAGTAAAACAATGAGTAATGCTTTAAAGAGAGAGAGGGTGGAGCTCCAATGTAAATCTTCAGAAGCTGGAGCTGGTGATTCCTATTTCAGTTTCCAATGTTAGGTTCACATTGTGCTGCATCTGGACCACAGACCCCGAAAACAGGAATCCAAAGCTAGCTATCATCCATCTCTTAGACAGTTTCCAAACACCTTCCCCGAGAAGCTTACCCTTTGTTCCTTTTCCTTCTCTTCTTCCATGGTCTGGAATGCGAGGACGTGTGCTTCTTTGAGGGACTTGTGCCTCTGCTGATGCTGCTCCTCCAGCTCTTCCAGCTCCTGCGTGAGTCGCTGGCGCTCTTGCGTGAACTGTGCTTGCAGCTGCTGCAGAGACGTCTGTGACTGGCAAAGCTGCAGCTCCAGGTTCTGCTTGAGCAGAGAGATCTACGCCAGAGAGACAGACAACAGAGACTAAACACAAGGCATGTTTCACAGACTGCTGGCCCAAGGGGAAGAGCAGGTCAACAGGTCTGATGAAATGACCGTCTTACGTTAAAAACGGTCTACATTTGAAACTCGGTTCACAGATGCTTCCATTATTATTGTTGGATGTGTGTATGGTGTGTGTGTGTGTGTGCAGAGGTCAAAGGGAAACAGCGTGCAGTCACTTCTCTCCTACTTTTATGAGGGCTATGGGGATTGAACTCAAGTTGCCAGGCTTGACAGAAACACTTTAAGCTGAGCCATCTTATCAGCCCAAAAATCTGATCTTGAGTCATCACTAGTTTAAGTCTGTCTTCAGAAATTGTCTTGAAAATAGTCTAATTACCATGCTTATAAAATTATGCATTATATATCTGCTGAAATAAAATTCGGCAATACATGTAACATTTATACCAAGGACAGAAACAGGAGGCAATGGACACTACTGTAAGATTAAGTTGTTCTGAGGAGATTAACTAAAGGTTAAATGGCTTCTCCGTGAGGCACTAAGTGTGATGATTGGGCTGTGGGTTCAGAAAGAAGAGCCACCTCCTCTACTAGCATCTGTACCTCACCACTGTGTGGGAATTGGGCATTTCCATACCATCCGCCTTCATTCAGAGCACTTTCTGGCATGCGAGAAACAACACAATAATTGTTAGTCAAGATTATTTGAGGACCGAAGACCTGCTCTTTTGAAATATCTGTCAGGTTGTTATTTGCTCATTATCTATTTGATGTGTGAGTGTGTTTGTGTGTGCATACAGATACACGTTTGTGAAGGTGCCCACAGAAGCCAGAAGAGGACATCACATCCTACCCCCTGGAGCTGAGATTATTGGCAGCCGTAAGCTACCACACATGGACTGTGAGTGTCAAACCCAGGGCCTCTGGAAGAAAGGTAAGAACTGGGAAGTGATTTATTGTTGCTTTTGAAAGCCCAAACTATCAGCCTTAGCATGTCAAACATCACCTCTGGCTGTTTTTATTCAAATGATGTCTTTTCAAAGAACAAAAGGCATGTGAGCACAGGTGGTGTGTGTATTAATGTACATATAAATACTGTTTAATCTTATCCATTTCTGCTCACATCTACAGGCTACTCTAACCTGAAATGGTGTCGGTCATGGTCATTCTTACTCTAGAAGCCTGAAGAAAAAATGAACTTAAGAGTCCAGATACAAAGTTGTGAAATATGCCTTATAAACAACTTAAGACACCATCTACTCAAACCAAAGTAAAACAGCATCTGTGGCCTCCAAAGACAACAGAAGAGGGTGCTCTTATAGTGAGCAGGAGCCTTTTTATTTTTCATGTTTTAATTTTTATCAGCAACAACTTTTCTTTGATGTATTGGTGGCAGGAATGGGCTACTCAGCATGTTTCACAGAGAAAGAAGAAAGACCCAGGCCTCACCAGCGATGCAAAGGAAGGCAAGAGGGAAGAGCTACTCATGGCAAACAAGGAGAGCTACAAGCAGCAGGGATAAGTCTGTGCAGAGAGCTTGGCTGAAATAGTAGCTACACGAAGGGCTTGGGACAAAGTTACAAATGAGGATTAATAACAGAGCCAGCGCGCACGGCACCATGGAAATAGCCAAGCCCTGGTGAGAAATACACAACTAGAATAGTTTGGTCTGTCATTATGTACTTCCAAAGAAGCTGTTTGACTGTTGAAATTTTATGAATTATTTATTTGTACACAATGGTATGTTTCAGAGGTTTTATAGTTTGGGGGCTAAGGGAGGAACTGTAAGTCTCTGACTCCAGGCAATGCAATTTCTTAAAAGTCTGAGGAGACAGGGTCTAACGCTGCAGCCCAGGCTCGCCTGGAATTTATAGTAATCCATATGAGTTCAGAGATTATGGGTGTGAGCCACCATGCATAGCAAACTTCACGAAAAACCCCACAGCAACAGATAAGACCATGCTGTGTGCTAGGATTATAGTTTATGTGCTCAGAATTGTATGAAAGGCTCACCAGGATGAAATCACTACCCAGGAGAGCCCAGAAAGACAGGGCAGGGCATAAAATGTAACTGCAGTAAGTGTCACAGTGAGCACCGATCTGTAATCAATGGAGTCCTCCGCTGCCCAGCCAGTGGGGTCTTGTAACAGAAAAGGCCTCTTCTAGGTAAAGTCTCAGCATCAGGATGGATCTCAGTGACTACCTTGAGTTTCTGTGGTGTTAACTTGCTAGAACACATATGGGAAAGTTTGACCTTAACTGATATTCTTGACACTCTTCCTTGGCACTCTAAGTTCCTTTAGTGGGAACTAAAACTGAACTAG
Organism: Mus caroli; assembly: GCF_978045245.1. NCBI lineage: Eukaryota > Metazoa > Chordata > Mammalia > Rodentia > Muridae > Mus > Mus caroli. The sequence goes on from NW_028227264.1 coordinate 51,915,423, forward strand.
GCTTTTCCTCTCCATGCTGTATGCCCGGGCACAGCCCGTGTTCATCCAGAAAGAGGAAGCATGAAGTTTTGCTTTGCACAGAGGTGCTATTTGGGCTGCCAGATCTTATCCTCCGAACCAGTGGTTCTCAACCTTCCCAATGCTGTGACCCTTTAATACAGGAATGTTGTGGTGACCCTCCCAAACATAAAATTCTTGTTGTTGATACTTCATAATTGTCATTTTGCCACTGTTATGGGTCATAATGTAAATATCTGATAAGTGACCCCAAAGGGATCATGACCCACAGACTGAGAAACACTGCCTTACACCTGTTTTATATCTTTGTGATGCATGCTTTAAACGTTCACTGCCTTCATACATCTCCCATTGGGTTAGCTGGACCACCCTGCATCAGATTCTATTCATCTGATTACAGACTGACTTCAACTTGCACCATTTAAAGGTGAAGCTTATGAGGAAATAACTTGAATATAAAAACAATTGCCACGTATATTATACATTTAAATAGAAGCAGTTTAAATTTTTCCAGCTTAAATAATGTGCACTATAATATACTTTACCTTAAAAGAACTCCAAAAAATTATTTTCCGACTTAGAATATATGATTAACCTTTGAATATACACACTATAGAAAGTAATAGGCATTATATAGACAGACACCATGCAGTTTAGTAGTCAAATATACTTATTTAGTATTCTTACTATTGGAAGCACACAAACGCTAAAGTATTCACATTCATGTTCAATGCAGCAACATGAATTATATGCAGAAAGCCGCATCATGCACTTCGGCACTGCAAATAAACTTATTGGTAAGGCAGCAATAAGGAAATCAGCCTTTATTTTGTGGGAAAATTGCATACCATTAGAAAGGACAGATAATGAGCAAAGCAGTGTAATACTAACTAATGTTTTAAAGCAGTGTGAAATGAACTAAAGTCTTATAGCAATTACTTAAGCATCTGAGTTTAATGTAGATATAAACTGCATAATAATATCAAGCAGCTTTAATTCAAAATAAAATAAACCAAGGATGGGGTCTGCATTAAAGGTTTGGACAACTTTGGTCAATAATACTGTTATAGAGAACGGAACATCCACAGAGTTACTTGCTGAACAGTGGATGAGAAACAGCAGTGGATTTGATTTATACATCATACTCAGATTGAGTACTAAATGGCATTTGCATCTTTATCTGTTATCAACTTTGAACATTTAATCCATTTACTTTTTAAGGGATTTAGTGTGTGTGTGTGTGTGTGTGTGTGCTTTGCCTGCTTGTTATGTCTAGGCACACCACATGCGTGCAATGCTGAAGAGGCCAAAAGAGTCTCCTGTAACTAGAGTTACAGAGGGTTGTGAGCTGCCATGTGGGTGCTAGGAATCGAATGCAGGTCCTCTGGAAAAACAGCCAGTGATCTTAGCTGCTAAGCCATTTTGCCAGCCCTATTTTAAAGAAACACAAGACTCCTTATTGCACAAAAATTAATCCTTATTTAAAAAAAAATTCTTACAAGTCAATACATCTGTTGTCAAGTAATGTGTTCTATATTTTGTAAACAGTTTTAATTAAAAGTTTAACTGTGCTGACAGAAATTGCTATTCTCTGGTCTCTATCACTTAATGATAGCTTTGGCAAGAAAAGTTGGACTCTCTTTTAGAAAATATGGTGTTAAAGACAGAATTCTGTAGAGATGCCAGAGAGAAAACACACTAGGATATGTGACTTACTTTCTAGGGGGAAGCCTTGCCTCTCTGTGGAGCCCCTCCCATGTGCTCCGGCCTTCACCGCGTGCACGTAGAAGCAGCTCAGCATAAATACTGGAACACACCTAGTCCTTTAGTAAGGAACAGGATCCTAATACATTTAGATTGTGTCATTACCTCTAAAAGTAAACAGTTCAAATCTAAGATTGCTGCTGTGACAGGATACTAGGCATGACGTTAACCTGCCAACTTTGTTTTTAATGTGATGTCGGGTTTTTAATCCCCCCCTTCACCTTATTACAGGAGCTAAAGAACACACAAAATACAGTCTATCCTCAAGAGATAGAAAAGGACTCTTGAATCTAGCTGTGTGTTAATCTCCTGACCCTCTGAGATTCTGGTTCTACGCATTAGAACTGGATCCAGGCTGATCGACAGGTTTGTCTCTAATTACCAAAGTAAGTGTGCACTGTATATGCAATACACTCTGGAGTGCATCAGACAGAGAGATGCAGGCTGGAGATGTAGTTCAGTGTGTCTTGATGGAATAACGTATTTTGTTTTGCTAGATTTATAAGAAAGTATACCAAGTATAAACTGAAATATAGATAATCTATCTGATAAAATATTGATTTATGTTCTATATACCAAAGTTTCTAGGTGGACTCTGGGCACATTTAAAAAAAAAAAAAAAACCTCAGTATTTAATGCTTGGAGCCATGGATGGCGTCACATATCCCAAATGTGTCAGAGGGAAAAGAAAATACCACTGTGGGTATGAGGTCATGAAGGTACAGGTGTTGACGAAGTAGAATTTACAGAGCCAGATCTGGATGGCCTCCTCAAGATGCGTGCACCCTGGGCTTTATTTGTTGATGTTAAGTGATCCCCCCCCCCCCCCCCGCTTTAGAGAGAACAGTGAGTCTATGCTTTATGTAAATGGCATTTATACGTTATACACGGTATTCAGACACTTGACTCGTGGTTTTCTTGCTTTGTTTGCCTGTAGTTTATGAGCCAGGGTCTCATCGTATTACCTAGGCTGGTCTTGACTTACAGGTGTGGGTCACCATTTACAGAATTTTCTCTCTGTTCTTTTTTTATTTTCAAAATCATTGTTGTCCTGTATCCTAGGGTGCTGGCCTACAACCCCTGACCTTTCCACCTCTCCACGAAAGCACTGTGATTACAGGCACAGAAGGTCTCCCTAGTGCGTGCAATGGCATTGCCCATGGCAGTCACTGGTCCTCGCCTCTTTCTATTTCTTCAGTGTCAGTCAGCACATGTCAGGTGTTGCAGGGATGTAAAGATGCGTCCCTCTTTTACCACAGGTACATAACTAGGGCTATTGAAAGTCATACCACGTTAATTGGAAAAACGATGAAGTTTGGTACTTTTAAGCACTGAAAACAACACTAAAAACTGCTAACTTAGGCTTAGTGGAGAACAATAAGAATAATTTATCACCATGTCAATGGTCTACATACATTTTCATGAACAATTATAGATTATGGGAGCTGAGACATTTTAACGCTTTTTAAAAGACTATTGATTTGTTATTATAAAAGACTCCATAGAGAAGGAAAGTGATAAAATATTTCAGTTAAAAACCTATTTTTAAAAAGAAAATATATTTTAGATCATGAAATTATGGCCATTCTGAAAAACTTCTGTTTGGCAATTCCAGAAAAGGGTTTTCTTGGAAGGTTCTAAACTAAAATTAGCAATTAGGAGCCACAGGGACACTTCTTAATTTTCCCAGAGATGCTATAAATTACATTCCCAGTTATCATCTCAATCTTAACTAAAACAAACTGCAAAGCATCTGTAGAGAAGAGATGTATTAGCAATCACGGGATGTTTTTAAGGATGGCCTATGAGAAGCCACCTCTTGCTAAGCATGAACTTACACTTGGGAAGCTGGGTCTATGGATGGATGAGGGCGCTGCACGCTAACAATTCAGGTTGGTTATGCAGGATGGGGGTGAAAGGTGACCAATGACAACTATGATGTCACATCTGGGGTTTAATTAAATGAGGATTATTTAATAATGTTTAATGCTATTTTTTTCCTTAGGGAATATATAAAGATATTCCCATCCAGGTACAAATAGACATTTGAAATAATGTACTTTTACTTATATTAAGTTGATGATCTAGTATTTATTTAATTAGTGTATTTTTAACCACTAAGGGGAATAATTATGCCATCAAAATGTTCTGAGAAACAATGTAATCCATTTTGACAACAATCACATTCTATTTGGGTTCTTATCTTAATCAACAAATACATCAAAAAATTTGGATATTAAGCTGAAAACTGAAATGATCAGGTCAAAATTATTACTCTAAGCTATGTGACTTTAATGTTAACAAGAATGTTTACATGTAGTCTTTCTTGTTCATCAAAATTGAGATAAATATATCTGGTCATTTATTTTAAAATATATTAAGAAAATTAAGCTAATCATATTGATTTTTTAACTTATTTGATAGGAAAGTTGACTTTTCTCAGGTAGTAGAAAAATGAAAATATTAAAGTTTCACAGGACAAATTTAGACTCAAACTTTGCTCTATCTGGGAAAGAGTGGTCTGGCTGCATTCTGCTTATAAATAGGTACACAGGAACACAGCTGCCTACCTGCCTGACATTCCAGTGAGTGAGTCTTTCACAGGACAGCAGCAAAGGCAGTGGCCACCTTTAATATTTTCACCCTCTACTCCCTGAGGAAAGGCATGCATCGCCACAGGCCTTTTCAGAAGAAATGCACTGACCTCAGCCCCAAGGTATCAGGGAGCCAAGGAACACACTCAGAGACATTCAGCTCTGTAATTTTATAAAGAAGGACAAGGTATGAATGGGATTTGATATGCAGAGAAATCTCATTATTTTCTTCAAATTAAATAGAAACATATGAATGATTATTTGAAGCTTAATCTCTGCATGTGTGTCTACATAAAAGTCAAAAATAATTCTTTTGCCATTTAGAAAAGGGATTTATCTCATGTGTTAAAATTTATGACATTAAAATATAAAATATACTTAAATTTTATGCATTTTCCCAAATACTTATTCCTTTTAAGTAAAGTTTATTAATGCTTTCTTTAAAAATAAATTTTTAACTAAAGAAAACATATTTTGTATTTATTCAGATTTTCTGATAATCAACTAGTTAACATTTTTCAGGGACATTACTATGCCTTTCAAGGTTTTTAACATTAAAATAATGAATTTTATATGTAAGTTGAAAATCTAGCTTAGCTTTATCATGAAATACACTTAATAAGACAATATTGTGGATGTACGTACATACACAAATGAATGGTTGAAAGTTAGAGATCATTAGTACCCATATGCCAAAAAAACCCAAACAAACCAAATCTTACATTGTGTGCCAAAGTCTATTTTTGTATAAGTTAAAGCTTCAAAGCAGTGTTGTTATGCAAAACCAAAAGGGCGACATGCCTTGTGCAGAAACTGTAAGTGCCGCTCGCTCACTTACATTGTTGATAGACTTATGCAAAGCTTCACCCAGAGAGTGCCGCTACGAGGAAAGATCACAAGAAGAGAGGGGACATTCAGAAACTGACTGAGTCAGAGAGGAGGAGGAGTAAAATGGAGTGTGAAACACAGAACATTCATTATAACATGCACACAAAAAACAGTTCTGAGGAGAAATTTGATTTAAGAAGAGATTTAAGACACAGTCAGTGTAAATGATCTGCACATATTAGATAATCAGGATATGAATAGGATTAGATAATAACAGGATTAGATAATCCTAAAATTATCTGATGGATCTGTGGGCTGGTCAACTTACCTGTGCAGGATACTTAAGGTTAGAACTTGTGACCTGAGTCTGGGGTAAAATATGACTGCTACCAAAGGCACAGAAGGGCTACTGCTGTTCTAAAGTCCTTCAGAGAGCTGCAACCTAACTGCTCAGGTGTTGCACACAAATGGCTGTAGGGCACAGCTTTCTCCAAAGAGCAGATGAGAACCACAAAATTGCCTTGACCTTTTGGTATTACTACTGGCTTGAGATAATCGTTGGAAATCAGGACTATAGAGAAAAAAAAATGAAGCAATTTTGTATCTTTTAAATTCTCGTTTCTAGCATGAACTTTAGAGACTATAATGCTGTTTTCCAATAGCACAGGGTTGAATAGGGGGCTAGAGAGCTAGCTCAGAAGTTAACATCATTTGCTGCTCAGGTCCCCAAACTCACATGGTGGTCACAACCATCTGTAACTCCAATTTCAGGGGATCTAATGCTCACCCACAAGCACACATATGGGGTATACATACATACACATATACATACATGCAAAGCAAAAGGAATTCATACACATAAGGTGATTAACATACTTTTAAAAAGTGGATGACTAAGTATTCTAGGACACAGTTTACTAGAATTGAATGGTGGAAGACACCACACCTTTGGAATTGACCCTGGAGGTCACTTACATACATTGCAAGACATACTGGGATCCTCAAAAACTATGGACTGGATGTTTGTGCCCCCAGCTCACCAACTCTTCTGTTGACATCCTACCATTCAATGGGATGGTATTAGAAAGTGAGACCTTGAGCAGAGCCGTGAGAAACATTTATGTTCAAAAGCTGGCATCTACAGCAATGCCACCAGCATAGCCCAGGCTAAGACAGGACTACTGGTACCAAGGAGTGAGGGTGCTGCCCCAATCCAGAATCCTGGAAGTGGTTTATGGCAAGGCTGGAGTTTGAGCTTCACACAGGAAAAACCTGTATTTCTATAAATAGGCCTTTTCAGAAAGAAAGTGGACAGGTGCAGAGAGCTGTCAGTCACGTTAGAGAACACTAAGGAGATGCTGGGGAAATAGGCACTGGAAGAAACAGGGACAGTAAGCCCCGCCGCCACCCGAGAAGGGTTCAGGCAGAAAACATGGTCACAGCACTGAAAACTGGAGTGATTGCCATACCTTTCACAAAGCTATGACCTTTGCTGACAGTTGTTTCCGTACTTGAGTCTTACAGAAAATAAAAATTAAGAAAAGGAACTGAATATTGAGCTAAGTGATTTCCAAGTAGTTTTGAAGGTCTGCATTGTCAGTCATAGTAAAATGAAAGAAGGGAGATATGGAGGTTGTACAGATGACTCAGTGGTTAAGAACACCCGCTTTTCTTACAGAGGACCTGGGCTTGATTCCCAGTGCCCACATGGCTGCTCATATCTACCCATAATTCCATTTGAAGGAGGATCTGATACTCTCTCATTACCTCAACTAGCACCAGGCAGGTAAGTGCTGCACAGACATACATTTGAGCTAAACATTCATAAATACTTCAAAAATCTAAAAAGAAAAAGATGCTTTAAAGAAGAGGCAAACAACTTAAAAGATGCAATTGTTAAACAAAAACTCATTAGAATATAAAGATTTTGAAAATCCCAAGCCTATCCATAATGTAAGCATAAGAAAGCAGGTTTTAAAGACAGTTCTGAAATATACCTGAGGACTGCTTACTACATTAGCATAACCAGCAAACAAGGGACAAGGAGTTCTTACAGCAGTAGCTAGGCACTATTATTTGGGAAGAAGGAAGGATCAGGGCATGGTGGTGCGCCTTTAATTCCAGCACAGTTAGGCATCTCTCTCTCTCTGTAAGTTCAAAGCCAGCCTAGCCTACATAGAGAGTTCCAGAACATCCAGAGCTATATAGTGAGACCCTGTCTCAAAGAAAATAAAACAAAACAAAAGGAGGAGGAGGAGGAGGGAGGAGGAGGAGGAGGGAAGAATGTCCCTGAAAGTGAATCATCTGTCTTCTTTGTTTCTAAAGGCAAGACCCTGTGCTTCACTGTTAGCAAGCCAGAAGAACTCCACCAAAAGCTGGGGGTGGGGTGGTGAAGCTAAAGCTTTAGGGGCTGGACTGGTAACCCCATGTGTGTCTCATTGCCTCTGGGAGCTGGGACCTCAGCTGCAGCAGCACTTACAGGGCCGAGGAACGAAGAGTCGCTTTGCAAGCCTTTAGAGCTCACTGTATCTGCCTTGCAGTTCAGAATAATTCCTTCCTTTCCCATTTCTCACATCTGCAAATGGAACTCCTGTTTTATTCTTTTCTCATCCTTGCATTTGTGTTGCATAAAACTTACCCAGTACAATGGTTTAGACAGTAAATGTCTTCTGAAAACCCATGTGACTTGGCTCTTAGGGTGGTGTTATTGAGAGATGGTAGAGCTCTTGAGAGATGTGGCCTGGTACATCTTTATATTACTGGGAACAAGTGAAGAGGAGACCATGGGACCCCTTCTCCACTTCTTTTCTGCGTCCTGTCACTGAAGTCTTCTCTACGACTTCTCTATGACTCAATGCTTCCAGACAATGACGTCCTGGCACTGCACCAGAGGCCTTCCAAGTAATGGGTCTACCGAAGTGTAGGCTGGAATCTGTAAAACTGTGAGTCAAGATAAACCATTCTCTTTATAATTATGTTGATAAGATTTATTAATTTGTCAGCTAATGTTCTGAGTGGAGATAAAGAAATGAACTACAATAAAATCCATCTTAAGATGGAAATAAGTGAATAAGTGATAGCATTTTAGCATTAAAAACAGAAAATATAGTCAAGTGTTTTCTTTATAACTTTCTACATATTATAGCTATATCAGAACCTAGTTGTTTTCTTTGTCAATTGTGATGTATACACTATCCCAGAAAGTACAGCCTGTGCTGGCCAATACTTTAGCCTGGCCTGCTGGCACAGAACAGGAGGCCTGGATACTTGGGAGTCTGAGGGAGAAAGAGAACTTGAGCCCAGAGTTCAAGATCAACCTGGGCAACATAGTAAGACCCTACACCATCATCACCACCACCATCATCATCAATGATGAAATCAATAAGAACTAAAACAAGTTAAAATGTAATCCTGGGATATAAAGTGGGGTAAATGCAATATTAAAAGAAAACCACTTAGTAATAAGCACTGAAGAGACACAAGGAAGAAAAGTAAGGAAGAAAAGAAAGGAAGGAGGGAAGAGGAAAAAACAGAACAAGGATGAGCTCCGATAACTTGATGCAAGAGAGATGACAAGAATAACAAGAATAGGATCAGCAATGGGGTCTGCCACTAAGGCTGATGACATGGGTTCACTCCCTGGAGTCAACATGGTAGAAGGAGAGAGCTGAATCCTGCAAGCTGCCTTCTGCACTCCACACATGCACAATGCATCTAGGAATGCACACACAAATAATCACAAAAGAATACAAATCATTTAAGGAAAAATGATGGCGAATGTGGTGAAATTTCTTTACAATACAAACAGTCCTTAAAACATTTGTGCTCAACACTTCCTGGCTGAAAAATATCAGAGACATCTTAGGGGTGGTTTCCATATTAATACATAATTGAATCACTATCCCTTGCTAGGTGCAGAATGTGACAGAAGGTTAGGGGGAGTCTGCCCAGGAAAACCTACCACTTTGGGTCCCTAAATAAGAAATTAAATTTACAGAAGGCCACTAGCAAACTGTGCCAATGTGATGACAACCTCAAAGAGGAGTTGTTTACTTGTTCTTATTCAAAAGGCTTCAAATGATTGCACACACACACACACACACACACACACACACACATTGTTCTTTTTCAGATCTCCATTTTAAATTATGGAAACCAGAGAGAAACGGGCAGGCTTCAACCATTCCTGAAATGGCAATACATGATTCTACATATATAAAACTTAGCTTAAAGAAAGCCTACTTTGTATTCCATTTTGAAATTTTTCACAATCATAGACAGAAAGAAAAGTCTGAGATATCTGTAGATTTTTCAGCACTCACTTAGGAGTTGCTTCATGCCTTAGTTCTGTCCTTGCTTGGTGAAGCACACAGTCTGCTTAATTACTGGCTTGCCAGGATCTCCCCTTGCTTGGTGATACACAGTCAGTCTATTTCATTACTAGTTTACCAGGATCATCTGGCTTGGTGATGCATACCACTGGGTCTAGTTAAGTACTTGTTTAACCAGGAAAGTGCAGAAGGTTCATAAAGTCTGCCTTTGTGTAAATAAGAGAAATGTGTAAATTATTTTAATGATAGTTATAAATGTCCTGGAAACCATCTAGATCTAGAACATACTACCACTTTTTCTTTATGCTATACTGTCTCAGTACTTAAGGCATGAAACCATAAAAGAAACTGATAAAAGTTGCTCACTTGGGTAAACAGTTTTAGGAAATCAGGACACTGCTACTGAGTATCTTCTGCTGCCCAGATGGCATCTAAAGGCTAGAAATGAAATGATTTTACATTGTCAAGAACTAGCTGACTTTCCCATTTAAAGCCCATGTGTTCTGCTCAAATATCAAACTAAAACGTTACAAATTCTTCTCAGAATCTGGATCACATATACAACTGATTTACTTAGCATACTGTTTCATGTGACTATGTTTCCAGTCTTAAAACATTTACAATGTTTTAAGTCTGTTCGATGGAAAATAAAATACAGTGAGTTAGCATGCAGCAGGTCATGTTTCTCCAGCTAGAGAGTGCCAAGGAGAGGAACAGGCACAGACTCGTCTACCTGGTTTAAGAGGTCTTCCACCTTCTTCTGCCATGAGTCCCTGGCGGCATTTTTCTCTCTCTCTTTCAGCTGCAACAGTTGAGACATGGCAGACTTTTTATCTTCTTCATGTTGGAGCCTCAACTCCTGGCGAAGCTTGGAGCACTCTTGTCTATAATAAATCGTAGGCATCTGCTTTGTAAAGAGAGTCGTTTCTCTCAGGAAATGCTCTCTGGGGGCTCACAGGGTTTCTAAAAGCCCATTTAATCCCCAGGCCTGTGAGTGTGAGTGCCACTGGGCTAACTTACAGGGACCTGGTCACTTGGGCAAGAGCACTTGTTTTCCATCAGTAGACCAGGCATGGAAAGAATGAATCAGTCTTCTTTTTTTTTTTTTTTTTTTTTGGTTTTTCGAGACAGGGTTTCTCTGTGTAGCCCTGGCTGTCCTGGAACTCACTTTGTAGACCAGGCTGGCCTCGAACTCAGAAATCCACCTGCCTCTGCCTCCCAAGTGCTGGGATTAAAGGCGTGCGCCACCACGCCCGGCTACGAATCAGTCTTCTAATCTCACGTTACTTCTCTGCATTTTTGTACTCAAGAAAATTAAATTTAAAAACTGAATCTGAATTCAAGCAGGGGAAAAAAGACCTCTAAATCCTCTGCATTTAATTATGAGAAAAATTAACTTACAAGAGCACTAGCACATCTTTTAAGGAGGCTACCACAGGAATACTTCCCACATGAGACCGCGTTGCAGAGCCCGGTGTACCTAAGATTTTCAGTCCATTTGATCTCCAGGTCATGGGCCATTCTGTCCACCCTCAGCTTCTCTTCTTCCTTCATGGTGGCTAGTGTCTGCTCATGCTCGTGACGTTCTTGTTGTAGCTCAGCCTGAGGAACAGAAGGACAAATGAAGACTAGTCTCCACGAACACAGAAGAACAGTGTGGCAGCTGCTGCTGCGCTAGCTAGGAGAATTAGTCAAGGTAGTTCCACAAAATAAAAGGAGCACTTTTAGTATTTGAAAAGTTCCTTAATTTTTCTAAATCAAAGCTTATCCCATCTAAACAGTTTAAAGTTAGTTTATTAAAGCTTTTTTTAAAATCATAAACATACATCATACTGCCATGTTCTTCCAATGATTTCTTATTCTTGTTGAACATCAGGCTACCTGTGTACCATCAACATGATTAAAGGGATTATAAAGAATTTAAATTGACTGGATGTTTTTCTTATGTAACTTGAAACCACGTGCCCATGCTCTTAGCGTTATGATAATGACATGGCCCTTGAGAAATCCTTGCAGATTGGCATATATCAAGTGATTCCCTGGATCCTGTGGCTGGAAGTGGCTATCTGGACAAGAGCGCCAATGATGACCCATTCTGGGTGCTGTGGCTACCCAAGAGCACCCGGCAAAATAGGAACAGGCACTGGGCTAGCCTTTAGTCACTATGATGGGTTTTTGGGGACAGCACAAAGTAAAGCAGTTTTAAAGGTTATTTTTCATATTGAAACCCCCACAGAACACTGTTGACTTGGCTAACTAATTACCAAGCTGAACTCAGGCACATGTTCTTGCTCAACACTCAGCCTCTAGGAACCATCTTTCCACAAAAGCTAGCACCGAACATTAATTTAACTATACTTAAAGCATTTCCTATTTAAGGAAATTCTGCATTAAGATTTATTTTTAACTATGTCTATGTGTGTGTATGTATGTGTTGGTTTAATTATGTGTATGTGTGCATATCTATGTGTTGGCATGTGCATGTGAATGCAGATGGCCTCAGAGGACAGACATATCAGATGTCCCTGAGGCTGGAATTACAGGATAAATCACAGTAAAGTTAGGAATAGGGTGTATACCAAGCTGAGGTACCATATAGACATAATACATGCATCCATGCATGTAGGCAGGCAGGCACACACGTACACACGCATGCATGCCACATGTAACTTTCAACAAAATAGAGTTACCAATTTAAAATACCTTCCTCCCTCATTTTACTTTTGCTAATGTAAAACAACACCTCTCAATATGATTTAGTCATTCTATTCAGCCGTATGTGGAAAGCTGCTACCACTAAGGTTATAGACAATGTATGGTATCATATACATCAACTATATTGTATACTACTATAGTGTATTGTATATTGTATGCAAACTTATTGTCATATTAGCATTGTTTATCATATATCTACTAGAGAAAAGTAAACAGAAGCCATCTATTTTGTCACAGATTTCAAAAGTAAAATGCTATTGGTATTCAAAATATACTCAATTATTGCCTAGGTAAACCATGAATAGAATTATATATACACAATAGAGGAAGTGCAGCAAATACACACACACCTGAAATGTCACCAATCCTAAGATAAAAACTAATACGACTACCAAGACCAATGCCAGCTGAGTGATTACACTTTGCTGAGCACCAGAGTATACAGATCATCCCTTTTAATTATTATAACCATGATATGATAAGTATTATTACCCTGCTCTCTGCCCTACTGAAGTGTCAGGAAGGAAATGCAGCTCTGTCCAAGTGACATGGTAAGTGATGGATGCAGAATCCTCATAGGGCCATCGCGCCTGACTGAAGCCCACACTCCAGATCACCCCTGAGGGAGGACATGAAGATCCCTCATCTATTGTTTGCCTAGTTCTACAGGTTCTGGAACTTTGCTTTACTTCCTAAGAGTGGGAGGGGGAGGTAGAGCCTCCCGAGACCTGTAGGTCACAGAGAAGCTCGTTTGCTATATATGAAAGCTGCAGCTTTGACCAGGGAAAAACTTGCACATACTAATTATCCTGGATTGAACGGTGTCTGTAAAAAGCATTCCTGAAATCTCAGCCCTTAGACTGAGCATGGCTCAGGATGCAACCTTATTTGGAGACAGTGCTCACACAGTTTAACTGTGTATGAGTTTATGCAGTTTAATTGAAGTGAGGCTATATTGGAGCAAAAGACTCCTTAATCCAGTATGATTAGCACACTTCTGAGATGATGATATGGAGACAGGTAGAGATGAAAATGCTGTGACTAAATGCAAATCAATCTCTGGGGCTATAAAAAGCTGCAAAAAAGAAAACAGTTTCCTCTTAGTGACATGAGAGAGAGGATGTCCTTGTCAGCACCTTCATCTTCGACACCTAACCAAGAGATGACCCATTTCAGTTGTGCTCAAATCATTTGGATTACTTTTCAGTGGGAGTCCTAAGAACTAATACACTAATTATATACAATGACACCCACAGATGCTTTAAGTAAAGTGGCCCAGTTGTATTTTTATACTTAGACATTTAGATTACAGCAGAATCATGCAATCACCTCAACATTTAATAGGGCATCCTTGGTCTCCTTCAGCCTGCCTTTTGTCAGGTCCAGCTCACTCTGAAGCCTCTCCTGGGAATCCTGAAGACTAGAAATGAGTCCTTCGGCAGAGCCAAGACCTTGTTCACTCTTCCTTACGAGGTCCTGGAGGCGGCCAATCTACGAGTGAACAGAGTGTTTTATTAATGTGCAGTACACAGCAGAACAGTGCCATCCCCACAGCTCCTCAGACGGTTTCCATATTTCTGACTTTACTGCACGGATCCCTTCTTCACAACTCTGGAAGAAGCACTTGGCCAAGATACTCTTTACCATCGGTCATTTCTTTTAGACTTCCGTGTCTACAGTTTCCACTTTTCAGGATCATAATGCAAGGGCATGGATACACCTTCCCTCAGGCTCTTGGCTTAAAGAAAATTCCTAGTAATATCAAATAATAAAATGCCAATGAAACGGAACTGAAACGAGATGAAGATTACATTAAAGATAAAAATACAAACTGTTTTAAAGCTTTTTAAAAAATCAAACCATTAATATATCATGCATCAAGTCCTTGTGCTATTTAGAAAGGCAATACATTTAGGTCAATGTTGGCAATCTCTTACATATATCTTTGAGACTCAGGTTTTATTTGTATTTCCATATAAAAGTTGCCTGGGAGACCCTCTAATTATAAGAGCTAAAAACCCATGATTTTAAAGATCTTTAAAATCTAAGGAGATGCTATGAAGTCAACACTCATTTGAAAAGAAATGGACAAGCCTTCCTATAAAATGCATGAACGTTTTCCTTGCAAGTATTTTCTTACAAATACAGACTCCACAAAAAAAGCCATGGAAACTGTTCATCAGTATCCTCTGCTCTTCCTGTTCTTTCAATGTAGGTATCTCTGTGTGTACATGCTAAATGAGTCTGGGCGTGGTAGAATGAAATCTTGTTAGTGTCTCTAAATGCTCCTAAACTTAGTAAAATGATAAAAGATTCCCCCCTTCTGTGCTCTAACATATATTCATAGCAAAAATATCTGACCCTTTGGTAAAATTTCATCCATTCCATTCTCTGAACCTAAGACCTATCTAGACACATGGTGGACTATTTTCTTTCATGGCTATGACTGGTTGTTGTAGATGGCCCTGGTGTTGTTGTATTCTGATGTTAATTCTGCTTTCCCAGGAGGGGTTGTCTGGAACAAGGAATGAGTCACATATTCAGGTGACTCCCTGTAAACCATCCCCTAATGAATAAAGGAATCAATAACTGGGCAAGTAGGCAGGACTTCCGGGTTGGATGGAGGAAGAGAGGAAGCAGGAGAGAGTTAGGTCCTTTGGAAGTTGTATTAAGGAAATAAAGAATCTAATTAAAAGGGTAATAAATATTTCCTCTTTTTATTTTTTGCTAAAAAGCAAAATGTTTTAATTCTTGCATAGTTAAGTGCAAAATACAAAAATCAAGTAAGCAACAAGAATGGCTGATTGTTTTCTATGAGTCTAATTAATACAAATGAATTATATTTGAAAGCAACTATTGTCTGCCACTGTCAAAAATCTCTTTTGGGTACATGGGAGATCTACTCTCCTTCCCCATTGATGTCCTGTGGTCTCAGCAGGAATTCAGTCCAACTCCAGATAACAGCTTGGTCAGAGTATAACCCAATACAACTGCTTCATTCTGTAGCCCTGAGAATGTTTCAAGAACAGCCATGGGGGTAAACACATCATTCATAGAGCTCTTAGATGTTTTAGAAGAAAACGGGTCTCTTAGTAACACACTTCTGCCAGCTGTACCAGGCCCAAAGGAATGCATGACTGACAAATAAAGTCAACACAAATAAGACAAATCCAAAAGGACAAGGAAACCCAGTTCCAGTGTCACCAGTTTCAGTTCTGGATCCAATCTGTTTGAAGCTCACATTATCCAGGGACATTTTAATCACTTGGGTGAGTGTAAGGTCTTTGTCCTGATGGTTTACATTCTAACGTCTGCTCTTTGTGATACAGAAAGAATACCCTAGATTCTTCTTGTTATTATGACTCCTGAGAGGATACAGAAGGTAAGCATCTCCTCCTTAGACTCTCCATCTATTCATGGGCACTGTTCTTCAGCCCTTTCTCTGTGGAAGCACAGAGACTAGTGTGGACATGAGCGTGAACCTTGACCCTAAAGTAAGCATTCTCAGGTTTGTGCTTAGCATCAGCCTTATGCTTCACAATTATTCAAAATATTTCACAGGGCCTCTGTTCTATGAGAGCTGCCTAACTCTCTAGCTAACTCAGCAATCTTCCTTCATTTGTCTTTGTATTTGTTGCAAAGGTAAAGTACTGTGGTTACAATGATTAAACTGAGCTCCAAATACTACCACTTGGACTGAAATTTTGATTTTTACCCACTTAATATGTGTCATGGACAAGTTCTCTCTGACTTAATAACTAGAATCTCCTACCCTGGCCTGTATTACAGATAGAGAAGAATACAAATCAATGCTTGGGAGACTGGAAGTGATACTATACCTATAGTTGCTGATGCACCACATCTATACTGATACTCCAATAGTATCTACAAAGGCCCCATGCATTAGGGCCTTTGTATAATATTTCCTCAATTTATCATCTGGTCCAGTCTCTGTCAATAACGTATCTCTCTTTTACAAAGTGCACTGAGGTGGACATATAAATATCTCATTTTGTAAAACTCCTCATCATAGCAGGGACCATGTTAGCTGCGACTGCAATCACAGTGCCTCAGAGCTCTTTGTACCCAACCAACCATTCAATGTTTATGAAAGAAACAAATAAGTCAATTACTAAAATACACCACATATTCTTACTAATTAAGGGGTAAAATCTCTTTAACAGTATGTAAGCATTTAATCTGTAAAAGGAACCCCTGTCCCTTTGCTTTCCTTGACCTTGTACTATGACCAGGCCACTAGTAGGCCACATGGTGTCTCCATGATGAAACATGCAATGCCCACAGGTGTGCAAACAGCTCCACAGAACAGAGAGACACAGATGACAGAAGTGTCTACGTGAATTAGAAAAAGATTTCCTTTCTTTGGGGAAAACGAGTTCTGTGGAGATTAAAGCTACTTCTGAATTTCTCCTATAAACAGTGCTGACATTTTCTCAATAATCCTTCACTATTTGCTTACAGTGATAAACAGAAAACTGAAGCTGCTGGCCCAGGGTATATCCATCCAAGGCTCCCACAGAGCCTGTTAAATCCCTTCCCAGGAAAACTACACGGTTCCATATTGCCCTTGGCTTCTTCTGCATTATCTCTCTACACATTCAGTAGCATTGCACAGCCTCAATTTTAATCACAGTGAATTTCATGGTCATGCAATGCTATGTTGCTCATTCGTACCTCTTGAATTTAGTGCAGTTAAAATTACTTTTCTTTTTGTCTTAAGTTTATAAAAACAAAATAGTGCCAGGCATGGTGGCGCACACCTTTAATTCCAGCACTTGGGAGGGAGAGGCAGGTGATTTTCTGGGTTTGAGGCCAGCCTGGTCTACAGAGTGAGTTCCAGGACAGCCAGGGCTACACAGAGAAACCCTGTCTCAAAAAACCAAAACATAAATAAAAATAATAAAAAACAAAATAGTGGTGCCTGTTCTACTTACTGTTTTGCAAATCCTCTCAAGGTAGTGAAGACAGGAATCAGTGCAGTTTACCAACCACTTACACTCGCCTTCCTCTCTCTTTCTCGTTTGTGTACAGAAATGAAAGGACAACATAAACCTCATTTATCTACATTTAAGGACCAGGTCTGATTTCAAACAAGGACATAAGGCACCAGCTTCAGGAATAGACCATGAGTCCCAGAAACTAAGTCATAAGACACCAGCTCTAGGAACAGACCATAAAATTCAGAATAAGATCATAAGCCCCCCTCCCAAAGAGCTGCCTGGAGATAACCACAAAAATGGGGAAATATCTCAGAATTGGCCATCTGCGCTGAGCAGCCCTATTTCATCACATGGCTGACTGTTCATGATATAGGAATGAAGACCACTGACCACCTGTGTGCCCCTAGCAATATGACCCACCGATGAAATTTTAGATTACCTAACCGTTCTAGAGAGTTCTCCAGTTCCCTATAAGAAGGCCTGTGTGCCTTTGTCTGGGTTTGCTATTCCAAAGAATGGTTGACCCTGCATGCTGGTTGTTTCTGCAGAATAAATGCTCTTTGTTTTTGCATACTGTCTTGAGTCTGGGGTCTTCCTTCATTGATTTCCAGACCCTTACAGAATGTTTTCTTCTGCAGCCAGAAGGTTTAGCTTTCACTGAAAGACCAAACAGGTCCTGCTGTGGCTCCTATAAACATGCCCTAATGCTCAGGCCACAGGCATGTGTTACTATGTGTTCCTATGACTTAGAGAGTTGAGACTGAGTTCTTGAACTGCAATGCATGCTATTCAGAGTCACTGATGAATAGGAGCTAAAATTCTTAAAAATTTATTCCTTGTGATTTTAAACACTTATTTATATTAGAACATCCATAGTAGCTCCAGTGTTTCATTTTTTTTCTAATTACTACAGTTGCATGCATAATAATGCAGTTATAATCTGTTCTCACTAATGATTTGTGAATGGGTTTTATCCAAGCTTTAGTTAACTGGGAAATGTGGCTATCCTTCATTTTAAGTTCAGGAAGCAGACTAGGAGATCTGAGTCAGTAGGCTCAGATCAGTCGGAATGGCTACCCAGCTCTAAGGGAAAGCAGAAGCAGAGATGAGGAGAGATGAGCCAAGCAGACTCCTGGGGAGTCATAACAATGTGGCATCAAAGCATCGCAGGACCCTGGAACATAATTGAACATGTAGCCAGGAGAGAAGAAAGTTTCATAGTCACTGCAACTCTATTTGGAAGTTACAGTACGTAGGTTGGAAAAGAAACCAAGATAACCCGTTTAGATGGCAAACCTGAGGGGCCTGCAGAAGAAGATGGTCACTTAAGTGTATTCTAGTGAGGGTGGGCCAGGGCAACTCATGTGGATTCTGATGAGAGTGCATTCGGTGAACTCAGTGAGGATTAGCTAGGACAACAGGAGACAGGCTGGGCTGCCATCAGTGTCTGCCATTAGCCTCTATCGCTTTCTAAGGTACTTTCTGTACTTTCGCTGGATAAACATTTGAAAACAACCCAAGAACACCGAGAGCAATCTACGGCCGACTCAGGGGTACTTGTGCCCTCTGCTGTGGTTTCTGAGGGCGGATTCAGAGTTAAGAGCAAAGTGGCAAGAGCAGGCTGTTGGGAGAGACGAGGTCAGTGAAGGAGGAGAGGTTGGCAAGATGCAAAGGGCGAAGACAAGAATCAGAGAGGTAGAGGGAGCTCACTCAAGAAGCCATAGAGGGATAAACCGGAAAGAAAGAAGGGAAATAGTAGGGAAGCACTTAGCAATTGCCACAGCAGAGACAGAGGAGGAACTATGATACCTGTCTTTCTTTCTCTTTCTTCTCTTTTTCTTTCTCTTTCTCTCTCTCTCTCTTTCTCTTTCTGTCTCTGTCTCTCTCTTTCCCTCCCTCCCTCCTTTCCTTTCTATCTATCTATCTATCTATCTATCTATCTATCTATCTATCTATCTATCTATCTATCTATCTATCTATCTTTACTTACTGTTTTTTCCTTCTAGCATTTTTCTTATATTCTATCCTTAGCCTTTGATTTCCAAGGCTAAATAATATTTTCCTATCTATCCAACAATCTGTTTTCGAAGCCAGTATCTAGGCCCTACAAAGTTTCTCTCTTTAAAATGAGGCACACTGGATGGAAGACTAAGCTGCCATTCTGCAGATCAGCTGCTCCCCTTGCACCTCGTAAGGTGCAGCTCTGGTTACTTTTATCCCTCCTCAAAAAACAAAAAACAAAAAAACAAAAAAAAACCATTGCTGGCTAATGTTTTTGACAGCACATGTCTACATAATAGGATATAAATACAGCATTAGAAAATCCAGCACTGAGTCAAGATCTTTGGCCAGTTTTCTCACCTACCTATGTGCTGGCATCAGATTAAGTTACTACAGAGTGTATATGTAATGTAGGCAAAAGGCCTAAAGAGCTCTTGCCTCCTGATTGGCTGAAGTCAGCTTGTCTCCCAGCGCTTGCTTTAGATTTTCCAGCTCTAGTTGGAGCTGATTTTTATCCTCTTCCAGACTCAGTTTCTCCTTTTTATATTGTTCCTCCAATTCCTTAGAAAGAAGAAAAATTTAAAAATTAGTAAGATTATAATACTATATTTCTGAAGATTCTAATAAAGACAGTCTGGTTAATATTTTACTTTTCACATCAGCTCTCCCTGTAAATAAGGTCACAGTTAACTGTGACGCCATTTAATTCTCAATGTGGTAGATCAAACCATTCTGATATAGGTAATACCATTAGGTAATGCTTTTAGTCATAAGAGTGTTTGACTGGCTAAGCTACTGAAGAAAACCAGGAAAGCATGATGTAAATGATAATTTGGCACAATAAAGCTGATGTTCTAATTCTCTTGAATTCTCCATATTTTTATATTTATTTTTATTTCTTTTAATTTTAAACAAATTTTTATTAGATATTTTCTTCATTTACATTTCAAATGCTATTCTGAAAGTCCCCTATACCCTCTCCCCGCCCTGCTTCCCAACCCACCCAGTCCTGCTTCCTGGCCCTGGCATTCCCCTGTACTGGGGCATATGATCTTCACAAGACCAAGGGCCTCTCCTCCCATTGATGGCCAATTACGCCATCCTCTGCTACATATGCAACTAGACACAAGCTCTAGGGGGTACTGGTTAGTTCATATTATTGTTCCTCCTATAGGGTTACAAACCCCTTCAGCTCTTGGGTACTTTCTCTACCTCCTTCTTGGGGGCCCTGTGTTCCATCCAATAGATGACTATGAGCATCTACTTCAGTATTTTCCAGGTACTGGCATAGCCTCACAAGAGTCAGCTATATCAGGGTCCTGGCAGCAAAATTTTGCTGGCATATGCAATAGTGTCTACGTTTGGTGGTTGATTATGCGATGGATCCCCAGGTGGGGGCAGTGTCTGAATGGTCCTTCCTTCTGTCTCAGCTCCAAACTTTGTCTCTGTAACTCCTTCCATGGGTATTTTGTTTCCCATTCTATTTACGTACAAAAATTTCTCTATAATTTCTGGAATTCATTGTTCAAACAGGGAATGTAGGTGAGAACAAACAAAAGCAAAATGAAGGAAATTAGTTTGTAAAATCAGTTAAACTGATATCTGCTAGGCATGCTACTTAATACCTCGGCCTTCTAGGCAACAAGGTGTGGTACAACACCTGCTCTAATAACCCACAGGACCAAATAAGGAGTTACTTACTCACCAGAATTCAACTAAATGTACAGAGAGAAGAGGGAATTTTCTAGGTAGAGAACTGATAAACTACAGAGAGAAAGTCAGTCGCTGGCATGATCACTTCATGGTACAGTTAATGGTGAGGTTTTTATTGTAGATAAAAGAGAGACCAGCCAGAGGCATGTGGATAAGTCCAGGGCAGACAGAGAAAGAAACAGGCTGGGCTTGGCCAGTTGACTGTACCTGGCCAGGGCTTTCTGTGAGAGAGGGAGATTAGCAGTGGATAGAGAATACGGAAAGCATGGTGAGAGAAACAAACAGCACAGAGGGAACCAATACAGCAGGAGTTATAGGAGAATGAGCAGTTTCGGGAGAAGGGAAGACCATGAGCTGGAGGGAATCTAGGGTAGAGGAGGAGGAGAGAAGGGCAGGATGCTAGTGTGGACTTAGGAATGGGCAACAGGTACTTGTGATTCTCAGGGAGGCTGGAAGCCAGTATGTGCTTTCATATACTGATAGGTGCCACGGGTAGTCACATCCTCTGCCTGAAGGAAGGGAAACGACTCCTTTTGTAGAGGGGAACTAGTTTTACAAGTTCCCGAGGAATCCTGGCTTTTACCCAATTGCAAGAGGTCCTCCTTCAATCTAGGCTGAGCTCACTTCTGGATGTATGAACTCCCTTTTGGAGTCTGAGACTTGCAGTTTCCTTTGAACCTGACACTAAGTTTGGTTTGAAGAGCAGAGCATGCCAGTTAAAAATAATGGCAGAGTAGAGGGCCACTGAGCATCCCAGCAGAGGAAAAGGGATGTTTAAACACAATAGAGGTGCATATACACGCACAGCTTGGTACTGCTTTTACAGTACAAGATGAGAAAAATTGTGGTTAAGGTTGTGTTAGGGACCCCCATGACAAACTGGAGATTGATGATATTTGGAGAGTAGCCATAGGTTTTGATATACGACTGACACATGCCTAAGATTTAGTATAGTGAAGATATTTAAATTACAATCTACAGAAGGAAAGGTGAAACTGAGGAGTCTCCAGGGGGACAGGCACTAGCTTCCACAGGCTCTGAACTCTGCTCCTGCTAGCTAGATTCTTCTAGCAAGATTTGACAGCAGTATGCAATAAACTCTGTAGGGATGCTCCCAAGACACTGAAGCTCAGGGTTTCTCACTAGGGCTTCATTGCATGGGCATCCTCTTCCGAAGTTCCAGTAGGAAGGCAGGTAGTCTGCACTATGGCACTATTGGGGCATACAGTTTAAGCAGGTGATCTTTTCATATTGGGGGAAGATGGCACCCTTCTGAAACCCCAGTTCCTAGGGGCCAAAGGCTAATCTGTCCAAGTAGAGTAATCTTGGGCTCCATGATTGTTTCTGCACAGGTTATCTCTGTACACTTGTTCAGATGGTGAATTCCCTACAGTTACAGTAAGAAATATAATCCTTTTGTAATAAATAAGGAGGAGAGAGGTCATACTAGCTTAATTTGTTTTTTTTTTCATTGTCATAAACATTTATTAGTAACTAAGTCCTTTTGGATAATTCTAATTTTTTTCTTTAACTGAAAATAGATATTTTCCTCCTGATTACGGTTTCCTCTTCCTCTCTCTTCCCATTTCTTCCTCACTGCCTCTCCCATTTAGAGCCACTCCTTTTCTGTCTCATTGAAAAGAAAAACAGGCTTCTAAGAGAATATATGTATATATATTAAAACAAAACAAAAACAAAACTAATAGGTCAGAATAGGATAAAACAAAAACTAATAGGTCAGAATAGGATAAGACAAACAAGTAGAACTAAAGGAGCCCAAAGACAAGGCACAAGAAGCAGAGACTCACTATTGACACACTCAAAACACTAAACTGGAAGCCATAATATTTATGCAGAGGACCTAGTGCAGACTACTGCAGGCTGCCTCAGTCTCCATAAGTTCTTTGTATGCATTGATTATGTTGATTCAGAAGGCCTG
The DNA here is from genome assembly GCF_978045245.1 of Mus caroli. Lineage (NCBI taxonomy): Eukaryota > Metazoa > Chordata > Mammalia > Rodentia > Muridae > Mus > Mus caroli. Next base: position 51,938,287 of record NW_028227264.1, read on the forward strand.
TTTCTTCAGTGTCTTCCACCCCGTCTAGCTCTTACACTCTTTCCGCCTACTCTTCTGGAGGGTTCCCTAAGCCCCGAGGGGAGGGATTGGATGGAGACATCCCATTTAGGGCTGAGGGTTCCAAAGTCTCTCACTCTGCACTATGTCCAGCTGCAGGTGAGAAGCATCTGTACAGGGCACTGATCTGTTTCCCCTAAATTCTCTTTAAGAAACACATTGACACTAAAGAAAGGGGGTTCTGGAAGAAAGCTAGTTTTAGCTCACATACTTAGCATGCTCACTGGGCAGCAATGAGGGGAGGGGGTGGCAGCAGATAAGAAGCAAGCTGTTATGGCAAGTGGTACCCAGAAGGCAGCCCAAAGGGCTCCGTGGCAAATCCCTCCAAATAGAAGCATTCTCTTCAGGAGCTCTGGAGCCAGGAGGGAAGCAAAATGTCACAGGTGTGGTGAAGGGAAAACTTGCTGGGTTCTTTAAGGTTCATCCCAGCTTCATAGAAGCAGGAGGCAATGGCTAGGGGAGGGGCTCTGGGCAATCCAGCTGTGAGCATGAGTTTCTCAGACCCCTGCAGCTAGCTGCCTGCACCATGCTGCAGGGCTTGTGAGCTGTCACCCGTGCTGGGGTGAGCTTTTTGTGGATGCAGCTGCTTTTGAGTCATTCCTGCTCCTTCTAAGTAACCCCTCATCCGTGCACTCTGGTGTAATAATTACTTTTGTCTGTTACAGCCTCTTTCTGGGGTGAGTAGGTGTGTATACTTCTTCCCCAAGGGAACCTCCAACACAACACCGAGCTTTTGAATGTGTTCACATATAGGAAAGGCCAGGTGATCTTTCTGATAGCAAATATTCTGATGCCATAAGTGGAGGGCTGGAAAGACAGCTCAGCAGTTAAGAGCACTGACTGTTCTTCAGAGGGACCCAGATAGGGTTCCCAACACCTACATGGTGGCTCACAACCTTTTGTACCCACAGTTCCAGGGGATCCAATGTCCTCCTCTGGCTTCCTTGGTACCACGTGTGGTGCAAAAACTCTCACACATAAAATAAAAATGAACACATTTAAGTTATTTTTAAAAGGACAGAAAGTGTGCTAAGGCAGGATTAAAGGTAGCTCAAAAATTAGAATTTAATGGTTAAGAGATGACTGGGAGTAATGAGGTAAAGACTCTTGCTTAAATAACATCTAAAAGCAGGACACCATCAATTAAGTATATAAATAAAAGTGATAGGCAATAGCCAGGGAAGCCGCAGTGTGCAGTGTGTGTGCATTAGTGTGTAACTCTGAGCAGAGCACAGCCACCTCATTAAGCAGACACAGGACCACACAAGGAGGGGGCATGTTAAGTGGCATGGAGAAAATGGCCATCAGTCTCAAGAGAGTGTGTCACTAAATTTTGTCTCTGCCTAGATGAACACATAATAGTTGAGATAGAAGTAGCATCCTAAGAAAAATTCCTAATTTTTACATCTTAAAATATTCCAGTACTTATGCCACAAAATGAAGGGGTATTATGACAGGGAATCTAAATTTACATTCCATCTATTCCACTTAGTAAGGTTGGAGACACTAATCTTGAGTCATGAGTATCAAGGGATATATCACAGAAAAATCACTTATAAACTGTAAAGTGTAACTACATAAAACAGAGCCCTTATTAGCAAACGTCTGCAGGAGGGTAATTAAATGACTTATGGTTTTACAGAGCTGAGACCCAGGTCTGAGCCAGACTTACAGATTGCAGAGGACCTAGCGCATCCCTTTATCAGTAAACAGGGTGCAACAACCAGTCAAGATACAGAGAAAAAAACTACGTATCAAATGGAACCGCAGTATGAGACACAAGACAACAAACACCAGTAACATTGATCACCACAGCTAGGACATGCATGAGTGCCCAACACTTGCTCAGTACAGGAGCACTGTAGGGCATATTATATTCTCTTCTGCCAGAGAAGGTGCCAGAGGCGCAGCTTAAGGTCCATGCCACCACAGCCAACAAGCAAAGGGCTAAGTGTAAAGGTGTCAGGTGTGTCAGACAATTTGCATTTTCTGCTGTGTAATATTGCTCTCATATAGTACCATTAATAATATGATTATTTAAGGGAGAGAAAAAAATAAACACACACACACACACACACACACACACACACACACACACACACATACAAACATTCCCAGGGAAGCCATCTACTAGAAATATGTGTGTCGGTGAGTTAAGGCTACCTGAGATGAACAGTTATCTCATGATGAAGAATCCCCGGATGAAAGAGTGTTTCAGTTACTGTTTATAGAAAGTAGTCTGTCTTAATAAAGCAGGCCTCCATCAGGACTTAACGTAAGCCAGGCGTATCACGACTAGCATCATGATATAAAGCATGATGACAGCATCATATGATATAAAGCATGACAGGAGCCATGAAACTCCAGCAATTGTTCTTCCACAATACAAGTTGTGATGGAACACTGCCAGACTCTGGACAGTTTAAGCTGTAGTGGCGAATCAAGTTTGCACTCACCGTCTGTAGCTTTATCTTATCTCTGCTTGCATTGCTATGGACAGCTTCAATCGCCATGTGGTGCTTCCGAGCTAATTCTTCCAAAGTCTTCCCATGGGCCTCGTTTAACTGAGCCACCTCTCCTTCCAATCGATTTTGCAGGTTCTTAAGCTCCATTTCATAATATTCTTGCTGAGTTCTTTTTGCTTCATTTACTTTCTGGAATGAAAACCAAGATTAAGAACTGGCACCTGCTTTTCCATCAATGCTGTCAGTGTCTAAGTACCTTAGATGGATATAAACTGGAATGAACTCATTGCTTTGGGACCTAGACTTTGAAACCTAACAATTGGTGTTCTCAGAGAGAGACAACGTAGATGAGGCAAAAATAAAATAGTTTAAATTAAGAAATACAATAGAATGAAAGGTTGCTGTATTAGAAGCAAATGTGAGTTGGTACACTAGCAACCTCAAAGGATAAAGGTTTGTGTGCAGTACATGAAATGGCTTACCCATTAACCACTCATATAATACTATTCAATACAACTGGGGTGCTAGTTATGTGCCTTTTCACCAATCACAAGCCACCAATGAGAGGAAGTAAAAAGACAGTGGCAATGCAGTGTACTGACTTGTATGAAAGGGTGTCTATTGTATGTTGCTGGAGTACACAGAAAAGGGGTGTAACTTCTGTCTGGCTCTCTCTCTCTCTCTCTCTCTCTCTCTCACACACACACACACACACACACACACACACACACACACATACACATACACAGACACACAGACAGACAGACAATGAGTCGATTCAATTAGGGAGAAGGAAATACCAAGCTGGCAATGATGTGCTCTCACACTTAACTTCTACAAGCTCAGAAGGCACCCAAAGATGTCTCATGTCAAAAGCATATTTTCATAACCATTTCCATTTCAGCAGTTTGAAAGGTGAAAAGTAGTTAACCAGGGGACAAAGATGCAGGGAGATAGAAGGCCTAATGCAGTCTAACGCACACAAGTTACCACAGGCCATAGAATCCTGGGAATACTGAATGAAGAGTAATGGCACTCAGAAACAAGCATGAGTCAAATAATGAAACGGGTCTTCATACTAACTACTAGGATTCTTATTCTGGAGGGAATGAGAAATCACACATATGCACACATACATGAGAAATCATAATATATTAGATATAGTTCATGATATATAGTCATCTTTGTAATAGGTTAAGGAGAAAAGCTAGGAAGTTGTGACTACCATCCAGAACAGCAATGACACCTACTTCAACTCATGATCTGTGGGTGGGTATGAAGAGAAGAAGATGGTATAGAAGCATATGAAGGGAGTGGGACCAACAGGACTTGGTGATGGATAAGGAGATTGGAGAAAAAGACATCAGCAATACCTCCCCTGACTAGGTTAAGTAACAAATTTAATTAACAAAGTTTTAAGGAGAGAGAATTTATATGCATATTTCTATGACATGTTTATCAAAACCATAAATAGAGACATTGTGTGGAGAGTTAAATAGATAAGGCTCAGGGGAAATGACTTTGCAACTATCAGTGAACAAGTGGTGCTTGTGACTGGATTAGATGAGTGTGTGGAATAAGAGAGAACCTTGGGCTCATCTTGCCAGGAAAGTCATTATTGTAGCTTGCAGGGTTCACAGCTGGATACCACGTTGTATTGGTTACTTTGCTCCCTTGGTAGCAAACACAGCAGTTTCTGGCACTATGAATGCTGGAGTGAAACTTCCTGGTGAGTACCAGCTTGATTTCCCATCGCCCTACAGCTCAAGCTTGTGATGTCTTCAGCAGCAGGGTCTTATCATCAAGTTCTGGAACACAACTAAGACCAATAGTAATGACAGCAGGAGTTTTAGGAGTTTACTGTGGTGGTTTGAATAGGTTTGGACCCCATAGACTCATGTGTTTGAATGCTTGGCCCACAGGGAGTGGCACATTAGGAGGTGTAGCTTTGTTGGAGTAGGAGTGGCTATGTTGGAGGGGAGATGTCATTGTTGGGGTGGAGGGTGGGGGTTTTGAGGTCTCCTATACTTAATCTATGCCTGATGTGGCACAGTCTTTCCCCTGCTGCCTGCAGAACTCTCAACTCCATCTCTAGCACCGTGCAGGCCTGTATGCTGCCCTGATACTCACAATGAGGGAAATGGACTAAATCTCTGAAACTTAAGCCAATCCTAATAAAATGTTATCCATTAAAAGAGTCACTGTGGTCATAGTGTCTCTTCACAGCAATGAAACCTTAACTAAGGCAGTAACCAATTGCTATCTGATTGAATTTAAGACTTGTTTCACAAGACAGAATTGTTAGTGTTCTGGCAGAATGTCTGGGAGTGTCATCTGGGCTAAAATCCTATGGCTGGGTGGATCATAGGCCCTAGGGGAAAACCTACTATCATTCTGTTCAATTAACAACGTATTAAACTGTCCCCCATGCACTTCTACGTGTAAGTTTCTGTGGCTTTCAATTCTCAGCAGTGAAGCTTCATTTATGCAGTAGATGGGATTACTACAGAGACTCACATCTGGTCAGAGTGCAGAGAATATGAAGCTATAGAGTGTTCAACTTAAATGGGACATCTGTACCACACTCCTTACCCACAGGCACAGGAATGGACTCAGAAGAAGAGTCAGAAAGATGGCAAGAGCTAAGGGTGGAAGACTGCTTTGATGCAAGTGTTTTATGGTCATTATAGGACCACTGCAAATGTGAACTCACAGTGGGCCATGGCAGATGAATAAGACCTGCACAAGACCAAACCAGCCAAAGTCCCAGCATAAATGGAGCTCACAGAAATCCTACCTCTGGCAACTAATGGCTGCTAAGGGGAAAAGAGGCAATATTCTTGGGGTTTCTTTCTCACTAGGCTGCCCAAGTTACATTGGGCGGCCCAACACCCATACATGTACTGGAAGCCTCGGTATTCAGTGGGTTTAAATACAGCTCATGAATTTGGGAGGGAATAGATATATGAGAAAGACTTGATCAAAGCACATTATAACACATTCATGTGTGAGATTCTAAAACAATAATCATTTTTATTGCTAGGAAAATCTCGACCGCTGAGAGTGGTGGTGGTATAAACAGTACAACGTACGATGATGCACCAAGTCTCCTGGTAACTACAGACTGGGGAACTGAGGCAAACCCAGCTTCGATGGCACAGGGGTAAGAAAAGGTAGTATCAGGTTAAGAGTGAGCGGGAATGAGCAGAAAGCAGCAGCAGATACTTTTTTTTTTTTTTTGGTTTTTTGAGACAGGGTTTCTCTGTGTAGCCCTGGCTGTCCTGGCACTCACTTTGTAGACCAGGCTGGCCTCGAACTCAGAAATCCGCCTGCCTCTGCCTCCCGAGTGCTGGGACTAAAGGCGTGCGCCACCACGCCCGGCTGCAGCAGATACTTCTAAATATATTTAAACATTGATAGGAAAAGGGAGAGGATAACCCAAACTCACGCTTGTTTGGTGGGAGAAACAATCCCCGGGTTTCTATGAAACTGCCCATAAACAAGCTGCAGCTGTGGCCAACCCAATGCTGCTGTAAAAACTTTCACAACTTGATTGGAGTCATCTTGTCACTTTTGTAAAAATTCCCTAGGATCCAGACACCATACTATAGTCCTGTGGTCTTAGCTACTGGGGAGGCTGGCACAGAGGGTTACAAGTTCAGGGACAGCCTTAGTGGAGACGTAAAGAACCCTGTCTCACAATGCAGAGTGAGAAGATCCTGGGGATAGAGCTCAGAGGCAGAGCATTTCCCCAGCACAGGTAAGGCCCAGGGTTGCAGGCCTTTAAAAAAAAAACCCAAAAAACAAAACCAAAAATCTAAACCAGAAAGATAGAAAGGAAGGACGGACAGAGAAGGAAATAGGGGAGGGTAAGGGAGAGAAAGAAAAGGATTCCTAGGAGTATATGAAATAACATATTTCATTTATGTAAAAAGTGTGCTCAGTGTGATCTATAATAAAATATAAATCCCATTCAATTTCTGGCTTGAAATAAATAGGAATTCTTAGAATTTTTATAATATAGATTATTACCCAAATATTTTTAATGCATACATAAAATTGCATAGCCTACCTTTAAACTCATTTCCTCAAAACAAACAAAAACTAGACTAAGAAACATATGTCCCCCATGCAGCAGGACAGGGGATCTGCACTTCCTTCCTCTCCTCCCTGCTCCCATCTGCCCCTCACAGTACCTTCTCCAGCCCATCCGCCCATCACAGTACCTTCTCCAGCCCATCTGCCACTCACAGTACCTTCTCCAGCCCATCTGCCCATCACAGTACCTTCTCCAGCCCCTCTGCCCATCACACTACCTTCTCCAGCCCATCTGCCCATCACACTACCTTCTCCAGCCCATCCGCCCATCACAGTACCTTCTCCAGCCCATCTGCCCATCACAGTACCTTCTCCAGCCCATCTGCCCATCACAGTACCTTCTCCAGCCCATCCGCCCATCACAGTACCTTCTCCAGCCCATCTGCCCATCACACTACCTTCTCCAGCCCATCTGCCCATCACAGTACCTTCTCCAGCCCATCCGCCCATCACAGTACCTTCTCCAGCCCATCTGCCCATCACAGTACCTTCTCCAGCCCATCTGCCCATCACAGTACCTTCTCCAGCCCATTTGCCCCTCACAGTACCTTCTCCAGCTCATCTGCCCATCACAGTATCTTCTCCAGCCCATCTGCCCCTCACAGTACCTTCTCCAGCCCATCTGCCCCTCACAGTACCTTCTCCAGCCCATCTGCCCATCACACTACCTTCTCCAGCTCTTCTGCCCATCACAGTACCTTCTCCAGCTCCTCTGCCCATCACAGTACCTTCTCCAGCTCCTCTGCCCCTCACAGTACCTTCTCCAGCCCATTTGCCCATCACAGTACCTTCTCCAGCCCATCCGCCCATCACAGTACCTTCTCCAGCTCCTCTGCCCATCACAGTACCTTCTCCAGCCCATCTGCCTATCACAGTACCTTCTCCAGCCCATCTGCCCATCACACTACCTTCTCCAGCCCATCTGCCCATCACAGTACCTTCTCCAGCCCATCTGCCCATCACAGTACCTTCTCCAGCCCATCTGCCCATCACAGTACCTTCTCCAGCCCATCTGCCCATCACACTACCTTCTCCAGCTCCTCTGCCCATCACAGTACCTTCTCCAGCTCCAGCACCTGCTGCTTCTGTTCTTCATCCAGACTCTGCGTTCTGCTCTGCAAAAAAGCTCTTTCCTCTTCCAGCCGACACAATCGCTCGTTGGCTCTGGATTTTTCTGATTCTAAATCTTTAATGGTAACTTCTTGGGTCATCTGAGTTGCCTGAAGCATTCCAATATGACCTAGAAACCGCCCCCCACAAAGAAAATCTCCTTAGTTTATAAGTCTGTCACTATGAGTGTGTGCCTCTAGTGACACAACTGTACTTCATGCCTGAGTGGTCCCAGCTGTCTCTTTGGCTTCCTTGCTGTACAGAGGGAAATAATCTCCCCGGGACTATCTTACCCATTTATACCCCTTTAGAATACAAAGTCCAGTTTTATACCACAGATGGTCCCTGGTACCAACTCCATTTTTTAAAAAGGAAAAACTGCAAGGTAAACAAATGAACATAGGAACAGCTCCTCAATAGTTTGAGGAAAAGTGTTCTGGGAGCAACTACAGAAAGAGGATGCACTGACTAACTCTATGAAATGAAAATGGGCTGTTTATTCTCTTCTCTTCTTTCTTTCCCTCTCCACCCATCCATTTTTCTGTCCGTCTCTGTCTCTGGGAAAATTTGTGTGCAAGGAACAAAGGTTGCAGCTGAGTTTACATTGAATTTGTTTTAGATAAAGACTACATTGAAAAGCAGAGGAGAGCAAAGTTATAAAAACGAACTTAGATGACAGTTAAGCTGGGTGAGAGGTGCAGGAAGAGTTGTTGGGCCAGATATGATCACAACACACGGTTTACATATTTGAAACTGTGAAAGAATAAAGCAAAGACTTATTTAAAATGGGTAAGGGGAATGGAGAGAACCGAGTGTGGGAACAGGTTTGCATAGAAAGCATCATTTAAGGCAGAGGTTTTCAAAGAACCCTGGGCAGACGGCACCAGATTCCCTGGGAACTCCAGTCAGAGCAGCCTACTGCAGCCCAGTGAGTAGGAAATCCTGAGGGTAGGCCTGGCATCCCTGGGATCACAAACTACCTGAATGATTCTGATGGAGCCAGAGATCATTTAAAATGACGGGTTTATAGGCAAGACAATTTGCCAGTGAGCCAATCAAAATTAAAGGTGTTCCTGAAAACAGCTTCACTGGCTAGGGTACACCATCCACTTAGACAGAAAGCAGCTCCAGACTAGATGTGGATCAGCATCTGTCTCCTAAGGGCTGTGCACTGAAGACCACTGCCATATCACATGGGTGACTCAACTGTCCTGTGTGAACTCACCCTTGTTCCCTACATACAAATTCTTTCACAGTCAGCCAGTCAGACAGATGGACGAACATACAGAGGAAGGGAGGGAGGATAGAGAAGCATAAATGGCTCATTTTCATTCATCGGGAAAACTATACTCTCTTAAGGCCAAAAAAATAAGAGGCATCCTGAGGCAGGATAGAAAGACAGGGGACAAGATGGGGATATGGAAGGAGAGGAGCCACCTGGTCCCACGCTTAGGTGAGGTCTCTCACCAACTGAAAGTTAAGCATCCCAGAGCAATTAGCATGTGCTGTGAAAACTGTCTTACTTCAAGACAATCCTCCTTTTACAGAAGGATATTCACAAATAAAAATGTAAAAGCAGCAACATTCCATGCTGAAGGCCTGAGCATACTTAACTCTGAGTCTCACAAACTAGGCTATTAACTTTGGTTGACAGTAAATGCTTCCTGGATAAAATCCTGGCTTGGAACACCCCAGAAACTTCCTTTCAACCTCAAATTCCATGAAAACTGTAAAGATGACAACTGAAAACCCACAAACATTGTAAGAATGAGATAGGAAAATGCAGGTCTCCCTTGAGAAGCCTGGGGCCACGTGTGTGTCTTATTCAGTGATCACCCCTTATCTGTTGACCCTGGGTTTGAATCTATATTTTACAAAAATCCCTTAGGCAAACAATTCTGCTTCAACCTGGCTCATCCTGAGAATCCTGTCTGCAGTGAAGTCATAGACCTAGCTTGACCTTGGTCTGAGGAACCCCACAGACTGCTAGTGGGGAGGCAACTGTGCTCCACAACTGTTGGCAATCATCCCATTATTCCAGTGTTATCATCACTCAGAACATATTAGAGACTTCTCAAATAAAATAGCACAGTCTAGACAGTTTCAAAATACCAGGAAGAATGGAAAATATTAAATTAAAAGAGCTGTCAAAATGTTCAGATATTGTTTTGAATGAACAGCGAAGCCTCTGGTTTTTGTGGAGCAGTGCGCCAAGCTATGGGTAGACATACTAGCTTTGAGAACAAGATCTGAAGCTTGCTCTTGCAATCGCTCCCGGGCAGCTGCTAGCTCGCTCTCCACTTCCTTGTGCTTGCTTAACAAGGCCATTTCTCCCTCCTTGGCATCGTCAAGCTGTTTTTGAAGAACCTAAGGAAGATCATATAGCCATAATCAAAACGCAAGCATGATGCTAAGCTGAAAACTTTTATTTAAATTCCAAGCATCACATTTCTCTTACCAGAAAGTTCCGTGTAACTAGGACAACTTAGTTTCAAGTCTGTAACATGAGGTAACATCACATGACCCAACGGAGGAAGCCTATTTCTACTCTGCCTACTGCAGTCTAATGCTCCACAGATACTAACATGGCCAGGAAGCCTTCTGTGTCAGGGAAATAAAACTTGTGGAGGCTTTTGACATCCTTTCCACACATGGACTAGCTTTTATAAATTTCACTTTTAAGAGCAATAATCTCTTTGTTCAATGTCTAAATATCAAAGAATGTGGCAGACGTCCTTAATAAAGAGAAAAAGAAAAGCACAATTAATCCCTAAGCTCAATATTTCCACTCTCCCGAGCCACTGGTGGAAAGACCAGTAAGCTATTGAGATGAAATCCATGTATAGTATCAACACGGTCTTACACTTATCGTTCTCAGTGCTTGATATCTGAATGTGTAACTGAGTAGGCAAAGGTAATAAAAATTACCCCTTCCACTTCTTTTCCTCACAAAGACAAAGAAAAAAAAGTTGGGAAAGGAGCTTTGAGTGGTATGAACATAAAAAGCCAATGCTAAAGCCTGCCAGGCTGATCTTCAAATCAACAAATTAATACATAAAAAGTTGACACATAAAAGAAAAGTAGGTAATGCTAAGCAATGGCTTAGCAGTTAAGAGTATTTGCTGCTTTTGTAGAGAACTTGGATTCAGTTCCCAAGCGCCCACATGGTAGCGTCCAACCATCCATACACATAAAATAAAATAAAATAAAATAAAATAAAATAAATAAAATAAAATAAATCAAATCCAGAATAAACTTCTTAAAGTTGTTAAGCATCTACCACCCAAAAAAAATTCTCCTGAACATGGGGCAAGAGGAAAGGCAGCTGTCTGCAAAGCCAGAGCTAGGGAGGCAGAAGCTGGGAACCCTGGAGGACACTGGCTAGCCTGAACAGCTGAAATGACAAATAAAGTCCTCTGGTTTCAGCAAAAGACCTTGCCTCAACATAGAAGATGGAGAGCAATCCTAGAAAACACCCAATGTCAACCTCAGTTTCCACATACATATGTGGGCACGTACCCACATTGACACATAAACACGCATGCTCACACACCACACACATGTAAAGAAAGAAGAAACCCTAAATGGCCCACCTCTCACCTGTACATTGTTCTCTGCTGTGGCCAGAGCCATCTGCAGCTTTTGGCATTTGTCGAGAAGGCTGCTAGCTTCATCCTGCACCATCTGCAGCTCTGTCTTCAGTTTTCCTATGGTTTTTCGTAAAATGGCTTCTTGTCCCTGGAACTCTTTGCGAAGATCGGCCTCCTTGTCTCTGCTGGCCTGCAAGCTTTCGGCTGTGAAGAGCTGTGACCTTTTCAAGTTATCAAGCTCACGCTCATAAAACACTTGGGCCTTGCTCAGCTTGCCCTCATACTCCTCGATGAGCTGTTTCTTCTCGAGTCTCAGCTCCTTGACCGTGTTGTTCAAGGCCTCCACCTCCATCCTGTGCAGTCCCTCTGCTTTCTCTTGCCCCAGGTTCACGGAGGAGCTGTGGTTCTGCTGTGACTTCAACAGCTCTTGGACTTCGAGCCTGTGAGTGGTTCTCAGATCCTCCAGAGCCGCCTGTTTGTCGTTTTCAAACTGAACCTGGAGCTGCCCAAAGCTCCGCAACCTTTCTTCGAATTTCTTCCTAATCTCTTCGACCTCCCGGGACATGGTTACTATGCGCTGAACATGCTGGGCCTCTGCACAAAGTTGCATGTCCTCAACTCTGTGCTTATAGGCTTCAAACTCGGTCAAAGCCTCCTGCTTCATTTTCATGTGATCTTCTAAAGACGCTTCCAAAACTTGAATCTTTCTCCTAAGGTCTAACTCTTCGGTCACCTTGCTTTTGTATAGCAGTATTTTTTCTCTTGTTTCTGCAAGGATTTGTTGGATTTCTTCTTCATGGGCATCTTTGAGGGCCTGAATCGCAGCATCGTGTTCATCATTTCTAGTATTCAAAGCATATATTACCTACACAGTTTTGAAAAAGGGAGAAGAATTCAGCACATATTCTTTTACATCTTGAAGTTAATTCTTTCATTTGGATTGATTTTTTTCTACACACATATTATTTCTGGTAACTGTTAAATACTGAGATATCAGGCAATTGTTTTTGTGCCTACAGACTGATTTGCTTTGCAGAGTCTATCCTTGCATAGACTTTGAAACTGTTATTTTAAGACATTCAAGATGACTCATTTGCAAAACTGCACATATACAATCCCAGCAGGAGGTTAAGGCAGAGGTAAAAGTCACTGCACACACAGTGAGTTCCTGGCCATCTTGAACTCCATGGAAAGTCGTCAGCCTATCTCTGTCTCTGTGTGTATCTGTCAGTCTGTCTGTCTGTCTATCTGTCTCTTTCTCCCCATCTTCCTTTAAAAAATATTCAAAATTAAGAATAATATACTATAAATGAAAGGAAGAAAGGAATAGCAGAGGTCACCTGGCCAGAGAAGAGAGTTCTCTGCACAGCGCAGGCCAGCGTAGTGGGGGCTACGGAAGAGGAGGAGGAAAGTCTCAGGTAAGGAGCCACTGTGCACCAGGTCCTTATCTCACACTCACATGCGTGGAGCTCTAGACACCAGGGTTCCTCAGAGCCCTCTTTATGTGTGAAAGGACCTACTTAACTATACAAATGTTAGCGATTCCCTCTTCTAGAACCCTTATACTTTGCTTTTGTTAAGGGATTAGACTTATTTTATTGACAATAAACAAAATCTGCTGTAGTTAAGTCCAATCTAAATTCCTATCGTCTTTAAAAACTCACTTAAGCAATTTAAACCTGATAGGGACTGAGCCTCTGTATTTCCACAGAGCACTGGGGAGCAGTAGCTCTCCAGTCTGAGGCAGCTCTAGAACCACAGGGTTCAAGGGATACGGGGTCAGCCTCCTTTCTCCAGATCACCCCTATGCTTTGGAGCTCCCAGGGGCACCTGAAGTAGACGTAATCATGTGGGCCTGAACTCTTCTCAGTCTTTGAAACCCAATGTCACCTTCAAGTGGACAATGTTAGAATTGAGCTGAATTATAGACACTGACGAAATCCACATATATTGTGGTGAGTGAATAAACCATAGCAAACAACACGGAGTGTGAGATAGGGAAGAATACTGCCTTTATCCCATCTCAAGCATCCATTAAGATGAATGATCAGGGTGGACTTGGTGGCACACATCACTCATCCCAATAGTCAAAAGGTGAAGGCCAAGACATGGCCATGAACTTATGGCCAGGCTGGACTACACAGTGAGTACCAGACTAGTCAGGGATAGCAATGCTTTGTCTAAAACAAAAAACAAATAAAAATGATAGAGAAAATAAACATGAAAAAACAAGAAAAGGAAAGAAATTAAACAAAAGAAAGGCAAAGGAAAGCCCACTGGTCAGGATGCCTAGAGCAAAGCAGATGGTTTGGGTCATTTTAAAATAAGAATCTTATACATAAAGATTCAAATGAACAAGGTAAAGGAGACAGGAGGATTCCTGAAGCTGATTAGACAGACATCCTAGAGGAATCCATGAGCTCTAGGCTCAGTGAAAGACCCTGCCATCACAGGGAGACACCAACCTCAACCTTGAGCCTCCATACATGCACACTAGTGTAAGAGCATCTGCATACATGGGTGCACACATCTAGATTGATAAGTGTACACGCACGCGCACACATACACACCCCTACAAATATAAGTAAAAATAAGACATACTTTGCTCCATTACAGGTTTCTTTCTGCAGTGAGTATATATGTATGCTGTGTCTCCCCCCAAAAGGACTGTCACACACAGAAAATCAGTTCTTGATGTTTGAGACACAGGCTTATGGTGTTTTATCATAACAGTCTGATCCTATTAAAACACTGGTAATATATCAATATGTTCCTGCTGAAATTTTAACTAGAAATAAAGTATATTCATTGTCCAAAAAGTCCATTTATAATAAACGCCATCCACCAAAGCAAAATGTATCATATTAACTTATTAACTAAAGTCAGTTTCTATCCCAGGGATGCAAGAATACACAAATTAAGAAATTTTAAAAATAGATCTCCAATAACTCAAAAAATAATAACAAGCATATACAAGCAGGATTGTATTAAATTAAAAAGCTTTTGAACAGTTAAAGAAACAACTGAGTAAAGAGAGAACATACAGAATGAGAGAAAATATTTGCCAGCTATACTTTTAGGAGGGATTAATATTCAGAATATATAAAGAACTCAAATTATTCAACAGCAAAAGGCTAAGTAATCCATTTAATAAATAGTCAAAGAATATGAAAAGATACTTCTCAAGGTTCAAATGGCCAATAAGTATAGTACATGAGAAAAGTGTTTAATATCCTCAGCTCTCAGGGAAGTAACATGGAGGGGGCCAGCAATATGGCTCAGAGAGTAAAGGAGCTTGCCACAAAGCCTGACAACATGAGTTCAACTCCCAGAACAATTCCCAGAACCCAATGGTAGAAGGAGGAAACGACTCCTCCAAGTTGTCTCCTGAGCTTCATGCCTGCCAAGTGGCATGAATGCACATACACAATAAACAGATACATAAATATGTAAATAAATACTTCAAGTTTTTTGGTGTTCAGTAACTTTAATATGCTTGATAAATAGATCCCTAATGCCAACTTTGCCATCTGAAAGATCTGTACAACTGTATCTTTAAAGTAGTTTCAAAATCCTGATTTTAAAAAAGCATACAATATGAACAACAATAATGAAACTATTATAATGCTTTTTAAAACTTTTTATTGAAAATGGATTTTTCATATAACATATTCTAGTTACTGTTTCCCTTCCCCCAACTCCTCAGATCCTTCCCTCTTCCACTCACCCATAATCCACACCCTTTCTTTTTCTCTCTCATTAGAACACAAACAGACATATAAAATAATAATAAAATAAAATGAGGTTAAAAAACAAGCAAATCAAAATAAAACATAACAAACAAGCAGAAGAAAAACAGCTGCCAAAGAAAATACACAAGAAATATCATATATAGACACAGTGTCACAAACATATGCAGACAGAAGGAAAACAGTCAAAGGAAAAATGCAAGAAACACATAGAGACACAGTGTCATACATGTCTGCACAGACAGAAAACCCATAGGACTGGAAACCATAGTAGATACACAAAGTCCTGTAAGGTAAAAAAAATAAAAAATAAAAAGAAGAAACAAACAACAAAGCTTCTACAAAGCATTATGAGACAAAGACTCTTCAACAGTGCCATTGGGTTTGTTTTGTGTGATCCATTTATTGCTGGGCCTGTGGTCTGGCCCTCAGAATGGTTTCTACACCCAGTGAGACTGCACTGGAGAAAACAAACTGTCCATTTGTGAGTGGCTGTCAACTGGAGACTGCTTCTATTTTGGGAAAGGGGCGTGTCCACTTCTCCTGTCCATACTGGGACCCCATATGGCCCAGACCTGTGCATGCTGCTGTGGTCTCTGTCACTTCTTATGTATGTAGATCAGATTGATTTAGAGGGCCATGGTGGTTCTGTTTGTTTTACAGTTTTTGTTTTGTTTTGTTTTGTTTTGGAGTCCTGCATCCCCTCTGGCTCTCACATTCTTTCTACCCAGTCTTTTGGGTAGAAATCCTACCCAGGATTCCCTGAGCTCTGTGGCTCTGGAGAAATTCGAGGGCAACAACCCATTTAGGACTGAGAGCTCCAAAGTCTCTCAGACTCTGCACATTGTCCAGTTGTGGGTCTCTGTATTTGTAATCCCATCTGCTGCAGGAAGAAACTTCTCTGATGATGGCAGAGCAAGGCACTGATCTATGAGTATAGTAGAATGTTGTTAGGAACCATTTTATTGAGTTCCTTATGTAGAATGTAGTATCTTGTTTCTCCTAGTCTTATCTAATGTCAGGTTCTTGGCCACGGATGGGCTCCATCTCATGAAGTGGTCCTTAAATCCAATCAGATAGTGGTTGGTTTCTTTAACATTTGTACCACTATTGCACCCGCCTATCATGTAGGGATGATAAACCAGTCACCATTGTAGACTGGTTTGTAGCTGGGTTGAGGTTTACATTGTTCCTCTGGTAGCATGTGGAGCACCTTCCAGTAGCATGAATACTATTCATTTGAGGTGAAGGCTCTAGTTAGGTGCCAGATGGACTTTTTCTTGTTCAGTGAGATAAGTGGGTGTTGTCTTCAGCAATAAGGGCTTACCATCAGATTGTGGCTAGTGACCAAGAGCCTTGGAAATAGCTTGGGTTGTTTGGGGGTTTCAATGGGTCCTCTTTGCAGACAACTCAATTGGATGTAACCCAGTCACAGAAGTGGAGGCTTCATTTGGTGACAAGAGACAGCCAGTGGGGGCTCTATCTCCCCTGTTATTTGGTGATTCCATCTAGATCACCTTCACATATGTGTGTATTTTAAGTTTCCATATGACTCCTCAAATGACCCTTAGTTTTAGCTGTCCATCCCTGCATCCCTCCCTGATGAATCTCCGGTAGTACTAATCCCCACTTCCTCACCCATCCATAACCATCTATTCTATTCTGTTTTCCCTAGGGTGATCTATCACCTTCCCTAAACCCTTACTCTGTGCGTATATGAATCATAGCTTCCTTATCAAAGCCTTAACTGCTAACGTCCACATAGAAGTGAACACACACTATATTAAATGGATACTTTAAAATTTGTAAAGGGGCTAGAGAGATGGTTCAGTGGTTCCAAGCATGAGCTACTCTTCTAGAGAACCAGGGTGAAATTCCTAACACCTGCATGGTCACTCATAACCATCTGTAACTGTTTCCATGGGATCCAACACCCTTTTTCTGGCTTCCACAAGTGCAGGGGGAGGAGCTGATAATTAAAATCTAACTCCCTAATTGGTTCTTGATTGGGTCAATAAAGACAGCAGAAGCCAATCGCTGGGCAAAGGATAAGGTGGGATTTCCAGGCCGGACAGGAAGAGAAGGGGACAGAGGGAACTAGGAGGTAAAGTGGACAGGATGAACACCAAGCAGGCCTGGGGGCTATTAGATGAATTCTAATATAGAATAGCTGTTGAGTTTAGGACAATAGATTTAAGCCCAGCGGTTGTGTCATTTGGCTGATTTTAAAATATTAAGATTGTCTGGTGTTTTCCATTTGCAATGATTCAGGTGGGGATGAGAAAGAGTGTAAACATGGAGCAGTCATTGGTGGAGCAGTAGATCGGTGAAATTCGACTGGTAGCTCCAGACGTTCTCAGGAGGGATGGATGATGGGCAGCTTATCAGGCCAGCAGTGGGAGCTGGGTGAGAAGGCCATTTCCGTTCAGGCACTCAGCAAGGAGAAACCGGCAGCACTCTCGGGAATATTGGTGGCAGTCATTCTTGGGGCACAGCCGGGATCTTGGGAAGGTGTTAGCTAGCCATGGGGGCTGATTATCAGATGGCAGGCAAGCTGCTGATCACAGAGCCTAGCCCCAGCAAGCGTGCACTTTTAAAATTACAGGCAACACACAGGTACCAGGCATATAAACAGTACACAAACATGCATGCACATGTTGCACAGACAAAATAACCACACATGTAAAAAAGATAATTAATTTTAAAGACATGGACATTCCATCCACATCAGCCAGAATGGCTGTTATCAAGCACACAGAATTAAGGAAGACTTCGGATGCAAGAGAGCAGGAAAGGAATTCCTCTGTCCACATCCTCCAGTACATTGTTTCTCTGTAGCTATCACTCTAACTGGAGTAAAAGGAGATCTCTAAGTCATTTTAACTTGCATTTCGCTCATGGGTCGTGAAGTCATACATTTTTTTTTTTCGGTTCATTGCTGTGGTGGTTTGAATAAGAATGATCCTGTAGGCTCATATATCTGAATGCTTAGTCGTCAGGGGATGGCGGCACTTGACAGGAATTAGGAGGCGTGGCCTTAGTGGAGGAAGAGTGCTTGAGGTTTGAGGTTTCAAGAGCTCAAGCCAGGTTAGGTGTCTCTCTTCCTGCTGACTGAGGATCCAGAGGTAGATCTCTCAGCTACTTCTCTGTCACCATGTCTGCCTATGTGTTGCCATGCTCCCGGACAGAAACATGGCCTAACCCTCTGAACCTTGAGCCAGTCCCAATTACATGCTGTCTTTTAGAAGAGTTGCTGTGGTCATGCTGTCTCTTCACAGAACAGAACACCGACCAAGACAACGTCAATCATTCTTATGTTGTTGTTTTTTCTTTTTCTTTTTCCTTTGATATTTTCTTTATTTACATTTCAAATGTTATCCCTTTTCCTAGTTTTCCCTCCAAAAATCCCCTATCCCCTCCTGTCTTCCCCTTGCTCACCAACCCACCCACTCCCATTCCCAGTCCTGGCATTCCCCTATACTGGGGCAGAGAACCTTCACAGGACCAAGGGACTCTCCTCCCACTGATAACTGACTAGGCCATCCTCTGCTATTATGTTGTGCTCTTTAATTTCCTGTTCTGTAGTTTTGTCTGTATTTTCTTTTTCTTCTTCTTTCTTTTTTAATTCTGGGTATTAATCCCATGAGGTGTATAGCAAGTAAAGGTTTTCCTGTTACAACTTAGGTGGTCTCTTCTCTCAATCAACTGCTTCCTTTGCTGGGCAGCAGCATTCTCACCCAGGAGCTTCTGTTTGTCAGCTGTTGACACAATCTCTTGAGCAAGCAGGTTCCTATTCAGAAGGCCCATAGGCCAATTTCCTTTACTCACTTTTTCCTTGAAATGTTAGAGTTTCAGATCTTCCATTAAGGTCTTTGATCTGTCTTGAGTTGATTTTTGTGCAAGGTGAATTTCCTTCTTTTAACATGTGGATTTTCTCAGCATCATTTGTTAAAAAGGTTGTCTTCTCCAATGTCAAAACTCAGTCATATGGGTCTTGCATCTGTGTTCTGTGTCTTCTTGTCTGTGTGTATGTCTTCAGTACCCCACTAGTCTTGTCACTATGCTCTACAGTATATACTCAAATTAGGCATAGTGATACTGCTAGCATTCTTCTTTTTGCCTAGGAGCCCTTTGGCTCTTCAAGGTCTCTCATGTTTCCTCATGAATTTTAAGATCTGATTTGTTTTCTATTTCTGTAAAGCATGACACTAGAATCTTGGTGATAAATACAGTGAACCCGAAGAATTGTCTGGGTAGTAAAACCATCCCTACAATGCTAATTCTGTCAATGCAGCAAGGGAGAGGGCTTTTATTTTCTTCTAGTTACTTCTTCAATTTATTTCTTCTTAGTTATAAAGTCTTAATTCTAGTTCCTAGTGAACCCCTCCCCACAACATGACCCATCAAATGCATCTTTACAATCAGAATCTTTTAATTTTCTCAAATATTAGGGGATGAAGCAAAGAGAGAATCTGAGACTAAAGAATCAGGGAGAGGATGGTACAAAGAGGGATAGCACACACTCTGTGAAGGGCAGTAGGCTCTGGATTGAGGTGTGTGAACACTGTCAGCACAGGGCAGGGGGAGGGATGCGGGGAAGGGTGGCTTGTGTCTGCTGGATTTGTCATGTTTTGGGAAATGGAACATTCTGTTAAAAGAAAAGCACAATGTGCTGGGGACTGAACCAGGGCCTTGTGTCCAGCAGGCAGGGGTTCTGCCAAATGAGCCCCACCTCTGCTCCACATTTAAGCTTCATATCCTTCCGGTGGGATCAGTCAACAGGTTACCTGGTCATACAGCATTGGTCAAGGACACTGTCAAAACCCAAATTCCTCAAAAAAAGACTTCTTACTTTTGCCATGAGGGCTTGTTCTATTTGTTCTACAATGATACCACATTGCCTGGATTTATATTTAGTGATACTCTTGAAATAGCTTCACATGTAAAATTTTCACAAATTATCCAAGGTAATTCTCTATTTCTTAAACATTTCCAATGGGCTCTGAACAGCTTAGTTAGGGAATATTATTCATCTGTAACATAGTTTATAACTTGGGACCTAAATATTAGCCTCGTGAGTCAGTAAAGGCACATTAACCAAATACTTAAAGCTCCTTTCCTCTAGAGGTTATAAAATTGTACAAATTTCCTTGCTGATTTTCTTGACAGTTCCAATGAAGATGAGAAGTACCATGTATTTACGCCATCTACATCACTTCAGTGACAGTTTTAATCACTGTACAAAAAAAAAAAAGAAAATAAACAAAGTACAAACTGTTTATAAAACCAGATTCATCACAAGTTGAGGGATTAGGCTCAAGATGAGGTGGACCAAAGAAAAGCAAAGAACAAGGAGGTCACAAATGAGAATGAGCTCAAAAGAACAACGATAAGGCAGGAGCCACATGGATGGTACGAGTACCATCCAATACAAAAGGAGCAAGGTCAGAAGAAAATGCTAGGCTATGGAAGCAGCAAGTGCATGTCCGTGAGACACACGCACAGATGCCTGCGCGTGCGTGCACGCGCGCGCACACACACATACACACACACACACATACACACGCACACACACACAGATAAGCACACATACAGCTTTCTCCTTTTTGAACCAATTTAAAAAGCATTTTATCTACCAGTGCATACTATCTCTAAATACATTCAAACATTATTTTCTAATATCAAAAGCAAGAGTATTATCACACTCCCAAATTTAGACTGATAGAATACTCTCTAATTCCCAGAGCATAATAAACATAATCAAAGTATTCCAGTAGTGAAATTTACAGTATATTTTCTTTATCAAAGTAGATTACCTAGAATACCACATTGCAGTAAACTGCTGTGCCACTTTAGTGTTCTTTAGCCAGAAACATGTGCACATGCACACACACATGCACTCATGCACATATGCAGAGAGAGAGAGAAGAGCTATTATTTTCTTTTCCTTTTTAAATTTTATGACACTTGTTTTTAAAGAACCTAGATATTGGTTATAAGTTGTGTAGTGTTATGTTTTTATTTTGTGCTTTTTAAAATATCACATGACTTAAGTAAATTTTATGTTCTGTCTTTTCAACTCAACTATGTGTGCCAGGTATCTAAAATTAACCAATATCACATATATTGATATATTAATAATCTATGGGTAAATCTATGAAACATATTATTCATTTATCAACCCTTTTCTCAGGTAGTATCCTTCCCTTGTAATGTTCTAGGCTCGAGGCAGGAGGATAACCCCATTTCAGTCCCTGAACCACAACGTATGACTGTATCTCAAACACAAACAAAAAGAGATAGGTAACTAGGAAAGAGTTCACTTTTGCTTATAAAAGATAGGTAGATCCCATGGCCCCGAGGCCATGAGAGCAGGAGAGCTGGCCCCACCCCCTCAACTGGGCAAAGCAGGATAGGTGGCCCTGGTGGTACAGGCTCAGAAAAGCTGGCAGGCTGACCAACGCAGCCACCACCCAGGCCCAGATGTAGGGTTTTGAGTTGCCTCATCCTAACATCTACCCCTTCTATGAATTGCTAGAGTGTGTGAAGGAGTTGGTCCTGCAGATGCAAAGCTGCAGAAACTCCAGTGAGGAGCCATTATTGATGGTGTAGCAGAAGCCAGAGGCCTCCAACCACACCAGTGACTCATTGCAGTGAACATTTGCAAGTAAAGCTATGTAGATGAAAGCGTATGCTATGTGACACACTGTGACACACTGCAGCTTCCATGGTGAGATGTTCTTTCTTATTTCTATTTATTTTTAATTTTGTTGGTGTTTTTTGGGGGGAGGTGTTGCAAGGGTGAAGGGTGGATATGGAGGGGTGGGCCAATGAGTGGTATTGGAGTGGATGATGTGAAATTCACAAAGAATCTAAAGGTTTAAAAATTAAAATAAATAAAACCTTATCATTCACAATAGCAATAACAACAACACAGGTAGATCCTAAAGACCACAAATCTAACCCATGTGCAGCAAGTTACAGGCCCAGCCACCCAGCCACCCAGCTCTGTGGGATTGTGTCCTTTTTTTGCCTGGGTGGGGATTGTCAGGCAAAGGCCATGTTTATAAGCACAGAGGGGACTCCAAGGGGCGGGCTGTGAGAACTGTAGAGAAACAAGTACTAACAACGTAGCCCTGTAAAGCAAAACTGACAGTTCTCAATGATACAAGAGGAAAACCCTTCTAATCCGCATTCTCACACATTGTTTGGGCATGCAGTTCACTTCCCACAGCTAACTGTATGACAGGATGCACGGAGAGCTTTGCACACATGGATGTCCAAGGTGAGCGCCACAGAACGTACTCACGGGTTCTGCCCCGGCCAGAAGTTAACTGCCTCCATTTTTCACCTCCTGATCCGCTCCCTTTTGTATTAAATTAAACAGAAAAACAAAAAGCTGCTTTTCATACATTATGTAATCAAATTAATTCCAGCAGCAGACTTGTGCCCAAATGAAACATTTAGGAGGCAATTAACAAAAAAAGCTCATTCAGATTTATGTAAGCCAAGGGCACTCTAGAACCTTGATTTTAAAATAATTTGAAAACCTAATTGCTTTGGGAAATAATTACTTTAAAAAAAACATTGGTTCTGTTTGTTTCTATTACTGTTGGAAACATATTCCAGAAAATATTTATAAAGTATATGATGCTTTCTTTTCCTGCACGATGTAGAAGCATCTATTTTCTCAGGAGATTAAACCTGAATTTTGAAACACAAAGGTCTTTTTGAACACAGAAGTCATAAAGTCTCACAAATCCAGCTGTCATTCAGTGAGATCTGTGGCACCAAACTTTAAGAAAATAACCAACAACTTTTTGTGAAAGTCTACTGAGTGCTCTAGATTGCTTTTATGAATTCCAGCAAAGAAAAGTATATGGATTCTTAATCCTGAATAGAACTCTTCAAAGCAAACCATACACAAAATACCAACAATTTTAGATAATATGCATGTGTGTCAAGTATCAAGCTGTAGGGTGCAGATTACAGGACACAGCATGAAGTCTTCCACAGACCGAAGGTAATCGGAAAAGCTCGGAAAGGGTGGGGCTGGGGAGATGGCTCAGCAGCTCGGAGCACTTGCTACTCTTCCAGAGAATGCAGATTCAGTTCTTAGCATCTGTAGCTCTTTGATTCCGTTCCAGGAATGTGACGCCCTCTTCTGGCTACCACAGGCAGTGCACACACATGATGCACATACATACATGCACACAAATAATCATGTACATAAAACAAGATTTTAAATTAGTAGATTTAGGAAGGCCTGAAAGGACACAGGCATTTGTACAGAACTGTAAGGAGGGCCACTTGGGCTAAGGCACAGGGAGCACTGTGCTCTGGGCTTTGTGTAGTCTCGTAACTCATCAACAAGAGTGATGGCCAAGGAAAGCCACTGATGAAATTTAAATTCCTAGAGACTAATAGTGTTGCAGAAATGTGATTAGGAAAGTAGATAGTAATTTTATACTTTAGTAATTTTAGAAGACTTAGAATCGATACATATTTCTTTATTTATATGTAATTAGTGACTCTAGTCACTAATTCTACCCCTCCACCCCCTACACATTTTTATTGATTTTCTGGGAATTTCACATCATGTACCCCAATCACATTGTCTTCCCAGGACTTCCATATTCACCACCCCTGTGACCTACCCCCTGAAAAAAAGTTAAAAAAAAAAAAAAACCAAGGAAAAAGTAAAGAAAACAAGCAAACAAACAAGACCCCAAAACAATTCCACTTTGTGTTACCTATATATTTGCTGGAGCTTGGTCAAACTCTCAGTAGCTGGCTGGCCCCTGAAATAAAACTTAGGCCTTTTAGACACTGATTCTTTACATTCCACAGTCTCTCACTAATTTTTCACATAAGACTTTTTTTTTTAAAGATTATTTATTATATGTAAGTACACTGTAGCTGTCTTCAGACACCCCAGAAGAGGGCATCAGATCTTGTTACGGTTCGTTGTGAGCCATCATGTGGTTGCTGGGATTTGAATTCAGGACCTTTGGAAGCATAGTCAGTGCTCTTAACCGCTGAGCCATCCTTTTAACATGTAAATATTCCTTGAAGAAGAGAGCAATGTGTGATTAACTGTGTACCACAGCCCCTTCCCCTGTTTTGAGTACATAAGGCACAGGATCCTAGGATCAATCCCCAGTGCTGACAGAAATCAGTTACCACAGTGAACCAATACCGTAAAGCCATAGGGAGAGGGAGTGAGTAAAATGTCTTATGTTGAAAGAGGTTCAATTGGTTCTCACCTGTAAATATAATTTGCCTGACCCCTTGTAAGTTATAGGTCTTGTGTCCGTACTGCCACAGGGCTCAGCTACTTGGGGGGGCAGGACTCGGGGAGTTGACTGTGCTTAAGCACACTGTTGCCTGGCAAGTGTTGGGCTGTAGGGAAGCCCTGGGACATCTCTCAAGGATGGGGGACACACTGGCAAACCAGGCCAGTTCCAACATAGAGAGTTAAGGGCCACAAGAAATGGGTCTTTCCTTCACAATTCTTGATTTTAACCACTGGTAGTACAAGCTAACCTGCTAACATGAATAGAAGACAGCAGAGGTAATGCACAGACTCCCAACAAGAGAGGTAGGGGTAGACCCTCTCTTAGTGGCAGCAGTAGCAACAAGTGGCTTGACAACCCTTACCCAGGAAAGACAAAGATGAAATCCCACAGAGCTGGGCTGAAACCAGGTAAGCCCTGGCCTGAATCTCGCTGAACATGGGCAGGACGCTTGGTCTTAGGGTCTACCTTTTATACACAAAAGTAAATTCTGTACTATTTCTTCTCTCTTTTTGTTTGTTTGTTTGTTTGTTTGGGGTGAGGGATTCAGTCACACGTTGTGGTCCAGGGACTGAAATGTGGCTTACTGCTGTGAGCTTTTATCCTGAGTGGCCCCAGAACTTGGCAGCTAGCCACTGCAATTCTTTAGCTTCCAGCTTCAGGCAGTATCTGCTTGTGTTAAAAGATCTTGAACAGGGCTTGGGGGCCAGGACAATCAGTTATATAGAGACAAGTTGTTACAACTCTTGGGTGGCTAGTGTCACAGTTCTTAGGCCTGAGATACCGTGATCTTTTTTTTTTTAATTTTTAATATTTTTATTACATATTTTCCTCAATTACATTTCCAATGTTATCCCAAAAGTCCCCCATAGTGCCCCCACTTCCCTACCCACCCATTCCCATTCTTTTGGCCCTGGCATTCCCCTATATTGGGGCATATAAAGTTTGCAAGTCCAATGGGCCTCTCTTTCCATTGATGGCCGACTAGACCATCTTTCGATACATATGCAGCTAGAGACAAGAGCTCCGGGGTTCTGGTTAGTACATCATGTTGTTCCAACAATAGGGTTGCAGATCCCTTTAGCTCCTTGGGTACTTTCTCTAGCTTCTCCATTGAAAGCCCTGTGATACATCCAATAGCTGACTGTGAACATCCACTCCTGTGTTTGCTAGGCCCCGGCATCGTCTCACAAGAGACAGCTATATTTGGGTCCTTTCAGCAAAATCTTGCTAGTGTATGCAATGGTGTCAGCGTTTAGAAGCTGCTTATGGGATGGATCCCTGGATACGGCAGTCTCTAAATGGTCCATCCTTTCATCACAGCTATGAACTTTGTCTCTGTAACTCCTTCCCTGGGTGTTTTGTTCCCAAACCAAGAAGGGGCACAGTGTCCACACTTTGGTCTTCATTCTTCTTGAGTTTCATGCGTTTAGCAAATTGTATCTCATATCTTGGTTATCCTAAGTTTTGGGCTAATATCCACTTATCAGTGAATACATATTGTGTGAGTTCTCTTGTGATTGTGTTACTTCACTCAAGATGATGCCCTCCAGGTCCATCCATTTGGCTAGGAATTTCATAAATTCATTCTTTTTAATAGCTGAGTAGTACTCCATTGTGTAAATGTACCATAATTTCTGTATCCATTCCTCTGTTGAGGGACATCTGGGTTCTTTCCAGCTTCTGGCTATTATAAATAGGGCTGCTATGAACATAGTGGAGCATGTGTCCTTTTTACTGGTTGGGACATCTTCTGGATATATGCCCAGGAGAGGTATTGCTGGATCCTCCGGTAGTACTATGTCCAATTTTCTGAGGAACCACCAAACTGATTTCCAGAGTGGTTGTACAAGCTTGCAATCCCACCAACAATGGAGGAGTGTTCCTCTTTCTCCACATCCTCGCCAGCATCTGCTGTCACCTGAATTTTTGATCTTAGCCATTCTGACTGGTGTGAGGTGGAATCTCAGGGTTGTTTTGATTTGCATTTCCCTGATGATTAAGGATGTTGAACATTTTTTCAGGTGCTTCTCTACCATTCGGTATTCCTCAGGTGAGAATTCTTTGTTCAGTTCTGAGCCCCATTTTTTAATGGGGTTATTTGACTTTCTGGAGTCCACCTTCTTGAATTCTTTATATATATTGGATATTAGTCCCTTATCTGATTTAGGATAGGTGAAGATCCTTTCCCAATCTGTTGGTAGTTTTTTTGTCTTATTGATGGTGTCTTTAGCCTTGCAGAAGCTTTGCAGTTTCATGAGGTCCCACTTGTCAATTCTCGATCTTACAGCACAAGCCATTACTGTTCTATTCAGGAATTTTTCCCCTGTGCCCATATCTTCAAGGCTTTTCCCCACTTTCTCCTCTATAAGTTTCAGTGTCTCTGGTTTTATGTATAGTTACTTGATCCACTTAGACTTGACCTTAGTACAAGGAGATAGGAATGGATCGATTCGCATTCTTCTACATGTTAACAACCAGTTGTGCCAGCACCATTTGTTGAAAATGCTGTCTTTCTTCCACTGGATGTTTTTAGCTCCCTTGTCGAAGATCAAGTGACCGTAGGTGTGTGGGTTCATTTCTGGGTCTTCAATTCTATTACATTGGTCTATTTGTCTGTCACTATACCAGTACCATGCAGTTTTTATCACAATTGCTCTGTAGTAAAGCTTTAGGTCCGGCATGGTGATTCCACCAGAGGTTCTTTTATCCTTGAGAAGAGTTTTTGCTATCCTAGGTTTTTTGTTATTCCAGATGAATTTGCAGATTGCACTTTCTAATTCGTTGAAGAATTGAGTTGGAATTTTGATGGGGATTGCATTGAATCTGTAGATTGCTTTTGGCAAGATAGCCATTTTTACAATATTGATCCTGCCAATCCATGAGCATGGGAGATCTTTCCATCTTCTGAGATCTTCTATAATTTCTTTCTTCAGAGACTTGAAGTTTTTATTATACAGATGTTTCATTTCCTTAGTTAGAGTCATGCCAAGATATTTTATATTATTTGTGACTATTGAGAAGGGTGTTGTTTCCCTAATTTCTTTCTCAGCCTGTTTATTCTTTGTGTAGAGAAAGGCCATTGATTTGTTTGAGTTAATTTTATATCCAGCTACTTCCCTGAAGCTGTTTATCAGACTTAGGAGTTCTCTGGTGTAATTTTTAGGGTCACTTATATATACTATCATATCATCTGCAAAAAGTGATATTTTGACTTCATCTTTTCCAATTTGTATCCCTTTGATCTCCTTTTGTTGTCGAATTGCTCTGGCTAGGACTTCAAGTACAATGTTGAATAGGTATGGAGAAAGTGGACAGCCTTGTCTAGTCCCTGATTTTAGAGGGATTGCTTCAAGCTTCTCACCATTTACTTTGATGTTGGCTACTGGTTTGCTGTAGATTGCTTTTATCATGTTTAGGTATGGGCCTTGAATTCCTGATCTTTCCAAGACTTTTATCATGAATGGGTGTGGATCTTGTCAAATGCTTTTTCCGCATCTAACGAGATGACCATGTGGTTTTTGTCTTTGAGTTTGTTTATATACTGGATTATGTTGATGGATTTCCATATATTGAACCATCCCTGCATCCCTGGGATGAAACCTACTTGGTCAGGATGGATGATTGTTTTGATGTGTTCTTGGATTCGGTTAGCAAGAACTTTATTGAGGATTTTTGCATCAATATTCATAAGGGATATTGATCTGAAGTTTTCTATCTTTGTTGGGTCTTTTTGTGGTTTAGGTATCAGAGTAATTGTGGCTTCATAGAATGAGTTGGGTAGAGTACCTTCTGTTTCTATTTTGTGGAATAGTTTGTGAAGAACTGGGATTAGATCTTCTTTGAAGGTCTCATAGAACTCTGCACTAAACCCATCTGGTCCTGGGCTTTTTTTGGTTGGGGGACTATTAATGACTGCTTCTATTTCTTTGGGGGATATAGGGCTGTTTAGATCATTAACCTGATCTTGATTCAACTTTGGTACCTGGTATCTGTCTAGGAACTTCTCCATTTCATCCAGGTTCTCCAGTTTTGTTGAGTATAGCCTGTGGTAGAAGGATCTGATGGTGTTTTGGATGTCTTCAGGATCTGTTGTTATGTCTCCTTTTTCATTTCTGATTTTGTTAATTAGGATGCTTTCCCTGTGCCCTCTAGTGAGTCTGGCTAAGGGTTTATCTATCTTGATGATTTTCTCAAAGAACCAGCTCCTTGATTGGTTGATTCTTTGAATAGTTCTTCTTGTTTCCACTTGGTTGATTTCGCCCCTGAGTTTGATTATTTCCTGCCATCTACTCCTCTTGGGTGAATTTGCTTCCTTTTGTTCTAGTGCTTTTAGGTATGTTGTCAAGCTGCTAATGTGTGCTCTCTCTAGTTTCCTTTTGGAGGCACTCAGAGCTATGAGTTTTCCTCTTAAAAATGCTTTCATTGCGTCCCATAAGTTTGGGTATGTTGTGGCTTCATTTTCATTGAACTCTAAAAAGTCCTTAATTTCTTTCTTTATTCCTTCCTTGACCAAGGTATCATTGAGAAGAGTGTTGTTCAGTTTCCACGTGAAGGTTGGCTTTCTATTATTTATTTTGTTATTGAAGATCAGCCTTAGTCCATGGTGATCTGATAGGATGCATGGGACAATTTCAATATTTTTATATCTGTTGAGGCCTGTTTTGTGACCAATTATGTGGTCAATTTTGGAGAAGGTACCATGAGGTGCTGAGAAGAAGGTATATCCTTTTGTTTTAGGATAGAATGTTCTGTAGATATCTGCCAGATCCATTTGATTCATAACTTCTGTTAGTTTCACTGTGTCCCTGTTTAGTTTCTGTTTCCACGATCTGTCCATTGGTGAAAGTGGTGTGTTGAAGTCTCCCACTATTATTGTATGAGGTGCAATGTGTGCTTTGAGCTTTACTAAAGTTTCTTTAATGAATGTGGCTGCCTTTGTATTTGGAGCATAGATATTCAGGATTGATAGTTCCTCTTGGAGGATTTTACCTTTGATGAGTATGAAGTGTCCCTCCCTGTCTTTTTTAATGACTTTGGGTTGGAAGTCAATCTTATCAGATATTAGAATGGCTACTCCAGCTTGTTTCTTCATACCATTTGCTTGGAAAATTGTTTTCCAGCCTTTCATTCTGAGGTAGTGTCTATCTTTTTCTCTGAGATGAGTTTCCTGTAAGCAGCAAAATGTTGGGTCTTGTTTGTGTAGCCAGTTTGTTAGTCTATGTCTTTTTATCGGGGAGTTGAGTCCATTGATATTAAGAGAAATTAAGGAAAAGTAATTGTTGTTTCCTGTTATTTTTGTTGTTAAAGTTGGCATTCTGTTCTTGTGGCTGTCTTCTTTTAGGTTTGTTGAGGGATTACCTTCTTGTAGTTTCTAGGGCGTGGTTCCTGTCCTTGTATTGGTTTTTTTCTGTTATTATCCTTTGAAGGGCTGGATTCATGGAGAGATAATGTGTGAATTTGGTTTTGTCGTGGAATACTTTGGTTTCTCCATCTATGTTAATTGAGAGTTTGGCTGGGTATAGTAGCCTGGGCTGGAGTTTGTGTTCTTTTAGTGTCTGTATAACATCCGTCCAGGATCTTCTGGCTTTCATAGTCTCTGGTGAAAAATCTGGTGTAATTCTGATAGGCTTGCCTTTATATGTTACTTGTCCTTTTTCTCTTACTGCTTTTAGTATTCTATCTTTATTTAGAGCATTTGTTGTTCTGATTATTATGTGTCGGGAGGTATTTCTTTTCTGGTCCAGTCTATTTGGAGTTCTGTAGGCTTCTTGTATGTTCATGGGCATCTCTTTCTTTAGATTTGGGAAGTTTTCTTCTATAATTTTGTTGAAGATGTTTGCTGGTCCTTTGAGTTGAAAATCTTCATTCTCATCCACTCCTATTATCCGTAGGTTTGGTCTTCTCATTGTGTCCTGTATTTCTTGGATGTTTTGAGTTAGGATCTTTTTGCATTTTACATTTTCCTTGATTGTTGTGCCGATGTTCTCTATGGAATCTTCTGCACCTGAGATTCTCTCTTCCATCTCTTGTATTCTGTTGCTGATGCTGGTATCTATGGTTCCAGATTTCTTTCCTAGGGTTTCTATCTCCAGTGTTGCCTCATTTTGGGTTTTCTTTATTGTGTCTACTTCCCTTTTTAGGTCTAGTATGGTTTTGTTCATTTCCATCATCTGTTTGGATGTGTTTTCCTGTTTTTCATTAAGGACTTCTACCTGTTTGATTAGGTTATCCTGTTTTTCTTTAAGGATTTGTAACTCTTTAGCAGTGTTCTCCTGCAATTCTTTAAGGGATTTTTGTGCTTCCTCTTTAATGTCTTCTACCTGTTTAGCAGTGTTCTCCTGTATTTCTTTAAGTGTGTTATTAAAGTCCTTCTTGAAGTCCTCTACCATCATCAGGAGATATGCTTTTAGATCCGTGTCTAGGTTTTCCGGTGTGTTGGGGTGCCCTGGACTGGGCGAAGTGGGAGTGCTGGGTTCTGATGATGGTGAGTGGTCTTGGTTTCTGTTAGTAAGATTATTAACTTTACCTTTCGCCATCTGGTAATCTCTGGGGTTAGTTGTTGTCGTTGTCACTGTTTAAAGATTGGAGCAGAAGCTGTGTTCCACTCACCAGCAGTCTCAAAATCCTGTGGCGGGGGTCGTGGGTAGCTGGCGGGTGTCAGCCGACCCTGTGCTCTAGCTACCCAGGTGCTGTTCCGGCCGGATGAGGCCTGTGGCCCTTCTCAGGCCGGTTTCTGCTTCCCTAACTAATGCAGTCTCAGGTCCCGCGCAATTGGATTGGAGCAGAAGCTGTGTTCCACTTACCAGAAGTCTTAAGATCCTGTGGTGGGTGTTGTGGGTAGCTGGCAAGTGTCAGCTGACCCTGTGCCCTAGCTACCCAGGTGCTTTTCTGACCGGAAGAGGTTTGTGGCCCTACGTAGGCCGGATTTCTGCCTCCCCAACCAGAGCAGTCTCAGGTCCCGCGTGACTGGACTGGAGCAGAAGCTGTGTTCCACTCACCAGCAGTCTCAAAATCCTGTGGCAGGGGTCGTGGGTAGCTGGCAGGTGTCAGCCGACCCTGCGCTCAAGCTACCCCTGTGCTGATCCGGCCGGATGAGGCCTGTGGTCCTACTCAGGCTGGTTTCTGCTTCCCTAACTAATGCAGTCTCAGGTCCCGCGCGCAATTGGATTGGAGCAGAAGCTGTGTTCCACTCACCAGAAGTCTTAAGATCCTGTGGCGGTTGTTGTGGGTAGCTGGCGAGTCGATACCGTGATCTTAGGCTAATGTTACAATTCTTGCACTAGGAAATCTAAGACCTTCGGCCTTCTGGAAGCTGCCAGGGCTCATCGCTGCTCACCCCAGCTTTTCACACATCCATCTCCATCAGCTTTCTGCCATTTCTACCCAGCTGCTCTTTGCTGTGACTCTGCTACCTCTGCTCTCTTCTCCTCATGTTAGCATGCTAGCTGGTACTATCAGGAGTAAAAGTCAAAAGTGTATGAGAGAAGACTCCTTCAAAGAAAATATTTATTTGGCCTAATGTCACAACACCAAAGGAGCATCACTCAAAGAGTGAGCCAAAAAGCCTGCTTAAATCCATACCCAGGCTCTTCTGCTCTCTCGATCTTGCTCTGTCCTCTTGCTTCTTATCCCCTCTCTCTATTCCCTCCCTGTTCCCTCCTCATGCTCTAATATCTCTCTCTCTCTCTCTCTCTCCCCTTCTCTGTCTCTACTCCCTCAACCCCCCCCCCATGCCCTGAATAAACTCTATTCTATACTAAAAAAAAAAAAATGCCATATCCAGATAAGGGCGTGGCAAGAGGTTTCTATAACAACCAGAGCAGACCTTTATGTCAATGAGGGTCTGTGTGCACAGTATAGATGAAAATCTCTGCACAAATCGCATACCTTCTCCTGGACCAAGTGTTCCTCTCTCTAGGCGAGATAAAATGGCTATAAAGTAGTCAAGAGTTCACTGCTGGCAAGAAAAAAAAAGTCCAGGGCAGTCTGTTTTCCAAGCTGTGGAACTTTCTGGAGCAAGAGTTTTGTCATGGTGTCAGGCAGTTATTGTTGCTATGTAGTTTCCTCACTGAACCACAGAGTGTCCAGTGCTGAGGACATGAGGGACATCTGACTGGCTGTTTGACATCCTTTGCTCAAGGCATCTGGGACCACAAGGAAAGACCCAAAAGTTGTCACAGAGAAAGTTGAGAGGCTTGGTGGTTAGAGAACATGCTGTGTATGTGTGAGGACTGGAGTTCAGATCTCTAGCACCCATATCAAAAACTATATGGGTGGGACTGCTCCCTCATAATCCCAAAGTTCTGGAGGCAGGGACAAGGGATTCCCTAGGGCAAGCTGGCAGAGAAGAATAGCCGCCAAATCAGGAAGCTCCAGCTTCAAGTGAGGTGAATAACATGTACAGCAAATGATTAAGAAAGACACTTAACATCAACTACAGCACCCCCATACTCACACACATGAAAACATACATATATACTATGCACATATGAAAACATGCATACACACCACATACACATGAAAACATGCATACACACTATGTACATATGAGGCCATGCATACATACTACACACATGAAAACATGAATATATATGCAACACACATAAAACATGCATATACACTATGCACAGATGAATATGCTTTCATATAAAGACACACATAGACATGTAGATGCAAGACACACACACACACACACACACACACACACACACACAGGGCTCAGATGGTTCCTTTATACAAATAACCTCAGGATTCTTTCCTTTTGACAATACCATTTTCCCCATCCTCTGACCTTGCGGTATCCTTATTTCTCAATAGCCAGTGTTTCCTGTTGCTCTTCATTCTCTAGATATCTGTTACTCATCATTGCTGGGGAGATCCTTGCTGTCCCTCCTGACCTCAGTTGTCTCTGCTCCATCTCTCTGTCCACAGTCCTTACACTAATCATCTTAAGGCATAGTATCCTTCTGCCACCATGTAGCAAAAGCAGTTCCTATAGGCTGTGGACAAATGGCCCACGTATAAAGACAGCAAAAGCATTCAGATCTTGCAGTAAACAAGACCCAGCTTTGAGTCTGGTGCTGCCGCCGCCGCTTACACCACCTGGAAAAGTTATGCAGACTCTGCATGTGCCTCTGCACCTGCAAGTGAGAATATTAGCTTAAGTACTGAAAGTAAGGCAATCAAAGTGCCCGCTACCGCACCTGCTGTTATAGGCCCACAGAGAGTAGTTACCGTCCGTCTCTCCTGTTTTATCCACTAGCATTAGGACTGATGCCTCTATTCTGCTCCACTCACACTGGCACTCTTGAAAGGCCATGGCTTCCCACCCAGTTGAGGTGACCTGTAATCCCTGTGCCCTCCCTACTTTATATGACTCATCTTTGAAAGGCATCTCACAAGGCCCCTTTTCTTTTTGAAGTCTCTGTTGTCAGTCCAAACATTCACAATCTGTCACCAGCTCCCTAAAGCTTCCGTTCTATAAGTCCTGCCTGGAACCCAAATGTGTCATTTGCAATCATATCAGCCTATGGTTTGACATGAATACATCTTGTCCCTATAAATTCAATCGTCAGTGACAGCAGAGAAATCAGCTGTCTCCAGATTGTCTCACAAATGTTCACCAAATAACAGGGAGGTGATAATGAAGTCTCTCTCAAAGTATGTCTCTGCTTACCCTCTACTTAATGTGTTGTGTCCTGCTTTCTTTACTGGGCACGTCTAATCTTCACTAACAAGGTGTTTTCATTTATTAAACACATAAAGTCATCTCTCCTATAAGCCAGCAGGACATGCAGCTAGGTTCCACAGGTTTGACTGTAGTGGAATTGTTGATGTTCTTTACACGTCACAACAGAAACGCCTGCACTATTCAAAGAAAAAGAAGAAACCAAAACTACAATTTGCTCTTTTCAATAAAAAATCCTATTGCTTAAAGAATAAGTTTCAGAAAAAATATCCAGATTAGTTAATTATATTAGTACATATTATTTGATCTTAAGTGTACAGACATAATAGCTAATTTTATTTGTGCTTAACAACATAGAATGAACTGATACCATAAACTTCGAATGTCAAAAATGCATTTGAAAAATCAACTAATAAGGCCAGGACAACCAAACTATTTCTTCTTTAAAAGTGCTCCAGAGTAAAGAAAACTCTATGTCAAGATAAACTCTATTCTGATAAAAGCTACCGAGGGCAATTTATCTAGACCTCAAGTATATAAATTGTAAATGACAACTAAGAGAGAAAGAAGCTAAAATTTAAGCATTGTGAAAAATACCACCAACAAAAAGTTGGCCTGCTGATCCCAAGAGGAACTCAGGGAAGGGTGAAGTACCAGGCAGACACACCAGTGGCTGCTTGCAAGTGTATAAAGCGCAGTTCATCATCCAGGTCATGGCCTGCTTAACGCACATAGGTAATTCACCCTTATGATGCTTATTTTGTAAAAGAAGAACAAGAAAAAGAAAAACAGGAAGTGGGCTATCACGGTTGCAAGTTTGGGGACTGGGGACACAGAAAACCAGGAATGAAATGTGGAAGAGAAGCAGAATTCAGTGAAATATCCTTAGGGAGCCTAGGGGTGAGGAATCATGAGAAGAGATAGAAGATGGCTACCCAAAATGGATAACTCCTCAGATTTAATGAGTCAGTAAGACTTATTAAACACACACACACACAAAGCTCAAAAGATAGACTGTCAAGGAAGACGTGGTGGCAAATAAGTGAAGGATGCTTAGAATCCGGTGTCTTTGGGGATTTTCATATAATTGGGTATCATGACACCAGTTAGAATAATGGCCTAAATCCTCAACAGTGACACCCAAACTGATAGAGATGGGCAGGAACTCCCTTAGACTGCCCAAAAGGAATGGCACAGACAGCTTAGCAGAGGT
Organism: Mus caroli; assembly: GCF_978045245.1. NCBI lineage: Eukaryota > Metazoa > Chordata > Mammalia > Rodentia > Muridae > Mus > Mus caroli. Next base: position 51,973,556 of record NW_028227264.1, read on the forward strand.
TTACAAGACTGAAGACACTCTTACCACAGAGCCTCAACATGTCAATGGAGTGTACTTCACTAAGTGAAAACACACTCATACAAAATCCCATAGGTAGATGCTTAGGGCTTTATTCAAAATTGCTGAAACTTGGCAGCCATCCAGATGATCTTCAGCAGGTCTCTCACCCAATTCTTTAAGAAAAATTTTTTGATTAATCAATCGATTGATTGATTGGGTCTAGGAACAGATATAAGTTATTTTTAATGGTTCCAAGAGTGAAGCCCTTAACATAAACTACGGTGGTAATGGTGTGACACTGTGGGTTCATCAGTTCTAATAAATGTGTCTCCTCGGTGCAAGAAGCTTCTATAATATACAAGAACTTGTGTGTATGTGTGCATGTGTGTGCATGTGTGTGTGTGTGCGTGTGCAAAGCTATTTCTGTTAATTTCTGTTAAGTTCTGCTACAAATCCAAAGATAAGGTCTGCTTTAAAAGCCCAACTGAAAAAGTTACATTATATACAATTTTGACCATGTGACATTCTGGAAAAGCCTGGAGAGAGGAAAAGATCAGAAGTTGCTGATGGTCAAGAGGCAAGTAGGAACTATGAAGCTGTTTAACTCGGGGGTGGCACTCTGTGATGCTGTAGTGGCAGCTCCGGGGGTGCCTTAGTCAGGGTTTCTATTCCTGCACAAACATCATGACCAAGAAGCAAGTTGGGGAGGAAAGGGTCTATTCGGCTTACACTTCCATACTGCTGTTTATCACCAAGGAAGTCAAGGCTGGAACTCAAACAGGTCAAAAAGCAGGAGCTGATGCAGAAGCCATGGAGGGATGTTCTTTACTGGCTTGCTTCTCCTGGCTTGCTCAGCCTGCTCTCTTATAGAACCCAAGACTGCCAGCCCAGAGTTGGTCCCACCCACAAGGGGCCTTTCCCCCTTGATCACTAATTGAGAAAATGCCTTACAGTTGGATTTCATGGAGGCATTTTCTCAACTGAAGCTCCTTTCTCTGTGATAACTCCAGCTGTGTCAAGTTGACACAAAACTAGCCAGTACAGTTCCCCTGTGCAGAGGCATTTCACCCCTCCTTTTGCCTTAATGCTAAGGTGCTAAAGAACAGCTGCATCCTGTCCTAAAGCTAAATGACTTGCTGCTCCCCAGATGATTAAGGTGTTAACTGCTAAACATAATCTTTTGATTTACAGAGCGCAGAACATATTGCCACCTTCAGGTAACACCAGAATACATGTGGCCCTCTCTTTAATTTTGACCAACTAACATAAAGCAGAGAATAGAAACTGCAGTAATGTTTCAAGGCCAACTGCCAGGAGAGGAGAAGAGAGGAGGAAAGAGGGGAAGGGGAACAGGAGGGACAAGAAAAAGAACCTGGCCCTACCCAGCATAGTGTGGTCTTCCTGTGCATTTTCCTGCACTTCCTCCTCACTTCCTCTTTATACATATTCAAGGGATTTTTTTGCGTTTGTCAGCTCCCTAATATTATCATTTGGAGCAATGAAGCCCTTAGGTGATAGCCCTTGAATAAAGCTGATGTCCTTCCCATCCGCTCTGCATTTGCCCAGTACTAACTTTGCACTTTTGAGCAGTGTATTCGTAGAGTTGGGTCTAGTAACAGGGGTATGTGTTACTTACACTGGTCCAGGAGGGAAGCCTTAATGTAAGCTCTGGTGGTAATGATGTGTCTCTGTGGGTCCCTCAATTCTAATAAATGTGCCTCCCTGCTCCAGGAAGCTCCTATAATATACAAGAACCTGTGTGTTGAAGGGAGCATGTGGAAAATACCTACAATTTCTGTCCAGTTCTGATGCAAATATAAAATATAAAGTCTACTTTTAAAAAAGATTTATTTTATGTACACTGTAGCTGCCCTCAGACACACCAGAAGAGGGCATCGGATCCCATTACAGGTGGTTGTGAACCACTATGTGGTTGCTGGGAATTGAACTCAGTCTGGAAAAGCAGTCAGTGCTCTTAACTGCTGAGCCATCCCTCCAGCCCATAAAGTCTACTTCAAGTTACACATGAAACACAATTCCCAGGTAGTTCCCCTCCCGAGTGCAGCCTCTGGATAATAGTAAATAAAGTCCCATCAGTCCCTGAAATGGATTAAAGAATTTACTGAAGAAAATGAGCCACTCAAAGAAAAGGTCTATTCATTCTGGTATTTGAGTGTGTTCAATTAAAAAAATATCATCCAATGGCTTTCCATTCTCACAGTCTTAGTCAGGGTTTATTGCTGTGAACAGACACCATGACCAAGGCAACTCTTATAAAGGACAACATGTAATTGGGACTGGCTCATAGTTCAGAGGTTCAGTCCATTATCATCAAGGCCGGAGCATGCAACATCTGTGCAGGCAGGCATGGTGCAGGCAGAGCTGAGTGTTCTACATCTTCATCTGAAGGCTGCTAGCAGAATACTGGCTTCCAGGCAGCTAGGACAAGGGTCTTAAAGCCCACACCCACAGTGACACACCAACTCCAACAGGGCCACACCTCTAAATAGTGCCACTCCCTGGGCCAAACATACAAACCATCACACCCACCTACTATGTAGAGTCCTGAAAACAGGACTGCTCCTGATGAATGTCAGCATACAAAGTCATAATCTTGAGCCTGTCAGATGGCACAAACCACAGTGCAGCCAACTGCCTCTCGGGATTAGTAAAGCCTCCCAGGCCAGACGGGGAACAAGCACTATGGTATGTGTAGCAGAGCACAGGAAGAAAATGGGCTATCATGAAGGCAGGTCAGGAAAATTAAGTGAAATTTTGGTGCAGAGTTGCTGGAAGTCAAGCGTGGGCACCTGTCAGAATCGAAAACTTCCAGAAGTACTAGGTACAGTCAGGGTCGACTCTCCCATGTGTCGTCGGCTATACCTCAGCAGGTGACTACAAGAAAAACTGCAGATGGATCAAGAGTACAGCGGAAGCCTGAGGGCAACATAAACCCCATTAGTCTCCATTTAAAGACCAGGCCTGATTTCTAAAAGGCCATAAGACACCAGCTTTAGGAATAGACCATGAGTCCCAGAAATGACGTCATAAGACGCCAGCTCTAGGAACAGACCATAAAATCCAGAATAAGGTCATAAAACCCCCTCCTGAAGAACAGCCTGGGGAAATATCTCAGAATTGGCCATCTGTGCTGGACAGCCCTGTTCATGACATAGGAATGCAGGCCAGCAATGAAATTTTAGATTACCTAATCCTTCTAGAGTGTTCCCCTGCAGTTCCCTATAAGAGGCCTGCTAGCCCTTGTCTGGCGTGGCCATTGAAAACAATGGTTGACTTCGAATGCTGTTTGTTTCTGCAGAATAAATGCTCTTTCTGTTTGCATCCTATCTGAGTCTCGGGTCTTCAGTGATTTTCTGACCCTTACACTTGGAAGTGACATGGCTGCAACTGAGGGGAAAGCACAAAGCTATCCAGACTCTTATTTGAGCACTAAAAGCCCAAACCAGGTATAGTGGCTATTCCTGGTTGTCAACTTGACTATATTTGGAATGAACTACAATCCAGAATTGGAAGGCTCACCAGTGACCCTTATCTGGAGGCGTGGAGATAGAAGTTTCTGATCTGGATCTTGGTATGGAGATCTTGAGCCATAGTGGCTATGGATTCCAGAAGATTAAATCTCCGAGTTTAAGGAACACACCTTTAATCTGGCTACACCTTCTGCTGGAGACAATATAAGGACATTGGAAGAAGGGAATCTTGCTCTTGCTCCTTCACCTGCTTGCTGTGTGAGACTGAGTAACTGCTAGATCCTTGGACTTCCATTCACAGCTACTATTGAACCATTGTTGGGAATTGGGCTGCAGACTGTAAGTCATCAATAAATTCCTTTACTATGTAGAGACTATCCATAAATTCTGTGACTCTAGAGAACCTTGACTAATGCACCAGGTAAGGGTCTCTCTTCTCCAGTCCGAGGAACCAATTTTACCTGTGGAGGCCTGGAAAAGAGAAAAATCCAATGCCACTTAGGCCAAGGGCAGGAAAGTCAGGAATAGAAATGAACATAAAACTTATTTCAAGATTTTTGGATGTAACTTAAACAGGTGTTAGTGAAAAGGGTCTCAGCCTGTTTGTGCAAAAGATCACAGCACAGTTCATTAATTCACAAGGTATTGGTGCCTGTTTTCCTACTGTGACAACACAACTGCATATATGTTATTAACTACCATGAAAAAAGAATAAAAATATCAAATCAATAAAGTAAATTACACATCAGAAAGAACCATAAGCTAGGTTGTTTCTTCTATCAGACAACGATAACTCACATTTCTGGTCACTCTTAAAGCCTTGCTAGTGGGTTCTCCCACAAGCGCTTGGCCCATGCAAAGACTGCTGACATTCACAGGTAGATGGAAAACAAACCCATTGATTGCCTCTCTCCCCTTCTCCACTCCTGGAGCTTGGTCTGTGAAGATCTCAGAGATCTAAACAAAACAAAGTTAGCTCTTAATTACAAAGAATCCAGGTGACCGTGAGAGGAAAGGAAGGACACTTCTTTTCTCCACTTGCCAAAATAAAATGCTGTGACTGGGTGGCTCCTGGGTGCTCTTTAATTGTGACAAGAAACAACAGTGCGGTCACTTAACAGGAGGCCATGCTGACTGCACGCTGGAACTGAAAAAGGCACAACAGTAGTGGAAAGGGGATGTAAACTGGGCTGCAAAGAAGACAGAGTTTGCCTGCTCTCTGTCCTCAGACAAGATGCACAGTGTGCTACGATGAACTTAGCATGATGTCAATCTGTGTAAAGAACAGTTCTTGATTCTTCTGGAATGACACGAAGCGCTTTTCTTTTTAAAAAAAAAATACATAAAATATTGAATAGGGAAGTTATAAATATTCTGAAATTAACAATGTTTTATTCTTTCTACATCTTTACCAATACTACTGCTCCCCTGGAACACTCTCCTTTTCTCCTATCCAATTATTGAAATCTATCTATACTTGGGGAAATTTATCTATGCTATATATTTCATGATTTCTAATCTGTTCCTTGTAGAAAGTTTAGAAAGCAAAGGAGGAGTGGGGAGAAGGTTGCATTTTGATTTTTAAGAATTTAAAAGATTAAACATAATGGAAAAGTACTAGAAAGAATAAAAAAAATCACAATCCTTACAATCTGAGAAGATGGAAGGACAATTAGTTTCATGATGAAAAGCATTTACTTTGGAAAGCTAACTTCATCACAATTATATAGTAACTGGATGCTGACCAAATAAAACGTTCCCAAAAATATACTGTAGTTTTTCATACATCCATCTAATTTCGGGCCAATATTACCACTATTCTCAATTTCTATTTTCTTTGCAAAGGAAATTCAGAGAGATACATAATACATAATGGTACTGAACAATATTGTCAAAATTACATCTGCAAAATCATATAAAAACAGCATTTGAACTCCAGGGAGAGCCACAATACTTGGGTTCCTATAATATTTTCATTCAACGTATCTTGCTAAGGACCAGTCTTGCCTTAGAGAGGGGTTCCTGAAAGAAGGAGTGTTTGGGAGTAGCAAAAATAAAAGACTTGAAGTAAAATTGTGGGTCCAAGCCAGTCTAGGTTTTCTCTCTCTCTCCCCTTCTCTCTCTACTCTCTCTCCCTTTCTCTCTCTCTCTCTCTCTCTCTCTCTCTCTCTCTCTCTGTGTGTGTGTGTGTGTGTTCTGCTCTGCTCTGCTCTGCTCTCTGCTCTGCTCTCTGCTCTGCTCTCCTCTCTCTGCTCTCTGCTCTCTGCTCCTCTCTGCTCTCCTCTCTGCTCTCCTCTCTGCTCTCCTCTCTGCTCTCCTCTCTGCTCCTCTCTGCTCCTCTCTGCTCCTCTCTGCTCCTCTCTGCTCCTCTCTGCTCCTCTCTGCTGCTCTCTGCTGCTCTCTGCTGCTCTCTGCTCCTCTCTGCTGCTCTCTGCTGCTCTCTGCTGCTCTCTGCTGCTCTCTGCTGCTCTCTCTGCTCTCTGCTCTGCGCTCTCTGCGCTCTCTGCGCTCTCTGCGCTCTCTCCGCTCTCTCCGCTCTCTCCGCTCTCTCCGCTCTCTCCGCTCTCTGCTCTCTGCTCTCTGCTCTGCTCTGCTCTGCTCTGCTCTGCTCTGCTCTGCTCTGCTCTGCTCTGCTCTGCTCTGCTCTGCCCTAGACAGCTTTTCCTTGCTATTCTAAAAACTCTCTGGTTGAGACAGCTCTCTCTGTTAGTTAAAATTGCAAAAGATATCTGGATAGCTCGTGGGTTTTTAGAAAAGCTCCCATTAAAAACAACAACAACAACAAAAGACTTGTTGTTGACTTGGCTCTTCCAACCAAGTCAGAAATCCTGCTAGAAAAAAATTATTGAAGAACTGTTTTCACTCTCTAGACATCTCTCACTAGAGAAAATTCTAAAAAGGACTGCTATTATTTTCTGCTAACTCATCTCATACAGATCAAAAGCTCAGTTTTTAATTTATGTATCAATTCAGTCATTTACCTCAGGTTTCCTTTGGATTATCCTATGAATCAGCATCCTATGACCCTGCCCTTTGACTCTTAGGAGGCAGCAAACATACACTCTTTTGGGTGTTTTTTTATTATTTATTTATTTATTGTTTTTGAGACAGGGTTTTTCTCTGTGTAGCCCTGGCTGTCCTGGAACTCACTCTGTAGACTAGGCTGGTTGGCCTCGAACTCCAAAATCCACCTGCCTCTGCCTCTCCTGCCTCTCTGCCTCTCTGCCTCCTGAGTGCTGGGATTAAAGACGTGTGCCCCACCACTGCCCGGCCACACATTTTTTTTTTTTTAACATTGCAAAAGAATTCAGAGATCTGCCTGCCTCTGTTAGGCACAGACAATAAACTAGCTGGATGGGATCCTGTCCCGAAATTATTATTTCTACCATACCTGGGCCTCCATTAGCTGTGTCCCAGGCTGACCTTGAACTCAGGAATCTGAATGACTTTGTATATTTCTGACAAGCTGGCTAATAATGTAGCTGCTTTTTTTCTCCTTTAGATTCATGAAGCTCCTCATATAATTCATATTGCATCCTTATATTTTTGCATATATATATATATATATAGTTTCTCAACTATGCTAAATTAAAAAAATATATATATATCCATTTAATTTTATTTTAATTCATTTTTAACACTCCATATTTCATTCGACAAACCCCCATCCACCCTCTGAATGCTCCACATCCCATACCTCCTCCCCACCCCCCACCCAGAGAAATTATATACTTTTAAACTCATAGTCTTAGAGTTCTTTTCCACAGTTTTAAGGGCTTTCCTGAAGGTCCCAATGTTTACTATTTTGCTGAGACATAGCCACACCCTGGACTCCTGGACTCATGCTGTTTCTAATTATTATGGAGTCACTAACATTAACAGGGAAGATATTCCTCAGAAGGAAAGAGTCCTCCACTGCTAGTACTGGTTCCAGAAAATATACACATTATTATACAAACAAGGCTTATATCCACAGCAGCCATTGACACTCATGAAGGCTCATACCTGTTACTCTGTTCCCATTAAGGCCACGTGAGGCTCGGCAATATCTCTTCTATAGTTTGTATTTAATATAACACATTGTAATCTTATACACAGCTAGTCATTTTCTGTATTTGGGGCCTTTTGGGTGCATTTCAATAATCAACTAAATATGACTTATAAATAAATATGTATTGTGAAATATTAGTGAATTACCACCTACCACTGTAACGCCTACAAGTTCTATGTCAGGAAGACAGGAGCCTGTGTACATGGTCAATTCTAGAGGGAAAATAAAGGATGCTCATGAGGAAGACAACTCCTGTCAAAACACATCAACTGGGTGCAGCCATTATGATGGGCATTTCTCTACAGTTTAGGACAGGTCCCATCTCACTCTGACATACCTTGATTCTGAGTGACTAGGACCTAAGGACAGACCTGAAGAAGAACTGCCATGATATCCCTTATGTGGTGCATCACAGGACCCTCAAACTGAACACCATTAGTAAGAACATCTGAACCGATCTGTGTGGATGGCTGAGAGGGAATGTTATAATGCGAATCTTGTTGGACCACGTGGTCTTGTCTAGTCATAAGACTCAAATACACAGGGTTCTGAATAAGAACAGTAAAATTTAATGAAGTGACTCAGGTAGGACTGCAAGGTTATTTGATATAACACATGCTAGATACTACTGAGTGTGGTGGGATACCATCCTCGAAAAGTCACAGTTTTGAAACCCACAGCCATCTGAGGTCCAGGTCCCCATATGCCAGTATCTATGCCTAATACTCTAGTCCTGAGGTGAAATACAGACTTCCTTTTTTCCTGGGTTACTCTGAAACCTCCTGAACACACTGACAGCAGTTTCCACTATACCAGCTGCTTGCATGGACCTTATGTTGCCAAGTCACATCTTTTTATTTCTAATCACTAATATTAGCTATCTAACAGAAGCATAGTTCTGGGACTGAACATAATTTGTATTATTGGCTTTGAGTACAAAAACCTATTTTCTAATCTTTTTCATTTCCTACTTTCCCAACTCGAAAGGGCTATGAAAGAATTAAATAAACAAACAAAACCAATAATAACCTTTCCTTCTTTCCTGGACTCGCCCTCCCCATATGAAGCCATTATTAGGTTCTGTCTGTTTGGCCTCCAAAGTGCATTATCGGTCTCTGCTGTCGACTGCATTTTCATTGCAATGAGCCCAGTGCAAGTCACCAGCAATGAGGTTAAGGCATGAACCGTGAGCCTAACTCATCCCTGTGCTCACCCTGCTGTTCTATGATCTACTCTCTCAGAAAGCAAACTGGCCCCAGAAACAGAAACCATGCAGCACTGTTGCTCCCAACCCTGTCAACAGCTTCCCACCAACATGTACAGAACAACAAAAGCAAGGAGTACTGGTTAATGCTTCAGTTTTGAAGGACCTAGAAATCTCCCTGGAACTCCACCTAAACTTGAAGCCACTTGTACCAAATGAGTCAAATGATCCAACAAAGTACTCACCAGAGACAGGCTAGGCCAGTATTATCCAGGCTGTGTAGGCAGAGGAGGTGGGGGAGATAAAGGCATGAGACTTAACTGAAGAGCATTTGAGGTCTTGGTAGCAGGAGAATCTGATGGTGGTTCAAAGTCTAGCCATGTTCTGTCCCAGGTGTTGTGTCTGCTAATGAAGTTTATGTACTTCTTCGAAGTTCATTCTATCAACAACTGAAATGATAGCCTGTGCTATTTTTGTGGTGCTTGCTGTTTGACCCCCAAAGGTTCATGGACTAAAATACTTTCTCTACAGAGTTGGAAAGCTAATTAGGTTATAAAACTTGCCTGCCATGAGCAGATTAAGTCAATGCTCCACTGAGGAGGTCTCTAAGGGATCTGGCAGTTGTTTACAGAGCTGGTTATTATAAAGGAAGGTATATCACATGCCTGGTATTTTTGGTTTGTGGCCTTTTTCCCTTACTCTCCACCATGCTATGGAGCCACACCATGACACTAGCCCCAGGTTGTTTAGACTTTCTCATCATCAGAAGCATTAGCAAAATTCATCTCTTTATTTAGATCATACCCAACCTCAACTACTTTGTTACAGCAATACAAAAACAGACTAAGAGTCTATGTTTTACAGAGGACTTAGATAAAACTTAGGAATTGAGATTTCTCACATGTTCTCCAGAGAGTAACCTGCTGCCTCAGACAAAGCAAGTAGGACTATAACTTTACCACCTCTGACTTCCAGTGTTTATCTTCCCAGAACTACAGGCCCTTCTAAAGCAGGTCTATATGTGAGAGCCCAAGGCTAATTGTGTGCTTTACCACTGTGTTAATCCAATAACCAAGGAGATTATCCACATTCATTAGCAACTTTTGATTGTTAAGGAGGATGCACTCGTCTGGTGCGGGGACAGGAGGTAGTTTAAGGATCATTAAGTCACCCTGTTAACAAAGTACACATTTATTCCGCCACCTCCATCCTGATAGCCAGTCACATGGAGGAAATGGAAAAAGATGAACAGCCACTTATGGTTATCAAAACACAAAGATAAGGGCAATAAAATTCAGTTCTTAGAAAGAAGAAACAAAATTTTACAAAACAAAAAAGTTTGAAATATGAGAGAAACATAACAAACAAGGGAAGCAACTGTGTCTTGAAATACTTCTTTCTGTTGTTTGCTAGTTGATAAACATTTTAGGTCTCAATCTACCTCTCAGCAGGACTTACATATAGTTTAATGAAATGAATATTATAATGCTCTCCCTACTGAGATAATCTCTATAGCATCATGAAAGAATTTGAAGAGGCATAATGGATTAGTTAGGGAAGCAGAAACCGGCCTGAGTAGGGCCATAGGCCTCATCCGGCCGGATCAGCGCCGGGGTAGCGGGAGCGCAGGGTTGCCTGACACCCGCCAGCTACCCACGACCCCCGCCGCAGGATTTTGGGTCTGCTGGTGAGTGGAACACAGCTTCAGCTCCAATCCAATTGCGCGGGACCTGAGACTGCATTAGTTAGGGAAGCAGAAACCAGCCTGAGTAGGGCCACAGGCCTCATCCGGCCAGATCAGCACCGGGGTAGCGGGAGCGCAGGGTTGCCTGACACCCGCCAGCTACCCACGACCCCCGCCGCAGGATTTTGGGACTGCTGGTGAGTGGAACACAGCTTCTGCTCCAATCCAATTGCGCGGGACCTGAGACTGCATTAGTTAGGGAAGCAGAAACCGGCCTGAGTAGGGCCACAGGCCTCATCCGGCCGGATCAGCGCCGGGGTAGCGGGAGCGCAGGGTTGCCTGACACCCGCCAGCTACCCACGACCCCCGCCGCAGGATTTTGGGACTGCTGGTGAGTGGAACACAGCTTCGGTTCCAGTCCAATCACGCGGGACCTGAGACTGCTCTGGTTGGGGAGTGAGAAATCCGGCCTACATAAAGCCACAACCCTCTTCCGGTCAGAAAAGCACCGGGGCAGCTGGCGCGCAGGGTCTGCTGACACTCGCCAGCTACCCACAACACCCACCACAGGATCTTAAGACTTCTGGAGAGTGGAACACAGCTTCTGCTCCAATCCAATTGCGCGGGACCTGAGACTGCATTAGTTAGGGAAGCAGAAACCGGCCTGAGTAGGGCCACAGGCCTCATCCGGCCGGATCAGCGCCGGGGTAGCGGGAGCGCAGGGTTGCCTGACACCCGCCAGCTACCCACGACCCCCGCCGCAGGATTTTGGGACTGCTGGTGAGTGGAACACAGCTTCTGCTCCAATCCAATTGCGCGGGACCTGAGACTGCATTAGTTAGGGAAGCAGAAACCGGCCTGAGTAGGGCCACAGGCCTCATCCGGCCGGATCAGCGCCGGGGTAGCAGGAGCGCTTGGTTGCCTGACACCCGCCAGCTACCCACGACCCCCGCCTCAGGATTTTGGGACTGCTGGTGAGTGGAACACAGCTTCAGTTCCAGTCCAATCACGCGGGACCTGAGACTGCTCTGGTTGGGGAGAGAGAAATCCGGCCTACATAGGGCCACAACCCTCTTCCGGTCAGAAAAGCACCGGGGCAGCTGGCGCGCAGGGTCTGCTGACACTCGCCAGCTACCCACAACACCCACCACAGGATCTTAAGACTTCTGGAGAGTGGAACACAGCTTCTGCTCCAATCCAATTGCACGCGGGACCAGAGACTGCATTAGTTAGGGAAGCAGAAAAACGGCCTGTGTAGGACCACAGGCCTCTTCCAGCTGGACCAGCACCGGGGTACCGTCAGCTACCCACGACCCCCGCCGCAGGATTTAGAGACCGCTGGTGAGTGGAACACAGCTTCTGCTCCAATCTTTAAACAGTGACAACGATAACAACTAACCCCAGAGATTACCAGATGGCGAAAGGTAAACGTAATAATCTTACTAACAGAAACAAAGACCACTCACCATCATCAGAACCCAGCACCCCCACTTCGCCCAGTCCAGGGCACCCCAACACACCGGAAAAGCTAGACACGGATTTAAAAGCATATCTCCTGATGATGATAGAGAACTTCAAGAAGGACTTTAATAACACACTTAAAGAAATGCAGAACACTGCTAAACAGGCAGAAGACAATAAAGAGAAAGCACAAAAATCCCTTAAAGAATTGCAGGAGAACACTGCTAAAGAGTTACAAATCCTTAAAGAAAAACACGATAACATAATCAAACAGGTAGAAGTCCTTACAGAAAAACAGGAAAACACATCCAAACAGATGATGGAAATGAACAAAACCATACTAGACCTAAAAAGGGAAGTAGACACAATAAAGAAAACCCAAAATGAGGCAACACTGGAGATAGAAACCCTAGGAAAGAAATCTGGAACCATAGATACGAGCAGCAGCAACAGAATACAAGAGATGGAAGAGAGAATCTCAGGTGCAGAAGATTCCATAGAGAACATCGGCACAACAATCAAGGAAAATGTAAAATGCAAAAAGATCCTAACTCAAAACATCCAAGAAATACAGGACACAATGAGAAGACCAAACCTATGGATAATAGGAGTGGATGAGAATGAAGATTTTCAACTCAAAGGACCAGCAAACATCTTCAACAAAATTATAGAAGAAAACTTCCCAAATCTAAAGAAAGAGATGCCCATGAACATACAAGAAGCCTACAGAACTCCAAATAGACTGGACCAGAAAAGAAATACCTCCCGACACATAATAATCAGAGCAACAAATGCTCTAAATAAAGATAGAATACTAAAAGCAGTAAGAGAAAAAGGACAAGTAACATATAAAGGCAAGCCTATCAGAATTACACCAGATTTTTCACCAGAGACTATGAAAGCCAGAAGATCCTGGACGGATGTTATACAGACACTAAAAGAACACAAATTCCAGCCCAGGCTACTATACCCAGCCAAACTCTCAATTAACATAGATGGAGAAACCAAAGTATTCCACGACAAAACCAAATTCACACATTATCTCTCCATGAATCCAGCCCTTCAAAGGATAATAACAGAAAAAAACCAATACAAGGACAGGAACCACGCCCTAGAAACAACAAGAAGGTAATCCCTCAACAAACCTAAAAGAAGACAGCCACAAGAACAAAATGCCAACTTTAACAACAAAAATAACAGGAAACAACAATTACTTTTCCTTAATATCTCTTAATATCAATGGACTCAACTCCCCGATAAAAAGACATAGACTAACAAACTGGCTACACAAACAAGACCCAACATTTTGCTGCTTACAGGAAACTCATCTCAGAGAAAAGGATAGACACTACCTCAGAATGAAAGGCTGGAAAACAATTTTCCAAGCAAATGGCATGAAGAAACAAGCTGGAGTAGCCATTCTAATATCTGATAAGATTGACTTCCAACCCAAAGTCATTAAAAAAGACAGGGAGGGACACTTCATACTCATCAAAGGTAAAATCCTCCAAGAGGAACTATCAATCCTGAATATCTATGCTCCAAATACAAAGGCAGCCACATTCATTAAAGAAACTTTAGTAAAGCTCAAAGCACACATTGCACCTCATACAATAATAGTGGGAGACTTCAACACACCACTATCACCAATGGACAGATCATGGAAACAGAAACTAAACAGGGACACAGTGAAACTAAGAGAAATTATGAATCAAATGGATCTGGCAGATATCTACAGAACATTCTATCCTAAAACAAAAGGATATACCTTCTTCTCAGCACCTCATGGTACCTTCTCCAAAATTGACCACATAATTGGTCACAAAGCAGGCCTCAACAGATATAAAAATATTGAAATTGTCCCATGCATCCTATCAGATCACCATGGACTAAGGCTGATCTTCAATAACAAAATAAATAATAGAAAGCCAACCTTCACGTGGAAACTGAACAACACTCTTCTCAATGATACCTTGGTCAAGGAAGGAATAAAGAAAGAAATTAAGGACTTTTTAGAGTTCAATGAAAATGAAGCCACGACATACCCAAACTTATGGGACGCAATGAAAGCATTTCTAAGAGGAAAACTCATAGCTATGAGTGCCTCCAAAAGGAAACTAGAGAGAGCACACATTAGCAGCTTGACAACACACCTAAAAGCACTAGAACAAGAGGAAGCAAATTCACCCAAGAGGAGTAGACGGCAGGAAATAATCAAACTCAGGGGTGAAATCAACCAAGTGGAAACAAGAAAAACTATTCAAAGAATCAACCAATCAAGGAGCTGGTTCTTTGAGAAAATCAACAAGATAGATAAACCCTTAGCCAGACTCACTAGAGGGCACAGGGAAAGCATCCTAATTAACAAAATCAGAAATGAAAAAGGAGACATAACAACAGATCCTGAAGACATCCAAAACACCATCAGATCCTTCTACCAAAGGCTATACTCAACAAAACTGGAGAACCTGGATGAAATGGAGAAGTTCCTAGACAGATACCAGGTACCAAAGTTGAATCAAGATCAGGTTAATGATCTAAACAGCCCTATATCCCCCAAAGAAATAGAAGCAGTCATTAATAGTCTCCCAACTAAAAAAAGCCCAGGACCAGATGGGTTTAGTGCAGAGTTCTATCAGACCTTCAAAGAAGATCTAATCCCAGTTCTTCACAAACTATTCCACAAAATAGAAACAGAAGGTACTCTACCCAACTCATTCTATGAAGCCACAATTACTCTGATACCTAAACCACAAAAAGACCCAACAAAGATAGAAAACTTCAGACCAATATCCCTTATGAATATTGATGCAAAAATCCTCAATAAAGTTCTTGCTAACCGAATCCAAGAACACATCAAAACAATCATCCATCCTGACCAAGTAGGTTTCATCCCAGGGATGCAGGGATGGTTCAATATACGGAAATCCATCAACGTAATCCAGTATATAAACAAACTCAAAGACAAAAACCACATGGTCATCTCGTTAGATGCGGAAAAAGCATTTGACAAGATCCAACACCCATTCATGATAAAAGTCTTGGAAAGATCAGGAATTCAAGGCCCATACCTAAACATGATAAAAGCAATCTACAGCAAACCAGTAGCCAACATCAAAGGAAATGGTGAGAAGCTTGAAGCAATCCCTCTAAAATCAGGGACTAGACAAGGCTGTCCACTTTCTCCATACCTATTCAACATTGTACTTGAAGTCCTAGCCAGAGCAATTCGACAACAAAAGGAGATCAAAGGGATACAAATTGGAAAAGATGAAGTCAAAATATCACTTTTTGCAGATGATATGATAGTATATATAAGTGACCCTAAAAATTCCACCAGAGAACTCCTAAGCCTGATAAACAGCTTCGGTGAAGTAGCTGGATATAAAATTAACTCAAACAAATCAATGGCCTTTCTCTACACAAAGAATAAACAGGATGAGAAAGAAATTAGGGAAACAACACCCTTCTCAATAGTCACAAATAATATAAAATATCTTGGCGTGACTCTAACTAAGGAAGTGAAAGATCTGTATAATAAAAACTTCAAGTCTCTGAAGAAAGAAATTATAGAAGATCTCAGAAGATGGAAAGATCTCCCATGCTCATGGATTGGCAGGATCAACATTGTAAAAATGGCTATCTTGCCAAAAGCAATCTACAGATTCAATGCAATCCCCATCAAAATTCCAAATCAATTCTTCAACGAATTAGAAAGTGCAATCTGCAAATGCATCTGGAATAACAAAAAACCTAGGATAGCAAAAACTCTTCTCAAGGATAAAAGAACCTCTGGTGGAATCACCATGCCGGACCTAAAGCTCTACTACAGAGCAATTGTGATAAAAACTGCATGGTACTGGTATAGTGACAGACAAATAGACCAATGGAATAGAATTGAAGACCCAGAAATGAACCCACACACCTATGGTCACTTGATCTTCGACAAGGGAGCTAAAAACATCCAGTGGAAGAAAGACAGCATTTTCAACAAATGGTGCTGGCACAACTGGTTGTTAACATGTAGAAGAATGCGAATCGATCCATTCCTATCTCCTTGTACTAAGGTCAAGTCTAAGTGGATCAAGGAACTTCACATAAAACCAGAGACACTGAAACTTATAGAGGAGAAAGTGGGGAAAAGCCTTGAAGATATGGGCACAGGGGAAAAATTCCTGAATAGAACAGTAATGGCTTGTGCTGTAAGATCGAGAATTGACAAGTGGGACCTCATGAAACTACAAAGCTTCTGCAAGGCTAAAGACACCATCAATAAGACAAAAAAACCACCAACAGATTGGGAAAGGATCTTCACCTATCCTAAATCAGATAAGGGACTAATATCCAATATATATAAAGAACTCAAGAAGGTGGACTCCAGAAAGTCAAATAACCCCATTAAAAAATGGGGCTCAGAACTGAACAAAGAATTCTCACCTGAGGAATACCGAATGGCAGAGAAGCACCTGAAAAAATGTTCAACATCCTTAATCATCAGGGAAATGCAAATCAAAACAACCCTGAGATTCCACCTCACACCAGTCAGAATGGCTAAGATCAAAAATTCAGGTGACAGCAGATGCTGGCGAGGATGTGGAGAAAGAGGAACACTTCTCCATTGTTGGTGGGATTGCAAGCTTGTACAACCACTCTGGAAATCATTCTGGCGGTTCCTCAGAAAATTGGACATAGTACTACCGGAGGATCCAGCAATACCTCTCCTGGGCATATATCCAGAAGATGTCCCAACCGGTAAAAAGGACACATGCTCCACTATGTTCATAGCAGCCCTATTTATAATAGCCAGAAGCTGGAAAGAACCCAGATGTCCCTCAACAGAGGAATGGATACAGAAATTATGGTACATTTACACAATGGAGTACTACTCAGCTATTAAAAAGAATGAATTTATGAAATTCCTAGCCAAATGGATGGACCTGGAGGGCATCATCTTGAGTGAAGTAACACAATCACAAAAGAACTCACACAATATGTATTCATTGATAAGTGGATATTAGCCCAAAACTTAGGATACCCAAGATATAAGATACAATTTGATAAACGCATGAAACTCAAGAAGAATGAAGACCAAAGGGTGGACACTGTGCACCTTCTTAGAATTGGGAACAAAACACCCAGGGAAGGAGTTACAGAGACAAAGTTCGTAGCTGTGATGAAAGGATGGACCATTTAGAGACTGCTGTATCCAGGGATCCGTCACATAATCAGCTTCTAAACGCTGACACCATTGCATACACTAGCAAGATTTTGCTGAAAGGACCCAAATATAGCTGTCTCTTGTGAGACGATGCCGGGGCCTAGCAAACACAGGAGTGGATGTTCACAGTCAGCTATTGGATGTATCACAGGGCTCCCAATGGAGAAGCTAGAGAAAGTACCCAAGGAGCTAAAGGGATCTGCAACCCTATTGTTGGAACAACATGATGTACTAACCAGAACCCCGGAGCTCTTGTCTCTAGCTGCATATGTATCGAAAGATGGTCTAGTCGGCCATCAATGGAAAGAGAGGCCCATTGGACTTGCAAACTTTCTATGCCCCAATATAGGGGAATGCCAGGGCCAAAAGAATGGGAATGGGTGGGTAGGGAAGTGGGGGGCGCTATGGGGGACTTTTGGGATAGTATTGGAAATGTAATTGAGGAAAATATGTAATAAAAATATATATAAAAAAAAAAAAGAGGCATAATGAAGTTCTAGAAAAGAACTTTAAAGATGCGAACATTCAAAGTCTTAGGGAAAATAAGAATCACATTTAACTCAGTGACACTCTACATACTTCCCATGTTCAACCATCATACATATACACATATATACAGTATATATATATGTATATATATACATACATATATACTGTATATATATGTGTGTGTGCATATATATATATATATATCATAGAAGCTCATATTTGAAACAGTAAACAACAAGGAGGGAATGAGAACTTGTGTCAGAGACTGTATTATTGATGTTCTAGTCAGAGCACATGCAAGATAACTAAAATAGAAGAACATCAAAGTCAAGATATGTTGCAAGACAAAGGCTGACATGGATTCCTCTTCGGGGTAATAGGAAGGAAAAGAAAAGAATGAAACATTACAGGCTATGGTCAATGGCTATGTTCTAGGCCATTCTCCAGAACTTGACATTGCACCCCTACAGTTTCTCACAGGCACTATTGTCTCGCCAGCAAGAACACACGCGTGAGAAACCGGATCCTTCTGCAGCAACTTTATTACATCAGTTTCAACATGAAGAGGAAGACCCCAAGCACCAAAAAGGTGCTGCTTATATACACCTTAGTGTGACATGTCCACACTTGATTGGCTGCTCTCCCAGAGCCTCATCACCACGCCCCGGGATGGGCCGTGACTTGGCACATCACCACGCCCCGGGATGGGCCGTGACTTGGCACTAAAACACTCTTGCACATGCGCACATTGCTTGTTTACCAATTAGGCCACGCAGGCACAGCAGAAACCGATTCCCACAACAGTTGAAGACACCATATACTTGAGTCACAGAGCATGGAAAAATGAAACAAGTATGGATCTAGAAGCTTCATCCTTATTGGCCAGCTTTTGCAGTGTCAAGTGGTTCTGTTCACATCAATGGAGGAAAAAAGTAATAACCACGGATACCTGGCTGTGAACCTTTGAACTACAACAGTGGCCAGTCTGGCAAGACACTTTCACCTATGCAATAGTGACACACATGTCATAGGAATCAGTAGCTACACCTCCTGGTTGGATTTATAGCCCACTTCATAAATTAAAAGAAAGCCATACCTGGCACAAGTCTGTTTGTGCATAGCCCAATGCCCCACAAGTCTACTGTTATTACTTTGCTAAATGGCCATAGTGTTGAATAAGTATCTAATAAATTATCACTAAAACTGTAGATCAGTGCATCTGTCACTGCCCATTCAGGAAGTTTCTTTGTACAAAGATGAGGTTAACACAGAGAGCCACAGTTGATCAAGGTGCAGAGAATAAGGACTATGGTATGCTCTGCTCTAAATGGGACATCTAAATCAAAGCCTCTCCCCACAGGGCTCAGGGATCGCTTCTGAACAGCAGATGAAAAGACTGTAAGAGCCGGAGATGGCAAATATCTGATTACAAGGAAAGAAAGATTTCTGAACACAGCAAGGCACGTGTAAATTCACAGCATGCTCAAGAGCAATAAAAGCTCGGGCAGACAATACTCCAGCACTAAGAGGCCAGTCCCACCTCTAACTGAGGAGCTATTGGTTGGTACCTGATAGTGGCTGAGAGGGACAGTCCATTTCCACCAAGGTTGGACACTCTGGCATATTGACCATGAGCTACATAACCAAGAATCCACGGGCAGTGTAGACTGCATTTGATGTTTTTCTTTTAAAAGAGGACACAGAGTTGGATGAGTTAAGGAAGAGATGAAAGGTCTGGGAAGAGTGGGGGGGGGCAGGGGTGCATAGGATCAAAGAACTAATGAAAATGATACCAAATGTAAAAGATATTTGAAAGGAAAAAAATACCTAAGACATGAAAGAAGAGGTAAATTTAATTCCAAAGTTATACTCTTAAAGACTAAATTTAAAAGCAAGGCTAGAGAGAAATTCGGAGTTGTAACTGGAGACCAGGCATTGTAGCTCCCGTGTCTTTAGCTTTGTTATACGGGGTGTCTGATAGAGATGATTAATTCGGTTTTAGACATGTGATGGGGAACTGAGGTCATGGCAGATATCCAGGTGCAGATGACAGTCTCAAAGGATGAAAGGGAAAGAAGCTTCCCCAAAGGAATTAGAGGTTCTACGCCACAGCCACACTTCAGAGTCACCAGAACAGGGATCTTGTTTATCCAAGGGCAGCACTTGACACTGGGCTCCACACATCAACTGGCTACTAAATCGTGGTTCTTACTACGAAACTACAATCCAATAGATAAACGCTATTCAGAGTGTCCTTCCTTCCTTGGTGCTGTGTGCCTGCTGGTTGATATGAAAATGGGTAAGTTCATGAAACCTGGGAACGTGGTTCTGGTCTTGGCTGGTCCTAGCTGGACGCTACTCCAGACACAAAACTGTCATCATGAAAAAAAAATGATGATGACAGCTCGGAAAGCTCCTATATTCTTACTATTAGCCATTGGTTCCTTCCCCCCACCACCACCACCCTCACCCAAGTGACAGCTGCCATGAAGTCAGATACTAAGGCTTCAACAAGGTGGATAACTACAATTACCTCACAACCAAAAAGTCCTCTGTGGGTATCCCTTGGAACAAAACTGTCATCAGCAAGGATGCCCTTAAAAAGCCAGCTCAGAAATGGGCGACCACGGATTTTAAGGCCAGACAAGACATAAAAGAACGAGAGGGAGTTCCAGATGCTTAGGGTTTAGGTCAATTATTTTTGTTTCCATTATTAAAACAGAAATAAGAGGTAGAGGGAGCACTATTCAATAATTCACTAGGAACTTTTGTTAGGATCTTCCTTTTCAAAGGACTCTGAGAGAGTGTTGAGGTTTGCTCTGCTGCTGTGTATTTTAATGCTAAATTCTATACCAGAAGGTCTGGGCCTACAGGGGACTTCTCATGTTTTCAAGCTTCTGATGTGCAAACCTTGTTCCTTGATTTAAAACTATTGGGTAAATAAAATTGGCTATAGCCAGTTACTGGAGGGGTTAGAGGTAGGTGGGTTTGGAGTGACCTGGTTGAGGGAAAGAGAAGGGGAAGAGGAAGAAGAGAGAGAGAGGAGGAAGCCACCATGAGGGGAGATAGACGATGAGCACATGGGCAGGAGAAACAGCAAGTATCTGGGGTTATACCACTGGGGAGGTAGCCAGGCCAGCAGTTAGAAGAGTAGCTTAGGGGTTTACCCCGCCCCTAGTAATTGTCAAAGCCAAATAAAATAACCATACTCTGAGTCTCATTTGTTGGGAAGCCAGGTGGGAATAAGCTTGAATTGGTTTTATTTAATGCCACATGAGAGTGTGGCAATTCACTTCTGCCCTACATTTATACAGTGGTGTAATGAAGCCAGCTGATGAAATGAGAAGATTCTTCTACAAGAGGCCATGGTATACAGGACAGTGTAGGCCTTTAGTCAATTCTTCCAGCTGAGCCCAGCCTTTAATTCATCATAGTCTAAGAGCCAGATGTGTAAACAAGCCCTCTAGAGAGGAATTCTATTTCAACTCCGCTTATCAAATTACATACAGCCACATGACTGTCTTGTTTTGAATTCCCAACCCAAGAACCAGTGGGAATTATAAAATGGTAGTTATAGGTGGTGTAAGAGACACCAAGAAAAAAACAGAGCAATGACAGATGACTGAATACGTCTTGGATAAATGGCTGTCCCTTGGCTTAGTAATTATCAGTGAGCAGTGCTGAAGAACTGAAGTAGAACTTGAGACTCACCCGAACCAGGGGACTCCAGGTTCCGTTGCCTAGAGCTCTTTCTCTCAATCTTTTATTCCAAGGTATCTCAAGGTTCAAACCAGGGACAGAAAGGCAAAGAAAAACACGCAGAACAGTTTTCATCACTGTCTTTCGATGTGCTCAGGGGGCAGAAACTCTCACTGCCGAATGGGGGCTGTTTATCTAATGTGTTTGAGCCCACTAAGCTGCATTGCTGAGGACAGGGGTGGAGTGGGGTGGAGGAAACATCTTGCCTGTGGCATTCCTTGGGTAGCAAACGAAGCCCTCTGGGAGCAGAGTTCATACAGAGGATAGTGTAGCAGGCTCTCTAACATGCAAGCTACCAGTAACCATACTCCACATAGTTTTCTTCACAAGAACTTTCATCCCTCATTATTTTTGCCAATAATAAAAATCCACAGTGAGTTTTTCTATCTTTGAGTTCAACTTTTGAAATGATCATGTCCAAGAAAACAATTTCCTCAAATTTAAATTTCAGTTTATTTGTGTTAAAAAAGTGTTTTCTCTCTACATCCTATGTCCTTCCCAGAATTATTTTAGTCTTTTCACCCTTCTGATCCACTCTATGTTTGAATTCGGTAATGGCTAAAGACATGTACACCCTAAGAAAGATTCTATGCACCCAACCATGACTAACGTAGGTGGTGGCAGTGCTGGGTAAAGGAGCTATTCAGCACTTTATTACTTTGAATGCTTATTGCTAGGAATAGTGTGGTAGTGTGAGTACTGAATTTTATATATCCACTGCTCTCTCACCCACACATCTCTCCTTTTGCTATTTTATCAGAAAAGCACATTTTAATACTTCAAAGACCTATTATTTGATATATAATTTACTATAAACTCATTATAAACACAGTCTACGCTGTAGCTTACTCCTGTATAGATACATAAAGCTGTTCATTTACAAATCATAATGTAAGAAAATGAAGCTTGGAGATAGAGAGATGATTCCGTGGTTAAGAACACTTACTGCTCTTGCAGAGGGCCCTGGTTCAATTCCCAGCACCCACATAGCTGCTCACAACCCTGTTATTCCAATTCCAGGGGATCTGATGCCTTCTTCTGACCTCTGTGGGCCCCCGCATACATGCAGTGCACGTACATAACCATGAAAATTAAATAAAACATATATAAGCAATATAAAGACTTTTAAAAGAAATGAAGTTTGATTCTCCTGAATGTTGTTATTAACCACTATAAGTACTTGGGAAAATAAAATACTATGACGAATGCATTCAATCTCCCTGAGTCTCAAAAGCTGAGTAGGTCAGATCTGGTTAGAACTTTGTGTGTGGGTGTGTGTTGGGGTGGGGATCCTTAAACCTGGTGCCATCTAGATTACAGCTTAGACCTTCAGAAGCGGGTCAGTTAAAATCAGGCAAGCTCATCATGAAATTTCATTAGAGCTTCTTCCTCAAAATCTTAAAGTGCTCAGCTGTGTCCTCTCCACGCTATGTGCTAGAGCATCATCAGAAGCAAGAGAGAGCAAACAGAAAGACAATGGACGACCAATAACAATGTAAGCAGCCTAGAGGTGAAGCAAACTGTAGTCTCTATTTGACATGAGACAAGAAGCATCTGTCAGAAGACCTCACTGCCATAAGATCCCACAATCAGCCAGCCAAGGACTCCGGCTGAACTCCCTAAATGTGTGAGGGAAAATAAGTCCTTCCTTAATTGGTCCTGTCTTGTATTTTGTCACAGGGATCAGAAAATCTGGCTGATGAAGCTATCCAAACGTTTATATTTCTATGCCGACCCAGACTTTCTCCACGGCAATGATGCTTTATTAGTTGCAACACACATGGCTGCTGGCCTTTTGAGGGTGGAGCCTGAGTTCCCTTCACTTTTGCAGCAGGTACTTCATCAATTGCTGCACGCTTCACAGTTAGAATGAGAGAGGAAGAGATTAGAAGACAGAGATGAAGAAAGGAGGTGCCAAGTAAGGTACATGACAAAAAGATGAAGGGAATGACATAAACCACATATCGAAGCACTGAAAAGTAACAAACACAACAAAACTCACCTGTACTATCAACAAATGCCTACACAACCCCGTGCGTGTGGTTATTATAGTTTAAGAAGCTGAGGAAAATGTCTATGAATAGTTTGAGGAAAGATGGAGTTCTCAGAGTCTGTAGTGTGGGATAATGTAGCAGAGTGTGCGCATAAGCAGCCCTGGGACTCATCCCCAGGAATTCTACTGACAAATGGCAAAGGAGGATAGGTTTACAGGTTATGACTTTTTACTACAAGACACCACCTACCGAAGAAATGTATGAAAACAAGCAGTGGCCAGTGCAAGAAGAGCATGGTACCCAGAGAGAAAGCTGGGCGTAATTTCAAAGTAAAGAGTGTTCAGCCAACAGATGTGGCTGCAGAGACATTTGCTGACATAAAATCAGAGTTATAGGAAGTGATTACAAAATCCTGATAGGATTATTATACGTTGCTGCAAGAGTTCGGGGTGTATAAGTACTCTGAATAATGGCTGGCCAGTATCTAGTGGCTATACCAACAAAAATTTTAATGTTGGTACAAACGTATAGAAAAATGCTTACATACGAATAGTGAAAGGAACATAGTAAGTGTTTAGAAAAGACAAGACATAGCTGCATAAATCTAGGTATGGAGCCAGCTCCCTGCATCTGAAGCTCAGGCCCAGCAAGGTAGAAGGAAACAGAAATGAATGGACTAGAAGTCTTTAAGAAACACCTAGGTCCTCCAGGGTTGAACACAGAAAACTGTGGCATTTGCTCAGGATTTGAATGCAACAGAGAAGCAACACCGTAGCCTTTGTACTTTACAAGTGTACAGTGCTGAGAAAGTTATTTTAAGCATCTCTACATCTCAGGATTTTCCTGCCCGGTGGAGAGAAATATCATCTGCTTTAAGAAGCTATAATGAGAAGATGGAGTTGAGTAGGGACAGGCTGCAGATTTCAGATGTTTCTTCATTCAGCTCTAGGGTTGGGAGCAAACAAAGGGCAAACTCTGCTCTGAGAAGAGAGAAGTGGGCACTGAGCAGCAAGAGGTGGTGGAAGCCAAGAAGCACAGGGTAGCAGAAAGCAATGCAATGGAAGATGGAAAAGTGCCAGGAGCATCAGACACCACTGGAATCCAGAAGTTCAGTAGTTCATAGACATGCTTCAGTGCCTTCGGGAATCTAAAAGTGGACACTCGTGACCGACCCAAGTGAAATCAGGATGATCTAAACAACCTGCACTGCTCCACAAAGAGCAGCGGGATCTGGAACGCAGTAGTAGATTGTTCCCAATGAAGGATAGACCAAGGCTAGGCAGACTCCACTGCGCACAAAGAGGGTATACGACAAGCTGAAAGGCAGTGGCACCAACATAGTCAACAAAGCAAGCACACCAGAATAACTGCTCAAATCTCAACAGAAACCCTGAAGGCCAGAGGGCAGGGAATGCTGTATTTCAAGCACTGGGAAAACAAATTCATTGCCAACATGAATGTGTCTAGAAAAGATATCCATTAGAACTAGTGAAGTAATAAAGATATTCTAAGATAAGAATAAAGTATAAACTAAAGGAATCTGGGTCCACTAGGTCTGCATTATAGAAGGTACAAAGAGACAGAAGAAAAGTCCAAATCTCAGTAGCACCCCCCAAAAAAATCTCAATAAATTCTATAGGAGAGGAGATTTTTAGAAAAATGAGCATTAGGAAAGAACATTAATGCACTAAACCAGCAAAACTTTCAGGTGAACAAAAAAGAGAGAAGAGAGGACAAAGTATTCAAAGCAACAATATGATGAAAGTTAAGGATGACTATTAATACTAGCTCTGAGTTTAAATGGTATTAATTCTCCAATTAAAAATAACAGAGGGCCTGGAGAGGTGGCTCGGTTCTAAGAGCACTGGCTGCTCTTCCAGAGGGACCCAGATTGAATTTCCAGCACCCACATGTCCGCTTAGAACCATCTTCAAACTCCATTTCCAGAAGATGGAACAACCTCTTCTGGCCTTAGGAACACAAAGCTCACAAGTGGGACAGACTGCTTGTGACATCAACAGACTAACAGACCGAGTAGATTACAAACAAAACCCAACTACTTGATATCTACAAGAAACTCAACTCATCCCTGGCATACACAAACTAAAACAGAAAGGCAGGAAAACGATATTCAAAACACAGGCTCAGAAAGCATGAAGGATAAACTATATCCACAAATAGCAAGCAGACCTCCTGACAATATTAATAAGAGACTATTAAAGCTAGTACATATTAATTAGGGGACCAAGCACTTAGAAGAGATGTGGAGTGGATAATGCACTAAGTGTAGGAATGTCTTAGTCCCCAAAATAAACACCACTGGACATATGGGGACACATAGGCCCGAAAAAACTATAACAGTGGCTTACCATACTCCATCAACAGACAGACAAAGTCAAGAAATCAACAAGGACCTATTAGTGTTAAACAATGCTCTGAATCAAATGTGCCTAACAGGCTTCTACAGTCCAACAAATGAAGAAGAAACACTTTTCTCTCAAGTTCATGTAATCTTCTCCAGAATAAAACATATATTAGACAATAAAGCAGGTCTTACTTAACAAATATTAAAGAAAAAATCATGAATTTACCATATTACAGTGAAATGGAAAAGAAATGAGAACACAAACAGGCAACAGTAATTTTCTTTTCAATGCTCAATGGGCAACTAAAGTATCTAAGGGGAAACATGTAAACTTCTAGAATGAAATAAAAATGAAAGCCTAACATACCAGAACCCATGGAACACATTGAAGATGGTTCTCAGGGCAAGAGGATGATGCAGACTGTAAGTCCCTACACTTCAGAAAACAGGAGGTCCCAAATAAATGGTTTAATAACAATGGTTGGTAAAGTCATAGAAAAACGAGAACAAAGAAAACTCAAAACCAATATAAAAGACAAGAAATACTAAATGATAGACCTCCATTTAATGAATCAAGATTAAAAGACAAATACAAAAGACTATTGCTACAAAATAGTTCTTTGAAAATATAAACAAGATTACTATTACTAAACAAACCAGAGGGAAATGCAAATTAATAACATTAGAGACAAGAATGGAGACATTACAACAGAGACCACTGAGACCTGAAGGATCATTAGGTATTGTTTTGAAAATATATACTCTGGTGCTATAGAGAAGATAGAAGAAATGGAGATTTTTAAACATGTATTGCCCACCTAAATAAACCAAGATGTTATGAACAACCTAGACAAATCTATAATAAGCAAAATGACAGAGTAATAAAACGTCTCCCAGTAAAACAACAGCACAGGACTAGATGTATTCTATTAACCTTGACTAGGTCAATGAGGCATGAAGTGTTGCTACACCTCTAAGTCCTCCATATCATAGAAAGGAAACAATGTTCCAGGTTCATTCTATGATTCATTTTCTTAATATCAAAACCTCATGAGGACTCAGTAAAAAAGGAAAACTATAGACAAGTATCATTGATGAACATAGATGCAAAATCCCTCAGTGAAACACTCAAAAACTAAATTTCCAACATATTGAAAGGACCACACAAAATGGTTAAAGTGCCCTAACTCTAGGGATGCTAGCTGGCAGAGCTGGCTCAACATAATCAGGTCAATTAAGTCTAATCCTGGATGTAAACGAAGCAAGGAAGGACAAACCACATAATCATCGAAATAGATGAGCAAAGTCTGTCACAGAAATCCATTACTCCTCATGCAACAAAATCCCTGAAGAAACAAGGACCTGAAGGATCATAATATAACAAAGGCTGAAGATGGCAAACACGGAGCCAGCTTCAGACTGACCGGAAAATACCTTAAAGGATTTCATCTAAAGGAAGTTCCAAAAGGAAGATGTCCATTTACAACTTAACAACGTATTTATTTTAGCATAGCTTGAGGGTATAATTCATGACATCATGGAAGGCTTGGCAGGCAGCAGGAGCATGAGACAGATGGTCAGAGTCGCTATGCTCAGGAGGGAGACAGACAGATAAGTGCTGCTGTTCATTTGTGTTCTCCTTTTTATTCACTCTAGGACCCCAACTCATGAGACAGAGCCTCCCCACTCAATCCTTCCTGCCCTGTTCAACAAAATTGCAAGCACTCTCATGGACCCACCCAGAGAGGTGTTGCCAGGGTTACACTCAAGGTTACAATAAAGATAACCCTCCCAGGAAGAAGTCATTTGTAGGTGACATAAGCCTACTTAGAAAGCCCTGAAGACCACCAGTGAAAGGCCACTAGCTTTTTATAAATAGACTTAGAAAAGTGACGAGATACAGATCAACACACACAAAAAATACGTAGGAATTTTTGCACATGAAGAATGAGAAAGAAATCAAAGCAAGTTCATTCATTTACAATAGCTCTGAAAAAGCTAGGGACAAACTTAAACAAGGAGATAGAAGAACGTTAAGATGAAAACTTTAAACACCAAAGAAAGACATGGAAGAGGGGTACAGAAAATAGAAAGACGCCCATGTTCATGCTGTAGCCAGGCTGGCCTTAAGTGTAGTCCTCCTCAGCTTTCCCAAGAGCAACTATAGCTACGCCTCACAAGGCTGAACTCAATATTTTTAGTATGACCAAATGTGTACAAGTTTTCTGTCAATAGTTTCATCAAAGTAGAAGAATGTTTACTCTAATAATTCCAGTTAAACATACCACAATCTTGCTTTAAAGCTTTAGCTTCCTTCATTAGCGTTTGTTCAATACCTATAATTTTTTGAGCTGTTTTCCACCATTTGCAGAATTTTGAGCATATATGGCTGGAAATATGGCCCAGCTTAAGAACAAGTACAAGTAGCTTACAACTGTCTTAACTCCAGCTCCAGGAAAGCCAATGATTCTGATCTCAGAGGGCTACAGCAGTTTAAACCATTAGAAAACTCTCTAAAAACAAGGTTGGCCCCTTTCCAGGAATTTTTGTCCAGCAGAAAGGGACAAAAAGCAAAGCAGAGCCCCAACAATACATAATTAAAGACAATAAAAGAATATTATTAAAAAAAACCCTGACTACTTAAGATGTTGCATTCATGCCACACATTCTGCTTCATGCAGCCCGATGACTGTGGAATGTGCTAAATAAGCTAAATTCCAGTGTCCATTCCCATTACCTGGGTCTTCCTCCCACCCCCACCCCCCAGACTATCACCCCAACCCGCCCTTAACTATATCCTTTAGAATCCAAGGCAGCATTTGAATAATAATCATCCAAACGAGGTAAACCTACTAACTACAAACTCAGAATCCCTTCCTGCCACATCCCTTCCTGAAGCACATCTCCACGTTTTCCTCACCACAAGCTGCTCTCTCATGGCACCTAACTCATCATGGATCTGCAAGAGACTTACATGGGCATTCGCCTAGCTGCCCTCTAGAAGGCCAACACGCCAGTGAGACAAGTGGGCTCAAATCCTAACGCCAAAGCCTGGCCCAGAGCAAGTCACTGAAACTCTCTAACACCCAGTTTCCCTGTGGCATCCACTAGCAACCCCATAGGACAAGATAGATACGGGGTCCGATTTAACACAGCTTTATCAGTCAACCTGCGTCATCCCAATACCCTCCAGGGATTACCATCATGTGTCACAGCGGTCCCTTAGACACACACACACACACACACACACACACACACACACACACACACACAGTTTATTAATTTAATATTAGCCTCTCAATTAGCTACTTTGCTATTGCTATAATCAGATATCATGACCAAGGCAAATTATAGAAGAAAGAATTTATTTGGCGTAGGGTTCCAGAGGGCTAAGAGTTCAGTTACAACTGAGAATGGTGGCAGCCACCCTGGCAGGAACAACGGAGAGCCCCCATCTCGGAACACAGGCAGGAAGCAGAGAAAGTCACCTGGAATGGTATTTGGCTTTGAATCCTCAAAGCCCACTCCCAGAGGCATACTTCTCCAACAAGACCACACCTCTTAAACATCCTCCTCACACAGTGCCACCAACTGGGACCAAGAATTCAAGCCTTAGAGCCCATGGTGCCCCCCCCCCCCCGGCATTCTCACTCTGACCACCACAGCCTCACTTCCCAACACAGTTCCTAAGGCCACACAGCAGTGGCAAAGCTTCTGCACTGTGTTTGTCTTTTACATCAACAGTTATTTATTTATGTGTATAACTGTGATGAAGGTGCATGCCACAGTGTACACGTGGAGACTGGGAGGACAAATCATGCAGGGACTTGGTTTTCTTCTTCAACCACATGGCTCACACTCAGATCGTCAGGTTTCACAGCAAGTGTCCATACCTTCTGAGCCATCTCCCTGACCCTCACTCTGTGTTTTGAAATAAATTATATGTTGTGTCCTTTTCTCTGAAGTAGAACAATATGACAGATGCAAAATACAATTAGCATGCAAGTAGCAGGTCTGAATGGAATTTTGTAGCATACCTCTGACTGTAGCACAGGCCAGGTGGCTGGCAACTCACACAAAGCATGACTATCATTACCTCCCGGAGCCCTTCTATTCTTCTCATCACCAAGGAAATGACAAGAGCCATGGTCGCAATAACAGGGGAGTGTTTAGAGTGGTGAGAAGACAGCGGTACTGTCACACAGACCCATAACTCCAGCTGAGAGCCAGAGCCAGGGCTAAGTAGATGCAGAAGTCTGCCTGTTTTCAGATATAGCCAATCTTTCACACCGATGGAACTC
Organism: Mus caroli; assembly: GCF_978045245.1. Classification (NCBI taxonomy): domain Eukaryota; kingdom Metazoa; phylum Chordata; class Mammalia; order Rodentia; family Muridae; genus Mus; species Mus caroli. The sequence continues at coordinate 52,003,573 of NW_028227264.1, forward strand.
CAACTTATGATTTTACCCAACTGCTAAAATATGTACCTAACTCTAAACCTAAGACTCGGAGTATAAGCTCCATTTGGACAAGAATTATACAGCAAACTCAGTGTTCACTGAACCAGTGATGTGCAGTGTGTTTCAGGCAGACCTGTTTAAAGGCACTGTGTGCTGACCTGTTGAGGACATGAGAGACCAGGAGTTGTCATCAACCTGGTTTTGATTTGCCAGAGGAAACAGAACATGGACTGTGACCTGCTTTGAATAATGAGAACTGACCGGATTTTACTCCTCAGCCTTTGCTTCTAGCTATGGTTTTCAACGATGGGAGACATCCCTCCATACAAGAGACCATGGGCAAAACAAAACACACTTTGGGTTAGAGACAGTGTTGGCAGAGGCTAAGCCCGGGGCGGATGGGGCGGGGAGGAGGACTAGACTGCACAGAATTTGACATTTATTGACCGCCTCGTGCCTACATAAATTATCTCATCTGACCTTTGCAATAACTTTGCACAGTAGGCTCTGTTAATGTCAATTTACAATGAGGTTCAGAGAGGTGAAAATGTTTCCGAGGAAGCTGTAACTCACATTCCTGTAGATGTAAGGAAGCCACGGCTCTAATTGGCTGGTGAACACTGCTGCAGCTCTGCTGGGGTGCCACTCTGGCCGTATACAGATATGCTAACTCCCAGGTTTCCTGAGCTCTCTCCCTCCATTCCTTCTTTCTACTCCCTGTCTAAATACACCAAGGAGATTTGTAACCCCCGAATGGAATGCACAAATCTGGGCACCAAAGCCTTATTAAGGAAGTGTTTAAGAAACAAAGTTTCTTTGTCTGACCAGAGCATTTATATAACTTTCTACTTCAAATAGAAAAAAAGTTGTCTATAGTAAGGTAGTAGTATAAGTAGGATTCCCAATTTATTCATAAATGTTATGATTATGTGATGATCAGGATTTTATTTTCCCTATCAAATTATGTGTTTGTGTGTGTGTCCCAAATATAGTAGTAACAGAAATAAGTAATTAAAAGCACTTAGCTTAGTGTTTATGGAGAAACTGAATTTCCAAAATACAGCTAAGGCTGAAGTCCCCACCTCAGGTGCCATGGTTGCTTCTCCATCTTCCATGAGCACTACAGAGCTTTGAGACTCCACATATATATCAAAGCTTCAGAAGCTGGAGGAACAGGACACACACATGTGCGCATCCAACTTGACTTCTCATCCAATTTTGTTCCAGTTTTGGTAGGAAGGATGAAATTCTTAACGGCATAAGCTCAAGGTCAAAGAATGACAGCTGTCTGTTGATGCAGTTTAGCAGCAACTAAGAAAATATTTTCTACAATATTGGCTTTGGTTTCAGATGTTTTAATTATACCAAAACACTGACTACAGCTGGCAATCTCCCAAGTGCCAAGGTTAGCAATTCCAAAATTCACTATCAGACAAGAAGTGATCGGCTGTGGTTTTCCAGGACAAGGTGAAGATCTTTATCTTCTGAACAGTGAAATCTGAAATACTCACAAAGCCCAACATTTTTTTCTTTGTTTATATTTCCCCATATGGAGTCTCACTATTATCCAAGCTGGTCTCAAACTCATGAGCTCAAGCCATCCTCTAGCCAAACCTTCTCTCATAACTTAGCCTATAGGCAAATGCTGTGCCCTACTCTTAAAAGCTTTGTAACCATTGTCAAACAACTTAAACATTTTGAATTTTGGAGCACCCTGGACTTTGTGAGGTAGGAATGCTCTCTGCCAGTAAAATCTACGCAAATATGTACAAATAAAAATCTTGGAAATCTGAAACACTTCTATTTCAAGCATTTTGGATAAGAGATACTCAATGTGTATTATTTCAAAGAACCACTTGGTTACCAGGTAATCTAAAAGAGTTACTATAGCTCCAATAGGCTTAAAACAGAAAATGAACCAGATGGCAACGTGCCCTCCACCAAGCTATCATTTTATAACATTGTTTTCTATTTTTAATGCTAATTTCAGTTAGCAAATGTTCCCTGCAGGTGTCTACCTCCAAAATGGCCTACTGTGCACCAACTGTGTCAGTTAATGTCCTTCATAGTCACAAAGGATGTGTAGGACCTTTACCAGCCAGCATCTAACTAGGTATTGAAGACCTAGGTTCCTCTTCATGCCCAGGTCACATGGAAGAGATCCAAGCTTTCCAGAGATGCTCATCATTTTAGAATTTAGAGTCCAGCAGCTGACATCATTCAATTCAACCAGCTACTATAATACATGAAACATACATATATATGTACATGGAAAAACTGAATCTGGACCATTCATTCCGTTTCTTGAGGTATTGATAGGAAGAGGCAGATGGAAGGTTTTATAAGCAAACGGAACAAAGGAATAAAGTGTTGAAGGCAGGAGGTTTTCCAGCTTATAGCCTTCAAGGAATTGTGTCTAACTAACGACACAGTTAAGCAACATCCAAAAACCAAACAAAAAGTAAAACAAAAAAACATTCAAAAGACTTCAGTAGTAATATCCACACCAAGCAAGACAATCTCTCAGTCAACTCAGTTAACAGCTTTATAAGTCTGCAATTTAGTCATTGTCAATAAAAACACAAAAATAATATGATGTTTACCTAATAGAGGAAGGTAGTGGGAGAGGGGTCCAGGTATGTTGTTCCTCAGGCACCAGGCCTTTTTCCTTTCTTTTCCTTTTTCTTTTTTTTTTCTTTTTTCTTTTCTTTTCTTTTTTTGTTTCTTTCTCTTTTTTTGAGATAGGGTCTCCCATTGGCCTAGAACTCTAGTCTGGCTGACCAGTGAGCCTCGGGGATCCACCTATGCACCTCTCTTTGCCTTTCTGGTTCTGGGATTACAAGCATATAATAGCATGCCTGGCTTTTTTTTTTTTTTTTAACATACGTTCTGGGCATTGAACTTGGATATGATAATTGCATAGCAAGTGTTTTATCAACTGAACTATCTCCACGGCCTTAAGTCTAAAGAATTAGTACAGTATGGTTAAGAAGAAGATTGGTTTCAATATTATCAAATATCTGTTGATTTGGATGATATGTAAAATGTTGCTCCAATAATAGAAATAAGAACTGTGACCTCCCAGATGAAAAAGAATGGAAATCTGCATCTGATGGGGATGGGGAGGTGGGGTGCATCTCCCTCCAGGACATGACAGAGACCTGGGATAAGGAAGGCTTCCAAGACTCAATGGAGAGTTAGCTTAGCTGTGACTCACAGCATTGGGGATAAGGAACTTGAAGAGGCCACCTCCTGTAGCCAGCCAGAAACCTCAGTGGAACAATAGGGACACTAACCCACCTACGAAACTTTCAACCCCAAATATGTGTGTCTACAAGAAATGCAGGCAAGGGGGATAGAGCAGAGACTGAGGGAATGGCCAGCCAATAACTGGCCCAATTTGAGACACATCCCATGGGCAAGCACCAATTTCTGACACTATTAATGATACTCTGCTATGCTTGCAGACAGGAGTCTAGCATGGCTGTCCTCTGAGAAGCTCCACTCAGTAGCTGACCCAGAGGGATGCAAAGACCTACCGCCAAAGAGTGATTGGAGCTTGGGGACTCTTATAGAAGAGTTGGGGAAAGGATTATAGGCCTGGAAGGAGATAGAAACTCCACAGGAAGATCAACAGAGTCAACTAACCTGGACACTTGGGGCTCTCAGAGATGGAACCACCAACCAAAGAACATACACAGGCTGAACCCAACCCTCCACACCCTGCTGCATATATGTAGCAAATGTGCAGCTTGGTCTTCATGTCTGTGCCAACCAACTGGAGCAGGGTTATCCCAAAAGCTATTGCCTGTAAGTGGGATATATCCTTCTACCTGAGCGCCTTGTCTGTCCTCAGTGGGACAGGATGTGCTTAGTCCCACAGAGACCTGATGGGGGGATACCCAGGGGGAGGCTTCCACCCGCTCAGAGGAGAAGGGGAGGGGGATGGGAGGAAGGACTGTGGGAGGGGTTAACTGGTAGGAGGGGCAGTGAACAGAATGTAAAGTGAATAAATTAAAAACAAACCAAACAAACAAACCAAAAAACAAACAAACAAACAAAAAACCCAAAACAACCTGTGACCTCTTAAGTAAAACTGGAAAGAGGGAAAACTTGGGGGGAAAAAAGACTTGTAAATTCAGCTGCCCACACAGAACAATCTGAATTTAAGTCCTGACAGTCCATATAAGTGTCCCATAATTTTGGATCCTCAACCTCTGTGTCTGTACATGAGTGGTTTAAGCCAGCTAGAGTCTAAAATTTTGTCCCAAGTTTCCTTTAACTATATAAAGGCAGTTCTATCCTTCCTGCGCCCCTTTTAAAAATGAGGGCAGGGGTTGGGCAATTCATAGGATATTGTGGTTTTACATTTGTTTGTTTTTATTTTTGAAACAGGGACTTGTTATATAGAGCACAGACTGGTCTGGAACTCACTACATAACTAAAGATAGCCTCACACTCATCTTGATCCTCCTGCCTTAGCTCCCACATGCTACGATTACAGAACTCCACTAACTACAGCTATCTGGATATCATGGTTTTGTGCACATTAGTAAAATCACGGAAATTATCCACTCAGCTATGAGTAGTCTATTATGTCCATGCTACTGCACAAGATAATAGGAGAGGTGCAGTGCAACATGGGAAATATGACTAGAAGATTATGTCCACGCTGTCGCACAAGACAATGGCAGAGCTGCGGTGTAACATGGGAGAAAGAGAGGGGCTGCATTTGGCGTGTGCTAGCATTGAGCTGAAACAGCCAGATGTTTATGGCATGAGGCTACTTACAGTAGGAGCTTAGAAACCCAAACTAGACAGTATTATACAGCAGCATCTAATTCTTAAAAATAGAGAGTATGATTGTAACTGGAGTAACTGCAAAGTACAGGAGAGTAAAGGGGGCCATTGTGTGGGGGAGGGGAAGCAGAAAGAGGAAAAAGCAAGTACAAGGGACCCAAAGGGGGAAATAGGAAAATGGGGAGAGTTTTAATTAGGGAGGGAGATAATACAGAAGGAACAGAGGGTAATAGCAGAAAGAATGTCTGAAAAAGTCATAAGGAATTATATTACTGTGCATCTACATAATATATCTATAATGCATATGAGTCTGTGCATACATATATATACCAACATAAAAATATGTACATATATATGTATATATACATACATACATACATACACATACACAGATATATACACATATAGTTTAAATAAAATCTTCCCATTTAGGCATACATACATAGTTTAAATAAAATCTCCCCACCTAGGCTGACATTGCTTCCCCACAAGAGCCAGAGACAATCTAACAAAAGCCCCAACACTAGGCAGGAGGAGGTCCCTTTGCAGGGTTGCATATAAGATTCCCCAATCATTTTAAACTACTACAGTTACCCTCAGTTACCTCCCAAAGGTGGAAGGTACATCCCTACTGCTGAAGACACCATGTACTTTGGACACAGCACCCAGAGGACCTGAGCTGGGTCTGACTCGAAAGCCTCTTCCCTGGTACCAGAAGGCTGCATGCAACCTTCCCACAGAGGGAAGGAAGCTTCCCACATAGTCTCGCCCAGCTATGGTGCCTTTGAGCCCCAACAATGTCCAGCAAGGCACAATAACCCTTAAGGCACAGTAGCGGTGCACTTACTTCAATGCTGACCAACAACTTTCTAATTGGACTTGAGACTAACTCAACACGAGGGAAATCATGCCTAGCACTGAAAACCTAGCCAGCAGCTCAGTGCAAGCGAAGCCATGGATCTTGGAGGAGAACCCTTTATTTAACCAGCATAATCCCTAGCTGCTTTCTAAGTATTTGTCCTTATGCCCATGGATAACTGTAGTTTTTGCCCTTCATCAAGGAACCTTTACTTTGCCACAGAGAGCATGACTGGAAGCCACAACCAATCAAAACGCAGAGTTGTGGGTCCCAGTCTTAACTGATAGGTCAATAAAACAACTCCTGTAGCTATGGACCAGGGTCATTGCAGAAGAGAGGGTGGAAACACTGTTAAGTACGGAAGGAGCAGGAAGTTTGTGGTGGGATTGTGTTTGCTACAAATGTCCAAGAAGCTACAGCCTTAAGTCTCACCAAAAATAACTGGCTAAATATGACCTAAACAAGGGTGACTTCAATCCATAAAACAGAAAAGCTCAGGTGACCGGGACCCTCGACAAAGACCTACATGCAGTTAAGGGATCGGGAGACTGGGAGGAACACTCTCCAAGGGAAGAGGGCCCAAACTGGTTAAACCACAGGAAAGAGCAAGGGTACCTGTGGGAGGGGCTGGAGAGAGGAAGGGGAAAGTGAACTGATAAATTATATTATAATCTGAAAAATAAATAATAAAATCAGTTTATCTATGAAGAGAAGATGAGACTGCTTGCAACGTTTACCAGTGTTCACATTGCATAAATGCATTTTTGTTTGGAATGTTGAAAAACAGTTCCAAACGATATTAAAACTTTTAAAAAGAATGTTTGCTATGAAACCAGCAAATCAATTGCATTCTGAAATGACAATGTTAAACTTTAGACAAATAGCTTATTTTTTTTCTTCTATGAAAATTAAGTTCAAGAGCCCTTATCAATATAGTTTAATGAACTGTCAGTGCTCATTTAAACAACTGAGACTATTTTAACTCAGCTAACCCAGGAAGACAGCGGATGTAATTCTCAAAAATACTGACTTTTTCTACTTTGCAATAAAATTCCTTTCATACTACCAACTCCTCAACAAATACTCAGTAACCTTGATATTCTGTGAAACGCTTTCATATTAAAGCTACAGGAAATAAAAGATACGGTTCCTAAAGCCAAACAACCAACAGTCAAACAAGGGGAATGAACATGATGACCACTAGTGACAAATTTGCATCACTAATTATCAAGTAAGGAATAAAGGGGGCAGCTCATCCTATAAACCTTCAAAGTAAGGAAGTTCCAACGGACCAGACTGGTCGGAGGGCAGCTCCAGGTGCAAAGGCCACAGCTGCGTACTGCAAGGACCAGGCATGATGCTAAAGACCAAACAGAAAGCCTTTTCTCAAGCTCATACTCTACCACCTGCAAGTCATAACCATAAGTGATGTGTGGGATGAGGTGTACCAAAAAAAGCTCAGTTGCCTCAAGAGGTACAAGCTAAATAGCAAGCGAGTAAAACAGAAGTTTCTGCTCAGGGCCAAAGACAGTGAGGCAGCATTCTGAAGCAGGTGGCCAAAGAAAGCACTCTTTCAAATGCCAAAGGAAGAAGGCTAAAAGTTAAACGGGGCTGAGGTAGGATAGCCCCTAGGCTAGCTGCTGTAACAAGCAGCTCTGTGGAGATCCCAGAATGGGTCTGGTGCTCCTTACAGAGAAGGGTCTCGGGAAAGATGCCTCTCCCACACTGAAGCTGAGAAGACAGCTTTGAGGGGAACACTTAGAGAGCTTGACACTTCACCTCAAGCACTGTGACAAACACTGGACCTGACACCTGATCCATCCCCTTAAAGCATCAACAGGATGAGAAGCAGCACACACACACACATGCACACACACACACACACACACATGCACACACGCACGCACACACATGCACATACACACACATGCACACACGCACACACACACACACACACACACACGCATGCACACACGCACGCACACAGGAGTAAAAACACACACACAGCCCAGATGTGAGTCCTACAGGCAAGAGACATAGCAAGCTGGGAATGGAGTCACATGGGTCCAGCCAAGGGTCATTATCTGGAGCTTGAAGAGACCATAACAAAATCAAGATAAAGGTAACACCAGCCCCAGGAGGCTGAGCAGTAACCAGCAACTAGTCAGAACTTCGATGCCTTTTTATTACCAGGGAAGGTAGAGTGCTCAACTCAGGCCACTGAGGCCGGGAGGTGGGGACCCGCAGGTGAAGACTGAGCTTAACCGCCCGTCAAACCTATGAAAGCACTGCGTTAGACTCCTGGGAATTTCTTAGCTGCTCCCTCCGTTCTGTGTCCTTCCTTGTATCACTTCACAAGGGTCGGAAAGCAGGGCTGCTGAGACAATGAAAGGAGAGCAGAAACCAGGCCAAAAGCACAAAAGCCCATTAAATCCCTTCCCCAGTTGCCTCCCTTCCCCACTGCAAGAGGCAGGGCCTCTTCAGAGGGTCGGCTGAGTACAGGAAACTTTGCCTTCACATCTGCCCAGGAGATTGTCTGGTTTGCACTGGACATATTGATAACTCTGAGACTTCGATTACCTATTAGCTTGAGAATAATCTATATTGTCTAAGGATAACTAGAAAAATCAAGTCCATTCATAGCAGAAAAATGACCCAGTCCTAAGAAGGAAATTTAAAGGGAGGGAAGGTTGGAGGGGGTGGGCGAAGTTAAAGTGTTGTTTCACAAGGCTGCTGCATGGTTGCATCTTCACGCTCTGCTTTTTACATAAGACTCTAAGCAGTCAACAGAGGGGCAAGTACAGAATTGGAGTCTTACAAATTAGAATAGAATCCATTCGGCCTCTCCCTTGCCTTGAAATGAGCCACTAACAATTTCAGAAACATGCCACAACACGGGAATCAACCACCAATTCAGCAATCATTGCAACTCTTGATATAAACGACCTAAATACTCCTGACTTACACACAGAGATTGTTCTGCACCCTCCCCCCCACCCCCAACACCCTGTGTATAAAAAAGGCACAAGAACTGCTATTCTCCCATGAAAAGGCTGCTCTCCTGGGTTCTTGGGAACAGAATCTGAGTAAATACCACGCACTGAGTATTTTCATTCGTTATAAATATGCTGAACTGGGAGTTATGGCTCAGGGGCAGAGTGCTTGCTTAGCATTCACAAGGCTCTGGGCGTGATCCCAGACACCAAAGGGAAAGAAGAATCAAATAAGCCTCACCAAGTACATTCTAAAGTAATGAACATCCCTCTTTACCTTATCAGAGATAGTCAAGTCTCTTAAAACATGCCTCGCAAAACTATACAGCAAATCAGGGTGTGAAACCTCGAAACTGTTATTCAATAGATGATCTGCTATACATATTTAAATAGAGCAGAGTGGGAAACATTCAAAATAAATACAGTATGGATGGGGTTATAAGCCCAGAACTCAGGAGTGACTGTGACTCTGAGGCTAATCTGAGTTTCATAGTGAGATCCTGTCCTTAAAAAAAAAAATTAAGTTAAAACAAAATACTTTAAAAAATTTAAACGTATCTAACCAATTTTTTCTTAATACTTTAAGAAATAAAAAGTAAGTATTTTCAGTGACACTTGTAATTAAGAGATGCCACATGCCATCACAACTCTCTATGAATCCTACTGTTATCCCTATTGTTACACCTAGAGAGTAAGGCTCAGGGTTAATGACTTGCTCCAGGTCAACAACTTTCCAACTCACGACAGTGTGTGAAATCAGCAGCGCATGCTCTTAATCATGCGGTTTCTCCAATGCTGGTGAGAGTCCATTTGATTCTTTGGTTGTTGTTGGAGTTGTTGGTTGTTTGTTATTGCTGTTGTTGTTGTTGCTGGTGTGTGTGTTGTGTGCACACTCACACACGTGTATATGTATAGATGATACCAGGTGTCTTCCTCAACCACCCTCCATCTTACTCTTTGAAACCAGGTCTCTCCTTCAACTTGGAGTTTGCTGCCTTAGTTAAACTAGCTGTTTAGCAAGACACAGGGACCCCCCTGTTTCCTGCTCCCCAAGCTCCGGGATTCAGAATGTATGCTACAGCACCCAGATTTTTTTAAATGTGGGTTCTCGGGATCAAACACGGGCCCTCAAGTTTTCATGGGCAAAAGCACTTTATCAACAGCGCTCTTCTTTAACCCCGAATTCCTACTCCACTGGTTATTCCAAAATAACAATAAGTTATTTTGAAACAAAAGCCAAAAGTCAAGTTCCAACCATAGTTCTATTTACAGTTGCCTCCTACCGATATGAACTCATTAGTAAACTGTTTACAAAAATCTCAGGCAGCAGATACAATGGAACATCTACCTTCTGGCAATCCTTTTATATGGACATTCATGATGTAAGGTTTATGGCATACTATTTACAATAAGCATATGCAACTACAGAGTTTGACAATTTCTAAGGTGATAAATAAGGGAAGCAGCTTTTTAAGGTTTGTGAGACAGACTGAAATGGATCTGTTATTAGACTGCTTCCTTGCCAGGTTGTATCTTACGAAATATAAAGGCCAGTGGTAGGGGTGGGGGGAAGCCTTAGACATTTCAGTAAAATTCACAGCAATTATCCCTCACCAACATGACTCCTACACTCTCCCGCCCAGGGAACACTTGGTGATTTCTGTAGAGTTGTCTGTTGTCACTTCTAAGTGCAGGGCAGAGGCATGTGCAACTTGCATCCCCAGTTGGCAAGGATGCTATTAAGCAGCTCTGTACCACACAGGACAGCCCCCTAATAGGAAACTACCCAATCTAAAATGTCAACTGTGTTACACCAAAAGTCTACTACCAGGGATTAAATGTCTGCAGCCCTTCCAAGCCAACAAGGGGGTTAGATACAGTAACTACAAACAGGAAATCAGAGTGTGGGCAACCCTCAGCAGTAACAGAAGCCCTGGGCCAGCAGCACCTGGCTCATTATATTTGAGAGAAAGATACTATCATTCCCTTAATATCCCCCCTGAGCCAGCCCGGCTGAATTGCTTTTACTGAAGGGGGAAAAAAAAAAGGACAGGAAATTGAATGTGTGAATAGAAAGGGGTAAAGTTTACTGAAGAAAACCAGCTTTTATTAAATACAGAGTCCCATGTCTAACCTACAGAGTGTTAGTCACAGGAGTCTCAGGGAGTTACAATCTAAAATAAGAACACAGATGTTGTGGACACGGTGCAACGAAAACCCAGAAGAAATAACAATCCATGAGCCTCGCTGTGGCTACCTGCATTCTGAAGATGAAACACCGGTGACCTGGGAGTCTGGACTTTGAGCCTCATCCATGTAAATGCTCTGATAACATGTGACTACCACAGTTTACATCTTACACCTTCCATTCTGGGTTTCAAGGATCCTTCACAAAAGCAAACGGTACCAACTGAACGTGCAGCATCTCTTAGGATGGTGCTTAGAACAAAGACAGACAATTCAAAAAAGAAGGAAACTCCACAAATGGTCGTGTTGCTCAGCATGGGTTGAGTCATGATCACGTGGCTTTTTGTTGTTTTCATCATGTGTCTCTATGCATCCCTTCATTCATTCGCGTTATCTTTGAATCCTCGATCGATCACATCCTCCTCCCCCATTTCTTCATTCCCTTTTCACAAGTGTGCCCCCTCCACTCTTTAACCAGGGAAACTGTATGATGGAGTTGAGCCAGATCTCAAGAGATTATTGAGCAGTGACCCTCAAGCCCACCTTCCTTTTCAACACTGCAACAGTCCTAGGGAACTTGGTCCCCACGAATGACTTCCAGAAACCCTAGATCAGTCCCACACAGGGTTAGCCTTCTGGGTTAGAGCTACACAGAACCAACCCTTATTATCAGTATTCAGTATTTTACTAAACTCGAAAAAGAACTCACTAACGGGCATACCACCCTGAACTATGCTTGGAAAACTGTGCAGGTGATGTGCAGGTCTTCTGATAAGATGGGGCATTTACTAAATGCAAACACGGTGTGATTCATCTAATAAACCTTATTTGACATCTTGTGAGGGTAAGTAAGGAATGACTCATTAAATCCCTTAAAATGGCTCGCAAGGTATGTTTTACCCTCCTACAGTCCTCGGAATAACCTCGTGAAGTTTATTCTCTCATTAACTGTGAAACCAGTAGCCTGACACCGATTAACTCCGAGGATCCCGGGTCATATTAGGTAAACTGGTACAGTACTTCACCGGGTACTGTAGCGCGGTGCTTCGTGCAGCCCTTGGCAGTGGCACCTGAGCAACAGGAAAAGTCCATTACTCCTGTGGAACCCAGAAAGTAAGCCCTCGTGTGCTCTCTGCAGGTTTACCCCTAGTTGGTTATGGAGTGCAAGCCCTGGAAATCCCGCGGTGCGGTGTGCGGTCTAGCTCAAGTTAGGTGGCCAGCGTTCCACCCAAGTTTGGTGGGGCCAGGAGGCAACTCTGGCTGTTGCTTCTCTTAGGAGCCCCCTCCTGAACCCCGAGCCCCAGCACCCCATACCTTGGTGAGCTGGGCGATCTTCTTGCTCATTTTCAGGTGCATGTCCTGGCTGTAGTCCATGTTGTGCCCGGCAGCCGGGGAGGTCGCGAATTTGGCCGGCCCGGACGTGGAGCTACCGTAATAGTGATGTTGCCAGCTCATGCCCGGGGTCGCCATCTTCCCGGCAGACCCCAGCCGGGGCACCTGTCCCCGCGCGCGGGGCGAGGCCGGCGCAGCGACGACACGGGACAGGCGACAGCCCGGGCGACCGCTTGCCGACCCGCCGGCCCGTGCCCTCCAGTCTCCGCAGCCCGCAGCCCCCTGCCCGCCCCCGAGAGCCGCGTCCCCCTGCCTCGGCTTGGCGACGTCGCGGCTAGCGTCCCGCAAGCAGCGGCCACCGGGCCCGGAGACTTCGCGGCCGCCGGGGCTGCGGAGGGAGGCGGAGACGGGGCGGGCTGCAGCGGCGGGAGGCGGGTCCGGGGACGCGGGAGCCGCCGAGCGCCGTTACCAGGACGCGCGGCTTGGGGGGCTCGGCGAGCGCGCGAGGGTGGCCACGTCATTTCCCCGCAGCCAAGCTCCGCCCCGCAGCTCCACGCCCCGCAGTCCTCCAGTCTGCAGCTTCTCAGCCCGCAGCCAAGCTCCGCCCCGCATCCTTCCACCCCGCAACCCTCCAACCTGCAGCTCCTCAACCCGCAGCCTAACTCTCATCCTCAACCCTCCAGCCCATAGCTCCGCGTCCCTGCAATCCGCAAATCTGTGACCCCGCAATCTGCAGCCCTGAACCCCTCCGGCCCTCCAGCCGCCAGCACTTGTCCTCCACACTCCCGTAGCTACACAGCGATTGAGCCCCACACTAGGTGCCTGCCCCACCGAGGCCTCTCACAGTCGCACAAGGCCTTACAACCCTGCAGCCTGAGAGTTCCCACAGCATCCAGCAGCATTGTCTCACTTTTCACCGTGCAGACCCACAGCTGCCAGCTCCTTAGCACACCCATTCCCCACAGTCTGCACCCTTTGGCTATTACCCTGTGCCCGAGTGTGCAATCTAGTTTATAAAAGAATCGTCCAAAGAAGATAAAAATTTGATGGTGACCTTCGCTTAGCAACAAGCAGCGGGAAGCCCGACAGAGCCTCTCTGCATGTACTTTTTGTGTTGCAGGCCCAGCCACAGCCTACATAGGATCTTAAGGCCAAGCATCTCTACACTAGAGAAGTGGTGGTGAAATAGAGGGAGATCTGATCCGTAATCCTACACGTGATTGGTCTTCCCAAACTCACCCAGACTCAAGCATTTCAGGGTCATACTGACCTAATGTGTGCCAGGCTAGAATGAAGCAATGCCAAGGGCCTATGTTTGGAGGACCATACCTCTACAGTCAGCTGCACCCAATTCACAGTGGGATGAAGCCTGGAATAATTAAATATGAAAATGTAATTGGCTAGATATTAGAATAGGACTAGGATATAGACGGGAGAACCCAACAGGGAAACAAGATATCTGCCCTTAAATATTGGGGCTGTATCAAGATTTGGCATTATGTGTACTTTTTCCACCTTGCTAAATATATTACTTTATACTGATCTTTTCTTAGCACCTCTGCCTTTCTAGTTAAAACGACTTAAAAACAACAAGTAAAAACTTGTATCCTGTGTTGAGGTGGGGTCCTTTTAGGTTATGGTAATACAAACTCTGTAGGATTATACTTATATTTCAAGAAATACATTCTCCATACAGTTTTGCACAACTGAGCTCCTCCACTTCATGTGTTTCCTCTTTAACATGCAAGGAGCCATCACATGAAATTGAATATGCTAGCAAATTGAATGGGGGGGGGTGAACTAACAAAATATCTGAATGTGACAAAAACTAAACAAGATACAGATTTACTAGGATTCTAAAACATTTCCAGATCTGTTAAAATTCCAGAAGGAAAGTTCAAACACGATAACATCTTCTGCCCCATACAAGGCACTCAGTACTTCAGTAGTAGACCTTCCAGAAATAGAATTTAGTTCTAGAATTCTGCATGGGGGAGGCAATGAGGAATGTATGTGCATTTTCTGCTCCCTTAAGCACTAATTAAATAAGATAAAGAGAATTAGAAACTGTATAAACTGGGGGCACAACAGCTCCATGATGTGGTTAAGGGAAGGTTTTCATTTTAGATATTAGAGAACAGTCAGAGATATCTTGAAGAGTCCAGAGCAGGCAGAGGAAGTAGACTGAACATGGCCAGGGCTATCTACAAGAAAGGAAAGACTAGCAGGGGATAAAGAATAGAGAGAACATAGTGAAAGAAGCAGGAATAGAGTGTTGAGAGAGTAAAAACAAAGCAAAGGTTATATGGAGAACTGGTAGCTGGGGAGGGGAGCCTGTGGGCTGTTGGGAGTTTGGGATAGGGGAGGAGAGAGAAGGGTTGCAATGCTAGCAGGGACTTGGAATGTGCCAACAGGTTCATGTGACACTGAGGGGACCTGGAGGACAGCATGAGCTCTGATATGCTGAGAGGTGCCCCAGGTCCCTTCTCCCAGTGGTAAGAGGAGTGGTTCCTTTGGCAGAGGGGAGCCAGCTTCACAAGCTCCCAAGGAATGCTGGTTTTTAATCTAACCACAAGAAACCCTCCAATAGTCCAGGTTGAGCTCATTCCTAGATAAAAGAATGGCCTTTTGGAGGTTGGGGAATTGAGTTTCCTTTAGACCTGAGGTAAAGTTATATTATTTAATTGCCTTTGGGACAGAGAAAACCTGATCATGTTAGCACTCTCTTGTCCTTCTCATTTCAAAAAAAAAAAAAAAGTTCACTAGATTTGTATATCCACATCTTGCTCAGGCAGGAGAGGTGTTTGGGAGTTCTGTCCCTGAAATAGAGTAGAAAGAGCACAGGACAGGAACTACAGAGACCAATATGTAGCATCAACTGAGTCCCTGCAGCTTCTCCTTTTCCATAATTCCTCCTAAAGGAGACAGTACCCTCATCCTCCATCTCTGACTTAGAAGTTAGAGGTTGTGGCACACAAGTGTCTGCCATCACTACTTTAAGCCAAGAGAATCCAGCCGCCCCTAAACTTTATGCTCGGAAGATATCCAGTGTTCTATGAATTTAACATTTTCTCTATAAATAATAAATAGGCCATTTCAATAGGATTATGTTTATTATTACATAATCATAGTGATGTAAAGTAGGCTATAACACAGAGGCTCACTTATAAAGAAGGTGTGTACGACACTGGAGAAAAGGAGGGTGCCAGTTAGACAAATCTTTGTACAGTGCCAGCTTCTATCATGAGATGTTTAAAAAGTCATCACTAAGTGTTATTGGGTTCTTGGTGTTGAGGCTGAAGATGAGCATCTGTCTTGAGGGTGGCAACAGTATAGTGGAGAGGACAGTCTGGTAAAGAATATGCAACATCATAAAGGCGTTTCAAAGGAACTCCAGGGGTGGTGGTGCACTTAAGTTAGACTTGGGGTGTCTGGGAAGGCTTCACAACATACAAGAAGGTGGTAGTTAAATGAACTACTGGAAGATGAATGTTTCAGAGAGAAAAAGAAAGAAAAACAAGCTCTAAGATTGACAAGAGATAAGGCGCAAGAGACGGGGTCGAAAGAGCATAGGCTATTTAGGAAACGTCAGGTGGTGCAATGTGGCTAAGAGCAAAGGTGGAATGGTGGGGAGTCAGAATACTAGTGTGTTAGAGCAGGTGTCAAGATGACTGGTGGGTGGGAAGACTTATGTGCCTTGACAATGAGACTGTGGGAGCTTATCTTGATGGTACGGATGAGCCCCTGAAAAGCTTTCAGCAAGTAAAATGAAATAATTGGACTTGCGTTTCTGGTTCAGAATTCTTGCGACTGAGGAAAATGGACACATACATGGATGAGGCATCCATTGCTCCTGGTGGATGAGACATGAGGAATTGCCACCTTAAACATGTTGGTGACAAGATAAAGGAAAGGTTGGAAAAAGGCAAACAGTACACACAGGCTGGATAAAATGAACACTCAAGGACATCACCTCAGAAAAGGAAGAGAAAGGATAGATATGTTTAACGTGGGACGTGATAATCTTAGAGATGCCTGTAGGACATCTTCAGTCAGGTTAAACTGACTATAAGAGGAACTATAACCATATCCAGAAGAGAAAAATAAATGCAATAGCCTTCAAGAGGACTCCAGAACTATGCTTCTGTGTGGAAATAATGTATCAATGTAGGTGGGTATTATAGTTTGGATAAACATCCCCCCAATATCCATATTTTAAAGGCTTGGATCCAGAATAATACAATGGAAAAGTGGTGAGGAGTGTAAGATGCTCTTTGGTCTGACCACAGCCTCTGCATTTACTTGTGGCCCTGACAAGAGCAAGTTTGCTCTGCCATATGCTTGCTGCCAGCATCATCTGCCAGGCACACCAGAGCCACCAGCGAATGTGTCTGCAGTTCTTAAGACTGAAGGTTCCAAAACTGTCCATGAGAAAGATTACTGTTTCTCTACACACTTACTGTCTCAAGTGTGTTATGTAGTGATGAGAGGCAAACAATGGTAGGTTATTGTCTGATACGTTCTAGAATTTCTCTCTGAGGAGGAGTCATCTGCAGTATGTGAAAGCATCAGGCCTATGACATAATGCTCGAGAGCCCGAGGTTCATACTGATGCAGAACCTTGGTCCAGCACAGGTACAGGCTGGTACAGAGGAAGTCCCTGAAAGCAGATAGAGGAATAAACATTAAATAAAAAGAATTATTATCTATTAGAGCTGGAAGGAAATTTTGAACCTAATCTCTTAGTTTTGTATACACTGAAGATCAGAAATGTAGAGTTACCCAAGTTTTAAAACCATCTAATAGGAGAGCTAAAATTATATAGTATATGTGTTGACTTACAGGCAATTCCACTAAGCTCCTCCCAGGAACCTAGCAACAGTGACCTAGCAACAGCTTACATCATCACCTGCCTCCAGGTGCTGAGGTGCCTGACAGGTATGACAGGCTATAAGAAGACCTCATTACCACACTTCTCCCTTTTCCCTTTCTTCACTCTCTCCATCTTTCTCTCTCTATTCCCACACGTTCCTAGGCAGCCTCTTCCTCTCTTCTTCTCTTGCTCTCTCTCTTTATTCTCCTCTGTCCCTGCCCCCTTCTCTGCCTCTACAGGTTTTTTTCAGTCCCCCTTCCCTTCTCCCAGTAAACTTTATTGTACTATCATATGGTGTAAATCTTCAGGGGATATCTTGGCCAGACCTGCTGAGGTGCTCTGTCCCGCTGCATTATACCACATTATAAAGCATAACAATATTAAAATTCAATTTCTGGATGTTACAGAAATAGGATCTCACCATGCAGCCCAGGCATGCATGGAATTTGTTATTTAGTTCACACTGGTCTCGAACTCATGACTCTTCTGTATCTGCCTCCTCTGTGCTAACATTATGGGCATGTGCCATTACATCTGGCAGTTTTTTCTCATTCGCTGAACAATAGTTGAAAGTCACTTATAAGACAATCTTTTTCTGATATTATTTCACTACAGCTATCTTAGGCTAGTTCTTTTTTATGCTAACATTTCAATCATATATGTATATATTCAGAATAATTTAAAATGGACTCATATATTCAGAATGATTTTTATTGGATATTTTATTTATTTACACTTCAAATGGTATCCCCTTTCCCAGTTTCCCCTCTGCAAACCCCCTATCCCATCCCCCTTACCCTGCTTCTATGAGGGTGCTCCCCTACCCACTTACCCACTCCTACCTCACCACTCTAGCATTCCTCTACACTGGGGTATCCAGTCTTCACAAGACCAAGGCCCTCCCCTTCCATTGATGCCAGATAATGCCCCTTTAGCTCCTTCAGTCCTTCCCTTAACTCTTCCACTGGGGACCAATGGTTGGCTACGAGCATCCACATCTGTATTGACAGGATCCTCTCAGGAGACAGCTATACCAGGCTCCTGTCAGCAAACACTTCTTAGCAACTGCAATAGTGTGGGTTTGGTGTCTGCATATGGGATGGATCCCTGTGGGAACTAAAAAGGGGGTGTACGGGAAGAAGGGGGAAGGAGGATAGCCAGTGTTTGGCCAAAGTTCCTTCTGTGCACTGGGCAGGTGGACATAGGAGTGCTGTCGGATGCTTTCCACTCAGCCCTGGATGGGTATCTAAGCCACTGACCCCACTCAATGGGGATTGGGGGTGGACAAAGGGCAGCCCCCGACCCCAGAATGACACCCTATAGCCCGAGGATTATGGGAGAGAGGGCTGAGGGAGAGAGGTTCCCACACAATCAAGAGTATGTGCAGCGGGCTTTGATGAACAGAGCCAGTCTATGGTTTTAGAGCTTTATTATAGAAAGGCAGGGAGAAAGGAGAGAAGGTGGAAAGAGAGAGAGACCAGCCATGGCCAAGAGGAGAGAAGATGGAAGAGAGAGAAGAAAGGCTAGAGAGTAAGAGGGAGAGAGAGGAAGAGAGTGAGAGGAGAGAGGAGAGGAGAGCGAGAGGAGAGTAAGGGGAGTAAGAGCAAGAGAGCAAGAGAGTGAAGAGGGGCCAAGCAGCTCTTCTTATGGTAGGCTGTTATCTTTTCTGTTGCTAGGTAACTGGGGAGGAGTTTAGCCTGAAGGTCAGAAGCTTGGGACATTGCCTATGTGACTACTAACCATGCTTCTCTTGTGGGGGCTGAGGGGGCAGTAACTTCGACCGGAACCTTGAGTCCAGGAGATAGGAGAGAACTCCTTCTGTCCTATGTAGGTGAATTATCAACACCGGGTCCTGTGGTTCAGACCTCAGCTTGACTCCAGACCAGACTGTCTGTGCATAGCCCAATGCCCCACAGATCCCCAGGTGGGGCAGTCTCTTGGTGGTCTTTCCATCAGTATCTGATCCACTGTTTGTGGAACACTCCCAGGAGCAATTCTGGGTTAACATTTTGGAGATGGGTGGGTGGCCCCATCCTTCAACTTGGGGGGTGGGCATACCTAACCTCTGGATATAGTCTCAACAGGTTTCCCTCCCCTTTGTGGCATATTTCTTTATGCCATGCCCATGGGGTCTTGAAAGGATCTTGATTTCCTGGTATCTAGGACTTTCTGGTTGCTACTCCCAGTTCCCCATTGCTACACAACTCTGTTCAATTTCCATACCTCTGTACATCTCCTCCATCTCCTCCCATATCTGATTCTTCCCCTCTCTTTCCCCTTCCCCTCTTCTCTTCCTCCCAAATTCCTTCCACCCTCTACTACCCATGATTATTTTGTTCCCCCTTCTAAGTAGGACTGAAGCATCCACTCTTTGGTCTTCCTTCCTCTTGAGCTTCATGTGGTCCATGAGTTATATTATGGGTATTACACGATCTTTGCCTAATATCTACTTATCAGTGAGTACATACCATGTGTGGTCTTTCCTGACTGAGTTACCCTCATTCAGGATGATATTTTTGTAGATCTATCCATTTGCCTGCTAATTTCATGAAGTCACTGTTTCTAATAACTGAGTAGTATTCCATTGTGTAAATGTACCACGTTTTCTGTATCCATTCCTCTATTGAGGGACATCTGGGTTGTTTCCAGCTTCTGGCTATTATAAATAGGGCTGCTATGAACATAGTGGAGCATGTGTCCTTCTTACATGTTGGAGCATCTTCTGGGTCAGAATGATTTTTAAATAGGCATAGTGGTGCACATCTTAAATCCCAGCACTTGGGAGGCAGAGGCAAGTAGATCTCTGTGACTTTGAGGCCAGCCTGGTCTGTCTACAAAGGGAGCCTATGCAGAGAGACTCTGGTGCCCTCCCCACCAATGATTGCTGGTCAGGGAATGAAGAAATTTTTATTCATCGTTGCAACAGCTAATTAATGATAAAGCAGACATAGCCTACATGACTATACCAAGAAGGGTCCTAGGAACAAGTAACATGGCTATAAAATTGACGAGAGATTATGAAAGTAACCATTTTTATATTTTTTTCCCTAAGCTTACAAAATTGTGTTTATTTCAGCCCCAGAAAACCTAGATAAATGCCAGACTACAGCACTTCAGAATCAAAATTACAGCCAGGAATGCAATCGATAACATATCTGACTAAGAATCAGAAGAATCAAAATTAGGTTTGAAATGTGAGCTCCAAAGTCTGTGCAGCATTGCGTGCCAGGAGCTAGTGGGGATGCTGATTCAGGAAAACCAGGATAACAGAACAAGACCTTATCAGAGAGGTCTTGAGAGACAGGCAGGGGGAAGGAAAGAAGAGGGAGGAAGAGAGTAGGGGACGAGGAGGGAGGGAGGACCAGTCCAACAGAGACAAAGAGACAGGTGATAGGGAGTAGAGAGGTAGGGAGGGAGGCAGAGGGGAGAGGGGGGGGAAGAGAGGTAGAGTGGGGGAGAAAGAGGCAGAAACAGAGGCAGACAGTCAGAAGAACATCACAATTCTAGATGAAAACTCAGACGAGCTGAAAAATTGGCAAATTGGTTGTCACTAAGGGACACTCAAGAGTGAAATGGAGACCCTTCCAATGAAAGGATATATTTGCAGGTCATATACATGACAATGGGTTGATATCAAGAACATATAAAGAATTCCTAAAACCCAGAAACAAAGCCTAATTTTAAAAATAGGCAAAAGCTTGAAATGCCATTTTCCCCAAATGTATAGAAATTACCAAGAAGAAAGTGCAATGATAGATAGATGCTTAATATCTCTAACCACCAGAGAAATTAGAATAAAGTGAGATGCCACTTCATTCCCATTGGGATGACTATTGTTAAAACCGAACCAAATGTCAAGAAAATGGAAAGTATTGAGTATTATATGGGGAAATTAGTACACTTGTGCATTACTGGTTAAAATAAAATGATGATGTGCTGAAAAATTATAGTGGTTCCTCAAAAATAAAAATAGACTCTGACATACAATATCATACAATGGCAAAACCCCTCCTAAGGTATGTATGTATGTGTGGAAAAATTTCAGCAAAGACTCAAAGATGTCTGTAAACCAGTATAGTGTTATTGCAGCTATACTTTCTTTCTTTGTCACAGCAAATGTCCAGGCACAGGTGAATGGCTAAACAGAATGTGGTAGACACAATGGGGTTTGAATCAGTGTGTAAGAGGCTGTTTCAGGCTCTGGGGATGGATACCAACAACACGCTAAGAGAATTAAGCTAGTCCAAATGATACAAATAGAGTGTGATTCTACCAGTATAAGTTGCCTTGAATGGCTGTACTCATAGAGACCGATAGAACTACAGTGGGCAGAGGGAAAGTATGGAGTGGGATTTAAAGGGAGTCAGGGAGAGGCAAAGTTTTAGAGACAAATGGTAATAGTGAATGAACTAAAAATGGCTAAAACCCATATTTCATGTTAGGTCTATTTTAACACATGAATAAAATTGGTCATCATCTTTCTCAGGCAAAGATACTACTGTTTCTTGTGAGAGTATGCTCTAGAGACTAGAAATGGCACACTTCTGTATCAGCCAGTAGTAGCATTTAGTGACTGCTTCTGGAGTCTCCACTCCAGAATGAAACAATCATTTCTGGCCTGAGGCTGTGGTTAGTAAATGAGAATCTTTGGGCATAACGTTTGAAGGAAGAGAAAGGTGAAGAAAATATTCCTCTCCTAGTTCTCTCCTGTTGCGTGGCCTGGAAAGACACCATCCCACGCTAGCGCCAGCTACTCTCTGGCCCCAGTGGTCTTTTCGCCTTCATGGCTAGCCCTATGCAGTGAATGCCTATCTCACAGTTCTCTTGCTGTGGATTGTAACCTGGTAAAATCAACTCTAGAGGCTTGTGATTTATCAGTCAGATTTATGTTAGTAAATTCTTAACCTACAAAGCGTCAGCACATTGAACTCAAAACTCAATTGATATAAACATAAGCTACATCCCTAGATGGGGCAAACACACCCTACTTATTATTAAATCATCTATCTAAGAAATCCCCAATACTTATGGCTCCCAGGACTGTGTGGTTGTGGCTCCTCTTCCTCTCCTATAAGTCCCATCTTATCTCTTCCTCTCCTTCCTCTCTTCTCTGTTCCTCTGTACTCTCTGTACTCTTAAAATTCTCAACCCACTTTCCTTTTCCACTGCCCAATAACAGACTCTCACCTTAGCTTGTGCCTGCCTTCACTTGCATATAGACAGAAATCCACACTTTCAGTATGTGTTATCACATAATTTTATGTTTGGGGGGGTCACCACAACACTAGAAGCTGTAATAAGGTGTTGCATTCAGAAGGCTGGGAACCTCTGCTCTAGCATATGGCATTCAACACAGTGTAGTGAAATTCTGTGCAGTGGAAAGAGTAAAGACATGCAGTCCTCGAGAGAGCAAGGGCTGTTGCATGCTTTTTAATTGCCCATCACCTGCATATGGCATCATAAAGATAGGACACTAAAGATACTTTCCACAATCTATCCCTTGGACTTTTCAGCTCCATTTTGTTTTTCTTCTGGTTTTTCAAGACACGGTTTCTCTGTGTAGCCCTGGCTGTCCTAGAACTCACTCTGTAGACCAGGCTGGCCTCAAACTCAGAAATCCGCCTGCCTCTGCCTCCCACGCGCTGGGATTAAAGGCGTGTGCCACCACGCCCCGGCTTTTCAGCTCCATTTTATCCTCCATAAAAATCCATCCCCTCTCAAAACTTTAATGCTACAGCCATTTGCAAATTTCAAAGGGACTCAAGACAGTCCGTGTAGTAAGCAGGTGACTGTGGCGTGGTGGGCTGTGGTAGGCAGCCAGGTCCCTGGTCAAGCTCAGGCTTAAAACTCTGGTGACCCAGCAGGTTGCTTGCAAGGAACTGTAAGCTACATATGCTCCTTGGACTCCTGACTCCTGCCACATAGCTACAGTCTCCCACAACCTCCCCCACCACACCCCCTCCTCGCCCCCCCCACCCCCTGCAGAGAGGTCTGTGGCCATCAGTAACTTAGGAGTAGCACCAAGCCCTCCCACATGCGGATAAGGTATCTCCAAGCTCTCAGACCAAGCCAATGAGAAGTACCTGCTGTTAGACCCTGACCCATCCCAAAACCGGACCATCCAGAGACTGCCCCACCCAGGGATCCAACCCATAAACAACCACCAAATCCAGACACTATTGCATATGCCAACAAGATTTTGCTGACATAACCTTGATATAGCTGTCCCTTGTGAGGCTATGCCAGTGCCTGGCAAAAACAGAAGTGGATGCTCACAGTCATCTATTGGATGGAGCACAGGGCCCCCAATGAAGGAGCTAGATTAAGTGTCCAAGGAGCTGAAGCATTCTGCAAACCTATAGGAGGAACAACAACATGAATTAACCAGTACCCCCAGAACTCGTGTCTTTAGCTGCATATGTAACATAGGATGGGCTAGTCAGCCATCAATGGGAGGAGAGGCCCTTGGTCTTGCGAAGATTATATGCCCAGGTATAGGGGAATGCCAGGGCCAGGAAGTGGGAGTGGGTGGGTTGGGGAGCAGTGGGGGGAGGATATAGGGGACTTTTGAAGAAGAAACTAGGAAAGGGGATAGCATTTGAAATGTAAATGAAGAAAATATAATAATAATGATAATAATGATAATAAAGAATCCTATCCAGGAGGAATAAAGGTGTGTAAGAACTACTCTGTCATCTGAGAGGTTCCGTCGTAAGAGCTGTAACACTGCCACTTGGGAAGAGGTCTGATCTCTGAAGCTCCCCCCACCCCCCCAACCCCCGCACCTACCCCTCCTCACTCCTCACTAGATAGTCGGCCTCTCATTGGCCCAGCCCGGTCTGACTCAGCGCAGGCTACATGGAGTAAGTGAGATGGCAACAGTGGAGACAGAGGGAGAGCTAGCTGTAGCAGTGGGGGCAACAGAGATGACAGAGACAATGGAGACAACTCCCCCTTCATGCTCACACTCTCACCCCTTTGCTTGAACCCTCACACCCAGCTGGGCCAGAAATCTCTGTGGAAAGCCTCAGATACACAGGCTCACAGGTGACCCTTATGGAACTATCTCAAACTCTACTACTGGTATTTATCAAGTCCAGACGTTCACAATCTATTTTAGAACTTCCTCATCTTTGATGAGTACTTACTTCAGCTGATGTAAGTTATCTTCTTGAAGAACCCATACTGACCTCAAAGTCACAGAGATCCACTTGTCTCTGACTCTTGAGCGCTGGGATTAAAGGCTCGCGTCAAACACACCCTGATGATACTGAATTTATTTTCCAGGTCTTTCATCGGGACAGAGGAATGGTCAGAAGAAGGACAGCAGGACATCACATGAATACTTTGAGATCTAGAAGTATTTGGTTTTGCTTCTATCATTTAGCAACAACTGTAGATGTTCATGGCAATCAGAATCAACTAACACACCAGTATTTTAAAAGTGCCTTTGTCTGTTAGACCTTTGTCTTGAAGCTCTCAAGTGAGTAGGGTAGCCATACAGAGAGTCCTGGGGAGCTACTCTGTGACACCTTGCATCAGTGAGTGTCTTCCTCTTCCCAACAATTAGCAAGCCTTTAATCTAACAGAGCATAAAGGTAGATGGAAGCAAAATGCATAGATTATGCAAGTGAATGAAGGGGATGGTGTGTTAACCACCATTCCTACTTCATCTTGGTTTCCAGACCCAGTTCTAATGTTTTGGACCATATATCCACCATTATTTCCAAGCATATGCCATACCAAGAACATCAGGTCCCAACCCAGAAGAACCTTTTCCTTATGTGAACCAAGCCTTTGATAATCCATTCTAGCGTTCTAGCTAAGGGACTTCTTTTGAATAACGAGGTATATGTTAGAAACAGTGGATTCTATGTTCACTTTCCTGCATTCTAGGATGCAGGGTCTATAAATAAATAAATCACACTGTGAGTCATCAAATAATAATCCTAGAAGTGACATTGATGGGGAAGTCAGCCAAACGCATATTCAAAATCAAAGGCACTTCCAGTAGGGCTGACTCCTTCCCTCGTTCTCAGGAGGATGTGCGTGAGAGAGACCTGATGGAAACAATTTATCACTAAGTGCCTTGCTGTGTCTTTGAAGAGTTGGTACTCTATCCAATGCTAGCTATGGGCTTTGCTGCTGGCATGACAGCACTTCCATAGAAGTAGTAGCTATGCAAGCTCAGTGAGAGGAATCAATACTATTGAGACTATGCATGGCCTCCCTACCTGCCAGAAAGATCACTGTGCTTATGGATTTATTACCCTGGAGTGCCTAGAACAGAGACCAGCGGACACAGAACCAGACAGGGTACCACTTACCAGCCTCCTTGCTAATGAATGCTCTCCCACAGACAAGAGTGTAAGACACTAAGATGTGCATATTTGACTCTTTGTCCATATGTCTCTTTACACTCAGCATTATAATCTTTCTTGTCACATTGTCCTAGTGAGTCTACTCAGTTCAGTACCATTTAATGCAGCATATATATAGCTTTCATCATTCCTTCTCTATAAACCTGGTGTCCTGTGTCACACTCCAGATGTCATAAGCCATCATATTAAGCCACTTCCATATATAAAATTTATATCATATATAAAATATCTATCATATATAAATATCTACCATATGTAAACATATATCATATAAAATGTATCATAAATATATACATGTTTATACACACACACACATATATATATATATATGTATAATACATGGTCTCAAACTGGCCTTTAACTCACTGTATAGCTTACAGCAACCTTTGAACTTCCTGTGTCCCCCTCCTAAGTGTTGACATTACAGGCATGCACTGCCCTGTCTGTTCTTAATGTTACTTCATTTTACAAACAGAATTGTAATTTTTTTCTTCTGTCACTTGGGCACAGGAAACATGAAGTGTGGAATAGCCCAACCTAGGTTGGTGGCAAGGGAATCTGGGCACTAGTTCATCAACTTGTGCACCATGGAATTAGTTAAGCTTGATCCTATCTATGTAATTTTCCTCATATGGTGCACAGTGGTTGTATGAACTTAAAACTTAGATGATTTGATAATATACAGCTCCGAGTGGGCCTCTCCACTTTCAGGTTCTTGAGGTCTCATGGCAAGGTGTTCAGTCTCTAGTGAGCTTCTGGAACACGACTGTTCTTTAAGCAGAGAGTGGTTCCCTGAAGAAGTTGGGTAAGTTGACAATAATTCTGAGCTATCTCTCCTGTACTGGCTGCCTTTGGCACCCTTGAGGTTATTGGACCCCGTAGTCTTAGTAACAAGAAAAACTGTTTAATCCTGCATTTTATTAATGAAACCAAGAGGGTGTTGTGATCCCCTATTGTTAGTGTCAGCTCAGATCCTGAACTTTTACAAGGTCAGGGTAAACATATTTCTTTAGCAGAAGAGCTGGAGTGTTAGTGTACATATGTGTACTAGAGAAGGCTTCCTATTCAACCACTGTGCTCTGGGTCTGGGTGGTGACCTGGAAACTCACTTTCCAATTATGGTTGCCAAGCCTTGTCTAGTCCCTATATTTACTTGTTTGATTTCTTTCTTTCTTTTCTTTGGGGGGGGTGTTGTTGTTGTTGTTGACATAGTTAAATTATAATGTTTAAAGCTTCCATGCCTGCCTCCCCCACACATAGGAATACAAAGGTCTATTAGTTGTAACCCCCAAACCCCTAGAACTCCAGAGTTCTGGTTACTTTGTGGCCATCTTGTCTGTTGTACTGAGTATGCCCACCTGGCCTTTGATGTTTAAGTCTAGCTACCTGAACTCTAAAATCATATTTTTAAATTTTTTCCATAGGCTCTATGGAGATGTATTCTGTGGATACACTTTCTTCTGACCTTTTAGAAAATGCTAGTGCATTTCTTATCCCCTACAGGGAAGGACTATCCTAGGAAACACAGTTAATGGAATATCACTTAAAAGACGCGTTCCCGGGGGTTGGAGAGATGGCTCAGTCATTAAGAGCACGGACTGTTCTTCTAGAGGTCCTGAGTTCAATTCCCAGAAACCACATGCTCCCAGCTCACAACCATCTGTAATGGGATCTGATGCCCTCTTCTGGTTTGTTTGACAGCTACAGTGTACTCATATACAATAAACACATAATTTTTATTAAAAATTAAAAAAAAAAAAAAAAGACGCGTTCCCACCTTCTGGAGCTTCCCAGCACATTTCTTAAAATCCAAAGGCCGCTTAGGAATCTCTGTCATAATTTTGTCCCAAGGTTCATTTAGAACAATTATTTTGGAACAAATCCTAGGTATTCTTGACAAAATGTTAAGCCTTGGGTTGTGGGAGAAATGTTTCCAAGTCAATAAACTTGACCCATTCTTTCTTAAATCTCCATCACTCTACTTAGTTTAGCACCTTCAAATTTATTGTCATAGCTTATTTCTTGTCTTCTGTGAGAATTGTTCTGTAACTCTCCCAGTCAGTTACAGCCTCCAATAGAGATTTTATGTCCCTCACCTTAAATGTTAGCACCTTACCAACCTGTGGGTAGTCACTGACCAGGAAGTCAGTGGACAGGATCCCAAGGGAGATTGATGATCTATAAGATACTCAATTCAGAGAGGTTTTTCAGCTGGGTGTGGTGGCACTCGCCTTTAATCCCAGCACTTGGGAGGCAGAGGCAGAGAGGCAGAGGCAGAGGCAGAGGCAGAGAGGCAGAGAGGCAGAGAGGCAGAGAGAGGCAGAGAGAGGCAGAGAGAGGCAGAGAGAGGCAGAGAGAGGCAGAGAGAGGCAGAGAGAGGCAGAGAGAGGCAGAGAGAGGCAGAGAGAGGCAGAGAGAGGCAGAGAGAGGCAGAGAGAGGCAGAGAGAGGCAGAGAGAGGCAGAGAGAGGCAGAGAGAGGCAGAGAGAGGCAGAGAGAGGCAGAGAGAGGCAGAGAGAGGCAGAGAGAGGCAGAGAGAGGCAGAGGCAGAGAGGCAGAGAGAGAGGCAGAGGCAGAGGGGCAGAGGGGCAGAGGGGCAGAGAGAGGGGCAGAGAGGCAGAGAGAGAGGCAGAGAGAGAGAGGCAGAGAGAGAGGCAGAGAGGCAGAGAGAGAGGCAGAGAGGCAGAGAGGCAGAGAGGCAGAGAGAGAGGCAGAGAGGCAGAGGGGCAGAGAGAGGGGCAGAGAGAGGGGCAGAGAGGCAGAGAGAGAGGCAGAGAGAGAGGCAGAGAGGCAGAGAGAGAGGCAGAGAGGCAGAGAGGCAGAGAGAGAGGCGAGAGGCAGAGAGGCAGAGAGGCAGAGAGGCAGAGAGGCAGAGGCAGAGAGGCAGAGAGGCAGAGGCAGAGAGGCAGAGAGGCAGAGAGGCAGAGAGGCAGAGAGGCAGAGGCAGAGAGGCAGAGGGGCAGAGAGGCAGAGAGGCAGAGAGGCAGAGAGGCAGAGAAGCAGAGAGAGAGGCAGAGAGGCAGAGAGGCAAGAGAGGCAAGAGAGGCGCAGAGAGGCAGAGAGGCAGAGAGGCACAGTGAGGCACAGCGAGAGGCAGAGAGAGAGGCAGAGAGAGAGGCAGAGGCAGAGAGAGAGGCAGAGGCAGAGAGAGAGGCAGGGCGAGAGGCAGAGAGAGAGGCAGAGAGAGAGGCAGAGAGAGAGGCAGAGGCAGAGAGGCAGAGGCAGGTGAATTTCTGAGTTCAAGGCCAGCCTGGCCTACAGAGTGAGTTCTAGGACAGCCAGGGCTATACAGAGAAACCCTGTCTCGAAAAACGAGAGAGAGAGAGAGAGAGAGAGAGAGAGAGAGAGAGAGAGAGAGAGAGAGAGAGAGAGAGAGAGAGAGATTTTCCTTATTTCAGCCCAGGGAAAACTGCAGTCCATTAGCAAGAGGAGAGACTGGCTTCTATGGTCTTTGAGATTCAAGAGCACCCAGAACATAAGGTCTTTATTGTCCATAACCTTGTCCAGATCCACGTTCATGATTACATCCACATCCATAGTCACACTCTATTCACTTAAATGAAGCCTTGTTGTCTTTCTCGTAAGATCAGCTCCTGCTCATTCTTATTATAGCCATGTCATCGACACAGAGCTTTGCATAGGAGAGCTTCACAGTTCAGGTCCTTCTACTTCCTACCACTCCTGTAGTTAGGTTCTGGGTCTAATATTTTAGCACAGATTCTGGGTTTTCTTCTCCCTGCAGTCTCTGTCTCTGTCCCCCACCCCCCACCCCCAACCAGAGAATACATTTGACTTTCACAGAAAGCTCTGAATCATTTGCTGTCTTCTTCATTCAGGCCTTCAAGACCATGAAGGCCTTTCATGAAAGCCAGCTAACTGTGTGCTCTTAGAATCAACAGTGCCCCTTTTCATTCAAATATCAGAGACACTGGATAAGCAATGCTTCTCACACCCACATCTGATTGACCACAGACGAGAATTCTGTAGATAGACTAGAGGAAATTGACTCTACAAGGTGTGGACTTCTGTTTCCATCTCACTGGGACATAAACCATTTTCATGTTATTCTGCTGGGAGTCTGCTTTCTTGCAGAACTTTTGTTTGGCTCACCTCAAATGCAGAGCCTGAGATAAGGACTCAAGTTCAGGGGTTTATTTTCAAAGACTGTAGAAGATATGAAGGAATCACGAAGCTTTTTTGTTTTGTTCTTTAGAAAAGGAATCTGGGAAAGTCAATTACAGCGTGTTACTGAACTTGTTCAGGTCTTTTTTTTTTTTTTTTTTTTTTTTTTTTTTTTGTGGTGCATTGTTGGTTAAGGGGGAACTCTGAAGCATCACTCGGAGTCCAGGTCAGAGTGTACTTACAAAGAATGGGAGGCTCAAGCCTCTGCCCCTTACTGCTTCCTGGCCCTTTGGCTAACCATTCCTCTAAAGACGTCCTAACCTATCCTTTGGTCTTGCCTTGACCACACCTACGTAAGCTCCTATTGCTTCAGAAGAAGACTTCAAACAGAAACTCTGATGGGTAGTGTGAGCATGGGTGGTGGGACAATGAAAACATGTATGTTCTAGACTCCTGCAGATGCAGCGTGGGTCAAAGGTGAGCTGGATGGAGCAGGAAAAGACACTAAAGCTTTGCTTCCTGATAGTACATTGTTGTAGGATTTTCCCTGTCAAATTACATTAGGACAGCAGGAGGCCTGTGATTGGACAGGGAAAAGGGAGGCGGATCTAAGTGTTGCAGAGACAGACAACATCTCAGGGGAGAAAGAGAAAGGAAGATGGAGGTAAACATAACCAGCATGGTAGCAGCCACAGGTAGTCATGATATCATAAGGTTAGAATAATTGGGATAAAGCTTTTATCATTATCAGTTGGTTGTGAAATTATTGTATTGGCATCTTGTAAATTGAGAATTTATTGATACATAAATCTGATTGGTTAATTATAAGCTTCAAGAGTTTTGTTTCCACTGGGTAGATGAGTGTTGTTGTGACTGACCACGGGGTATACAGTCATTGCATGGGCCTGGCAGCAGAGATCTGCCAAGGGACTCTGGAGCTCCAGCCAAGAGAGAGATGGCTGAGTTGAGATAACCTGGCTGGTGTCATGTGGTCCACTGGCAGTATCACAGGAAGCCTGCCAGTCTTATTAATATTTCCAGCAATAGTACGTAGGTTTCCCTTAATCCAGTGGATCTCAACCTTCCTACTGCTGAAGCCTTTTAACACAGTTCCTCATGTGGTACTGATCCCTAACTATGAAACTATTTTTTGTTACTACTTAATGACTGTAATTTTGCTACTGTTATGAATCATCATGCAATTATTTTTGGCAGTAGAGGCCTGCCAAAGGGACTGAGACCCACAGGTTGAGAACCACTGCCTCAATCAAATACACAGATCTCTTCTTTGCAAAGAATGCCAACATATAAATAAGGCCTATGCACTCTTACCAAAATAACATTTGTCTCTTCAGAAAGCAAGGGATGGGAGAAGAAACAGTCTGCTTATGAAGCTGGTGCTGAACTCATGGTTGATCCTAAGAGCAGGAGTGGGTGACAATCTGGTTGGCTTTTGTTTCATTTTGCTTTTCTTCAGCTTAACTGGTCAATCCCTTGCTCTTGGGTCTCAAATCTGGTATCCAGGAGATACAACTTTTGCTCCAGATTTCATGGCAGAAAAGATAAGAAACTGTTTAGATGAGAAATGGTATATTTTCGTCCATCCTTCGGGGTCTAGGGATGGATGCCTGCAGGGTTGGTTTTCTTTTCTTTTCTTTTCTTTTCTTTTCTTTTCTTTTCTTTTCTTTTCCTTTTTTTCTTTTTTCTTTATTTGAGACAGGTGAAAAGGTTTCCTTTTCACCATGTTTTCTTCTCTGACATTACACTGTTCCATAAATCTTGTCACTCACACTTCTTCTCCAAGTAACTCTTTTATTCTTTGATAACAGTTCATTGGAATAAAGACCAAAAAAACTGCCCTTTTGAGGTAGTGTCACTGGGTGCCAGACAGCAAGGGTACCTACTGTGTATTCTGAGCCAGTGGTTTGAAACAGCTTCCTCCTCAGCTTGCTTTCTGACCTGTGAGTACTACGCACCCCTGGTCCTTGTCTTCTTCCCTACCCCCTAGGATTGTCTCCAAGCAGTCCACATCTGGGGTGTGTAGATTTTTCAGTGTGGTGATCTTTTGTACAGTTTGGAAGTTGAGGCAAGAGAAGTAGTAAAAGAAGAGAAGAACTTAGATAATGAGATGCTGAGGCACACGACTCTGCCCATCTCTAGGGCAACAGTATCCAGTACAGAAGTGACAGATGGATGATTGCACCTGTGTTTTCTGCACTTCCTGACACCAGTGCCCCTTCCGACTACTACCCATACCATTCAGATCTGGTTCTGATTCTACCACTGGTGGATACAGCTGGTCTCCAGACAGCCTATCCAAATTCAGGGTGCAAAGGGGAAACCATATGCTTTGCACAGTCCTGCTTGAAGCACCCTCTTTTCTCACTTGAAGATTTAATGTGTCACCTTGAGGGATAAGAAAGAAGAATTGAGGAACTACAGAGTTTGGGGGCCAAAGAAGGAAGAGACCAAATTTAGGGGACTGATTAATGTATCTAATGCCATATTGGGGTCAGAGAATGACGTTAGTGTCTTTCATTCTTTCTGGTGGATCACACTGTTCTTTCTCACCTCTGCCTCATGACTGGATTGATTCACAGTTTAAAAGTGTGACTTCCTTCTTTAAAAAAATGTTTATTCAATTGACTTATGTGAAAGAGCTAAGCTTTCAGCTCTTTGCCTTGTTCCTCTTCTTCCTGTCCTACTCTTTAATTTCTCATTTCTTACAAATAGAAACATTTTAAAATAGAAAAAGGGAAGCAAAGGCTGAAACAAAAGATGAACTATTATGAACACACAGCTGTAAAAGCACATCTTACAGATCATCACAACAGAGTTTAAAAAAAAAAAAAAACAATGAAAACAAACAAACAACCCAACCAGGGCTTGGGAGATGGCTCAGATGTGAGGCAGGTGTGGTACTCTTGCCGAGGACTGGAATTCAGTTCCCAGCATCCACAGGCAACTCCTGTTTGTAAAGCCAGCTCCAGGGAATCGAGCACCCTCTTCTGGACTCTGTGGGCACCTATACTTACATGTGCATGTGTGAGTGTGTGTGTGAGTGTGTGTGTGTGTGTGTGGTGAGTTTTTTGGTGGGTGTTTTTTGCCTGTATTTTTAAAGAGAGAGAGAGAAAATAAAAATTGAAAGAATAAAGGATATTTATGTTTCATTACAAATAAAGACATAACTATAAGAAACTTAGAAGTATTTACCATGGGCCAGGGCTTAGGGTGAGGCACAGGGACGAGCAGAATGTTTTTCTTCTCTAATTGGTAAAGTGATTTTTAACAAAAAAAAGTGAAGCTGATTATAAATGTAAGAAACTGGCCTCTTAGGATTGGCAGTAGACCAATATTTACTGTAATTCTTAATTTTCCTCCCTGATTACTGAAATTGTCATAAATCAAACACCAAGAAGCACGAGAAAGGAGGAAGCCTGTGCCTAAAATAATCTCTACTTAGAATCAGGCTTACAAACTAAAATGAGTTGCAGCAAAAATAAGCTTCACTGTGTATCAGGAAGGCAGAGGGCTAGTGCTACAGAGAAATCCTAGATGCTGAAAACATCATTAAGGAAAAGCAAGAGAAGCAAGAGGAGACCAATGTACACTGTAAACCTGGGTTTAAACCAGCAGCCTTCTGGGAAACTGTAAGCAGTGCAGGCTCTGGTTTCCTACACAGATTTACTCTGTATTTACTTTCCTGGTCTCTCATAAAAAGGCCCAAAGGAACTCTCTAAATTTACTAACACTGTCTCTGTTCTGGTTCATTACCTCTGGCTCTCCTTTCCTTCGCAGCACTCCTTCCTGCCTGGGTCGTTGCCTGCTAAGGGTATCTGAGATACTGGCATGTGTCAAGTGATGTCTGTAGAAATAAAAATGGATGGGGACAGCTTCACATGACAGAGACTGTCCAGTACTCCTCCAGTCAGGTGATCAAGGTTGATTTCAAAAGCGAGAAGCCACGTAGATGGCCATTACCTTTGATATGATAAAGGAAAATGGCACTTTGCCTCTACAGTACCTACCTATAATGGGTACCTAAGCCCACAACATACTTTAAACAGTTAAAGTAAATCTAAGTTTAAAGAGGCATTCTATACAATAGTGGTCTGTACTTGAAAGCACCAAGGTCATCAAGTCAGAGAAAGTCTATAAACACAGCCATGGAGATTCTGAGGTGATCCAACTATTAAGTGGGTGTGGTACCCTGGGTGGGATCTAGGATGAGAATAAGAACTTTAGGTAAAGCACAACAAAACAAAACTGAATGGAAACATGGTCTCTTACTGAATAATAGCATATCACACTTGATAATAACACAGGAAGCCAGGTAGGGTCCACAACACCCTCTGTACCATCTTCATAAATTTTTATATAACTAAGATTAATTCCCTCAAAATAAATTTATTTCAAAAACAGTGGTTCTTAAAACAGACACAGGTAAAAGGTTTACTCGTGTCTCCTATTATTTCAATAATTTCCAACTATTACAAATTTGGCTCAGCTCTCTCAGTAGTAAAATTATTTAAAAGCATATGCTTATTACAGAAATAAAATATAATCTGTGCTCTGACACCCACATCAAACACATCTATTGCAAAGATGCAATGGTTGGCAAACACTAATTTTAATGAATTAATTAGCTATGTATAACTAAAGACATTAGTCACAAACTCCTGAACGTCAGTAAGTTGCCAACAAGTTCTATATTTAAGCAAATTATACCATTACTTAAGGCCACAGCTTGTCTTTAATTTTGGATAACACTAAAGTGCCAATAACAAAGCCAAACAGATATTTCTCAAAAGAGAACACATTAAATGATAATTTGTAGAGCTATTATTGAAAGTAGGACTTTAGCTTTTATGGGTCTTCTATCTGCTTTCAAGTTTTATGACTTTGAAAAATAAACCAAGTACCGGCTGTTCTCTTAGAACATTAATTTAATTTATAAAATGTTATGGGAATTATTAACAGTAACCTCAATATAACAGCCTAATTGCTTTGT
The DNA here is from genome assembly GCF_978045245.1 of Mus caroli. Classification (NCBI taxonomy): domain Eukaryota; kingdom Metazoa; phylum Chordata; class Mammalia; order Rodentia; family Muridae; genus Mus; species Mus caroli. Next base: position 52,038,139 of record NW_028227264.1, read on the forward strand.
TTATAGTCCAGTGTTGAAAGTAATTAACTGCATGGACTCTGGTATCTTAATATCTTTTTGTATATCAGTTTTCTCATCTTTAAACAGGATTTGCTATAACCTGATATAGCATAAATGTTACAGTGATGACAATTGGGGCAATAAAGTGTTGTCTATTTTTTGCTATACCTCAACTCTCGAGACTGGGTCATTTACAAAGGAGTCTGGGGTCCAAAATCTGGTGGGTGAATCTGTTGATGACCTTGTGCTATGTCATAAGATGATCGGAAAGCTGAAGGTCAAGAGGGAGACTTAATGAGGGGCAGCTTCATCTTAAATGAAGCTCAACTCATCTTATATGAATTCACTCAACAATAGCTAAAATTCTTCCTCTGGCTCTCTAGAGCAGTGGTTCTGAGAATCCCTTTCAGGTTGAATGACCCTTTTATAGGGGTCTCATATCGGGTATCCTGCATATTTCTATTACAATCTGTAACAGTAGTAAATATATAGTTATGAAGTAGCAATGAAATAATTTTGTGGTTGGAGTCACCACAGCATGAAAATCTGCATCATAGGGTCCCAGCATTAGGAATGTTGAAAACCTCTACTTTGGAGAAGCCTAGTCACCTCTTAAAGGCCCCAGTTGATACCACGTAACCATGACACAAGTTTTAAAGAAGACCAATCATATTTAAGTCTCAGCAGATATGCAAGGTTTGGCGGAAGGTAAGGTGTGTTTCAGGAGTACTAAATTGTCTTTGAAAATACCAACATTGTCTGAAAACAAAAATCAAGTACCTCTGAGGCTGGGGAATGACTCTGTTGATAAACCCTTGCCACACAAGCTAGACCACCTGAGTTTTGATCCCCTCACAAGAAGCCATATACTTGTAATCCCAGTACTGAGGGAGGGAGTTGAAACAGGAAGGTTTTTGCAATGTGCTGGTCAGAAAGCCTCACTGGATCAGCATAAAAAGGTATGGTCGCTAGATGACAGAGAGATGGATAGATGGATAGATGGATAGATAGATACATAGATAGATAGATAGATAGATAGATAGATAGATAGATAGAGCATTGAGGAAGATTGCCACTACCAACTTCTGACCTCCATATACAGGCACACATGCACGCGATTACATGTACACATACACTGTTTCCCCAGACTTTGGGATGTTGTGATGCATGGGGAAAATTCTATAAGAGGAGACATTGGTAATTGAGAAAAATGTAATAGATCCTTAACTTTTGTCTTACTAATTTATTAAATCTAATCCCTTTGTGAAATATTTCTGTGGTTGACAGTGGCTTTCCTAGACTTCGTGGAAGTACCAAATTAGGAGTTGTATACTTTTCTGATGTTTTAGTAATTGTTAATCAATAGAAAATACCACTTAGAATGTAGTCAACATTAAGTAAATAAAGTACATTTGGATATAATTTCTACATGACCCCTGTCTTCCAAAACTAGTAACTTCTCCTATGCATACATGTGTCCATTTATACTTCCTGTCCTAGGTTGTAATGGAATCCCTAACTTTTGATCTTCACCTATTTATTACCTTGAGGGAGAACAGTTTTGGAAACAGTAGCAAGTTAACTTCTTCCCTTTACTTTTAACCATAAGAGTTGGGATGTTGGCATCCTATAAAGGTTCAGTTAAGGAAAGAACCTTGAGAATTTACATCTGGGTTTCCTCATGGGAAAGACAGCATCTCCTCTATTCTGAGAGATGGGCATAGAAACCTTTGTTGTTGTTGAAGACCCTGAATTCTTTGAAATGTAAAAAAAAAAAAACTTTCTGAAGAGAAAACATTTATGATTATTACAATCACGCCAAATGTGTTGGGCTGAAATGCAAAGTAATTGCCACTCCATCCCTGCACTTTATAAGGATAAATATGAACTACTCTTCTGTGACAGTATTTCCCTTTGTATCTCTGGGTGGCCAGGAATTTGCTATGTATACCAGGCTACCACTGAATTTATAGAGATGTGCATGCCACTGCCTCCTAAGTTCCAAAATTAAAGGTGTGCTCTACTACATCTGACCTAAATAATATTCTTAAAAAACATGTCGGAAAAGCACCTGGGCAGCTGGGGCGCAGGGTCTGCTGACACTCGCCAGCTACCCACAACACCCGCCACAGGATCTTAAGACTTCTGGTGAGTGGAGCACAGCTTCTGCTCCAATCCAATTGCGCAGGACCTGAGACTGCATTAGTTAGGGAAGCAGAAACCGGCCTGAGTAGGACCACAGGCCTCATCCCGCTGGATCAGCGCCGGGGTAGCGGGAGCGCAGGGTTGCCTGACACCCGCCAGCTACCCACGACCCCCGCCGCAGGATTTTGGGACTGCTGGTGAGTGGAACACAGCTTCAGCTCCAATCCAATTGCGCGGGACCTGAGACTGCATTAGTTAGGGAAGCAGAAACCGGCCTGAGTAGGGCCACAGGCCACATCCGGCCTGACACCCGCCAGCTACCCACGACCCCCGCCGCAGGATTTTGGGACTGCTGGTGAGTGGAACACAGCTTCTGCTCCAGTCACATCCGGCCTGACACCCGCCAGCTACCCACGACCCCCGCCGCAGGATTTTGGGACTGCTGGTGAGTGGAACACAGCTTCTGCTCCAGTCCAATCACGCGGGACCTGAGACTGCTCTGGTTGGGGAGAGAGAAATCTGGCCTACATAGGGCCACAACCCTCTTCTGGTCAGAAAAGCACCGGGGCAGCTGGGGCGCAGGGTCTGCTGACACTCGCCAGCTACCCACAACACCCGCCACAGGATCTTAAGACTTCTGGTGAGTGGAGCACAGCTTCTGCTCCAATCCAATTGCACGGGACCTGAGACTGCATTAGTTAGGGAAGCAGAAACCGGCCTGAGTAGGGCCACAGGCCACATCCGGCCGGATCAGCACTGGGGTAGCGGGAGCGCAGGGTTGCCTGACACCCGCCAGCTACCCACGACCCCCGCCGCAGGATTTTGGGACTGCTGGTGAGTGGAACACAGCTTCTGCTCCAATCCAATTGCGCAGGACCTGAGACTGCATTAGTTAGGGAAGCAGAAACCGGCCTGAGTAGGGCCACAGGCCTCATCCGGCCGGATCAGCGCCAGGGTAGCGGGAGCTCAGGGTTGCCTGACACCCGCCAGCTACCCACGACCCCCGCCGCAGGATTTTGGGACTGCTGGTGAGTGGAACACAGCTTCTGTTCCAGTCCAATCACGCGGGACCTGAGACTGCTCTGGTTGGGGAGAGAGAAATCCGGCCTACATAGGGCCACAACCCTCTTCCGGTCAGAAAAGCACCGGGGCAGCTGGGGCGCAGGGTCAGCTGACACTCACCAGCTACCCACAACACCCACCACAGGATCTTAAGACTTCTGGAGAGTGGAACACAGCTTCTGCTCCAATCCAATTGCACGCGGGACCAGAGACTGCATTAGTTAGGGAAGCAGAAAAACGGCCTGTGTAGGACCACAGGCCTCTTCCGGCTGGACCAGCACCGGGGTACCGTCAGCTACCCACGACCCCCGCCGAAAGATTTAGAGACTGCTGGTGAGTGGAACACAGCTTCTGCTCCAATCTTTAAACAGTTACAACGATAACAACTAACCCCAGAGATTACCAGATGGCGAAAGGTAAACGTAATAATCTTACTAACAGAAACCAAGACCACTCACCATCATCAGAACCCAGCACCCCCACTTCGCCCAGTCCAGGGCACCCCAACACACCGGAAAAGCTAGACACGGATTTAAAAGCATATCTCCTGATGATGATAGAGAACTTCAAGAAGGACTTTAATAACACACTTAAAGAAATGCAGGAGAACACTGCTAAACAGGCAGAAGACAATAAAGAGAAAGCACAAAAATCCCTTAAAGAATTGCAGGAGAACACTGCTAAAGAGTTACAAATCCTTAAAGAAAAACAGGATAACATAATCAAACAGGTAGAAGTCCTTACAGAAAAACAGGAAAACACATCCAAACAGATGATGGAAATGAACAAAACCATACTAGACCTAAAAAGGGAAGTAGACACAATAAAGAAAACCCAAAATGAGGCAACACTGGAGATAGAAACCCTAGGAAAGAAATCTGGAACCATAGATACGAGCATCAGCAACAGAATACAAGAGATGGAAGAGAGAATCTCAGGTGCAGAAGATTCCATAGAGAACATCGGCACAACAATCGAGGAAAATGTAAAATGCAAAAAGATCCTAACTCAAAACATCCAAGAAATACAGGACGCAATGAGAAGACCAAACCTACGGATAATAGGAGTGGATGAGAATGAAGATTTTCAACTCAAAGGACCAGCAAACATCTTCAACAAAATTATAGAAGAAAACTTCCCAAATCTAAAGAAAGAGATGCCCATGAACATACAAGAAGCCTACAGAACTCCAAATAGACTGGACCAGAAAAGAAATACCTCCCGACACATAATAATCAGAGCAACAAATGCTCTAAATAAAGATAGAATACTAAAAGCAGTAAGAGAAAAAGGCCAAGTAACATATAAAGGCAAGCCTATCAGAATTACACCAGATTTTTCACCAGAGACTATGAAAGCCAGAAGATCCTGGACAGATGTTATACAGACACTAAAAGAACACAAATTCCAGCCCAGGCTACTATACCCAGCCAAACTCTCAATTAACATAGATGGAGAAACCAAAGTATTCCACGACAAAACCAAATTCACACATTATCTCTCCACGAATCCAGCCCTTCAAAGGATAATAACAGAAAAAAACCAATACAAGGACAGGAACCATGCCCTAGAAACAACAAGAAGGTAATCAACAAACCTAAAAGAAGACAGCCACAAGAACAAAATGCCAACTTTAACAACAAAAATAACAGGAAACAACAATTACTTTTCCTTAATATCTCTTAATATCAATGGACTCAACTCCCCGATAAAAAGACATAGACTAACAAACTGGCTACACAAACAAGACCCAACATTTTGCTGCTTACAGGAAACTCATCTCAGAGAAAAGGATTAACACTACCTCAGAATGAAAGGCTGGAAAACAATTTTCCAAGCAAATGGCATGAAGAAACAAGCTGGAGTAGCCATTCTAATATCTGATAAGATTGACTTCCAACCCAAAGTCATTAAAAAAGACAGGGAGGGACACTTCATACTCATCAAAGGTAAAATCCTCCAAGAGGAACTATCAATCCTGAATATCTATGCTCCAAATACAAAGGCAGCCACATTCATTAAAGAAACTTTAGTAAAGCTCAAAGCACACATTGCACCTCATACAATAATAGTGGGAGACTTCAACACACCACTTTCACCAATGGACAGATCATGGAAACAGAAACTAAACAGGGACACAGTGAAACTAACAGAAATTATGAATCAAATGGATCTGGCAGATATCTACAGAACATTCTATCCTAAAACAAAAGGATATACCTTCTTCTCAGCACCTCATGGTACCTTCTCCAAAATTGACCACATAATTGGTCACAAAGCAGGCCTCAACAGATATAAAAATATTGAAATTGTCCCATGCATCCTATCAGATCACCATGGACTAAGGCTGATCTTCAATAACAAAATAAATAATAGAAAGCCAACCTTCACGTGGAAACTGAACAACACTCTTCTCAATGATACCTTGGTCAAGGAAGGAATAAAGAAAGAAATTAAGGACTTTTTAGAGTTCAATGAAAATGAAGCCACAACATACGCAAACTTATGGGACGCAATGAAAGCATTTCTAAGAGGAAAACTCATAGCTCTGAGTGCCTCCAAAAGGAAACTAGAGAGAGCACACATTAGCAGCTTGACAACACACCTAAAAGCACTAGAACAAAAGGAAGCAAATTCACCCAAGAGGAGTAGACGGCAGGAAATAATCAAACTCAGGGGTGAAATCAACCAAGTGGAAACAAGAAAAACTATTCAAAGAATCAACCAATCAAGGAGCTGGTTCTTTGAGAAAATCAACAAGATAGATAAACCCTTAGCCAGACTCACTAGAGGGCACAGGGAAAGCATCCTAATTAACAAAATCAGAAATGAAAAAGGAGACATAACAACAGATCCTGAAGACATCCAAAACACCATCAGATCCTTCTACCAAAGGCTATACTCAACAAAACTGGAGAACCTGGATGAAATGGAGAAGTTCCTAGACAGATACCAGGTACCAAAGTTGAATCAAGATCAGGTTAATGATCTAAACAGCCCTATATCCCCCAAAGAAATAGAAGCAGTCATTAATAGTCTCCCAACTAAAAAAAGCCCAGGACCAGATGGGTTTGGTGCAGAGTTCTATCAGACCTTCAAAGAAGATCTAATCCCAGTTCTTCACAAACTATTCCACAAAATAGAAACAGAAGGTACTCTACCCAACTCATTCTATGAAGCCACAATTACTCTGATACCTAAACCACAAAAAGACCCAACAAAGATAGAAAACTTCAGACCAATATCCCTTATGAATATTGATGCAAAAATCCTCAATAAAGTTCTTGCTAACCGAATCCAAGAACACATCATAACAATCATCCATCCTGACCAAGTAGGTTTCATCCCAGGGATGCAGGGATGGTTCAATATACGGAAATCCATCAACGTAATCCAGTATATAAACAAACTCAAAGACAAAAACAACATGGTCATCTCCTTAGATGCGGAAAAAGCATTTGACAAGATCCAACACCCATTCATGATAAAAGTCTTGGAAAGATCAGGAATTCAAGGCCCATACCTAAACATGATAAAAGCAATCTACAGCAAACCAGTAGCCAACATCAAAGTAAATGGTGAGAAGCTTGAAGCGATCCCTCTAAAATCAGGGACTAGACAAGGCTGTCCACTTTCTCCATACCTATTCAACATTGTACTTGAAGTCCTAGCCAGAGCAATTCGACAACAAAAGGAGATCAAAGGGATACAAATTGGAAAAGATGAAGTCAAAATATCACTTTTTGCAGATGGTATGATAGTATATATAAGTGACCCTAAAAATTCCACCAGAGAACTCCTAAGCCTGATAAACAGCTTCGGTGAAGTAGCTGGATATAAAATTAACTCAAACAAATCAATGGCCTTTCTCTATACAAAGAATAAACAGGCTGAGAAAGAAATTAGGGAAACAACACCCTTCTCAATAGTCACAAATAATATAAAAAATCTTGGCGTGACTCTGACTAAGGAAGTGAAAGATCTGTATAATAAAAACTTCAAGTCTCTGAAGAAAGAAATTATAGAAGATCTCAGAAGATGGAAAGATCTCCCATGCTCATGGATTGGCAGGATCAACATTGTAAAAATGGCTATCTTGCCAAAAGCAATCTACAGATTCAATGCAATCCCCATCAAAATTCCAAATCAATTCTTCAACGAATTAGAAAGTGCAATCTGCAAATTCATCTGGAATAACAAAAAACCTAGGATAGCAAAAACTCTTCTCAAGGATAAAAGAACCTCTGGTGGAATCACCATGCCGGACCTAAAGCTCTACTACAGAGCAATTGTGATAAAAACTGCATGGTACTGGTATAGTGACAGACAAATAGACCAATGGAATAGAATTGAAGACCCAGAAATGAACCCACACACCTATGGTCACTTGATCTTCGACAAGGGAGCTAAAAACATCCAGTGGAAGAAAGACAGCATTTTCAACAAATGGTGCTGGCACAACTGGTTGTTAACATGTAGAAGAATGCGAATCAATCCATTCCTATCTCCTTGTACTAAGGTCAAGTCTAAGTGGATCAAGGAACTTCACATAAAACCAGAGACACTGAAACTTATAGAGGAGAAAATGGGGAAAAGCCTTGAAGATATGGGCACAGGGGAAAAATTCCTGAATAGAACAGTAATGGCTTGTGCTGTAAGATCAAGAATTGACAAGTGGGACCTCATGAAACTACAAAGCTTCTGCAAGGCTAAAGACACCATCAATAAGACAAAAAAACCACCAACAGATTGGGAAAGGATCTTCACCTATCCTAAATCAGATAAGGGACTAATATCCAATATATATAAAGAACTCAAGAAGGTGGACTCCAGAAAGTCAAATAACCCCATTAAAAAATGGGGCTCAGAACTGAACAAAGAATTCTCACCTGAGGATTACCGAATGGCAGAGAAACACCTGAAAAAATGTTCAACATCCTTAATCATCAGGGAAATGCAAATCAAAACAACCCTGAGATTCCACCTCACACCAGTCAGAATGGCTAAGATCAAAAATTCAGGTGACAGCAGATGCTGGCGAGGATGTGGAGAAAGAGGAACACTCCTCCATTGTTGGTGGGATTGCAAGCTTGTACAACCACTCTGGAAATCAGTCTGGCGGTTCCTCAGAAAATTGGACATAGTACTACCGGAGGATCCAGCAATACCTCTCCTGGGCATATATCCAGAAGATGTCCCAACCGGTAAAAAGGACACATGCTCCACTATGTTCATAGCAGCCCTATTTATAATAGCCAGAAGCTGGAAAGAACCCAGATGTCCCTCAACAGAGGAATGGATACAGAAATTATGGTACATTTACACAATGGAGTACTACTCAGCTATTAAAAAGAATGAATTTATGAAATTCCTAGCCAAATGGATGGACCTGTAGGGCATCATCTTGAGTGAGGTAACACAATCACAAAAGAACTCACACAATATGTATTCATTGATAAGTGGATATTAGCCCAAAACTTAGGATACCCAAGATATAAGATACAATTTGCTAAACGCATGAAAGTCAAGAAGAATGAAGACCAAAGTGTGGACACTGTGCCCCTTCTTAGAATTGGGAACAAAACACCCAGGGAAGGAGTTACAGAGACAAAGTTCGTAGCTGTGATGAAAGGATGGACCATTTAGAGACTGCTGTATCCAGGGATCCGTCCCATAATCAGCTTCTAAACGCTGACACCATTGCATACACTAGCAAGATTTTGCTGAAAGGACCCAAATATAGCTGTCTCTTGTGAGACGATTCCGGGGCCTAGCAAACACAGGAGTGGATGTTCACAGTCAGCTATTGGATGTATCACAGGGCTCCCAATGGAGAAGCTAGAGAAAGTACCCAAGGAGCTAAAGGGATCTGCAACCCTATTGTTGGAACAACATGATGTACTAACCAGAACCCTGGAGCTCTTGTCTCTAGCTGCATATGTATCGAAAGATGGCCTAGTCGGCCATCAATGGAAAGAGAGGCCCATTGGACTTGCAAACTTTATATGCCCCAATATAGGGGAATGCCAGGGCCAAAAGAATGGGAATGGGTGGGTAGGGAAGTGGGGGGCGCTATGGGGGACTTTTGGGATAGTATTGGAAATGTAATTGAGGAAAATATGTAATAAAAAAAAAACAGTTACAAAAAAAAAACAAAACAAAAAAAAAACATGTCATATCTGCCAAAGTAAAGAGGGGGCATTTCACAAGGTTCCACCCCTAGGTGAAAGGCTGTAGGTAACTAGTGGGTGTTGAGAGAAGGAGTGTAAGTTTTCTTCAGGGATGAGCCCCCCTGATAGGTTACACAATCCATATTGGTTAGTCATAAACACAAATAAAAGCAACACTTAATGGACTTTGTAGGGTGTATGTGTATAAATGTGTGTGCCTGTATGCATGCATGTATGTATGCCTCTTAGTTAGGGTTTTATTGCTGGGAACAGACACCATGACCAAGGCAACTCTTATAAGGACAATATTTAATTGGGGCCAGCTTATAGGTTCAGAGCTTAAGTCCATTATCATCAAGGGTGGAGCATGACAGCATCCAGGCAGGCATGGTGCAGAAGGAATTGAGAGGTCTATATCCTCATCTGAATGCCACTAAAAGACTGGCTTCGATGTGGTTAAGAGGATGATCCTCACAGGAACACACTTCCTTCAACAAAGCCACATCTCTTGATAGTGATACTCCCTGAGCCAAGCATATTCAAACCATCACAGTATGTATGTATGTATGTATGTATGTATGTATGTATGTATGTATGTACAACAATTTTATATTAAAGAAGAGGCCATAAGAGGGAGTGGGAGTTGGGGGAGAGAGAAATCCGGCCTACATAGGGCCACGAGCCTCATCCGGTCAGAAAAGCACCGGGGCAGCTGGGGCGCAGGGTCGGCTGACACTCACCAGCTACCCACAACACCCGCCACAGGATCTTAAGACTTCTGGTGAGTGGAGCACAGCTTCTGCTCCAATCCAATTGCGCGCAGGACCTGAGACTGCATTAGTTAGGGAAGCAGAAACCGGCCTGAGTAGGGCCACAGGCCTCATCCGGCCAGATCAGCGCCGGGGTAGCTGGAGCGCAGGGTTGCCTGACACCCGCCAGCTACCCACGACCCCCTCCGCAGGATTTTGGGACTGCTGGTGAGTGGAACACAGCTTCTGCTCCAATCTTTAAACAGTGACAACGATAACAACTAACCCCAGAGATTACCAGATGGCGAAAGGTAAACATAATAATCTTACTAACAGAAACCAAGACCACTCACCATCATCAGAACCCAGCACCCCCACTTCGCCCAGTCCAGGGCACCCCAACACACCGGAAAACCTAGACACGGATCTAAAAGCATATCTCCTGATGATGGTAGAGGACTTCAAGAAGGACTTTAATAACACACTTAAAGAAATATAGGAGAACAATGCTAAACAGGCAGAAGACACTAAAGAGGAAGCACAAAAATCCCTTAAAGAATTGCAGGAGAACACTGCTAAAGAGTTACAAATCCTTAAAGAAAAACAGGATAACATAATCAAACAGGTAGAAGTCCTTACAGAAAAACAGGAAAACACATCCAAACAGATGATGGAAATGAACAAAACCATACTAGACCTAAAAAGGGAAGTAGACACAATAAAGAAAACCCAAAATGAGGCAACACTGGAGATAGAAACCCTAGGAAAGAAATCTGGAACCATAGATACGAGCATCAGCAACAGAATACAAGAGATGGAAGAGAGAATCTCAGGTGCAGAAGATTCCATAGAGAACATCGGCACAACAATCAAGGAAAATGTAAAATGCAAAAAGATCCTAACTCAAAACATCCAAGAAATACAGGACACAATGAGAAGACCAAACCTACGGATAATAGGAGTGGATGAGAATGAAGATTTTCAACTCAAAGGACCAGCAAACATCTTCAACAAAATTATAGAAGAAAACTTCCCAAATCTAAAGAAAGAGATGCCCATGAACATACAAGAAGCCTACAGAACTCCAAATAGACTGGACCAGAAAAGAAATACCTCCCGACACATAATAATCAGAACAACAAATGCTCTAAATAAAGATAGAATACTAAAAGCAGTAAGAGAAAAAGGCCAAGTAACATATAAAGGCAAGCCTATCAGAATTACACCAGATTTTTCACCAGAGACTATGAAAGCCAGAAGATCCTGGACGGATGTTATACAGACACTAAAAGAACACAAATTCCAACCCAGGCTACTATACCCAGCCAAACTCTCAATTAACATAGATGGAGAAACCAAAGTATTCCACGACAAAACCAAATTCACACATTATCTCTCCACGAATCCAGCCCTTCAAAGGATAATAACAGAAAAAAAACAATACAAGGACAGGAACCACGCCCTAGAAACAACAAGAAGGTAATCCCTCAACAAACCTACAAGAAGACAACCACAAGAACAAAATGCCAACTTTAACAACAAAAATAACAGGAAACAACAATTACTTTTCCTTAATATCTCTTAATATCAATGGACTCAACTCCCTGATAAAAAGACATAGACTAACAAACTGGCTACACAAATAAGACCCAACATTTTGCTGCTTACAGGAAACTCATCTCAGAGAAAAGGATTAACACTACCTCAGAATGAAAGGCTGGAAAACAATTTTCCAAGCAAATGGCATGAAGAAACAAGCTGGAGTAGCCATTCTAATATCTGATAAGATTGACTTCCAACCCAAAGTCATTAAAAAAGACAGGGAGGGACACTTTATACTCATCAAAGGTAAAATCCTCCAAGAGGAACTATCAATCCTGAATATCTATGCCCCAAATACAAAGGCAGCCACATTCATTAAAGAAACTTTAGTAAATCTCAAAGCACACATTGCACCTCATACAATAATAGTGGGAGACTTCAACACACCACTTTCACCAATGGACAGATCATGGAAACAGAAACTAAAGAGGGACACAGAGAAACTAAGAGAAATTATGAATCAAATGGATCTGGCAGATATCTACAGAACATTCTATCCTAAAACAAAAGGATATACCTTCTTCTCAGCACCTCATGGTACCTTCTCCAAAATTGACCACATAATTGGTCACAAAACAGGCCTCAACAGATACAAAAATATTGAAATTGTCCCATGCATCCTATCAGATCACCATGGACTAAGGCTGATCTTCAATAACAAAATAAATAATAGAAAGCCAACCTTCACGTGGAAATTGAACAACACTCTTCTCAATGATACCTTGGTCAAGGAAGGAATAAAGAAAGAAATTAAGGACTTTTTAGAGTTCAATGAAAATGAAGCCACAACATACCCAACCTTATGGGACACAAATGAAAGCATTTCAAAGAGGAAAACTCATAGCTCTGAGTGCCTCCAAAAGGAAACTAGAGAGAGCACACATTAGCAGCTTGACAACACACCTAAAAGCACTAGAACAAAAGGAAGCAAATTCACCCAAGAGGAGTAGAGGGCAGGAAATAATCAAACTCAGGGGCGAAATCAACCAAGTGGAAACAAGAAAAACTATTCAAAGAATCAACCAATCAAGGAGCTGGTTCTTTGAGAAAATCAACAAGATAGATAAACCCTTAGCCAGACTCACTGGAGGGCACAGGGAAAGCATCCTAATTAACAAAATCAGAAATGAAAAAGGAGACATAACAACAGATCCTGAAGACATCCAAAACACCATCAGATCCTTCTACCAAAGGCTATACTCAACAAAACTGGAGAACCTGGATGAAATGGAGAAGTTCCTAGACAGATACCAGGTACCAAAGTTGAATCAAGATCAGGTTAATGATCTAAACAGCCCTATATCCCCCAAAGAAATAGAAGCAGTCATTAATAGTCTCCCAACTAAAAAAAGCCCAGGACCAGATGGGTTTAGTGCAGAGTTCTATCAGACCTTCAAAGAAGATCTAATCCCAGTTCTTCACAAACTATTCCACAAAATAGAAACAGAAGGTACTCTACCCAACTCATTCTATGAAGCCACAATTACTCTGATACCTAAACCACAAAAAGACCCAACAAAGATAGAAAACTTCAGACCAATATCCCTTATGAATATTGATGCAAAAATCCTCAATAAAGTTCTTGCTAACCGAATCCAAGAACACATCATAACAATCATCCATCCTGACCAAGTAGGTTTCATCCCAGGGATGCAGGGATGGTTCAATATACGGAAATCCATCAACGTAATCCAGTATATAAACAAACTCAAAGACAAAAACAACATGGTCATCTCCTTAGATGCGGAAAAAGCATTTGACAAGATCCAACACCCATTCATGATAAAAGTCTTGGAAAGATCAGGAATTCAAGGCCCATACCTAAACATGATAAAAGCAATCTACAGCAAACCAGTAGCCAACATCAAAGTAAATGGTGAGAAGCTTGAAGCGATCCCTCTAAAATCAGGGACTAGACAAGGCTGTCCACTTTCTCCATACCTATTCAACATTGTACTTGAAGTCCTAGCCAGAGCAATTCGACAACAAAAGGAGATCAAAGGGATACAAATTGGAAAAGATGAAGTCAAAATATCACTTTTTGCAGATGATATGATAGTATATATAAGTGACCCTAAAAATTCCACCAGAGAACTCCTAAGCCTGATAAACAGCTTCGGTGAAGTAGCTGGATATAAAATTAACTCAAACAAATCAATGGCCTTTCTCTATACAAAGAATAAACAGGCTGAGAAAGAAATTAGGGAAACAACACCCTTCTCAATAGTCACAAATAATATAAAATATCTTGGCGTGACTCTAACTAAGGAAGTGAAAGATCTGTATAATAAAAACTTCAAGTCTCTGAAGAAAGAAATTATAGGAGATCTCAGAAGATGGAAAGATCTCCCATGCTCATGGATTGGCAGGATCAACATTGTAAAAATGGCTATCTTGCCAAAAGCAATCTACAGATTCAATGCAATCCCCATCAAAATTCCAAATCAATTCTTCAACGAATTAGAAAGTGCAATCTGCAAATTCATCTGGAATAACAAAAAACCTAGGATAGCAAAAACTCTTCTCAAGGATAAAAGAACCTCTGGTGGAATCACCATGCCGGACCTAAAGCTCTACTACAGAGCAATTGTGATAAAAACTGCATGGTACTGGTATAGTGACAGACAAATAGACCAATGGAATAGAATTGAAGACCCAGAAATGAACCCACACACCTATGGTCACTTGATCTTCGACAAGGGAGCTAAAAACATCCAGTGGAAGAAAGACAGCATTTTCAACAAATGGTGCTGGCACAACTGGTTGTTAACATGTAGAAGAATGCGAATCGATCCATTCCTATCTCCTTGTACTAAGGTCAAGTCTAAGTGGATCAAGGAACTTCACATAAAACCAGAGACACTGAAACTTATAGAGGAGAAAGTGGGGAAAAGCCTTGAAGATATGGGCACAGGGGAAAAATTCCTGAATAGAACAGTAATGGCTTGTGCTGTAAGATCGAGAATTGACAAGTGGGACCTCATGAAACTACAAAGCTTCTGCAAGGCTAAAGACACCATCAATAAGACAAAAAAACCACCAACAGATTGGGAAAGGATCTTCACCTATCCTAAATCAGATAAGGGACTAATATCCAATATATATAAAGAACTCAAGAAGGTGGACTCCAGAAAGTCAAATAACCCCATTAAAAAATGGGGCTCAGAACTGAACAAAGAATTCTCACCTGAGGAATACCGAATGGCAGAGAAACACCTGAAAAAATGTTCAACATCCTTAATCATCAGGGAAATGCAAATCAAAACAACCCTGAGATTCCACCTCACACCAGTCAGAATGGCTAAGATCAAAAATTCAGGTGACAGCAGATGCTGGCGAGGATGTGGAGAAAGAGGAACACTCCTCCATTGTTGGTGGGATTGCAAGCTTGTACAACCACTCTGGAAATCAGTCTGGCGGTTCCTCAGGAAATTGGACATAGTACTACTGGAGGATCCCGCAATACCTCTCCTGGGCATATATCCAGAAGATGTCCCAACCGGTAAAAAGGACACATGCTCCACTATGTTCATAGCAGCCCTATTTATAATAGCCAGAAGCTGGAAAGAACCCAGATGTCCCTCAACAGAGGAATGGATACAGAAATTATGGTACATTTACACAATGGAGTACTACTCAGCTATCAAAAAGAATGAATTTATGAAATTCCTAGCCAAATGGATAGACCTGGAGGGCATCATCTTGAGTGAAATAACACAATCACAAAAGAACTCACACAATATTTATTCACTGATAAGTGGATATTAGCCCAAAACTTAGGATACCCAAGATATAAGATACAATTTGCTAAACGCATGAAACTCAAGAAGAATGAAGACCAAAGTGTGGACACTGTGCACCTTCTTAGAATTGGGAACAAAACACCCAGGGAAGGAGTTACAGAGACAAAGTTCGTAGCTGTGATGAAAGGATGGACCATTTAGAGACTGCCGTATCCAGGGATCCATCCCATAATCAGCTTCTAAACGCTGACACCATTGCATACACTAGCGAGATTTTGCTGAAAGGACCCAAATATAGCTGTCTCTTGTGAGATGATGCCGGGGCCTAGCAAACACAGGAGTGGATGTTCACAGTCAGCTATTGGATGTATCACAGGGCTCCCAATGGAGAAGCTAGAGAAAGTACCCAAGGAGCTAAAGGGATCTGCAACCCTATTGTTGGAACAACATGATGTACTAACCAGAACCCCGGAGCTCTTGTCTCTAGCTGCATATGTATCGAAAGATGGCCTAGTCGGCCATCAATGGAAAGAGAGGCCCATTGGACTTGCAAACTTTATATGCCCCAATATAGGGGAATGTCAGGGCCAAAAGAATGGGAATGGGTGGGTAGGGAAGTGGGGGGCGCTATGGGGGACTTTTGGGATAGCATTGGAAATGTAATTGAGGAAAATATGTAATAAAAATATTAAAAATCAAAAAAAAAATAAATAAATAAGTAAAAAAAAAAGAGGGAGTGGGAGGTGGAGGGAGATGGGGATAAGTGAAAATGATGTAACTACAGTACTCATGTATAAAATTCTAAAAAAATAAAAGCCTGTCATATATTGAAAGATTATGAAATAAAGAATTTTCAAAATCTATTTTGATAGACATTGATTTTCTAAAGACATATTCAGTAGATAGCAACATTCTTAATGAATGCCTCTCAGATTGGAATAAAAGGCTAATCAGGATTCTTTAGAGAACAGAATCAGGATGTCTGTGAATGAGGGTCAGAATCTGCTTTAAGGAGAACTGTTCATAATTATGCAAGTCCCATGATTAGATTCTGAGGCTGCGTAGATAGGGAGGGTTCTTTCATGGTGTCACTAAGTTCCTTTTCTTCTTGTTTGTGATTGATGTGTGTCAGCCATTAAGACTTTTGGATGCCTTTATATAGGCTGAGTGAATTCCTTATGGCATCCTCAGGCACAGTTGCATATATGGTAAGTGAGGTTATGGAAATAAAAGGATGCTGAGAGTTTTCCCAGGGCAGAGTGGAGGCTCTGTGGGAATTAGAGCTCATCTGTCTTCTGAACCAGTTTAACACACTCTATCCCAACCAAGCTGTGCTGAACTCCTGTGAAATGGAGTTTCCATCCTTCAGGTTAGTACCTCTGGAAAGCAGAGAACCCTGGTGGGCTATGTTTACTTTTGGTGAAGTTCTGTGATATGTTTTGTTCTTTCTCCTCCCCTCCCTTCCCCTTCCCCTTCCCTCCCTTCCCTTCCCCTCCCCTCCCCTCCCCTCTCGCTCCTTTTCTCTCCTTCCCTCTTCTCCCCTCTTCCCCCCAATTCTCCTCTCTCCTATTGCCCCTTCTCTTCCCCTCCCTCTCCCATCTGCTTTCCTCTTTATTTCCTCCCCTCTACTCTTTCCCTCCCCTCCTCTCCTCTATCCACCCCATTTCCTCTTCTGTTCTTCCTCCCCTTGCCCTCCCACTCCCCCCTCTCTCCTTCTCTCTCCCTCCCCCGCTTCCCACCATCTTGAGTATTATGGATTGGGCTGAAACTCACTTTGTGGCTAAACATGAACTTCAAATTTTCTCGTACTTTCTGAGGTTTGAGTTGCCACGGCTGATTTATGTGGTACTGGAGGTGGAAACCAGGGCTCCTCCATGTTTGACAAACACTCCAAAAATTATAACACACCTCTAGCTCAGGATCCTACTTGACAAATTTTCTTTTTCTTATCCTTTAAAAAGTCCTACCACCCCCCTTTCACACTGTGTAGTAATCTCTCCCCTTAGAAAACAGTCAGTTTCTTGCTTCCTCTCTGAAAGTTAGAAGCGACAGTTTCCTCTGGAGGTTGAGTTCTTACAGTTTTTTGAAAGACATCTCCAGGCCTTAATAATGGAGCATGCTGGACAATGAAGGGAGCTGCTGGCCTATGACCTAAGACTCAGTGCAAATTTGGTCCTTGAGATGTGTAGCTGGGTCATCTGACTGCCGAGAGTTTGAATGCAGTTGGGAATTGCATAGTAAATTATCTCTATTCTCTAAGAGATAGGATTTACTTCTCATTGTTTCAAACCGCTTTTTTCAGGTTTTAAGAGCATCCATGGGTTAGCCTAACACTATATATCTAATTTTTTCCAGATAGTCTCCAAAGTGTGTTTCCATCGGTTCCACCAACAAGCCAATAATCTTCAGTCAATCTTAACTCATTCCTTCCTACTTAGAACGTTCTGCCTCACTTTTCCCTGTGAATTTCCCTGTCCCTGTCTCCTTCATGGGAGTCTTTCCAACAATTCCTGGTCTTACAGCTATCTCTGTATTCTGAGTTTCTGTAGCAGTTCTCAGAACCAAACCATACAATTTAGCCATTAATTATATACTGCAGCACAGTCTTTTCTTTGTGCCAGTGTGTCTTGGTTTTTTATTCTGCAGCTAAATTATAAGCATCATGAGACATTCCACATCTCTCACTTCACAAGTGGCGAGAGACCTGCTCTAAGTATAGAAGAGAAATTGGGGCCATTGGCTTAGACTTGGGTGTAGCATATGAGCCTCAGCTTTTTTCACCTCACTTTTCTCCTGCCTAGCTTGACTAGGTGCTCTGATCCTTGAATTATCTTTCCAACTCTCTCACTTCTTTTCTGTGAACTAATCTCCCTTCTCTCTCTTCCTCCCCCCATTCTTTTCTCTCATCCTGTTTCTCACATGCTTACATATGTTCATTTCACTAGAGTCTAGTGACTAGGTGAGTATTTTAGCTGTGTTTATAAACCTCCAAATGTATTTTTATTTGTTTGTTTGCTTGCTTGGTTGACTTTTTTTCTGAGACAGGGTTTCTCTGTATAGCCCTGGCTGTCCTGGAACTGTCTTTGTAGACCAGTGTGGCCTTAAACTCAGAGATATGTAGCCCTATGTCCGCCATTTCACAGTAGGGCTCAGGGGATCCCCTGGCCTGTGATGAGGCCACAGCCATGGGCTTCTCAGACTCTTGGATATCCAGAAGCTCAGAAGTCTGGAAGTCTCAGAAGATCAGAGAAGGGAGTTGTGAGGGGAGGTTAGGGAGGGAATGTGAGCTGGGGATAGTGTCTAGGCCTGGGCCGGAGGCTGCGGGGGGGGGGGGGGCAGTGAAGGGAAGCTCCAACTTGTCTCACAGAGATTGTCCTTGGCTTGTCAGAGGCAGTCTTGGTGGAATTTGTGGCTGGAATGACAGAGAAGACTTCTACAGGAGATGGGGCTTTGAAGCTGTAGGTGAAATGAAAGCCTTCTTCAAGACTCCCCATGGCAGACATTGATGAAAAGAGACAGTTCGTGATTCTAAACAGGTTATTGTCATGGTGGAAAATGGATGCATCAAGCCATACCCCACTTCTTAAGGTGGGCCTGAGATTAAATACCTTTCACAGGAAGGACTGTCTGGGAAGGGAAGCTGATTGGCTAAGCCCTCTGGGCCTCTAGATACAGCATTAGCATGGAGAACTCTGCTTTGACCCTACATGACCACAGGACACGTTTATTTTATGTAAGAAGCATGGCACACATTCTAAGTCAGGAGTCTGGCAGGGAGCCAGGAGTCACCTAAGCATCAGGTGTGTGCCCACCAAGTCTCTGGGTCTTGACCTGATTTACCTTACCAAACTTCTTGGCATGTTTTTATGTCCATGCACAGAGATCCACCTGCCTCTGCCTCTCAAGTGCAGGAATTAAAGGGCTTTGACTTTAAAGTCCTGCCTGACTCCTGATTCAAACATTCTTTTAAAGTGTAATAGGCTATGGATCATCTTAACTGTGGCATTTAACAGGCGAGTTATTGTAGCGTTGTGGTAAACCCAGACAAATTGAGCCTGTGAGTGAATAAGGTAATTTTTTTTTCAAAAGCAAGAGATTTATTTTTCTGTGCATTGGTCAAACTTCAATCAGTCCCTAAAGGGGAGCGACTAGAAGGTGACCCTGAATAGCTATTGCAAGCAGTTTTTATACTTTTTAGGGGCACAGGTTATATGAGCAAGGTTACAGTTCAAACTTATTGGCTAAGAATATTGACTTTTACATCTATTGGCTAGTAAGCATGACACACATTTGAACTCTAAACTCTACCAGGGACTTCCCAGAGAATCAGTCAGTATGTTCTGCATTTTTTTAAACTTTATTTGTTTATTGGGTATTTTCTTCATTTATATTTCAAATGCTATCCCAAAAGTCCCCCATACCCTCCCACACCCACTCCCCTACCTACCCACTCTCATTTCTTGGCCTGGCATTCCTCTATACTGAGGCATATAAAGTTTGCAAGACCAAGGGGAATGTCTTCCCAGTGATAGCCGACTAGGCCATCTTCTGACACATATGCAGCTAGAGACAGGAGCTCTGGAGGTACTGGTTAGTTCATATTGTTTCACCTATAGGGTTGCAGACCCATTTAGCTACTTGGGTACTTTCTCTAGCTCCTCCATTGGGGGCCCTGTGTTCCATCCAATGACTGACTGTGAGCATCCACTTCTGTGTTTGCCAGGCACCAGCAGGGCCTCACAAGAGACAGCTATATCAGGGTCCTATCAGGAAAATCTTGCTGGCATAGGCGATGGTGTCAAGGTTTGGAGGTTCATTATGCGATGGATCCCCGGGTGTGGCAGTCTCTAGATGGTCCATCCTTTCCTCTCAGCTCCAAACTTTGTTTCTGTAACTCCTTCCATGGGTGTATTGCTCAAATTCTAAGAAGGGGCAAAGTGTCCATATTTTGGTGTTCGTTCTTGCGTTTCATGTGTTTTGCAGATTGTATCTTGTATCTTCGTTTTCTAAGTTTCTGGGCTAATATCCACTTATCAGTGAGTGCACATTACATGAGTTCTTTTGTGATTGGGTTACCTTACTCAGGATGATACCCTCCAGGTCCATCCACTTGCCAAGGAATTTCATAAATTCATTCTTTTTAATAGCTGAGTAGTACTCCATTGTGTAAATGTACCACATTTTTTTGTATCCATTCCTCTGTTGAGGGGCATCTGGGTTATTTCCAGCTTCTGGCAAATATAAATAAGGCTTCTATAAACATAGTGGAGCATGTGTCCTTCTTACCAGTTGGAACATCTTCTGGATATATGCCCAGGAGAGGTATTGCGGGATCCTCCGGTAGTACTATGTCCAATTTCCTGAGGAACCACCAGACTGATTTCCAGAGTGGTTGTACAAGCTTGCAATCCCACCAACAATGGAGGAGTGTTCCTCTTTCTCCACATCCTCGCCAGCATCTGCTGTCACCTGAATTTTTGATCTTAGCCATTCTGACTGGTGTGAGGTGGAATCTCAGGGTTGTTTTGATTTGCATTTCCCTGATGATTAATGATGCTGAACATTTTTTCAGGTGCTTCTCAGCCATTCGATATTCCTCAAGTGAGAATTCTTTGTTTAGCTCTAAGCCCCATTTTTAAATGGGGTTATTTGATTTTCTGGAGTCCACCTTCTTGAGTTCTTTATTTATATTGGATATTAGTCCCCTATCTGATTTAGGATAGGTAAAGATCCTTTCCAAATCTGTTGGTGGCCTTTTTGTCTTATTGACAGTGTCTTTTGCCTTACAGAACCTTGCAATTTTATGAGGTCCCATTGGTCAATTCTCGATCTTATAGTACAAGCCATTGCTTTTCTATTCAGGAATTTTTTCCCTGTGCCCATATCTTCGAGGATTTTCCCCACTTTCTCCAATATAAGATTCACTGTCTCTGGTTTTATTTGGAGTTCCTTGATCCACTTAGATTTGAGCTTAGTACAAGGAGATAAGAATGGATCAATTCACATTCTTCTACATGATAACTGCCACTTGTGCCAGCACCATTTGTTGAAAATGCTGTCTATTTTTCCACCGGATGGTTTTAGCTCCCTTTTCAAGTGATCATAGGTGTGTGGGTTCATTTCTGGGTCTTCAATTCTATTCCATTGGTCTACTTGTCTGTTGCTATTCCAGTACCATGCAGGTTTTTTTTTTTTTTTTTTTTTTTAATCACAATTGCTCTGTAGTACAGTTTTACGTCAGACATGGTGATTCCACCAGAGGTTCTTTTATCATTGAGAAGTGTTTTTGCTATCCTCAGTTTTTTATTTTTCCAGATGAATTTGCAGATTGCCCTTTCTAATTCGTTGAAGAATTGAGTTGGAATTTTGATGGGGATTGCATTGAATCTGTAGATTGCTTTTGGCAAGATAGCCATTTTTACTATATTGATCCTGCCAATCCATGAGCATGGGAGATCATTCCATCTTCTGAGATCTTCTTTAATTTCTTTCTTCAGAGACTTGAAGTTCTTATCATACAGATTTTTCACTTCCTTAGTTAGAGTCACGCCAAGGTATTTTATATTATTTGTGACTCTTGAGAAGGGTGTTGTTTCCCTAATTTCTTTCTCAGCCTGTTTATTCTTTGTGTAGAGAAAGGCCATTGACTTGTTTGAGTTAATTTTATATCCAGATACTCCACTGAAACTATTCATCAGGTTTAGGAGTTCTCTGGTGTAATTTTTAGGGTCACTTATATATACTATCATATCAGCTGCAAAAAGTGATATTTTGACTTCTTCCTTTCCAGTTTGTATCCCCTTGATCTCCTTTTGTTGTCGAATTGCTCAGGCTAGGACTTCAAGTACAATGTTGAATAGGTAGGGAGAAAGTGGGCAGCCCTGTCTAGTCCCTGATTTTAGTGGGATTGCTTCCAGCTTCTCACCATTTACTTTGATGATGGGTACTGGTTTGCTGTAGATTGCTTTTATCATGTTTAGGTATGGGCCTTGAATTCCTGATCTTGCCTAGATTTTTATCATGAATGGGTGTTGGATTTTTTCAAATGCTTTCGCAGCATTTAACAAGATGTTCATGTGGTTTTTGTCTTTGAGTTTGTTTATATAATGGATTACTTGATGAATTTCCATATATTAAACCATCCCTGCATCTTTGGAATGAAACCTACTTGGTCAGGATGGATGATTGTTTTGGAGTGTTCTTTGATTCGGTTAGCAAGAATTTAATTGAGTATTTTTGCATCGATATTCATAAGGGAACTTGGTCTGAAGTTCTCTATCTTTGCTGGGTCTTTCTGTGATTTAGGCATCAGAGTAATTGTGGCTTCATAGAATAAACTGGGTAGAGTACCTTCTATTTCTATTTTGTGGAATAGTTTGAGAAGAACTGGAATTAGATCTTCTTTGAATGTCTGCTAGAACTCTGCACTAAACCCTTCTGGTCCTGGGCTTTTTTGGGCTTGGAGACTATTAATGACTGCTTCTATTTCTTTAGGGGACATAGGACTGTTTGGGTCATTAATCTGATCCTGATTTAACTTTGGTATCTGGTATCTGTCTAGAAATTTGTCCATTTCATCCAGCTTTTCCAGTTTTGTTGAGTACAGCCTTTTGTAGAAGAATCTGATGGTGTTTTGGATTTCTTCAGGATCTTTTGTTATGTCTCCCTTTTCACTTCTGATTTTTTTAATTAGGATGCTGTCCCTGTGCCCTCTAGTGAGTCTGGCTAAGGGTTTATCTATCTTGTTGATTTTCTCAAAGAACCAGCTCCGAGTTTGGTTGATTCTTTGAATAGTTCTTCTTGTTTCCACTTGGTTGATTTCGCCCCTGAGTTTGATTATTTCCTGCCCTCTACTCGTCTTGGGTGAATTTGCTTCCTTTTGTTCTAGAGCTTTTAGGTGTGTTGTCAAGCAGCTAGTGTGTGCTCTCTCTAGTTTCGTTTTGGAGGAACTCAGAGGTATGAGTTTTCCTCTTAGAAATGCTTTCATTGTGTCCCATAAGTTTGGGTATGTTGTGGCTTCATTTTCATTAAACTCTAAAAAGGCTTTAATTTCTTTCTTTATTCCTTCCTTGACCAAGGTATCATTGAGAAGAGTGTTGTTCAGTTTCCACGTGAATGTTGGATTTATGTTATTATTTATGTTATTATTGAAGATCAGTCTTAGTTCGTGGTGATCTGATAGGATGCATGGGACAATTTCAATAATTTTGTATCTGTTGAGGCCTGGTTTGTGACCAATTATATGGTCAATTTTGGAGAAGGTATCATGAGGTGCTGAGAAGAAGCTATATCCTTTTTTTTTTTTTTTAGGATAAAATATTCTGTAGATATCTGTTAAATCCATTTGTTTCATAACTTCTGTTAGTTTCACTGTGTACCTGTTTAGTTTCTGTTTCCAAGATCTGTCCTATGAGGAGAGTGGATTATTGAAGTCTCCCACTATTATTGTGTGAGGTGCAATGTGTCCTTTGAGCGTTTCTAAAGTTTCTTTAATGAATGTGGCTGCCTTTGCATTTGGAGCATAGATATTCAGAATTGAGAGTTCCTTTTGGAAGATTTTACCTTTGATGAGTATGAAGTGCCCATCTTGTATTTTTTGATAACTTTGGGTTGGAAGTCGATTTTATTTGATATTAGAGTGGCTATTCCAGGTTGTTTCTTCAGACCATTTGTTGGGAAAATTGTTTTCCATCCTTTCACTTTGACGTAGTGTCTGTCTTTTTCCCTGAGATGGATTTCCTGTAAGCAGCAAAATTTTAAGTCCTGTTTATGTAGCCAGCCTGTTAGTCTATGTCTTTTTATTGGGGAATTGAGTCCATTGATATTAAGAGATATTAAGGAAAAGTAATTGTTGCTTCCTATTATTTTTGTTGTTAGATTTGACATTCTGTTCTTGTGGCTCTCTTCTTTTAGGTTTGTTGAAGTATTACTTTCTTGCTTTTTCTAGGGCATAGTTTCTGTTCTTGTATTGTTTTTTTTCCTGTTATTATCCTTTGAAAGGCTGGATTCGTGGAAAGATATTGTGTGAATTTGGTTTTGTCATGGAATATTTTGGTTTCTACATCTATGGTAATTGAGAGTTTGGCTGGGTAGTAGCCTGGGCTGGCATTTGTGTTCTCTTAGGGTCTGTATAACATCTGTCCAGTATCTTCTGTCTTTCATAGTCTCTGGTGAGAAGTCTGGTGTAATTCTAATAGGCCTGTCTTTATATGTTACTTGACCTTTTTCCCTTACTGCTTTTAATATTCTATCTTTATTTAGTGCATTTGTTGTTCTGATTATTATGTGTCGGGAGGAATTTCTTTTCTGGTCCAGTCCATTTGGAGTTCTGTAGGCCTCTTGTATGTTCATGAGCATCTCGTTCTTTAGGTTTGGGAAGTTTTCTTCTATAATTGTGTTGAAGATATTTGCTGGCCCTTTAAGTTGAAAATCTTCATTCTCATCTACTTCTATTATCTGTAGGCTTGGTCTTCTCATTGTGTCCTGGATTTCCTGGATGTTTTGAGTTTGAATCTTTTTGCATTTTGCATTTTCTTTGATTGTTGTGCCCATGTTCTCTATAGAATCTTCTGTACCTGAGATTCTCTCTTCCATCTCTTGTATTCTGTTGCTGATGCTCGCATCTATGGTTCTAGATTTGTTTCCTAGGGTTTCTATCTCCAGCGTTGTCTCACTTTGGGTTTTCTTTATTGTTTCTTCTTCCCTTTTTAGGTCTTGGATGGTTTTGTTCAAGTACATCACCTGTTTGGTTGTGTTTTCCTGTTTTTCTTTAAGGACTTCTACCTCTTTATCAGTGTTCTCCTGTATTTCTTTAGGTGATTTATTAAAGTCCTTCTTGATGTCCTCTACCATCATCATGAGATATGCTTTTAAATCTGTAAGATACAGCTTTTTGTGTGTGTTGGGGTATCCAGGACTGGCTGAGGTGGAGTGCTGGGTTCTGATGATGGTGAGTGGTCTCAGTTTCTGTTAGTAAGTTTCTTACGTTTGCCTTTTGCCATCTGGTAATTTCTGAAGTTAGTTGTTATAGTTGTCTCTGGTTGGAGCTTATCCCTCCTGTGATTCTGTTAGCCTCTGTCAGCAGACCTGGGAGACTAGCTCTCTCCTGAGTTTCAGTGGTCAGAGTATTCTCTGCAGGCAAGCTCTCCTCTTGCAGGGAATGTGCACAGATATCTGGTGTTCAGATCTGCCTCCTGGCCGAAGATGAAGGCCTGAAAAAGGGCCTGTCCCAGAAGCTGTGTCGCTTCTGCCTGTCCCAGAAGCTGTGTAGCTTCTGTAGTCCACACTCTCACCTGGGCAGACTAGTCTCTGAGGGATCCGGGAACCAAGATGGCTCCCCCAGGTGTTCAGGCAAAGCCCTCCTGGGTGGGGCAGACACCTCTCCTCTGGCTGGGAAGGTGCCAGATATTCTGGGTCTGCCCCAGAAGTTGTGTCACTTCTTCCTTTCCCAGAAGCTGTGTAGCTTCTGTACTCCACACTCTCACCTGTACAGACTACTCTCTGAGTGATCCGTGAACCAAAATGGCTCCCCCAGGTGCTCCAGCAAAGCCCTCCTGGGCAGGGCAGACACCTCTCCTCTGGCAGGGAAGGTGCCCGGATGTCTGGAGCCCAAAATGGGGTCTACCTCAGAAGCTGTGTTGCTTCTGCCTGTCCCAGAAGCTGTGTAGCTCTTGCAGTCTGCATTCTCACCTGTGCAGACTAGTCTCTGCAGGATCTGGGAACCAAAGTGGCTCCCCCAGCACATTCTGCATTTTTTTTTGTTTGTTTGTTTTGTTTTGTTTTTCTGAGAATTTTTACTCAAGAATGTTCCTGTGGGTGAAGAATGGAGCTTGGCATAACCTTAACTCCATGTGGGAGGGAGAGTGTTTGGGACTGGAAAACCCCTAAGGGTCCCTCATTACCCCCATTTTCTTGTACAAGATCCAAATCCTGGAGCTACACTCATGAATCTTGGATAAGTAACTCATATTGTTCAGGTCCTGTCCTCAAGGTCTCATATTGTTGGGGCAGGACCATCAGTTGTACTGCTCCTATTCTCTCTTTTATGAAGGCTATAAGCATGCTCAATATACAGGGTCCAAAGCTCAACAATAGCAAGAGAACAATTAGGGGTCCTAACAATGTGGTCCTAATATGAGTGGTTAACCAAGGGGAGAAGTTAAACCAAGACTCGAACCAGCCCTGACTCTGTTCTATTTCTCTCTTCTGTTTGTCTAGCCCTTCTCTCACCTTGGCCATTGGGTCCTTAACTAACCCCAGAATGGTCTCCAGTATGTGCTTGCTGATGTTTCACACTCATAGGAAGCACAGAAAAAGTGGTTGGCCCCCTCCCTCAATGATGAGCCTGCTGCCAGATCCTCCCATCCCAGGGGCACACATATATGGGGGTTTCTTGCAGGACACTCTTCAACTTCAGGTGTCCACACCCTAAGTCCCACTCTCCAAGGCCACTTCTGGGACACGGTTTAGATTCAAAAGTCCCTCATCCCCCACATTTGGGTAATCCCTCCCTCTTTGTTTCTAGGGTGGGGATATCCCAGGAGTCAAGACCTTCTGCTAACTTACAGAGATTAAAGACAAGGTCCAGACACCAAGTATATGGCAGGTGTTCCTCTGTAGTAGACCAAGCTATATCCCCAGTGCCTGAGAGTGCTTGACAAGTCACTTTGGTAGGGTTGTGGGGGGTGCTGAGGCTCAGCACTGGAAGGAAGATATACCATAGCCATCTCATGGTTTCTCTGGACTTGCAGAAGTGTGGGTGATCTTGAGATTGAGGGTGTTGCTTGGGTATCTGGCTGCTATCCAGTTGGTGTCAGGCGCAGGTGCTGGTCTGATGTGAGTCATATGAACCCAGGCAGTTACTGCATCCACTTTCACAGTGGTTGGGGTGGTCAAACACACCAGGAATGGCCCTTTCCACTTTGCTTCCAAGTTTTTAGCACAATGTTTCTTAACATATCTCCAACTTGGTACTTGTGTGGAACCTCTGGGGGTACCTGCATAATACAGGGCACTAAGTTTAGGCCAAAATTCCTGGTGGCTGATCTGGAAAACTTGCAATGAAGCCATAAGACCCTTGTCAGCCTGAAAAGTCACTCAGGGGGTAGGGGTGGTGGTGGTCAGGAACTGGGGTCAAGGTAGTGAGGGTCCCATACATAATCTCAAAAGGGGTCAAGTTAAAATGGTTGGGGGTATTCTGGGCTCAGAACAGGGCCAGGGGAAGGAGCACCACCCAGTTAGTGCCAGTCTTCAAGGACAATTTACTTAAGGTCTCTTTTAGGGTTCTGTTCATTCTTTCTACATGCCCTGACTTCTGGAGATGGTATTCACAGTGGAGCTTTCAATTAGTTCCCAATATCTCTGCCAATCCCTGACTTACCTTAGATACAAAAGCAGGACTGTTATCTGATCCAATTACCTTGGACACTCTGAACCTTGGGAAAATTTCTTCTAAAATCTCCTTGGCTACCACAGTTGCTGTTTCCTGCTTGGTGGGGAAAGGCCTCAACCCATTCAGAGAAAGTATCCACAAACATTAAAAGGTATTTGTAACCATATTTTCCTGGCTTAACTTGAGTAAAATTGACCTCCCAGTATACTCCAGGTAGTTCTCCCCTAGGTCTTTTGCCCTGTTTGTTCTTGGCTGCATACTTGCTGTCAAACCTTACACTGTTCTACTATCTCTCTGGCCCAAAGCCTGAGGTCCATTTATATACTTTAGATTCCTTAACTGCTTGGACAAGCTTTTTATCTCCTAAATGAGTCCATCTGTGCATTTGGCCTAGTAAGTCTTTTCCTTGCTTTCTGGGGAGTATAGTTTTTTCTTCTTGTGTGCACCATTGCCCTTCCTTCTCTAGGTAAGAGTTGGTAGGGTGGCTATCAATCTGAGTCCTTTTTCCTTCAGTATATTCCAAGTGAGGCCATCCTTTAGTCCAGACCCATTTCCCAGCAGGTGTCTCTTGCAGGCCCATAATTGAGATAGGCTCCTGCAAAGCCACATCTTGAGCCACTTGAACTGCCTGGTTATTGCCTTGGGCCACTGAATCTCTTCTCTTCTGATGTCCTGGGCAATGAATAATACTCACACTTGCCAGCTTCATCAGATCCAAGATTTCCTGCTTGTTTTTTAAATTTCTTTTCCCTCGGATGTGAGCAGTCCTTTCTCTTTGTATGTAGCCCCATGTATGTGGGCTGTGGCAAAGGCATACCTGCTATGTGTAGATGTTAATTTTGTTGGCATTCCCAAGTTCTAAGGCTTTGGTGAGGGTAATTAGCTCTGCTTTCTGCTCTGACATGCCGGGAATGGGTAGAGGTTCAGCCCAGATCACATTTGTGCCATCCACTAAGGCAGTCCTTGCTCATCTCTGACCTTCATGGAGAAAAATGCTCCTGTCTGTAAACCAGGTAGCCTCAACTCCTGGCAGGGGTCAGTCAGAGAGGACTTTCCTCCACCCATGGGCTTTTGCCAGGATTTCTTGACATTTGTGCTGTGGTGGCTCAAGGACAGGGTCAGACAGCAAAGTGGCTGGATTGAGCCCAACTGGTGGTTTGGTCGGAGTTCAGAAGCAGAGTCTGGTGATCCTGGCGTTCATCAGCCATAGAGCTGGAGGCTGCCTTATCATGCTCTCCAGAGCATGTGATTCAGCTATCATCAAGTTTAAGGCCATGTACCAAATTATGGAATGTGGCAAGGAACTTAACAGTATGTAGGGGTTAGGCACAGTAGGGTGGATGTTAGCCACTGGACAGTTTACCTGTCACAATTCCTGGACTGGGTGGTAATTGTTAGTTCCTGGCTTCTTAACTGGTAGGAGAGGTGTGTTCCAGGCTGAATGGCACTTACACAACACCCCATGGTGGAGGAGCCTGGAGATATGTGGCTTAATTCCTTCTCATTCCTCTAGAGACATAGAATATTGTCTGAGAGACTCTAGGGTAGCCTGCACCTTGAGTTCTACCACTATAGGGGGATGACATTTTGCTTTGCCCATTCTTAAGTCCACTGTTCTTTGGGTAGTCCATGAATAAATTTTGGTGCCAGTGGCTCCTTGGACCCAAAGGGTCCAATTTTTTCTTGGAAATGGGATCATCAACTTGGAGGAAGACTGAGTGTTGAGCCCCTGTGTCCACCAAGAATTGAGTGGGTTTCCTCTCCACTCTTAAAGTTATCCTGAGTTCCAGGAGGAGGACTGAGCCCTGTCCTCCCTAGTTCCTGTTTTCCCCTAGGCCTGGGATTTCCCACCCCCAGCGGCCATTTGTTAGGGCACTCTTGGGCCCAGTGGCCCCACTCCTTGCAATATGTGCACTGGTCCTTTTCAAGGGGTTTTCTGTCTCTCTTTGTTTGGAGTATCTCTTCTCTGTTTTCCCTAACTATTATAGCCAAGATTCTCTGTAAATTCCTTTTCTGTCACTTTTCTTTTTGTCATCTCCCTTTTATCTTTTTCCTTTCTTTTTCTCTGTTCCTTGTCCTCCTCTGTCTTCCTGTTATGGTTGACTTTCTCAGCAACCTGCACTAAATCCCTCAATTACTTATCCTGCAGTCTCTCTAGCCTCTGAAGCTTTTTCCTGATATCTCTGCTAGCCTGGTCTATAAAAGCCATAGTCACAGTATCTTGTGCTCCTTGCTGCTGGGGTCATAGGGTGTATATTGGCAGAATGCCTCTGTGAGCTGCTCTAGAAAGGCAGCAGGTGATTCTCTCTACCCTTATGTACCTTGGTCAAATTTGTGGGCTGCCAGGCCACTGCTTTGAGACCTGCCAACAGAGCATGGCAGTAGATCCTAAAGTGCTCCTTACCTTTGACTGAATTAAAGTCCCAATCAAGTCGGATCATGGGAAATCTGTGGTCAATTGATGGTGCCCCTGTGTCTGAGGGGACACTCTTTTTGGCTTCCTGCATTATCCTCTCTTCGGTTGTGAAGAGCACTCTCATGAGTTGTTGGATATCATCCCAGGTGGGCTGATGAGTAAATAAAAGTCTCAAAGAGATTAATCAGCCCCTTGGGGTTGTTGGGCCTTCCAGTTGTATGGCTGAAGAGAAGGGCAAGTATTGCATGGCTTGATTGCCATCCTCATCTAAGGGGATTGGAGGGGGAGGGCCACTGTTGTGTCAGATGAAATGGCCCTTTTGCTCCAGGTCCCCATGGCTGGTCCTGGTTCTGAGGGTCCCTCACCACCCTCTCCCCTTGCTGGCATAGAAGGAAGTGGGGAGGTAATGGTATACTGGATGAGGGCTCAAGGTAGATCCTTGAGGAGGGACTGTGAGAACTGGGGCCATAGGGGAGTAAGGGGATGGAGGATCCATCAGTAGCAGATCCACTGTGGAAGGGTCCTGGAGGTTGTTCTTCTTTATAGACTCATTGGTATCTATGGGGTTCTTCTCCTTCATGGCCAGGATCTGAGAAACTCTCAGAGACAAAAAGGCTTTTATCCAAGAAGTGGGGGTCCTCCACTAGATCTTTCCAGGTAAATATACAGGGCACTTGGTCTGGGTGCCCGAGGGATCCTGGCTGAAAGCCTCTTTCCTC
The DNA here is from genome assembly GCF_978045245.1 of Mus caroli. Taxonomy (NCBI): domain Eukaryota; kingdom Metazoa; phylum Chordata; class Mammalia; order Rodentia; family Muridae; genus Mus; species Mus caroli. Next base: position 52,069,136 of record NW_028227264.1, read on the forward strand.
TACTGCTTTGATCACCTGCAAGTATCCAACCTACTCCCAAGGTGGGTCATTTGGAGGAGCAGAGATTTACTAAGTTTCCCTTCCTTACTACTACTGACCAGATTAACCCTTTTCTCCTAACTTTCCTCCAGTGGTTAACTAGGATGTTTAACAGGGTAGATTCAGTCTGTCTCATGTCCAAAAATAACACCAGTCCAAGTCCAAGAACACAGAGAAAGACAATTAACACAGAGACAATTTGCCCCTGCCATGGGCGCAGAAACTGGGTTATAGCAAGACTTGGTTGGCTCCTGCCTATACTGTGTCTTGTCATTTTGATTCTGACGGTACACAAATCCACAACCTTTGAATAAAGACAATCAACACAGTGACAGTTTGCCCCTGCCATGAGAGCAGAAACCAAGATATAGCAAGACTCGGTAGGCTCCTTCTGATACTGTTTCCCAAAGGAGCAGAGTCCTCCCAACTCTTGCCAAGCTCAGTCTTTTTCCCTCCAGTCAGTCTAGTCAGTGGAAAGCTCCCAAATGTAAGCCCCTTTGACACCCTTTGTATTTACTTTGGGATGCCCCTGAGTAAGACATCAAGATGCAAAAGCAAGAGATTTATTTTTTCCAGCATTGTGGTTGATCTTCAATTAGTCCCTCAAGGTGAGTGACTAGAAGGTGGACGAATAGGGTCTTCTTTATTCATGGAGATTTTTATAAGATACCTTAGGAACTATAGATCTACTTTTATTGTCTAAAAAAATCATCCTCTCATGGTGCACATAAGTTCACACACACACCTACAATAAATAATCTATAAGTAATAAGTAAAACAATAAGTCCATCCTATTCTGCTTACACCACTTCTAAATGTTATTTATCCATTTTCTAAAACTCTCCTAACTTATTACTTTAAGTATTGTACATATACTGTCTGCTTTTGTATTTGTAGACTCATGTCTGATTTTAAAAAACATACAGTTTTACATTGTTTTATGTACCATTCTCAGTTCTAGGATACTTGTTGGTTCTTTCTTTAAACACAATTTCCATTTGGCTACACATCTCAGAGACGACCTTTGCACTTAAATCTTGGATTCTGATTCATCTAACCTAAATATAGGTAATGTAATTTTCTCATGGAACAGGAAGTAGAAAGTTCTACTCAGGAGTAAGTATCCCAGCTAGAAGTGAGGTCTAGGGGTGGAGGTGTGCAATTCATATGGCTATTATTGCTCCATGCTTCTTTGCAATGGTTGATAAGTGATTTTTAATATTCCTGGTATTCTCTGGCTTAAATATAGATGTCCCTTGCTTTGGTCATCTAAGTTTTAGGTAGACAGCAAATAAAACATCAAAAAATCAGCTCACTCAGCAAATACAATTTTATTTCCTTCACACTTGAGCTTTCATTTTAAGAGCAGAATTGGGTCATGTGGTCAGGGCTGGAAGGCAGATGAAAAAATTCGGTTAATTTGAGTTGGGTGCACTGTGGCTCAGTAATTGGGCCTTTTTCTTAGGAGGGAAAGAGGTGAGAACACAGGTAGAGTTTGCCACACAGAAGCAAAGCTGCATAAGTCATGAACATTTACTTTCGGAGTTCTAAGAGGTGGCAGGATCAAAACCCTGAAGCTGCCTGAGAAATTTTGATGTAGTTGAGAAAATCTGAGTTTAACTCTAAGCACTCAGACTCCACTCTGATTTACTGTCTTTTAAAGCCCAAAAGGTTCAGCTCAAATAAATGTTTCAGGTATAGGCATCCCTTACATTGAACATAGGAGGTAACGTTAGTTGTCTTTCTGATGCTAATAACACACCACACACTGGATCTGCTTTAATGAACCAAGATTTTAGAGTGAGGCATGCTGGCACATGCCTGTGACTCCTATACTCAGAAAACCAAGGCACAAAAGGCCTGAGCTCCAGGCTAGTTTGAGCTACATTGTACATGTGAAATCCAGTCTTAAAACAAACAAGAACTAACAAAAGAAACAACAACAACAATAACAACAACAGACTCCTAGACTGGAGACCCCAAACCAAATAGCCATTATCTGTTGATATTCTAAGGTTGTGAAGAGTTAAAAAGCAAGTGTAATTCTTCACATGACAAAGAGCAGGAACATGTCTTCAGGGCTCCTGTCCCTTGTATAATCTCAGTAATTGGTCACAGGACTTCCACCCAATGACCTTAGCTTATTCTAATCATCCCCAAACACCTGCCTCTAAACCGTCACTTGGGGGGGGGGTTCATCCCTTTAAATACCTCACAATAGGGATACAATTTAACTACCTGAACATTTGGGAGAAATGAATAAACCACTATATTACGGCAGAAAGCTGGAGAATGAAATTGAACGCTGACTCAACCCTGAGGAGGCAGAATCAAGCAGTTTAAAAGACAAAAGGAAAAAAACAAACAGACAAGAGCAAAAACAAAACAACACACACACACACACACCAAAACAAAAACCAAAAAACCAAAGAAGCCCATCAATTCCTTTGCCCAGGATTTGGATATTTGCTGCCACCTGCAGCTTAAACTTCATATTACTCTGGACATTGGTTGTAAGAAGCAAAATGACCTAGGAATGGAAAGGAAGAATGCTTTGAGTGTTCACAATTGATACCTTCATGATCTTTATAAAGAACATTTACTTATTTATTTATTCTCATATATATAAGTATAGGTACATATGTATGTATAAGCATGTGAGAGGATGCATGTGCCTGGGCTTGTATAAAGACCAGGTGGTGTTTGGTACCTTCCTGTGTGATTTTTCTCCTACCTGCCTCAGAGTGGTGTGTGTGTGTGTGTGTGTGTGTGTGTGTGTGATCTCTGGTTTGTTATGTGGGTACTAGGATCTGCACTGTAGTCCCCATGATTGCATAGCAAGTCCTTTTAACTGTTGAGTCATTTCTCTAGCCTCCCCCTTTCACTTTCTTAAAGTTGAGTTCTCTCTTTCTAAGTCCACACTCAGAGCAGCATCATGTTCACCAATCCAAATGTGGAGGCTACAGAAGTATCCACTGATACTTGGATATATACTCATATTGTGAAGGAAGATAAAATATTGTAACTTGTGAGTTTAGGAGCCCACAGCCCCGGCCTGGGACTGAGAACAAAGCAGAACAGCCCCCAGGCATGCCAGGGCAGGGCTGTTGTTAAGGCATTCCTAAGAACATCTTGACTGTAAAGATGAAAAGGTATGCAAGGACCAGCAGGGCTATATTATCTGAGTCAATACCATCTGGCCAAAACCTCCCCTCTGTCTATTGCCCCTTGGCGCCGGGTAAAGTCATACATCAACTGGTTACTATGTGAACAAAGATAAGCCCCCAGCCCACAGGAACAAAGTCCTGATCTTTGTAATCTTTCTGTTAATGTTTGAATAAGCCAATAGTGTGTCGCTATGCTGAATTCCACACCTCTAAGCCCCTTACCCCATAAAAACCCCTAGCTTTCAAGCCTCGTGGCCGACATCCGTTATCTCCTGTGTGGGATGCATGTCGGTCCGGAGCTAATTAAACGTCCTCATGTAATTACATCAAGGTCCTTCGTGATTTTTTGGATGCACGCCGAATCGGGAATTGGGTGGGGGTTTCCCCACTAGATCTAACAATTGTAGACATACAATAGGGTGCTATTAAACCTTTTAAAATGATGTTTTGAAATATACTACAGTTATATAATTGGGAAGGCACCATGCCAAGTGCAATACACTGGTCACAAAAGGACAAATATTGTAGGAGTCCTCTTCTGTGAGGTTCCTGTAACATTCATATTCAGAGGGCAGGAAGTAGAATAGTGATCATCAGGGGATAGGAGAGGACAGTGGGTAGGGAATGGAGAATTAGCATTGAATTATACAGAGTTTCTCTGGGAGAAGATGATGAAAATCTAGAGAAGGTTGACAATGGTAACACCACAACTGTACCTCGGGTCATAGAACCAGACAGTTAACAGTCTCATGTAGCTTTTCACTACCCTGCCTTAGTTCTGGAAATGGGCCATGAGACCAGTCCGCATCCAGCGTCCCTTGAATCTACAGATAAAAGACACACACACAGGTTGCTCATCTTCAACTTGCCTTTTTGACACAATTGTTAGGCGCTACCATCTTCCCACTGGAAAAGCATGCTCTTATCAATACTCTTAGCTCTGAACTTCCCACTTTCCCTAAACTTCAGTTGCTAAATTTCCTTGACCACCTGCTTGTAGGAGAAGCCTGTGTGACCACTCTGTTTCAAGATCTCACATGCCTGGTCAACTTTTCTCCACCAGAAGCCTGGTGAACCCTCCTCTCCTCTCTTTGCATCTCTCTGCTTAGGTCCAGGGACCTGGAAGTCCTGCCTATTCCTTTTGCCCAGCAATTGCCCCATGACTTTTTTACTGACAGATCAAGAACCAATTGGGAACAGTACTTTAAGCATCAGAACCTCCCTATAGTTAACAATGGCCAATATGGTAAATCTTGTGGCACGTATGTTTACCTCAGGGGAAATGTATTTCATACTGAATTTCCAAGGAAGTAAGTTGATTCTGTAGAGCACAGAAGCTGGCTGTACTCTCAGATTATCACACACTAATGAATTGGAGCGAATTCTTCTGGGTTTCCCAACTCCCAAAAGAGTCAGTTCCTTGCCTTGGGTGACCAGATTGTCATGGCTAAATTTCTAAGGCAATTTTTTTGGGCAGTATCAAAGAGAAAAGAATTTAATGTGCTACAAAAGAAGCACATAACATTTGCAGCTGTAGGAAAGAGGCAAATAAGGGCAATTTGGGCAACTCACATTTCTCTCTATAAAAGCAATTTCTTGGTAGACAGAGCTGAATATTTTCATCCCAAGAAATAGTTTTTGGGTTGTCTAACAACCCTGGAGAAATTCTTTAAGAAATCATTTCCACGGTCTCTAAGTAGTTTTAGAAGAGAGTGAATAACAAGGTCGTTTATATGGATACATTATCTTAACTGTTTAAGACTTTATGATCTATGCATTTTATTTATTTTGGAAAGAAAGCAGACAATGACTGTCTGTGTCCATGAAATGGTCGATCACGCAGAGTTGCTGGATGATCTGCTTTCAAGTTGAACACCTTGTGGGTAATGACTTCTCTCTAGATATGTTCAAATCCTCGTAGGAGCAATCCGGAGGTGATATTTTTAGTTTTCTGGCCATTGAGAATTTAATGGGTTTTCAAGTAAAGCAGTCCTTTCTCTTTTCCTATGTTCAATTTAAACTTTAATTGGCTTTCGCTCCGGCATTGTGATCGGGTAGGCTAGGTGGGTGTTGGCAGCTGCAGTGTGTCACCAACTTGCAGATGGATCCAGATGACAAGTGTCACTCGAAGGAGAAACTGGATTTCAGTACTTTAGAAAGTCCTTGTGTTGTGTGTACCTGTGTGTGAGTGTGCATGTATGTGTTTGTGTCTATATGCATAAGTGTAGATACACCTGTATGTGTGTACATGTGGAGGCCAGAGGCTGAAGCTAAGGGCCTTCTTCCATCACTTTCTACCTTTTCAATAAATGGTCTCTCATTGTGCCTGGAGCTTGTCATTTTGGCCAGAGTGGCTGGACAACAAGCTCCATTGCTCTGCCTATCTTTGTGTCCCACCCCAACCGATGGGCTTGGATTACAGTCCTAGTGCCTGATACTTCCCTGTGTGATGGGGATTTGAAAATATCCCCTCAAGCTTGCATAGCAAGTCCCTTTCCTTACTGACCGAACCATCTCCCCAGCCCTGGATCCTTCCTTTCAGATGCTTTAACGGAGGTTTTGAAATTCTAGTCCTCTAACAACCATCTTTCCTGCAACACCCCCACCCCACATTTCTTTGGATGTTCCCTATCTTTCCTCTGCACTATTTTAAAGGAAGCCAAACTATATCCTGGGCCACAGCTTCCCCTGCCATCTTCTCATTATGCCTCCGGGCCAGGCAGAATTCTAAAGGCAATAAAGACAGGCTTGAGCACAGGGGAGCTCTTTGGGTAGCCTGGTGGAAAATCATGCTAAGAAGTTATCCTGTGGCAGACTGGGAAGACACACAATCTGCCCAGGCCCTCTCAGCTCCTGTTTCCCATCATCTAGCTCAGAAAAAGTCAGAAACTTTGGTAGTGTAGCTCATTGGTCATCTCAGTGGCAGACTGTGGTGACTGAGTCAGAAAATGGTAGCTATCAGCAGCCTTGCAGGCGATGCAACACAGAGGACTCAGTGAGAGCTCATTGTACTATCTCAGTTCCCACTTTTCTAAAGGGATCTATAAGTCATGTAAACAGTCTCCCTGAAACCACCAAGTATTGAGTTCTCTTGGGTGTCTCCATCCCTTCAGATGGCTCATTCAATAATGTTCTGTCAGCAATATCTCCAAGCCAGGCATTGGATCTATTTTCCATGTCCACTGGGAGCTTATCCTCTAATTGGTGCCACACAACAACTAAGGCTGCCTTTTAAAGAGTTAATTGGATCTCATCAAGTACCTACTGAAAACTCTCAGCGGGCTTTAATTTCTTCCAGTGTAATCTCAATGCTTCACCACGTGCTGTGATTCCAAAGACATGGGCCTTCAAAGGGGAAGGGGTAACAGAAGCAAAGGGAACAGAAAGTAATCTTTACATCATGGAATTTATATTCTGTTAACAGGAGAATATAGTCTTAATTATCTTTTTGTCGCTGTAACAAAATACCTGAAGTAAATACCTAAACAAGAGTAAATGTTTAGCTCAGCTCAGAGTCTCAGAGGTTTCCACCCATGATCACTTTGCCCTGCTGTTTGGGATTATGTGGCATAGGAAGACCAATCATCTCACAGTGATTGGGGATCAGAGGAGAAGGAAGGAGCTGGGGCTCCCTTATCCCCTTCAAGAGCAAGTCCCAATGACCTACCTTTTTTCCACTCCCCATCTGTACTAGCTGGTTTTGTGTGTCAAGTTGACACAGGCTGAAGTTATTACAGAGAAAGGAGTTTCAGTTGGGGAAGTGCCTCCATGAGTTCCAGCTGTGGGGCATTTTCTCAATTAGTGATCAAGGGGGAAGGGCCCCATGTGAGTGGGACCATCTCTGGGCTGGTAGTCTTGGTTTCTATAAGAGAGCAGTCTGAGCAAGCCAGGGAAGCAAGCCAGTAAGTAACATCCCTCCATGGCCTCTGCATCAGCTCCTGCTTCCTGACCGGCTTGAGTTCCAGTCCTGCATCCTTTGGTGATCAATAGCAATGTGGAAAGTATAAGCTGAATAAACCCTTTCCTCCGCAACTTGCTTCTTGGTCATGTTTGTGCAGGACTAGAAACCCTGACTAAGACACCATTCAATGAAGGTTCTGTAATTTTTCAGTAGTATCATCCTGGGGACCAAACATTTAGCACGTGGGGCTTTGGGGTTCATTCTAGATCTGAAATATATCAGAAGTTAATGAACAAGAAATTTACTAACAGGATCAAAAGTGGTGTGTGAAACAAACGAGGAGAGGAGCGGGTAGGAGCGCTGCAGGGAATGTGGAGGAGAACAGAAACAGTTCAATTTTGTACTTGTGTTTGGGAGGAACTGACACTTGATTAATTCTTTAAAGAAGAAAATTTGCTGTGGGAAGATCTGAGAGGAGAGCCTGCAGGCAGCCCAGGTGCTTCGAGGCAGGCAAATATCTGGTTTCCAAGAATCAAGAAGGGACTCTGTACAAGATGGAGCCTAATGACTGTTTCTCTGAATAGCCTGGGGCCAGGAAGTCTCAAGTTAAGTAGGTCAGCCCCGAGACTTTAGCCTTTTTACCCAGTAAAATAGAAAGAAAGCTTTCGCCACAATTTCAACCCATGAGTTAACTCTCTAAGGTGGGAGCCCTCAGGAGAGCACAGGCGGCAGAAGCAACAGAGTTTCTGGGACAGCGTCCTACAGGCCTACATCTGCAGCCAGGACACTTATTATAAAATACCTTGGTGTGACTCTAACTAAGGAAGTGAAAGATCTGTATGATAAGAACTTCCAGTCTCTGAAGAAAGAAATCAAAGAAGATCTCAGAAGATTGAAAGATCTCCCGTGTTCATGGATTGGCAGGATTAATAGAGTTAAAATGGCTATCTTGCTGAAAGCAGTCTACAGATTCAATGCAATCCCCATCAAAATTCCAACTCAATCTTCACAGAGTTAGAAAGGGCAATTTACAAATTCACCTGGAATAACAAAAAACCTAGGATAGCAAAAAGTATTCTCAACAATAAAAGAGCCTCTGGTGGAATCACTATCCCTGACCTCAAGTTGTACTACAGAGCAATTGTGATAAAAACTGCATGGTACTGGTACAGTAACAGACAGGTAGATCCATGGAATAGAATCAAAGACTCAGTAATGAATCCACACACCTATGGTCACTTGATCTTTGACAAAGGAGCTAAAACCATGGAAAAAGACAGCATTTTCAACAAATAGTGCTGGCTCAACTGGCGGTTATCATGTAGAAGAATGCGAATTGATCCATTTTTATTTCCTTGTACAAAGCTCAAGTCTAAGTGGATCAAGGAACTCCACATAAAACCAGAGACACTGAAACTTAAAGAGGAGAAAGTGGGGAAGAGCCTCGAAGATATGGGCACAGGACAAAAATTCCTGAATAGAATAGCAATGGCTTGTGCTGTACGATCAAGAATCAACAAATGGTACCTCATAAAATTGCAAAGCTTCTGTAAGGCAAAGAAAACTGTCAATAAGACAAAAAGGCCACCAACAGATTGGGAAAACATTTTTACCAATCCTAAATCTGATAAGGGGATAATATCCAATATACACAAAATACTCAAGGAGTTAAGATTCCAGAAAATCAAATAACTGTATTAAAAATTGGGTACAGAGCTAAACAAAGAATTCTCAACTGAGGTATACTGAATAGCTGAGAAACACTTAAAAAATGTTCCACCCTTAATCATCAGAGAAATGCAAATCAAAACAACCCTGAGATTCCACCTCACACCACTCAGAATGGCTAAGATCAAAAATTCAGATGACAGCAGATGCTGGTGAGGATGTGGAGAAAGAGGAACACTCCTCCATTGTTGGTGGGATTGCAAGCTGGTACAACCACTCTGGAAATCAGTCTGAGGGTTCCTCAGAAAATTGGACATAGTACTACCAGAGGATCCTGCAATACCTCTCCTGGGCATATATCCAGAAGATGTTCCAACTGGTAAGAAGGGCACATCCTCCACTATGTTCATAGCAGCCTTATTTATAATAGCCAGAAGCTGGAAAGAACCCAGATGCCCCTCAACAGAGGAATGGATACAGAAAATGTGGTACATTTACACAATGGAGTACTACTCAGCTATTAAAAAGAATAAATTTATGAAATTCCTAGGCAAATGGATGGACCTGGAGGGTATCATCCTGAGTGAGGTAACCCAATCACAAAAGAACTCATGTAATGTGCACTCACTGATAAGTGGATATTAGCCCAGAAACTTAGAATACCCAAGATATAAAATACAATTTGCAAAACACATGAAACTCAAGAAGAACGAAGACCAAAGTGTGGACACTTTGCCCCTTCTTCGAATTGGGAACAAAACACCCATGGAAGGAGTTACAGAGACAAAGTTTGGAGCTGAGACAAAAGGATGGACCATCTAGAGACTGCCATACCCGGGGATCCATCCCATAATCAGCCTCCAAATGCTGACACCATTGCATACACTAGCAAGATTTTGCTGAAAGGAGCCTGATATAGCTGTCTGTTGTGAGACTATGCCAGGGCCTAGCAAACATAGAAGTGGATGCTCACAGTCAGCCATTGGATGGATCACAGGGCCCCCAAGGAGGAACTAGAGAAAGTACCCAAGGAGCTGGGGGGATCTGCAACCCTATAGGTGGAACAACAATATGAACAAACCAGTATCCCCAGAGCTCGTGTCTCTAGCTGCATGTGTATCAGAAGATGGCATAGTTGGCCATCAGTGGAAAGAGAGGCCCATTGGTCTTGCAAACTTTATATGCCTCAGTATAGGGGAATGCCAGGGCCAAGAAGTGGGAGTGGGTGGGTAGGGGAGTGAGGGGGAGAGTATGGGAGACTTTTGGGATAGCATTGGAAATGTAAATGAAGAAAATACCTAATTAAAATAAAATAAAATAAAAAGAAATTCAGGTAACAGCAGATGCTGGTGAGGATGAGGAGAAAGAGGAACATTCCTCCATTGCTGGTGGGATTGCACGCTCATACAACCAGTCTGGAAATCAGTCTGGCAGTTCCTCAGAAAACAGGACATAGTACTACCAGAAGATCCAGCAATAACACTCCTGGGCATATACCCAGAATATGTTCCAACTTGTAATAAGGACACATGCTCCTCTATGTTCATAGCAGCCTTATTTATAATAGCTAGAAGCTGGAAAGAACCCAGATGTTCCTTAACAGAGGAATGAATACAGAAAATATTTACACAATGGAGTACTATTCAGCTTTTAAAAACAATGAAATATATGAAATTCTTAGACAAATAGATGGATCTGGAGGATATCATCTTGAGTCAGGTAACCAAATCACAAAAGAACACACATAATATACACTCACTGATAAGTGGATATTAGCCCAGAAGCTCAGAATATGCAAGACAGAATTTGCAAAACACATGAAACTCAATAAGAAGGAAGATCAAAGTGTGGATACTTTGTTCCTTTTTAGAAGGGGGAACAAAATACCCATGGAATGAGTTACAGAGAAAAAGTTTGGAGCAGAGACTGAAGGAATGACCACACAGAGACTTCCCCACTTGGGGATCAACCCCATAAACAACCACCAAACCCAGACACTATTGCAGGTGCCAACAAGAGCTTGCTGACGGGGCCTAATATAGCTGTCTCCTGAGAGGCTCTGCCAGTGCCTGACAAATATGGAAATGGATGCTCACAGCCGTCCATTGGCCAAAGTACAGGGTCCCCAATGAAGGAGCTAGAGAAAGTACCCAAGGAGGTGAAAGGGTTTGTATCCCTATAGGAGGAACAACAATATGAACTAACCAATACCCCTAGACTCCCTGGGACTAAACCACCAGTCAAAGAAAACACATGGTGGGACTCATGGCTCTTGCTGCATATGTAGCAGAGGATGACCTAGTAGGTCATCAATGGGAGGAGAGGCCCTTGGTCATGTGAAAGTTCTATGCCCCAGTATAGGGGAATTCCAGGGCCAGGGAGCAGGAGTGGGTGGGTTGGGGAGAAGGGTTACAGGGGGCGGGGGGCAGGGAGGATAGGGGATTTTCAGAGGGGAAACTAGGAAAGGGGATAACATTTGAAATGTAATTAAAGAAAATATCTAATAAAAAAAGAAAGAAAACGAATACTGAAATAAATTGGGTGAACAACTTAAAAAATATGTCATACAGTTCTTATAGACTGTAGGGAAATTGGTCAAGGCGTCATCAAGTAGAATCACCCAGTGTGATTAGGTGGGAGAAGACTGTGAGTGTTGTCTCTATAGGAGACTAGGAAGATCATAACCAAGGCCAGTAGGTTCCAGCAATAGATGCAGCTGTGGATCAGTTTGCATGAAAGGGCACAGGAGATCAAGAAATGGATGCTGGAAATTTTTAACTTGGATCTCTAGAAAACCAGGAAGCTCTCCAAACTTCTGCTCTTACCAAACTGCATGTGGTGATATCCTTAAGTGAGGCAGTAAGACGGGATGGTTAAGACCTGAGCACCGATTGTTGAACTGGAAATGTCATTGACCATGTTTCCCAGCTAGTTTTTGTGAAGAAAGTTGGAAACAGCACATCAATAAATTTGAGTACCACAATTATAACTATCCCAAAACACAAGGCTCCTCTGTAGTCACACTTCCGGAGGTATTATCAGCTCTGCAGCTGCTGACAGGAGCCTTAGTGCCTTGGAACTTGACTCTGACCCCAAGATGTCACTTCATTCTACTTACGTGGACAGTTATGAACCACTTTACACACCTCAGCTGATGATTCAAACTGCTGTAAACACAGTAGGATATTTAAGATCTGTGTGGGATCTGCTCAGTGGGAAAGTTTATGTAGTAAAGACTCTCGAGAGAAGCAAGTTGTTAGGGATGGGATGAAAACAGAGAGACGTGTCCAGTGGCAGTGTCTATGCTGTTGGTCACACAGAGCACGCTAGGTGGCACCAAAGATGTCTCAGACCCCGAAGCAAAGACTTTGCTCTCTGCACACTTCAAACAAATTTTGGGCACAGGTGGTTCAGCTTGAAAGTCTTAACTAAGGCCAGATCTTTCTGTACAAGCAAAGGAAGTATACTCTTCTGTCCTTACTACTTTGAAGTAGCAATAAACTGGAAACTGGCTTCACAATTCATGAACCATAAGATTACTCTATCCTTGAAAGTTAATCTAACCTAAGTTAAAGATGAAACCAAAATCACCTACCTTTTAAAGTTGTTAACTTTGATGATATACACAAATGGCTTAAAGGGATGTGCCAAAAATAAAAAAAATAGGAGATGTGCGTCGTGTGTTAAGTTCTCAGTAAAAAGGAAAAAAAAATATGATAATGATGTTAAGAGAGTATTTACACAACCCTAAATTTATATTTTAATATTTGTTGTAAGATTGTGTAATCTTAAAACTTTAAGTATGTAATAGTAATATGACTTCAACTATAAAAGATATAGAAAAAGACTACAACACTTCTTCACTATTCTATGAGATTGTGGGGTCAGGTATGGTGGTGCACACCTTGAATCCCAGCACTCCAGAGATAAAAGCAGGTGGATCTCTGAGTTTCAGGGCAGCTTGGTCTACATGAGGAGTTCCAGGCTGGCTAGGGGATATCTATAAATATAGAAAATAAATCAATATGTAAATGTGACTATGTTCACCAAAATTTAATTTAAGTAGTGTCTTCTTCCTTCACTTTCTTCTTCTCCTTCCACTTCCTTCTTTTCCCCTTCTTCCTTGTTCTTGTTTTTCCTTTTCTTCCTGCTCCTCCCCCTCCTCCTCCTTCTCACCTCCGACACTCTTGACAAGGTCTTCTCACTAGGCAACACGAGGTGCCCTCAAATGCATGGTAATCCTTTTGCCTCAACCTCTTGAATACAGTAGATTGTAGGTATGAGCTATCATATTGGCACACACACACACACACACACACACACACATTGGTATGTATGCCCTTCCCCAGTGTAGGAAGTTGTAGGTATCTAATTGCAGAGTTGTTGATATTTGTATGGAGAAAGTATTATATTAATGTTATTCCTTTTAAAAGTGTATATAAGAGAGAGAGAGAGAGACAGAGACAGAGACAAAGTGTGTGTATATATACTTGCTGAGGCTAAAAGAAGGCACTATCTCCTGGAGCTAGAGTTATATGCAGTTATGAGCCATCTGATGTGAGTGCTAGGAACCAAGCTTGGGTCTTCTAGAAGGGCCATATATGTTCTTAGCTATGGAGCCATCTTCCTAGCCCCCAGATGCTTAGTTTTAATGGAAAAATATTTGTAAAACATAGTTCTACACATGTAACTAGTGCATGATTTCACTTTGAAGGCCATGTCCAACTATTTGAAATAATCCTTGAAGCTGCATGAGTTAGAAATTAAGAAAACTCAGGGAGGTGGAAAGATCTGGAATAGCCTGCATGTGTTTGTAAACATCTGAAGAGTGCTGACATCTAATGCAAGACTGTGAGATATTTGCTTTCAGTCGAGTGATTCTTCAGTATTTTAGTGTAAACTAACTGTATCACTTAAAAGGATTGGAAGGCTAAGTGGATTGAGAATAAGGCAAAGTGATTTTTCACAGACGCATAAAGACCTCAGCTGCCAATTAAGTGCTGGACCTGCCTTGCTCACAGTGCTGAAGCTATGCTCAGCAAGCCTGCTCCTATTTACAATGCTTTCTAAGTAGACTACTTGCCTATTTTAGCACATCTCTTTTCTAAGTGTGTATTTATACACCGCATACTTGGGGGTCCTGTTGTTGTTTGTGTGTATTCTCACCATCTTTCTAGACCCACCAGAGATACAATCCTCCAAGGCCCTGAACTTGCTGTCTTGTTGGCCAGATAGAAGCCAGAAAAGATGCCTATAACTCTAGCTCCAGGAGATATAGTGCCCTCTTTTGGCCTCAGAAAGTATATGTACACACACATTGTCTCTGTCTCTATCTCTGTCTCTTCCTCTGTCTCGGTCTCTCTCTTATATACACTTTAAATATCAATGACCTGGCTTCAATAAAATGGCTGCAGGGAGTTCAACTACTGTTCAGCTAGTAAGAGTAAGCTCAGTTTTTAGAACTCTGCTATTGATATTTGTACACCATTTATACCTTAGACATGCTTTTTGTTGAAGTTCTGAGTTGGAAGCTAGAGCCTTGTGAATGCTGGATAAGCAATCTGACATTCAAGTGTACCTCACCTCTCCATTTCTGATCCCATTTCATTATCCATATGCTTATGCTTGCAGTGGGATTACCATCACAGCTTTAGTTAGATAAATCTCCAGAAACCGACATTTACAAAGTACCTCTCAGTTTGTGTTAGCATTCTGTTAATGTGCAGATCCTTGAGAAAATTATTGTAGATTGTGAAAAACTTATCAGCATTTTGGAGATCATATCGGAAATAGGTTGGCTCTATTCCTTTGGACACATGGCAATACATTCTGGGAGCACAAGATAGAACTGAAAACTTCTCATCTGTTGATTAAGATATCAAAAAGAGAGACAAAGGAGATAGGCACACAGTCCCTTTTAGGGGTATGCTTACAACCTCTCAAAGGCCTCTCCTACATCCTTACCCCCTAAAGACTCCAGCACCTCTCCATTGTGCCACATTAGGGACCAGGCCTTCCATATGAAGACTTTGGGGAGTTGCTGACATCTGATTTACAGTAGCCTCGAAATTCAGTCTGTACATTCCATTACATAGGCAACATCCAAAACTGCTCATGCAACCTCCTATTTCCAGCCATGATATTGGCCTTGGAAGTGATGTTTTTTATCTCCTTTTAATTGGCAATAATTGGCTATATTACTTAATGGGTTGTGATGGCTTGTATATGCTTGGCCCAGTGAGTGGCACTGTTGGGAGGGGTGGCCTTGTGGGTATTGGCTTTAATACCCTTGTCCTAGATGCCTGGGAGTCAGAATTCTGCTAGCAGCCTTCAGTTGAAGATATAGAACTCTTAGTTCCTCCTGCACCATGCCTGCCTTGATGATAATGGAGTAAACCTCTGAACCTCTAAGCCAGCCCCAATGAAATATTTTCCTTATAAGACTTACTTTGGTCATGGTGCCTGTTCACAGCAGTAAAACACCAACTAAGACATGGGTATTCTATAAAATTGATTGAAGATGGTAACCAAATAAATTGTTTAGTTGAAAGGATTTTTATCTTCTCAGTTCATTTGGGTTAATTTTCTGACACATGACCACTTAAATTAAGCCTATTCCCGAGCTTAACAGCCACACTGAAGATGTCTTCCTTCTATGAACTACACAAAGAACTTTGCAGCGTCAGAGCTCATCTCATAAGTTCAAGAGCTTCTAGTGACTGGCACTATTTTAGCTAAGTTTTAGAAATCAGGCTATGTCGAAAGTTAAGGTGGCCTCTTTTACACGTTTAAATCAAGGTAGTAATGATTACAACTAGCTCATTGGCTTTAACTTTATGTCACTAACTGTAATTATAAATAAAAAAATCTACATTTATTTGTAAAATTTTTACCTGAGAGTATAAAAGCTTCCTTATACTCTATTAAGATGTTGATGGTTTTATGTGGCAGTAAAATGAGCCATGCTGAACTCATTGCTTACTAGGGTTCATCTAAATGACAACGGATGTAAGAAAGAAGTTATGCTCATAGCAGACATCTCCCCCCACCCCCAATCTGGCATTTACTTGAAGAGATGTTAAGTTATAAACAAACTAATTGCCCAATTAAAAGCTCAAGTAAACTATACTCCTATTGTTCTACTTTATGTCTTAAACATGCTTTTTAAAACCATTACTGATTTGTATATTCCAAATGGTTACAGCCACAGAAACGTCACAGCATACAATTGGATTTGTTTTTCTTGTGGTTATGAATCTGATGAAAATGAAAAGCTTGTGGCTCTAGGAAAGGTGCTACTTCTATTAAATTTAACTAAGTTATGTAGAATTCAAATAATTCTACATAAAGTTCCAGGGACACATGTCTCTTTAGAACTCTTATCTAGTTACAAAAACAAAAAAATAACATTTACTATATTAAGCAAATTTTCCTATGCTTTGAAAATTGTTGTCTACAAATCATTTTTTAAAAAAATATTTAATAGCTTACATTACAGGCTCTTGTGACTCCAAGTCGGGCCTTGAACTTACCATGCTGCTGAAGGTGACCTTGAACTTCTGTTCGTCCTGCCTCCATCTCTCAAGGGCTAGGATTGCAGGGGTGTGTACCATCCTTAGTTTATGAAATGCTGAGGATGAAGCTTATGGTTCATGAGTGCCATGCAAGCACTCCACCTACTGTTTCATCCTGAACTCATAAATTATTGTTATAAGTGCTCTTGGATCATGACATTCAGACATTTTAATTCATACTAAGCAGTTGCATCTATATGAACAGCTTGCTTACACTATATTTTCAGAAAAATTTCCCTACAGCTCCAGTCTATGATGACCTGGGTTTGTTAATCAGTCACCAACACAGGCATTCTTAATAATTCCATTTTAAAGCAATTTACATGCAATATTAATGTTTTATTATTTATTATATTATTATTAATATATAAACATTACCCTTTTCTTTAGGTTTATTTCCTTACATTCATAGCAAGCTATACTGACAAGTTTTAAGGTTGAGTGACTTGAAGAAATGGGCATGTAAAACTGTTACCCTTGCTAGAGTTTGGGAAACATAGTAAACATGCTTGTTTTCGAGTCCAAGAAATGATTCCCAGACCCCAGGACCAGAATGTTGCCTTTGGTCATGGAGAGGAGGCAGATTTAAATGAGATGTAGAGGCTGGACTCAACAGTGGGTACCAACAGCAACGTACACATCTCCCGTCACAGGTGGTGCAGTACTGAATGAGGCTGCATCTTGAGTATGGCGCTGCCTCTTTGTGCTACTTGCTGACCATACATTCTCAAGGTCTGTCAAACATATCACACCAGAATACTTGCTCCTTTGGGATGGAGTAGTCCACTGGGAATAAACTTCTCAAACAAAACACATCTGTTTCCCAGTGCCTTGTTTCCTTCTCTGCTAATAAAGGGCTTTAGCTCGAAATCCAGTGACTGATTCTGAGGCTGGCCTTCCACAGCCCATGGAAAGTAATCAGAGGCCCTCGGCTATTGCTGCCATCTCCTCAGGCATCTCTGAGCCGCCAGCCTCTGTAACAGAAGGGTTGGCACGGATCCCCGAGGATAATAGGGATTTTGGCCAAGGCTCCCACACAGAAGATTGCTGAACTATTCCAGTCCTGGAGGTAAATCAGACAAGTAACACAGGCAGCCATTCCCATACACTTAGTCCTTTACCATGCTATCTCTAAAATTTTTACAACATAATGTTGTTTGACTTGAACACAGGAAATATTCAACTAGATTCATTTCCTTTCAATTTTTCTTCTCTATGGAAGATGAATCGAGTACAGTCGATGATATGGGTTCAACATAAAATGCAATGTATTCTAAGATCTCATTTGCTCCATGCTCGGAAAATACAGTTACTGATGCCACTCAGGCTGGGCAGATAGTGATCTATACAGGACTTTGGTGCCAGTTCTGCCCATGGCTTACATTCATAGCGTCTACCGAGAAAGCTGATAGGGAAGACTTTCCCACTAATCCTGGGTTCAGAGTAATTTTTCTGGGAAGCGCATTGCTTTTTTTGGAATATTCACTGTTTCTTTGTGCTTTAATCCAATTTCACACTTAATGGTTTCAAGTGTAGAAAGTGTATTTTATTCTTCTCCACTAGAGGGAACCAAAGGGACTAGATATTGCAGCCAAGCGAATTATTTGTTGTCAGCAATGGAGAAGTTCGCAGGGGTTCTCAAGAACACCGGGAGAGGACTTTTTGTTTTATAACTTATTCTACTAAAATTTAACAATTTTTAGAAAAATTTTGTGTTTATAGAAATAATTTAAACAGAAAGGGGTTAAAAAAAAACAAAAAAACAAAAACCACTAGATTTCTAGGTCCTGATTCTGGTCCATACAACCCAGGGAGCTGGGGATGAAGCCTGGATGAACCTTAGTGGAGCTTTTGTTCTTGGTAAAACCCATTCTGCCAGGCAAACAGGAAGCCCAACAAGGATGGAAGCAACTGAACATTAACTCTGTAAAGCAGGATGTAAGAACAAATGCTCACAGAGGCTCAGTGTAACCACAGACACCTGGAGACTGTCAGGATTTAGAATATGAGTCATGTGTTTTTCCAATTGAACAACTCCAACTATTATTTAGAATCCATGTGATTTACTTGGAGGAAAATCCAAAACTATCTTTTGAGGAACACTTCCAGCTCCACAAGTCAAAATGTAGGGAGCACCTAAGTCAGAAAACGGGGCGCTGTTTCTGAAACAAGAAATTGACAGGAGATCTAATGAGTTCTGCAGTATCCTACGCAGGCAACAAAAATAAATGCCCTCAATCCAGCTGCCACGGACCACAGATGTTTCCATCATGTCAGATACATCTGGCAAACTGGCCCAGAGACAAGAACTGGAATTACATGAAGAAAAGAGGTTACAGGATTGTCACAAGGGAGGGCTTAACACATTCAATTCCTGGAAAAGGCAGAAAAAAATGGAGATATTGATTTATGAAAAGGTTTATTTGATGATAAAAATTTTTCTCTCTCTCCCTCTCCCCCGTCTCTAGTTTAGGAAACATTGGGCTATCTCTATGGGTAGAAAATTATGAACTTGTTTGATTGTTTAAACAAACACCAATAACCAAAATCTATCTGCTATAAGCCAGTCTTTCTCAGAGGTGGATGGATGGATCAATAAGGCTGTGTGAGGCTCCACAGAGGTTGGAGTGACACAGACACGAGTCATGGAGGGCTAGGGACTGCTGCCTCCCACCGGAAGCTGGAAGAATAGGATCTGCTTATGCAGATGTCTTTGTGGGCAGCTTCCTAAGCTGATGCATCATTTTCCATTATGCAGCTAAAAACTCTCAGAGAAAGCTAAACAGGCCTAGAGGTGTTCCTATCTGCTGTGTTATAATACAAACTGTGCTGCGCAGAAGCACTTCCGTTAGTCTTCATTACGACGTGATCTGGACAGATCCAAATGGGTTTGTGCTCATGGTAACCATAGAGTTGGACTAAGCATGCGATCCATAGACTTGTATTAAGCACATCCTAAAATGCAACTGTCTTCCTTCTCTCCTGAAATATGACCTTAAACACAGTTCCTAACTGAGCATGCTCAGATAAATGCTTTCCCCAAAAGTGCTTTACTATATGAAAATTTTTGTAAATAGTTAAAATGTATTTATTAAAATCATTTTATTTATTTACAGTCTAGCCATTGCCCCCCATCCCCCCTCCAACAGTTCCTCATCCCCTCCCCCCTCCCTCTTGCCTCTGAAAGGGTGCTCTCTTCTCCCCTCCCCCCAAGCCCCCCCCTACTGAGCATCCTTCTTCTCTGGGGCCTCAGGTCTCTCAAGGATTAAGTGCTTCTTCTCCCACTGAGGCCAGACCAGGCAGTCCAGTGCTACATCTGTGCCAGGGGCCTCAGTTGGTGATTCAGTCTCTGGGAGCTCCCAGAGCTGAGTTAGTTGAGACTGCTGGTCTTCCTATGGGGGTCACCCTTCACTCCAGCTACTTCAATTCTTCTCCTAATTCCTCAACAGAGGTCCCCGACTTCAGTCCAATGGTTGGGTGTATCTGTGTCTTTCCCAGTCAGCTGCTCGTACGGCTTCTCAGGATAATCACAGTAGGCTCCTGTCTCTAAGCACATCATAACATTACTAGTGTTAGGCCTCGGTGACACCCATGAGATGGATCCCATGTAGGCTGGTCACTGGACAGCCTTTCCTCCAGTCTTTTCTCCAGTTTTATCTCTGCAGTTCTTTGAGACAGGAAGAACTCTGGATCAGAAATTTTGACTGTGGGTTAGTAGTCCCGCCCCTCTACTTGAGGCCCTGTCTATCTATTGGAAGTGGACTCTTTGCCTTCCTTCTCCCCAATGTTGGGCATTTTGGAGTCTCTTACCTCCCAGGTCTCTGTGGTTTTCTAGAGGGCACCCCCACCTCCCACCCCCATAGGCTGCTTATTTCTGTTAATTCTCCTGGCCTCCTGAGTTTCCTTGGGGTTCTCTCCTGTGCCTCCCAGACCTGATCCTGTTCCCTATTTTCCCTTCCCCTCCCCTTGCCTACCCACATCCTTCCCTCCCTCTGCTTCCTATAATTGCTTCCTATAATTATTTTGTTACCTCTTCTAAGTGAGATTGAAGCATCCTCACTTGGGCCTTTCTGTTTGATAACTCTTATGGTCTGTGGTTATATTCTAGGTATTCTGTATTTTTTTTGCTAATATCCACTTATCAGTGAATATATACCATGCATGTCCTTTTGGGTCTGGGTTACCTTACTGAGGATGATATTTTCTAGTTCCATTCATTTGCCTGCAAAATTCATTATGTGCTCATTCTAAATAGCTGCACAGTATTCCACTGTGTAAATGAATCACACTTTCTGTATCCATTTTTCAGTTGAGGGACATCTGGATTGTTTCTAGCTTCTGGCTATTACATATAAGGCTGCTATGAACATAGTGGAACATGTGTCTTTGCAGTGTATTGGAGCATCTTTTGGGTATATGCCCAGGAGTGGTTTAGCTGGGTCTTTAGGTAGAACTATGTCCAATTTTCTGAGAAACCGACAGATTGATTTCCAGAGTGGTTGTACCAGATGGAAATCCCACCAGCAATGGAGAAGAGTTCCTCTTTCTGAAATCTGTGTCAGCATGTACAGTCACTTGAGGTTTTGATCTTAGCCATTCTGATTGGTGTAAGGTAGAATCTCAGAGTCATTTGGATTTGCATTTCTGTGATGACTAAGGACTTTGAATATTTCTTTAAGTGCTCCTCAGCCATTTAAGATCCTTTGTTGCTAATTGTTTATACTATTTTTTAAGTTGGGTTATTTGGTTTTTGGAGGTTAACCTTTTTAGTTCTTTGTATATTTTGGATATTAGTCCTCTATTGGATATAGGATTAGTGAAGATTTCCCCCCCAATCTCTAGGCTGCCAATTTGTCCTATTGACAGTGTCTTTTGCCTTACAGAAACTTTTCAGTTTCAGGAGGTCACATTTATCTATTGTTGATCTTAAAGTCTGAGCCATTGGTGTTCTGTTCAGGAAATTTCCTCCTGTGCCAATGAGTCAAGGCTCTTTCCCACTTTCTCTTCTATTAGACTCAGTGTGTCTGGCTTTATGTTGAGGTTCTTGATACAGTTTGATTTGAGCTTTGTGCAAGATGATAAATATACATCTATTTTCATTCTCCTACATACAAAACACCAGTTAGACCACCATTTGTTGAAGATGCTTCCTTTTTACAACTTTATGTTTTTGGCTTCTTTGTCAAAGATCAAGTGTCTGTAGGTGTGTGGGTTCATTTCTGGGTCTTAGATTCTATTCCATTGATTGACCTCTCTGTATCAATGCCATGAGATCTTTATCACCATTGCTTTGTAGTACAGCTTGAGATCAGGGATGGTGATTCCCTCAGAAATTTTTATACTGTTGAGAATCATTTTGGCTATTTTGGATTTTTTGTTTTTACATATGAATTTGAGAATTGCTCTATGTCTGTGAAGAATTGTGTTGGAATTTTGATGGGGATTGTGTTGAATCTGTAGATTGCTTTTGGTAAAATGGCCATTTCCACTATGTTAATCCTACCAATCCATGTGCATGGTAGATCGCTCCATCTTCTGAGGTCTTCTTTCTTTCTTCAGGGATTTGAAGTTCTTGCCATATAGCTCTTACACTTGCTTGGTAAGAGTTACACCAAGGTATTTCGTACTACTTTGTGGTTATTGTGAAGTTTGTTGTTTCCCTAATTTCTTTCTCAGCAGGTTTATCATTTGTATAAAGGAAGACTACTGGTTTGTTTGAGTCAATTTTATATCCCACCACTTTGCTGAAGTTGTTTACCAGCTGTTGGAGTTCTCTGGTGGAATTTTAGGGGTCATTTATGTTTACTATCATATCATCTGCAAATAGTGTTACTTTGACTTCTCCTTTCCAATTTCTATTCCCTTGATTTTTTTTTTTTGTTGTTGTCTGTCTAACTCTAGCTAGAATTTCAAGTACTATATTGAATAGATAATAAGAAAATGGACATCCTTGTCTTGTCCCTGATCTTAGTGAGATTGCTTCTAATTTCTCTCCATTTAATGTAATGTTGACTATTAGTTTCTTATATATTGCTTTTATTATGTTTAAGTATGTGCCATGAATTCCTGATCTCTCCAAGACTTTTAACATGAAGTGGTGTTATATTTTGTCAAAGGCTTTTTCAACATCTAATTAGACTGTCATGTGACTTTTCCCATTGAATTTATTATATAGTGGATTACATTGATGGATTTCTATATATTGAACCATTCCTGCATCCCTGGGATGAAGCCTACTTGGTCATGTTGAATGATGGCTTTGATGTGTCCTTGGATTCAGTTTTCAAGAATTTTCTTGAGTTTTTCATCAATATTCATAAGTAAAATTGACCTGAAATTCTCTTTCTTTGTTGGGTCTTTTTGTGGTTTAGGTATCAAGAGTAACTGAGGCTTCATGGAATAAATTGGTTAGTGTTCCTTCTGTTTCTATTTTGTGGAATAGTTTGAGGAGTATTGGTATTGGCTCTCCTTTGAAGGTTTGGTAGAATTCTGCACTAATACCATCTGGTCCTGGACATTTTTGGTTGGGAGATTTTTTAATGACTATTTATATTTCCTTAGGAGTTATGGGGCTATTAAGATAGTTTATCAGGTCTTGAGTTAACTTTGGTAAGTGGTACCTTTCTAGAAAAGCATCCATTTCATCTAGATTTTCCAGTTTTGTTGAATATAGGTGTTTGTAGTAAGTTCTGATGACTTCTGAATTTTCCAATTTCTGTTGTCATGTCTCCCTTTTCATTTCCAATTTTATTAATTTGCATAGTGTCTCTATACCCTTAGTTTAGCTGAGGGTTTATCTATCTTGTTGATTTTTTTCAAACAATCAGGTCTTGGTTTTGTTGATTCTTTGTATTCTCTTTGTTTCTACTTGGTCGATTCCAGCCCTGAGTTAGACTATTTCCTGCTGTCTACTTCTCTTAGGTGTGTTTTTCTGTTCTAGAGCTTTCAGATGTGCTATTAAGTTGCTAGTATGGGATCTCTCCAATCTTTTTATGAAGGCATTCAGTGCTATGAATTTTTCTTTTAACACTGTTTTCACTGTGTCCCATAAGTTTGGATGTATGGTGTCTTCATTATATAGTCTTTGATTTCTTTCTTTATTTCTTCTCTGATCAAATTATCATTGAGTAGAGAGTTGTTCAATTTCCATAAATTATGTGGACTTTCTATTGTTTTTGCTGTTATTGAAGTCCAGCCTTGTCCATGGTGATCTGATAGAGTGCATTGGATTATTTCAGTCTTCTTGTATCAGTTGAGGCTTTTTTGTGCTTGGTTATATGTTCTGTTTTGGAGAAGGTTCCATGAGGTGCTGAGAAGAAGGTATATTCTCTTGTTTTGGGGTGAAATATTCTGTAAATATCTATTAATCATTTGCTTCATAACTCGTGTTAATTACACTGTGTCTGTTTAGTTTCTGTTTCAGTGACCTGTTGGTGAGAGTATAGTATTGAAGTCTCTCACTATTATTGTGTGAGGTTCAATGTATGTTTTGAGCTTTAGTAAAGTTTCTTCAATGAATGTGGGTACCTTTGCATTTGGGGCATAAATGTTCATAATTGAGATTTCCTCTTTGTGGAGTTTTTCTCTGATGAATATAAACTGTCCTTCCCCATCTTGTTTGATGACTTTTGGTTGAAAGTCTATTTTATTGTATATTAGAACTGCAACTACAGCTTGTTTCTTGGAAAACATTTTTCTAGAATTTTACTTTGAGGTGTGTTTTACTCTGAGGTGTGTTTCTAGTACGGATTAGTAGAACAATATTGTTTAAATTTGGTTTTATCATGGTATATCTTGGTTTCTCCATCTATAGTGATTGCATGTTTTGCTGGGTATAGAAGCCTGGGCTGACATTTGTGTTCTCTTAGGGCTGGATGTTATCTGTCCAGTATCTTCAGGCTTTTAGAGTCTCCACTGAGAAGTTTGTTGTAATTTTGATAGGTCTGCCTTTATGTATTACTTGACCCTTTCCCCTTACACCTTTTAATATTCTTTTTTGTTTTGTTTATTTAGTGTTTTGATTATTTTGTGGCAAATGTTTTCTTTTTTTCTGGTCCAATCTATTTGGTGTTCTGTAGCCTTCTTGTGCATTTATGGTCACTTCTTTCATTAGGTTAGGGGAGTTTTCTTCTATGGTTTTTTGAAGATGTTTTCTGGCCCTTTGAGCTGGGAATCTTCATCTGAAAAGATCATTGTTTCCTAAATTTCCTGGATGTTTTGGGTTAGGAGCTTTTCACCCTTTGTATTTTCTTTGAATGATGTGTTGATAGCTATGGTATCCTCTACACCTGAGATTCCCTCTTCTATTGCTTGTATTCTGTTGGTGATGCTTGCATCTGTAGTTCCTGATCTCTTTTCTAAGTTGTCCATCTCCAGGATTGCCTCCATTTGTGTTTTCTTTATTCTTTCTATTTCCATTTTTGGGTCTTGGACTGTTTTGTTCAATTACTTCACATGCCAGGTTGTATTTTAATGTATTTCTTTAAGGGATTTATTTGTTTTCTCATTAAGGGCTTCTACCAGTTTGCTCATGTTTTCCTATATTTCCCTAAGGGAGTTATTTATAGCCTCCTTAAAGGCCTCTATCATTTTCATGTGATGGGATTTTAAGTCATAATCTTGTTTTTCAGGTGTGTTAGAGTATCCAGGGCCTGCTGTGGTGGGAGAACTGGGCTCTGATGGTGCTGAATTGCATTGGCTTCTGTTGCTTATGTTCTTGTGCTTGTCTCTTGCCATCTGATTATTGCTGGTGTTAACTGGCCTGGGTGTCTCTGACGGTTGCCCACCTCTTTGGTGACAAGTAGAGCTCTGTGACCTGGGTTAGTGCTGGCCACCTGGGAGGCAGGCAATCCTGTCTCTGGTTTTCTGTTGGGGGTGAGGGAATGTGCTACTATGTCCCTAGTTAGAGCAGGCTTCCTGTATTCCTGTTTAGGCAAACCTTCTGGGAGATAGGCAGGCTTTGGGTTCCAGGGGCAGGATCTTCTCCAGTTGTAGATGGAGGTTCAGACTGGGGGACTGTATCCCTGGTTATGGCAGACCTTTTGTGTCACTCCTTACTGCAGATTTCCTGGGAGACAGATAGGTTGTGGGATGTGGGAGGGGAGTGGGCCCACGAATCTGGCCCAGGCAGAGGAGCAGACTGGATGGAAGATGAAGCTAGGGCAGAGGGGAGTAGGTTCCAATTTAACTGGGCTCTCTGGGTGTCCCAGATGATGTGAGTATTTGGGAGGGAATCTCACCTGTATCTCTGGTCATGGCAGATCTCTTGGGGTGCAAGCAGTCTGTGACCCTGGTTTTAGCAGATGTTCAGAGTGGCCCACTGCTCTGGCCCAAGTGGAGGAGCAGATCAGAAGGAGTATATGAATATTTACAGGTTTCCCAGATTAAACTACTATGCTATGTCTGAGGATGACATTAGAAATCACTTCAATTCTTTCTCTATTTGAGGCAGGTAATAGATATTCTTCTTAGTTCTCAAACAAACAATAAATAAACAAAAGAAGACAATGCTCTTCTCTCTCCAGAGTCCATGTCCACATCAATTGGGGCAGTCTAATGCTCAGAATGGTATATCCTCATGCCAGTGTATTTTGTAAGTCAAACCAGAAAGGAATTCTTAGTGCTCTTAGATCACGAAATAATGATGTACAGATTTGGATCTATTTAGATTTAAAGAATTTCTCCAAAAACATTGCTCTGAATTAATTCAATTAATTGTAATTTATAAAATGCTGTCAGGCCCAAAAGGAGTCAACAGACCCTGCTAAGTGAGGGTACCAGACTATGCTCTTCAAGCTTTTGCCTTAGCAATGCTGGCCAACTTAGAGGACTCTTCCTTAGTGTTCCTTCAAAAGTTTGATTGCAATATGTAAAGAGCTCTTTTATAGACCTCCCTGGTCATAACATGCAGTTCTGCATCTCACTTTATGCTGGGATACATTTAGTAGATAAAATAGGAGAGTTTTAAAAGGCGAGGCAAGGACAGTGTGCTGGACAGTTTTTGTCAACTTGACAAACTTTAGCCATCTGAGAAGAGAAAATTGAGGGATTTTTTCCCTATCAGAGTGGCTATATGTATAGACTTATACAATTCTGTGGGACATTTAATTGATGGTGATTGATGCATGGGGGGCTTAGCCCACTGTGGACTGTGCTGTCACTGGCAGCAGGTCATGGGATGTATAAGAAAGCAAACTGAACAAGACATAGGGAGCAAGCCAGTAAGTAGGGCCTCACTAGTTTCTGCTTCAGTTCCTACCTCCAGGATTGCTTGATGATCTGTAACCAGCAAGTGGAATGAACCCTTTCCTCCCCTAGTAGGTTTTGGTCAGTGTTTTGCTTGATTTTGTTTTTGTTTTATCACAGAGAAAATAAATTAAGGCAGACAGTTAAAAGGATAAAGATCTTTAAATTCCGTTAAGCTAGCATTTAGAAAGGCGGCTATGTTAAGGAGAGCAACAATATAGCTATTTCTACATTTAAATCTTCCTAGTGAACCCTGAAAATGAATAAGTTCTAACCTGATGATGCTTCCTTTCTTGCATAATCACATATTCATCAGTATGAAAATAGGTACCATTCGGTCCCCACCAACGTTTGAGCTATTTATTTCTACATTGAAATAACAAATGCTAAATTCTCCACAGGTTTCAATGACATTGGTATGTCATTGCTTTCATAATAAAGACTGAGTGTACACCATTAAACAGCTCCTAGCCCCACCCCCCCAGCCCCCAAATAACGACAGTCACTCATCCCTTCCAACATGCTGCATATTTCTTTCCTATTAGCTGGTGGCCACACATGCAATACTGTTGGAAATGCCAACAAAGGTTTGTCAGCGAACCTTGTTAACTCCTACTAAACTGGCTTGGCTAAAAGGGAAGAGCTCTTGTTTGAGGTTGGGATATGGCCCCAACTCCATGAGACCATTACTTTGTCTTCTGGTGCTGCAGCAGATGCCTGGATCCCAGTATCAATAATTCCTGTGCAATAATTTAAAAGAGGAAATTAAAACCTCCTGTTTACTTACATTGTTTGCCCCTTCCTGCCTTCGCTCTGCCTATACTACCTATGAGAGACACCTCTAATTGGCTAGAGATAAATGATAGCAAAATCCTGTAATCCTTCCAATAGATGGACTTAAGGATTCTATGGAACTTCATTGGAAGTTAGCACTTGAGGCAAAACTCTATTTATTACCCTTGATTTAAGTTATGTCTTTGGGAATTTTGGACTTCAATGAACTTATCCCTTGGTGAGGATGAGTTTAGAGACTTCGTTGAACTCGGATGCATGTGTTCATAGAACGTTGCCTTTGTTTCAGTCAGTGCTTAGAGTTGAAGCTACCAGGGGACGAGCAGCCAAATCCACACAGCGAAGACAAAAATCTCCCGTAAACGTTACTGGCCTGAGACTTCCTGTTGACTTGAGAAACTGGGCCATAGTAAATCTTCCTTGATTCTTCTTGTTTGTTCTCAACTGTGCATATATTGGGTGGCCAATGAGCGATAGTCTCTTTAGAGGTCCAAGAATTAGTAAATTCCCTGGAGGAATCATGTCTTGATGAGAAAACTCTTGGTGAAGCACTTGGTGAAATGACTTGGGAGGGTCATTTCCTCACAAATAGCCTTTTTAAATTGGTAGTTGCCAACTGCCTCCAACTGTGCAATTCCCACATAGCCCTTTACAAGTAAGTTTTATTTCTTCTAGGTCATTT
This sequence comes from Mus caroli, assembly GCF_978045245.1. Taxonomy (NCBI): domain Eukaryota; kingdom Metazoa; phylum Chordata; class Mammalia; order Rodentia; family Muridae; genus Mus; species Mus caroli. The sequence goes on from NW_028227264.1 coordinate 52,097,204, forward strand.
TACTAGTTTGTGATTATCTTAACTGATTTACAAATGGAAGCCGTGACAATGTAAGTAAGCCACCCGCAACAGTCTTCCTTCTTGCTTCACTGAGGCATTGGGGAAGTGGTTTAAAACATTTCCAGTGCTGTGCTTCTCAGACAGTAGAGTGAGTAGACAGAGAGCTCCATAAACTTAACTAAAAGCAGGAGCTAGACCTCAAATCCAACTGAGGCACTGCCACCAAATGATACTGCAAAGGGCTGGACTCAGGCAACAAGAAGCAAGACTCCTGCATAGAACCTGATATGGAACAACCCAGTACAAGGCCTGTGATGCAGAGTATAGAAAGCAAACTACTGCTATGTATGAGGCATGTATAGACCCACAACTTGAATAACTACTACTATTTTATTTGTGGAAGAAAAATAAGGTAAAATTAAGTACCATACAGCTTATATAGTATGTGTGGGGTGCAGAGTGAAGGGCTCTAGTAGGCCTGAGCATGATATATGTGGTTCTGGCAGGCCTTGCCCATCTGCCCCATTTGACTGCATTGTTAAATGGTTAGATTAATTTCTTAAAGCTAGGCACTAAGGCCTATTCCCTTATTTGGCCACTTCATCTCCTAAGGCTGACCACCAAGACGCAGCTACGAAAGTATTGAACTCCAGCAATCAAAAGTCCCCTTTGGCTCACCTAATTAACATGCCTTATTAAAAATTAAATGCCTCATCCTAACAGGCTTTCCTGTTTTCTCTTTATAAACTGTCATTTGTCTACAGGCCATATCTTTCTCCTCCTCTCTATCCAGAGGCAGTTCATTTTTTTGTCCCTCCAGGGCAAATATACCTTCTCCATCCCCTCCTTTGTTCCCTTTCCCCTTTCCTAGTTTCCTATCTCCTGTCTTTGTCTCTTATTCCCTGCTCTTTGTTCCTCTGGGGCAAATAAATCCCCTTTGTGCTGAGAACTTACTCTTGGGGTTTCTTGTGCTGATTTGGTCCTTTCAAAGAGTTAAATATTTTCTAACTCTGTTATTTAAGACAGGAAGAAAGGTATTGGTTAAATGGAGTTTTTATAGTAAGTATGTTAATACAGCTTGGGTTGCCATTAAAAGGGTAGAAATAGTGTGGCAAAAATAGATTAGGAAATGAAATGAGAAACAGGAAAATCAAAACAAGCTTCGAACATTTAGGTGAGAACACTAAGGGGGTGGGGGTGGGGGTGGCGGTGGCGGTGGAGAAAGTTCCACAAACTAATACCAGGAAACCACCACATTGCATAATTTTTAATTTACTTCAAGATTCCTTACTATTCCTGCATTCATGACTGGCCAAGATCAAGGTGAAAGGGAGGATCATTTCCATAACATCCCATTTATACACAGAGCTAAGCAGACAGGCACTGGGGCAATTTTTGCAGTTAGAAGTTGGCAGAAGTTAGAAGTTGGGGTATGCAGTAGGGATGATATTAAAAAAAAGACTGACTCCCTGAACTGAGTGCCTGGAGAGGAACTTGGTCTGTTTAAACTCCAGAGGAGAGGACAGTTTGCCAAGGCCAGAACCATCAGAGATAGAGGCAGGAGCACCATACAGGGTGTAGGGCAAATATTTGGCACTTGGGGTGAAAGGATTGCCCTTCATGTAGTGGTATCTCCTGAGCTCCTTCAGTGTAGACAAGAAAGGGGCCGCCTGAACCATGCTTCAGGCAGGGACTGAAGGCAGCACACAAAGCTACAGGGTGATGACGAATTGCCACCTAGCTTTTCTGCCAGGGTGCAGTGGTCTTTGATCTCCTTGTAGAAGTGTGCTTGTAATTCATGCTTGATATTTGTCAGCCGCTTCTTGATGGTATCCATTGAACACGAATGTGCACATGCATTTGTGTGTGTGTATAACTCTACAAATTTTTACAACTTGAAAATAAATATTATTTTTCACTGTTTTCCTTCCCTTATTTCTACCCATATCTTCTCCACCTCCCATCTTTACAAATGTAGCTTTTCTTCTTTCTCATTGAAGGAAACAGATAGACAAATTTAAAAAAGACAAAAAAAGAATAAAACATGAGGAACACTCAAACAAATAAAAAAAGAAAACACAAAAAATACATACATATACAGAGACACAAATGAAATCCATAAAAACAAAATCAAATAACATTGTATATAAACACATGACCAGTAACATAAGAAAAAAACCCATGGGAACAAAACAAACAAACAAACAAACATCTCCAAAAATACACTTAAATTTGTTGTGTGTTGGTCATCTACTATGGGTGTAGCGTTTATACTACATATCATCTGGAAGTAGTAATGCTTTGACTTCTTCCTTTCCAATTTGTATCTCCTTCAGCTCTCTTATTGTTCTGGGTAAGATTTCAAGTCCTATATTGAACTGATATGGAAAGAAGGTACATCATTGCCTTGCTACTCTCTGATTAGGTGGTTTTGTCTGTAGGCTTGCTGAAAATCACCTTTATAGTCTCAAGGAATTTTATCATGTAGGGCTGTTGGGTTTCATCAATGTCTTTTTCATTATCTAATAAGAGGATCATTTCATTTTTGTCTTTGGGTCTATTTTCTTGTCATATCTTCTTCGATCCTCTTACTCTGAAATGATGTCTATCCTTGCTGGTAAGTTATATTTCTTGGATGCAGCAGAACAATGGATCCTGTTTTCAAATTCAGTCTGTTAGTCTGTATCTTTGTATTGAAGAATTGAGACCATTTGCAGTGAGAGCTATCAATAATCAGTGTTTATTGATTCCTCTTATTTTCTTTTTTATGGTGTGGGTTTCCCCCATCTTTTGTGATTCACTGGAATGGGATTATTTATTCTTAGTGTTTTCTTGACTCTGGTTATCTTTTTCAGGTTGAAGTTTTCCTTTTAGAACCTTTTGGCGATCTGAATTCATAGATAGATATTGGTTAAATTTGGTTTTAATGTAGAATGTTTTCTTCCTCTGTCTATTATGGTTAATGGTTTTGCTAGGTAGAGTAGTCTAGGTGGGCATCTGGGTTCTCTCAGAGTTTGTGGAACATTCACCCAGGGCCTGTGGGCTTTTAGAGTATCTACTAAGAAGTTGTGTGTTATTTTACTTCTTCTAATTTTAGGGAAAAAAGTGTTTTTTTTTCTTACAGATTTTAATATTTTTCTTTGCATTGTACATTTAGCGTTTGTATTACTCTGTGTCATGGAAATTTATTTTCTGGCCCTGTGTATTTTCCCTTATGCTTCTTGAGCATTTATAGACATCTCCTTTAGGTTAGGGACATTTTCTTTTTTGATTTTGTCAGAAATATTTTACATGCTTTGACCTGGGTATCTTCTCCTTCCTCTGTTTCTGTTAATTATAGAATTCATCTTTTTTATAGCATGTTTATGTCAAGAGTTTTTTTTTTTTAATTTTATTTTAGATTTAACAGTTTCTCTGACTGAGGCAGACATCTCCTCTACCTTGCCTTCAGTGGAAGATTCTCTTTTCCATATTTTATACTCTGTTGGTTTTATACTGTTTGTGCCTGACTTCCTAACCTTTTCATTTCCAGTTTTATCATGGTTTGGATTTCTTTACTGATTTTTTTCCCTGCTTTTATACCGTGTATCGTTTTCATCCTTTCATTCCACTGTGTTTTCACAGACATCATTAAGTGATTTGTTCATGTCCTCTGAGATCCTTGTCTTATACTTCAGCTATGTTGCATCACTCAGAGCCTATTGTAGTAGGGTTGTTGGGTTTTGGTGGAGACATATTGTCTTGGCTGTTAAGGACTGTATTTTGTGCTGGTGTCTAGGCATCTGGGGTTGGGATGATTGCGGCAATTGTAGGTGTTAATATTTGTCTCATATTTGTTGTGTACATGTTCCTGTTTGGTTTCAGACCTGAGTCAAGGGACTGAGGTGTATAGTTTACATAACCAAACCAGATCTAGCTTCCAGGTTCTACAGCATCCCTCATTCTCTACCTGGCATATCCTGCTCCCCATCCTGAACTTTCCAGTCCAGATTCTGGGCTACCCTTCTCCCAGATGTTCCTCCCTATGTAATCTAGATATTTTGTTTACTCTCTTCCTCCTCTTCTTCCTCCTCCTTCTCCTCTTCCTCCTCCTCCCTCTTTCTGTCTCTGTCTCTGTCTCTCTGTCTCTCCTTTCTCTCTTTTCTCCCTCCCTTAACCTTCCCTTTCTTCCACATGGTGACTTCCATGGCCTTGGTCCTTGGGGGTCAGTGAAATCTCCCAAGGGTAGCTTTCCAATAAACTTGCCTTTAATATAATCCAATCTGGCTTAAATTGGCTCATCTCACTGATGGCACAGAAATAACATATCAGTTCTTTTCCTTGGTTTTTATTACTCTCTGTTTAGAAGTGTATGATCGTTGTGGATTGGCTGTTTCTCTTCCTCTGGACAACCAATGAGATTTATAGACTCTATGCCCTGAAATATATTTTTTAATCTTAGAAATTTTCTATAAGCTTCCATTTTTGCCCATTCTTAAATTTCTACATTAGTGAGACTGAGAATTAATGGGCTTGGAATTTCTCCTTTATTAAAAGGACTAGAAATATATAGAGGTAATAATAAAAGTCCCAAACTGGGAGACATATTGTTCAAAGAGTAGAAAGTTTCAATTATACAAAACCTCATCAGTTCTGGAGATTTATAGTGCAGCATATGACTACTGCTAACAACAATGCATATTGGAAAATTGTTAAGAGTTGATCTCAAATGTTTTCAACACAAAAATAGATATGTGAGGTGATATGCTAATGAACTTGATATAATAATTTCACTATGTATACATATATTAAGATTTCACCTTTTATAACATTTATAATGTATATATGTACATACACACACTCAGATATATAATTTTAGCTTGCTAATTATAGCTTCATAAAACCTTGGAAAAGGATATGAATAAAAATTAATAACCTCATTGGTACAGCTAAAAGAATATTAAGCAATATATAATTTTTTTTTGTTTTTGTAGTACTTGGGATTGAACCCAGGACCTCACGTTTGTTACTGAAGAATTCTACCACCAACTACATCCTCCTCCATAATTTGCAGGTCAAAATGCAGTTGCTTCATAATGAAAAATATTAAGTTGTTTGGAGTAATCATTACCTTCCCCCACTTCTCAGTACTTGTATCTTCCTAAAATTGATTTACTGAAATCCTGACTGCAACATAATGGGTAGAAGATGAGGCTTTTTGAGAAGTGAATAGGTTATGAAGGCAGAGTCCTCCTTGATGAGTTATTGTACAGATGAAATGGACACAAAGAGGCTACTTACTGTCACAAAGGGGCTACTCACGGTCTGAGTGCACAGAGAGTGCAGAGATCCCTCTGTGATCCAAAAGTGGGGTTTCTGAAGACACAAATCCTATGCTGTTGTCTTGCCTCCAGAATTGTGAATTCCCCAAAATTCTATTAGTCATTCTAAGTTTTGTGTTTAAGCAATCCTGACAGAGTTAGCCATAATATAAATCAAAACTTGTATGTACTTAATGATGTCTCAGTGTTCTCTTAAGTCTTCTGTTATGGGAGGATGGCACACTCTATAGCAATTTTCTCTGTATATTTTTATAAAGAACTAGAAGAGAAGTGTTTGAAGACTTCCCTCTCCATGCCTTGGAGAGGCCCCCTAAGACATGCATAAAGAGAAGACAAGGTTAATTGTCATATAGATCAGGCCACTCTAAGATCTTTCCTAAAGTTGTCACTTTAGCTCATAATTGTGGATGTTAGTAATGGAGTTTTACTGGCAGAGCCCTGAGATTATGCAGCTCTCTCTCTCTCTCTCTCTCTCTCTCTCTCTCTCTCTCTCTCTCTCTCTCTCTCTCTCTCTCTCCTCCTCCTCCTCCTCCATCCCTCCCCCTCCTCCTCTCCCTCCTTCCTTATTTCGCTGCCCCGACTGATAGGATCCAGTCTTGGAATCTCTAGATAATGATATTGTCTAACCCGATCAAAGACCTTTGATATATATATATATATATGTGTATATATATATATATATATATATATTAATTCATTCATTTATTTTATTAAATATTTTCTTTTTTCTATATTTTATTAGATATTTTCTTCATTTACATTTCAAATGTTATCCCCTTTCCTAGTTTCCTCTCAGAAAATCCCCTATACACTTCTCCCTCCCACTGCTCCCCAACCCACCCAATCCCACTTCCTGGCCCTAGCATTCCCCTATACTGGGGCATATAATCTTCACTAGACCAAGGGCCTCTCCTTCCAATGATGGCCGACTAGGCCATCCTCTGTTGCATATGTAGCAAGAGACACAAGCTCTGGGGATACTGGTTAGTTCATATTGTTGTTTCTCCTATAGGGCTGCAGACCCCTTCATCTCCTTGGGTACTTTCTCTAGCTCCTTCATTAGGGACCTTGTGGTCCAGCCACAGATGGCTGTGAGCATCCACTTCTGTATTTGCCAGGCACTGGCATACCCTCACAGGACACAGCTACATCAGGGTCCTGTCAGCAAAATCTTGTTGGCATATGCAATAGTGTCTGGGTTGGGTGGTTGTTTATGAAATGGATGCCTGGGTGGGACAGTCTATGGATGGTCCTTCCTTCAGATTCAGCTCTGAACTTTGTCTCTGTAACTTCTTCCATGGGTATTTTGTTCCCCCTTCTAAGAAGGATCGAAGTATCCACACTTTGGTCTTCCTTCTTCTTGAGTTTCATGTATTTTGCAAATTGTATCTTGGATATTCTAAGTTTCTGAGCTAATTTCCACTTATCAGTGAGTATATATCACGTGTGTTCTTTTGTGATTGGGTTATCTCACTCAGGATGATATCCTTGAGTTCCATCCATTTGCCTAAGAATTTCATAAATTCATTAATTTTAATAGCTGAATAGTACTCCATTGTGTAAATATACCAAATTTCTGTATCCATTCCTCTGTTGAGGAACATCTGGGTTCTTTTCAGCTTCTGGCTATTAAAAATAAGGCTGCTATGAACATAGTGGAGCATGTGTCCTTATTACAAGTTGGAATATCTTCTTGGTATATGCCCTAGAGTGGTATTGCTGGATCTTCTGGTAGTACTATGTCCAGTTTTCTGAGGAACTGCCAGACTGATTTCCAGAGTGGTTGTACAAGCTTGCAATCTCACCAGCAATGGTGAAATGTTTCTCTTTCTCCACATCCTCACCAACATCTGCTGTCATCTGAAGTTTTGATCTTAGCCATTCTGACTGGTGTGAGGTGAAATCTCAGGGTTGTTTTGATTTGCATTTCCCTGATGATTAAGAATGTTGAAGATTTTTTTCAGGTGCTTCTCAGCCATTCAGTATTCCTTACTTGAGAATTCTTTGTTTAGCTCTGTACCCCATTTTTTAATGGGGTTATTTGAATTTTTGGAGTCCAGCTTCTTTTATTTTATTTTTTTATTAGGTATTTATTTCATTTGCATTTTAATGCTATCCCAAAAGTCCCCTAAACCTCCTCTACCCACTCCCCCACCCACCCACTCCCACTTCTTGGCCCTGGCATTCCCCTGTACTGAGGCATACAAAGTTTGCATGACCAATGGGCCTCTCTTTCCACTGATGGCCAACTAGGCCATCTTCTGATACACATGCAGCTAGAGACATGAGCTCCGGGGGTACTGGTTTGTTCATATTGTTGTTCCACCTATAGGGTTGCAGATCCCTTTAGCTCCTTGGGTACTTTCTCTAGCTCCTCCATTGGGGGCCCTGTGATCCATCCAATAGCTGACTGTGAGCACCCACTTCTGTGTTTGCTAGGCCCCGGCATAGTATCACAAGAGACAGCTATATCAGGGTCCTTCAGCAAAATCTTGCTGGTGTATGCAATGGTGTCTGCATTTGGAGGCTGATTATGGGATGGATCCCCGGGTATGGCAGTCTCTAGATGGTGCATCCTTTCGTCTCAGCTCCAAACTTTGTCTCTGTAACTCCTTCCATGGGTGTTTTGTTCCCAATTCTAAGAAGGGGCAGAGTATCTACACTTTGGTCTTCATTCTTCTTGAGTTTCCTGTGTTTCACAAATTGTATCTTATATCTTGGGTATTCTAAGTTTCTGGGCTAATATCCACTTATCAGTGAGTACATATCATGTGAGTTCTTTTGTGATTGGGTTAACTCACTCAGGATGATGCCCTCCAGGTCCATCCATTTGCCTAAGAATTTCATAAATTCATTAATTTTAATAGCTGAGTAGTACTCCATTGTGTAAATGTACCACATTTTCTGTATCCATTTCTCTGTTGAGGGGCATCCGGGTTCTTTCCAGCTTCTGGCTATTATAAATAAGGCTGCTATGAACATAGTGGAACATGTTTCCTTCTTACTAGTAGGAACATCTTCTTGATATATGCCCAGGAGAGGTATTGAGGGATCCTCCAGTAGAACTATGTCCAATTTTCTCAGTAACCGCCAGCCTGATTTCCAGAGTGGTTGTACAAGCTTGTAAACCCACCAAAAATGGAGGAGTGTTCCTCTTTCTCCACATCCTCGCCAGCATCTGTTGTCACCTGAATTTTTGATCTTAGCCATTCTGAGTGGTGTGAGGTGGAATCTCAGAGTTGTTTTGATTTGCATTTCTCTGATGATTAAGGATGCTGAACATTTTTTTCAGGTGCTTCTCTGCCACTTGGTATTCCTCAGGTGAGAATTCTTTGTTTAGCTCTGAGCCCCATTTCTTAATGGGGCTATTTGATTTTTCTGGAGTCCAGCTTCTTGAGTTCTTTATATATATTGGATATTAGTCCCCTATCTGAGTTAGGATAGGTAAAGATCCTTTCCCAATCTGTTGTTGGCCTTTTTGTCTTATTGACGGTGACTTTTGCCTTACAGAAGCTTTGCAGTTTCATGAGATCCCATTTGTCAATTCTGTTCTATTCAGGATTTTTTTCCCCTGTGCCAATATCTTCGAGGCTCTTCCCCACTTTCTCCTATATAAGTTTCAGTGTTTCTGGTTTTATGTGGAGTTCCTTAATCCACTTAGATTTGACCTTAGTACAAGGAGATAGGAAAGGATCAATTCACATTCTTCTACATGATAACCACCAGTTGTGCCAGCACCATTTGTTGAAAATGCTGTCTTTTTTCTACTGGATGGTTTTAGCTCCCTTGCCAAAGATCAAGTGACCATAGTTGTGTGGGTTCATTTCTGGGTCTTCAATTCTATTCAATTGGACTACTTGTCAGTCGCTATACTAGTACCATGCAGTTTTTATCACAATTGCTCTGTAGTACAGCTTTAGGTCAGGCATGGTGATTCCACCAGAGGTTCTTTTATCCTTGAGAAGAATTTTTGCTATCCTGGGTTTTTTGTTATTCCAGATGAATTTGCAAATTTCCTTTTCTAATTCATTGAAGAATTGAGTTGGAATTTTGATGGGAATTGCATTGAATCTGTAGATTGCTTTTGGCAAGATAGTAATTTTTACTATATTGATCCTGCTCTCTAGTGAGTCTGGCTAAGGGTTTTTCTATCTCGTTGATTTTCTCAAAGAACCAGCTCCTCATTTTGTTGCTTCTTTGAATAGTTCTTGTTTCCACTTGGTTGATTTGGCCCCTGAGTTTGATTATTTCCTGACCTCTACTCCTCTTGGGTGAATTTGCTTTCTTTTGTTCTAGAGCTTTTAGGTGTATTGTCAAGCTGCTAGTGTGTGCTCTCTCTAGTTTCATTTTGTAGGCACTCAGAGCTATGAGTGTTCCTTTTTAAAATGCTTTCATTGTGTCCCATAAGTTTGGGTATGTTGTGGCTTCATTTTCATTAAACTCTAAAAAGTCCTTAACTTCTTTCTTTATTCCTTCCTTGACCAAGGTATCATTGAGAAGAGTGTTGTTCAGTTTCCACATGAATATTGGCTTTCTATTATTTATGTTATTATTGAAGATTAGCCTTAGTCCATGGTGGTCTGATAGGATGTATGGGACAATTTCAATGTTTTTGTATCTGTTGAGGCCTGTTTTGTGACCATTTATATGGTCAGTTTTGGAGAAGGTACTGAGAAGAAGGTATATCCTTTTGTTTTAGGATAAAATGTTCTGTAGATATCTGTTAAGTCCATTTGTTTCATAAGTTCTGTTAGTTTCACTGTGTCCCTGGTTAGTTTCTGTTTCCATGATCTGTCCATTGATGAAAGTGGTGTGTTGAAGTCTCCCACTATTATATTGTGAGGTGCAATGTGTGCTTTGAGCTTTACTAAAGTTTCTTTAATGAATGTGGCTGCCCTTGCATTTGGAGCATAGATATTCAGAATTGAGAGTTCCTCTTGGAATATTTTACCTTTGATGAGTATGAAGTGCCCCTCGTCTTTTTTGATGAATTTGGGTTGGAATTCTATTTTAATAGATATTAGAGTGGCTATTCCAGATTGTTTCTTCAGACCATTTGCTTGGAAAACTATTTTCCAGCCTTTCATTCTTAGGTAGTGTCTATATTTTTTTTTGAGATGGGTTTCCTGTAAGCAGCAGAATGTTGGGTCCTGTTTGTGTAGCCAGTCTGTTAGTCTATGTCTTTTTATAGGGGAGTTGAATCCATTGATATTAAGAGATATTAAGGAAAAGTAATTGTTGCTTCCTATTATTTTTGTTGTTAAAGTTGGCATTCTGCTCTTGTGGCTGTCTTCTTTTAGGTTTGTTGAAGGATTAATTTCTTGCTTTTTCTAGGGCGTGGTTTCTGTCCTTGTATTGTTTTTTTCCTGTTATTATCCTTTGAAGGGCTGGATTTGTGAAAAATAATGTGTGAATTTGGTTTTGTCATGGAATACTTTGGTTTCTCCATCTATGGTAATTGAAAGTTTGGCTGGGTATAGTTCCCTGGGCTGGTATTTGTGTTCTCTTAGTCTCTGTCTAACATCTGTCCAGGATTTTCTGGCTATCATAGTCTCAGGTGAACAATCTGGTGTAATTCTGGTAGGCCTGCCTTTATATGTTACTTGACCTTTTTCCTTACTGCTTTTAATAATCTATCTTTATTTAGTGCATTTGTTGTTCTGATTATTATGTTAAGGGAGGTGATATCTTATGTTTAGGGAGGACTATCTTTTCTGGTCCAGTATATTTGGAGTTCTGTAGGTTACTTGTATGTTCATGGGCATTTCTTTCTTTAGGTTTGGGAAGTTTTCTTCAATAATTTTGTTGAAGATATTTGCTGTCCCTTTAAGTTGAAAATCTTCATTCTCATCTACTCATATTATCTGTAGGTTTGGTCTTCTCATTGTGTCCTGGATTTCCCGGATGTTTTGAGTTAGGATCTTTCTGCATTTTGCATTTTCTTTGATTGTTGTGCCGATGTTCTCTATGGAATCTTCTTTACCTGAGATTCTCTCTTCCATCTCTTGTATTCTGTTGCTGATGCTTGCATCTATGGTTCCAGATATCTTCCTTAGGGTTTCTATCTCCAGCGTTGCTTCACTGTGGGTTTTCTTTATTGTGTCTACTTCCCTTTTTAGGTCTAGTATCGTTTTGTTCATTTCCACCACCTGTTTGGATGTGTTTTCCTGTTTTTCTTTAAGGACTTCTACCTGTTTGGTTGTGTTTTCCTGTTTTTCTTTAAGGACTTGCAACTCTTTAGCAGTGATCTCCTCTATTTCTTTAAGTGAGTTATTAAAGTCCTTCTTGATGTCCTCTACCATCATCATGATATATGCCTTTAAATCCGGGTCTAGCTTTTTGGGTGTGTTGGGGTACCCAGGACTGGCTGTGGTGGGAGTGCTGGGTTCTGATGATGGTGAGTGGTCTTGGCTTCTGTTAGTAAGATTCTTACATCTGCCTTTTGCCATCTGGTAATCTCTGGAGTCAGTTGTTGTAGTTGTCTCTGGTTAGAGCTTGTTCCTCTTGTGATTCTGTTAGCCTCTACCAGCAGACCTGGGAGACTAGCTCTCATCTGAATTTCAGTGGTTAGACCACTCTCTGCAGGCAAGCTCTCCTCTTGCAGGGAAGGTGCACAGACATTTGGCATTCGGACCTGCCTCCTGGAAGAAGATGAAGGCTGGAAACAGGGCCTGTCCCAGAAGCTCTTAGCTTCTGTAGTCCATACTCTCACCTGTGCAGACTAGTCTTGTCGGGATCCAGGAACCATGATGGCTCCTCAGATGCTCTGGCAATGCCCTCCCGGGCCAGTCGGACATCTCTCCTCTGGCAGGGAAGGTGCCCTGACGTCTGGAGCCCAAAATGGGGTCTGCCTCAAAAGCTCTGTTCCTCCCACCTGTCTCAGAAGCTGTTAGCTTCTGTAGTCCACACTCTCACTTGTGCAGACTAGTCTCTAAGGGATCTGGGATCCCTGGAGTCCAGCTTCTTGATATATATATATGATATTATTCCCCTATTTGATTTAAGATTGGTAAAGATCTTTTCCCAATCTGTTGGTTGCCTTTTTGTCTTATTGACCATGTCCTTTGCCTTACAGAAGCTTTGCAATTTTATTATGTCCCATTTGTCGATTCTTGTTCTTACAGCATATGCCATTGGTGTTCTTTTCAGGAATTTTTCCCCTGTGCCCATATCTTCGAGACTCTTCCCCACTTTCTCCTCTATAATTTTTAGTGTCTCCGGTTTTATGTGGAGTTCTTTGATCCACTTAGACATGAGCTTCGTATAAGGAGATAAGAATGGATCATTTTGCATTCTTCTACATGCTAACAGCCAGTTGAGCCAGCACTATTTGTTGAAAATGCTGTCTTTTTTCCCACTGGATGGTTTTAGCTCCCTTGTCAAAGATCAAGTGACCATAGGTGTGTGGGTTCATTTCTGGGTCTTCAATTCTTTTCCATTGATCTACCTGTCTATTGCTGTACTAGTACCATGCAGTTTTCTTTTTACCTCAATTGCTCTCTAGTACAGCTTGAGAACAGGGATGGTGATTCCACCAGAGTTTCTCTTATTGTTGAGAGTAGTTTTTGCTCTCCTAGGTTTTTTTGTTATTCCAGATGAATTTGCAAATTGCTCTTTCTAACTCTGAAGAATTGAATTGGAATTTTGATGGCGATTGCATTGAATCTGTAAATTGCTTTCTGCAAGATGGCCATTTTTACTATATTAATCCTGTTAATCCATGAGCATGGGAGATCTTTCCATCTTCTAAGATCTTCTATTTCTTTCTTCAGATACCTGAAGTTCTTATCATACAGATCTTTCACTTGCTTAGTTAGTCACACCAAGGTATTTATTTATTTATTTATTTATTCATTTATTTTATTGGATAATTTCTTTATTTACATTTCAAATGTTATCATCTTTTCAAGTTTTCCCTCCAGAGCCCCCCTATCCCATCCCCCTGCTTCTATGAGCTTGTTTCCCCACCCACCCACCCCTCCTTCCCTACACTGGCATTCCCCTATACTGCAGCATTGAGCCTTCACAGGACCAAAGGCCTCTCCTCCTACTGATGCCCGACAAGGCCACACTCTGTTGCATAAGCGCCTGGAGTCATGGGTACCTCCATGTGTACTCTTTGGTTGGTGGTTTAGTCCCTGGGGGCTCTGGGAGTGGGAGTCTGGTTGGTTGATATTGCTGTTCTTTTTATGGGGTTACAAACCCCTTCACCTCTTTCAGTCCTTTGTCTATCTCCTCCATTGGGGACCCAAGTGCTCAGTCCAGTGGTTATTTGAGAGCATCTGCTTCTGTATTTGTCAGGTTCTCCAGAGCCTCTCAGGAGACAGCTATACCAGGCTCCTGTCAGCATCCTGAGTGAGGTAACCCAGTCACAAAAGAACTTACACAATATGCACTCAACGATAAGTGGATATTAGCACCCAAGGCTCAGATACCCAAACTACAATTCATAGACCATCTGAAGCTCAAGAAGAAGGAAGACCAAAGTTTGGGTGCTTCAGTCCTTCTTAGAAGGGGGAACAAAATACTCATAGGAGGAAATACAAAGTGTGGAGCAGAGACTGAGGAAAAGGCCATCCAGAGACTGCCCCACCTGGGGGTCTATCCCATATACAATCACCAAACCCAGAAACTATTTTGGATGTCAAGAAGACCTCATTTCTAAATAGCAAAGGTGAACTTAAATTAAGTTTTTAGACTCTTATCAGATCACACAGCATGTATTAACTTTCACCAAATAGATTTTTTTGGGAGGTGGGGGAAGAAAACTCATGGCACCTCCAAATCATACTACCCTACCTTGATCCTAATATATTGTGCATGTATCCAAAATTATCACTCTTGTGGATTTGCCCCCAAGTAGCCCAGGTAAGAAGCCTATCAAACACAATCTATTCCACCAAGACCAAATTGTGATCAGATCATCAGTGCAATTTCATTTGATTTCTTTTTGCTCCCACAGAAAGAAATTAGAAGGGAAAAACATATGACTGTTCCAAATTATGGAGAAAACAAATTGTGGAAAGTGAGCATTCATCTAGATTCAAAAGTTCTCGGCAAATGGATGATAGATACTGCCCAACTTGGGTTCCTCAGAAGATCCTGAGGTGGGAATTAAAGCTAGGAGCATATTGCAAGAGCTTGTGTTCTATGAAAGGGAAGAGAAGAAAATAGACTTAGATGGGAACACAAGAAGATAGGATGCAGTGAAGGCAGTCAATCCTTCACAGAGTCCCCAAATAGGCTTGCACTTACAAATTTGGCCTCTATACCTGAGGCTAATGTGTCACCTGATGTGCACTGTACCAGGAAGTGTGAAATACGGACAAGGCAGATCTCTTCAGCTGAAGAAGGCTGCCAGCAGCACTTTTAGCATTTTGGAGAATTCCATTACCAGCAAATGGGAAGAAATAAGGGAGCTCAATTAGTCCTAAGATCATAAACTGGTCCCCATCCCTTCAATTCAACAATGTACTAGTCAAGACAGAAAAAAAAAAAAAAACTAAAAGGAAGAAGTGAAATAACATGATTTTCAGGAGATGTGATTGTCAATGAAGAAAATAACTTATGAATAATGGAAATGAAAACGTTTGCAAAAACTATTGGAAACAAAGTATATACATAATACATAATACATACATACATACATATTTTGATGGTTTGTATATGCTTGGCCCAGAGGTACCAATGGACAAGAAGGTGTTGGATTAGGTGTGGCCTTGCTGGAGTAGGTGCGTCAGTGTGGGTATGGGCTTAATACTCTAGTCCTAGCTGCCTAGAAGTCAGTATTTTGCTAGCAGACTTCAGATGAAGATGTAGAATTCTCAGCTCTCCCTGTACCAAGCCTGCCTGGATACTGTCATGTTCCTGCCTTGATGATAATGGACTGAGCCTCTAAACCTGTAAGCCAGCCCCAATTAAATGTTGTTTTTATAAGAGGTGCCTTGGTCATGGTGTCTGTTCACAGCAGTAAAACCCTAACAAAGACACATATTTATATTAAAACAAGCAATAAATAAATAAATAAATAAACAAACAAATAAATAGTACAATGCTTAGGGAAGGGACGTCTTTGCAAAGGTTATCTGAAGTTGACCTATACATTTGATGAGATTCCATTAAAACTAAAACCTGTACTGTATTTTTTTCCTTAGAGTTTGACAAGGTAACTTGAAATCTATGTGAAAGAATCTTGAAGGAAGACTATTGGTGGGAGAGTTGCAGTAGTGGACATGAAAACTCACCAGACTGTGTAATTAAAAACATGATGCTGATAACAGAATAAATAAACAAGTGCAATGGAGCAGAACAGAAGGATCCAGAAAAGTCCATTAATGCACAGAAACGTATTTGCACAAACCATCAGGAGGAACCAGTCTATTTCATAAAGGTCGTTAAGTTCCTAATTGATAATTTTTGTTCATCAACTATTATTTGTCTGTCTGCCTACCTACCTATCTATCCATCCACCTATCTATCCATTTGTCTATTTATAGCCACACTACACACACATAGACACTCATACAGACACACACAAACCATACATACACATACATACACTCATACAAACACACACACACACACACACACACACACACACACACATCTTTTACAAAATCATTCTGAAAACAGGGTACTACTTTAGATCATAACCCTAAATTAATCTTGGTGATACAATAATAATGCACATGGTGAGTCTATAAAATTTTAGAATGATCTGTGACTGAATATTTTAAAGAAGTAGATTAAGGATGGGATTTTAAAGAGGACCAAAAGTACTAGCCAGAGAGAGAGAGAGAGAGAGAGAGAGAGAGAGAGAGAGAGAGAGAGAGAGAGAGAGAGAGAGAGAGTCTCAAGTTCATTAAAATGAAGAATTCAGATCATCAGAAAATATAATGATATGAATGAGAAGAAAGTAAATAAAAACTGAAAGGGAGAATTCACCAATCATGTCATTAATTCTAAATATTAGCATCTTTACAATATAGAACTTCAGAAGAATCAAGAGAAAAGTGAGTATAAGAACAAAGAAAGCATGTGAACAAGATGTAGGTCCCGGACCTACAAACTGTGAGCAAGATGTAGGTATTGGACCTAGGTACTAAACCTACAAACTGTGAATAAGTAGTAGGTACTGGACCTACAAACTGTGAACAAGATGTAGCTACTGAACCTACAAGCTGTGGGTAAGATGTAGGTACTGAACCTACAAACTGTGAACAAGGTATAAGTACTGGACCTACAAACTGTGAGCAAGATGTAGGTACTGAACCTACAAACTGTCAGCAAGATGCAGGTACTGGACCTACCAGCTTAGGAAAACCTATCAGTGTTATTAGTTATCAGAGAAATGTAAACCAAAATAAAGTATTGTCAGGTATCAGCTCAAAGCACAAGTATGTATGTACTATTTCTTGCTTTTGTTTTTTGATAGGAATCTGAGAGCTGCTTTGCTAAATGACTGTCTTTTTCCTGGGAAGTCTCTTGAGGTTTCCATCAAGTTTTCCAAGAGTTTGGAAACAGATTGGTGATTCTGTGTCAGTAAAGTGTGTGGTTGGTAAGGATGGCAGCCAATCAGATGCACAGAACTCACTTGTAAAAAAATGAGGGGGATACAAAGAAGCCAGGTGTGGTATTATATGCTTATAATCCCAGCACTGGGGAGGTAGAGACAGACAGCAAATCCTTCAACTTCTCTGGATAGCCAGCTTATCCTAGTGATAAATTCCAAGTCAAAGAGAGATCCTGTCTCAAAATAGCAGACAGCTCTTGAGGAATGACAGATGAGATTGTTCTCTGGTTTCCACACATACACAAACAAATGTCCATGTGTACCTTCATACACATATGTGCATGTTCCCTCTCTCCCTCTTCCTCTCTCTCTCTCTCTCTCTCTCTCTCTCTCTCTCCCTCCACACACACCCCCCTAACAGACTGATTAAGAAAGCTCTCTTTTCATACCACAAAAGGAACACAATTACACTTGATAGGATCACAAAAGCAGCTCACAGGCAGAAGGGCTACTGTAGTCTAAGGACTCTCTAAGGATTCCTCTGCCATTTTGAGAGAGAAAGAAAGTACCAGATTAGGTCATATGTCTTTCCTTGGTCTGAAAACATGGAACTTTTGGAACACTATCTTCTACTTGAGGAGATATAAACCATCACAGCCATATTGAAAAAAAAATTGTACTGCCTAGGGAAGTTGGACCTGTACTTAACTTGTGACTCAGAAATTCTACCTGCTATGTACTTTAAAGAAACTTTTGTATATATGCAATAGATAATGCATTCACAGAAGGCTGTCCAAGCACTCAATTTAGGAACAGTCCATCAGAAGTAGACTAACTGTTTATATTCCATGGTTTAAACATGGCTTGAGTTTCCTAGTGGCCCATTATGACTGAAAGTTTGGTCTTTGAGACAAAGCAACAGGGAAGTAGCAGACTCTTTGGGAGGTGGGGAGGAGTGGGATATCATTAGATTGTTAGTGGCCATGAAGTGTTTCTCATATGTCCCTTGAGCTCTTCTGGTAGGGTGTTTTAAATGAGCAAAGCAAGCAAGCCTCATCTGCCCCTGCTCAAAATGTGGTCAGATGTGACCACTTTCTATGCCACTGACACTGCTTCTATTGGTATCCAACACAAGGTGAGGTGGCCTTCAGAGGACTGACTTGATACAACCACCATGATTTCTAACCTGCTAAACAGTCAACTAAATAAAACTTGTCTTGTTTGGAGGGATGGTTCAGAGGTTAAGAGCATTGTGTGCTCTTCCAGAGCTCCTGAGTTCAATCCCCAGCAACTACATGGTGGCTCACAACTATCTATAGCATGATCTGATCCCCTATTCTGGTATACAGGCTTATATGCAGATAGAGCACTCATATACATAAAATAAATAAGTCTTAAGAATTATTAAAGTTGCCTTTTTATGAAGCTAGCTGCATCAGGTATTTCATTATGGTAAAGCTAATTGGAGTTGTCAAGTGTATTTATAAAGTAAGAACACTATGTAATTATGCCCAAATTAATAGACTTCAGGCACAAGGATCGGGCATAGGTAATCTAAAAAGCAGTGGTGAACAGAAGACTAAAGTCACTAAGGATTACACACAATCTACTTCTTAAGAGCCATATATATGCCATGAAACTCCAGTAGAAGGTAAGTGAATGATCAATATAAAAATACAGGATGGTAGTCATTTCTTTGAGAGAGAAATCAGGAAGTAATTGAAGAGCGAAATAAAAAAAAGCTCCAAGGATCTGATCACATTCTGTTTCTCAAATGCCACAAAGAGCTTATTAGCATTCCTTATATGCTTAGCCACATTCATATAATACATTATTTTATAAAAATGATATGCTTCACAATAATAGGACATCAAGAATTAATTGTTCATTTAAAAAAAAGGACAGAGTTTAAAATGTCAGGCCTATTCCAGTAAGCAAAGGCACGTCCTTAAATATTCATTACGCACCAAGCAAGCATCCTTCCATTCTCCATTTCCCTGTCAAAATAAAGAAGTATAAATATTCTCTGCCTGGAAAACAGAGCTGAGTCCTCTCAACTCTGCAAAAGTCCTGGTGATTTGTCCTCAGCACTCTCTCTCTCTCATTCACTGGCTCCAGACCTCTGATGTGGGTTCTTGGAAGAAAAGAAAAGAAAAAAAAAGACAGAATAATAAAATGAGTCTCTGTTTATTAATTTGCTAGGTGAATTTCACTATCTTGCTTGCCTGATGCACCACAATTTTAATTTTAAAACATGTATCGCCTTCTTTATTCTCCTAATCATTATTCAAATGTTTAGCATAGATGCAACATCAATTCCATTGTTAATCATGTGGGTCAAACAGTACTTTTTTGTTTACTTGTTTGTTTTGGCAAAAAACATCACCAGAAAGAGTATCTCCAGAAACAAGGACAGTTTTTGTTTTCTTTAAAACCTTTAATTTTCTTCATTAAAAATTTCAAGTCATATATTTTGACCAAAGCATATTCTTCTTTCTAATGCAGACACTAGTTACGCATTGGTTGTTATTTGAGATTGTATTTGGGTATCAGTACATAGTATAGCTGTCCTTGAACTCATAGTCTGCCTCCCTTTTCTGAATGCTGGAGTCACAGACATACAACACCATTATCAGTTAATCACTAAACTTCTTATGTTATAAAATTCTGACCAAATTATAAATGGCTTTCAGTAATGCATATTCATTCTACTTTGCATACTTAGGTAAAATTAATTCATTGGTGTATGAAATCTGAAAGACCCTGGTGCCCTTTAGAGTTCTTTGGTTGCAAGGCACCAAGTTCAAGTTTGATGGGCCCAAATGAAAGTGAATTTATGATTGGTTTTTAGCCTTTTGACCAAGTTCAAGCGAAGAATTTATGAGAAGGATTTGTAATGTTCCACCAGACTGAAAGCAACTAGCCAGACAGCCAGTACAAAGGGCAGACATTATACTAATTTCAATAATATCAGTAATCAATATTTTCTCAATTCATGTACTCAACTTTCAAATTTCAGCCATATGATAATGACCTTGGTAAGGGGTCATGTGATCATGTTTTTGCTATAAGGATTCTAGGGTTTAATTGACAGTTTTAACAAGACTGCAATCACAACAGGTATGGGTTTCATGAGAGGGACAGAAATTTTCAAATGAAAATGAAAAGTACCATCACTAAGAACTGGGGGTATTGATGCACAGCTGACAAAAAGCGTAACCCATTAGCAAAAATTAATTTTGCTGGGCTATTCTCACTCAAAACCATTGCATAAGATAAATTGGTGCTGCAAACATTTGGCCTCTGTTCTTCATAACAAAACACCATGGTCTGCTCCCTGTTAAAGAGCCGATACTGATTTTCTCATTGTTCTGATGACTCAAAGTTAGATCTGGTACCAGCATAGCAGGGCTCTGGTGAAGGCTTCCCTCCTGGATGGCAGATATCTGCCATTTTTTGTCTTCTGTGGCCTTTCCTCAATGCAAGAATATGGGTAGAGATGACATTCTTCTTCTTCTAAGACACAATAGATCTGAACTGATTAGAATCTCATCCTTACATCTTCATCCAACTCTATCTCCTAAAACTGCTCTCTCTCTCTATGCCATCCTGTTGTACCTCATTTGGTCTGCACTATCCAGACAGGATCCAGCTGAATCCTGAGCTATCTGTCATGGGTTTGTCAGGTTCTGTGGGGTTCATTGCCATGGACAGCCATGTTCCTCCTCCTCCTGGAGAAAATGACACTGTGTTTAAGGGCAAGGCCCTGACATTACCAGTGCCCATGTGCTGAGGTCAGTTCTCAGAAGTTCCTGCTTCTGCCTTCATCATGTTTCCTCTGTCCTTGCCCAGGGTCACATAGAGAAGTGAGATGAAGTAACAGAAAGGTTTGAGAACATCAAGCCTGGTGTAGACATAGTACCTAATGGCTTGCATCCTTTTCTGGGAGCAGGAGATTATTGATTGGCAGAAGATGAAGATAGGGACTGGGTATGGTGGTAGTCTTTTGAAACCTCAAAGCCCATACCCAGTAACACTCTTCCAACAAAACTATACGTTCTAGTCTTCCCCCAAATAGTCTGCCAACTAGTGACCAAATATTCAAATATATGAGCCTATGGGGGCCATTCTTACTCAAACCTTCATAGTTTGTTCTCAGTGAGCTGTGAGCTAGGCATCTTGGAGATTATTGGGGGAAGGGGGGAAAGACTTTCCTGAAACACACACATGTAGTGTGTGGTTCCTACTACCACACTTTAAGCTCAGGGCAGACTGAACTACCAGCCCCACCCAGTTTCTCTTGGATCCATTGATGAAAGACACACACACACACACACACACACACACACACACACACACACACACACACTTATTTTTCATATGCTATAACTAAATGGCTGGGCTCTTCTAAGCCTTCCTTGGATATCATACCCTTCTTTTCACTCCCAGCTTAGCACACTAAATCTGCCCTCAACTTAAGTTGCTTGGTTAACTTTAGTCCTAGCTCTCAGCACTGTCAATTTGCTCTCAGCTTAGTTGCATTTCTAATATTCTGCCTGCTACCCCAGGCCCAGTCAGGGAAGTGTCTGATGGCCACTCTGCCCAAGATCTCACATGACTGATGCCTCTTGCTCCTTCTGAAGTATGGTGAATCCATTTCTCCTCCCTTCTGTCTGCTAGCCTGCCTGTGAAAAACTAGAAGTCCAGCCTATTTTGCCCAGCGCATTGGCAATAGCATCTTTATTGATCAATCAAGAACCAATTTTAGAACAGGACCTTTGGTGTTCACATGCAGATTCTCAATCAAAGCATCAGAACCACTCCCAACACACACACACACACACACACACACACACACACACACATACACACACACACACACACAGAGACACACACACACACACACATAGACACACACAGAGAGACACAGACACAGAAACACACAGAGATACACACACACACACACACACACACACACACACAGAGACACACAGCAAGAGAGAGAGACAGAGAGAGAGAGAGAGAGAGAGAGAGAGAGAGAGAGAGAGAGAGAGAGAGAGAGGGAGAGGGAGAGGGAGAGGGAGAGGGAGAGGGAGAGGGAGAGGGAGAGGGAGAGGGAGAGGGAGAGGGAGAGGGAGAGGGAGAGGGAGAGGGAGACGGAGACGGAGACGGAGACGGAGAGGGAGATCAAACCTATGGACCCGTGCATGTCAGATACTGAGATATAACCCCAACTCAAGAAGTAGCACTTGAAAGGGAAATGAAGAATGAATGAGAGTCACCTAGGAGAAATGGTTGGTAGTAGTGGTGGAGAAAGGTGACTCATTCATGAGAGAGGGAAAGGCATGAACAAAGGCCTTGGGCAGGAAGGGTTTGGAAACAGTGATGAAGCCGGTCTTTGGTAGGCCTTGCAATTTGTTCTCAGACTTAGCTCCTATGTCAGGAACAAGGGAGAGGCATGCCCATTGTGTGGTTTAAGAAGACCATTCAGACTAGAACATAGAGGAGTGCTGGAGAAGCATAGGGACAGGCTCAGTAGCCAGCTCAGTGAAATGCCCAGAGAGAACATTTTGGGGACAGGATTGGAAGCAGAGAGATTCTTAAGTGTGCCGGTTCTGTTTCACCAAGGTCACTGCACCTGAATATTGTATTGCAACTGTCTTAGCTGAGTGCTCTTTACTGTCCAATGTAATCAGCAACTTGAATTAACCAACCAACTCATGTCAGATATGCTTGTAGGTACTGAAGGCACAGAAGTACCTAGGACAAAAATGAAGGCTCTACCCATGAAGAGGTTTAATTTTTTTTTTTTTTTTTAGCAGTGTAGTTTATGGTAACAGTTGCTGGGGGACCAAATGTAAGCACCCACAGCGTGAATGGTTACTTTGGGATCTGTAGCCCAGTGACTTTTAGAGAGCAGGATTTTCCACTTCTTCCATGAATTTGTTCCCTATTGTTGCTGTAACAACTTCCTACAGTGAAGCTTACAAGGACATAAATGCACCGTTTTAAAGTTTGAAGGTCAGAAGTCTAAACTGGCCCTCCGTGAGCTAAAATCCCAGCATTGGTTTGGAACTTCTGGAGGTTCCTGTAGAGAGTGCAGTTTCTTAACTTTTCCCAACTTCGAGCGGTTGCCTGTATTTTTGGCTTAGGCCATCTTCCTTCTTCACAGTCCACATGATAAGGCACAGAAGGCACCATGACATTTACGCTCCTTCCTTTCTCACGGGTGAGGATTCTTGGGATTATGTTGGGCCCTCCTGGAAAACACAGTACTCTGTCCCACTTAAGCTCCTCCCTCCTGTGAGACGTGATGACAGTCATAGGCTCTGGAAGTCGAGTTGAGGCAAGGATCTCTCTGGGAGATGCTATTATCTCTGCTCACTCCACACGTCTTCAACATGCTCAGGTCATGAGAGAGAAGCATGGCTTCTCTTCTCTTCTTTCAATTTTCTTCACAGTGTGGAGAGGAGAAGCACAGGTGACCAAAGCCACATTATTGTCTCTGTTCCTGTGACCAAGAGGCTTCAAGGGGACTCCAGAATGTTCCTGCTCATTAAGAATTCACATCACAAGCCTCCAGGACATCCCACTGATGCTGGGGAGATGGCCCCAGCAGATTGCTTCAGGTTATTATAGTTGACAACAGTTCTCAGAGTATTCTGGCCAGCATCTGGAAGTCTTTCCCCATGTGTGCTCAGAGGAGCAAGATTCCTGCCCACAGAGTGCTGGTGTGAAAATGAGGCAGGCCCTTTAAAAAATTCTTGGACACAGTTTATGTCAGAGTGAAAAAAAAGATTCAGTTGAGTAACAGGAAATATGAGACTTTTTGCCTTCTGGGGGAAAAGATTCTAAACTCTTACTTATAATATTATGCGTTTTCATAATACAGCATATTTAAGATATGGGAAAAAACCCACCACAACTGGAGATATTCAGTGACCCATTTAAAATGAAATTGACTGTCATTTCGCCACCGGAGGCTGCAGTTTTAAAACTTTCTTCCCCTAGCCCCTGTAGGGAAGCAGTTATGAAAAAGAAACAGAGGATTGTTGTCCAGGCCCTCCCCTCTCCTTTAAGTAGATGATAAGGGCTTCTTGGGTCAATGCAAGCCCTGTGGCTGAGTCTCAGCAAGTGAAAAATGAGTTCTTTAGATGCTCAGTTGTATGAGATGCAGTTAGAGGTAGCTGTGAATTCGGGTGCTTACTTCTCAGTTTTGACAGCTGTATTTGAAATAAATTGAGCAGGTCTGTTTGGACTCAAGGCTCTGGGCAGTAGAGGGCTTAAGTGCAGACAAAATGTAAGACTAAAAATGTATTTATGTAAAAATGGGCTTGGGAAGGAGGCAAGAGGCTAAAATGCTCAAGAAGACAAGGTGAATAGGGGCGATCTACACTTTTGAGTTGTTGTCTCAGGCGTAAATGTAGAGGGTGTTCCCATGGAAGGGTGTGTTTGGCCAAGTGCCTTTAGAGGAAGTGGGTCATTTTCTCTAAATGAGATTTTTCTCCCCAGTAAAAAGGCTCTCCATTTCCTCTGCTTATCAAAGAGCCCTGTGAGAAGCTGTGGCACTAACCTCAGGTAGGATAAGCTCCTCCTTGAAGGGCAGTTGTAAAATACCCAGCAGGTAATATCTGCTTTCTGGAACATTCACAAGGCATTTGTTTCTCCCTTTCTCAGCCACCCCCAGATACTGGCTCTCCACTTCCTTTCAGTCCTTGTAATCAACAGCATCTCATCTGAACTATTTGGTCACCAGCAACAATGCACACAGCCTGGCTTTCTCCTTTCCCTCTCAGTCTTGCTGGCTCAAGTCTCAAAGGTTCCAGCAGAAGAAGAGAGGGCATTTCTGCTAGAAGTGTTGAGTCTCCTTTCCCACATGCTGAAAGAAAAATGGGTGAAAGAAAGGTGAGTGAAAGTGTCTCTTACCCTTTCAGAACTGTGGCGTTGAGGCACTGCTCAGACTTACACATGACTCTTTATGTGCATTGCAGCATAGACTACAGAGAACCTATTATCTGTTAAATTCAGAATTGATTCACTAGGTAGTAAATGAAAGAATCCTCCCAGGGCTTTGCAGCAGAATTCCTTATGCCATTAGTAGCACTGAGCAAGCTTTTACAATGGGAGATAAGCCACTCTCATGTTCTGCCTTCCAGGATATGTGGAAGCCAGATTGACTTTACATAGCCGAGAACTTGTGGAAGCAACAGAGGATTGTGTGGCCACTTGTGTCTTGGGTCACTTGCTTACATTTGTTTATATTAAGAATTTCTCTTTCGGAGCTGAAGAGATGACTCAGTGGAGAAAGCATTTGCCCTGCAAGCATGGGGATCTGAATGGAACTCTCTAGAACCTACATAAAAGTGAAGGAGCACAGCATTTGTCTATGGTACTAGTGCTTTCTTGAAAAGATTGGAGGCAGAGTCAGGAGACTCCCTGAAGCTTGCAGACCATTTAACCTGACACATTTAGTAGTGAACAAGGGACCCTGTAAAAAGTGAGCTGATGGACACAAGAGAGTGACCTCTGACCTCCACCTGCACATGGCAAGTCCATGTCCACACTCACACATGAATGCACACACACACACACACACACACACACACACACACATTGCTTTATGCACACACACATACGTATTTGCATACATAGGATGACTCTAATTCTTTTACTAGAAAGCAAAGCCATAGCTCATGGAAACCAACTAGATACCAAGCATAAAATGAGAGCAATAGTACTCTGACATTGCCTAAGAGTTTAGAAACCTGCTCAGTCTGATTGCCTTTAATATAAAGATTATTTTGAAAAAGCTGTCTCTCTAAATAGATTACCAGGTGAACTTGTCCAGGCTCTGAGAAGTCTGTGGTGTTGAGTTTTTGACTTATCCTTTCTACTTGCCTGCATCCCCATGGTCAGTGCAGGCTTGGCACTACATGGGAAGCCAGGTTGCATGGCAGCTGAGCCATTGAATGATGGAGATTAGTGGAAGACCCCTGCTGAATTCTATTACAAGTTCATCTCACAGCCCTACGGTCGCATTTTTTGAAAACAAGCCAAGTGGCATGCAGCTACACCTTTTCCAATAGATACAGCTCAGGAAATTTGTAAATGAAATCTTAAACTGTTATTATTGTGGTTATACCATCACCTTAAAGGAATTAAATAATAAGTGCTTTGTGGGCACAAACAATCATTACCTACTTTTATCTCTTCTGGAAGTGCTGGTTGTCATGTGTTAGCAAATGATTATTCTCTAGCGCACAGGACACATGGGGAAATAGGTCATTTATTGGCAATATGGTTAAAATGTTCAGAGTTAATCACTTTTACTCCCATTCCTAGTAAATCTGTTTTGTGTCTCCCAGCTTGCAGAACATTACACAGGTTGTGGGTGAACATCTGAAGGCGATAAATCAGTTAGGCACCCTGTACCTCTCTGGTGTGTGGTTTTTCTGGATGTGATCACTGTTGAGCATGCAGGGGAAGGATATAATGACCATGCAGATCTTTGGTCTCAATCTTTTGGACATTGTGTCTTCCAGGATAAGCGAAGAATGTAAAGCATCAGTCGTGTGTTCTTCAGAGACCAATGAATTACTATAAGCATAAGGGCCACAGTTGATCCTGAAGTCCACATCCAACATTTTTCATTCAGCTGCTCACAGTGAATGTAGTCCCAGTGGGAGTCAAATGGCACTCAGTCAACAGGAATGGATAGATTGCTACACAGCCAGTGTAGGGGAAGGGAGTTCCTACATTCAGAAGATATACAAACTAGATGTGACTTTAGTTGTGACCATGACTCCCATCCAGTATGATGGTGGGGCATGTAGAAAGTCATGAAATACCCATAGCAATTCTGGATGATGAGAGTTATAGCTTCAGTCATGTCCCCCAAATCAATATGTTGAAAATTTAACCTTAGTATATGTGATGGGATTTTACTTCGAAATACAGTCTTTGCAGGTACAACCAAGTTAAGGTGAGCTCATACTAGATTAGGACGGCTTTCTTTCTTTCTTTCTTTCTTTCTTTCTTTCTTTCTTTCTTTCTTTCTTCCTTTCTTTCTTTCTTTCTTTGGCTCTTCAATTAAAATAAATTATTAAAAAAATTACACAGATTAACATAAGCTAAAAATTTCAATAATCCCAAGTAATATTTGGGTTACATATAAATCTAAATAATTGTGAGTAATACCCTATTCATCATTGGAAATTAAAGCCAGTGGAAGATTATTTTTTTTACTATATTCATTCTCTTTTTTCCTTTTATTGGAAACAGTCTCCCTCCCCCTCATATAATATATCCTGATTATTTTTTTCCTCCTTCCTCCAAGCTCATCCTGATGTCACCTCCCATCTGGATCCACCCCTTTTTGTCTCTCATTAGAAAACAAACAGGCTTATCTGGGATTATAATATACTTAATATAAAGGAGTATAAAATAAAATACAATAGAATAAGATAAAACAAAGCCTAACATGTTGGAATTGGACAAAACAGAAGGAAGAGACCAAGAGGATGCATAAGAAATACATCCCAACTCATTTGTACACTAGGGAATCCTGTAGAAATACTTTTTTGTTTTTGTTTTTGTGTTTTTGTTTATTGTTTTTGTATTTTTGAGACAGGGTTTCTCTGTGTAGCCCTGGCTCTCCTGGAACTCACTTTGTAGACCAGGCTGGCCTCGAACTCAGAAATCTGCCTGCCTCTGCCTCCCAAGTGCTGGGATTAAATGCGTGTGCTATCACCCGGCGTCCTGTAGAAATACTAAACTGGAAGCCATAATATATGTGCAAAAGACCTGTAGGGTAAAAGAATATATAAATGTAATCAAAATAATAAGATAATTTTTTTTTAAAAGGAAGAACTCTAACACAGCATTATGAGACAAGGAACCTTCAAAGTTATCATTGAGTTCATTTTCCATTGGCCTTCTACTGCTGGGCAGAGTAGTTCCTTTCTCTGGTGAGACTCCCTTGAAGGAAACTAAATTTTCATTCATAAGTGGTTATCAGTTGGAGATAGCTTCTGGGTTAGGAATGAGGTTATGTATCCACTTCTCCTTTCAGTTCTAGGACCTCAGCTGGTATGGATCTGTGCAGGGCCTGTGCATGCTGCTGTATTTTCTGTGAGATCAGATACGTATTGATCACGTTGATTCAGAGTCCTTAGTTTTGTCATGTCCTCCATTCTTTTTGGCTCTGACACTCTTCTGCAGGGTTTCCTAAGGCCTGGGGTAATGGACTTGATAGAGCCATCCATTTATGGCTGAATCTTCAAAGGTCACTCACTCTCTGCATCTCAGTATTAGTTGTCATCTGCTGCTTTTCTGCTGATGGCTGAGCAAGGCACTGATCTGAATATAGTTGGAAGTGATTAGGTATTATTTTATTGCTGTCTTTAAATTCTCTCTCTCTCTCTCTCTCTCTCTCTCTCTCTCTCTCTCTCTCTCTCTCTCTCTCTCTCTGTCTCTCTCTCTCTCTACTGTAATACTTGGTTTTACTGTAGGAATGCCTGTCTATTCAGTAAGGGTTTCATCTCTTGGAGTGAGCCTTAAATAAAGTCAGATTTTGGTTGGTTACTCCCACAGACTTTGTGTCTCCAACCCTTGCACTAGCAGATATTACAGGTAGAACACCATTGTATATCAAAGGGTTTGTAGCTGAGTTGTTCACATTTCTCTTTTGATAGCATGTAGAACACCTTCCTATACCAAAGATGCCAGTCCATAGATATGAAGTCTTATGCACACACCAGGCACAACTCATAGTCAATGAGTTGTGTATTTGTTGGCTTCAGCAATGGGGCCCTGCTGTTAGGTTATGCAGAGCAACCTATGGTCTTGGCAATGCCTAGGTTATTTGGGGATTCCCATCGAATCCACTTGGCCAACAATTCAATTAGATGTATCAGCACTGGAAGCTTTATTTATTTAGTGACAAAAGATAGATGTTTTGGGCTCAGTCTGCCCCATCATTTAGTGATTTCCTTTCAATATATATATATGACAGCTTCTACTATATTAGGCTTGCATTCTGTGTCCTTCAGATGACTCTTAATTTTAGCTGTCTCTTTACATATTTCCTCCCTCATTTCTCTTCCCCCCCCCCCTTCTCCATCCAATTCTCATCCTCTAGTCTACTACTCTCGTTCATTTATAGCTATTTATCCCACTACCCTGTCCTGGAGGACGTGTACATCCCGCTCTAGTTATGTAATACGTAATCTTGGTGGTTCTACATGTTGTAGCATGACTATCATTATTCAATAGCTAATGTTCATGTATGAACAAATACATACCATATTTGTCCTTCTAGGTCTGAGTTATTTTACTCAGTATTTTTCTAGTTCCACCCATTTATTTGTGAATTTTATGATTTCATGTTTTAAATATCTGAACAATATTCCATGTATAAATAAATGTGCCACATTTTTGATCTTTTCTTCTGTTGTGGGACATTTAGGTTTTTTCCAGTGTCTGGCTATTATGAATAAAGCAACATAAAACATGGTTGAATAAGTGTCCTTCAATAGAATGGAGTGACCATTATATGCCCCAGTGTGGTGTAGCTAAATCTTGAGACAGATTGAATTCCATCTTCCTGAGAAACTGACTTCCATAGGAGCTGTACAAGTTTGCACTTCCACCAGCACAGGCAGGTGTTCCCTTACCTCAACCCCCCCACTGTCATTTGTTTTCTTGATCTCAGCTCTTCTGATGGGTGTAAGATGAACTCTCAAAGTAGTTTTGATATGCAGTTCCCTGATGTTTAAGGATGTTGAACATTTAAGTGTTTCTCAGCCATTTGAGTTTTCAATTTTGAGAATTCTAAGTTTAGATCTTTACTTCATTTTAAAATAGGGTTGTTTTCTTTACAACCAGTCTTTTGACCGTATACACACACACACACACACACACACACACACACACACACACACACACACACTCACACTCACTCTCTCTCTCTCTCTCTCTCTCTCTCTCTCTCTCTCTCTCTCTCTCTCACACACACACACTTCTTTTCCCATTCTGTAGGCTGCTGTGTTTTTTACTGTGTAGAAGCTTTTCAGTTTCTTGAGGTCTCATTTCTTGTTGATCTTAGTGCTTGTGCTAATGTGTTCTGTTCAGAAAGTATTTTCCTGTGCCAATGGATTCAAAGTTATTCAATTCTTTCTTTGTGACCAGATTCAATGCATCTGGATTTATGCTGACATCTCTGATTCATCTGAAGTTCAGTTTTGTGCAGGTTGATAAATACAAATCTATTTCTTCTTCATCCAGCCATCTAGTTTGACGAGCGTCATTTCTTGAATATGATTCAAGTTTTCCCTATTGTATTTCTGGCCTCTTTATCAAAAATCATGTGTTTGCATGTATGTGGATTTATGTCTTGGCCTTCATTTTAATTCCATGTGTCTATTTTATTGTGCCCATGCCATGCTGTTTTTACTACAATAGCTTTGTTGTATAACTTGAAATCAAGATAGCGATACCTCTGGCAGTTCTTTAGTTATTCATGGTGGTTTTAGCTCTCCTGGATTTTTTTTGGTTTCTAGATGAAACTGAGAATTATCCTGTTAAATTCTGTGAAGAATTGTGTTGGAATTTTGATGGGGATTATATTGAATCTATAGATTGCTTTTGGTAAGATGCCTACTTTTATTATACTAATACTATTGATTAAAGCATAGGAGAGCTTTTTATCTTCTGATATTTTCTTCAATTTCTTTCTTTAAAGTTTTTATTGTACAACTGTTTCACTTGTTTGGATAGAGTTACCCCAAGATATTTTATATCACTTGAGAGTATTGTGAAAGGTGTTGTTATTCTGATTTTTTTCTCAGCACATTTGTCAGTTGTATATGGGATGACTATTGATTTTTATGAGTAAATTTTATATCCAAGTACTTTGCTGAAAGTGTTTATCAACTGTAGGAGTTTCCTGGTGGAATTTTTAGGATCATTTATGTATACTATCATATCATCTGCAAATAAAGATACTTTGACTTCTTCCTTTCTGATTTGTATCCCCTTGGTCTCCTTCAGTTGTCTTATTGCTCTCACTATGACTTAAAGTAGAATAGCTGTGCAGAGAGAAGACAATCTTGTCTTGATTTTAGTGGAATTGTTTTGAGTTTTTCTCCATCTAAATTGATGTTGGCTATAGGCTTTCTGTAAATTGCCTTTATTATGTTGAATTATGTCTCTTGTATTCCTTATCTTTCTAGCATTTTTATCATAGTATGGCTTTCAATTCAATTACTGCTGTCCTTGTAAAATGAGGGAATTTAGGTGCCCGGAGAAAGAATGCCTCAGGCACTCAAGAGGAAGAGCCTAGTCTGTGGAGCCAAGGAGCTGCATTCCAAGGACACCAAAGACTTCCAGAAACAACCACAGCAGGCAGGGAGGAGGAAGTGTCACAGCTTTTTCCTTCTGAGTTCTCAAAAAAAGAAAAACAAAACAAAAGAAAAATGCAGTCTCACTGACAGCTTTGATTAGGAATTTTTGGTATCTAGATTTGTGAAAAGTACATTCCAAAGTACACACAGTATGATGCTGTGCTGTGACACTCTTAGGAGACCAATCATCCGAGGAATCCACTTGGGAGAAAACACAGGTTTCTGAGACATTAATGAACATAACTAAGAATACATAGCCTTTACAGGGTTAAAATGAGTTTGCTTTATTTTTATCCACCACCAGCCCTCCTGCCTCTTCCTCTGGTTGTACTCGAGATTATCCCAAGGCTTCACACTAAGGCTTCACACATGCTGGGCAAATGTTGTACCACTGAGCTATATTCCCAGCCCTAAAATGGCAATTGAAACCATGAGGCTATGATGCCAAGTGTCAGATTCTCTCCACTTGACCCTATTTTATGGAATACAGAAGGAACCCACATTGTTCTGCTCAAGAAAATCAAGTAATCTAAAGCCTTAGAAAACAGAATGGGAGTGAAGAAAAAAACTCATATAATAGTGATTCAATTTGTGAGCACACTCAAAGGAACTGAAAGCAGAGTCTTTTGGCGAGACTTTGTATTTTTATACTTTTACATGTGGTCATACATTATGAATGATAGGTAGGAAGCAGAAACTACCAGAGTAACTTACAACAGGTGAACAGATAAACAAGATGTGACTATACAATGACATACTGCTCAATCTTAAAAAAGAACAAAATTCAGACACCTGCAACAACTTCAATGACCCACTGGAACATTTTGCTAAGTAAGCCACTCACAAAAATAACATATGACACCATTTACATGAGCGGTATCGAGAAATCAAAGCCAGATGGAAATGAAAATTGCTTAATGAGAGTAGAATGTCCATTTTCCAAGATGAAAGAGTTCTGGAGGTTGGTTTTACAACAATGAGAATGTACTTAACACGACTCAACTGTACACTTAAAAATGATTAAGATGGTACATTTTATGTGCATTTTACTCCAACGAAGAATTAGCTTTTGAGAGGTATAGACAGAGCTTGCTCTGATAATGGGATTGTTACATTGGTTTTTCTGTAAGACAGTAGCAAGACAGACAAACCACTTTTTTCACTCAAAAATACTGTTTCAGTCTGCTTGGAACTTTTCTCAATGGAGGTACTCAAATAAGGGAGGGGTCATCTGCCCTACTCCAGTGGGCTTTGGATGCTCATGGCACTGACAAACGATGGCTTTGCATTCATATATGTACATCTGCCATCATTATTCCAAACTGTTGGGAGTGAAAGCTGGCTCAGGTGTTCAGCACCTGCTTCCATGACAGACCTGTGTTTTCTCAAAAGCTGTGGTTATTTATTTATTTATTTTGGTGAGTAGGTGAGTAATTTAAATTGCATCGTTTTCTAATTATGCTGGCTTGCAAGTGAAGACGGAAGTCATAATGCTTTTCCCTTTTCCTCTAAAATTATTCTGCTTGTTGGCTGAATGGGCAACTAGGGAAAAGCTTTCCTATAGTTCTTTCTTTCCTTTAGGAGAGCCAAGTGTTGAGCTGCTAGCTCTTGTGATGTGTCCTCTGGCCAGTTGGGGGTGCTGTAACTGAGCTCTACATGGTAGGTATATGCCATTATATGGCCCTAATTTCCAATGACTCTACTGGGAAAGAGGTACACATTTAGTGCATAATGTATTTTGACTGTTGTTGTTTTTTTCTGAAGTTAGCAATATGTGGTAGATAACCTTTCATAATGTCCAATTGTAGGCTAAGTGTTCCAAGCACATTATGGTAGGTTAAGTCAAGTTGCTAATGTCCAGTCATTAGGGGTACTAAATCTACTTTCTACCTGCAATTATCTTCAACTTAATGAAAAGTGTTTTATGACCCCACCATAAACCGAGGAGCAGCTGGTATTTTGTTTGCCTACCCAGTCACAAACACACTCGCAGTCTATTTATTTGACATTTACACATTGTTCTACCAAGAGTTTAAGGGGTTCAGAGGTGCCCTATAGCTCTCTAAACATAATGTTGGATGAATGGGTACTCTGGTCCTCCTCTGCTGACCTCTGAGTGTGATGTGTCCCCTGGTTCCCTTGCTTTTTAGATTACAACAGGCCTCAGTTTCCAGGAGGTGCTTCAGGAACCAGGTAGGCAGAAAGCCTATTGATGGAGGGTGCTGTCTCTGCTCCGTCACTGTTGGCTCCAGAGGGGAATGAGGTTCAGGGTCCTTTCATGACAGTGGCTATATTAGCTTTCCAGCAATAGCTTCCTCTTTTAGCCCTTCTGTCTTTATTTCTATAGCAACTTACTGTGGTTATGGCCTCCCCCCCCCCTTCCATCTTTTCTTTCTCCACTTCTGTAAATAGTTCTATTGTTAAACTCCATATCTATTCCTTTGGATTCTCACTGTTTTCTGTTGGTATTCTGACTGATTCAGTTCCTTCTTGGAGGAAAAAGTACCCCAGAGAACCCAAGACCTATGACAGAGTGGGCAATATTAATATAAAATCCCAAGGTTGATTGATACACTTAGTCACTGACTTATTGACTTGACCTTTCAACATGAGACCCACCCAATAACTCCACTGACTGGGCATTTTACTTTTAGCAACATGGATATGTTTTGTAACATTCAACCTCAGTATGTTCTGACCATCATTCCTGTGTATACTTACAGTGTGAAAGCTTTGTGAACCAGCTAGTAGAAAGAACTGTGTACTGGTGACCCAACGTTAAGGGAAAATGATGGTGGTGGTGGTGGTGGTGATGACAGTGATGGCATAATTGTTGTTGTTGATGATGATAGTGGTGGCTAACATTGATTATTTATCATGTGCCAGGCATGCCGCTAAATCTTTGGTGCATACCGCCTCCTGAATCCTTGGCTTCACAGCTGAAGAACCCAAGCTTATGGAGGCTGAGTATTTGTTCATAATTTGCAGCTGAAAATGTTGGAACCAGGTCTTCTGGCATGAGAGACAGAGCCTTTACTGTTCCTTAAGCAATTCTCCAAGTGTGCTCCCAGTATTGCTGGTGGAGAAGGAGGTTCCTGGGGGACTGCCTAGACTGAAGAACATGGTTGTTATGCATTTATATTTAGTCTTCCATTTTAGTTAAGTTTTACATTGGAGATAAGGCCTTATTCTGTAGTCCAGGCTGTCTTAGAGTATTCTGTGTAGCCCAGGCTAATATGAAACTCTCAATGATCTCCTGGCTCCATTCTCCCAAGTGCTGTGATTATAGGTATGAGACATTCATGGCACGTGGCTTGACATTCAATTTTCAGTACCGATATTTTCCCTCTCAAAATGGGTTTAATGACAACTGTGAGATAAACTGAAAAGAAAATATTGAGGAACTATTCAGGCTGAAAATAGACAGAGCTTAAATTATGCACAAGATTTGGGTAAATGTTTTATCTTTCCATATCAACCCTCAAGGAGGGCTGTTGGAAATTAAAAACAAATACACTCTCACCTGGAACCTAATTCCTTTCTGGTTAACTCACCCAATCTTGACCATTCCAAGAGAGCGTTTATAGGTCCAGTCCATTTTGCTACAACTGGAGTTTTCTGTGCCACTGCACAATTTATAAAGAATTGACAACTAAATGTCAGTGTTAGAAGAGAATTGTGTGGGTCCACCTCTAATTGAAGAATGCATAAAGATGGGAATAAAAATTGCAGACAGGAAAGGAAAGTACCGTGGCTTTGCTTCTGCACAGCTTAGGATTATTCTATCTGTATGGGAATGATATGAGCACACGTGCCACTCTCTCCTAGAGATGCCACGAGTAAGGTCTGGAGTTGGATCCTCAGTGATGCAAAAGAAATGAAAAGTTCCCCCTTAGAGATGAACACCTCCAGGTTTGTGTGCCAGGTCCTCTCCTCTTTCCAACTTAGGGTCATATCTAGAAAGTCAAACAGAGGTTCTGACCTGGATCAGGTTAGCACAAAGACACTGACAAATCATTGGCAACTTCCTTTCATCTCCCATCTTTCATCTTCCCCAGTTGTCTACCAAATCAGCTGCTCTTACACTGTTCTTACTAATCTCAGTGGCACTTTCTTCTTTCCCCGACATTTATCTCTTACAGTACCTTCTCGATGACTGAGACTGCAGATAACTGCAATGCTTGGCTATAACCTAGCTGCCAGGTAGGGCTTAGCACAAGTTCATCAGACCAATGGTTCATTGGTCTGAACCATTAATTCAATCTAGAATTTTTCAGTGGCCTTCATGATGGTCCTGTCCACTCAAAGGCATGATACTGAGCAGATTGGGTGATGCTGTGCTTCAAACATTAAATGTCTTCACAGGCCCCTGTATTAAAAACTTGGTTCCAAGTTGGTTGTGCTGTTTTTTAAGGGGAGGGCCACTTGACAATGTAGTTCACTTGAGGCTGAGGGCATGTGCTAAGAGGTTGGATCTTGCCCTAGCTTCTTTCTTCCTGCCTTAGGGGAGCTCACCCTGCTGCCATGATAATATGTCTTGCCTCAGGCCTAAAGCAATGAATCTAGCTGACCAATGTCTGAAACTGTGAGCTAAAGAACATTTCCCTTTTTGTAAGCTTCTGTGCCAGGTAGTTTGTTGCAGCAATAATAATGAACAGAATTGGAGTCTCGTGGCAACTTTGTCTCTGGTCAGTCTCCCAGCACTGACCCTTTGCTTTCAGGCAGATTATTGGGTTGTAGCATCTTGGAGTTAAAGATGAACTATAAAAATGGACTAGCCCCTCTGTAAAATCAGACTTGCAGGAAGCCAAGGGTCTATTGCTCTTGACAATTAGGAAGCATGCAAAACTGCTACAACCAGCCCTACATGGTGAGGGCTTGAATAGCCCTATTCTCTGAGTTTGGCCCTCACTTCCAACTGAGGAACTACCACAGCCACAGAGGGCAAACATACTCTCACTTCCTGACCAATCACAAAACATGCTCCACTTCTATCCTCTTCTATGGAAGCTTCCTCTCACCATGTCCATGTCAGAACCTCAGGAGTTTCTATCTCTTTACTACAAAGTAACCCACACCTGCATCCAAAGCAGTCTACATCTGCCAGCACACAAGAGACAATGAATGACTCCTTCTGGGTAGCAGGCTCAAAATACAGAGTTTTACTTTTCTCATTTGCTTTGGATTTGTTTGTTTATACAGAACCTGTGACCTCCTACACATTTTAACTCTCCCCAACGTCCCTACCCCCCAAAGACGCAATTCTAGATCTCCTCGTTGTTTCTAGTGTAAAGATTCTGTCCCCCTTTGGAGGTAAAAGGCACAGCAGGAAGTGTCCAACAAGAACCTTTCTCTTGATAAGCAGGCAGGAAGGGCTCTGAAGACTCAGGCATTCTCTTGAAGGAGTATAAGGGATAGCAGGTTCTCCTAAGAGCCACTGAACAAGCTAGGTAACTGTTTCATCTCAGGTTCCTTCTTCATTTTCCTTCCATATGATGGTTGCAACCTGTACATACCTTTGTTGAATCTTCCATTTCAGAGACTAAACCTGTGTTTTGAGCCCTGGCCCATCAGTGTGACCATAATCTCAGTG
This sequence comes from Mus caroli, assembly GCF_978045245.1. Taxonomy (NCBI): domain Eukaryota; kingdom Metazoa; phylum Chordata; class Mammalia; order Rodentia; family Muridae; genus Mus; species Mus caroli. The sequence continues at coordinate 52,134,032 of NW_028227264.1, forward strand.
GATACATTTCTTCCCAGCCCACTTCCTGACTACATGATCAAGTCCTAAGGCCCGCATTCTGCTGGCTCCACCCACTCCACTTCCAGTGAGCTCCTCATAAATTCCTTTCCTAACTTCTCTTCAGTGCATGCCCACTGTTACTGAATATCAGATGTGCTACCAGCCAGTTAAGTGTTAAAGCCATCATGTAGCTTCTCTCCACCAGGCCAGGCTCTGGCAGGGTTTTTGAACAAATTGAGAAGCGACCACATGATGGCACTAGAAAGCTACAGATGCTCTTAGAATGCGTCAAGCTGCCCAACCTCGGGGAGCTAAGATCTATCTGCCTTTGCTTTCCCCTCAAATATCACAAAAGTGAAAACTGGTAACAGTCAGCAGTCCCCTGAAAGTCTTAATATCTTCTTGCCAATGATCCCTCTTACTAATCAATAGCCATTTGTGTTTGACATCTGTCAAACATTAACTCTACCCCTTCAGGATCATCCTACTGCTTAACACAGATCTCCACTTTGCTCTCAGCACATGAGAATTCCTGTCCTATTCTCCCAGGGGCTACAAACACAGAAATAGATACACCTAGATTGAAGACGGTTTAAAATGTCATTTCTAAGCATGAGCGAAATGATTTCATTTTTTTTTTTTTTGGTCTGTTGTTATGCCAAGTAGACAGAAGCCATTTCCCTCCCTACATACCAAGCTTAGCAAATCACAAGAGTAAATAAAAAGTGCCCATGTCTAAAAAACTCCTTCCACTGCCCTGGCTGATCACCATGCACTTACAGAGAGAGTGCTGGCAAGGTTACCCAGGTAATCATATAAGCATTTGATAATTCCTTTCATCTTCTCTTGGCTGATGCAAAAGTCTTTGGGTCTGAGGTTTGTTTTCTGTATGCTTTTAGGAACAGAGCACTGGGGGAATTTATCTGCACTCCTTATTTCCTAATGTAACCTCATGATAGCCTGAAAGTCCCCAGGCTCTCTGTGAAAGGCAGCTTAGCACAGTGGGAAAAAATAGATCTTCGGGGTCAAGTAGAGGTGTGTGTATCAGGGGGCAATTTAAATTCTGTTTCAATCCATACTTGTGACCTTGGCAACATGTTCTTCATTTCTTTATCCCTCAATTTGCTTTTCTGGGAGCCCAGATAAAATGTGCTGCTTTCCTAAGTTGTTTGGGTGATTAAATGAGATAATATGCCCAAATAGGTGTTTAGAGATGGATATCTAATTCTTCGAGTAGTGTGGATGACCACAGAGTAAGGCTCCGCAATAGAAAGTCTCCGGGCTTTTTAGAAATACAAAGTAGCAAATAAGACAGTTTGAATTTGTAGCCCAAAGCTGGCAAGACAGTTTTTGCAATCGATTTAGACAAGGAAAGCACGGCTTTCAAAACCTCAGTGTCTCAGCTTATAGTGAAGATCCTGCCTGAGGTGCTCAGTAAGATGAATGGCTAAGATGATGACCCAGGTCCTTACAAAAAAAGAAAAAAAAAAAGAACCAAAAAAAAAGACAGCTGAATACAGAGAACTGTAAGATGAAAGCACAGATAGGATGATACATTTTTGAGCCACAATGGCCAAAGATTTAAATATAAACAAACCAACAAATTTTCTCCCACCCCCTGCCCCCGAATCCAGGAGAAAGGTTCACATAGCTCAGAAGGAACTGTCTCTTTTATTTAGGAGCTCAATTCCAGTAGTGTAGCCTTGATCAGCAGCTGTCAAATTGGAGTTAACACTTGATCAACAAGAGGGAAATCATGCCTAGTACCAGAAAGCTACCCAACTACCATGGGTAGCAAAGTCATGGATCTTCGGGGAGAACCCGCAACTGCCACTTTCCTAAACCCACATAACCCTCAACTACCCTCTAAATATTGGTCCTTATACTAACAGATAAGTGTAATCCTTACTGCTCATCAAGGAAACTTCTCTTTGAAACAGTCAGAGACCATTACAGAAAACCGCAGCTAATCAAAATGCAGAGTTCTCGAGTCCAGTCTCAATAGATATATCTACAAAACTACTTAGCACCTAAGGCTCAGGGAACATTATAGAAGAGGGGACAGAAAGATTGTAAGAGCCAGAGGATCAGAGAGCTGCTGTGAGATTTGTCTCCTAGTAATGTCAGAAGCTACATCCATGAAGTCTCACCAAAACGACTGCCTAAACATGAGCTTAAAAACAAGGACAAGCTGGGCGTGGTGGCGCACACCTGTAATCCCAGCACTTGGGAGGCAGAGGCAGGCGGATTTCTGAGTTCAAGGCCAGCCTGGTCTACAGAGTGAGTTCCAGGACAGCCAGGGCTATACAGAGAAACCCTAGTCTCGAAAAACAAAAACAAAAACAAAAACAAAAACAAAAAAACAAGGACAATAACGATAGACATGCTGAAGTGGACAGGGGAATGCCCAGGAACCCCCAGCCCTACACAAAGAACTATAGTCTTTTCCAGGGAAGAACACACTAATTGATTATTCAACACCAAATTGTCATCCCTAAACACACATATAAATAACATTATGCAGACTGAGCAGAATCCATTAATATACATTTATGGGTGCAGTGACAGTTAATAAAGAAAGAGGTAATGAATTTGAGAGAGAGTAAGGAGGGGGTGTATGGGAAGGTTTGAAGGGAGGAGAGGGAGGGGAAATGATATAATTGTATTATAATGTCTAAAATAAAATAAACAAAAAGGAGTTTTCTTTATTCTGGACTCTTAACTAGAGCCAAGCACCGTCTTCTAGATTTTTAGTCTTGCTCTGACTGTATGGATTTCCTCTGCCTGGTACCCTGAACCAGGCAGGTGAGTGGGGACCATTATAGTGGAAAGGAGGTAGCTTTTGTTGTACCCAGGAGTAGAGGTTGCTGGCTCAGGAAAACTGCCCAGGAAGCCACCGGTGGTCTCACCAGAAAACAGGGCAACCTGTATTAGCCTTTTAGTCTCCCAAACTGGGGCAAGAAATTTCTCATGTTGAAGCCACCCAGTTAGAGAAGCTTTGTGGAATCCTTGGCAAATAGATGTAGTTATCGAGGGCACAGCACCCAGAAGTCTGCCAGTAAGTGCTCAAATGACCACTGGCCATGTTTGTTTGGTGATCTTGTTCTTTTTTTTTTTTTTTTTCTGACATCAGCTCCTTCCCACAGGAATATTTCCAGGCAACTTCTCTTGCCCGATTATTAGAACTTGCCTTTTCTTGTGATGCTTATACACATGCAGAGAAGAAAATACAGGAGCAAATTTCAATCAAGCTGTTGTTTAGATTTTCACAAAATTGAAACAACTTGAACAGAGATCATTAAGGAGAAAGCCTAGTGCGTGAGGTATGGTTATGTACAAGCTGAAGGATCAGCCAGGTGCTACTGTGACTAAATAGCAAGGTTTAGCAGTTGCTGGCCCATAAAACAAACCAGCAGGGTTGGGATGGGCATAACATCCTGGTTGGCTGCTCATATATCTCCAGGGATTGGGGAATAACATTTTAAAAAGGCCACTAATTTGAGAGATGTTGTTGATAACCAAGGTATGAGGTTATCCCATACCAAGTGGTCAGCCCTGAAGTCAATTGGACTAAATAGCGTGTATTTGTATACTAAAAACAAAACAAAACAAAACAAAACAAAACAAAACAAAACAAAACAGAGTCCATAATTTTGAGAAGAGGCACAAGGGAAGCAACATGGGAGGAGTTAGAGGGAGTAAAGGGAAGGAGAAAATGATATAATTGCATTTTAACTAAGAAGAAAGTAAAAAAGAAAATCACTGAATACATAGTTGGGTTGTTGCATGGCTACAGTTCTTACACTTGTTCTGTGGCACAAAGGTAGCAATTTTGTTCCCTTAGGTCTTCATATGAACTGTTTCACCAATGACAATATTGAAGTCTCGTGGGGAACTGATCTGGCTAATTGGGTTTGTAACTTGACATCCCAACAGTCTCTACACCTAAAGAAACCCTAAAACCACTCACCCATCAGTTAAATACATATTTGTGTCAGAATACATGCAGAAAAAATAAATATGTATTATAATCTACTAGATTCTGGGGCATAGAGACCTTTACAGCAGCTTCACAGGAAAAGTAGGCATTTAAAGTTGGCACAGGAAGCTTTGTCGGTCTTTCTGTTGTATCTGCTTCTCTCACATGCTGTGTACAAACAATCCCCAGGAATGGACTGTCTGGAGTCCTTTGTTTCTTAATTAATCCAGTTTTTGCTAGTTGATATAAATGGGTTAGTGCGTGGGCTAAGTGAAAATTCAGGGAAGTTTAGGAGAAACAACCCAAGGAGGAACTTCAACTCCCTCCCCAGCTGCTGCTCTAGCTTGCTTTAAATTAGATTTGAGAATTAATTTCTCATTTGAAACCACTCAGTATTTCCCAGCCCTTCCCCTTTTCTCTAGACACTGAGCACTACATGTGTCCTTTTCCTGCCCAAGGGAACTAAACCCTACCTTCTCTATCATCTGACAACTTTCGCATCATTTCATCTAGTCACTAGGCAGACAGTGTTCTAGGAAAAAGAATGTGGTATTGATTAATCCAGTATTATGAATGTATGGGGAAAAAAGTCTTCCCTACATGTGTATGGATGTCAGAGATTCTCTGACTGGCTTTGTCTTGGTGAGCACCACTGTCTTTCTAACACGTAACACTCATATACCTAAGAACACAGCTCTACCTAACTTACCACTGGAAGGTTTGAGACACAACATGGGTTAGTGTTGTATAGCATTCTCTCCAGGTGAGGGGGGGCAGTTCATGGGGCAAACAAAATGTCTTCTATCTGGGAAGAGGAAACTTGGACAATTCTAGAAGGTTTCTCTGGAGCTTCATAAAAGTGATAAACAACTTCTGGGCAAGAAAGGGAGATGGACTGGTGGGGCTGGGAGAGGCCATCTCTTAGGTCAGCAGCTTTTATGAGTTATCATCCAGGGGTCCTTTTGAACAGCACATCTGTGTTGAGATGAGATTTTTAGGGATGCAGCTGTTGGCTTTTTCCCATCACTGCTCCCATAGACAGCTCTTAAGCCACAGACCTATTAGTAACCTCAATAAATACCCTTAGGCTTCCCAAGTTGCACTTTGGTGTGATAGTTAATTCAGTTGTCATTGGTTTCCTTCATGGGGTGAGTGGCCATGTGTATTTTGTCTCCCCAGGAAAAGCCTATCACACAATAGCTAGCCTTTAAGTATATTTAATGTATTTGTTGATACCCAGTTTCCCAACAAACAGGGTTTTGACCAATTGATCAGAGGTACCATGCACAATTAAAAAAAAGTGTCAAAGATCAGGAAATTATACATAACGGTTGATAGTACATAGGTTGGAGAAGGGTTTTCATAATTCAGCTTTAAGTATGAGAGTCTCAAAATTTCAAAGGCCAAATTGCAGGGTTGTGATCAGAAAGAAAAACTGAGCCATTTAGGACCTGATGTGTGGTACGTTCACATCATGCTGCATGAGTACAGTGTCAGGCACTTTCATGACTAATACACTTTTCTCCACCTGTCAGTCTTAGACCTTTATTCTTGCTTTAAGGAGGCAAAGTGTTGGGTGTTTCTGTGAATGTGGTTCCAGAATGGAAACCGAGGAAGGAAGAACCACCATGAACTCAGGCCATGCTATACCTTGGAGCTCACATGTGGGATAAAAGGGGAAAAACACAGAGTTGACTGAGCATCCATCTCTGTCTGCATCTTGATCTGCCTGGCTGTGAGAGTGCAGAGGCCTGCAGCTCTGCCTTCTCTGTGGTGATGGAATTACCCAACCAACCCTTCCTCCTTTAATTTTCATCCTGTCAGACATCTTGGCACAGCAATGAGAAAGGTAAATTTATGCACACCATTTGTTTTTTTTTTTTCATGCAAGAAAAAAACCACCACCAGAAGCAACAGCAGTCACCAGGCAAGAGTGATTTCCATCAGCTGTGAATCCATGTGAGGAGATATAGGTAGGCTATGAGTTGCTTTGACTGATAATAATACAAAGTCAAACTGGTAGACCTACCCAGACATTCTGGGTTCTTTTCCCCAATACTATGCTATGCCAAGGCCTTTATGCAAAGGATTTTTATCCATGTGTCACTTAAGACACTTAAAAATTCACTTAGGAGGCAGAAGGAGAAGGTAAAGACTGAAGACCTATGTCACCAGGGAGTCCAGGTGGGCTTTGTTTGTTTCTTGTGGATTTTCTTTTCTTGTGCTTATGTTAAGCCAGGATTCTTCAGTGTTCTCTGCCTTAGAGCTGGGTGAATTCAATCAGAGAAAAGTCAATCTTTTCTGTTTTCAATGGAAAACGCAGCCCTTCTGAACTCACCTATTTTGAAAGAAGCTGAAAGCTCTTGGGTAGGATGATGAGCTAGCATGAGCCCAAAGAGAGAAAGCCTGAGGAGTTGACCAGCATGGGCCCAAGGTAAGCCTCTCTACCCAGTGTTCATTTCCTCCTCTTCTCTTTTTGCTTTGTAGGTCTCCTGAGACCATCTCCCAACCTTTCTTAAGCTGAGCATTAGCTCTTTGGTCTTTCGCTCTCCCCTCTTACCCTTCCCCTCCTCCTCTCCCTCTCTCCTTCTCTCCTTTTCTCTCCTTCCCTCATTGTCTTCTTTCTTTCTTTCTTTCTTTCTTTCTTTCTTTCTTTCTTTCTTTCTTTCTTTCTTTCTTTCTTTCTTTCTTTCTCTCTTTCTCTCTTTCTCTCTTTCTCTCTTTCTCTCTTTCTCTCTTTCTCTCTCTCTCTCTCTCTCTCTTTCTTTCTTTCTTTCTCTCTGTTTTTATTTTTGTTAGCTCATTTGCTTCTTTTTGGCTTACATGTGTGTGTGTGAGTGTGTGTGTGTGTGTGTGTGTGTGTGTGTGTGCGCGCGCGCGCGCGGGAGTGCGCGTGTGTGCCTTTTATTTCTTATCACCTGTTCTCAGTAGATTCTTGAACCAAGAGAGTAGGGTGGTTATTTGATTTTTTTTTTCTGTCCCTCTTGCTAATTCTCCTGAAGTTATTTAGCACATGTGTCAGTAATTTCATATACAAATACAGTATATCTTAATCATATTCACCCTTACTCGTCCCTCTTACCCACTTCTCAGTCATTCTGGAGCCTTCTTTTTTCTCTTCCTAGTCGGTTTCCATTCATTCATTCATTCTTTTTTCCTTATTTTTAGTGCACCTGGTGCATTTATGTTCATAGATGTGGGATTATTTATTGGATTGTGAGCAAGTTAACAGTGGCTCCATCCTGAATGGAAAGGACTCTCCCTCTCCTCTTCAGCTAAGACTGGGGCTTCATGAGCCCCTTCTTATCTGTGCTAGAATGTTGCCTGGCTTAATCTCATGAAGATTGCATGTAGGCAACCACAGCTTCTGTGAGCTTCTGAATAAAACAACCATGTCATGTCTGGAAGACAGCATCCTTCCCACTTCCTGCTCTTCCATTCTTTCAGTCCACTCTTCCACAATGTTCCCTGAGCCTCACTCTAGGGACTGAAATAGATGCCTCATTTAGGGCTGAGTATTAAGTTGTTACTTATTCTTAACACTTTGACTAGTTGTGAATCTCTAAAGTGACTGTTGTCTACTTCCAAAGGCAGTTTCCCTGACCAAGATTGTCAGTAGTACCAATCTATATGCATAAACACAAATGTTTAAAGACAATTCAGTAATGTGTTCATTTAGGAAAACATAAGTAGTGGTTTACCCTGCTAAGCACCTATATTCCCCTTAGCCATAGCCTTTTGACCAGATTTACAGTATCATGTGTGAATTGTATCCCATGGAGTCGGCCAAGAATCCAATTAGAAAGTAGTTGATTATCCCTATAACATTCATGCATTATTGCACCAGTGGGTACATCTTTCCTGGCAGGCCAAGATATTGTAGGACATAGTGCTGAGTAAGACCAAGGGCTTTTCATTGCTGTGACCTATAGAGCATCCTCCAGCATCACGAAAGCTTGGCAACAGTGAAGGGATTTCTGGGTTAGTTCCATCTTGATATCTCTATGTCCTATAACCAAAATGCACAGAATCTTCAGCCATAGGAGCTTTCCAACTGGTCTTGGTGGGAAACCAAGTGCCATGACAATAACCTATATTGTTTTGGGGGCTCCTGGGAATACCATGATCAATAACTCATAGGGAAGTAACCTACACCTGGCCTTTGAATTTTCATTTAACAACCACGGCTTTTGGTATCAGTATTATCTATCCAGGTAGGTACCTTCATGCAAACTTCCTATCTTTTAAATCACATTTAAAAAAATGAGCTTACATGGTAGTGGTTTCCATAAGGCTTTCAAAACACCCTCAGTTTGGGTTAACACTCCCTCCCTCCCCTTTCTGCTCCCTTTGCATTGCTCCCACCTCCTCCTCTCCACCACTCCCTGCCTCTACCTACATTTCAAACATCACTTTTAGTGAATAGTTAGATAATAGATAATGTGTGATAGTGAAATCAGAGCCATGAACATGTCTATGTTTTTCAATATCAATTATTTTTTGTATTGGCATTTTTCTAGTTAATTTTTAAATATAGTAGAGATGGTTCTAATAGCCAGTCCTCTTGAGTTGCCTGAGACTACCTTTCTAGTTTTCATCAAGGAGTGTAAACATATGGTATTTGTCTCTTTGTGTCTCTTTTATTTCACTTAAATGTAGTAACCTCTGGCTCCATTCCATCCTTTTATGTCATTGAATAATATTCCATTATGTGTGTGCACACACACAACACACACACACACACACACACACACACACACGCACACCTCTTCTCATTCATCCATCGATGGACAAATCTACGGACTCATTATTTTAATGAATAGTGCTGCAGTAAACATGGGAGGGCAGATTCCTTTCTTGTTTTGAGTTCCATTTTCTTTGGCTATATACCCAGCAGCAGAATTGCTGGATCATGTGCTGGTTCTATTTTTAATTATGTTAGGAACCTCCTTAGCACTTTCATTAAGACTGCACTAATTTACAATCCCAGCAGCAGCATGAAAGGCTTCTCTCTTCTCTGCATCCTTGGCAACACTTGTTATTTTTTGCTTTTTTGATGATAGCCTTTCTGACTGGGATAAGCCATTGCGTTTTTGGTTTGCACTTCCCTAATGATTAGTGAGACCAATTTATTTCACATACTTCACTACACGTGGAATTTGCAAGAAATATATATTTTGTTCTTTAGGATTAAAAAACAGATTATTGTTATTGGCATTCAGCTTTTATATTCATTATATATTCCAGCTATTAACTATTGGCTTATTGACAATATGGTATGATTTTAATTTATTACTAATAGGATTTTTTAAAAATTTCACTATTATGGTAATATTGAGGTGAAAATTTTGAATCTAAATTTTATGTCTGATTGTGTATTTGGATTTCTGAAAGTCTTCTTTTTTTCTTCAATCTGTTAAAGTCAGCTTATCTGAGTGAAAGATTGCTATTTTGTGTCTTCCATTAGTAACCCTGGAAAATCTAAGCACTGTTTCTAACTATTAATATCTAGATTGCTCCGTATTAATGCAATGACCCAACAAATTCTACTTCTGTAGCCTAAGGCCACCTTCAGAGTTGCATCTTTATTTCAGCTAGGTTTAAAATACACATGCCCTCCCCCTCTGCAAAGTCTGGCACTCTGGACATCCCTATGACAGCCCCAGAAAGACTCTGAAAAAGCTGAGATTGATGGGCTCCATTCAGGAGTTTGGTCTTTAGGTGAAGAGGATAAAAGGTAAGTGGATTTTTATGATAGCTTTCAGTCACCCTAAACACCTATTGACCTAACCAACTTCCTGAGTTTATGTCCTGGAAACCCCCTCAAGAGGACTTCATATTCTCATCTAAGAGTTTCCACTCGAGTCTAAGAGACTCAAGGACAAGTTGATTATATAAACAAAGTGAAGGGCAGTGGCTCATTCTCCTTTTTACTATCTAAAATAGCCCATTAAAAGAAGTGATGGACACAATTTAGCCCAAGAGGTTATTGAAGTTACTCTAACTTCCAGAACAGGAGGGACATTGTTGGGTTGAAAATAGTCCTTTCCCAGGTATAATTTACATGGCCCAAATTTTAACTTATGCAGAGAGAAATTGCCAAAACTGGAGAGAAAGCTCAAAACTGGTTATGGGATATGCACTGACACCTGTGTAAATCCTCTCTTAGTGGTCCAGTTGACACCAGAAGTGAGTGACAACATAGAGACACAGCTCATGGTACAGGATAGAATTCAAGATGATCTTGAGCTTGCAAGACAGTCAAAGAGTGTCTGAATGCAAAACACTCACTTTTGCACTGACGAGGTTTCCACTGATGCTGTCTCAGTTCCCTGAGAGACTGTCTATCCCAGCAGAAAGAAGTTCTTAGGGAGTTGGGGGAGCAGAGACAAGGGAAGGGAAGGTTACAGTAATGACTAACATGCTTAAGTTCATCGCCATCTAGTTTGTTTTGATGCTTGGAGATCTTTTTTGTTTGTGAATAAAAGAAATTATTTGGAAATAGATGACAGGTAGAGTTAAATCAGGCATTTATTAATTGCACAAACTTTAAGTAAGTAATACACACACTTAACTGTAGCCCAAATACTATGCTTTAAAAATAATAATCACATAGCCAACAATCTTTGCCAATATATTTTTACAAGGCTGTTAAATACTGCCAACACTCTGTGATGTTGAGCCAAATGACTCTGGAATATTGTGGTACATAGAACAACATCATGTTTTTATGAAAGACTAAAGAAATCAGGGGAACAATCCTTACAGCTCATATATGTATTGGGAGATCTGGACTGCCAGTAAGAGCCAGATCCTTCATGCTGAAGGTATCATGTCTGTACCTCAGGCATCTTGTGGAAGTAGAATTAGGTTGACTGGGAATCAGAGAAGCCAAGATCTTGAGGGCCTGGTCTTTAAAACCCTAAGAATATATTTCAGAAGTACAGTTGGGAACTTCTTCTAGCCTAACCTTTGCCTTAGTAGATGCCAATGGCTTTTTTTCTCCCTAAAAGTCAAGCTCAGCACACTCAGGAAGTTCGTTTGCCAGGGCCTGGAACAGATCTCCTTGAGAGCATCAACCTCCACACAGCACTGCCATCCAGCTTTCACCAAATGCTCACTGTATCTGTGGCCAGACCAGGCCTAATACCTGCCCTGATGGCTTCTATTCTGGATAGCACTGCTTCCCACCTCTTCCAGTGAGACTTCCTACTGACTGCAGCCCCTATCAATTCCCTGATATTCAGCCAAATTGGCACAGTTAGTAAAACAGTGGTTTAGTTCATGTTTGAAGATGCTGAAGGTTGTGAATTTGGCTGAGACTTGAATAGAAAGCAAACCCTGAGTAGAGCTAGTATTGTTGAGTGATAGGTTCTTTCCAAATGGCTTTTTTCCACAGCTTATACAAGGGCTTGAAATAGAACACAGTATTCTACCCTGCTAAGGGAGATGGGTGAAAGGGTGCAGGGTAGAGACATTGCAAGTTACTGAGGTACAGCAGCTTTAGTGGTCATGAACATAATTATGTAATCATTGAAGGAGAACATGATAAGTATTTACTTAAAAAGTAACTACTAACTTCTACTGGCAAGAACATCTTAAGGGAAGCAAAGAAAATTTGCACTCTAGAGTGTGGGTCAGTATTCTTTCTACAGCAGCAATCTTCCTTCCCACCTGTGGTAGTTTGAATAAATATGGTCCCCATACATTCATGTATTTGAATGCTTAGTCCATAGGGAATGGCACTATTAGGAAGTCTGGCCTTGTTGGAGTAGTTATGGCCTTCTTGGAGGAAGTGTGTCACTGTGGAGGTGGGCTCTGTGGTCATATATTCTGAAGCTATGTCTAGTGGGGTACACAGTCTCCTTGTTGCCTGAAGAACAAGATATAAAACTCTCAGCCCCATCTCCAGAACCACATCTGCCTGCAAGCTACCATGATGATAATGGACCAAACCTCTAATACTGTAAGCCAGCCTCAGTGAAATGTTTTCCTTTATGAGAACTGCTGTGGTCAAGGTGTCTCTTCACGGACTAAGACACCACCCTAACATCTACCTTCTGAAAGGATGCATCATGAATAATGTAATGGAGAACACAACAGAGATGAATTTACTGTTTGTTTAATCTCCCTCCATTTTGCTTTGCCTTTGGCTTATTTATTGAGACAAAACTATGCCAAGTGGTTAGAGAAGCAAGAGGGTGACTCAAAAAAGAATGAATGTTAACAGGAAGAGTAACAGGAAGGAGAATATTTCTTCCTTCCTTTGTGCATCGGGTGAAAATCAGGGAGGAGATGATATAGAAGGCAAGGGGTGGCTGTGAGTGTCTGGTGATTGCCTGCAAGAGGGGTAGGCAATGGCCTCTAGAGGCTGTCCTTTTGATCCTCCCTATCCCCCCTCCTCCCATCTACCTCAGCTGTCCAGCACAAGATGCTTCCCAAGCCACCATGGACATGCAAAAAGAAAGAACAAGGTTATGATAGTGTGCCAAACAGTGCAGTTTGTGCATGCCATATGTGATTTTTCCATAGTAATTTTTCTTCCAACCTCCCCTCCACTCTAACATTACGTTCATATGCAGAACTCCCAATGACTTGGCAACTCTTTTTCTTGACTAGCTTCAAAGCTTCTCTTGAGATATGATCCAGTCAGGAAGACCATTCCCTGTGACAGCTCACTCAGCAGGATCCTGGCTGCCTTGCTCCTGGTGATGAACTGGGTGGGTTCTCTTGGCCCTGCGTGTGATGTGGAGAAGAGAGAGCTGTACAGCTGTTATTTCACCATCGAAATCAGCACAGCACATGAAACCTCCAGTGACCCTGAGTTTCTTAATGGATGGTTTCTTAGATGGAGAATTCTCATGTTCCTCTAGCTTTCGACACAGCACCCAGCTTGGCCACACCCTGCTTATGCAAGTTGTTTTTCACTTGTCCTCAACAGCCCCTCCTCTGCTGGCCCCTATTGACCTCATTATTCACCACTTCATCTTCCAAAGATTCTTCTAGATCTCCTGATTCTCCTCCCTTAGGATGGTCAGTAGAAATCAGACACATGCCCTGCCTCTCCCCAAAGTTCATTCTGCTTTTCATGATGGCTTGGTTTTTTCCCAGCCTTAAAGTCATGGTTGAAGTCATGGTGCCTGTTCTTCTTAGTAAATACAGGTAAGAAACAGCAGGTGTCAAGAACATCTCTGTGTTTATTACAGCACCATTCACAGTATCCACTGATATGGAGACAACTAAAGTGGTCATTGAGGGATGAGTAGATAAAGAAATGGTACATCTATACAACAGAATAGTATTCATTCATAAAGAAGGATAAAACCCTGTTATTTATAGCAGCATACATGGAACTAGAGGTTGTTAGATTAATAGAAAGTAAGCCAGGCAAAGTAACATAAATATTTCATGACTTTCCTCAATTATGGAAGCTAAAAGTTCCATTTTGTAGAAGTGAAGAATGGTTATCAGAGGCTGAGGAGGGTCATGTGGAGCACATAGAAAAGTCAGATAACAGGCACCAAAGAATGGTCAAATAGACTAAGTTCTGGTGCTGTACAGCATGGTAGAGAAACAGCAATTTTGAATGGCTAAAAATGTAGCAATATAGATTATATAAACAAAACTACAGTATAAACAAGTACAAAGCAACACAAAGGGTGAAGTATTCCCTGAGACAGGAAAGCCCAGGTAGAAGATCTGTGCTCTTAGCTGTGACCTGCTTTCAGTGCAGAGAAACAAGGCAGCTAGTTCTTCCAAGAGGAAGGAAAACAGGGCACCTGCTGGCTGGCAACAAGGATGGAGGATTCCAAGAACATATCTACAGACAGGCACAGCTGGCTCCTGTATAGATAACAGGGTCATGCCCCTTCCTCCATCCATGGCCTTCCTTTGTCTTTGAGGCCTTATTTATGGCTTTATTTTGTCCACAAACTGGGCACTAAAGGACACTATAGTCCACTGTGCTTCTGGGAAAGAGGTCACAACATTTCTTTGTGTTCTCTGTTGGATTGTCTCGGGATATGAGCTGTGTGAAGAGGGGTATTTCCGATCGCAATTGTGATTTTTGATTATGCTCCTGTCCAAGGATTGCCTGCATTTCTCCTAAGGTGGCAAGGTGGTTCCTCATGTTCCTTCCACTTTCAGCTCACAAAATAGAAGAGATGAAGGTCACAGCAGCTTTCTCTCCCCCACAAAACTGGGAGAATGGCAGGACTCCAGATCCTCTGGAGTGCATCACTCTGTTAGGGAAGCTTCTTATCTGCTCCCTTTCTCTGCTCGGGTGTGCCATCACTGTTCCCAAGAATGTGCTGGCTCACACTTGCTTTCCTCCTCAAAAGAGTAAGTAGAGAGCTCTTCCTAGCACACAATAACCCTTCTTGATGAAGGACCACATGGTGAACCCTATGCTGTAAGATTAATGGGCTTCCATGGAGGTTGAATGGTGAACTGATAAAGGGAGGGGCGGTAAGGGGAAATCACTTTTGAACCACTGTTTCTCCATCAGACTCCCTCTTTGATCTTGCTTCTCTGAGATGCCCCATCTCCAACCATGGAGGGGAATTAATGTGGCCTTGAATGTGGAGTGCTTGCTGGAGCTAAGAGTGTGGAGCAAGAAAAAAAAGCTCAAATTGATTGTGGCCGAGGAATAAGCTTTGGTGATGGTATGCTTACTGCACACACCATAAGATCATGAGTTCAACAATGAAGCACCCACATAAAGAGCTGTGTGCATATAATCCTGAAGCTGAGGAGGGAGGCAGAGACAGGCAGATCACTGGAACTCACTCAGTAGTTAACTGATGAGGTTCAGGTCCCAGTGGGAAGTCCTGTCTCAAAACACCAAATAGAACTGCTCTGGAGGAAGATCATAAAAAGCTAATCTTTGGTATCCAAATGTACACACGGGATCCCCTTCTTCCCTCAAATTTGTTGAAAGAAACCTTTAAGTGTGTCATTAAAGAATGTTTGTACTCTGCGCTAGTCTCCTTTAGCCTGGATTTTGGGATCATTTGAACTGATTATAATTTCTTGGGAGAGAGGTAGAAGAAAACCACTAACACTATTGAAGAAGTCACTGTGTGTTACACCAACTCTTTACCCACCACCAGTTTCTCACACTCAGGCAGGAGAGGAAGCAAGGGGTAAGATGGAGGTGCTTGACCCTGACAGCCCCGCTCCCCACTCTCATTTTTTGTCCTTGCTCAGTCCTCTGCTGCCTGTTCTTGTTGCTCCTAGTTTTTCTATACCTCATACTGTATAGACATCCCGCTGCTTACAACACTCTTTTCTGGGTTTTTTGAATAACCACGTGGCTACTTCATATCCTTTATGCCCTTTCTCCAATCTCACAGTGCCAAAGCGATCTGCCTGGACCACTCAATTTTAATCATCTAACTGGTGCACTGACCACATTCCTGGTATTCTTCATCATCTTTTTTTCTTATGCTTTAAAGCTTTTCTATAGTTCTTGTGAACTCTTAACAAGCACTCATTAGATTGTCTTCTAGAATGTAAGGCTCTCAGGAGCAGAGGACTTGATCACTTGTGTTCACTGATGCCTTACATGCATGGGAACCAGGGCTGGTGTGTGACAGGCACTGAAGGAAAAACTTAAGAGTCAATGCAAAGAATGAAACATCAGCATTACTTTGACCTCATAAGAGGCAGAGTTGGACTCAGGCTCTATAGCCTGTATTCTTACCACAGAATCCATGACTTGGCCAAATAGAAAGCATTCTACTGGCTGTTCTTCATTAGATTATTTTCTTGTATCAGAGTGCACACAAGAGTTTAGCTTGTTCTTTTTTGGGTGACTGGTTTGCTCCATGGGCCTACCTACTGCCAGCATCATGATCCTCCAAGAGGTGACATGCTCACTGGGCATCAAATCCTATGGTTCTTGGAAATGTCCCAAGCATGCCCTTTCTGAAATCAGCATATAAGTTATCAGGCTCATACAGGATGCTCCTGTCTCATGATATATACTCTGCCAAGTCAGATACTGTCAAATGCAGGGTTGGGTCCTGGACTTAGTTCCAAGGACTTTGTCCCTAGGAAATGGTGGAAGGAAATAGTGGGGGATTGTTAGATTATAAATCGGAAGAGCCAGGGCTGACAGAGCTAGAAAGAACAATGATAAGGCCAGTAGGGCAAACAACCCATATATTTTCTGGGTGGCTACTCTCCTGGGAGGCACTTCTGCAAATAGAAATGTATTGATTTTGGGCTTTGGTACCATAGTGGCATTTTTTACTGTTATTTATTTATCTATTTATTTACTTATTTAATTTTGAAAGTGTGTGTGTGTGTGTGTGTGTGTGTGTGTGTGTGTGTGTGTGTGTGTGTGTGTGTAAGTAAGTAAGTAAGTAAGCAAGAATGCATGCAGATGACTTTAGAGGCCATATATGTCAGATTCCCCTGAGAATGCAGTAACGTATGGTTGTGAAGCATCTGTGATGTGGGTGCTGGGAACTGAACTTGAGTCCTCTGCAAGAGCAACTGCTGAGCAATCTCTTTATCCCCAGTCCCACTGCTTTGTTTTGATTAGAGTGTAGGGCACAAGTGATTTGTTATAAAGGAATCCAATGCTATGAAGGCAGAACTGGACCAATTGGTGGGATTCACCAGGTGTAAGGATGTAAGCGCTTAGCTGTTCATCTCTAGTTCAGTTTCCTTGTCTCTCCTGAACTCTAATCATCTTATTCTTCCTTGTTTTGCTTGTGGTCTGGTTTCTGTTTTCTTCTTGCTTCTGTTCTTGTTATTAGCTGCCCTCATTTATGTTATCATTAAGAACAATTTTCACTGTAATCTCAATAGCTTGATAATAAAAATGTTACCCATTGTTTGGTTGCTAGGCAAGAATACCCAATTTATTCTCACACTTCCTGGATCATGTTTAGTTTCTAGGATAGTCTGGGAATTAATGCTTTAATGAAGAGTCCAAATACCCAGGAATAGCATTCTGGAACATATTAACCCAGTGAGTGAGCAGCCAGTTAGGCTGGTATTCAGTCAACAACAAGCATTTCTTTCCCACAAAAGAGAGTAATGGGATTAATTTAGCGTTTCCTAGCTTGTGGCATCTATTTGGACATAAATCTCTGTATGAAGATCGATTGCACATATAACTATAAAGCAAAGTATTTGGGGGAATATTATGATGAGAAAAATCAGAACACAAGCACAAATCAGGCCTGGGCTGATGACAAACAGGAAACCAATATATGTTCTTGTAAACAGTGCTCTGAAAATGGACCTAATGATAACAGATGCTTTCAATATCATTTCCCACCACAAGGAGTTGATGTCTGCAAATGTCTCAGTACTTGCAATGAGTGTGGCACTATTTTAGTTAATTGTAGATGACTCTCTTAGTTTGCATAGACATCTTCCCTCCATGAAATGCTTTGTAATGGAAGGTCTTAAGATGTGTCTAGATTTAAATTGTACTTTTTGGTTCACTAAAATGCACACAAAACATGGTGGGATAAGAGTATATTTATATGCACTTTGAATTATGTTGGGGCCTCCAAAAACCATCAGACATCATGAAAATGCATTTCACACACCCTACCTGATGAACATAATGGAAGAGCCACACTGTGATAGATAACTGTAGAGAGCAACACTGTGATAGAACACTGTAGAGAGCAACACTGTGATAGAACACTGTAGAGGTATGCCTGTTTCCCTTGTGATAGTGACTTGGAGATAGAACCTCTGCTTCCATTCTTTGGCATGTGAGAGTATCATGCCACTACCCAGGAAAGGATCAAAATCCCCAAATCCAAAGTGTAGTTTCTACTGTATGCATGTTATTTGTGTGTGTGAGTGTGTGTGTGTGTGTGTGTGTGTGTGTGAGTGACACTATAAAGTCAAATATTGATAGAGTGAGCCAATCCTCAGATGTATTTTGAATACAGATTCCCCAAAGTTCGCAGTCCCTGGCCTCCATTGATGAACTCACTTGGATTATTAGAGCACTCACTGGGTATTCTAAACAGTAGCAACTTCCTTGACTTTCTTGTTCATATATATACCTCTTACTTCCTGTTTGCAATAAGAATTCTTAAATACATAAAAAGGAGGCTCACTGAATGGGAACTGAAAGCATGAAAGAAAAAACAAGCAATGATAGCCAAATTCTGCAGATCTAAACAGTGAAGCAAAGTTCCATGTAGGGAACTCCAGGCCCACTGGGGAGTGACTATATTTACTTTTATAAGGCCGTATTTACTTTCAGCAGTGTTTTTCCATCTTTGTCAAGTAGCAGATTCCTCCTTTAAGAGTCTGATTCAAATTTTACTTCCTTATTCTTGAAGAATTACTTATGCAGCCTCACTTTCACAGACCTTATCCATAGATCTTTGTTATAATCCCTCATCTGACACTGGGGGGTTGTATTTTGAGTTTGAAATGAGTCTCTTGGGGTCATTTGAATTCTTGGTCCCCAGTTGTTGGTGGCATTTGGGATGATTTTGGAACCTTCAGGACGTGGAGGATCATGAGGAGAAGTGGGTCACTAGGTATGAGCCCTACTTCCTGTTGATACTGTTTCCTGAGCATGGTTGCAATGTGACAAGCCAGACTCAGGCTCTTGCTACCATGCCTTTTCAGCCTACTTCTTTTTCTCTTCTTTACCATGGTGTATAGTATCTCTCTAGAACTTTAAGCCAAGACAAACCTTTTCTGTCTCAAACTGCCTTTGTTAGAGAATTTTATCACTTCAAGGAAGAAGTAATACCATGGTAGAAGTGTATGGTTCTTATAAATTCTCTGTGGCGTACTTCAGAAGTATACCGTAATCATTGTACACTGTAATCAGTGCTTATTCTCAAACATACACATGTGTTTCTTTCACACAAACACACACACACACACACACACACACACACACACACACACACACACACATTCACACACACAGAGGATCTATAACCCCACTAAAATGAATAAATGAAACAATCTATGTGAAGACATGTCATAAAAAGTCAAGCATGCGAATATTGGTATCATTATTTTCACTGACATTTAAAACTGAGACATTAGGTACTTAAGTGATGCCTCAGTGGCTAAGAGTACTTGCTACTTTTTAAAAAAAGCATAATATTTTTATTGATTCTTTGGGAGTTTCACATCATGCACCTTGGTCACACTCATTTTCTAGTCCTTCAGTGTCCACCCCAAGCCCTGTGATCTGTCTCGCCCTCCAAAAAAAAAAAAAAAAAAAAAAAAAAAAAAGAACAACTCCCCACAAGTCCAATTTGTGTTAGCTATATTCTCAGTCGAGCATAGTTAAACTCTCAATGGACTGATACTTACATAGAACTGAACCAAGTTACCATCCTCTTCTGCACACTGACCAGAAGCCGTCAATCATGGAGAGCTACACTTCAGCATCCTTATAACACTTCTTAAGAGTTCTCTTCAAAGGCTTTCTGTTTAGGCTGCTACTTTTTTTTTTTGTTGGGTGGGGGTTGGCGTGGTGATACGGTTGTCACAGAAGCCTTCTATGTCACTCTGTCTCAACTCTGCTTCTGCAGTATCACTGCAAAGTAGCTCCCTTACACTTCACAGTCAGAGGAACATTGGCTTCCATTTTGTTTCTGGTGACAGACCAGTCCAGGGTCATGGCCCCTTGCTGCAGTAGGTCCATGGACTCAGACAAGACTCTTGAAGCAACCTGGACCACCAACATCAGCATGACTTCAGGTGGCAGCGCAGGCTACTCACATCAATATGGTCCCCAGTGGCAGTATGACTCACAGAATCAGCATGGTTTCACACCACAGCCCAGGCCACAGATAGTCATGTGACCTTTAATGGTAACCCAGGCCACAGACATCAACATAGACCCCAGCTGTGGTAGGACCACTATACCAGATATGGGACAGCAGGGGCCTGAATATCAAATAGCCTCAAGTGGCAGGGCAGACCATTCAGATCAGTATGACTCCCTGTGGTGGTGCAGCCTATGGACAACAACATGGCTTCAGGAGGCTGCATAGATCACAGACATCCACATGGTCTTCAGTGGCTGAAATGGGCCACTGGCACCAACACAGACCCCGTTCTAGTAGGACCTCTGTCCCAGACATGGTGTTTGGCAGCAACATGGATCCAGACATCACCATGGCCACAGACGACAGTGCAGGCCACTCCTATCAGCCTGGTCCTCACTCTTGTCTTCAGTGTAGTGGGAGGGAGTCTTTTATGCAATGTGTAGAAACATTCACCTGTCAATAAAATGCCTTGGCTAGTAAGCTGAGGCAGGAATGGAAGATGGGACAGAGAGAGAGACAGAGAGAGTAGGGGGAGAGAGTGGGAGAGGGACAGGGAGAGGGAGAGGAAGAGGGAGGAGAGAGAAGTATTCTGGGAAAATAGTCAGGCATGAGAGATATGCCGTAAACATCGAGGAGGATGGTCATATAAATCTGAGGACCAGACAACCAGTCATGTAGCATGACTTCCTATTTTTTAAAATTTAATTAATTAAGTTTATTTTTATTAGATATTTTCTTCATTTACATTTCAAATGCTATCCCCAAAGCCCCCTATACCCTCCCCCTGCCCTACTCCCCAACCTACCCACTCCTGCTTCCTGGCTCTGGCATTCCCCTGTACTGGGGCATATGATCTTCGCAATACCAAGGGCCTCTCCTCCTAATGATGGCAGACTAGGCCATCCTCTGCTACATATGCAACTAGAGACATAGCTCGGCGGGGGGGGGGGGGGGGGGATACTGGTTAGTTCATATTGTTGTTCCTCCTATAGGGTTGCAGACCCCTTTAGCTCCTTGGGTATTTTCTCTGAAACTTATGTGCAGGTGAGAAAGCTTGCAGTTACACCCTAGTTCTCCTCCTCTCCACTGTGCACAACATGTTCCAGTTTTCTGTCTTTCCCATCTCTCCATCTCATATTTGTTCATTGCAGTGGTGCCCACAGCCCATACCACGAAGGCAGAGTAACTCCTGCTTGCTACTGCTGCAGAGGACCTGAGCTAGTTCTTGCCTCACCACACACAGAGAAACATACATACAGAGAGAGAGAGAGAGAGAGAGAGAGAGAGAGAGAGAGAGAGAGAGAGAGAGAGAGGGGGAGAGGGAGAGGGAGAGGGAGAGGGAGAGGGAGAAAAAAATGAAAAAATAATAAATAAACCTTAAAAAATTCAACACTGAAGCTTCCAGGTGGTGTTGCAGCAGATAACTCATTTTATAGGGATATGACTCTAATCCACAAATATCATTTTATTTTTGTTCCAGCCAAACAACACATCTTTAAAAGCATTTCATTATCTACTTTTGCAGGAAAGATACTGTTGATATATATGTATTATACTTGGTATGAGGCCCTTTGCATCATAGGAGAGAAGACATCGCTCCCCAGGACTCTGAACAACTTGTTCCTATTAATGCAACCAAGGTCTTGTCAGAATTAATTACATTCAGTCCAGAATTAATAATTTTATTAATTACATGTTAAGCAAGCCAAGTACTTGTTTGTTTTGCTGATTTCTTATTATAAGCTGATTACAGACCATTAATGTTCATTATATACTAAATTAGGTTTCACATCTCCTGCAGCATATACTGGAAATAACCAGTGAACACTTTGGGAGGAGTGGCTATAAAGGATGTCTGTTGCAAAGCTTTGGAAGCACATACCTACTCAAGAGCCTTTTGCAATTATATATGACTCAAATGTGAAGAGCTCTCAAGAGAGTTGTCCAAGTGAAGTTCTTAGAGTTGGTCAGGAAATAATTATGAAGTAATAACCGAGGAAAGAAAATGGAAGAAATAGATAGCAGTCTTGGAGACCAGTAACCAAGGGACAACATAGATCTCCCACATTGAAAAGTGGCACGTCCTCCCACGGGCTGGAGGACTCTTCTTCCAGAGGTATTGAGTTCAATTCCCAGCAGCCATATGGTAGCTCACAACCATTTATTTATAAAGTGATCGTATGATATAAGAGCATACTGCATACCAGATATTTACATTATGATTCATAACAGTAACAAAATTACAGTTATGAAGTAGTAACAAAATAGTTTTATGGTTGGGGTCATCACAACACGGTGAACTGTATTATAGGATTGCAGCAGCATTAGGAAAGTAGGGAAGTCCTGATCTAGAACCTTAGGGTATTGATAGGCAATAGAGGCACATCTACAAAATGCTTAAAATTCTGGGAGCTATCTGTTGACACAGAACGAGATGGAGAAAGGTCGAAAAGCTATGTTCTTACTGGTTTATTAGATGCTTACTGTGTGTTTTGATCTAAGTAAAGTTGAAGACAAATAGGTATAATTATTTTTCTATAAGAGGAATACATAACTTACATATTATTTCCCAGCTACTCACTTATGTATTTTAAAGCTGTTCTAATTTCTTTCCTGAAGAGTTGTTTCAACTGTTGTCCTAAGTTGGGTATTTCAGTTGTTATTTATCTGTTATCTAAAAACAAAGTAGTAAAAAAATTATAAAGTGCCCCAATTCTTTTTTTTTGAAAAAGGACAAAAGTACTTAAATTCTGTCCTCTAAAAGGATCATTAAATGGCCCCATTCTGCATTCACATTATTAAGCTTATCAATAGCAACTAGGCTATTCACTTTGCATCGATATAAAGTGCTGACTGACATATAGTTTTCCAATTTGGAAAGTTAAATTGCTTTTGAGGGCTTGTTTTGGTTGTCCATCTCTCTTCTGTAGGAGACAGAGGGACCAGTAATGAGTAATTGCTATATCATGTACTAATGACACTTGTAAATGCTCACCTTAGATGCCAACAGAACAGGAGGGAGGGACGCAGAGGAAGTTTCTAAGGTAACAACTGGAGTGGCCTTGAAAAATTATGCCTTGCCATTTAAGCCCATGTAGGAATAAGGAACCAATATTCCAAATGTCTTTTAGAAAATTAATTAAATAAAACTAAAATTCAGGAATGCACATTGTTGAGTAATATCAAACTAATAAGGCAGGCAGCCTTAAGTGATATAAACTTTCTTTCTGACACCATCATTTTGCTTTTATCATTTTTCATGCTCAACTAAGTAGAATTTAAAGTTCTGCTCTCTGGTCTGGCAGAGGAAGACTTAGATAAGTACCCATATCCCTCTTGAGAAAATTGGGAGTTAGGATCAGTTGCGATTGGAAGCAGAGTGGTCAAAGTTTTATCATGGGGATTGAATACAGTCATTCTGATGGCCAGGCTTTATTCAGGCTTTATTTTACTTCCATCTGTCCTTCTAACTTCAGAACAAGTGCTTTATGGGCTCATAAATTTCCTTCTCTGAAGCCTATTCCTTGAAAGCAGTTGTTAAATATCTTTTTTGAACTTTCCTGGATGCGTGAGTGTACCTTCTAACTGTTAAGCTGAGTGGTAAGATGCGAAAGTTACTGGCTCAACAATATGTCCTGTGTTTTTCTACAGTGCAGAAAGGACTCGTAGACCACAGCACTGAAATTGCTCAATCTATCAGTTTCCAGCAGCTGAGGACTTGAGGCTTGTTTATCTTGCTTAAGGCCTCTCAAGCTAAGTGGAAGGCCTAAATGGCAAACCTTGGTTAGCTTTGTACAGTTTGCCAGGTAAATACCTGTTTCCTCTCATTTTTACTTGCTATCAGTCTGGTCCTTAGTGTGGCTACCTACACAAGGCAGGAACTACATTTCCCAGGTTCCCTGTTGTGACCTCCTGGTAGTCTTGACCAATGAAAGGTACTAGTAGATGCTGGTCAGAGGATTAGGAGAAGCCACCATGTGTTTTCCCTCTATTTACTGTATTTCCTTCGTGAATACAGCCTTGGGCCATTTCTTTTCTGTACGCTGTCAGTCCACTAGAAGTCTAATGCACGTTTTGACTCTTATTTCTGATATGTTGCAATACAACTTCTGCCTGTGTCTTTCAGTTTCTGCTTGATGCAGTGACTTTTGAATTGTCATCCCATTCTACCAAGTGGTGTAGCCTCTCAGTCCTGTCCATCTACAATCTGTGGATAATTCCCTGGCTTAGGTGTTGTTTTTACTTTGATTTAGTTATTTGGTTGGTTTTTGAGATTGAGTAATCCCGGGCTCTCTTGTAAGAGTTAAAAAGGTAATGAACAGAAATAACACCAGAGGAATTCTCACTTCCTGCTATTCCTTTCTTTGTGCATCCGGTTTCTATCTAGGAATCTTAATGTATTTGTCATCACAGAGGAAAACGGGGTTTTTTTTTTTTAATGTCTTCTCTTTAGTTATAGGGCCCATGAGTATTTTATAAGAAAGGTCACTAGGGAGCCATCTAGTGACTTTTGCCTAGGGCAGTGGGAATTGGCACTTGGTTTTGATTTTTTATCCCAGAAGGAAAAAAACCCCCAGAAAACAAACAAAGAAAAACCAACCCATACATTTTACTGCTAAGTCCTGTCGTCATACCTCCTGCCCCATGCTCTGCTTTCACATCATGGGTGAAAAGGTAACTTCTGGGGAGGGGGAGGGGTGGGTGTGTTTCCCTTTCCCTTCATGCCCTTTACTTCAAAGTAGAACAAACCATTTACTTTAACAGGTATTCAAGTTTCGTTTCAAACAGAATGTCCTCTACAGTTAATCAATACATAAAACCTGTGAAGACATCGCTGCTGCTCCTGCCTGAACATGCTGGAGCCCTCTTTAAAGAATGAGCTGAGTACGTGCGCCAAGAATGCTTTTTGGTTTTGTGGGTTTTATCTGATCTCTGGGAGAGGTTAAAAGCCTAAATATACAATGTGCAAAGTCTGAAACATCTCTTAATGTGAGCATCACTGTGTGAAGGAGACCAGAGAGAAGAAAGTGATCCATACCACTTTCTTAAAGCAGCCAAAGAAATTGATGACCTTGTTAAAATTCATTATGTCTATCTACCTTTTAATCATGATTTTGACATCCTATACTGTTTTTTATCTGGTATTTAAAGAAATTCTGTATATTGATTTATAATAGTGACAAAAGTCACTTTCGGATTTCTGTAGGGACTGATTAATACCTCCAAAATCCTTTTTTTTTCCTCCCTCTTTGTTCTGTAGCCATTTATATTAGCACCTGCTCCAGAGGTTGGTGACAAGAAGATAAGGTGGCTTAGGGGGAAATTGTAATAATTCATTTGTGTCACCAGTTAGAGTGGCTGAAGAAAGGCTAGCTGGGGAAAACAAAGCTGAACTTGTTTGGAAAAAATGTAACAACATCATTATTAATGACTTCCCTTCATTGCTGGAATTCTTTGTCCCATTACCAGGGAGGATTACAGGAAGGTTGCAGTCAGTTTATAGAAAACATTTGTTAGTTACCTTACTGACATTGTCCTTTAAGTCCTCCACCAGGAACATCTTGTGGAGATCATTGTCATGATGGTCAAGCATCTAATAAGCAAGTTAGACTCCAGTGGAGTAGAGGGTGTCTGATGAGTGTTTGCAACAGTGTGAAGTCCACGATCAATTACAGCAGGGTATTACAGCTTGGAATCCTGGAAGTCTTTCCTATGACAGCTGATATGCTTGGAAAACACAAAGAGATGGAAAAACTGCCCTATTTTTGGTTGAGTTAATGAATGTTTCCTCCAATGTCAGATTATAATCAGGTATCTTATAGTTAAGGTAAACATAAGTTACTCAATGTTACAGCCTGAAATAGCGTATTGGTAGACCCTTGCAAGAGCTGTGTCCAATTGTAGGGACAGTTTAGATGAAGATTATATTTGTGTTTTGGACTAAAGATTGGGAGTTTCTTATTTATTTCTTAACAATTTTCTCACTCTTTAAATCACATGGGGCCTCCTGCTTGAAGGACAAGTGGGCATTACTGAGTCAGAAATAAATACAGTAGTGCCTGCCTGGACGGATGGATGGTAAGTACCAAGTCCTAAATATAGATGAGCTGGACCATGCAAGACTACATTATACAACTGAGAATGGTTTAAACTTATAAGAAAGCCCAGCAGGCTACCTGAGATTCTTTCTCCATTCCCTCTCCATTTCAGGTTACTCCAAAGCTCTGTGACTTACTGCTCGCCACGGACTCTCTCCTCCTGGGCCCTCTACCTCTCTCTGGGACTCAGTAGATTGCAGTTTGTTCTCCAGCAGTGATCTTTCAAGTTTCCCATGGGGCATAGAATGGAGACAGAGATAAGCATCCTGAGCTCCTTTTTACAGCACCCCCCAATTTTGGGCTACCTTAAAGTCTTGGGGTACACAGAATCCAGTGCATTGAACCGTTTACCACTATGAAAGGTACCCCCTAGGGATGAAACTTCCAGGTTGTTACAAGTTTGCTTTCTCCAAGTCCTCTGTCTCAAGTATGTGGTGCCATCAGCAACAGACCCTTACCATCAAGTTTTGGAGGGTAGCTGGACCATTGGCAATAGTCTGTAACACTTGGGCTGTCTGTGGGATGATATTGACCAACAACTTGAAAAGAGGTAGCCCACATCTGATGCCACCTGTGTCTAGGAAAGGCATTACCTCTTTTAAATGGTAACTTCATTTAAACTCCTTTTATATATGTGTATATTTCTGGAAATTTCTGCAGTAGTAGGTTTTTATATATCATCTTTAGAGGTCTTCAGTGCTAGTTATCACACCTCATACCCCATCCTCTAGTCTGACTCAAACTCTGCCCTCCATTTGAATCTTCCTGCTCCATTATTCTCTCTCTCCTTCACAGCATCTGTGTCCTATGCTTTCTGACATGAAATCTTTTTTATTCTTCTCTCACATATTACATCCTGTCTGCAGTTTCCACTCTCTCTTCCCTCCCTGTCCTCCCCCATATCCTCCTTATACTCCTTCTTTCCCTTCATGAAAGGGTGTGGGGCGATGGGCTATGCACAGACAGTCTGGTCTCCAGTCCAGCTTAGGTCTTGAACCCCAGTGGGACCCAGTAGGTGGTAATTTGCACCTACATGGGACAGAAGGTATTTGATCATGTCTCCTGGACCCCTGGCTCCTGTTGAAGTTACTGTCCCCACTGCCCCCACAGGAAAGGTGTGTGGCTATCAGTCAAGCTATCAGTCAAGTAGGCGCAGCATCAAGTCTTCCCACATGCAAATAAGGTTACCCCTAAACTCTCAGTCCAAGCCAATGAAAGATACCTGCTGTTGAACCCTGAACCACCCCAGTACTATATATAAATCCATCCAGGGAATTAAAGGTGTGCGAGAACTACTCCTTCATCTGAGTCTTTTGTTCAAAGAGCTGTAACACTTGGGAAGAGATCTTGTCTCCTGAAGAGCCACCTGAGGTACCCCCCCCCCAACTCACTGCATAGTTGGCTTCTCCTCTGCCAAGCCTGACTGGACTAGCTTGGAGAGTGACCTGAAAGGCAAGGCTGAGACTTTGTCTCCCTGCCTGCACTCGCTTCCCTTTGCTGAAACCCTCGCGTCAGACCTGGACAGAGAGCTCTGTGGAAAACCTCTGGTACCCAGGCCCACAAAAGGGCACCTGCCTTGAAATCTTATCTGCCACCCTAATGGCTAGGTTCTTTTTTATATACATTTTTAAATTAAAGTATAATTACACAACTTTCTCCCTTTCCTTTCTCCCCTCCAGCCCTTTCTATTTCCTCTCTCCCCAACTCATTTCTTGTGCCCCCATTATCAAGCAGGTAGTCTTTTTCTTTGACTATTATTGTTACATTTATGTATATGTGTGCATAAATATGTAAATCTAGCCCATTGAGTCTGTTTTTGTGCATATGATTTCAGTTTTGACCACTTTCTATTGGGTAACCAATTAGAGGCTTCATTCATTATGAGTTTCTTGACTTCTATAAGTACCCCAAATTACACACACACACACACACACAAAAAAAAAAAAACTAAAAATTCAAATGTAGTATCTGCAAACAACATAGAACATGTGGCGTTTATCTTTCTGAGTATTGATTCCTTCACTCAGAAAGACTGTTTCCCATACCATCCATTTGCCTGTGAATTTTATAATTTCAATTTTCTTAACACATGAATAATATTCTAATGTGCAGGTGTATCACATTTTCATTATCTATGCATCTGTTGATGGACATCTAATGTGTTAGATAAGAGACTGGGAGTTTGCTAGCTATTGTGAATAAAACAGCCATGAGCTTGGGTGAGCAAGTATTAATTTATTACGATATAGAGTCCTTTGGGTATATGCCTATAACTGGATCATGTGGTAGATTTTTTCTTTCATCTATTTTATCTTTTTTTTTGAATTAATTTTTTATTAGGTATTTTCCTCATTTACATTTCTAATGCTATCCAAAAAGTCCCCAATACACTTCCCCCCACTCCCACATTTTGGCCCTGGCATTCCCCTGTACTGGGGCATATAAAGTTTGCAAGTCCTATGGGCCTCTCTTTCCAGTGATGACCTACTAGGCCATCTTTTGATACATATGCAGCTAGAGTCAAGAGCTCAGGGGTACTGGTTAGTTCATAATGTTGTTCCACCTATAGGGTTGCAGTTCCCTTTATCTCCTTGGGTACTTTCTCTAGCTCCTCCATTGGGGGCCCTGTGATCCATTCAATAGCTGACTGTGAGCATCCAGTTCTGTGTTTGCTAGGCCCCTGCATTGTCTCGCAAGAGACAGCTATATCTGGGTCCTTTCAGCAAAATCTTGCTAGTGTATGCAACGGTGTCAGCGTTTGGAAGCTGATTATGGGATGGATCCCTGGATATGGCAGTCTTTAGATGGTCCATTCTTTCGTCACAGCCTCAAACTTTATCTCTGTAACTCTTTCCATGGGTGTTTTGTTCCCAAGTCTAAGAAGGGGCACAGTATCCACACTTTGGTCTTCGTTCTTCTTGAGTTTCATGTGGTCAATATTTTTGTATATGTTGAGGCTTGTTTTGTGACCAATTATGTGGTCAATTTTGGAGAAGGTACCGTGAGGTGCTGAGAAGAAGGTATATCCTTTTGTTTTAGGATAAAATGTTCTGTAGATATCTGTCAGATCCATTTGTTTCATAACCTCTGTTAGTTTCACTGTGTCTCTGTTTAGTTTCTGCTTCCATGATCTGTCCATTGGTGAAAGTGGTGTGTTGAAGTCTCCCACTATTATTGTGTGAGGTGCAATGTGTGCTTTGAGCTTTACTAAAGTATCTTTAATGAATGTGGCTGCCCTTGTATTTGGAGCATAGATATTCAGAATTGATAGCTCCTCTTGGAGGATTTTACCTTTGATGAGTATGAAGTGCCCTTCCTTGTATTTTTTGATGACTTTGGGTTGGAAGTCGATTTTATTAGATATTAGGATGGCTACTCCAGCTTGTTTCTTCCTACCATTTGCTTGGAAAATTGTTTTCCAGCCTTTCATTCTGAGGTAATGTCTATCTTTTTCTCTGAGATGAGTTTCCTGTAAGCAGCAAAATGTTGGGTCCTGTTTGTGTAGCCAGTCTGTTAGTCTATGTCTTTTTATTGGGGAGTTGAGTCCATTGATATTAAGAGATATTAGGGAGAAGTAATTGTTGCTTCCTTTTATTTTTGTTGTTAGAGTTGGCATTCTGTTCTTGTGGCAGTCTTCTTTTAGGTTTGTTGAGGGATTACCTTCTTGCTTTTTCTAGGACGTGATTTCCGTCCTTGTATTGTTTTTTTCTGTTATTATCCTTTGAAGGACTGTATTCGTGGAAAGATAATGTGTGAATTTGGTTTTGTCGTGGAATACTTTGGTTTCTCCAGCTATGGTAATTGAGAGTTTGGCTGGGTATAGTAGCCTGGGCTGGAATTTGTGTTCTCTTAGTTTCTGTATAACATCTGTCCAGGCCCTTCTGGCTTTCATAGTCTCTGGTGAAAAATCTGGTGTAATTCTGATAGGTCTGCCTTTATATGTTACTTGACCTTTTTCCCTTACTGCTTTTAGTATTCTATCTTTCGTGCATTTGTTGTTCTGATTATTATGTGTCGGAAGGAATTTCTTTTCTGGTCCAGTCTATTTGGAGTTCTGTAGGCTTCTTGTTCGTTCATGGGCATCTCTTTCTTTAGATTTGGGAAGTTTTCTTCTATAATTTTGTTGAAGATATTTGCCGGTCCTTTGAGTTGGAAATCTTCATTCTCATCTACTCCTATTATCTGTAGGTTTGGTCTTCTCATTGTGTCCTGGATTTCCTGGATGTTTGAGTTAGGATCTTTTTGGATTTTGTATTTTCTTTGATTGTTGTGCCGATATTCTCTATGGAGTCTTCTGCACCCGATATTCTCTCTTCCATCTCTTGTATTCTGTTGCTGATGCTCGCATCTATGGTTCCAGATTTCTTTCCTAGGGTTTCTATCTCCAGCGTTGCCTCAATTTGGGCTTTCTTTATTGTGTCTACTTTCCTTTTAAGGTCTTGGATGGTTTTATTCAATTCCATCACCTGTTTGGTCTGGTTTTCCTGCAATTTTTTAAGGGATTTTTGTGCTTCCTCTTTAATGTCTTCTACCTGTTTAGCAGTGTTCTCCTGCAATTCTTTAAGGGATTTTTGTGCTTTCTCTTTAATGTCTTCTACCTGTTTACCAGTGTTCTCCTGTATTTCTTTAAGTGTGTTATTAAAGTCCTTCTTGATGTCCTCTACCATCATCATGAGATATGCTTTTAGATCCGGGTCTAGCTTTTCCAGTGTGTTGGGGTGCCCTGGAATGGGTGAAGTGGGAGTGCTGGGTTCTGATGATGGTGAGTGGTCTTGTTTTCTGTTAGTAAAATTATTACGTTTACCTTTCGCCATCTGGTAATCTCTGGAGTTAGTTGTTATAGTTGTCTCTATTTGCAGATTGGAGCAGATGCTGTGTTCCACTCACCAGAAGTCTTAAGATCCCGTGGCGGGTGTCGTGGGTAGCTGGCGGGTGTCAGCCGACTCTGTGCCCTAGCTACCCTGGTGCTGGTTGGACCGGAAGGGGCTTGTGCCCCTACTCAGGCCGGTTTTCT
This sequence comes from Mus caroli, assembly GCF_978045245.1. Classification (NCBI taxonomy): domain Eukaryota; kingdom Metazoa; phylum Chordata; class Mammalia; order Rodentia; family Muridae; genus Mus; species Mus caroli. The sequence continues at coordinate 52,164,908 of NW_028227264.1, forward strand.
GCTTCCCTAACTAATGCAGTCTCAGGTCCTGCGTGATTGGATTGGAGCAGACGCTGTGTTCCACTCACCAGAAGTCTTAAGATCCCATGGCGGGTGTCCTGGGTAGCTGGTGGGTGTCAGCCGACTCAGCGCCCTAGCTACCACGGTGCTGGTCGGGCCGGAAGGGCAGATTTATTCTTAACTTGAAGAACTTCCCCATTGTTAGACCATTTTGTGCCCCTAACAACAGTGAGTAATGTTCTCTTTTCTCCACATTCACATAAGTTTTTGCTGTAATTTGTTTTATTTATTGCTCTTAGCTCTTCTGATTGGTGTAAGATGAAATCTCAAAGTGGTTTTAATTTCCATTTCCCAGATGACTAAGGATGTTGAACATTTTAAACAGTATTTCTCAGTTATTTATATTTCATTTTTTGAGAACTGTTTAGTTCAATGCTCCAACTTTTAGCTGAAAGTTGCTTTCTTGCCATTTAGATTTTTCTTTTTAGTTATTTATATATTCTAGATACTAACTCTTTGTCACATAGGCAACAGGTAAAGTTTCGCCCAATTCTTTAGGCTACCCCTTCAATCAAATGAGGGTATCCTTTGTAAAGAAACCTTTTACTTCCATGATGTTCCATTTGTCAGTTGTTGGTCTTAACAATGTTAGCAATTCCTGTTGAGAAATTCCTGCTCTGTGTAAAGGATTTCAAGTGCATGCCCTACTTTTACCTCTATTAGAGTCAGGGTATTGGGTATATAATTCAGGATATCAGTAATATAAGGACAATATATCTTCTCAAGATGTGCAATCATTTGACCTATGTTGAGGTCATTGATCCAAATGGATTTGAGCTTTGTGCAGTGGGTGGGGGGATAAGAATCTGTATTCATTCTGGTATAAGTAGCTATACACTTTGACTGGCAAGACTTTTGTTGAAGATGGTGTCTTTTCTCCATGTCCTATATTTTATGATAACTTTTATTTTGGGGATAGCAGCCTCTGGCATACAAGTATGCTGCAGGTGTGCTGTTCCTTGTATGAGTACCCAGTCTAGCAACTGTACCTTGCTTACCACAGCTTTCTTTCCCAGACAAAGAAACTGAGATTTGAACCCTCAAAATGCTCATTCCTAGTCACACAGTCAGTTTAGAATGGATTTCAGTGTAGGACTGGGTTGTTTTGATTACTTGTGAAATTTTTTCTCACTGCCCCAATGAAATTACTTCCTCTCCCTTTTATACTGAGTTACACACAGAAAAGAGACTAGAAGGAACACACACACACACACACACACACACACACACACACACACACATGTGGAAGCTGTATAATATGTAATACATAGTACCTCCTGTAAATGACAGTCATCAAGTAGGCAAATGCAAGATGGAAATGGAAAATGACTAGAACTGAAATGCTTTTAGGGTTCATGTAACAGGATTCTGAAGTGCTACTTAGAAGCACTTTAAGAAGTTAGCATAGGAAAAAAGAATTACCTTCTTTCTCCTTTGGCCACCAACTAAACACGCCCTTGAACTACAATCAACCAGAGTTGTGCCATCTTTGAACTGTAACCTGGCTTCCCCATGAAGTCGGCTCCAAATGGTGATTCCTGTTTTCCGTAGACTTCCACAGACTGCAAGTGCAAGAATAAAGATCCCTCAGACTCTATGAATACGTGTGCATTTGTTTATCCTATGAGTTTAGAAACAAAACAAAACTCCCAGGTGCTGGTCATTTTGGAAAATGCTATTTTTCAACACAGTATATTTTATGGCCCTCTTTGTAGACCTGAGAATTAATGTGTACTCATAGCCTAAGGACAAAATATCTCAGTATGTGGAAAAGGCTTTTGAAAAAGTTATACATCTATCATTGTTTTCAAATGTTCCATGGTAATTTACATTCACTGTGGAATTAAATGGATCTGTGACAGAGATTTAAAGTTTACTTATTCAATAAGTAAGGGCATTTTCAGAGGATTCAAAGTGATCAAAATAATGGCATGTCAATGAAGCTTTTGATGACCAGTCTGGAAATGAATGTGAAAGAACTGGACAAGGTGGAAAGGCAGGAAATAAAGGTGCTTTATGGTGTTCATACCCACAAACACTCCATACAGGACATTATGCAAAACTTAATAAGGAGTCCCATGGACTCTGTGAAAGTGAGTCATGCTACAATCAGGGATGGAGAAACAGTTAAAAAAAAAAAAGACTCTAAAAGCAGCTATTGGAGAAGAAAGCTAACAAAATGATCACTTCATAAAACCAGGGGTAACTGAAGTTAATATGTTATACAGATTCCTCTAAGAATATTTATATTTAAAACTCCAGCGTGATTCTGTTTAAAAGACTTAGATGCATCACCCATTGCCAGAAAAGCTTTTGTAAATAAAACATACAAACAAACAAACAAACCAAAAATAAAACATGTTTCCAAAATAATTGGGGCTGTCAAATTATACCTAAGTGTCAAGCAGAAGAACTATGTGCGTATCATAAATCACAAATTCCTTAGCTTTTCTGCCTCTCTTTGTCTTTCCATCCTTGGGTCCTCAGTGTTTGTATGCAAAGTGATAACACAGGATATTCTGGGACATCATAATCTTGTTACAAGTGAGTGAAGACTAGATTTTCCATGAGGTATAGCTATAGGTGAACTGTAATTCATATCTTGATAGACATATCTGGTGTGAACTCTGATTGGACACCTTTACTTTGGTAAGATTGATTGGATGAGCATCTGTTGTTTTTTTCTTGAGCACAAAGATTTGCCAGTCCTTTGAGTCTGTTAGGACAGATAAGGGTAGAAAATGATTCCTGATGATGGAGAAACCCTTTACAAGTCATCTTGAAAATAACAAAGTTGGATGAAACTCTGCCTAAACTATGTTGTTCTGATCATTTAAAAGCACATCAAATATATGGCAAATATTTCTTGAAAATTACAACTTACATATTGGATCATGTACATGAAAGGAGCTTGGGAAAAGTGGATATTGACCTTTGGACCATTGAGTCAGTTAAAGAGTGCCAATAAGGTTTCCTATATGTTTGAATATGTTTGGTCCATGAGAAGTGGCATTATTAGGAGGTATGGCCTTATTGGAGGAGATGTAGCCTTGTTAGAGAAAGTATATCACTGTGGAGGTGGGACTTTGAGGTCTCATATATACATTCAAGTCTGGCCAGGGTGATCCAGACCCTCCTCCTGGCTGCCTTCAGATCAAGATGTAGAAATCTTGGCTCTTTCAGCACCAAGTCTGGATGGACTCTGCCATGCTTCCTGCCATGATGATTAAAGTAAACCTCTGAAACTGTAAGACAGCCTCAATGAAATGTTTTCCTTTATAAGAGTTACATTCATCATGTTGTCTCTTCACAGCAATACATCTCTAAGACACTATCTGACACTTAATTTCAAGTAGCATCTAAGAAGCTAGAATGACATTTAGACATCTAAACTCTATGCCTAATTGAAAAGATTGATCATATTTACTGTTATTAACTTGTAATATACTGCATCCATATCATTATCAGAAGGGAGATGTATTGCCAAGATACCATTTCTGTGTGGATGGCTGACAATCAGCATAAATAAAAATTATGTTTACAACATATTTTAATAAAGTGGCCACCATAGAAATAAGCACAGCTTGTGCTGTGTGTTACAAATAAATGAACTCAAAAGGCTCCCATTTCCTCAGGGGACCTTCTCCAAAAATGACCATATAATTGGTCACAAAACAGGCCTCAACAGATATAAAACTATTGAAATTGTCCCATGCATCCTATCAGACCACCATGACTAAGGCTGATCTTCAATAACAACATAAATAATGGAAACTGAACAACACTCTTCTCAATGATACCTTGGTCAAGGAAGGAATAAAGAAAGAAATTAAAGACTTTAGAGTTTAATGAAAATGAAGCCACAACATACCCAAACCTATGGGACACAATGAAAGCATTTCTAAGAGGGAAACTCATAGCTCTGAGTGCCTCCAAAAAGAAACTGGAGAGAGGACACACTAGCAGATTGACAACACATCTAAAAGCTCTAGAAAAAAGGAAGAAAATTCACCCAAGAGGAGTAGACAGCAGGAAATAATCAAACTCAGGGGTGAAATCAACCAAGTGGAAATAAGAACTATTCAAAGAATTAACCAAACAAGAAGCTGGTTCTTTGAGAAAATCAACAAGATAGATAAACCCTTAGCTGGACTCACTAGAGGGCACAGGGACAACATCCTAATTAACAAAATCAGAAATGAAAAGGGAGACATAACAACAGATCCTGAAGAAATCCAAAACACCATCAGATCCTTCTACAAAAGGCTATACTCAACAAAACTGGAAAACCTGGACGAAATGGAAAATTTCTAGACAAATACCAGGTACCAAAGTTAAATCAGGATCAAGTTAACGATCTAAATAGTCCCATATCCCCTAAAGAAATAGAAGCAGTCATTAATAGTCTCCCAGCCAAAAAAAGCCCAGGACCAGATGGGTTTAGTGCAGAGTTCTAACAGACATTCACAGAAGATATAATTCCAGTTCTGCACAAACTATTCCACAAAATAGAAGTAGAAGGAACTCTACGCAAATCATTCTATGAAGACACACTTACTCTGATACCTAAACCACAGAAAGATCCAACAAAGATAGAGAACCTCAGACCAATTTCCCTTATGAATATAAATCCAAAAATCCTCAATAAAATTCTCGCTAACTGAATCCAAGAACACATTAAAGCAATCATCCATCCTGACCAAGTAGGTTTTATTCCAGGGATGCAGGGATGGAAATCCATCAACATAATCCATTATATAAACAAACTCAAAGACCAAAACCACATGATCATCTCGTTAGATGCGGAAAAAGCATTCAACAAGATTCAACACCCATTCATGATAAAAGTCTTGGAAAGATCAGGAATTCAAGGCCCATACCTAAACATGATAAAAGCAATCTACAGCAAACCAGTAGCCAACATCAAAGTAAATGGTGACAAGCTTGAAGCAATCCCACTAAAATTAGGGACTAGACAAGGCTGTCCACTCTCTGCATACCTATTCAACATTGTACTTGAAGTCCAAGCCAGAACAATTCGACAACAAAAGGAGATCAAGGGGATACAAATTGGAAAAGATGAAGTCAAAATATCACTTTTTGCAGATGATATGATAGTATATATAAGTGACCCTAAAAATTCCACCAGAGAACTCCTAAACCTGATAAACAGCTTCAATGAAGTAGCTGGATATAAAATTAACTCAAACAAGTCAATGGCCTTTCTCTACACAAAGAATAAACAGGCTGAGAAAGAAATTAGGGAAACAACACCCTTCTCAATAGTCACAAATAATATAAAATATCTTGCTGTGACTCTAACTAAGGAAGTGAAAGATTTCTATGATAAAAACTTCAAGTCTCTGAAGAAAGAAATTATAGAAGATCTCAGAAGATGGAAAGATCTCCCATGCTCATGGATTGGCAGGATCAACATTGTAAAAATGGCTATCTTGCCAAAAGCAATCTACAGATTCAATGAAATCCCCATCAAAATTCCAACTCAATTCTTCAACGAATTGAGCAATCTGCAAATTCATCTGGAATAACAAAAAACCTAGGATAGCAAAAACTCTTCTTAAGGATAAAATAACCTCTGGTGGAATCACCATGCCTGACCTAAAGCTGTACTACAGAGTAATTGTGATAAAAACCACATGGTAGTGTTATAGTGACAGACAAGTAAACCAATAGAATAGAATTGAAGACCCAGAAATGAACCCACACACCTATGATCACTTGATCTTCGACAAGGGAGCTAAAACCATCCAGTGGAAGAAAGAAAGCATTTTCAACAAATGGTGCTGGCACAACTGGTTCTTATCATGTAGAAGAATGCAAATCGATCCATTCCTATCTCCTTGTACTAAGGTCAAATCTAAGTGGATTAAGGAACTTCATATAAAACCAGAGACACTGAAACTTATAGAGGAGAAAGTGGGGAAAAGCCTTGAAGATATGGGCACTGGGGAAAAATTCCTGTATAGAACAGCAATGGCTTGTGCTGTAAGATTGAGAATTGACAAATGGGACCTCATGAAACTGCAAAGCTTCTGGAAGGCAAAAGACACCTTCAATAAGACAATAAGGCCACCAACAGATTGGGAAAGGATCTTTACTCATCCTAAATCAGATAGGGGACTAATATCCAATATATATAAAGAACTCAAGAAGGCAGACTCCAGAAAATCAAATAACCCCATTAAAAAATGGGGCTCAGAACTGAACAAAGAATTCTTACCTGAGGAATACCGAATGGCAGAGAAGCATCTGAAAAATGTTCAACATCCTTAATCATCAGGGAAATACAAATCAAAACAACCCTGAGATTCCACCTCACACCAGTCAGAATTGCTAAGATCAAAAATTCAGGTGACAGCAGATGCTGGTGAGGATGCGGAGAAAGAGGAACACTCCTCCATTGTTGGTAGGATTGCAAGCTTGTACAACCACTCTGGAAATCAGTCTGGCGGTTCCTTAGAAAATTGGACACAGTACTACCGAAGGATCCAGCAATACCTCTCCTGGGCATATATCCAGAAGATGTCCCAACTGGTAAGAAGGACACATGCTCCACTATGTTCATAGCAGCCTTATTTATAATAGCCAGAAGCTGGAAAGAACCCAGATGCCCCTCAACAGAGGAATGGATACAGAAAATGTGGTACATTTACACAATGGAGTACTACTCAGCTATTAAAAAGAATGAATTTATGAAATTCCTAGGTAAATGGATGGACCTGGAGAGCATCATCATGAGTGAGGTAACACAATCACAAAGGGACTCACACAATATGAACTCACTGATAAGTGGATATTAGCCCAAAACTTAGGATACCCAAGATATAAGATACAATTTGCTAAATGCATGAAACTCAAGAAGAATGAAGTCCAAAGTGTGGACACTGTGCCCCTTCTTCGAATTGGGAACAAAACACCCATGGAAGGAGCTACAGAGACAAAGTTTGGAGCTGTGAGGAAAGGATGGACCATGTAGAGACTGCCATATCCAGGGATCCATCCCATAATCAGCTTCTAAACGCTGACACCATTGCATACACTAGCAAGATTTTGCTGAAAGTACCAGATATAGCTGTCTCTTGTGAGACAATGCTGGGGCCTGGCAAACACATAAGTGGATGCTCACAGTCAGCTATTGGATGGATCACAGGGCTCCCAATGGAGGAGCTAGAGAAAGTACCCAAGGAGCTAAAGGGATCTGCAACCCTATAGGTGGAACAACATTATCAACTAACCAGTACCTCGGAGCTCTTGTCTCTAGCTGCATATGTATCAAAAGATGGCCTAGTCGGCCATCACTGGAAAGAGAGGCCCATTGGACACGCAAACTTTATATGCTCCAGTACAGGGGAACTCCAGGGCCAAAAAAATTGGAATGGGTGGGTAGGGAAGGGAAGTGGGGGGTGGGAAGGTATGTGGGACTTTTGGGATAGCATTGGAAGTGTAATTGAGGAAAATATGTAATAAAAATATTTAAAATTTAAAAAAGGCTCCCATTCGAATATGTTAGATATAAAATTGTGGTTGTTGCTATAAAAAATTATATTAGTTTTTTTCTGTACAAGGCAAGGACCATGAGACCTATTCACATGAACATGTAGTAGGTTTTTAGAAAATAATGTAGAGTAAGAGACAAAGGCTGATGGAAATTCTAACTAATTTGATAAAGTGAGAGCTGTGTAGAAACATGAAGGTGAGGAATGTGTTAGGTAAATAGCGAAGAGTTCCATGTAACTAGAGGGGTAGCCACATTATCCAAGAAAAGCAGAACATAGGGTTCCACACCTAGGCTTGTCCATGAACAGCTAAATTCTCTTTTCTATTCAGCCTTTCTGAAACTTTAATTCTGCCCCCCCTCCGATTTCAAGGTCAATTATGAATTTTTCATATAATTAACACTATTAAATGCCATTTTATGGCCTTAGGGTGAATGCCATGGGCACTGACTAGGTCACAAATGTAAGAACACACATCACACTTTCTTGCCTTTTTTGACACTGGTTTTGTACCTCCACCTTGCATGCCCTGGTGCTGAATTTAGGTGAGATTCCCGGCAAGGGAATCTGTTGCAGGATTTTCCCTGTTCAACTACATTAGTGCAGAGGAGGCCTGTGATTGGACAAGGAAAAGGGATGAGGAGCTAATAGTGGCAGAGACAGAGAGCATCTCAGGAGAGGGAGAGAGGAAGGAGAATGAAGGTGACATGCACCAGTGTGGCTTGAACCAGCCACTTATGATATCATAAGGTTAGAATAATTGGAATAAAGCTTTTATCACTATCATTTGGTTCTGAAATTATTGTATTAGCATCTTATAAATTGTGATTTTATTGATACATGTCTGACTGGTTAACTATAAGCTTTAAGAGTTTTAATTCTACCAGGTAATTAGGTATTGTGATGGCTGACTGTGGGGTATGTGGGGCATTGTGTGGTAGCAAGAGAAACTCAGATCTCTCCCTCCCCCTGCCAGATAGTTGGCCGACAGAGAGACCACTGATTAAGAGCACCTGAGGTGAGGCGGGAGCCCTGTGACCCACCAGGGCCAGAGAGTTGGTGGGTTGAGAGAAGCAGGAACGTGGAGAGTTGGCAGGTTTATTTTTAAATATTTCCCGCAACAGGAATCCAATTAGCTGAAGGCTGTATGTGCAAAATTATTTTCAATGTGAAGTTTTTCATGGGAATTCTTTCCTTGTTAAGATGTGTAATTGTTAGTAGAATTTGTTATTTCCATCCATCTATACATACAGAAGCATCTTTAAAGTCACAGTGACAAGACACGGAAGGAGATATATTAAAAGACTTTATTCACAATAGAGAAATTTTACAAATATAATTTTTAAAAATTATGTGTCAATCTATTATGTTTTCCATAACATCAGAGATTTATATAAAGTTCGAAATGACAGAATGCTCTTATGAACAAATCAAAAACAATCAATGTAAAAATGGGTGATACACATAATAGAGAAGTCACTGAGTTCTATAAATTGGCATACAACTTATATGTATAATATAGTATATCAAAACAGGTTTCGTAAACACAAAACTGGGTGCTACTTTAACTGTTCATCTTTAAGGGTGTGGATTATACATGTAAATCAAACTGCACAGCTTTGTTGAAAATGAATGAGTTGGTATCTATTTGGAGACTTCCGTTGTTTAAAATTAACACAAAACATAAGCTTAATCAGTTATATTTCTATAAAATTAATCTCTTATCTTGTTTAAATTTTTGGTGTTCTGAGATCTGGTTTTAAAACTGAAAACTTGCCAGTGGCACAGCAACCTGTGGTTCAGCTTCTTCCCTGCTTATACTGGAATATAAAAGCTACATTACAGTGTAGTAGGTACACAGGGCATGCCTTTGAAACCCCTCCTGCTGCAGAAATACTCACCAGCTGTGGATGCTCCTTCAAATGGAAATGCAAAGAATATGAATTAAATAGCTAATCTAAGGACAGTGAAAATTATAATCAAAATACAGATGACCAAATTTTGGCAGCAAATTTTAATATTTTACCTCTGAGCTCTAGGGAGGGAAGGATCTGTTATTCACTTGTTCTTCTTCATGGAGGGAAAAGTTTTACAGTCAAATCAAGTTGTAATGAAGAGGTTCTATTCAGTTTCATTAAAATGATGTCATGGGTTCATAACCTCCAGAGACTGAATAGATTACAGGCAGAAGCTTCTCTGGGTACCAGAGATGTGTTAATATAGCCAAAATGATATACTGAGGGATCTTTTCCATTTACTAATTTTACTGTTTTGTTTTGATGTGTTCTAGTGTTTTATACTGGAAACAACCAGGACATACAAGGTAGTGATCCAAAATAACATCTTTTGAAACCATCCCCAAAGCTGAAATAGGTGAAACTATTGTCTACTCAGATTTAAGAAAACAAACGTCTCAAAATATAGGTTGTACCATAAGAAATTGATAAAATTAGACATTTTGAAAAAAGTAAATGCACAGAAATATATACTTTAGCCTAATCCATGGATTTGTATTATTTATTTTTGTTGTTTATTGACCATAGTTGGTTGAAACTGAGGTGGTTCTTGTCTTTGTCTTTCAGTATATATGAATCATATCTGATCTTTCATATAAAGAACAGGTGTGTTAACACAAGCTATCACAAAATTTGTCCTTGGGAAAATCATTCATATTTCAAGAGAAGGTTTAGAAGCATCATATAATCATTTTGATCTGTTGCAGATCAAATTATGAGGGAGTGGATCATCCCTATAAATTATTTGTAAGTTAAGATCTTTATGCGGAATGTAAGCACATTCAATACACCGTGTCCTTAAGAGTTAATTAGATTTTACTTTCTCCCTTAGCTGAATAGGAGTCGGTAAATCAGAAATGCTCTTTTCACTGGGTAAAAGCTCATGTTCATAAACTGAAGTTCAGTGATGAGCTACCCCTGGGAAGAGAACTTTTCAGATCCGAACCAAGTGCAATGCATCCTTTGCTTAAAGAGAACCAAAGAGGAAATGCAGACCCATGGGCTAGTCATATGGAATTCTCCCTCTCTTTTTAGACTGGCGATTTTGGAATGGATTCATTAAAAAGGAAAACCTGGCACGTTAGAAGTGAGGTCTTTTCTCTTTCAAAATTGTAATTGGGTAACCTGGCATTCTGCATAACTCAGGAGCTCCCCTTGCTGTGTCGTGGGCGTTGGGAGAAATTAAACAGTATGTGATACAGAGATGACACAGGGCATGTAGAGCAAAAGCAGAGAACGAAATGAATGTGAGGAAACATGAACATAATCACCCAATAAAAAGATACTGCACTTGTGAGAGATGAGGCCAGTGTCACCAGCTCTTCTGGGATGGCTTTCTCATCTGAATCACAATGAGAGTGGAGTACTCTAGAAGACATTCTATCAAATAACGATAGACCTGCTAAGAGGCTGTCACAGTTGTAAGACCTGTCTCTGGTGGACAGACAAACCAGATTAACATGAACTTGAAAAGGAAAAAAAAAAGCTTTTTTTTTTAATACTTAATTTATTATTATGGCTTTTTGCAACATGGCAAAACATTACAGCTCGAAGCAGACAGCATCTCCTCATAGAGGAGGAAGAAGTTTTGCAGTCAAATCAAATTATAATCAAGAGGTCACTGGTAGACGGTTCTATTATGAAAATGATGTTGCAACTTCATGAATTTCAGAAACAATAGATTCCTTGAGAAAAAGAAAAAGACAGGCAGAATCTGTGGATCTACTAGCTGAATAATGAGATAAGGAATTGAGGTCCACCTAGGCTTATGATACTAAACATAAAAGACTGCAAAACAATTTTAGAACTTAGGAGAATCATAGACGTTTGTCAATCAATAAGAGTTCATCATATTCTGATTACCAGAAAAGGAATTATTAAGGTATGCAGTGAGGGAATGAAGCAGAGTAAAATAGAAAATGTCTTTCATTTCTCTTTGTCATCAATTTCCTTCTTCTGCTCACGGAGTATAGGGAAAGGATGAGCCTCGGTGTTGAAGATCCAGTGTTCTAGTGGAAGAAGGTCATCATCAGAAAATATCAAGTACAAATACCTGGAGGGAGGCAAAAAAGAGAGCATGAGGCACAAGAAACCATGTCACAGAGACACATGCATGTCTCTGTGCATTCTGTAGAGAACTGTAGACCGCAGTTGACTCTAACACCCATAGACCTTAACATGGATTCGTCATTCACACTTTGGGCGCTAGACTATGAGAACCACACTGAGTAGTCCCAGCCAATCTGCCTCAGCAATGATGACTACAAATGCCTGTACTGAAACTGCCTCGGCAATGCACCTAAACTGGAATGGCTCCTGCACACATCAGTCAAATCTGGTATACTATGAATGTGTACATCTTGAAGACCTCTGTAGAGAAGATCTCCTTGGGGGCCTCAGCCACACACTTGGAGAATAATTTTATTTACTTACTTCAGTGTCTCTGCCAGGAAGAAACTTTGCTGGACATCGTCATAACTCTCATGGGCAATGTAAACATCCCGTAAGCCTGAGTAGCCTCCGTTCACTCTGCAGTGACTTTCTAGAGCCTGAATTGCCAAGGAGAGATGAGAAAGTCAGTAAAGTGATTATTAGCAATCTTTTATTAGATTGTCAAATTTAGACAAGACAAGGTTTCAAAGGGAATGCGAGTTTGACGGTGTTTTTGATAGCAAATTTAAAAACTATAAAGTAGAAAGACAAATAAGGTGCTACACAACCTATGGGCTTTATGTTTTGCCTCAAGAGAAACTCTTGCATGTGTGATTTTGGAAAAGTCTGCATTCATTTCTAGTATTTACATTGCTGGTTCAGAGTAAAGTTTGATAATTCAAAGACCACAGGCTATGTTTAGACTACTGATTATTTTTGCAAATAAAGCTTTATTAAAATACAGCTAGACTATCTTTGCTTGTTTGTAAAGTGTCTGTCACTGTTTGCATGATGTTGGGTGTGAGTAGTTGAGGAAGAGACTACATTGTTCTTTACAGAGCAAGCGTGCTGATCTCTGTCTATGGATGCCCTTAATGTCAACTGGGACTGCAAACCATTGGCTAAGAAAGTGTGCTGAGCCCTCAAACATCTACTTTCACCATAGTATACCAACTCTATATCTGTTCAGTTAAATCTTATGTTATTAAAAAAAAAGTATAGTGAACTATTAATGATGCCAGTGTTTGGAAATGAAGAAAAGTGAGTCTGGAATCCATTGCAAAAACCAGATTTTTTCTTTTCCTTAATATTGTAGAGAAGAGAATGAGATGAATTGACTGATGACTCCGGAAGCTTAGAGAGAAATGATTTGTAGCTGCGTGAACATAATGAATATTGGAAAAGGAGATGGGTTGGGAGTGAGAGGATGAAAAAATATATAAAAACTTCAAAGTCTTGCCTTCTGTTTTGTTATCTGTCGATAAATTGACTTCTGTTTGTAGACTGCTTCCCCAGAAGCCCTCATTCTTACTTTTCAGCCTTACTGATGTATTGTTGACAAATAAAATCCTCATATATTTGAGTTGTATTAGCATGCTGCTTCATGTACAGTTTGTGAAATGACTACCACAATTGAGTTAATCAACATATCCATAGCACCTCGAATGGTAATTTTTTTGTAGTGAGAGTCCTTGAGATATACTCACATATTGTAATTCACTATAATCACCATGCTATAAGCCTCCAAAAAACCTTCCTCCGCCCTCAATTTCCCCCTCCCTGCCCCTTCTCTCTCCAGGATTTCTCTGTGTATGCCTAGCTGTCCTAAAACTCACTCTGTAGACTAGGTTGGCCTCAAACTTTTCCTGCCTCTGCCTCCTGAGTGATAGGATTAAAGGCATGGACCACCACCACCTGGCATGCTTTCATCTTTTAGCTGAAATTTTCAAAGCCTTTTAAGAGTGTATGTGGTATGTGTCCCTTTCTTCTTCCTCACTAGGTCGTGATAACTGCCATTCTGCTCTCTAGACCTGTTAAGAACTTCAACTGTCCTAAGTTCTACATGCAAGTGCTATCACACAGAGCCTTTCTGTGTATGGTATGTTCTGTTTAAGATAATGTGTGCGTTCCACTGCATATGTCATCATTGAGTTGTATGAAGTCACAGTTTTGGATATTAGTTCCTTATAAGATATAGTCACTGAGTGCACTTACACAAAGAAGATAGCCATAACACTACCAAGCAGTAACACCTTATGGGAATGCTATCATCTATGTGGTTGGAGAGAAAAATCATCATGCAGATACATGGTGGCAAGTGGTTGAAAAGAATTTCTATGCCCTGTCACTTTAGCTTAGTTGATTGTTTCCTCTGCTATGCAGAACTGTTGAAGACTGATGTGGCCCTGTGTGTTTTATTTCATTTTTGTTGCTGTTCTGTGGGTGTTAAATCCAATAAAACCACTGCCAGGCCAATGCCAAAAAGATTTTTTTTCCTTAAAGTTTTCTTTTAGGAGTTTTATTTATTTTAGATCTTAGATTTAATTCTTTAATATGTCTTTGTTTTTGTATATGGTATATGTTTTATTTTTTTTAACAGGCTGCTTATCTAGTTAATAAGAATATTCCAGCCAGGTTATTTTTTTATTACCTTATTCAAGGAATTCTATTAAGTACATGCATGGCAAAATAAAAATTGCCATCTGAGACCTTGTCCTGATTCGTAGAAAGCCCAGATGTTTTATCTTCACTGTCAACTTGACTAGGGTTATAATCATTTAGGAAACACATCCCTGGACAGGCCTCTAGCAGTGTCTCCAGAGGAGTTTGGCTGAGGAGAAACATTCTTGATGAATACTGGTGGGATCAATCATTGGGTATGGTCCCAGACTGAAGGAAAAGGAGAACAGAAGAAAAGATGAACACTGACATTCCTTGCTCTCGGATTCCTGACTCTGGATGCAGTGTGACCAGCTACCCTTATGTTTCTGCTGCCTTGATTTCCTCAACAAGATAGACTCTGCCTTCAAATTGAGAGACCAAATAAAAATCCCTCTGTTCCACATTGTACTTGCAGATAATTTTTTTTTGTCATAGCAATGACTTCTGTAACTAGTAGAGAAAACTGGTATTGAGAAGTAGGGGGCAGTGCTATATATACTAAACCTCATCATGTGGCTTGTAGGCTGTTGGTGGGGGAATATAGGAAAACTTGAAGAGCTTGGATAGATAAGCACTGTAGTGCCATAAGCCAAGGTTAATGAGTCCTTGTGAGAAAAACGTAAACATAGGAGACCCAACTAATGATGTTGTAGAAAGGACCATGAATTCTCTTGGGAACTAGACTGGGGGATATTTGTGTTATATCCTGCAAAGAATCTGGCTGTGCTGTTCTCGTGTCCTGATATTTTGAGTGAGCCTAGAGCTCAAGAACAATGGACTGAATTGTGCTGAGGAGGAAATGTCAAGATAGCGTAGCACACAGGCTGTGGAGTGATTATTTCTTAATACATGCATCCAGATTTACAGCAGGAAAGGGCAGAAAGATCTTAAAAATGCTAGAGATTAGCATACCTAAGAAACTTCACATGTTGCCCTCAGATTATGGGAAAGGTTCTCTGCAGGCAAAACCCCATCATCCAAAGTTGGAATTTGTGAAATGAATTTCAGGGGCAAAAGCTTGAATCAAGAACACTGCTAAAGGGCTTCTCTGCTGGAAAAGAACTGCCTTGGAATGTGCTTCCCTATGTTCAGCCACCACCATACACAGAGGCCCCTGCAGCTAAGGCAGAGAGGCTAGGTTATTCTGGAGCTGGCAGCAGAACTTAGCAGTATTGCTCACAAAGTGGTAGATTTGCAGGCATGCACCATGCAAGAATTCCTGGGGGGTAATTAAGGCTTCCATCCTCGTGTCTCAAAGTGGCTAAGGCTAGAAGTGTTTGACAGGGTGGGGTTCTTTACCAGGAGGCTTGGAGAGACCATTGCATTGAGCTGTGATGGCAAAGCCCAAGCTGCAAAGGAGATCCCAGGATGTTGGGAGTTGCCAACACTATTGGCCATCTGTTGATGATATAAGTTGGCTTTATGTGTAACAAGCCAAAAGGTGAGGATACCTGAGCTGGCTGTGGTTTGCAGAACTGGAGAAGTAGGGTTCTTTTTTTTTTTTTTTTTTTTTTAAAGATTTATTTATTTATTATATGTAAGTACACTGTAGCTGTCTTCAGACATTCCAGAAGAGGGCGCCAGATCTCATTGCAGATGGTTGTGAGCCACCATGTGGTTGCTGGGATTTGAACTCTGGACCTTCGGAAGAGCAGTCGGGTGCTCTTACCCACTGAGCCATCTCACCAGCCCCATGGGTTCTTTAAAGCTTCTGGATCTCAGAATGATGGCACTACAAACACCAGATGCCAGACACAGAGCCATAGGCTTTCCTGTTTTCCTTTCCTTTGGGTTTTGGTCCTGTATGACTAATCATTCCTTGCCATTATCCCATGCCCCCATTTGGAGCGGAAACACTTGCTCTATGTCACTGTATAGTGGAGGTATATAATATGGAAATTTGATTTTAGAGAGATGGTTAAGATGACCTTAAGGCTTAGACGATTTTGTACTTCTGCTTTTAAACAAAGCATTTTGCATTTTGAGACGACTGTGTGCCTTTTCAGGGGTTGGGGGTAGAATGTTACAGACTAATGTATGTCCGAATCTCAAGCTGAGTTGTCAGAGGTTGTGCTTGTGATGCTTCACCGTCTACCCAACCCCTTCAGCTCTGAGCACGTCCAGGAGTACTGTGAGCATGGGAGGGTGCTTTCAGAGGACTTAACTGAGGAGGGAAGAGTTACTGTCAATGTGTGTCATACCATGAACGTGGTTCCAAGACTGAATAAAACTGGAGAAAATATTTACTTCTCTCTGAATCCTGTCTGTGGACATAAACAGCTATTTCAAGTTCCCTCTACTAGGCTTTTCCTGCCATGAAGAATATACCCTTAAACTATGAACATTCAAACATTTTTTATTTATTAAATTGATTTTGGTGGCTATTTTGTGAAGCAATGAGATAATTAACTAATAAAACTGTATAAACCTAAGAGCAAAGAAACTGAAATCACAATACATTAAGAGTAATAGTGAAATGTAAAAGAAAAAAATAAGGTAAAGTCTTAATTTCCTACTCTAAGATCTATTACTTATATTTATTGTTTTATTTTATAAATCACATTTCTATCTCTTTTCAAATATGTATGCACATGTGGATTTCTATATGAGTAGAAACATGTGTATGAAGGCTAGAGAACAACCGCAGATGTAAATCTTATGAAGACAATCACATCCTTTGAGATAAGGACTATTGTTTGCCTGAAGCACATCAATTAGACTAGACTCTTAGGATTGGCTAGCCATTCCCAGCGATCCTCTTGTCCAAACCTTCTCAGTGCTGAAATTAAAGGTGGATGCTTCTGAGCCTGGCTTTTTGTGGGGTGTTAAGGATTGAACTCAGGTCCTGATGCTTACAAAGCAATTATTTTAACCAACTATGCCATTCCATGGCTAGTCTTTGAATCATATTTCAATTTCCTGAAAGTTACAGACCTTTTCATGCTAGTAGAGAAAAACGTTCATAAGCTAGAAAAGGGGTTTGAAAAAAATTATACTTTGAAAATAGAGCTCAAAGAAGAGGAAAGAGATAGCATGTAACAGCCATGAAGGCTCATGAGCGAGCAGGGACACTGCACCCTGTGCTCAGCCACAACCAACAGATACTGACAATGAGGTCATTGATTTTTCATATGAGAACATAAGGCAAAAGGAGAAGAAAGCAGCCATCCATGAGAAGCACTAAATTGCTAGGTTAAATAAAGCTGAGCCAATGTGCCATATGAACAAAGAAAAGAACAATTCCCCATGATTTAGTGCTTAAGAGGAAAAAAAATCTTTCAAAACTGAAATGACGATCTAAAAACGATGCTTCAATTAAATTCTAAATATTATACCATAAGACAATTGAGAGAGGACTCCAAAGGCAACATCTACATCCAACTATTTTTTTTTCTTTCCTTCTTATGATAGAAAGGGCTTTTTGATAAGCAGCCAAGTATCAGATGAGAGGATTAAGCCAAATTTTATTTTGTAAATTGAGAAAAAAAATGGTCAGCACTAAAAAAAAAAAAAGTCAGGTGAGGTTATTCTCGGATATAATAAAACTGAATTTCCAAATATTTCCTTAAAATGATCTCAATCACCAAACCTTCCATAGCCCATTCATTCCCGTGAAGCTCTTTTGGTGATAATAAGCAGAGAAGCCAGGAAGTACAATTAGCTCTCCTTTCTATCCATGGGAATTTTCATGAGTTCTTTCCTTTGATACAGAGCTGGCAGGTGGACATGGTGGTGCATGCCTCTGTATCAAAGGAAAGATAAAGATTTCAGCATGTAGGAGGCTCAGGCAGGAATACTGAGTTTGAGGCTGGCCTGGGTTAGCTAATGATACCCTGAGAGAAGCAAACCACAAAAACCCAGTGACCAAGTATCTCGCCATCTCTCTATTCAACCAACCAACCAACCAACCAACCAAGGAAACAAAAGACACCAGAAAAGGGGAAGAGAGAAAAGTGTTGCCTTTGGGTATAGACAACACAGACATCTTCCTTGTCAGTTCATGCCCACTCATAGGTTTTCTCCCATAATTCCTCATTGGACAATAAGAACAAGAGTTGTGCTGGCTAGTTTTTGTTAACTTGACATAGGTTTTATTGTCATTTGACAGGAGGGAACCTCAATTGAGTAAATGCCTCCGTAAGTTCAGGCTGTAAGCAAGCCTGTAGAGAATTTTTTGAGTTAGTGATTGATGGGGGATGATCCAGTTCATAGTGAATGGTGCCAACCTGGTCTGGTGGTCCTGGGTTCTATAACAAAGGAGACTGAGCAAGCCATGAAGAGCAAGCCTGTAAGCAGCACCCTTCCCTGCATCAGCCCCTGCCTCCAGGTTCCTGCCCTATTTGAGTTCCTGCCCTACTTCCTTCAGTGATGAGCAGTGTGATGTGAAAGTGTCAGCAAAAGAAATCCTTTCCTATCCAGTTGACTTTTGGTCATGATATTTCAGCAGAGCAAAAGAAACCATGGCTAAGATAATTGTCAAGAACACAAAGATGGTGAGAGTGGACCACTGGCCTCAGGCCTAGATCGCTAATTACAGTCTCTGAAATTCCTTAATATGGGCAGAGCTCTCAACAAAGGCAAAGCAATATTCACTACAATAAAAAGGCCTTTCAGTAGCCTAGTTATTTTCAAGCTTTTGAGGCTTTAGATAAATGAAAAATAATTTAGAAATGAGGATAATGTAGAAGACTATTTAGAAGAACGAAATACCCCCAAGTCAAAGTCTAAATGCATGAACTGAACACTTGTATGCACTGGCTGGAAATGCTATCACGAGTCCTCTTATTTTGTATAATTAATATGTACTTATAACAAAATTTCCCCAAACAAAAGTATAAGTGTTGAGATATAAGGCATGTGAAGCTGGGCACACCAGGCTTCCTCGGCTAACAGGACGAATTCTCATCCTAACCGTTTCTCGACAGTGGACACTGTCACATCTTGAGCAGATCATTTCATTAGTCTGCTCTGGCAGTGCTCAGCCTCTGGGCATTTTGTGTAAGGGCTTATGTTATTAGGGACCAAATGTGCTGCAGCATGCCAACAGCAGAGGACAGGATGTTAGGGCTGTTTATAGTGACTGTAGCTCGAATCAGTGGATAGAAGACAAACCTGACCCCAAGTGATTATAATTTGGGGTTGGCTGAGGAAGCCAATAGCCAGCGGGACCAGTCAGACTCAAGTCAGGAAGCACTCTATGAAGATAGGAATTGAATAGCCAATCCGCAGAGATTTGTAAGAGTCAACCCCCAAGCTATAACACCATTGGTGGTGTCTGCTTGAAATTTCTCTGGTCTCAAGGAAAAAATAACAAAGGCTCAGGAAACACAAAAAAATCAGAGAGCGTTTGGGAGGAAGGATCACAGCTGGGGAAGTAGCAGCCTTATTGGGAAAGAAACACTATTCTCTCAGATTCTGAATGTTGGTGTGCAAAGCCTGAGGTGCAAGGCATCAAAGAAAACTGAAGAAAGCAAAAGTCCCATGAGGACTTATCTTCTGTGGATCAGCTGTGACATTACCTAATCTGTACGAATAAGTAGGCACCGCTATTATTCAGATAAATCTTATCTGCCAGCTGTCACATATTCAATTGGGACAAATGCAATACTGTTCTTGCCATTACTGACAGATAGCAAATGAAGTACTAGCTAGAAGTTCCTTTTGGGAGGTGTGTTCACAAGTGCCTATATGATTATGATTATTGGTGTACTATTTACTCAGGAAGGCAGGCTCCAGTGTTGCACCGTGGCTATGTGCACTGTCCTAATGTACTTAAAATAATTATTCTATCTAATGAAGACATGGAAATTGGTTTTACTGAGTCTATATCAGTGAAAGAACACTGGGAAAAGGATAGTATTTCGTGTGTGTGTGTGTGTGTGTGTGTGTGTGTGTGTGTGTGTGTGTAATACAAAGTTAACTAGGTAACTTTGGGTATGGATTCTCACTTTCTGTCTTGTTTGTGACAGGGCCTCTTATATACCCACTTCACCCCTCCTGGCCCATGAATTTCTGTGGATTCTCCTATCTCCACCTCTCATCATGTAGTAGAAACACTAGGATAATGGACATAGGCTAGCATGCCTGGATTTATGTGGTTTCTAGTGATCTGAACTCTGAGGCTCCAGTGTGCAAGGCAAGTACTTAGCCAATGGGCCATCTCCACAGCCCAGAATGCTGTGTGTGACTATAGAGTTATACTAGGTGATTTTTCATTTCCATACAGTTTAGTTGAGTTCCCTGAAAAGTGACATGCAACAGAGGTTGTGAGTAGGGAGTTTATTGAGATGACATCTGGAAGGAAGTGAGTCTAGATGAATAAAACAGGAGGTATTAGGTCCCGTGCAATGAGTGGGCTCCAGCTGTGTGCAGTGGAGGACAGGTCATAGGGCTGTTCATTAAGCATGTGCAATGGTGAAAGTGTTCTTTAAAGAAGAATAACATGGTTAGACACCAGCTCTAGAATCTCATTGGCTAAAGACTGCCCTTGGAGCCAGCTCCCTGACTGCAGTGAGCTGCCTACTGCAAAGTGATCCCACTTCTTCCTGGCATAGCTGCTACCTGTGATCTCTTAGGGCTTAGAAGGAGGAGCAAAAGCCAGCATCAGAATGGCTATGAAGCAGGGCATTTCTGCTACACAGGAAGAGCCCTGCACTGCGGTTGCTGGTGAAGCGCAGGGAGCATGAGAATGGGCAAGTATTGGTCATGACTCTGTAGAAAAGGCAAGACCTCAGGAGTCTGTGCTCAGCACTCCAGCTGAGTTTTAATTGGAATGACTAGGATCTAAATCAGGAGACACCTTGGTTTGGACAGAGGGAAATAATTTCCTTGCACATGTCACATTAAGTAAAGAATGAGGATTCACATATAGGAAACCAAGGCTATTTTTACAAAGACACTCCCCTCACTGGAAGAATCAAGCAAAACCATTTACTGCCCACCAAGTAGCAGAGATTTCCTATTTTTGATAGCCTTTGTCTATCATTTTTCTTTTTACATTTAATATCTATAATGTTGCCATGAAGTGTTGCCGTGAGTAGTATGTGAAATGACGTTGCCCCCTACAGATTATTCTGTTAGATTTTTCTTTTAATTTTGATTGTGTGTGTGTGTGTGTGTGTGTGTGTGTATCGGTGTGTATAGCTATGCTGACCTGTGTGAGTATATGTGGAGGCCAGAGGTCAATGTTGGGTATCCTCTGTCGCTTTGTATTCTGAGGTAGCTCATTGCTGTGGCTAGACTGGCTGGCCAGTTGAGAATCTGCTTGTCTCTGGCACTCTTATCATTGTAGGGATTACCTGATCACACAGCCGTGCCTGTAGTTTATATGGCTTTGGGGGTTTCTGAATGCAGTCCCCCAAGCTAGTATAGTAAGCTGCATCTTTTTTGAGATAGGATGCTTTCAAACTCGGTATAGAGCAGAGCATGTCCTTGAGCTTTGATCCCATTGTTTCCTGAGGGCTGAATTGTAGGTGTGAACTGCCATGCGCAGTGTTTTGGTGCAGTAATCAGACCCTAGGCCCATGTGTTGCAATACAAGCATTCCAGCGACTAAACCACACCCCCAGCCCTGGTGTCTGATCTGATGAAATACATTATTCTTGATGTTTCCAATTTAATCAGTATTTGCAATTCAAGCTCATAATTCCTTTGCAGGCCAAGTCACAGCCAGCCCCTTATCACGAAGGCTTGGATGGAATTCACTTTTTAACATTTCCTTCTAGCTGAAAAAATGTAAATGTAAACAAGTGGAATCACTACTGATTGAATATAATTACAGAATGGAATATTTTCCTTAAAATGACTGACTATTAGTGATAACAGATACACTAGGTGAAGCGGCTGGTAAAGATGGTTAATCAATGGTCTCCCGAGGTGATATTTACCTTGACATGGGCTTCCTGAGACTTCTCAGAGTCCTTTCTATGATCAGTGTTTAAGACAGCTAGCTTTCTACCAAGAAGCTAGGGAGAACAGAATAATTAAAATGTCTGCTTGCTCTTATTCTCTGTGTTTTCTCCTACTCCTTTCTGCATAATAGCCCTTAAAACTAGCCATGGTCTGATGTATAGGTGAGGGAAACTCCTACGGACCTAGCACCACAGATCTGGGAGATAACGTTCCATATTTGGTAGGAAGAAACCCAGGAAAAGCAGTTAAAGCACCATATTGAGGTAGAGTAGAGAATTTCTACTGGTGGACAACCATTGTCCAAGGGAAACTGTTCTCTAAGTTCTTCCGAGAGCTAAGCATATAGCTCTTTCCAGGACAGTGGCTCTGAACCTTCCTAGTGCTGAGGTCCTTTAAGACAGTTCTTCATGTTGTGGTGATCCCTCAACCACAAAAGTATTTTCGTTCCTACTTCATAACTGTAATCTTGCTATTGTTATGAATCATACCGTAAACATCTGATAGGCAGGCTACCCCGAAAGGGGTTGTGAATCACAGATTGAGGACCTGTGCTCTACGTAAAAGCATAGGGTTTCACTTAAGCCCAAGGAGCAATGGGAAAACATGGATTTCAAATAGACAACAGACAGTGCTGAACATCTAGAAGCTGTCCAATATCCCCAGTGGAACAAAGCAACCATTCTTTCTACAGTTAGGATAACTTCATGCTGTATCATGCCTTTCTAGATCTTCCTGTCTAGATCTATATCCTTCAGTATTCAAGTCGACCTGTAATGCAGTTTTATGTCTGTTCCGTAAGCCAAAGCTAAAGCCCACTCTACACAGTGAATTAGCCAGAAACGGGCAGCCCTGAATGGAACGACCTTGATAAAGGTATGGAAATCTCAGAAAAGTTGCCACAGCAGGTTTGTAGTCAACACTGAACATTTTTTGCACTAAGAAGTTGATCTGTAAGAAATATGCAAGCTCAAACATCACCTCCACGGCTTCCCAGGCCCAGGTCCTGTACTTGGGGTCGTGAGTCAGTCGCCACATGTACATGTACGTCTCGATGACCTCGGGCCGTAAGATGTAATACTTTTCGTTTTGCCTCGTGGCAATAGCTTCCACGCCACCATCAAATCGAAACGCTTCCGGTCCCAACTTCACATCTAGAGCACATGTAATCAGTTAACAAGGGTTACCTCCTGAACAAGGGTAGGACCTTGACAAAAATCAGAAACCCCAGAGTGATTAAGGGCTAGTTAGACACACCATACAATACACAATAGTCAAGATATTTCTAAATTTGTATCAGCTAAAAGAATCCATTTTAGAAAGTGACAATTCTTTTTTTTTTTCTCCTCTTTATTCCCATTTACCTCCTATTTACTGAACACCCACTGGGTTTCTAGAAGGTCCTGCAGCCATATTTGCTAGGTAGCTGAAAGCTTGGTGGTTGAGAGTTCTCTTAGAATGTCACAAAAGGCCGGTTATTTAATCTTTGCGTATAAGTGCCTAATTAATAAATAGGAAGTCAGACATATAATCTCCTTTGGGGCTTTGGGGAAGTTCCTTTTGTTTTGAGTCGGAGACCCTTGCTCAATGTTACTGAGGTAAAGCAAAGCTCAGTAAATAAACTTAAACTTGAATGGCCTATTTTTTGTTACTCGATACACTAAGATGTATATTTTTGTATAAAGCAGTGACTTCTCAGTATGAGCATAATTCCTTTTAAGGTGTCAGTATCATCAAATTTCACAGTGGTTTTCTTTCTCCTCCCTCCCTCTTCTTCCTGGATGATGGCCAGGGCAAAGCCCTTTTCTGAATGAAGTCAAAGCTTGAAGGTATGGCCTATGAATGGAGAGTAACATATACTCACATGTACGATTGTAAGATTCATGACAAGTGCGGGCAATTTCAGCTCCGAGTTCAAGGTAGTGTTGGGCCCGGGCTTCCAGAGCTCCATCTGCCCCAAGTGCAAACATGCCTCCTGCAAAGCACGTCAGGTGGCCCATCTTGTGTTCCAGGAGGCCCCCTTTCCACTCTGCGATGTACGTTAGTCCCCCACTTGACTTGCGGATCAAGTGAGTCTCGATGGCCTGAAAAGAAGACATTTTAAATTGTAGCTCTTCTCGAATTCATAAATTCTCTATTATTATTGTGTAATCAATTATTTCCTTTTCTTTCCTCTTTTTTCTACACGACGTGGCTTTGTTATAGAACACAAATTGCCTAGACTTCACTATGCCGGGTATGCAGGATGGGATTGCCTTTTGCAGCAATCCTCCTGCCTCAGGTCTTGAGTGCTGGGATTATAGGCATATGCCAACAACAAGCTCAGTTTTATATTATAATTAAAAACATACATATATACTTTAAATATGTATGTGAACACAATTAAAACAACTACAACTTAAAACTATTGTTTGCAATTTGCTTATTGTCTCAAATCGAATTTCATCAGAATTCTTTCCATGTTCCACTTATTCATCTGGTTAGGATTTTCTCTATTGGCCCAGCTTCCTTGGCTTTTTTTTTTTTTTTTTTTTTTTTTTGGCTCCATGAACAAACACTTGCCATTCTCATTCCCTAAGTACCACTCCCTTCTCAAAGACAGGACCCTGACACCATGTCTCAGCTGAGTTAGTTCAAAGCCCAGGTCCCACTGTAGATGAAGAACAGAACGTGCTGGGGTCTAAGATCCATGATGGTGGTATTGCTGTTTTCTCCCTCTTAGGCTTGAGCAGCAAAAAGAGGATGGTGAAGATGGGCTGTTCTGGAGTCAGAGTATATGGATTTAGATGGTACCTCCGATGCTGTTGAGGAATGCTGCAGGTAACTTGTTCAACACATCTGTAAGTCTGAGTATACTCCTCATCCATAACATGGAAACAATGCTAGCTATGCTGAAGACTGCAGCATTTTGTTTAAAGGAATTCAGTATAGACACTAGCCCTGGTAAGCCACTTATTTATATCTCTTAGGTGGCAATAAGAGACCAATCAGATGGTTTGGGGTGATGGCTCAGTAAAGCATGGAGAAAAGTTGCCAACGGTGGCATTTGCAATTTCAGTGTTCAGGAGGAGAAAGCCGGTGGCCTGGGACTTGCTGGCCAGCCAGAGTAGCCTCATTAGTGTGCTCCAGGACAATGACAGACCATGTCACCCAGACAAATAGGGAGGACAGCTCCTGAGGAATGACCTGAGTTGACCTCTGCCCACATGCGCAAATGTGTACCTACACATACACAGAGAAATTAAGTCACACTCAGCTCCCATTTATTCTATTGAGAAACATACTACTGTACAGTTTAAAACTTTAAAGCAAATGACATTTAAACCAAGAATAAAAAATAATATTTACAAAATGTATTCGTAAGATATATTTTATTTAAGCCCACAGACTGCTGGTATTATCAAAAAACTAGGTTAGAATAGAAATAAAATAAGCCTTGTATTTAAAAAAAAAACCTGAAAGTATGAACTAGGTTTGGAATTGCTAATTTCCAATCCTGCTGATAGAAAAATGTGACACAGGAAGGAAAGGACTCTCAAGGGGTCTGCAGTGACCTCTGTTGTTAGAAAAAGGAGGGTTTTCAGGATGCACATTTGGGAAGGTAGAAGAATGACTAAGAATGCGTATGTAACCCTCTCTACCTTTATTAGAAATAAACAAACAAAAGCAAGACAGTCAGGAACAAATGAACACCGCTGTGCTCATTAGCTGTGGTTAAGCTAATTTTATTGATGGTTTAGTTATCACATTAATATTTCATTCTCATTTAATGCAACTGAACATCTTAGCTATTTACAATTCTCATAACACAAATTGCAATAAAGTCCTTCAAGCAGATACTTGTTCATCACCCAGGAAATTATTCTTTCTCCATGGCAAGAGTAAGAGCTTTTGAGCACAGATTAGAGCAACATTATTACCCTGTTATGGAGAGTGAATAAACTACCATATTCTTTTTTTGCATGATTCTGACCAAGTGCTCCCTCCTAAAATAAACTATGATGAAGTTCTGTGCCCAAAGCAATGGTTTTGTGTGGAAATGAAAAAAAATGTAAATATGCCCTAATATGACTCTAATAAATAAAATTGTGTGTGTGTGTCAGATCTATAGGGAATTGATTGAGGAAAAAGAGCATGAAACATTTTGTGGTTTAATTCTTCCATATCTGTATTAATTTGATGAAGCCTTTGGACTCCTAAATGACACATCACCTGCCCACATATCTTGCCCCATTACAGATTCTTTGCATGATGTCCAGGGAAGGCCATGATAACCTGCCAAGAGGTCAAAGTACTGTCCAATTAAAGCACTCCTATCTGAATCGACCTAAGGCTAAAACTTGTGACCATGTCCCCACTGACTCAAGTCAGAAGACTAATGTGCACTGCCTTCCTCTTGATAAGAACAGGTTTTGTTTATGTTTTGTATTTGTTATGTTCTTCAGGCTGGCCCATGACCTTCTGGAGTCAACAGAGCCTTATGCCCCAGGGGTGAATTACTGCTCTCATCTCAATCACATTAAATATGTTATTTTTTTTATTTATACTTTGAAGCTTTGTACATGTATGCAATGTGTTTTGATCACATTTACCCTCCCCTAAACCCTTCCTCAAGTTCTTCCACACTCCCTCTGCCTCCCTTCTCTACTTCATGTCCTTTTAAAGAACCCTCCCCCCCAACCTTCCCCACTGAGTCTGAGTAGTGCTGCCCTCACACACTGTAGGGGGTGTGGAAGCCAACCTTGTGAAGGAAAGGTGGGATGAAGATCAAGGCACCACAGGCTCCTGTGACTTCTCCAAGAGTCCTAATCTGCCATACAAAGCACTAGATCTAAATTCACTCCCAGCACACCTGGAGGAACCGAGGCCAGAGAGATGGCCTCTTCCCAGTCTGCACAAAAATACTCATAGGTGATGATACTTCCCCAATCCTGAGTTACCTCACCAGGCAGTGCTTTGAGCATAGGTTTAATGTGGCAAGCTGTGATGGGGGCTTGGGATTGGGTCAAACAGTGTATAAAAGCTTATGGACTGGACAATAAACTTAGATCTGTACCGTGATGCTGGTCTCTGGAGTTAGATTTTCCAAGATGTGTCATGTGACTCTATTGCTTTCCCATTCCCCTGCTCCCCATGCCACCCACAGTCTTGTTTCCACAGAACACATAGGTGTGATGTTATGCGAAGCCTACCAATGGCCAAAACCCTGAAGAAAACAGATTCCCCAATCCAGCATATATGTAGCAGATGTGCGGTGAGGGCTTCATGCAGGTCCCCCAACAACTGGAGTAGGGGCTGTCCAGGGATCTGTTGTCTGTCTGTGGATCCTGTTCCCCTAACTGGGCTTCCACCCTGTCTGGCCTCAGTGGGAGAGGATGTGCCTCGTCTTGCAGTGACTTGATGTGCCGGGGTGGGAGGGATAGCAAGGGGAGGCTCACCCACTCAGAGAAGTGGATAGGGATGAGGGGAGGGATTCTGTGTATGGGATGAACAGTGAACTAATAAATGAAACAAATAAAATAAAACACCCTTCTCCCCTAGTATACACCAACTGTTGAAAGTCCCTCAGCTGGTAGTGGGAGCTTGTGAGCGCCTCCCAGTTCATGATGGAATGGCAATATCTTGATCTTGTGCAGTAACAGAACTTTGTGCACAACTTTGGTAAAAATATTGTTAATGCTGCTTTTAAACTCAACATTTTGTTTTTTCTAATTTTGCCCCCAAAGTTGAAAATGTACGAGTTAAAATTTCTTTTTTCTTTTTGACAATTAAGAGTCACAGGAAACCCTTTGCCTCATTTGTTCTTAATGGATTTTCCTCTCAACTGTTTGTATAAACAGAATACACTCACAGTTACATGGGAACATTTCTAGAAATTAGCAGAAAAATACTTCAAACAGTATTTCAAAAGGGCTTTTCGTGGACTATCAAGGCCTTAAGAGGGCGACTTTGAAGTTAAAATAGTTAAAATTCATTTAGGATAAAGACTTAAAATAAATGGTATCACAGGTGTCTAAGGCCAGATGTGATAGCATGTGCCTGACATCCCAGCCCTTGGGAGGTGGATGCAGGAGGAATAGTTTAATGTCAAGGTTCCATGCCACCCTGGGATAGATGAGGGCCCATTCCAAGTCTTTTGCCCTTATAAATGAATAGTATGGATTACAAAAATATTCTGAGCAGTCAAGAAAAAGGTAAATTTTCCATGGAATTAGTTATAATTTTATTAGATCTCTGGAGATGTGTTCAAATAGCAGAAGCATTGGACTGTCAGCGAGCATCAGCAATTTCAATCTAGCCAGTTTTCAGAATATAAACCTTCCCCATAATGGAAAATGTAGCAATAAGAAAAGAACATCAGTACACTCTTAGGGAAAGGGGTATATCTCAGGCAATGTGCCATCAGGCAATGCCACCAGGGCAACATCATAGAGACACCAGTATGACCTCAGTGGACAGTGTCATCTTCAGGGAACACTGTCTTCCATATGATCTCTTGACCTGACCTGAATGGTATCTGGTCTATGACCACCTGTCTTCACATTGGTGGCAGTAGCTCAGGTTGGCCTGGAACTCACTCTGTAGCCAGTCTGACTTTAAACTCAAAGCAGTCCTCTTACCCTCTGCACACCCCCTCCCCAATTGCTGGAGGTACAGGGAATCACCATAATGCCTGTCTAGATCTATGACTCAAGTGGGGCTTGAAGTCCATAATAGTTCATTGCTCTGTTAGAACTAAAATTGTAAGTCTGCTTATGATGGTTAAAATGACACTGTAGACATTGAACTCTCCGTAACTGAAAATACTTTATAAGCCACTCACGAAGAGCTCCATTTTTTTTTTTAACATTGAAACCTGATTAATATGTAAGTTGTAATATGCAGAACTGACGAGCAAGGACGATTTAAATATTGGGTTACCTGAACAGCATCAAAATACATCTTCTTGGCTTCGAGATCTGTCTTGTCAGACATTAACCATGCCTTAAGCAAATATTCATAAAAGCTGTCTCCAAGTCCTCCAACCGACACATGATCTGAAAGAGAGAGGGAAGTGAATTTCCCAGTGACTCAGCGTTGAATTCAGATAATGCAGCAAAATCATGTCAGTGGCTAGGATTCAAAACCCGTCAGCTGCAGCTCAATGGAACATGTGAGTCCCAGCAAATCCCCTCTTTCAGAAAGATCTTCTGAAACCAGCAGATGGGCTATGAAGTCATGTGATGCATCCTCAATAGTCATAGGCTATTCCTGCAAACATGATGAGAAATAATGGAGGGCCAGTGTCACATTTAATTCTAAAAACCTGGTTCTCTACTAAAAAAAAAAAGGCAAATTAAAATGTTCCATAGTCTATATTTAAGTGTTTTCAATTTAAATTTAGTTTAGATCCATTAAAACTTTAGGAATTAAATAAAACAAAAAATACAAAGCCAGAAACTCCTTGGGTTTACTTTTTAAAAGACTAATTTTTCTATTGTTCTAAGTTTGAGGGGAGAAAGCAGATGTGGCAGGTGTCGTAAAATGGAAGAAAGCAGGGCTGGAGCGCTGCAGCCATGGTTCAATGGTTAAGAGCAGTGGCTTTTCTTCCAGAGGACACTAGTTCAATTCCCAGCACCCACATGGTAGCTCACAAGTATCTAATCCAGCTCCAGGTGATTTGACACCTTCACACAGACATACATGCAGGCAAAACCACCAATGAACATAAAACAAAAATAAGTAGTCCCCCCCCCCCCCCAAAAAAAAGAGTAGTCAGGAGGTGGTGGTACATGCCTTTAATCCCATCATTTGGGAGGCAGAGGCAGGTGGGCATTGGGAGTTCGAGGCCAGCCTGGAGTGAGTTCCAGGACAGCCAAAGCTGTTTACACAGAGAAACCCTGTCTTGAAAAACCAAAGGGAAGGAAGAAAGCAGAACTCTTTGACTGTCTTCTCACACTTCAATTCCACAGTACACCTCACCTGCCCTTGACTATTGATTATGCTCGGTCTAAGGCAAAGATCACCTATCTGCATGCACCTGCAGCCAGGTTTCCACATCTTTACAGCAAGAAGATGGCCACCGAAGCTAGGAGAGAGCATAGAGTGGCTGAGAGCCATTGAACCCTACAACCCACATTGAGCCCAACATATGGATGCTTTCCTTTTGTCATAAAACACCAACTGGAAGTTGAATGAATCTTCATTTTTTAAGCACACTGCTTCCAAACCAAAAGCACAATTGATGTGAAACACCATGCCCAGGACTGAGAGAACTTGTCTATTAAGAAAATGGTCTTTCAACATTTCATAACACAGAGCTAAATCTGAAATGAAGTGAGAATTTCTTGACTTGGTTATCCAGGAGTGCATTAGTTTATCTCTAGCTATAAAGAACTATTCTGCTGCCTAGCCAACAACTTCAGTTTGAATCTACATGGGTGTTGAAAATAAATTATTTTCTTCTTTCTTTCTTTCTTTCTTTCTTTCTTTCTTTCTTTCTTTCTTTCTTTCTTTCTTTCTTTCTTCTCTCTCTCTTTCTCTCTCTCTGTCTCTCTCTTTCTCTCTCTGTTTTCTTCCTTCCTTCCTTCCTTCCTTCCTTCCTTCCTTCCTTCCTTCCTTCCTTCCTTCCTTCCTTCCTTCCTTCTCTCCTTCCTTCCTTCCTTCCCTCCTTCCTTCTTTCCTTCCTTCCTTCCTTCCTTCCTTCCTTCCTTCCTTCCTTCCTTCCTCAAACTTCAAATCCTGGTCAGATTTCCACTCATCTATCTACAGACACTGGAATTCAGGGGTCATTGAGGTTGGGAATATAGCTCAGGACAGGCCACTTGTCTAGCTAATGCTAAGGCTCTGGGTTCAATTTCCTAGCAACACACACACACACACACACACACACACACACACAGACAGTAGAGCAAGAGCCATTAAATGGCTATTTAAAAAGTATATTTTCTGATTCTCCTTCCCACAAGCGGTGAGCTCTGGAACTGTGCACACTGTACATCTCATGTGTCTTTGAAGCCTCCCTCCACTTCCTCTCTGCCCTTACTGCTGTGATCCTGGCTCAAGCCATCACCAGTTCTGTCCTAGGTAGCTTTAACCGATAGCTTGACACAGCCTACAGTCACCTAGAAACAACTCCCAAATAAGAGACAGACTGGCTCAGATTGACCTATGGGCATTCTGGGGAAGGCTGCTTTCTTTATTAGTAGGAGCACTCAGTCCATTGTGGGCTGTACCACCCAGACAGGTGGTGATGGGCTGTTTAAGAAAATTCCAAGAAGTTCAAGCCTGGGAGTGAGCCAGCCAGCATAAGTTACTTTTGGGTCAGTGTTTTATCACAGCAACAGGAAGGATGCAGAACAGCTCCTGCTTGTCGCTGCTGCAGTGACCACTTATCCCATTTCCTGCCTTCACTCTCACGGGGGCACACTATTTCTACTGAATTTTAGTAAAATTCAATAGCAAGGTCACTTCCTCAATCGTCACATTGCTTGGGCAGCTCCATGCAGTCCTTCCTGCCCACTGTTCCAGACAAGGAAGTCAGCATGTCCTTCATTGCAAGATGCTCTGGGGCCAATCAGCCTCTCTCTACACTCTTGGCATCCGGCCCCTTCACAGGAGAATTTGGTCATCACTGACTCAAAGCCCTTAGAGCCTGCCTCTTTTGGAACCAGGAAGGACCTTCATGTCTCAGTTTTCTCTGTGCCATTGGTCACTTGGTCTCTGCTCACGTTTCATATTTCAGTCCTGAAAATTATCAGTGTCCATCTTCCTTGGGGCTTCTGTACACCTTATTTTCACAAATGAAAAGGACATACTTCATATCAAGGATCACACACAGACCTTTTGTGTAAACCTTGAAGGTCTGCCCCTCCCTTCAAAAGTTTTTGGACAGTGGGCCTTTGCTACACTTTTATTTCCAGAATGTGGTCTGAGTGTCTTGCCTCATCACCAAGTCATGATCCACAAGGGCAGAGATAGGTCCTTATGTTCCACACTGGGCCCTGACAAGCCTCTTTCCCTCAAAACTAAGTGATATCAATGTTAATCGGGACCTATTCCAACTAGCAGAGTCCGATTTTATGTATTTAAATATGCAATTTCCTTATTATGAATAGTCCAGAGTCATGTGAATTCAATTTTAGGGAAAAATGTTTTTAAAGTGGTAGGTCTGATTTCTTAAAATAGCAGCACATGACCTTTCCAGTTTCCTAAGTGAATTACCGCAGAAACCTCTGACATTTACAAAGTAAATAGACTAAGTCGGGTCTCATCAATAATGAGACCTGCTGTTGTAAGCATGGCTGTAGGAGACAAACTCAAGTGATGCATGGTGAAGCAAATCCCTGTCCAGTTACTGTCAAAATAACAAGGGCCGAATGAAGTTATGGGGAATGATGGCCCCGATCCAAACATGCCCTTCGGAGTCAGAACAACGACAGAGGAGAACGAACAGCCTGGAAAGGTTGGGCATTTCATTGCCCCCTCTGGGTTATGAGTCCACAGTGAGGGAAGAACAAGCTTGGGCATCCAGGAGTATTTTAAAGAAAACAGGGTTATATAACAATATATTTGTTCCAGTTAATTTTGGTGTTAGTTAACTTAAACATTTTTCTGGCTATCAAAAATCAAAGTAAAGGAACAAGGAGGTGCACCATACTTTTGATAATTTAGTATCTTATTCATTGAGCTTTCCTGGGTCTGGGTGATAGTTTGTGTGGTGACAGAGTTCTCTATGTAACTTCTTAGTAGGCATAGGGGAGAAGATTTTTTTTTTTTTCAAAAGGACATGACCACCAGCTCCAGATAAGCAAAAATTTGGTATTTTCATGCCTAACAGTTCTAAATGAGTAGTCACTCAAATTTTATGTTCTTCTCTAGAGGGATAAATTATGATTTTTATTCTTGGTAGGAATAGATCCCATACAAAGATTTCTAATATAATGTCTGGAGAGAAAAACAAAACAAAATGACAACAAAATAGTAAACAACAAAACAAAACAAAACACAGGGGATCAAAATAATCATTTTCCCTTAATTTTAATAACTTTCATATGTATCTGAATTTATCTGTCCACAGCATTGTTTTAGTGCTACTAGTGACTCAACACACATACACACACACACACACACACACACACACACACACACACATGCAAGGCAGCTCAAGTCTAGCAGCAATGATCACAAAGCCAATTTCTCTCCCATGGCTAGGCTAGGATGCTCTTTAGCTGTAGCTAAGAAGCAGCAATGACAGCTTTTACAGAAGGGTAAATAGAACTATTGCTAAGAGAATGAAAGGTCAGATATAACACACCCCAGTACAAAAAAACATTCAAGTAAACAGTCATTGAGTTAGTACACAGTACTGTGTTCTGGGTTAGCAAACACGCCCATGGCATGTTTACCAACCTTTAAAGCTCTGAATACCGAGGAAGAAGGATATGCAGGAGCATCAGGAAGGGGACTGCGGGTAGAAAGAACCCACACTGTTCATCCGGAGAGGAAGAAGTACAGGTGTAGTAGGTGTTAATACATCCAGCCAGATCCTTAAACGAGAGTTGGCTCCTTAAAGAACAGGTATGCGATCTGGAACTTAGTGGAGAAGCTAGATAAAAGAGTTGAGGAAATAGCATAAGGAAACCCCCCTAGGTATGGCCAAGTAGGCCACGGTTGAGAAATAAAAATAGAAGCCTTTCTTCCTTATGGCTGGAACGCAGGATGGAGGATGGGAGAGGGCAGGCGTGAGCCTCAGCAGTTCTGTTTGCTTTCCATCAGAAAGCTGGCTGATAAGCAGTACAAACGTAAAAGACTCTTTGTCCTGGAAAGCAGAGCCAAATCTATAGTGTATGGGTGACTGAGCAGGTGAAGTCAGAACAGTGTAACCCCCTCGTAGTGTCCTTCCGAGTCACTTCTAAATCCTAAATTAAAGCAAGGAAGCCAGAGATCATAGAGACTCCTCTCCAACTTTTGAAATATCCGAGAGAAGAACTCTTGTGCCGGACACCCTTTTGATAAATTATATTTAACAGTCTTGTACGCCATATGCTGGTGGGCCTCACACATGTCAGGTTAGTCTCAATGCCCCTCACACTCTAAAAGGGCAATGAGTACCTGAAGACAATGCTCCTTTGAGTAGAATCTATCAACATTAGAAACTAAAGCAGAATTCAGTAAGATTTTTGTTAATTCATTGAAATTAATAGTTATAGCAACAAATGATATTTTTCTTAAAAATGTCATTTCAGAAATTAAGTGTATCAGTGGGAAGACTCACAATATTTTCTTCCCACCTCCAACCTCCTTAATGTTTGCTTCCCTGGCTAGGTTCTCATGTCTGATCCAACTCTGATCCATGAGTATACTTTGCTTTGGCTAAAGCATACAGAGAGAAGTGTCTCACGCAGTTTTACAGCTGGAAAAAGGAAGCACATCTTAATTGCCCATGCCCAGGGACTGGAGGTGGGGCTCAGCTGCTAAAGTGCTTACCAGCTCATCATATAAGTTCAAGGACCTGCATTGGATCTTTCGGAACGCACATTAAGAAAAAGTGGGCATCATGCCATGTGCTGGTAATATGCGTAACTGGGAAGGCAGAGACAAGCACATTCCTGGCCAGCTACTCTAGCTTACAGAGTTCCAGGCCAGCGAGAAATTTTACCTCAAAAAATAAGGTGGATGCTACCTGAGGACATCAGGTTAATACTTCACACACACACACACACACACACACACACACACACCTGTATGCATCCACAGGAGTATAGACCCATCATACACATGCAGATATCTATATCTAAATCTAATCTATATCTATATCTAATCTATATCTATATATATCTGCTATAGCAACAAAATTTAACAAGTGGCATTTAAAAGGTTAAAGTTCTACAATGCAGGGTTACAAATCATATCAATAAACTGTATTTTATGTGTACGTGCGAGTGCTTCCATGTATGCCTGCATGTTACATGGGTGTTCTCATTGGGATGAAGAGAATGTTTAATCCCTCAGAACTGGAATTGTAGGCAGTGTGAGCCATCAGAAGGGAACTGAAGCTGGGTCCTCTCTCAGAGCAGCAAGTTCTCTTAACCATGGGGCCATCACCAGAGCCCCTCCATAAACTTTTATACCCTGTTACATTAAAATCAACTGAGTATCTTTTTGTTATCATTGGATCTTTTGGTTATGCAGGCACTGCTTGTTTGGAAACTTTTTTTTTTCCCTTAGTTTGCAGATATACCATGTCGACGCATTCCACTACATAATAAAAGCAAAGACCACCTTTTTAAAGGTCACCACCAATACCATCAGGAAACTAATGAAGTCAAGCTCATGATGAGATAGACAAGATTTCTGAAATTCTAATTTTTATTTAGAAACTCAAGTTTTACCACCATGGTTGCAAACAGCAGTTTTTCATCTTCAAGCACCAACTCTAACCAGGTCTGAATAAACAGCTGCTTTTAGTTGTACTTTTGAGTAAAAATGGTAACTCCTGAAAGGATAGTCACAACCATCCCAGAGCAAGCAATAATATCGCTAATAACATAATCTTGAAGCACAGGATTTCTCTCACCCAACTGTTATGTTTCATTCTGTATCAGAAATGCTTCTCTGTACTTTCCTTTCCTCACACAGTGGTCATTACTGTGATGGTTGGTATTGATGGTGAACTGGGCAGTCTAGAACCACGGAGGAGACAAGCCTTTCAGCATGTCTGCAAGGGAGATTATAATGGGAGTTAACTGGAGTGGGAAGACCCGTTCTAAAGCATGAGTGGTACCATCCGGTGTGATAGGGCTCCAGCAAACACATAAGTGGATGCTCACAGTCAGCTATTAGATGGATCACAGGGCTCCCAATGGAGGAGCTAGAGAAAGTATTCAAGGAGCTAAAGAGATCTGCAACCCTGTAGGTGCAACAACATTATGAACTAACCAGTACCCCGAAGCTCTTGACTCTAGCTGCATATGTATCGAAAGATGGCCTAGTCGGCCATCACTGGAAAGAGAGGCCCATTGGACACACAAACTTTATATGCCCCAATATAGGGGAATGCCAGGGCCAAAAAGTGGGAATGGGTGGGTAGGGGAGTGGCGGGGAGGGTATGGCGGACTTTTGGGATAGCATTGGAAATGTAATTGAGGAAAATACGTAATAATAAAAAAAGAATGTCATTTCCATTCTTCTCTAAAGTAAATTATCTGTATTCTTTTCTTCCTTATATTTGCCTCTTCAGGGTTTCGTATCAACTTTCTACTAGCCTTGTTGGAAAAAGTGGTCAATGTTCTCTATTGCTCCTATTGTGGGAAGTTTGAAACAACAAGTTGATAACTACTTTTATGTGCCAAATTACTGCAATAAAGGATTTTTCTGACAGGTGCTAAAAAAAAAAAAAAAAAAAAAAAAAAGAACAAAGCAAGCTGAACAGCTCTCTCCTCTGAATGCTGTCTCAAACTCCTGCCACCATGATAGATTACCCCAGGGAACTCTGAGCTGGAATGTACCCTTCCTTCACTAAGCTGCTTTTGTAAGTGTTTTGTTACACTAAGTCACTCACATGATTACCTTGCCATACATGCACAGGTTGGAGTTCACTAGAATCAAGATCATTCCTCGGCTTCATGAGAACATGCAGAAGTGAAACTGATCTAGTTTGAACTGTGGTAGAAAGGACGGTGGGGATTAGTACCGTTTGGTGTTTGCCTTGGTTCTTATACAGCCAAGCAGATTTATTCACCATTGTCCTCTTGATATAAGTGCAAATATGCACAGGGAAAAGGCAAGTTGTCTCTGTATTTATAACCTTTTGACCCTGTGGATCCATGAAAGGTGTCCAGGACTTATAGCAATCTGTCGACCACACTGAGTGCAAGCTTTCTTTATGGGTCGAAGGCCTCTAGATGTAGGCTCAGCTACCAACAGGAGACATGGGGGTTAGCATGCCTCCCCTGCCACCACTAACATGTTCATTAAAAGAAGTACTTTTAAAAGAACAGTGAGGTATAATTATCCAAGTATATGTTATTTAACATGAAGCAGAAAAGAAAAAAAAAGCCAAAATTGGAGTACAAATGTAACGCCTTCGACATAGCTTGGCACCTCAGTTGCTTTCAATGGATACTTAACGTATCACGGCCTTTCCAAATTGGCTTGAGAACATTCCTTTTTACAAATTCCATGTCTTTATACCTCTGTTGGAAGTGATCTGAAGTGGGGGATTCTGGCATCAGAAGATGTGTTTGATACTTATTTCTGTTCTAAAGGTAAATCACTCACAAGAAATCTTTATCTGGTAGCTTAAAATTTTGAAGAGAAAGATCTCTGTCTGAGCTTCTAATTCTCCAAGTCAAAGTCAAGAGTGTCAGAAATGCAGTCTAGCTACTGCCCTGGGAAAAAGTATGAGTGTCATGTGCCCAGAGGAACCTCTTTCCTTCTAACCACACAGGCAACCTGCTGTAAGTAGAAGTCCTCACCACATTGGCCAGCTCTCCCTTTTCTGACTAATAGTTTCAAATATGCTTCTAACAATGCCAACAGAGCCCAGCTACCTGCGGAAAACAAGCTGTGTGCTTCCCCAGCAGCGCGCTTTGTAAGACTGGTGAAGATCCATCCCCCCTTCTCAACATTCCTTAATCTGAACTGCACTTGCCCTCCATCTGTTCCCCACACAAGAGTGAAAGCTCAGGGTTGGACTTACGTTGACCCCACTGTCCACTACTGGGGTTCAGATAGTTAGGATAAAGGCCTTCTGGTTTTTCCAGTTTGTTCAACACTGTTCGAATATTCATCACCTATAAAGGAAAAGGAATGTTAACGTGAAAATCTAAGAAAAAGTTCACATGCCATTCTCTCTCTCTCTCTCTCTATCTCTCTCTTTCTCTCTCTCATAGAAAAAAAGTTTCAGATATGAGAAAAATAATAGGAATAAGTGCATATAGTCATAGGTATTTACAACTCCAGGTCACAAATTGAGACTCCAGTCTCTATAAACAATAACTACATTTTTGGAATTATGCCTTTGAATAGGATGATATGGAAAATAAATAAATATAAATAGTATATCAAGAGAAGACAAATGGTGTGGGGAAAAATAAAAGAAAAGGAATTATACAAATCCCCTCACTGAGCTCCACCCACTCAGTGCAAGGGTATATGGAGAAGGGGAATAGTGAGGAGGGTGGAGTCTTCTCCCTCCCCACCCCCTTCCCCAACCCTTTGTGCAGAGGCACAAACAAGAGTTTATGGGAGCATTTATATGCTAAGAGACCCAGGACTGAAATCTACCTGGTCTAACCCCTAGCGGCAGATAGGTCTGTGACCACAATGTTAGAAATAAGGTTCTGTTCTGAGCCACTCCCCGAGGAATCTTTTTGCTGTGGAAGTGTGCGTCCTCTGAGGACAAGGTGGACAGGACAGGTGGTGAGGTGAGGTGGCCAGGCTATACTGTGGTAGTCAGGAAGTGTGGAAAGGTAGATGTGCTTGCAGGGAATTTCAATGAAGTGAAATAGAACTCTGTCACGGAATTTTGCTTAAAAGAGGTAAAAGCTAAAAGCCAAGTGGTGTGGTAATATTGTAATAGATGGGTTTGCATCTTGAAAACAAATCTAGCTGCATATGTAGCAGAAGATGGCCTAGTCAGCCATCATTGGGAAGAGAGGCCCCTTGGTCTTGCAAACTTTATATGCCCCAGTATAGGGAAACACCAGGGCCAAGAAGTGGGAGTGGGTAGGTAGGGGAGCTTTCAGGATAGCATTAGAAATGAAAATGAAGAAAATACCTAATAAAAAATTGGTAAAAGTTTTGGAAAGATCAGTAATTCAAGGCCCATATCTAAACATGATAAAAGCAATCTACAGAAAACCAGTAGCCAACATCAAAGTAAATGGTGAGAAGCTGGAAGGAATACCACTAAAATCAGGGACTAGACAAGGCTGCCCACTTTCTCCCTACCTATTCAACATTGTACTTGAAGTCCTAGCCAGAGCAATTCGACAACAAAAGAAGGTCAACGGGATACAAATTGGAAAGGAAGAAGTCAAAATATCACTTTTTGCAGATGATATGATAATATATATAAGGGACCCTAAAAATTCCATCAGAAAACTCCTAAGCCTGATAAACAGCTTCGGTGAAGTAGCTGGATATAAAATTAACTCAAAGGAGTCAATGGCCTTTCTCTACACAAAGGATAAACAGGCTGAGAAAGAAATTAGGAAAATAACACCCTTCTCAATAGTCACAAATAATATAAAATACCTTGGCGTGACTCTAACTAAGGAAGTGAAAGATCTGTATGATAAGAACTTCAAGTCTCTGAAGAAAGAAATTAAAGAAGATCTCAGAAGATGGAAAGATCTCCCATGCTCATGGATTGGCAGGATCAATATAGTAAAAATGGGTATCATGCCAAAAGCAATCTACAGATTCAGTGCAATCACCATAAAAATTCCAACTCAATTCTTCAACGAATTAGAAAGGGCAATCTGCAAATTCACCTGGAATAACAAAAAACCTAGGATAGCAAAAACTCTTCTCAAGGATAAAAGAACCTCTGATGGAATCACCATTCCTGACCTAAAGCTTTACTACAAAGCAATTGTGATAAAAACTGCATGGTATTGGTATACCGACAGAAATGTAGACCAATGGAGTAGAATTGAAGACCCAGAAATGAACCCACGCACCTATGGTCACTTGATCTTTGACAAGGGAGCAAAAACCATCCAGTGGAGAAAAGACAGCATTTTCAACAAATGGTGCTGGCACAAGTGGTGGTTATCATGTAGAAGAATGCGAATTGATCAATTCCTATCTCTTTTACTAAGGTCAAATCTAAGTGGATTAAGGAACTCCACATAAAACCAGAGACACTGAAACTTATAGAGGAGAAAGTAGGGAAAAGCCTCAAAGATATGGGTACAGGGGAAAAATTCCTGAATAGAACAGCAATGGCTTGTGCTGTAAGATCCAGAATAGACAAATAGGACCTCATAAAATTGCAAAGCTTCTGCAAAGCAAAAGACACCGTCAATAAGACAAAAAGGCCACCAACAGATTGGGAAAGGATCTTTACCTATCCTAAATCAGATAGGGGACTGATATCCAATATATATAAAGAACTCAAGAAGGTGGACTCCAGAAAATCAAATAACCCCATTAAAAATGGGGCTCAGAGCTAAACAAAGAATTCTCACCTGAGGAATACCAAATGGCTGAGAAGCACCTGAAAAAATGTTCAGCATCCTTAATCATCAGGGAAATGCAAATCAAAACAACCCTGAGATTCTGCCTCACACCAGTCAGAATGGCTAAGATCAAAAATTCAGGTGACAGCAGATGCTGTCGAGGATGTGGAGAAAGAGGAACACTCCTCTATTGTTGGTGGGATTGCAAGCTTGTACAACCACTCTGGAAATCAGTCTGGCAGTTCCTCAGAAAATTGGACATAGTACTACCAGAGGATCCCACAATACCTCTCCTGGGCATGTTTCCAGAAGATGTTCCAACCGGTAAGAAGGACACATGCTCCACTATGTTCATAGCAGCCTTATTTATAATAGCCAGAAGCTGGAACGAACCCAGATGCCCAACAGAGGAATGGATACAGAAAATGTGGTATATTTACACAATGGAGTACTACTCAGCTATTAAAAAGAATGAATTTATGAAATTCCTAGGCAAATGGATGGACCTGGAGGGCATCATCCTGAGTGAGGTAACCCAATCACAAAAGAACTCACACATTATGTACTCACTGATAAGTGGATATTAGCCTAGAAACTTAGAATACCCAAGATATAAGATACAATTTGCTAAATGCATGAAACTCAAGAAGAACGAAGACCAAAGTGTGGATACTTTGCCCGTTTTTAGAGTTGGGAACAAAACACTCATGGAAGGAGTTACAAAGACAAAGTTTGGAGCTGAGATGAAAGGATGGACCATCTAGAGACTACCATATCCAGGGATCCATCCCATAATCAGCTTCCAAACGCTGACACTAGCAAGATTTTGCTGAAAGGACCCAGATATAGCTGTCTCTTGTGAGACTACGCTGGGGCCTAGCAAACACAGAAGTGGATGCTCACAGTCAGCTATTGGATGGATCACAGGACCC
Organism: Mus caroli; assembly: GCF_978045245.1. Taxonomy (NCBI): domain Eukaryota; kingdom Metazoa; phylum Chordata; class Mammalia; order Rodentia; family Muridae; genus Mus; species Mus caroli. The sequence goes on from NW_028227264.1 coordinate 52,206,103, forward strand.
CCAAAGGAGGAGCTAGAGAAAGTACCCAAGGAGCTAAAGGGATCTGCACCCCTATAGGTGGAACAACAATATGAACTAACCACCCCCCCACACCCCCCCCGCCCCGGAGATTGTGTCTCTAGATGCATATGAATCAGAAGATGGTCTATTCGGTCATCAGTGGAAAGAGAGGCCCATTGGTCATCCAAACTTTATATGTCTCAGTACAGGGGAACACCAGGGCCAAGAAGTGGGTGGTTGGGGAAGAGTGTAGGGGACTTTTGGGATAGCATTGGAAATGTAAATGAAATAAATACCCAATAAAAAAATGGAAAAAAAAGAAATAGCAAAGTACACATTCAAGCAAAAATTCAAAAACAAAAAAAAATTGGAAAAAGGAAATAAAAAAGAAAAAAGAAAACAAATCTATATGGCTGCCACTTCATATTTGTATAACACCTTAACCTTTCACATGTGTGCTTCATACAGTGTATACAGGGGAACATTTATTCCATTTTTAGATGGAATAAATTCCACACAGTTAAGCAACTTCCTTACTGTACTTCAAGCCACAAGGGGGAATGTGGGCCCTCTCACCCCGAGTTACACAGTATCAGATATACACAGTATCACAGAAAGACTGGGTTGACAGTCTGGTCAGGTGAAATAAGGCATGTTACAAAGTGTCTCACAGATACACAATGTTTCCTTTCCCATGCTCTGCACAAGGGTTTCTAAGACTTACCTTTTCGGCAAAGACTGGGTCTCCTGATAAGTGGGACAAGTGCATAAACTCCAAGTGCAGAGTTCCAAATTCAGCCAGGATACTGCTGCCTCCAGAGGCCCAGGGCCAGTTCCGCCCGATCCCACTACGGAAAAAAAAGGAAAAACAGAGGAGTTATTTTCCAAGGTCCTAAGTGGCAGACATTGTAAAGCTCACACCTCTGGGATGGTATCCCTATAAGAGTGGACTCTGGATAACATACTATTACATTTTTTTTTCTGGCTACTGGTTTTCAGCTTTGACTTCTATTTCCGTCCTGAAACTCACTGTTGACTTAAATCAGTAAGTGCAAAATATGTTCCACCTTACCGAGTTTGGAAGGTCCAGTGCTATGCAGTGTCCACGTCCTGATGCCTCATACAGCTTTTCAATATTTTAATTGAGATTGCATGGAATTTTAGATATTCACATTATCTTTAAAATTCTATTTGGATAGGAGGTAGATTTCAAACATTCTTTACCCAAGAACCTCTGTCCTTTTCCAAATCCTGCCTCCAATTACTAGACTTCCGTATGTGTATCTTCATACTAAATTTTATCTATTTTTTAAGGCACTGACTCACTGCCTATCTTACTTAATCTATGCTTAAGAATATAAAATTATGTTATGTAAAGCTCAAAGGCATGAGTTGCAAATATATTGCTGGATGATTTATCTCAAAAAATACTTTTAAAAAAGTTTTTTTTTTAAAGTTTTTAAATGTGGGTTGTGTATGGTTTATGACTATGCTGCTGGTCCATGTAGCCTTAAGCACAAATGCAGAGGCCATGGGAACATCAGGTGCCTTTCCACATTACTCTTTTTGCCTTACTGCCTTTGAGACATGATCTTCCACTAAACCCTGAGCTGGGCTGAAGGTCGGAAAGCCCAGAGATTCTCTAGTCTCTGCTTCACCACAGCACTGGGGTCATAGAAATATGGAGCCACAACCAGCTTTTTGTGGGAGTGGTAAGATTTGCACTCAGCTCTTCATACTTGTGCATCAAGTATTCTTACCCATGGAGTCATCATCCCAGTCCCAAACATGAAATGACTCTTGAGACATGATTAGACTTTTGGGTATAGTTTGTTTCTGGAGAAACACTTAAATCTTTGAGACGTATATGATAATTCAAATAAAATTAAACATACACCTGGCTGATTATTTCAATTCCTACACCTGAGAATGCACATCTTGGTTTTGGTTCAGACTTGCACTTACTGCATATTATTTGCTATGCAGTAGTGACAATGAATGACACTGGGTTACAAGACAAGTCATTTTCCTCAAAGTCTTTAAAGAGCATTAGGAGGCAAATATTTGAACAGAAAAAAAAAGTCCAGTATGGCATGTCAATGCCAAGGTAAACGTGAGAAGAGTTCTTAGGGCATCTTGCACAAGGCTGTACAGTGCAACATCAGGCATCACAGGATGCTTCCTCTGAGCCCAGAGTTGAGTTAAAGAAGAATTAGGGAGGGAGAGAGTAGTGAGGAGTGAAGCTGGCCCCACGCCCACAGTGGAAGGTACCTAGCACAGGGTCATAAGGAGAGAGGTGGCAGGCACAGTGACTGTCACACCTGAGCCTGGCACCCAAAGTTGGCTGAAAGGCTGGTTTTTCTATTTGGAACACAGATTCTTTTTAAGTGTTCTTGGTGCTCCATAAACTTTCAAGCTACCCATTTTGACCAGGGTAAACCTCGTCAGCCCTTTCATGGCCTCTAGTGCCAGGCTGCTGAAGAAAGTGGAGCCTGGAAGAGGAGGAAGCTGGGCACAGGAAACCCTGGGCCAGCCTCCCTCTTATTCTCTATCCATGTAGAGTCAAGTTCAGGTTTTGTTTCAAAGCTCACAAGTATGGTTGATATACCTAATCAAAGGGAACACTGAGAACTGAAAACCTTGAATTCATTCATTTTAGACAATGTCCTAAATGTTCAATTCTTGGAGTATGTTAGTTTAATAAAAGGAATGTTATATCATCCAGATGTGAAGGTACCTTCAGATTTGGTTAATCATGGCCAGTGCACATAGCAATTGGTCATTTGTTGTTAGGACATATCATCTATACATTTCATCACCAAAGTCAAAGCTACTGAGCAAAAGTATAAAATCCCCCATTGAGGAGAAACATCAAAAACTAATTTGTGACATAAGGCCATATCAGACTGTCACCTTCATCCTAGAGAAGGAAGAAATCAGGATGTGGTGAAAAAGTCCAGCCCACCTTACAAAATCCAAGGAACTAATGTTTTTCAATTTAGGGGGTTAGAATATATGGAGGCACACTTAGAAGTGCCAGTTAAACAACCTAAATGAACTAAATAAAACTCAAATGTATTGAGTATCTACATGTTTATTCTTTGTAATTTATGTGATGTGAAAGGCAGCTGGGTTTATGATAAGTGTGAATAAGAAAGAATGGCTTTGATTATCTCTCAGCACATAGAATTGATGTATCTCAATACAAATTATTTACAAGATGGATAGCTGAACTAGTCCTTAAATATGCAACTGGGGAGTAGTTGAAGAAGTCAGAAAGGGCACGGATCAATCTGGATCTCATAGACAAACATACAAAGACCGGCAGTTGACAGGAGAGTAGATGGAGCTCACCACGTGACAGAGACCTGTGTGACCTGTGAGACAGCGTCTACTCTTGCATACCACATAAGTCAAACCCAAATTCTGGTCACTCAGAGAGGGATCAGTAGAAAACTTTCTAAGATTGTTTTACTTAGCATTTTAAAAAAGACAGGGCCTAGCCTAGACTGACATGGGACTCATGTTAAAGATTAGGCTGGCCTTGCTTGTGATCCCTGTTCCCCAAGTGTCTGGGTTACAGGAGTGAACCACCATGTCTATTTACAAGGTCTTTTTTTGCTCCAGATTCTGAGTCTAGTGATGAATCTATGCATTCCTAAAGCCAAAATTCCATTATAGGCATAAAAATAGGGCAGATTGGGAAAAGGGAAATGAATCCCACGAGAGGTCTTCTCTCTTGATTTAGAAGTCAGGGTATCCTGTGTATCCTGCTATATCATAAGCCAAATATTTTAGTTCTTCAGTCCAAAATTACTCTTATCTGTAAGAGCGGGGTACTGAAGATGCTTTTAGTGTTGTTTCATGACCCAGTTGTAGCATTCTTTGCTTGGCCTGTTTTATAAACATAAGAATAATACTCTAGAAAAATATGTTAAAGGCAAAACAATAGCTTGTGTAAAAAACAAAACAAAACAAAAAACTATTAGCTTCATAACACTAGTCTGAAATTGAGGGCCATTTAAATATTTCCAACCTTGTTATAACATCTATATTTTTAAGCCAAAATGATGAGTCAGTCCATAGAAATGTATACACAAAGTGGCAATTAACATGATCTGGGCAGCTGCCAAAGGGATGGTTCAAAGAATACTGGAACAGAGTTTTGAACTGCCCTGTCCATCTAGTTTCACGTACTTCTGTTTCCCCCAGTGTCATGCTCTTCTACTTTAAGCAAGAATACTATTTGATCTGTATCTTTCACCTTGTACTTAGCTTCAATGGCCAATATTCTTCTAAGGTCGTCAGTACCTGAAAATAAAACTTATCACAACAAAAAATAGTTGTCTTCAGCAAGTGAAAATACGAAACTGTCTTTAATAAAGACTGGGCTCATTGGGTCCTTTGAAACCCGTGAAATAGTATTTTTTTTGATAGAGTTTATATAGTTTATTAATAGAGGCAAGACATCCAGATTCTACTGTACTCAAAGCATTAAGGGGTGATCATTTACTGACCTCATAGCTCTGATTTACAGTGGGTTTCTGTATGCCTTTTCTGTCACCTGGGAATAACAGGTGATAGGGCGAGAGGAAGAAAACACTACTAATGACCCATTCTACTCTCGACGGAATCCTACGGGAGACAAGCTAACTCTTCCTGAAGCCTGTAATGAGGTAAGTAGCCAGACGAGCATTCTGGATTGATGGTGCACCCTTTCAAAATAGTCTTAAATGGAGCTTACCCCATGGGAGTATGTTTTATCGTCACTACCCAGATAAAATTGGGTCAGTAATACATACAGTTGGCAACATAGCATGATCAAATACAACAAATACAGAATTTACAGAGCTGAATGAGCCTTAAGAACCACCAGATTAATATATAAACAAAGCATTAAACAGTTATACAGTGTCCATTAGCTATGACTTTCAATTTACCCTTCCCTGTGGCTTCTTTTTCTATGCTAAATGGAAAAAAGGAAGCAATTTTCATTAAAAGAAAATTAGAAAAAAAAAACCCATAGTCTTTGCGAGTCCTCTTTCCTGAATGATTTCTGATTAGCTGATCAGTGAATAAACTTCCTTTAAGTCAACAGTCTGCAATCCAGCTCACTCCTTGGGGTGACAGAGCCATCAGTCTTTGGAAGAAAACCTCCCCATATCCTATATATTACTCTAAAGTCTTACTCAAGCATGCAAATGTAATGGCCCACAGGGATATTGAATAAAAAAAAAGGAAATTAATCTGGTATTACTCATTTTGGATTTTCTTAAAAGCACAAATTAGGAAAGAATAATTAGAAATTTCATCAATGATTGTTTCATTTAGCTGTATCCTCAAAGATAATCGATTTAGATATGTGGCAGTTTCAGCTGCATGGGCTGATGTCTCCTTCCTGCAGAGGTGTGCAGAGAGCTAAGAACACAGTAAGAGCTGCATCCCAGGGGACTGCAATCTTAACACAGTTCAAGACTGTCCCTAAGTCTACCATAGAAAATCCAAAAGAGAGGACCATGCCCTCAGGGAGGAGCAGCTGATTGAGTGGCAGCCCTTCTAAATTACTCACAATCACAGATGCTACCTCTAAGCAGCAGCTTGACTGTGCTTAAATCTCTCCAGAGTTTCCATATAAGACTTTTCACAATGTCCAACATAACACTTAAAATTTGTTATATTCTGCTCAATTTCATCATATATATTTATTTCAGGTTATTTTTAATTTATTCTGATTCTTAATATTCTTCTTTGGGTCTCATTAGCCAAATTTGGGGCTGTAAGTTACAAAGACAGAGGTGTCAAGAAACATCTCTCAACCTTCCTCTGTGATCCCAAGAGTCCATACGCCTTTTTTTTTCCTGCTTGTCCCTTGGGTAAGATCTCATTGCTAACTGCTGTCATGTAACAGCAGATGAGATGAATTCAGCTTTCATTCAGTGGCTAACAGCTGCTGACCAGTGAGTGGAGCTGAGTTCAATCCCTAGGAAAGAGGGAATTGACTCACAAGTTGTCTGATATCCTGTATTCATGCACTGTGGTACTCATATGCATAAGTGAAAAACACACATAGACACATACAGACAGATACACAGACATAGGTACACACACACACACACACACGGAAAATAAAAATGTAATAACAACACTCAAAGAAAATAAATATATAGCCAACCTTGGCTGACTGATTTCTTGAAAATACTTAAAACAGCTCCTTGTAATGAATCCTATCAATGGTAAAATTCTATGAGCTATACTGTGCTATTTCCACAAATGCATATGATATGCTCTGATCATGTCTACACCCCATTTTAACAATTAGGGCTATTTTACTTGTTCCATAAGAGTTGAAGGCCTGGCATCAATTACCTTAGGATAGATGTAGCAATGGAACACTTTCTATTGGAAAGAATAGCTTGCTATCAGTTTTGCCGGAAGTAATGTTAGCCTTTTGCAGAAAAATCTGAGATCTATCAGGATACTATTAAATGACTTTGCTCAACAGGCTGAAAAATAAGTATTTCCAGATATCCCTTGCCTAACTCAGTGAGTGGGACTGAGCCAGTAAGTCACGTCTAAGTTATTGAGTGCTTACTCTGTGTCAGCTAGTGTGTGATATGACATCCTCCAACTCTGTTGAAAATATGCTTAGGTACTTTTAAAATCATCCTGGCCTTCACGGAAAGTGTTAAGGGTTTCCAGTCTCACATTCAATTCAATTAAGTTATTTTTTGTCCAGTCAGCTAAGCTGAATACACAGTTTGGAGAGGGGACCATTTCTGTCTTTTCTATAGGCATTCCATAAGATTTTTATTTGAGAAATCAAGTGGATTTTGATTATATTTTTTTATAAAAGTGAGTTTTTCTCAGTGTTCTACCAAACACTCTGATACCCCATTGCTGAACTCGGATCTTCACTGTTGGTTTGTTTTCCAGATATTAGACTTTTGGGAGTAACTGCAAGAGGATTCCTTCTTTGATGCCAAAAGAAGATGGGTAATAAATTGTTTTTAAGGCAAGATCAGCAAACGGAATATTGAAAAATCTATAGTAAGAAAATGTAAATACCATAATCATTTTTTAAATTCTCAAATGACAAATTAATTGCAAAAAATGGTTCAAGAAAACAGATGATGTTTAGATAATCCACACTAGTAATTAGGGTGTTCTTTTTAGACTGTGTTATTCAAGCTCAGCCTTTCCTGTTAGCATATAAAGTAAATATAACTAAGAAAAGAAACAACCATTAATCAAACCATCTTATAATTTGAAATAGTAGCTTTCCTTAGATTTGAATTTTTATGTAGAAGTAATATACAGTGTATGCCTGGTTTGTGGTAAAAACAAACAGATCTGGGGAAGGCCTTGGTTGCTAAAGTGGTTGCCTTCCAAGAATGAAGACCCAGGTTTGGATCCTAAGGAACTATATAAAAAGCTGGGCTTGGTGATGCATTCCTCAACCTCAGCACGAGCACCAGGGAGATGGAGACAGATGGGTTCCCGGAAGCTCACTGTCTGGTCCACTTAGTCTAGTGCACTTGAAGTTCCAGGTCAATGAGAGACTCAAGTGGAACTCACATGAGGAGTGACACCTGAGGTTGTCTTCTGGCTACACACACACACACACACACACACACACACAAACTCACGGGGTCAGGGATGCTAGATAGGTATTGAGAGCTGCCTACAGCTTGCACTTATGAAATAGTATGTTATGAAATAATTTGACAACCAAAGTGTTAGGCAAAAATTATGTCAAAGAGGAAAGAGGTCAATTAAGATTCCAGAGCCCAACAATAAAGACAGATACTCTTCTCAAAAGAACATGAATTACCATACCGCACTTAATGGTGGCCCTGGTTGTCCTCAGGAGCCTCTTTACATAACATAGAGCCAGTGCTGTGGGATAGTCTGCCATGTATCACAACACATATAGCTTTGTGACACCTTGTGTGTTTAATTTTTCATGCTTAGTTCACCTCCTGACTGGAGACTAAGATCAAAGACAGGAGAATACATCTGTTTCCTTTGCCCCCACTGATCCTCTGCATAGACAGTCTCAGAAAAGGTGCCGGAATTTAACAATTATTGTATTTATATATGGGAGCCATTAATCCATTTAAATGGCTTTTAATCATATTTAGGAAGCATTTAAAGCAAGATTTATTACTCACAGCTAACGTATTTCCTATGTATGGGCAATATACACATTTAGTTTATAAGATTACATATTTTCAGTGATTAAAGATTCCTTGTTATTTGAAAAATACTGGTAGCATAACTAAACTTCAACAACTTGTACAGAGAAAGAATCATCAAAATATTTTTATGGGCTTAACGTTTGATAAGGAAGAAAAGAGAAGCAAAGGAGCCAAGGTCTTCTCCCTGTATGTCCTGTGAATGGAGTTATGTCCTCAAGTGCCATCAGGTAAAGGCACATGGCAAAGGCTGTGGGAATTCTGACATTGTGACATTTAACCTTTGGGGATGTGAAGTAGTTATAGGCACAGAATTCTGAGGAGTGTGGAAAAGCAAGGGTGAACTCCGGACAAATTCTAAGAAGTCAACATGACTTCTGCACATAGATCTGGCTTGAGAAGGACGGCTGTACAATAAAGTGAATGGCAGGAGCCCGGGGCTTCACGTTGGGTCTACTCCTGGTACAACATATCTTATGATTGCAGTAAGTGCCTGATTTTTCCTTGAATGTCAATTTAAGAACAATAATGGTGTTTATGGGCTATTTTTTTCCGTTCATTCAAAATGAGAATGCTTTCTTAGATCCCATGAGGAAAATGTGCATTCTTAGAATTTCAGATTACCTACTTCAGTTAATAGCAGAACGCCAAATGTGAAAAATAACACAATTATCTTGTAATGTGAACTGCTAAGAAGGAAATAAAGCAAGATGATGTGATGGAGCCCAGTGGGTAGCTTCTGTGGGCTGCTTTGCTGTAAAGTGCCTATGTTAGGGGAGACTTCCAAGGTGGTCATGGGAGGGACCTGTGTCCTCAGGTGGCCACAATCACACAACACAACAATACACTGCTAGCTGTGTGGAGATCACCAGTGAAAACATCCAACAGCAGGAATTTCCTGACAGCTGAGGAGGGCAAGATCTGGGATTTACTCTAAGTGCAATGGGAAGTCCAAGTAGAGGATCCAATCAGGTCCGCATTTACAAATCCATCCTATGGACTACAGGAGGAAGGGCCGCATGAAAACAAGACAGGAAGTGAATACGAAAACTGTCCAGGTAGCAGGCAGGTTTGGGGCTGTACTAGCAGGTAATGTCAGAGACAGATAAGAAAACTAGGGTTACATTCCTGCACTGAGTTTGGTCTTCACAATAAAGTCCCATATGTGGAATTACAGTGCAGAGAGTATCCATTTCAAGGTTAATGATCCCTAACCAACAACTTCCTTCTAAAGCTTACCCCACTGTAATCTACATATGCATCAGAATGGTCCAGCTGCTCACTAACTGGGCATTTGTGTAATCTTAAAAAAACTTGCTCAGCCCTGTAGGTTAAAAACGCAACATCTTAGTGTCTTCATGACTTACATTTCTTTACTATAACCTTCCAATGTTTAATGGACAATTCCCTTCCTTTCTTGAGAAATATGTTTTTTTTTCCCTATAGGTATTACTGCCTCTTTTGCCTTTATTATATTTTTTATAAATTCTTAAAAATTACACAATACTCATTTTATGTGGGAGACAATGAATAAATGATTTTGTTAGAGATTGATATTATATTGACCTTTATCTGTAATTAGCCCTGAGTCTCCACTAGCCAACTCTACATAACATTATTACCCATTGATCTTTCAGACAAATAGATTAACATATACTCTCACAGCCTGAATATACTGCTCCCACTAAAATAGGCTCATGTATGTTTGGCCTCCAACACAATGACCATTTTAGGGGAAATGACTGAATCATATGGGCTTTGGCCAATGGAGAATCAGCAGTTCAAGGTCATTCTTCCTTACTAAGTATGAGGTCGGTGTGGGTTACATGAGATCCTGTCTCAATACAAAAATGAAAAAGCAAACACCCTAAAACAAAAACATAAAGACTATATTCATGAAGTTTTACATGGGAAGGCAAAATCTACTTAGAAGCAGGCTATAAAGCATTTGAGTTATGGTCTAGAAAAACAAAATGAAACAAAACAACCAAACAAAACTTGAGCACGCTTTGCCTATATCCCAGTACTTTGCTGACATTTAAGCGGGGTAATCTCTTAACTCTGATGTATAAATTTTCAACACAGCCCAGTAGTCAATGCTAAAGCTGCATGGGTATTTTTGGCTGCTTTTAGCAAGATTTACAGTAAGAATCATACACACAAAGCTGAGTAGAAATACCTTAAATACAGTTTGGCTGCAAAATAAGAGAGTCAATCAAGGGCCAAGGAAAGTGTCTCAGCTGAAGACACTAAAAAGCCTTGAACCTTTCCTCAGGCCAGTGGGAAGAATATTTAAGAGGTACCCGAGGAACTCTCTATGGATCCCACCTCCTCAAAGGGAAGCAATATAAACTAATTTGAAAGACTTTCTTATCAGAATAGAGTGCAACTGGACTGCTTAGGAGTTTGTTTCCCAGGATGCATTCGTGGTATCCAGCTATTCACAGGTCACTACAGTGATAGTTCAAAGGGGTTTGACTATACCTTGAAGTGGTGGTAGATCTTACAATTGGCCCCACAATTCTGGGTCGGTAGACATATTGAAAAGCTTTGAATCCTATAAGTAGCAGATGTACAATTCAGTCTTCACGTGGATTCCCTAACAACTGGAGTGGAGGCTGTCCCTAAAGCTTCTGCCTGTTTGTCAAACCTGTTCCCCAGCCTTGTTTGGCTGCTAAGGGAGAGGAAGCATCTAGCCTTGCAGAGACTTGATGTGGGGGGTGGATGGGTGGGTGGAGGGAATACCTGGGAGTGTGTGTGTCACCTTCTTAGGGGAGAAGGGGAGGGGTGGGGAGGGGATTAGTGAGGGGGACCAGAAGGGAGGGTAGTGATTGGGGTGTAAAAGGAATAAATAAATTAAAAAGGTGTGTACCCCTGGAAGCTTCCTCCAGAGTTCAACGGAAAGAGTTGGGGGCTAAGCACTGTGTGGCAGTGTGGGGAAGCTGGTTGGTGTTTCCTGAGAAGGGGAAGCATGAAGCTAAGAGAATAACAGGAGACAGCAAAGGAGAACCCCAGAAGTTCCATCATGGCAATGCAGTGTCTCTAGGGGAAAGAGACAAGGGAATAAGTACAGCCTGTGCAGTGGAGTGGTCATGTAGGCTGATGCTACTAGATCTATTTGCATGCCTGTGGGGCCAGAGATGGAGTTTGTCCTAATGGATTCAAGCTTGCTTTGTTTCCCTCACTCCCCTGTATTCCCCATTTCTCTCTGTTTCAAAATGGAAATAATGACTTCATGATATTGTATGGTGGAAATATATAACTTGTTTTCCTTTGATCGAGGTCTAGCATTTATTTGCCTTGAGTCTCATAGGAGACTATGAATCTGACCTTTGGAGCATTGCTGGAACAGTTGAGACTCTGGAGACTTTGGAGGAACTGACGAACTTTGGAGATAGACTAAATGCCACTTTTCATTCTGAGAGGATCATAAAGGCCCGGGCTAGTGTAGAATGTTATGGTTTAGACATGACATAGTCTCTCAAAAAGGCTCCTGTGTTTTGTCCCCAATGCAATGTATTGAGGTATAGGGCTTTGATTAACTAAAGATTAATCTGATGGATTCATAACTTTATGTCACTACACTGGGCAGTATTGGAAACTATGGGTTTAGTACCTGTTAGAGGAAGCAGGTCACTGGGAATGTGCCTCTCAAAAGTATATATCTGTGCTACTTATCTCTCTGCCTCTCAGTTGCCTCTGTTACTGTATCCTGGCCCCCAGGATGTGCCTCATCACAGACCCACAATAAGAAAGCCAGCTGAGCCTGGCCTGGGCCCTTGGAAACAGGGAGCTAACAATAAGTCTTTACTCCTGTAAGATTCTTTTCCTCATGTTTTTGTCACTGAATGTCTCTCTTCCTGATACACAGGGCTTGCCATCCTCAGTAAAATAAGATTATATTATGTACATTACTTAGTTACATGTCTGTTTCCATTAGTGCTTGTCACAGACATATTTCTGGGATAATCATTTTTAATAGCTGTATAATAGCATTCTATAAAGTACATAATCACATTTTATTAAACTCATCTTCTACCGACAGGCAGGTAGACCTTTCTCACTTAAAAAAAAATGTTACAATCATGTCACATTAACCATGAATATTTATTGTAATCCTCTCATAGAAAGCATTTTATATAAAAACTTCATCTTTTATCCATCCTATGATTTGCATGTGTTGTCTTTTGATTTTAAGTTTATCTTTGTTGTAGCTAATTTTTATTTTTATATTTCATGTGCATTGGTGCTTTGTCTGCATGTATGTTTGTGTGAGAGTGTTGGAGCCCTTGGAACTGGAGTGGTGTTACAGAGAGTTATGGGCTGCCATGTGGGTGCTGGGAATTGAACCAGGCCCCTCTGGAAGAGCAGCCAGTGCTCTTAACTGATGAGCCATCTCTCCAGCCCCTGTTGTAACTCATTTTTAGTTGGTAAATTCTTCTGAAATTTTCCTTCCGCATTGTATATGCGTGTGAGTTGGAAACCTGTCCTCTACACCCAAACTTACATTTCAAAAATCCTGAGAGTCTGGGAAACAATTTCTCTTTTCAGTTAGGCTCAAAAGTAAAAGTTGTAGTATGAAAAGAATATGCATGAATTAATATTTCATATGTATATGTATTTTGTTTTCCATATATAATGAATTTATATGTGTTATGCTTACCTGTTCAATAGTATTGCTAATTATGAATGCTGAATAGTTTATGTATTTTAAAGTTTATTTATTTTCCACATTCCTTTTTCATTTAGATTTTACTAAAGAAGTTTAAGAATTGATTTCTTATTTTTTGAGATTTAGTAGTTTCATCAACTTTTTCCAATAGTGGAGACAAACCACGATGCACTTAACAGCAGACAATGTTATATCCAGAAGGGCAGGGAAGAGGTGGGTCAATCAGGGGACAGGCAAATCACCATTTAATGTTATGTTTGCATCAAGTGCATCTCAGGAGGGATCTTGAATGGGTCTTTCGCTTTGGAAAGCAGTTGTTTCCTATTGTATAAAACAGTTACACTTGTAGACCTCACCTTGTAGGGATTAAATGATAAAAATGCCTCGAAACTCACATGGTTTGTCCCAGAGAAATATTTTTATCTTCTTAGATTAAGCAACTGACATTTTAAAAAAAAAGTTCCCTTTTTAAAATTTGGTTTTTCTTTTTAATTTTAGAGAGCTCTACTCAATAAAAATAAATTCACCAAATGTTCACTTGGAGACAGAAATTACAGACAAGTAGTAATGAAATAATGTTAGGCATTCCCAAGATTCAAAAATCTAACAATTTTTTACTGTTAACAGCCAATTTTCTTAAAGCAATTTAATTGGTATGTAACCACCAATATGTAGACTTTTAAGAAAGCTCAAATGCCCTTTAATGTTTAGAGAAAGGTAATTAAAATGATTCAAATTGTATTAAAGACCTATAGATACTAAAGACACATCAAATGATGTAATAGAAAGGACAAGAGAAATCTTGTTCACAGATTTATTTTTTTCTCCTCGAAGTTTAACACAAATCTTATCCTGTCTGGGGCAGGCACATATCTTCGTGAAAGATGGCTAAATAATCAATGATAACTACTTAATAGAACCATCATTTAAATAATCTATTACCTATGCATTGGTTGGTTTTGGAGGACAGTGTCTCTGTGTTAGTTGATAGCTACTGCAAGAAGAAGATTCTCTGATGAGAGTTGAAAGATTATCTCATCTGAAAATTTCAGAATTTGAGACAGTTGGATGCTCAGCCCATAGTGGGAAATATACTGGACTCAAGGATCTTCGTAGGAGAGCCAGTGGAAAGATTATAAGAGTCAGAGGTGGCTCAATTGGCAACTTCAAAGAAACAGTATTTTCTAGACACAACAGATCAGTTGTACACATGAGGAGCGATTAATCTTTAATAGCTGATGGGAGAGGGGAGAGCTGGTTTTCTTTGATGATGCGACCCCCCTTGGAGGTCGACCACATGCTAGGGCAGGCCTTATCCCCAGGACTAGCTGGGCAACACAAAGTGTACTCATAAAAAAAAGAAATAATAACAAAAGAAGAGATCTCAGTTGGGTGGGAGAGGATGGGAGGAAGAAGGCAGTGGTTACAGAAGGAACTGGGGGAGGGGTGAATATGCTCAAAATACAATGTATAAAATTTTCAAAGAATTAATAAAAAACCATTGTTAAAATATGTGTCTTGTTAAATAGCTATATAAATAGGAAACAAAATATTTTTTTAAACTATCCCCTTTTAGAATAACATTTTTTCTTTTTTAACCAAAATATTTTAGGGTGACTTCCTACCACATAATTTTTATAGGCCGAAACATATTCACTATGACAAATGTTTTCCTATAGGCAATATATCATATTTCCAAAGAACATTTTGATCTTTAGAATTTCTAAGGCAATCTCCTGTGAACAAATAAATTAAATCCAATAGAAAAAATTCAGAGCCTAATTCTAAAGAGTAAATTTAATAGACCGAGATTTTTTTTTTTTTTTATAATTTGGCAAGTTTGAAGATGACCTGATTAAATTTTAATTTAATTAAAACTACTTTCACAATATATTCTATTTGCATGTAAAATGAATTAAGTTCCTTTCTCATCAGATTTGTCTTTAATTTGCCTCTAAATAGGGACAGTGACACAGTACGGAAGAACAATGGCCTAGAATGTGGGGGGCTCTGGGACTCAATTTTTTCCAGGATTGTATGAAAAGTAGAATACAAATCTAAATATGAATTGCAGATAAAAAAGTAAAACAAACATAAACAATGTTCACAAATTCTCAGTTCTTTTTGAATCTATTGGTAATCAACAGTTTAGGAATAAATATTACCATCACCACCAGAAACAATAGTAAAGGATAATCAGTGCCTTTAAATGAGGTCATCGTAAATGTAAGTTCATTTAGATAATTCAGATCCTCTTCACGATAGCCATGTAGGCAGTCTCAATCAACACCACAGGAAACTGGGCCTCAGCAGGGTCAAGTGGCTTGCTGCAGTTATTAAGGACAGGGTAGGTTTCCACACAACTTGTACTCTATTCTTTCCAGATAGTATGGTGCCCTTTTCTCTCTGCCTGTCTAGGCTGGCAGTTGCATCAGAAATTTAGCAGTTGAGTTCATGTCTCTAAGAGAGTTAATTTTTATTAGCACTGAAAATTGAGATATCATGAATCTGGATTTATTTATTTGAGAAATGATGACATTTTTGAAAAGAAAATAGCACATAAAATGTGCTGACTGTATAGCATCCTTTAAAATAAAAACATCCAATGGAAATGCTTAAAGGGTAATAACAGGCGAAAATGTTGACCTGTAGCAATACAGTAAAATATGCCCATTTTAAAGGCACCCTCGATGCAAATTCTAGCTGGACTGTCATCACGTTAAAAATGGTCACTAGGTCCACAAGTCCAGAGTTTCCCCCACATCTGAAAAGTCTCTGAAGCCTAAAGTAGTCTTTTTCCTACTTCCAAGGCTCTAGTCATTAATGGAATGTTGTGACTATATTTGTCATCCATCCATCCATCCATTGATCCATCCATCCACCCTCCCACTCACCCACCTACCCACTCATTACTGTCATTACTATGTATTTTTATTGGAAAGCAAGGTGTTTCAAAATATGGAAGACAACATTGCAAAGATTTAGAAGTAAAGCTGTCTTCCTCCCTGTCCTGGGCTCACCCAGATTTCCTATTCTACTCCCCACAAATCACTATAACCTTCTTTACAAGTTTCTTTATAATATGGAATATTATATTACAGTGCTTAGTTCACGTTTGTATCTTTCTCACATACCTCAAAATGTGAGTGGTATTCTTTACCTAGCTCACTTCCTTGGAGTTGTATATAATAAAAATTGCATGTTAATTAACATCAGAAGTTTGCTTTACAATGTTTAATTGTTGTGGCTGTTGTTTACCATTCCACCTTTAAAAAAATGTCTATTTTCTCAAGTCTACTTCCATACTGAGATAGGAAATATTTTCCATGATTATTTCCCTCCAATTTAGCCCAGATTTATCTTAAGATGCTACCTATATATCATAGTTAAACTCAGGAGCAAAGCTAGAGAGAGGGAAAAAAAAAGTGGTAAACAATGCCAGTCCCTTGTTACAGGAACTTCATTATGTAGTCATTCACCTTTTGGAATAATTCCATTACTATACAAAGCTAAGCTGTGGTGGACGTGCGACTCTGTGAATATACTAAAAGCCTTATACCTCAGAATTAACTGAATCAAGTATGGACTGTATTTCAATACAGCGATTAAAATGGGAAGAGGATGGAAAATATTAATAATGAAGTCACTATAAAATATCTCGTAAATAGAGCTGGTTCCTTAGAGTAGATGTTTAAAAAGTTTCCTGGATTTATATTTACTGATATAGTAGAGCAGAGAATAAGAATTCTAAAGCCCTGATCCCATTCTGTCCTGGCTCCACAAACTCATTCCAAGTGTGACCCACCAAAGTGAGTGGCGGGACAAAGATTTTACTTGAACAGATTATTATGCAATACCTTTTTTTTTTTTTTTAGTTCGCTTTATAGAACTAGTCAGTTGTTTTAGAAAAACCATAAAATATCCAAGCCTATAATAAATTCACAATTATCTTCCTTTATGTAGCACTGAAAACCAGTGCAGTCATTCTGCAGGACTGTTTAGCACAATTACTGAACGGATTCATCATATTCATACCCACTGATTCAATAACTCCATTCTCAGTAATTGACCTTAAGTTGTTATAATTTTTCTCCCCAGTAAGAATACTTATAATCTCCAGTATAAATACACAGCTTCCAAGTAGCTTTACACTAATTTTAAGACGGAGAAGCACTTGATATGGTGGTTGTTAAAGTTGTCAGCATCACAGAATATAGAGTGACCTGGAAGAAAATCCACTGTCCTTCTTACCAAGAGATGTTGGGTCTCGGTCAGAGTCCAATCCTAAATGTGGGCAGTGCCAACTCATGGGCTGGGGTCCCAGGCAGATTAAACAAGAAGGGAGGTGAGCTGTCTCCTGATGTGGACATGGTATGGCCAATTTTCTCAGCTCTGTTGCCACTCCTTCCTTGTCAAGATAGATTGTACCTTCAAAGTGTGAGTCAGTCGAAAGCCTTTCGTTCCTTATGCTGATTTTTGTCAGAGCAACAAAAAGTAATGTGAACTACCTTAAAACGTATGGCCCATGTAGAAGACATAATAGTCTATATGCATTGCAGACAGTTTTCTAAGACAGAATATCTTGAGTAATGTTAAAGAAAGTGGAAGGACTTCTGTTCTCATGGAAGGGCAAATCTGGATGATGGGTGATATCTACCAGCCTACCTACCACCATTTAAAGGAACTGGAAGGTGACCTAGAGCAGGCGTAAGCACAGAGCATTAATCACTGAAAAGCAGCAACTGTAACAAATATGAATTTAGAAAGTATTAGGATTTTTTTTTCTAATTTAAGATGGCAAAGTGTACACCGTAGGATCTCAGAAATAAGTAGGCCATGGAATGGGTGGGCCCAAAAATATGAGTGTAATTGTCACATGAGCACAGGGAAGGGAGACAGCAGGGATTTTCGGGGAAACAGCTGACAGAAACCAGAGGGACACTCACTGCACCTGAGGGACCAAAGTACATCAGAGGATATGTATGAGTCTGCTGCTTTTCTGGTACTCCTGCATCAGTAAGTGGCTCAAGAGGCAAAAAAGGCTAAATCCTGAATAGTTTGAAACATCAGAGGACAAACTCTGCTCAGATCCTTGACTGAGCAGTCAGCTGTAAGGTACAGCATGGATCACAGGAATGCCAGGTTCAAAACCAATGGCAGATATCAATGGGAAGGACTAAGTGGATGGATGTAGCTGTTGCTGCTGCTGCTGCTGGAGGTGCTGCTGCTGGTATTACTGGTGCTGCTGCTGTTACCGGCTACTGCACACCACAGGACAGAGCTGATGGCTGGCACTGAATGTTAGCTGACTGCTGTACAAGTAACAATCAAGCCACCCTTAAAGGATCACATGAGTTGCTGCTAAACATGTCCCTAACACCCAGATCATAGACACGTGCAGAAATGGGACAATGTGACCTATGTTTGGGTGGATGGACATTTAACAGAAACTGATGTCACTGGGTCTAAATGTCAGACTAAGAATGACTTCAAAGCAATTCTTTAAATACCATTGAAGAAATAAAGGAAATATATTAAAGGAGTTGGCAGAAGAAACAGTAAGTTAAAAGAAATCAATAAAAAATGATTATGAAAATCAGAGAAAAGAGATTAAATATAAACGAGCAGTGCTTAAGGGACCCGTTGAAAGTATGGCTGTCTTCCTGGGAGCAGAGAAAGGAAGAATTAAAAAAAACCCCAATCTGAACACATAATTGTGAAAATCGTTCTATCCTATGGAATTTGCTACCTAAAACTCCAGCAAACTCAAGCAGGGTGAAAACACAGAAGCCCTCACTTAGCTGCTGAAAACTCTGAAGTAGCCAGAAAAGGAATATTATGTTACCCACAGGGAACCGATAAGGTTATCCTATTCTTATTGGAAAATACTGGAGGCTACAAAACAGTAATAACAGCTCCAGAATGGTGATTAAAAAATAAATCTGAGAGGCTGGACGCATGGTCCAGGGAGGGGGAGGGGTGAAGAGCACTTGCCATTCTTACTGAGGGCTCAGGTTCAGTTTCCAGCACCTATTAGCAGGTGGCTGATAATCATAGGGAACTCCAGGTTCATGGTCCTGGGGGACTCTTCTAGTGCACACACAGTGTCTACACAGACAAGCTGATGAACTGGTGAATAGTTCTTCATTGTATTCATATCATCACTAATAAAAAAAGAACTATTAAACACATAGTAACATGGACAGTCTTACAAGCTATTCTATAAATAGAAACCAGATAGAAAAGTTAAATAGTTCCTTTTGTGTAAAAGTGGTTCCTAGGGTTAGATAAGGAGAGGACAACATGTCCTCTGAAAAGTTTTGTGGATGGTGAAAGGTTGTGCATTTTGATTATACAATGAGCTGGTCCAATTTCACTGAAATTTGTACTTGACAATTTGTATGTAAATTATAACTGAGAAAGCTGAAACGGTTTGATGGTGGAGCATTCAGTTTAATGTATTTAAGTAAAAGTTAAACAATGTTGATGTATGAACCTGTGTAAAGATATGGTTCAGCGGCACTGTTGTAATACAGCTCCTCTGTAATTACTTATTGATTGTGCAGCGGCATATTTATTCCTTGTTAACTTAATTGAAGAAAGTTTTACCTTTAGTTCAAGAGAAAGAATCTGATAATCTTCATTCTAACCTACTGGTGTTTCACCTGTTTACAAGGGTGTCAAGACTCCAGTCAATACGAATGATCATACTGAAAATGTCATGTCACTGTGGTATCAACACAAAAGAGGTTTTTATTTTATTAATATATATTGATCATTATTAAATACCATTTTATTACCTTTTTTTTTTCTATTTCACCCCCTGGGAATTTTAACCATCTAAATTTGTCATTTAAATGTGAATCATGGAATATGTCATTAGACTACATAGGGCTTTTGTTTTTTCAGGGAAACAGAGATCCATGAATAAACACCTCACATTTGCCTCATAGGTGAGATTAAAAAAAAAAAAAAACAACAAAAAACAAAACAACCCTCACTAAGGATGCTTGAAGCAGCTGCAGCAATCATAATATTACATGTTTAACTAAAATTACATGATATGTATGCACATGCATGTGTATTAAATAGAGTTATGATACTAGAGGTAGTAATGCTATTTAACAAAACCTCTAGTACAAGACATGAGAAATTTCCTTTCCAGTTGTTAGTCAGGAGAGTCCAAGAGAGCATAGACTAATTTAGGCCATTGCCAGTGCCTTTGGTTGCCTCTCAGAATTTGAAGTTAAATCCCTATTGCTGAAAACACCACACGTGTTGGACACAGGGTTGGAGGAACTGAGCTGGGGCTGATCTGTGTGTCTCTGTGAGGACTGTCTCTCATGGTATCGGAAGGTATCATGCAAACTGTCAAGGGAGAAAAGGAATGATTAGTCCTACCTAGCTGTGACACTTATAAGTCACAGCAATGACCAAAACTGGAAGATATCCCCAAAGGTGCAATAGTGGCACTTATAACTTGGCAGTAACCAACAGCTATATATTTAGAGTTAAAGCCTGCTCATTAGGAGGGAATTCATGACTAGTACTGTAAATGTAAGCAATTACCTGTGGCTGGCTGGTCCAAAGATCTTAGAGGAGAACCTATGGCTGCCACTTCCCAAAATAAGTGCAATCTCTAAGTGCATTTTTGATATGTATCCTTATACACACACACATAAGTGTAGCTCTTACTCCATATCAAAGAAACTTTTTCGTTGTTGTTTTTTGTTTTTGTTTTTTGTTTTTTTTAAGACAGGGTTTCTCTGTATAGCCCTGGCTGTCCTGGAACTCACTTTGTAGACAAGGCTGGCCTCGAACTCAGAGTCCACCTGCCTCTGCCTCCCGAGTGCTGGGATTAAAGGCGTGTGCCACCACGCCCGGCTTCAAAGAAGCTTCTTGGCCCAGAAGACACGAGTTGTCACAGAAGGACACAACTGGTCAAATGCAAAGAATTGCTGATTTTGTGTTGCTCACCTCCAACTGCAATATCTACAATGCAATCCTTACTCTAAGGCTCAGGGGATATAGTGGGAGAGGAAGGCAGAACAGAACCTTGAAATAACACCACTAGTTGACACCTCAAGGTGGATAGGGGCGTCTAATTAAGCCCCACTCCTAGATGAAGGGTTAGAGAAAATAAGTCTTCCCTGGGACTAAGCCCCCTAATTGTTTATCTAGTATTACATGGTAAATCCTAATTTATATACATATAAATTATATATAACATATATATATTTTATATTTATTTATATATTTTATAAATATTATATATGTAACACTAAATGAACTTAGCATGTAATATTTACATATTTATCATATAGACATAAAACTATTAAACTATTAAAGAAAAGATGATCATGGATTTGAGGAAGACACAGAAAGGGAGGGAATTCAGTAAATACAGTGCACATATATGAAAATTGAAAAACCATGGAGTAAATCTGGCCAAAGAAGTAGAAAAACAAAAGAAACTGTTGAATAAAAAAAAGAACCTCTTTCTCCACATCCTCGCCAGCATCTGCTATCACCTGAGTTTTTGATCTTAGCCATTCTGGCTGGTGTGAGGTGGAATCTCAGGGTTGTTTTGAGTTGCATTTCCCTGATGATTAAGGACACTGAACATTTTTTCAGGTGCTTCTCAGCCATTCAGTATTCCTCAGGTGAGAATTCTTTGTTCAGTTCTGAGCCCCATTTTTAATGGGGTTATTTGATTTTCTGGAATCCACCTTCTTGAGTTCTTTATATATATTGGATATTAGTCCCCTATCTGATTTAGGATAGGTAAAGATCCTTTACCAATCTGTTGGTGGCCTTCTTGTCTTATTGACAGTGTCTTTTGCCTTATAGAAGCTTTGCAATTTTATGAGGTCCCATTTGTTGATTCTCGATCTTATAGCACAAGCCATTGCTGTTCTATTCAGGAATTTTTCCCCTGTGCCCATATCTTCCAGGCATTTCCCCACTTTCCCCTCTATAAGTTTCAGTGTCTCTGGTTTTATGTTGAGTTCCTTAGTTCACTTAGATTTGGCCTTAGTACAAGGAAATAGGAATGGATCAATTCACATTCTCCTCTATTGTTGGTGGGATTTCAAGCTTTTACAACCACTCTGGAAATCAGTCTGGCGGTTCCTCAAAAATATTGGATGTAGTACTATCGGAGGATCTCACAATACCTCTCCTGGGCATATATCCAGGAGATGTTCCAACCGGTAAGAAGGACACATGCTCCACTATGTTCATAGCAGCCTAATTTATAATAGCCAGAAGCTGGAAAGAACCCAGATGCCCCTCAAGAGAGGAATGGATACAAAAAATGTGGTGCATTTACACAATGGAGTACTACTCAGCTATTAAAAAGTATAAATTTATGAAATTCCTAGGCAAATGGATGGACCTGGAGGGCATCATCCTGAGTGAGGTAACCCAATCACAAAAGAACTCATATGATATATACTCACTGATAAGTGAATATTAGCCCAGAAACTTAGAATACCCAAGATACAAGATACAACTTGCAAAACACATGAAACTCAAGAACAACGAAGACCAAAGTGTGGACACTTTGCCCCTTCTTCGAATTGGGAACAAAACACCCATGGAATGAGTTACAGAGACAAAGTTTGGAGCTGAGACGAAAGGATGGACCATCTAGAGACTGCCATACCCAGGGATCCATCCAGCCTCCAAACGATGACACCATTGCATACACTAGCAAGATTTTGCTGAAAGGACCCAAATATAGCTGTCTCTTGTGAGACTACGCCGGGGCCTAGCAAACACAGAAGTGGATGCTCACAGTCAGCTATTGGATGGATCACAGGGCCCCCAATGGAGGAGCTGGAGGAAGTACTCAGGGAGCTGGGGGGATCTGCAACTCTATAGCTGGAACAACAATATGAACTAACCAGTACCCCCCACCCCCCCCAGAGCTTGTGTCTCTAGCTGCGTATGTATCAGAAAAAGGTCTGGTTGGCCATCAGTGGAAAGAGAGGCCCATTGGTTGTGCAGACCTTATATGCCTCAGTACAGGGGAATGCCAGGGCTAAGAGGTGAGAGAGGGTTGGTGGGGGAGTGGGTGTGGGAGGGTGTGGGGGACTTTTGGCATAGCATTGGAAATGTAAATGAAATAAATACCTAATAACAAAAAAGAACCTCTTGATTTCTTAGTCATAAACTCAGAATCTAAACAACTTTAAAAAAACAGTAGATAATGACATATTAAGCTCTTTGTATAGATACAAGTGATGTACACATTCATCTGTGAAGATGGAACTGGATATGAATGACATACCTGCACATCAGTGATCACTTTAAACCTTTATATATGCAAACATCTTTAAGCATACAAAAGAGGGCAGAATAAGCGTGTATACACTCCTTTGCATGTGTTATTTATAACTGTACCACCATCCATACCATACTCCCATGATCCATGCTTTTGAATCAGACAAAATAGACCTAGTCTTTCTTGATTAAAAAGAAGTGAAGATAAGCAACAATACAAATGCCTGCAGAGGGGACTCCTTGAGGTTATCCTACCATTCTATGATACTTAGTATATAGAATTCTCATTAGCATGCACTATAAATGACTTACCTTCAAATTACTTCTAAATATATTTGGGCAAGACCTTTCTACTTAGGATAATATAGTCACTAAGATGACTATTTGGAAGGACATGGAGCAGCACTCATCCAAATGTATGATTATCAAAAGTGCATCCAGGAGTCAGGGAATGCAGATCAGAAAGCTATCTGCTGTTCTGGATAAAACAGTATTCTCATGGGAAGCAGCTTAGCAAAGCCTGTCTCAAAGATTAGCAAAAAACCAAACAAACAAGCAAACAAACAAACCAAACCAAACCAAAAACCAAAAACACAATTTCTCAGAGACTGGGATATACAGAGTGAGAGTCTATCCCCAAAGCAAAACTCCAGGTTCTAAACTAAACTAAACTGAACTAAACAGACAACCAAGCCCTAACTGTAGCTTTTATGACTTAAAACATGGAGTTTCAGGTAATAGCCCCAAGAATGTCTCCTGGGCCACAAGAACCTCCTGCTCCTCTGACTCCTACTCATGCTGGTTTCTTATATGTATGAACACTTGTGGCATCTTAGTGCAATAAAGAAAATAAGGTAATGGTTGGATTGAATTTGCCCATTATTAAAACTGTATTTCTGGAATCTAGAAAATTTCACACAACAATATTTATCTACAGCTTAAAAACAAAGGCAATATATATATTGTTAGCAGTCGGAAAACCACATGGTTGTGTTTCAGGGGAACATTTCCATATTGCCCCATGACAATTTTCCCCTTTTAACATTCCTGATAACTGCTGGACCTAAGATTCATGATTAAACATTCACAATTCCTGCTCAAATCATGTAATTAAAATGCTTGCATCCTAACAAATTATCAAGAGTTTGCCAAATGTAGTAGGTCTACCATTATTTTTAATGAAGTTCTCATCTATATTTAAGGTGAACAAAATATTTTGATATATTTTCACACACACACACATGCACATACTCATGCATATGCAACTAAAAATGGAGAGAGAGAGAAACTGGCATCAGGGAGATGGTTTCCAAAGCTTCTGTTCAAACTCAGCACTGGGCTGAGACAGGTCAATGCGAGGGGAATGGGAAAGAAGCTTGTATATGAGAGGGGCCAAAATATCATAAAAAACATAGTCGACAGGATTTTATGACAGACTGGATGCTGGGGAATAATGCCCAAAGGTGACCTCAAGGGTGGTGAACTACGATACTGGTTTAAGAACAGATCAGTCTGGAAGGGAAGTGGCATGGGGGTTGAAATGATGCACAGGATTTATGACAGGTGATGTTTAGAAGTGACCTCAAATGCAGCTAGACCTTAACCAACTAGTGAAGACAGCACTAGAGCCAGGATCAAGGAGTCTCAATGTGCTACACATGGTAGACTGACCCTGGGTACCTTTGCTTCTAAGGGTTTGAGAGAGCCAGTGCAGCTTCACCCCACCTCCATGATCACATACTGAATATGTAGCTACTTGATTCTACCCTGATTTAAGGTAGACATCAGCTACTCCCCAGGCTCCTCAGGTCCACAAGAGCTACCTGACATGCATCAGAGTCACACTACCACATGTGCCATCACCCTCACAGTACTCAGAGCCATGGTAACACTGCAGGGGACACTGCTGTTCAAAGGTAGCAGTGTTCAGCCAGCCACCAAACAATCTGGACACAGACCACTGGCATGTAACCAGGAGAGCAATCCAGATACGGTGAACAGTACAGAAGGAAGTCTACACCATGGAGAATGAGGGGCGATGGGCACACTAGCCATCTCTCCCAAGGCAAGCAGAGAGAGAACATTTTTTGGAAATGCTGAAGCCCCATGACTTTTAAAGCCAACATAGATTATGTAGTAGTGTTTTTACCCATGCTAGTTTGATTTCATTATCAAGGTGCCAACTAAACACTAAAGATGGGCAAGAAAGTGACAACAGCAGTTTCTTTTAAAAACATTTCAATCATCTGGGTCTTTGAGAAATGGCTTGGAAAGCAGGAAGACAAAAAAATGTTATGGTGTTTATTGTAACAAACCATAATGCGGTCTGTAAACAACTTTATGTGTTGATCTGCCTGACTTAAAAGATACCTAGATAGCTAGTCAAATATTTCTGGCTGTGTGTTGAGAGTGTTCCTTCCTCAAGGAGAGCAAGCCTAGAATTAGTTAGTCTCTCACCTGCTGGGTGAGTACCATCCAGATCTCTGAGGGCCTGGATAAAACAAACAGGTGGGGATTCTGTTCCTTTGAGCTAGGTCATCCATCTTTTTCTGCCCTTAGATGTGTGAGCTCCCGATTCTCAGCTTTTAAACTACACTCACTGTACAGTGGCTCCCTTGGATCTCAGGCCTTCGGAGTCAGTCTCTGAGACCCAGAGACAGCTCCAGCTTTCCTGGCTCTCAAGCTTCCAGAGGGAAGACCATAAGGCCTCTTAGTATCCACAAGGAGACATGACAATTCCCACAGTAAACATTTTCTCCTATATATTTCTGTTTCTTATAGTTTCCCTACCCCCAGAGAGGAGACATGGGAACTGAAAGGAAAAGAAGTATTGGGAGAAGTGGACTAGAGAGAAACAAAGAAGAACCGTCAAGAGAGAAAAGGGGTACGGTGGGAGAAGGAAAGAGGGAGGGCTCAAAACACAAGCTTTGGGGAGGACAAGAGTGGAGATGTGTGTGGGTTTCTTTCAGGGAAACAAGGGTTGGCAGTAAACACTTTTTTTTTTGATGTAAGGGGAGAGGAAGGAAGTGATTCATGCACAATTCAAGACTCATGCATTAGTGCTGCTGAGATGTTTCAACAGAGATAGAAGACAGCTCACGGAAGAGTGTGTATAGGAGGCGAGGTAGTGAGCTGTTTCAAGGAGGATCTGTGAGGAACAGGAGCCTTGAGCAGCAGGAGGAATAGGGAGAGGGCCAGCTGAACCCAGGCAAGGGCTGGAATGTTTCTCTCCATCACACAGGCTCGTGCGAAATACAGTTTCAAATGTGTTCACAAATGTGTTTCACAAATGGGGAGGAAGGGGAAGGCAAGGAAGTTATAAAGATTGTATGGAGGGAGAAAAACTAGTTCTACAGAAGGCACCAGGCAAAGACTCAGGTTTATTATTCTAGAAGAGAGATCAAAGAGATTTCCACAATCTTATTATTTATATTAAGATAAGAAAGAAGCTAGAAAAAGGTTTCCATTTTTAACTTAAAAATATTTATTTTATTTTTGTGTACGTGTGTGTCTGTGTGTGGGTGGGCATAGGAGCAAGGGTGCCATGGAGGTCAGAGGATCTCCCTAGAGATGGACATATAGCTGGTTGTGCACTGTCCGATGAGAGTGTTGGAAACTCAACTCTGGCCCTGTGCAACAGGAAGAGCAAACCTTTCTAACTGTTGAGCATTTGAAGACTGTAGAAGGTAAGAGAATCATCAGGCATTGGTACTAGCTGTCTCATGCCTGTGGCTTACACACTTATCATCTTTTGGTTTTAGGATCAACAGAGTAAAAAGTGTATTTATTTCATCTTTATATTGGAAAGGAATCTAGGTACTACCACCATTCTTTAGGAAAACCCACAAAGTAAATATATAATTCCTCAAGATTATTCTATACAGAACTATGCTCGTTATGCAGATTCTATTCTTTAAAGTTCTATTCAATTATAAACATGAAGTTAGTCTTTACAACTCAGATTGGGACTTTGATGTAACTACAGAAACACATTGGACACTTTGGTCCTCATTTCAAACCATCACTTAGCACAGACATCCTTCATCATTTACTGTCTATTCCACAGTATTAAATGGTTATGTGTTTAAGCCCTTCTGAGCTATTTCAAATGGTAACAACCCAAGAAAGACTGCCTACCTAACACCCTTTTTGAGCACAGCACCGTACATGGCCCACTTCTAGGTGGGTAAAATCAAGGCAAGGAAAAGTGAAGGTGCTCCCAGATTATTTAATCTTGTAATATTCACACCCAGTTACAAGTAATTTAGGACTTTCCTCTAAGCCAATTAAAAAGAAAGTGCTCAAGAGCAATCTAAACAAGATCAAAGGCCACTTAACATAATGAGACAACGTGGCCATTATGGACTGCCAAGTGATGAGAAATTGGCCTGGCCTTAAAGGTAAATGACTCTCGGATATTTACTGTTTATGGCAGCAGCCTTTGAAGGCAAGTGCAAGACTTTTAATTAGGAGTACAAGGAGAAACTATCAAAGCTGCTATTTCTAAATTTTTTATCTAAAAGTAAGAAAGAAAAGCTTCATTGAATTAAACATTCAGACATGCACTGCTCTTGACCATGGGTGAGTCTGTGAGAGGCGACAGAAAGGGATGGAGAGGTGGAAAGTGGCCATGTGCTCCAGCCTTCGGGGACTTCTGATGCTGTGCCTTGGAGTGCTTCCTACATTAACAAACAGCAGAATAATGACAGCACTCACTCGTGCTCCCCAAAGAGAAGGAGGGTGACTCCTGGGTGGAATGAAGGTTTTCATGAAGAGGGGATTTTTTGATCACCCCAAGAACTACTGAGTCCACATCACAAAAGATGTACCCTCGAGTTTGCTCATATTTCCTGTGACCACAGCTTAGTTTGAAAGGAAGAAAAGAAAAAGGAGGGAAATACACTAGTTATTTCAAAACAGAAGCTGAAAGTTTGTATGAATTAAATACATGTTCATTGAGGAAACTGCTCGAAGAAAAGAATACTTTGTTTGAAACCAGGTGTTTATGGAAATGTTTGTAAGGTAGGTAGTTCATCTTTTTAAAACACATATTTATATTAGACTCAAAATTAGAAATTCCTACCTTGAGCATTCAGAGGCAGTTTGTTAGGAGTGTTGGAACACATTCCTAAAAACTGTGTGTATATACATATGTATTTATTATAATTATATATGCAAACCATTCACCTATTCAGTTACAGAATAAATGGTATCAGGAGTAACACTTCCTAGCAAAACTTCCAAGAAAATTGTGTAACAAAAAATCATTTGAAATATATGTGTTTTAGGAAAGTCTGGCAGTACTCCACTTTCCTTGTGTTTTTTTTTTTTTTTTTTTATTTACGAATGTAGGTGAGCAAGCACACGTGTGCACGTGCACGTGAATGCCCGAGGTGGGAAGTAGGGCGTCTTCCGTAATCACGTTCCACTTTACTTTCTCAGACACAGTCTCTCCCTAAAGCTATAGTTCACTCGTTGATTTGGTTAGATCGGCTGGCCAGCAAGGTCCAGAAATCCACTTGCCTCTGCCTCCCCAGAGGGATTACAGGTATGCATTACTTCACCTGTGGGTGCTGGGGATTTAAATTTAAATACTCATGGTCATATGTCAAGCATTTTGTCTATTAAGCTATTGGCAACTCTTCACCCCACCATTTTTTAAGCCACATGGACAAAGCAATGAAGAGGAGGTGAAAGTAAGCAGCCTAAAATGCTACCCAGACATCCCCTCTTGTCTTCAGGTCTGTTTTGACACAGAACTGAAGAACCATGCATAAAGGCAAGTCAGCTCACTCTATCATATACCTTTGTATCTATTCCACTTGGGACAGATGTGAAAGCCCTGTTGTGAAAGAAGTAACATAGAAGCAAAGCTTTAAATCACCCACTACCCCATCCAAAATTTTAAAAAGGAATGCTCTCTCTAAATTCATTTCCAACTTAAAAGGCCCACATTAGAATTATTCTTAACACAGTTCAGAAATACCTATTTCTTCAGCTACTGCTTGCCCTTTTACGGTTTTCCTTTCTGAAAGCTTGAAGACAATCATGGCATATTAACACAAGTATATATATACATAATTCATAAATACAAAGGCATGCTTGTGTTTTGGAGTTAACACACAAAATATTTTACTGCTAAGAGAGCGACTGGAAGAGTTTAAAGACTACTGCTTGTGGTCTTGATGTATCTGTGGAGTGCCGATCCGGATACATGCAACTAGCAATAACAATTCACACTAAACAATCAGCTAACTGTGCTCTCCTCAATACAGTGCTAACATTCCCCTTTCCCCCTACTAAGCTTAAGAAACAACTCAATACCTCTCAATTAAGGAGACCACTACATTCTTCCTTATTCCAGTCTCATTTCAGAGTATTTCAATAATTTAAAATAATCCTTCTTCAGATGGATGGCTTCATTATTCAAGTCCCTTTGTTGTCCCAGATGATAACAATTACTAAACCAGGACTTTAGAACGCTGCCTGGTTTCCAGAGTACTATGTGTTATGAACCAAGTACTCGGGAGAACTGTTAGAATTACAAATGTATGGAGATATTACACGCTCTTCTTTATATGAGGGGCCAAAGACAAGGATGAGCCCCATCATGCTTTGGGGAAAACTCAAAGGATGCTGAGTTGGCCACAAGCTCCTGGGCTTGGCTGTGGGGGAGGCTAAAGTTTCTTTGTGAACTATTCTTTTGGTTTCAGAGCATCCTTCTCATTTCTAGGTCCTGTTGTACATACCCTTCCTGTCAAACTGACAGGACTTATCAATCCTGTGCCCACAAAGAAGAGAACCCCAGCTTGGGGACAGGCCTAAGATGATATTTTAAATAGAGTGATAGTAAAGAAAACAGCATCTTCCATATGGTTTAGTGTTTTGATTTATACCTCTGCCCTTTCTGCTGCCCTTTCTTTCTGCTGATCTTTCTCAAATACAATCAGCACCATTATAGGAATTGGCACTGTCAAATATTTTAAAATTATGGAAAATCTGTAATAGACAATTCATTAATTTTCCTATGTCCACTTGCAGGGTGGCTGCCAGGTACAAAAAGATTCCGAATTGACGTTATCTAGAGGACAGAGTAGAAGAAGACAGAGTGCGCATGCATGTGCACACACACACACACACACACAGACACACAGACACACACACACAAACCAGAAACAAAATGAGAGCACTAAGAACACGTAATCGTTGGTCCAAAGAGCAAGAGGGATGGATCTCTTACACAGAAGTGAGTGTACACACTTCCCTGACTTTTGTGTAAGCACATGTAATCAGAGCTGAAGAGAAACAAAAAATCCTCCAAGCTACTTGTATGATTTCCCCAAATACACTATTAGAAATTAGTATCTTAAGTTAGCTTATGTAATGTTTATTGACTACCAAGGTGTGTGTGTGTGAGGACAGATTTATTCCTAAAATTTGGACAACTCTTCACTGATAGAGCCATTACAGTAATTGCACTGGATCTGTTTATTAATTTGTCACAATTAAGTCAATACGAGCTTTACTAATGTCCTATTACTTGATTAGTTTTGAAAGCGATTATCTTAAGAACTCGACTTAATTGGAAGCCTCTCAATTTACAAGGTACATTAAACTCTCAGTTGCATCTTAAAATTATTCAACACATGCAGGTCAATTACCAGTAATCACTGTTTTGTACAAATGTTCCATAAAATCCATGGCATGGCATGACAAGGAGGGAGAGCGCTGTTTAATTAATAATGTGAAACTTCCATTGACATTTTCAGCATAAAAGGGCAAGATGGGTCTCCGCAGAGTCTTCTCGAATGGAAACCTGTTCTCAAAAACACATAAAGGAACACACACAACTCCCCATCTTGAAGATGAAGACAATTTGTTGTGATTGCCAAATCACCAGATTGCACTGCCTGTACCCACGCTGTGCCACACACTTACTTCCAGATTCATAAATTACAAAGAATTCTTAGGACTGTCCTATCATTGTCCCTTCTCTAGTTAATAAGAGACTACAGTCAATTATCATCCATCCCATTTTCCAGAACAGATCAACTGCAGCTTTTACTATACAAGCAGCAGACACTGTGCAGTTAGTGCACCAGTGAGACAGGGCGGCCTTTACAAATTATTGGCAGAAGTCTAAGAATTTTATATCATGCTTTCAACTCCCACTCAAAGAGTCAATGCATCCAGTTGAATACTTACAATGATTAGCAATCACAGGGGCTGATAAAGTACCTATAGGCCTACTGTAATTTTCAAATATCTTTTCAAACTACTTCATAAACTTTTACATCTTATTAATTGGCTATTTGAAAGGTTTGCCCCACACTAACAATCTAGTCTTGAGATCAATCACAGGAAAATTGACTGCTGGCTCGTTAAAAACCTTGGGAAGTCAATTCCTTTGAAATGTTGATTCTAATGCTGGTCTGCAGAGGCACCGAATGAATTTATATGTTATGACTTGTCCAAAATCTAAGTTCTACACACAGAAATAAATTTAAAAGTGCCAAGGCTGACTTGCTAGCAAGTGTATGAGCAGGTGAACATAGCGAACCAAGCTGAAAATGGTAAACACTAGGTTTGTACATCTGAATACTTTTGTGTTCCATGTATTCAAGCTCATGTGACTGTCACTGCATGATATTTCCTGGTGATTTATCTATAATATTTATTATATAAATATTTATATATTATATATACTCAATGATAAATATAAATATCATCATATATATATATATATGCATACTTAAATACTATAATTAAGGAATTGGCTGTACTTAACACACTCTCCTGTGTTTTAAATCAAGGTTTTGTATGCTTAAAACTGAAATTTAAAGAAGACTTACTTAGTTGAATTCCAGCCCTTCAGTTGATACATACTCAAGTACTTTTTAAAGGGGTTTTGGTAAGCTTAAGATGAACTGTATCTAAATTGCCTACATACCACCTCTGATCCATTGTTTCATTCAAGAACTCATATTTATCCTTAAACTCAAGGACCTTTGGAAGAACATAAAATACTTAAAACTACCTAATTCTTGGTGGAATGCACCACCAACTGGGACACTGCTTTCACAAGTCAATTTTCTGGCCCCGTGGTCCTAGGACAGCAGGTATCTGAGAGGACATGGGTTCAGTCACAAGGGAAGCTGAGATGCAGGAGAAATATGGAAGTCTAAGCTTGTGATCAGAGGTGGATGGGGTCTTATGTTTACTCTGGAAACTAAAAAACACTTTAAAATCCATTCACCATAATTAAGTTACCTTCAATTATGACAGAGGTGGAAAGAAAGGAAATAGTTCTGGCATCCTGAAGCTCTTCAGGTTCCTACAGCTTCACACTATGGGACTAAGAACATTAAAAAGCATTGTGCATTCAGACTGCTCCATCAAGAAAGTACACTGAGGAAGTACACAACGTACACTGAAATGAGGTGTCGATCACCTTGGTGTCCACATGTAATAAGTAAATGCCTTTGGTTTGATTGTGAATGCCTGGCAGAGACACAATGATCCAAAGATCAGTGAGAGGATTAACTGACCTCAAAGGAGGTCTTGGCTCCCTCTTTCTCATCTGGAGGGAGGAAGGGCCTTGCCTCTGCCTTGGTACTTCCTTCCAGGTTCCTTGCCACTCCTAATAAAGTCCTGTTGCCTGAAGGGACAACTATGTTTTTCTGGAAGTGGCTTTGCTTTTAAATAGTTACCCCGAAGTTCTTAATTAAATTTAATTAAGAATAACTTTCATTTTTCTCTCTGCTAAGATGGGCCAACATTTGTTTTGTCTTCACACTGAACTAAAAAAAAGGGGGAGGTGAGGGATGGTATGGAAGAGGTACAGGAGAAATAAAATCTTCTGGAAAAAAAAAATCAATATTTGGAATTAACTATGTTTTTAAAGAAAGCAACAAACTGCTTAGAGGTAAATAGAAAATTTTCATATAGACTAATGAAAACATATTAATCATAGACACAGAATATGTTCCCCTCTCTGCAAATGTTGGGAAAGGCCGCTATAAGGAGCAGCTCTGAGACCTTTCTTTCTAACTGCTACTGAGTGAAGTCATTCCTCACCATGATGGTTGTTTTCAGAGTCTGGGCTTGGACCAACAGCAGCAGCTTCTGAATCAGTCTGAACCTGGTTAGAAAAGCAGGTTACAGCATCTCACTAAAACCATCGACCCACAAGCTGGGCATATGGTTACAGCACTTGAACAAGCTTTCCAGGCCACACACGCTGTGACATTTGAAAAGTTTGCTTCTACTAAAGTTGGAATTTTAGGCACTCATTTTCTGGTATTTGTATATTTCAGTAATTGAACTGACTGTGCATGAATAGAGAAAAATCTCCGAAGGCAACTGAGAGGAAACAAAGCTGTATTCGATGTTAGGATGCCTGCCCTTAAGCACAGGGACCTTACTCCAAATCGACTTAAAGATGGGACAGTGGATGACAGAGCCTGACTTTAAAAACTTCCCAAGTTATTTCGGAACACTGGGGAAGTTGAGAATCACTGACATAAAGTGACCGAGTTAGACAGCAGAATTAGAATAACCTAATAACTAGGAAATAGGTCTATGTGAGTATTTATGGCTGGAACACACACCTTTTCTGTGATTAGATTTGTACTACAGTAATTAGGCAAGAGGCAGTGTGTTGGACCTCGGAAAGAACATAACACTTACTGCCTGAAACTTATCGCAATGCTAATTAATAGAGACAATTAAAAATCAATAAAAATTTAGGTAATCAGTTTAGCCTGGATCTCATGTACTAGACCTGAAATAAAAATAAAAAATATGAACAGTTTGAGCATGGAGCTATGTCATACAGATGCTCTGTATTTTCTCTCAGTTCTACACAAACCCAGGCTCTTTCCTGGTAAGGGCAGGAGAACTCACTTCACAGAGGAGAACTGGGTGCTTGAAAGCTGAAGACCACTATAAAGGGTCATGACCACCAATTTAACTCTGGCTGTACTCTACCTAATGGTAGAGCAAGAGAGAGTCTCTCTGTCCCCCACTTTTGCTCTTATGAAGGCTTTTCGGCTAGATGTAGGAATTCCATTTATACAAGTGTGATGCACAGGAAAAAGAACATTCAAGTTTTAATTAGTTAATAACAATTAATGACCCATTCATCTGGGGTTTGTAGACGTTGTCTTGGAATTTCCTAAAGGATCGCTAAGACACGAATAAAGCCAACTGTCAGATGAAGCTCAGAGTCTATGTGTGTGCTTAGATCACTGATATAATCTGGTCTAAGACAAGATGCTTCATCTTTTTCAGAGAGAACAGTTAAGATATAAAGGAGTAGTGGGACATATGGATCTCTGGACTGGAGGAGTCTATTCCAAGGGCTCACTGAGAAGTCAGGAGGGGAGGGAATACTAGTGAGAGCTAAGGGTTAAAAAAGAGTTTAGGCTCATCCCTGCACCAAATACCACCCTCCGGTGAACAGTGCTATCCTTTTTGCTTTGTACATGAAGGGAACTTCTCCCCTGCCCCCCAAATTACAGGTTACTGCATGTAGCAAAAGACAGAATAACTGGCCTTTCTGCAGGCAATGATTCTTAAGAAAGTTCAGCTTGAAACAATTAATATGCCAATTTAGTATTTTTTGAAATGCTATGTCCTTGTCTCCCTCACTTTATATGCCACTTTTATGTATAGCATTATCCTCAATACTGAGAGTAAGGCTGGGCATCAGGAATGACTCCAACCTGTGTTTCTTTCTTGTGTGTTACTCTGCAATATTTCTCTCATGTATTAATTGGATTTCCACAAAAATCTTTTTGAGTTCACCATTACTGCTATTATTTTAGATTTAGTCATGAAAAGACAAACTCAAGACAGTTAAAAAAAAAAAAGGCCCAAGTTTTAAAGTCATGGGGTATTATCAATGAATACTCGGTTGCATTATTGGGAAGGAGCAGCTAGAAATGAGTTGCCGTTTTATTTTTTCCCCCATTTGAGAGATTACATTTATTTTACAAAATTGTCCCTGGTAAAGCAATTCTCTGCTTAGAGTTGTAATTTCTAAAGGAAAAAAAAAAACATTCTTTAGCTGGAAGAGTGCTTGCATGGTGTGCACAAAGCCCCAAGTAAGATCCCAGCTCAATAAACAAGGTGTGCTGCTGCTGAGCTATGAGGAGCCAGGAGCACCAGAAGTTCAAGTCACCCTTGGGTACGTGAGCAGTCTGAGGCCAGCTT
Organism: Mus caroli; assembly: GCF_978045245.1. Lineage (NCBI taxonomy): Eukaryota > Metazoa > Chordata > Mammalia > Rodentia > Muridae > Mus > Mus caroli. The sequence goes on from NW_028227264.1 coordinate 52,241,473, forward strand.
CATACATGAAACTCTGCCTCAAGTACAAGTGAAGAAGAATCCCTTTAACTAGCTGATATACTAACTACTATAGTGAACTATTCCAGGAAAGAAGGCTTGTTAATTAGAGACCTTTACTTACTTATTTTTTCAGAGTGAGAAATACGTGGTGCTCTTTAAATGATATCAAAGCCTTGATCAAGGATTTGCCGACCCTATCTATTTCTCAAATTAAAAGAAGAATGTCTGACTTGCATGGAGCAGAGTATTCAAAAGGACTACAGGATGGTGCAGGAGCTGAGGCTATGCATAACCCCAGCAAAGACCAACTAAGAGAAAGAAAAATGGCCTCCCAGATGTCCAACTCAATGCCAGCCTTCCTGCCCATTATATTCTTTCCATTCTTTCCCACAGAAACCCTTTTACATATCTGAGGTCTGTAACAAAGTTAGGAGAAAACTGGCCATTTCCCAGACCACTTGCTTACTGATTTCCCCACCTCTTATCCTGCACTGGCAGTAATGTGTTGTGCAAGACCACACCTTGGTCGCAGGAGTTGTACTAAGCACATCACTTTTAAGATCTTTTTTTTTTTTTTTTTGGTTTTTTGAGACAGGGTTTCTCTGTATAGCCCTGGCTGTCCTGGAACTCACTTTGTAGACCAGGCTGGCCTCGAACTCAGAAATCCGCCTGCCTCTGCCTCCCAAGTGCTGGGATTAAAGGCGTGTGCCACCACGCCGGGCTTCACTTTTAAGATCTTCAAGTAAGGTTGATTAGTATTTCCTAGCGAGTAGCAATGGCTAAATGACTTAGATATAAACCTGGTATAACAAAATAGCCAATGGGGGAAATATAAACTCAATAAAGGAAGTCAGATTAGAATCCTTAGAAAACTCATTCTTCTGGAGTTGGTAGAATTTGTCTTTGAGCTGGGAAAGGATCTCTGGGACATGAATAAAGCATGAGCTGTCAGAGGAAGCTCTGATTCTGTGTGTGTGCTTAGATCACTGGTGTAAAACACTGCAGGATAATGAAGCTGTGTGTTGTCTGGTAAGATACAAGAAAATCATTAAATCAGCCTGCTCTCTTTCACTCAGAAAATGTTTATTGATCTTATTAATCTTACTCCTGCAGTTGAAGTAAGAAACTGTATTCTGTCCTATTTTAAAGACATAATGCATTTCTTTGGAGTCTGAAACTAGAAACTCTAAAACTCTAAAACATGGTAAGATGATATTGAAATATACACATTAACTGCCAAGTAAAATCATAGTGAGACTTTTAGAAAACTAAAATTATTTAGGCCACTAAGCAGTTTCCTCTAGTTTGTCCACTGAAACTCCCAAATATGATATATAAACATTTTTATACCACTCAAATATTAGTAACTCAGTAAGTGGGTTATCTGCATTCATATAGTATAATCTTTCTTTGTCAGAAAACATTAAGCTATGTATTATTCCTAATTAAGATCCTGTTTCAGGCAATGAGATTTATAATTTAATTATAAGCATATAAACAACCATGCAACACATAATACAGTATGTGCTTTGTCAGATAATTAAAATAGCAGGCACATAAAGTTTTACCAAGCAGGGGGAAAACAGGTGAGGGAGTTGTGCATCATTCATCACCTTGCTGACTAATGAGACTCTAAACAGAGAGCAGTCAGGTCCCAGCACATCCCCTGATGGTGAGCAATAAAAAACACACACTGCAGAGAGTCCCACTAACTTAATATACCCACCCAGCAAGTGTCGGTTTAGGAAATCCACAAAGAAAGAAGTGATAATACAATATAGCTAAAACTAACTCATTTATCAAGAGAGACAGAATAATTATTAAGAATGCCCAGACTGTATGTCTGGTGATGGAAATGAATAATGGGCACATTAACTACATTATTTTAAATTAAGAACGCACTTTAGAAAACCAAAAACCTGGTATAAGTCTCTTCTACACCTAAGCTTGAATTGTGCTTAGAAATAAAGAAACACTAAAATGCCTGGTTTCGAAAACCCACATAGATGAGTTTTCTGTGGTAAGCTGGAGAAAAATAAATGCACAGGGCCCCCTTGCTAATAGTAGTAATGAGATCAGACATCAAACCTTGACATTTTGTCATTAAAGAAACTGGGTTACACAAAAATCTAATCTGCTAGCACGGCATTGGTTTTGTTTGGCAGAGACATTAGGCAAGTTGCATAGGCTTTTTCCACAAGAGTACTAGGGAGGTAGGCATATTAGTCTAGTCAATTCTTGTTAACACTTAAGTTATCTAATGGCAACTAGCTATGAAGTCACAATTCCAACTAACTCACAACTGAAAATGCAGCTCTTGAATTAAGAGTTGGTGATAGGTACAAGAAACGCACTCAGCTCCTCTCCACCCACAGTTTGGGACAGAATTCCCAAGATAACACATAAGTAAATTAGGTTCCCTACATATTTTTCAGCTTACATAAATAACAAAATCCAATTTGCCCTATTGGTATTTTGGCTCCAAATATATAAACCTTCCCAATTCAAAATGCTGCTTGTTTTAAATTCAACCCAGTAAGCAGTTATCTCTGCTTGGCAAAACTATCCTATATTTGTAAATTTCAAATGTGAGCTTGCAACACCACATGCAAAAGATATATATATTCTGCTTTAACAACCAGGCTGTGGATCCTGAGGGAATGGGTTTTCCTGTCAACCTCTTCAGTAAAATCAAGTGAACAGAAGTAGAGAACCTTCCCCAGACTTAGAATGGAACAACATTATAGCCAAGTCACAAAGAAATCCTTACTTCTTGACAATGGAGAAGTGAAGACACCACCTCTCTGTAGGTGATAACTTGGACATTAGGGGAATGTGCACACGTAAAAGCAATAGTTTACATTTCTTGTGGATGTTGGCAAAGGACAGTTTTCCTATTTTCAAAATTGAGAAAAAAGTGCTACATGATACCAACACAGCCTCCAATCACTGATCCCTTTAACAGAGTGTGTGCTGAGTTTCAAAGCCAGTCAGCAGTAACTGCCCATTCTAGTCTACAAAGTATCCTTAACCTCCCCCCACCCCCACGTCTGTCCTGCCATCTGCATACCTTGCGCATAAAGTCTACAAACATTCTCTTGTTTTGAGAAGATAATTGAGAAAATAGGATCTTGCTGGACCCAATTCCTCATTTCTCCTTTAAAAAACTTACTAGTGACTTTCTTCAATGGTTAGAAAAGTTCTATGCCAGCTGTCCTCTTTTTTTGGGCCTCACTGTGAAAATACAGACTAAAAGTAAATAGCACACTCATAAATAACTGCAACCTCACTGTGTAAGCATACTGTAGGCATATTCCAAGGGCCATTTCCCCCCACTGGGAAAATTTTAAGTTGATAACACAAGTTTTTCAGGTGGAAAGAGACTAGGTTCAATTAATGTGCTTTAACTAGACAGATGAGTACCAGGAATCCTACTATAACTTTGCCAATGCTTATTTTGTAAATTTGCGGCATGTCATTGCTGTTTGGTAAACAGGAATGAGAGTGGATAAAACATTTAGTAGTGAAAACAGCAACAAGACTCATCTATGTTGGCAACCCCCCAAAAAAACACCACCAACAAAAATGATGTTCCTATCAGCTGCCAGATGATTACATAATTTCCCTTACTTTAAAAGAAAACATTGGAAATACATAAATAAATACAATAGTTTTTAAAAGCCATATACAATTGTTTTATAATTTTGAAGCAATGCCCTAATACAAAATATTGTTCAAAATAAGGATGGTCTTATAAAAAAACTGAACGTCCCAGTTAAAGAATTCTTGACCAGTGTGCATGCTCACACACACACACACACACACACACACACACACACACACAAATTCAAGATTTAATTAGTATTCCTCTGTGAACTGAAAAATATTTCTGTAGCCCACTAAGGATTTCATTAAGCAAATCCACCTCACTAATTAGAAAGAGAAACATGAAACAGAGTAGAATTAATAATATTTACAATGACTTCAAGAAACATCACAACCAATTAAATATTATACTACGCAGTTCAACATATGCAAAGAAATAGGCCCATTCTTTCCCCCTGCCTTTCAAAAGGCTTCGTTCAACTGCAGAGAGCCTCAGCATTGGCTCCAGTGAATCTTGGAGTAAAAGTTAGAGCCAGTGTCTACTCTAGGATCTTAATCAAGTCTTCAGGGCCCAGGTGTACTTGCATGGTTAGGGTTTTGGAAACTGAGTATATATATATATATATATATATATATATATATATATTTTTTTTTTTTTTTAAAGGAGTGTCCATTTTATCAGAAAAGGTCCAGGTTGATCAAAATCTTAGTCTGTTAACCTGGGAGGGATCACCAAAGGCTACTGAACTAGCCTGCCTTTCAGTTTATAAACAAGTCTGCAGAATTTATAGATTGCTCCAAACAAAACCTCGAAGAAGCAGGAGAAAATGTAGAAGCAAGTGTTTTGGTGAGCAATTAGAATACTGCTGTGCTTATATCAGCTTCCTCAGTGGGCACGGGGAGGGGATGTGGGCTAACTGTAGAGTGTTTTTCTGACCAGATCTTATCGAAGGGAACGAAACAGTATCTTGGTCAGAATGTTACCTACAAATACAAAGTTTGAGGATCTGGGAGGTAATAGAGAAAGCCTACATGAGCCAAATACAAAGAATATATATATATATATATATATATATATATATATATATATAAAATCAAACTCTTTCAGGCCAACCTCAGAAGCAGACCTGCCTTGAGATCCTACAGAACATGGAAAGATAATATGCAAGCTCACAGATGTGGCCTCGGGAGCCCTGACGGAGAAAACAAATCCCGAGATATCTCACTATTTGGAAGAGAAACTAGCTTAATTTAATACAGCCCTATAGTGCAACTCCTCTGTCTTTCTGCCTCAATATGGCCAACCTGCCCCAAAGAGAGGCACACAGATTCACTTATCAACAAGTTAAATGTAATTGCAACGTCTATACAGGTAATTTATACATGAAAACAAAAGAGAATCTTGAAGGTTTTTTTTTTTTTTTCTTTTTTCACTAAAGGAAACATGGTTACTTTCCATGATTTTTCATGTCTAACTTGGGGATACAATGTCATTGAAGTAGTAATTGAGTGTTCTGGTTTTGTCAGACTACTCTGTGGTTTCCGGTCATGTTTCTAAGGTAAGTAAAGCTTTTCTGTGGACTTGTATCACTGTGCACATAAACATCCCGGCACATATGTTAGCACTCCAGGAGCATTAACTTCCTGTCTGGCCCGAGAGATCCCTAATCTTTCTGTGACTCTAGTTCCCCATGAACAAAGTGGAGAATCAGTAGGGGTGACTGTATTGAGCTCTTCTGCGGATCATATGCGAAACACCTGTAAAGAACCTATCACAATTTATGTTCATCATGATAGCCGTCATCACCATCATATCTTAGCCAAAAAGGCCCATACGCTATCAGTAACTTCTGGGTAGAACGGTGTTACAAAGGAAAGCTTAAAACAAAATTGTTTAATTTATGAAATATTAAAACTGCAATGAAAACTCAACTCACTCTTTTAGGAAGCACTAGAATATATTTGGCTGGCCTGTTTGTTTGTTTGTTTTTGTTTATCGACAGCCCTTAAGGTCTTAGCTTGCCGGTTTTCTCCATGCAAAGGGGCTGGTTGATATGTCAATGGACCATTTGCTCTTTACAATCATGGACTTGAAAGTCTCGGTTGCTCCCAACCTTGGATATTCAGATATACCAGCATTTTTTAAAACAATAAAGTCTGATTAGTCTGTGTTAATACTTTTGCAACATCTCCATTTCCAATGGTTTAAACTACTCTCAGAGTAAGCAACTTCAGGGGTCTGCTTAACCAAAGTGCTTTCCCGATAACTAAAAAGATGAGATGCTCTTGGTATTTAGAGAGTGGGACTGTACCAGTAATTCAAGAGCACTGTAAAACGGAGAAAACTTCAGCTCAAATCTGTTTCACATGATTCTGTTGGGACTATGTTAGCTCACGGCAGCAGCCCATCTGAGGCCACAGAACACTGAAGGTCTAAGAGCTTCCAACACTGGTCTAAGACACTCAATTGAGGTCCACTGTCAGCATCGTACATGTAATTAACCATCTCATGGGGCCACAATCTCAGATATTCTACCTTAAAGTATGTTGTTGAAAATGAAGACTTTTACCTTTTCATATTCAGCAATGCCCAAGGTATTCCAGAGGGAGTATGAAATGCAGGTAGCAATTTTACCCCAAGTTCCACTGCTTTCTTTCGAAATATCTGAAAAGTTAAACAATTAAGTAAGCTACCATTCCAAGTAAAACATTAATGCTCTCCACTATCATCCATATTTAGAACTTTACTTTGCAACTCTGTCTGAAACAAGTAGTAGATTATGAGTTAGTTCGGGGCTATTGCACTGTGGGGTTCTTATGTTCACCTTTGGTTATACCTCAGTATGATGAGAGAGCAGAGTAGCACAGTTCAGACATGTGGGTCTTACTTCCTTGACCTTAATTGCTGGCTTGAGTCTGCTGTTTCAGGCATTTGAAAGCACCATATACTATTCAGGTAATTTCTTCGTGCAGGCCAGGAGATGAACTCACTGTTTTTGGACAACATTTCTTAGCTTGAAAAGTAGGAGGTGTATCCTAGGCACATTTACTTAGTGAGGCACAGAGGGAAAAAAAAGGAGCTTTAGAAAGAGTTAACTGTATACAGTATCCAGGCCCTTCAGTTTTAGCTTTCTATGATATTAAATGAAATAGGTAAAGGTTAAGTTAGGTACAGATTGTATGCCCAGGGTATGGTAGGAAGATTCACATAAGTACTTAAACACAGATAATAAGAGTCAGCTAGATTCTATTGTGGAGATGGTCTTCAGGTGAATAGGTACAACACCGGCTTGGAGTTAAGAAAAGACCAGTGAGAGGTGTCAGGTGTGACCATGCTCTTCCCCTGGGGGAATCACTCTGACACAGATGGATGCATGAGGAACCTGCAGGATAAAGTGACTTGTCAGATCAAATGAGCAAGTGGGCAGATAGGGCGGTGTCCACATGGTAAAATCATGAATAATCATAAATGTGAGAGTAAGAACTTGTTGCTGTTAAATTAAAACAATGAAATGTTTGGCAGAAAATCCCACTGAGCTGAACTGTGCTTTTGGGAAGAGTGATCAAATGACATCTGTTCAGCTAGCAGTTCAAATCAAAGTACTGGCAGGGTCACTCAAGGAAGGACAGCCACATACCTTCCCTCTAGCAGCTATGGCACCAGATAGGTACTTTGCCGCCTTACCTTCAAAGTGTATGATTTAGTCTGGTGAACTGTTCCCTTCTACTTTCTCCTCAAAGATGGAAAAGTCCAGACAAATAGAACAGAGAACGATGCTAAGGTCCTTCCTCTACCAATGGGTGATCACTGCCCACAAGGCTTGTCAAGGAAGTCCTCTATGTTTTTCCCCAGAGAGAATGACTCCTCAAAATTCCTATTCCAGAACCCGAGCCTCACTAAAGAGAGACCCAAAGACTTAAGCTTCACAAAGGACAGTGACCCGGTAATGCTCACACGAAGACCACCATACAAACTCTACTCTTTTCGAAGCTAAGTCTTATTTAACATTGAAAGTTAGAAAGAAAGGAGTTTCAAATGAAAACCCTGGCAATCAACTGAGGTAAACTGATACACTGTGCAAAAATAGACACACATATATTTGTAGCATCAGAAAGAAAAAAAATAGAGGTCATTTCTGCCACGAATTATCAACTGCCATTAAAAGAGAGACTTTCTTGCAATAATAGTGTAAAGGAAGAAGAGAATAACAGTAATAAAATAGATCCAGGGATTCATTATTCCTCCCCAATACTTTGTTTTATCCTGAGAATTCCAGGCTGTCTTCTATGGTAAGGATTTATGCTACCACTGCCCGGCCATCTGTGGACTTTCTGGTTTTCACCCAACTTTTAAAACTGTTAATTAACTCCTTTTCAAGACAGTTACATAAGACAGAAGTCAAACTATGCAATTAAAACACCATCTTGGATATAAGCATATGGTGTGTGAGCTAAAGGCTCAGGCTTTGAAGGCACAATGCCTGTGTTTGAATCTCTGCTGTTCTGCTTCAAGTTGATTCATCTTGGCCCCCTCTCTGGGCCCATGATTTCTTGCCTAGAAAATGCAGATAACAGTAGCATTTGCTTTTGGAAAGCTGTGGAAAGGCGTACACAAGTTATTATATTTATGAGCCTTAGATTCAACAGTGCTCACTCTATAGGCTAGGTGTAGTTTTTATGATCATAATAGCACATATCCTCATCAAGGAGGTACCCTAGTTACTGTTTGAGGCTGAAAATTTTTCTTTAGATAATTTTGCTCTGGTCAGAACTATGCTTCCCCACCTCCATGGCTCAATTATGAGTCGAAGAACTGCATCCCTGGTTCTCATCACTTGGCCACACGATCTTTTCTTTGACTCATTAGAACACATCATGATGTGGGAATCTTGCTGTTTTCTGAAACTTAATCTGTCCCACACTGAGTTAATAATTGAATATTCAGATAAACTTCCCTGGTTCCATCACGGATAATGTTTAGTGAGTCCCTTGGACTTGGTATCTGATTTATTAAACTTCAGTCACCAGAAGGTGAAGCAGGGTTAACTCTGAAGCGTCCTGTGCACAACTCCCTTGAAGATGAGTACAGTCCATGTTCTCACCACCAGGTAAACCAAAATGGACGATTAAAAGAAGTTTTCCTACGTTAGCCATCAAGTTTTCTCATTTCCATTAAGCTGTATAATTTCTAACATTTTTGTTTAAGAAACCATAATGATTTTGGCTGCTCTCCTAATCTTTTTTAACAATGCCTATCAGGCCTGTCTATCATCTTTGTTCCCTCAAAGGTTGCTCTGTCTGTCTCTTGTGAGACTTCATAGTCTCAAACTTTGTTCAGGGTCTGACATTGTTAGCATCTTTATTTAGGCGCTTTTCTCATTTTACCGCATCCTTTGAGCCCATCAAATCTATTTATTCTCCAAGGCTCAAGCCGATTCTCACTCTAAGATCTTTGTGGGCCACACATAAAACTCTGTCAGCCTGCATCACACAATGCAGTATTTGCAAAGGCCTGATATGGATTGCTAAATGTTTTCTTGCACTTTCATGTCACCTAATAATTTTCTTTTCTTTCTGAAAGTTGAGAGTTTTCAATTTCCCTTCCCCCTTTGTTTTATAGTCAGTCAAGATGAATCATTTTGCATTTAAATTTGTTGATATCAGCACAGTATTCACATGACCAGTATGGAGGAAGATGGTATTATTCTCAGTTAGTGGACAGGGAAGTGGTGACGTGCCAGCTCAGATGCTGACCTTCATGGTGTTTGCTCCCTGCAAGCTCAGCTTAGTCTCATCTTTGGGAACCTATTCAAACATCTCTCTTAAGAGAGTTTTTCCAAAGATCCCCTCCCAAAGTTGTCCATCTTCCCTCAGTGTTTACCACATTAACCTCTGTGCTTCCAGTACTGCTGTTAGCCACGTTATAATGAATTATTTGCTTCCTTGTTTGTTATTTTGACAACCCCAAAAGATATCAGCATAAGAAATACATGAGCTAAATCACAACACAACACACACACAGACCACCACCACCACCACCACCACCACCACCACCACCACCACCACCACCACCACCCCAGCAACACAGGAGCTGGATTTGTCAAAATGCCCATAAGTGAATGGATAAATTAAATGTTGATTTAATGCCTGAGTCACAGTGATAAGATACCGCTGATCCTGCAGTGTTTGCAACGTGGTTCAACACATTCCACCCGTTTGTTATTGTCAGCGAGTAATTATCTCAGGAATTCTGCAGTCTCAAGCCTGGATGCAATTAGGGGAAAATTACAAACCAGTTCTGTAGCTAAACATTAATTATCCCATTGATGGTTTATGTAATAAGTAATACTCAATTTCAATTCTCATTGTTATTTACTAGTATTTACATTTTTTATTTAAAATTTATTTGCTTGTGCATAGGTGTTTTGTTTGTATTTTGTATGTGTATCATATGTGGGCAGTGCTTTTGGAAGATAGAAGGTGTCAGATCCCCTGGAATTGGAACTACAGACATGTAATTCCATGTGGGTGCTGGGAATCAAACTCTGGTCCTCTGGAAGAACGATCAGTGCTCTTAACTGCTGATTCATCTATCTATCTAGTCCTCCTTCTGCTATTCAAAGAAAAGGTACTTGAAAGAGGAATCCAGACTCTAAAAGAGAATATATTTCTCCCTGCCATGATGTGCATGTAATAAAACTGGCTTATAAAATTAACACTGTTAAAAGAGTGAAGGAGACACACCACAAATCAGTCTAAAGGGCAATTAAGCTTTAAGTGGTCCATCTTGGATGATGTGCTGAACATCAAATTATTCCAAAAGCACAGTAGAAGGAACTTTTGTGTCCCTTCAAGGAGCACAGCATGACAGCAGGAAGAGGGATGGTTGCAAGCACCTGGGGCCCAGGGCCTATCCTGCTCCTTGTGTCAGACTTGGGGACAACTGTCTGGCTTGGTTTCTCCAGAATAATCAAGAGAGTTGGCTGGCAATTTTTGTTTGTGGTTTATCATTAGAGAAAACTATTACACAGACATCACAAAACGATATCTGAAGTGTACTTGACCATATGTATGTGTGTGTAAATAAAAAAAGAAGAAACAATGTCCATTTTTAAAAACAGGTTCTGCTAACATACCACCCAATTCTGAATCAACCTTGGTTTCCAAGGCTTGTTGGCTCTAAACTTGTCAGGGAAGATTTAAATTGAGAGGGCAAGATGAGAGCTCATAAAATGTAACCCTGCTTATAGTCGAGGACTTTCTGTTCCCTCCCCCATTCCTTTTCTAAAGGCCACTAAAAGAGAGCAGGTTTTAATAACTACCTATCAGTTGGAGAGGGATAGACATTTTATGACCCAACAAGGGTTTTCAAAAACGTTTTCCGTTACAAAGATTCTGACTACCTTCATGGCAAAAGTCAAAACTAATAGAATTTGCTGAAAGAAGGGCATCAATATGATGAAATGGCTTCTCAAGTAACCTTTCATGCGTGTAACCTGCAAACATCTTTAAATAAGAACTTTAATGGCCCAAAGCTAAGAATCTCAGAATAAGCACATCAAAACAGCATCTTTTCATTACGTTTAAGTAACATCACTATAGTCTCGCTTAGTTTTGGCTCAGTGTTTTAAAAACTTCAAAAGTTAAACCCTATCAAGTAGAACATTAATCTTTTTACTCTAGCCTCACAGATAGGATCAGACAAGGCTGTAAGCAAGATGTATTGCTTTCCTTGTCTTTCTAGTTTACAGTTCCCTGAAGAACTGTACAAGAGTAATATATACCCCAGAGCAAAGAGTAAGAGAAGAAGAAATGAATAAGAACAGAAGGCCGTGGAAGAGAACACTTTCACCCCAACATTCTGTAGTCTGAAATGCACATTGATAGCAAAGCCTTTCTTAGAATTCTCCCACTGAAAACTTCATTGTCAAGGGATCAAACACTAGTTCTCCATTAGGCTAAACAGGGTTTACCTATTATTCATTTTTACTATGTACAGCCATCAGTGAAAGGTGTCATCATATCTATGATAAATATCTTGTAGAAAATAAGTGAACTGATACATCATTAAAGCAGGTGATTAACTCACACATAAAATGAGCGAAATTCAGTCACTACACCAACACGCACTACCAAGACACTCGAGGGTTTTTTTTTTTTGTTGTTTTTTGTTTTTTTTAGGGTTACATTTTGAAAGGTTTAAATATTACAATCAAGGTACATAGGAGAGCTAATTCAGCAGAACCTAAAACTCAATGTCATCAGACGTCATTGACCCCCCCATAAAGGCAAGACCTTCTATTCAGCTTAAATGCTGGTTTGCTCACAACTATATCTGCATGAAGCAGCTCCTGATATCTCTGACTGATACCATTCTTTGGCTTTTAGATCTGTATGTATGGTGTGCATGTGCATATGCATGTTCACATGTGTGTCTGTATGTTCACATGTGTGTTTGTGCACATGTGGGTGGGTGTGGCTGTGCATATGCATGTGGCGTCTCTATTTTTATTGTTCTCCATTTAATTGTTTTAAACACTTTTTTTAAAAAGGTGTGTGTGTGTGTGTCCAGGTGCCTGGGCATGTGTATCAGCCATGTATGACTGTGGAGATCAGATCACAGGTTGTGGCAATGAGTTCTTCTCTTCAACCTTGCAGATTTCAGAGATCAAACTCAGAAATTCCAGCTTGATGGCACAGGCCCTTACCTGGTAATGTAGCCAATGCTGCTCTTCAATTTATTTTTGTAGTGAAGTCTTACCAATTCAGATAGTCTAGCTTGTCATCTTGTCTGGGAATCCCCTATATTTCCTCATGGGATATGAAATAACAAGGAGGCTACCATACCTGCCTAGCTTTTATGTGGATGCTGGAGCGCTGAACGCCAGGCTACACTTGCATGGTATATTTGCCCTGCAAATGGCTTATCTACTGAGCCCTCATGTAACTATTTTGACCCAGAGGGATGATACCACATGTGTCCTACCATATGTTTCTCATTCTGTGTCTTTCCTTTAGTTGATCAAAACCTAAAGCTGGAAGATTTCTTTAAACTAAAGGCTTGAGTGTATTTATTGAACTAAACTATGATTCCATTTAAAAGTCATAACTGCCTTTGTCCACGTTTCTGTTATGCTTCCCTGTGGTTTTTCTATGCAACAACTCAACTTTTAGCCCCAGAATAATTCGGTAAAGAGAGGGTTGTTTATTATCATGGGAAATTAAAGAATTAATATACTTCAACTTTTCATACAAATGGTGTGTATGAGATTCTGCCCATAAGCATGGGTCACAGCCAAAGAGAATCCATTAGAATCTCCTAGACTTCACGTTTGTTATGTATGAAAGTACAAAGTTTTTAAGTGAAATAAGAAACCTCGGGTTTTAATTTAAAAATACAAATACAGATGTGTTAGTGAATAGGCATTTTAGGTTTGCCCACCTTTCAGCTTTCTTTAGTACTGGGGATCAAGTCCACGACATTGTACATGCTAGGCAAATACTCTACTAGGGAGCTACTTTCTTAACCTGATCTAGAAAAAAAATTTCATAAAATATTTAATAGCTAGTGAAATTTTAAAAAAAGAAGTTGCTTTTATACTTTGCTGTAGTCAAAATGAATAAATGTTGATAAATGAACAAAATTGCATTTGATATTGATTTTTTTCTTCCTGAGAGAGGATGATTTCATTGCCTAGCACTTAAATAGGGAGAATTTAGAGTCAGGGGGCAAGGTGAAAAAGAGGTGAATTATCAGTGAGGATTCTCGATTCTGTTCAAGGGCAGTCAAGCTTCCACTGCACCACATGGGTGCACCCCCTGTTGCCTCCTGGAATGAGTCCTGTGGGTGCTCTGAGTGCATTGTGTCAAGGTTGCCTGGTAACAGACATGCTGAACTGGGAATCAGACACTCTGGGCTGTAGTTCAGAATTAGCTAGTCCCCATTCCATCATCGTGAAGAGGGCCAGCTTGCTGCTTTTTTCTTGTTTGTTGTAAAATGAGGACACTGGAGAAGAACTTGTGAGGTTTGTTGTTGTTGGTTTGTTGTTGTTTTTGTTGCTGCTGCTGCTGCTGCTGCTGCTGCATAGAACATGGCTTTGAGCTATGGTAAGCACACATACTTGACTACTGATGTATTGAGGACTATTAAGAGAGATAGTATAGGCGCATGCCTTTAGTCCCAGCACTTGGGAGGCAGAGGCAGGCAGATTTCTGAGTTCGAGGCCAGCCTGGTCTACAAAGTGAGTGCCAGGACAGCCAGGGCTATACAGAGAAACCCTGTCTCGAACCCCCCCCCCCCCAAAGAAAGAGAGATAGTATAAAAAGAAAACAAGATCCTTCATTCTATTAAATTCACAAGCAGGGAGGTACGCCTGATGATGACTTAAACAAAATCCTGTAAGCATCACACACACACACACACACACAGCATAAGACATAATGCAAGCCCAAATAGAGGACAAGAATAATGGAAATGGTGCAGAGTTTACTGTGAAAATGAAAGAGGTCTTTGGATGTATATGTGTGTGTGTGTATACATATACACACATATATGTATATATATGTATATATTCAATATATATATATGTGTGTGTGTGTGTGTGTGTGTGTGTGTGTATCTTCAATCATGGAGACGTGGAACTTAGTGCATGGGCAGCTGCACCATCCACCATGGGCTGGATAAGTACTTGCTTGCACACATTTTTGGGTTTATATGGAGGACATATGATAGGGCAGCAGTGGAGGGGAAGACACACACAGTTCATTATAGTATGGAACATACAGAGAATATGAGTCAGAAAGGAATAGATTAGGTAAAACAAGTCAATGTCCTTTAATCAAGATAGAGAAGTCAATGGGTGGTTAAAGGAAGATGTTAGGTGTGTTGGAAGTTCCCTTTCTACCGCAGGGCCTCCTAGCTATAGCGAGTAGATGTCTGGTTCATTGATGTTGAGAGCGGGCATAGAGAAAGGAAGCTGCTGTTCTAACTAGCTATGGGCCTTTCCTGAGTCAAACATACACTGATGGAAATACCAAGAAAACTCTTGGCTTTCTGATAGAAGTGAAATCCTGAGAAATAAATCAGTTCATTTATTTAGTGTATGTGTGTTTGTGTGTGTGATATGTGTTTATTGGTATGCATGGTGGCTCTCCGCTTCCTCCTTTATGTGGGTTGTGAAGATTAAACTCAGGTTTTCAGAATGTGTGGCAAGAGCCTTTACCCTCTGAGTCATCTCACTGGCCCCAATTAGGGTCCTTTATAAAGAAGCATTTACTTAAAAGTAGACCTAGAAGGAAGCCATATGATGAATGTTAACTGTCTTTCAAATTCATATTCAATATAGAACCTGCAAATGCATAGAGAAGGCAAAAGAACTATGGAGGTTTTAGGACTTCTGTGTGAACTTTACATTGCATCATTCGAGACTTTCTTCTCCCCCAAATCTTTTCAAGAGCAATAAATAATAAGCAATAAAAAGAACAATAAACATTGGCACTAGAAGCAAAGTCATTATGCAACTCCTAAAGATGGGTTGTCAAGTTGCTCATTCCATCTCTTGAGGTTTCAGAGATGGGCCAATCACCAACATGGTTTGGGGAAAATACACTGTATACAAGGAATTATGTTGAATATTTTTCAAGTATGCCAGATAGTTTCTGGCACACTTAAAATGTATATTTTATATCAAAAGAAAATACCTCTGTTTAAAAAAAGTAATGCCTACTACAACGAGTGCAACGAAGCTTCATATTTTTATCTAGTGATAACTCCTAATAGATTTTTGTGGAATCCACCATATAGAGATTATTATGTGATGCATTGGCATGCAAAGGCCAACTGGACTATTTGCCAATACTTTTACAGTAGACATCACAAGCTATTTGAAATATAGAATACACACATATGTATGTACATACATACATACACACACACACACACACACACACACACACACACACACATGGGCTTGTAAATACTTATTTGATAAAATGAGATAGAAAGCCAAGAAACTCATCTCTGCAGTCCCTGACACTTTTGAGTTACGAGGCATTCCATGCCAGTGAATTTTTCCAGTTAACTGAACATCACCTTTTTATTTATATCAGTTTTAAAAGCCAGTCTATCTGCTCCCCTTGATTTAATGAGACATGCAGTGATACCGACTTGGTGACTCAGCATCACGGTCCTCTATAGATCCTAAGGCTGGACCCAGTGATGTAGTTTTCTCACCTGGATGATCTGTATTAGCCTTAATGCTCATCTGAACCCTTTGGTGCCTCAGTTTCTAAGTATGTGGATGGGGAATCACATCCCCAAATCATATGATGGCTGAGATTAAATGCACGAGGGCTTTTAAAAAAGCAATAATAGTTACCATCATCTTTCTTTGCTGTACGATAGTGGTTCCCTTAGGAACAATAGAAGAGTTTTAGGCTTTTTGTACACACTAAATGGTCCAAAAACTGCTGCACTTTTCTGTCTGTTTTCTAGGGCCCTCCTCATTCTTTCTGCTATTAACTATCAGTTCATTACAATATAGACTTCTCATGTGGTAGTGTATTTATTTGCTCTCCCCTGGGTTGCAGATTTCTTCTGTGAATAGTTGCCGGCACGAGGGCCTGGGGATAAGTCATTGTCTCTTTTGTGTCTCCTTTATACTGAAGGGCATAAGCTTCAGAACATTTCAGGTTCTGAGCTCATGCCACAATCTGAACTATTAATTCTGTAGGCAAAAAGGTCATTGAATTACTGTTGTTAATAGTAGTAACATGACATTTTCTAAGCTAGATTTCTATGCACACATAGATTTTGCTTAATTTGTGTTTGTATGTAAAGGTATGTTGGTTTGGTCACATGCGAATGGAGTTAGACATGTATGTGTGTGTATACAGGTCAATGGTCAAAGTTGATGTCTTCTTCAGCTGCTTTCTACCTTAGTTTTTTGTCATGGAGTCTCTGGCTGAACCTGAAGCGCAGCAGTTTGTCTAGGCTGGCTGGACAACAAGCTCCCTCACCAGCGTGGGAGCTCAGAGTGTGCTGTCATGCCCAATTTTTTGACATGGGTTCTGAGAATGATAGTTCAGGATAGTTTGTGCCCCCGGTGCTTTACCAAATGAATCATCTCCCTGGCTACAGTTACTTCTTAAAATGCACAGCACAAGCTACTCATTTCCCATCCTTCCTAACCTGACTGGCTGTAGCTCATCACAATTGTCCTGTGGTTTGTTTTCATTCATCATATATACTCTGCAAGGCCTGTTGATTGCTTTTGGACATTGAGTTTACTATTTCATATAGAAGATGGATGAATACTTTAATTTATCAGATGGTGAAACTACAAAGGAAATCTGGCAGTGGTGCCACTTTTGTCTTATATTTGTGTCCTTCTTTGTTAATTATGTTACCTCTCAGCTTTGCTTCTTAATTTCAGAAACGAAAAATGCATCTTGTCACTTACAACTTAGATAAGTTCCTTTTTCCTCCACACCAAATTAAAAAAAATTTGTTGGAAGAAATCATAAAATTAAGGAGACCCAAAAATATAGTGTATTATATTAATATACTATTGTTATTTATATTAATACTTTATATTAATATAAAGTATTGATCTTGTCTTCCCTGACACAAACATTTTAATGCCTTAAGTGTCTACCCTTAAGAATAGTATTGAATACATTTTTAAGTGTCACTATTACACATGTACTATGGTGTATGCTTCAAATTCACCCTCATCACCTTAACTTACCCCTGCCCCCCAACATTCTATATTAAGAGCCTTCAAACATTTTCTGTCAAGATTTACATGGTAAATCTTTTGGGATTTGGCATTCACATGGTCTCCCTGTCTTGTGTTTATTTCCTTTTATAATTCTTTAAAATGTAAAAACCATCCTTAGTCCTGCTGGCCAAAACAAGTCTGAGGCTGACTATGTTCAGAGTCACAGCTGTGGTTTTAAGTCCACCGATAGAGTTCTGTAATGCCCTACCCTCTACTTCAAGTGCTGGGGTCCAAGTCCCAGGTCTTGTGCATGCTAGGCAAGAGCAGTATCATTGAGCTATACCTTCAAGTCTGTAATAGTGGTTAACAATCCTGACACCGCAGACCAGTAAAAGAACTTCTTCAACAGAAATTAGGTAGCTCATCCATCATTAATTCACAATTAGGCTTTAACTATTTTGATTATAAAAATGGTGGTGGAATGAAAGTCTTCACAGATGATCTTATATGCATGTACTTTGCTAACAGAATTATTTCCTCACAACTATTGGCAGGTGTGGTTTCTGGTGAGAGGACTTTCAGTCACTCATTTACTCCCTGTATTTGCAAGGTCAAAGTGCTAACACAAGATCAAAGTGCACAGGCCAAAAGTGTTTCCGATCTTTGCCAGACCCTGATCAACTTTAGCTTACTTGAAAGCACCTTTAATTTTCTCATTGAGATGAAAATATCTTATGATATTTTCACATATCTTATTTCATGACAACCCTGAATATACATTTAATAGACTGGCACTATATTCTAATGATATCCTATGTAGTTCTGTGAGACAGTGCCCTGAATTAAAAGCAACCATTCCCAGAACACTAAAATAACACCTACTTCAATGGGTTCCTTAGTAGAAACATTTCAAAAATATTAAATTAAAGTATTTAGGAAGACCTTTCCTCCTTAACAAAGGAAAGTGCATAGAAACCCAAGGAAATGCAATTCTGTGTTTTCTGTAGCCACTCATGCACCTACTGAGAATTTGTTTTGTTTTTCTGGAATGCTCTTTCAAATGATCACACACCATTTCAACATAATTTATATTTTCCAAATTATAAACTTTCAAAGAAGAGCCTCTTTTACAACTCTGACCTTTTAAAAATGTCAATTCATTTACTCTGCAAATATTTATTGAGTGCCTAAGAGCTGCCTTGCAGGCTGCATGAGACACGTGGAATATAGAAGTAAACAGGACAGCTGAGGTCAGAACCTCACAGGAACACAGAAGAAAGCCCACGGAGCGGTATTTGTACTGGTTTATGGTGCCCAGGGAAGGATCAAGAAACAACTTCCACTTCTTCTTCAAAAGCAAATGAAGACAAACATTGAATACCTCTTACAGTAATCAGGCGTAGCCTCATCTTTGGTTTTTACCACAGAAAGCTGCTAAATATATCACAGATTTAAAGAATGACGACTCTATTAAAACCCATAGAGAAAGTTATCATTTCAGTGTTTGTGAGAATCCTGAATTCAGTTTTTGGACCAAGTCGACTCCTACCAATATGACTAATGCACAGCATACATTCATTTTTTCCTGCGGAACTGCTCAGCATCTTGAAGAGGACTCTTCACACAACAACCACTAGGAAGACCCTGGGTTTGACCCCTAGCTCAATTGAAAGACAAGGAGAGGAAGGGATGGAGGGAGGTCCAGGGCACTGAAAGGTAGGAAGACAGAAAAAAAAAAATCAATGTCTAAAGACTGACAATTCAGAAACTTCTGATCAACCCCATTGGATTAAAGTGCAAATGCTGTCCCAGAGATCAGTGGTTTCCATATCAAACAACTGTGCACGTGCCAGTGAATGACTTGGTATGGATGCTGGAAGTCCCATCTACCATAAAACAAAAGAAGATCTAGGCACTATCACTTAGGCATTCAATTTAGTAACTCTAAGCCAGCAGTCTTGGGGCGGGGGAAATGATCAAAAACCCTGAGAATAATAATCTATGCATGACACATTAATGATGATAGAACCTTGTGTCATGAACTCTTCAGCGTTTTTGAGAGGATTTCTGTTATCTGATTTATTTGTGAAACTGGCATTTTCCTAAACATAAATAAGACCACCAACAGTTTAATATTCTAATAATAGATATATCGTTCCCCAGATGTTAGCATAAGATCTTTATTACAATGTCCTAGGGAAGAAATGCTTTTCTTAATCCTTGGTCTAGTGAATTAGCACAATGGCAAATTCTCCTAAGTATTTTCTTAACCTGTTTTGTAAAAAAGCATACAGTATTGAAGACAGGGAGTTTTACAGTACAAAGTCAGTGTGGCTGCCAATGTGTGGTCCTAAGAAAGGCAGCACTCGCCCTACCTGGGAACTTGGAAGATAGGAACACTTCCAGGGCCTACTCAGATCAACTCAGAAGTTGTGAGAAGGAAGGCTACAAATTTCTGTTTTAATGAGTCATGTGATGATGCACTTTTCAAGTCCTCCCTTTTGATCATCCTGAGATGGACAATTCACTTGTATCTCGCATGGCCCTATAGAGCTGTACAATGATACAACACCTTTCTCTTCCCTCAACTGTATGTATTTTGGTGATCATTACTCCTCTTTCAACATCTCTCCCTCTCCCCTTAGATTTGATGTGGACCACAGATGGGGATTCACACAATCGGAAGGCTTACGTATACTCCCAAGCATGGTAATTAAACTGTCTAGAAACCATACTTGAATATGGTTTGTCCAACACACAGGCACCACACTGCTGATGGAGAGACAGAACAATGGTATTAACAATCTTTAAGGTGAGCAAATAACAAATAGCACCAGAGTATAGAGCCAAGTGATGCTGAATTTTTAGCTTAACTACAAGCTGTTACATTTAAGAGCAAATGGGACAGCCACTTCCTAAATGAATGGCCCGTCATCTCGCTGAAATCTCAGCTTTTACGTGCAGGGCATTGAGGCCCAGGCATTTATTTTATTGTTAAGTTATGTCTCTAAATCACTTAATTGCATTAGAATGAAAAGATATGGTCAGATTTATGGGGCCAAAAAGGAAAACTCCGTGAGTGCTTTATCCCACAATGAGAATCTAATTATTGCTTTGCAACACAGCATTTATTAGTCCTTTTCTCACTTCAGGCAGACTATGCTGCGAATCAGCATATAATAGTCTCTGGTTTTAAAAGGCTATTTGCATGTAAAGTAGCTATTTTATCTATCTGTGACAGTTCATAGGTAAAACGAATTCTATTTTAGCACAATACTAGTCATACAAACTTAAAATATTTTCTTAAATAAAACTATTTCCACAAGAGCTACAATAACACTGTAGATTCAGAGCAGTGTAATTAGGAAACATTAATAAAAGAGAGAGACAGCTTCCATCAATAATATATTTAGATGCAAGTATACAATGTATAATAACAAAACTGGGGTCATGAGCACCTCCTCAAATATTAAGTCCCATGTTGGAGACCTTCCAAGTTTTTCCTTTGTACATTCTGTACATATATGTACAGTCATTCTGAGATGCACAATTCACTCATGTTTCTCATTGCTCTACGGTGCTGTCAATGATAGAAAATTAAAAATTTTCCATTGAGTTCAATGGTATCCATCACTTGTCCCTCAATATCTCTTATCTCTCTTCCCTTAAGAACCTCCAGTGAACTTCGTTACTTTATATTTCTTTATGATCAATTTATGGCACAATAACCCAACCAAACATCCTGATTTCACAAGTGGGACAAAGCCTTCATAGACAATGTCAACAAAGAAGGAAGAGGAATGACAAATAGGCAAATAAAAAGATTCTCCTCACATCATCAGAACGATAGCAATTAAAACAACTACCCAAGATACCAATGCATACTGATCAGAATGGCCTGAATCTACAGCACTGACCATACTGAATGCCTTGTTATCAACCCATATTTATAGATATTGGGCCTCTAAATGATACAGATACTTTGGCAGATGGTTTGATAATGTTTTATAAAACTAAACATAATCTTAGCATGTAAACTTGGCTGTCATTCTTTTTGGCATTTACCTAAAAAGCTAAAAATTTGTATCCACTAAATAAACTATACACATATGTTTTATATTTATGTATGTATGTATATGTATATATGTGTATATATATATATATATATATATATATATATATATATATATATATATACACACACATTATCTTTGGATTATGCTTTAGATCTGAACTATAATGTGATTTATGTACATCAAAGTAGACATATATACATAAACCTGATTTATATGCATAAAATTAATAAAAAGTTCTCAGACAGACTGACAAGAGATCCAAAATAAATCCCAGGAACTTCTAGTGGCCCTATCCCAACCATAATTCCTTCTTGTTCTTTACAGAGAATTCTCATTCTGCCATTTTCTCCCTTCATTTCTTTAGAGTTTCACTAACCCTACTTTAGCAGGCAGATTATTAAACACTGTCATACTAAAAACTAAAAACAACAACAACCAAAAAGAAACAAAAGACCAGAATAGGACAGCAACAAACTTGTATGAAGCCTCTTCTAAATCATTGGCTCCTTGTTTGTCTGCTTCTTCTCCTTACAGTTGGTCTGGGCAACAGTCATTTGAATTTCAGGAGGCACAATTTGTGTTTTTCTGACTACTCATTCATAGTGAAATCTGTCCAATCAGAGGCTGACCAAGGGACAAGCGTGCAGGTGATATAATCCTTAATCAGGAGACATCTTGGTGGCTGATTCTCTTCTGGAGACATCAGTAGCTATGAATCGTGGGTTATAAGGGTTATAAAAATGAGTATTTCCTACTGCCTTGGTTCACTTTTACTAGTGAATAGGATCACTAAGAGACAGTCTGCTCAGTTACTGTTTGCTTATCAAGGACACAGTTGATATAGGAAAGAAAAACGAAAGTGATTCATTACGCTTATTGACCTTTTTTAAAATAACAATTTGCTTTTCAGTCCTTCTCTGAAAGTGATCGATTAGCTTCACTTTTCAATATTATTTCAATTCAAATTAAACAGACTTAATGAGTTTTATTTGCTACATGTCTAGACTTACAGGAAACTCAAAATCTGTATCTCTGTCCTCTTCCAGTAGACCCCCAAGTCTTTGGACACTCTAGTCCAGCTTTGTTAGTTGCTCTGCCATCTGGCTTGTTGAACTGTTTTACACCAATCTTGTACATTTCCATTCTCTGTCACTGCTCCAAGAAGTGCTGGTTAGTATTATTGTAAATTCAATCCAGGTCCTGCATATTAGAGAATTCTTCTATCCTCAGATCACCGTATTTTCTAATTTTTTGAAAGATGAACACTCACACACATATTCACACACACACACACACACACATCTGCACAACTTTAGATAAAGTACTTCATATATTCATATTAAAATTTTCACTACATTTCAGAATTATATTAAAAGCTCTTAATGCTCTTGCCATATATATTTTTCATTAAAAGTGAGTCTCTTGGGGGCAGTTAGCATATTCACATTAAATTGATTCACCAAGATAAATTTTAGAGGAGAATCACTCCTCTATGAGAAGTCAGGTAAGCTCAACCCACCAGACATATACAGTTACTAATTTACAGACTGTTCCTCTCAGTGGACCCAGTTTAGAATCTTATGACTCAAAGAAATTTTATTACACACATGTACATGCACACGCACACCACACACACACACACACAAATGAGTTATCTGAAGCATATTCTCTGGTAAGAACACCTGAAGGGTTTCTACCCTCCTAGAAAGAAGGATGTCTACATGTTCCTAATAATCTGCCTCTAACCTCTTTATAAGAAAGTCTGTATGGTGGGGAAAAAATTTCTGGCTTCACAGCTGCTAGGATTGTTTTTTTGCATTTATCATTACAATGGCAGATGCATTTTTACTGGAATGTAATCTGCATTGATAATTATGATATGAAAAGAGTCAAGATTGTGACAATTTCATCAATAAGCAATGGACGTGACTAATGTTGTATCTATAACAATTTATCATTTTTTCCCCTTCAGGTACTTATTTATTTATTTTATTAACATCTGCATTCTGTTGTTAACCAGCCAGGTTCTTGTCTATAGAACACAAGCTGTATTGCTGAATGGTCAACTTTTCAATATCTTTTTCATTTCCAAGTATATTTACATTTGTATTACCTAAGCATTACATAAGAAAATGCACATTTAATGTAGAAAAAATCATTATGTTCATAGCAGCAAACATGTTATAAAATTTAAGTATAGGAAGACAATTCTTCTACCAGATCCCTTATAATATCATAAGGACTTGAAAAATCAATGTTATCATAGTTCTAGAGAAACAGATTTAATATATTTACAAAATAATGATTTCATGTTCCACTATTTTAAACCAGTGAAAAAGATCTTACTGTGAATAAAAGGGCTGCTTTAGGTAACATATTGAGTCAGTAATCAAACTGGGCCTGAGAAACCAGGCTGTAGGACCTAGAAGCTATGCTTATCCCACTCATGAGACACTCTTCAGGTCATTAGGTGGCTGTTTCCCATATAATGACGTCTTTAAGAATCCCTCTAATTACAAATGGTTTATCTGTAGGCAAAACTTTGGCAATTTTCTTTAGAGACACAATTAGAAGTAGAAAGAGCTGTAGATCATTATTTAAATGTCTATTTCAATTACAAATTCTCATGTGGTTAATATCCCATAACAGTCAGGGTGGTAGAAGCAGTGAAAGATGCTGCTGCTGACTTTTTAAAAGTCACATTTATAGATTCCCTAAAACACATCTAAATATTAAAAAAAAATCCAAAATCTTTATACCCATAGTGAAGCTCTACCAATTCACACTGCAGTCTTATAGTTAGAAATCTGCTTTACATCTCAAAAATAAAATCTCACAGGCTTGAAAAAAAACCCCACACTTTCTAATTGCCCTGGGTTTCCATCATGAAGGGAGTTCAGGTTTTAATTTGTAAAGCCTCACCAGTCTCTGGTAGCCTGTGTCCTCCCCTTTCACGGGCACCTCCTTTATCT
This sequence comes from Mus caroli, assembly GCF_978045245.1. Classification (NCBI taxonomy): domain Eukaryota; kingdom Metazoa; phylum Chordata; class Mammalia; order Rodentia; family Muridae; genus Mus; species Mus caroli. The sequence goes on from NW_028227264.1 coordinate 52,265,848, forward strand.
CTCAGGCCAGGCTTCCTTTCCTCCCTGACTTATTACTAAATAGTTTTCTCCCACCCTCTTCTTCCTCAAGCAAGCATGCATTACTTTTGAAGTTCCTTAAAGGAACATTTCCTGCTTGCAGCACAAGGAAAAAAAATGGCTCACCATTATGTCTTCCCTAACACTTCCCTTTCAATTAGATTCTGCAGGGAAAGAAAGAGTCACAGATGGTACCAGATGCCTCAGGATTCCCAAAATTTTTCTATAGCAGCAATGAAAGATAACTTTGCCATTTTTTTTGGAGTCAAAACACCTTTCAAAAATAATTCTATTATTTCAGCTTTTAAGGAGATAAAGGAATATGCAAAGAGACTTCAATGATATTCTAAGAATATAAAATGTACTATACATTATGCCATATCTGGTTTGGCACGTGTGCACACATACATGTGGGTGGCTATAAGCCAACTCTGTCTTTTAAAGCTGCTTTTGTTAATGCAAAAACCTACGTAATTGGATCTGGGATTTGTCAAGGATTCATGACCAGTCTGTTTATGTGAGCTGTGTTTCCATTATCATGTGAACTGAGAATAGTATTAAGAGCTACTAGACATTGTTTTAGATAAATAACCTTCTGAAATGGAAACCCATAAACTGGCCATAAACAAGAACATTCAATTATCATTAAGTAAAGTCAATTTTTATAAACCCGATGTTCGAGTGGGGGATAAAAGGTGACTTTCAAGACTTTATGGTTTATATCCTAGTCAGAAAAGTTTTAAAAAGTCAAATCTTAGAAAAGCTAAGGACAATGGATTCCTGGGAAAGAACGGAGTCAAAGTTTATGATTGAGTTTTCCCTCTCCAAGTCTGTTGGGATTTCTGTTATTTTTGTGTTCTTAAGAATATTACAGCTTCATTATGAACATTTGGATATAAAAAATAAAGTTGTAGTGGAAGGGTCATTGACATACAGAAGTTAGTATTACAGTAGCTTAGCATGGACTTCCTGTGCGCGCGTGCAACACACACACACACACACACACACACTCATTAACTCCTTGACATCTTGAGTATTTCCTTTGGATATACTCCTCAATGTTTAATAAGTAAACCTACGTAAATACATGGACCAAGGATGTTCTTACATACTTGATAGTTTGGAGCACTGGTTCTCAACCTTCTGAATGCTGTGACCCTTTAATACAGTTCCTCATCTTGTAGTAAAGCCACATCTCGTAGTAAATTATTTTCATTGCTACTTCGTAACTGTAACTTGGGTACTGTTGGGAATCATAAAGTGAATATCTGTGTTTTCTGATGGTCTTAGGTGACCCCTGTGAAAGGATTGTTTGTCTTCTAATGAAGTTGTAACCCATAGGTTGAGAACCACTGGCTTAAAACAATGTAGCAAATTCTATTCCTACCAGACATGACTAGGAGTAAGTCTGTTCTTGCCACACTTGGTGATTACCATAGTTTATTTTTCAATGTATTATTTTAAGCAATTTTTTTGGCTTTGAAAGTGCCTATTTTTTATTTTGTTAATTTGGCAAGAATAACAGGAGGCATGATGATCTTAAGTATCGATGTTTTATTTTAAATATCTGTAAAGTGCTTAGGTGAGTGTTATGTTTTATCTATCTGGGAGGAAAGCAATGGACAGACAAATAAGAACAGCAGGAAGTACAAGACAAAGAGGATAGAGCCTGAAGTGTGAGCCTGACTACCCATTCCCACACTCAACACACTCTGTCTTCTGAGAAATCCTACCCGAGATGCACCTCTGTGAAAAACATAAGCAGATACACCTCAGAGCCTCTGATAAGTTTAACCACAGGGACACCTGTTAAAAACATCTCTTTAGAGTACACTAAGAGAACCCAGAGCAAATACTGGATCAAATGCTTACTCTAAGTATTTAAACTGAGGAGACATTTGGTCAGTTTTTTGACAATTACTTTTATAAAATGGCAACAAATATGAGTTTTCCTCTCTCACTTTTTCTAAGTGAAAATAAAATGCAAATAGGTAACTGGACTCCAAATTTTTATTCACAGTCCAGAGATATTTATTAAAGTGCTGTTAACATATGGTAGATTTATAAGCTATTTCTAAATGCTTTCTGGAACTCTCTAATTACATAAAAGCGTTCCACTTTTATTGTATTTTTGTCTGTTGATAAAGGTAAAGTATTTTATTTTCATTTGAAATGCAGAGGTACTTCTTTTGCCCCTTATATTCTTTTCTCAGAAAATACAACACATACATTGAGATAATTCTAACGTGTAGATACATCCCTATCATTTAGTGCTCATAATTACTTTCAACCTCAATATGCCAGACTTATAAAGAAAAGGTTGAATGTATACTTTCATTTTCATAGTATAGGTATAAATTTTATTGACATTTTCAATTGTACTTAATCCTAATTCAGAGTAAGAAGGCAGCTGCAGTACTGAAATCACGTTTGCATATTGAAATCACATTTACATAATTAAATCACAATTACATTTTGTAAGCTTTTAGCTACATATACTTACTGGACAATAAGAGTACTTTATTGTAGTGAAGAAGTAGGAGAAGAATAAAAACACAGTGAAGGAAGACGAGAATGTTCACAGACTGGTGAACAATTCAAGAGAATTCTACGTATTTTAAAACAGGCTTAAGTATCATGAACAAGTAATTTCATATACAACATAAATAAAAAAGTATATTACTAAGTGTTTTGATTATATCATAGTTTAGTTTTCATAGCTTAAGTTGTTCTTTGTTGATGATAAATTGGATTTCATTGGCTTTAGATTTCTGCTGTCTTATTTTTTATAAGGTTTAGATGTTGAGTAAGTAAAGAAAATCTGTGGCACCAACCACAGTTAACACTGATTTTGGTCGCAATATGTGCTCAGGGCCATGAGCTTTAGAGCAGGATCTAATCCCAGGTTACTGATTTGTTTCACAGATATGAAATGAATTTCAGTGCATCTATAACACAGATATTATATAATTCTCCAGTACTTACACTGTAAACAAAGTGTATGCACCATGTGCATATGAATACACAACACACACACATACACACCACACTTGGTCACAAACACATGCCCTCCCTGCTACCTCATAATTACATTGTCTTACTGTCGCTATTATGACTACAGTCCTTTTTCACATTCTTCAGCCCACATTTAAAAATCAACTCTTAAACTCAGAACTCATTGTATGTCTCTGTTCAGAAAGTGATGCCCTCCAAATGCTCCAAGGCCAGCTCCATGTCATTCAGACTGTGACTTTAATTCTTAGGTTGAAGGTTCATCAGCTCCCTGGTTCACCTCTCATTGCTCTATACCATATAATTCTATAGCATTTTCTTTAGAGCACATACCAGTGTTTGAAATTATTATGTGAACATACTTCAGATTATTTGTATTACCATAAAAATTTAACAAAAGTAAGGACTGACCTTGCTGAATCATCCAGAGTCTAGAACATAGCCTGGCATATGATAAATACAATAAACACATATATATTTGCTAAATAATGAGTCAAAAGAGACATAATCAGGCTAATCATAAGGCCTGGTCAGATGACAGGAAAAAGTCAATTGCAATTCATTCTATGGGCTTCAACTTTGAGTTTTGTTATTTTCTGTCTAGTCAGAGACTGGGAGAGAAAAACGTCGGTGTTGGAGTGGCTGTGTGAAGTGACAGGCAAGCCTAAATGAATAAGTGCAGTGTGCTTTCTCCATGACTGATGAAACGTAGGAGAGAAGAGTAAAGAGATGAAATTGTTTATTATTTACTTTTGGTTCTAGGGATTGAATCCAGGACCTCACATACCTGAGCACACCCTGTACTCATGGCTACACTTTCTGTCCCTAATCACTGTTTAATAACTGTAAATGCCAAGTTGCAACCAAATATTAGAACACGGAAATTGGCAGCAGAGTAGAAGTGCGAAAGAAACTGTAGCCATGGCTCTAAGAAGGGCACGCACCAGTCTGGCAACATAAGGTTAAACAAACAAAGCCATCAAGTTAAATGATGCTTTGATGGCCAAGGAGACATCTCTTCTGCTTATCCTTTCTACCCAGAAGCAAATCAAACAATTGAGGTAAGGAGCTGTAGAAAATTTGCATGCTCTCCCGTGCTTGCCCATTAGAGCTCTTGGCAGGACCAAGAGTTAGTCACTAATGGTGCTATTTCAGAATAGTGGGGTACTTCAAGTTGAGATAAACATAAACTTCTTATGTTCCAAACTAAACATTCTTCTCCACACTTATGTTTACTTCAGTATCCATGCAAATGAAGTTTCAGCTAAATTTTAAGAGCAGAATTGTTTGGCTTACTCTGATAAAGCAGTAAAGCTCTCAGAGAAACATATCACAATGTAGCAGACATGAATTCAGTTAATACGATGATTAACCCTAAGGTCTACTGATGATCCATATTCTAAAATGTTTTAAAACTAATTAAAAACACACAAACTAGCTCTGTGCCATAAAATTATAAGATGTTTTACAAACAAAACATCCAGAAGACTTATTTTAGAAGGATCCTAATTGGTAAATCATAAAAATTCTAACCAAAGCAAAATTTTGTAGATGCTTTTATATAATTTGTACAGGCTAACTAAAACAAATTGGCATTACGAACACACTTTGTAGAACCGTCCATGTAGGTAAAATTCCAGGAGTAAAAATTTGAAAGAAAGAACCCTGGATCAGCATACTTGCATTAAATCCAGCTCATTAGCAGATATGCATTTTGTCTATGTTCCTCTGCCAACTCTAATCATATGTACTAACTTTGCAAGGCCCCAGAGTCATGAATGCTTGTCCAACAACCATTTATTTAAGTTTTATTCTGCATGACTATTTTCTCTGCTTTTGTTTCAGTGGTAACTCTGACCAATATATATTTCCCACAGAGCAATGAATCTTCTGTAAACAGAATTTTTATCTGAGAAAATTTCTATCTGCAGACATTTGGAAGATATATGTATACGTATATGTATATATGTGCATATGTATATAAGTATATGCCATTTTCAATATTTCATCATCAGCCATGCAGACAGATTCTGCTAGAAATCTCCCTTCAACCAATGGTTTCATGATTCTGTCATGAAATTTGAATTAACTCAAATTACCCTGTTTTTGTTTGATTTGTTTGTTTGTTTGTTTTTGTTTCTCCTAATCCACCTATCTTTCCTTCTAACTTAGACATCTACATCTCCTGTCAACAAAACTGACCCAGATCCTCCTACGCTACTTTGGGCCAGTTAAGTAGCCCATTTTCCATGACTACTCACTCAGCTTGTCTAACCCCCTACTCCCTTCCACTCCTCTTGTCTTTCCTAGCCTGTAATTATGGTAGACATTGTCAGTACCTTAAAGTCCATCTTAAACGCAACTGAATCTCCATCTCCATGTTTTGTATGAGGTGCTGAGCAGGGAGTGAAAAAAGGGTGACCTTTACAAGCCTGTGGTCACTACTCCCAGAAACACTCCTTTCCACCTGTTACCCTTCTCTAGAACAGCACTTGTACCTCACATATGCTCCCCTCAAATGTCTATCCTTTCCCCCATGAGCTGCCAAAGATGGCTTTGTCATATAATTCTTTGAGTAGTTAACAGGGCTCTCAAGGTGACCATTTCATAAAAAATTTTTACCACTAAGTCTACACTGGCTTAAAATTAATTTCTCCTCCACTTTCATACACTGCAGAAGAAGGGCCCTTTCCTCAGGCTATCTGTCTTCTGGAGCCCATATCCCCCCTTCTGCTTTAAGGTTTGAATTAATCTTTATTTCCCTCTACCTTCTCTTCAATTGGATCAGGTTGGATCTATTCTGACATGGCCTCAAAAAGACTCTCAGATACAGCAGTGTGTTCCCCTCTAGTCATCTATGTAACAACCCCTTCTCCCGAGGTTCAGTGATCTCTGCAGAAGAGTGGACAGTAACCACACTCCTCAGCCATCTTCTCCTGTGCCTGTTAAATGGTCAGTGCTCTCATACTTCTGTGCCATGGTATCCATCTAATGGATACGACTTCAAAGATGGAGAAAACACAAGATTGTTTCTGGGAAACAACTTCTATTAAAAACAGACTCATAGGAAAAATAATCTAATATTACAAACCCACATCAAGGTGACTTGGGTAGATAATATAAATGAAAATGATTTGAAATATTGGTTACAACAACCACTATGAACTGGAAAGTCATTCAACATAACTGAAATGTAAAATTTGATCACAATGGTACTGAGATTCCTTTTTTTTTCTCCCCACAGGGTACATGAGAGAAAAACACAGTCAACTTTTCTTTTGAGACTGAGAGAATGACTAACCAATAATCAGCTCAACTTGAAACCCATCCCATGGGTAAGCACCTATCCCTGACATTATTAGTGATACTCTGTTATGTTCTGCAGATAGGAGCCTAGCACAACTGTACTTTGAGAGGCTCCATCCAGGAGTAGACTGAAACAGATGCAGAGACCCACAGCCTATCATTGGACAGAGCTCAGGGATTGTTATGGAAGAGTTGTGAGAAAGATGAAGGGCTGCAAGGTGGATAGGAACTCCACAGGAAGACCAACAGAGTCAACAAACCTGGACCCTTGGGGCTCTCAGAGACTGTGAACTACCAACCAAAGAACATATATGGGCTGGATCGAGGCCCCTAGCACATAAATAGCAGATGTCCAACTCAGTCTTCTCCAACAACTAGAGCAGGGGCTGTCCCTAAGGCTGTTTCCTGTCTCTGAAATCTGTTCCCCATACTGGGTTGCCTTGTTTAGCCTCAGTAAGAGAAGATGGGCCTATCCCTACAGAAACTTGATATGCCAAAGTGTGTGGGGGGAAAGGGGGGCAACCTTCTCAGAGGAAGAGGGAGAGATGTGGGGAGAGATTATATGAGGGGAGACCTGGAGGGTGCAGCAAACGGAATGTAAAATGAATACATACAAAATGAATAAAAAAATAAAAAATATTTTTTAAAAAACCTGAGAGTCTGATGTGGCAGCCTAAGGAGCTAAAGGTCCTACTTGGAGAAGCAGACCTCTGTAACTACAGGCTTTAGGAGTAGCCTTTTACCTGACTGTGAGCATGACATTTCTATGCCAAAGCATGACTTTCCATTCCACTCTTGTCAGGACGCTGTATGGATGGCTCCTGTAGCCTGCTCACCAATTCAAGCTTGGAAACTGTTTACATCATTTCTCAGAATGAGCAACAATTCTTCCTCCTCCTTGGTGGAAGGAAGACTCCGTAGTTTAATGGAAGTGGAAGCTGCTCAGTGCTTCACTTAGTATTTATTAATAATAACTGTATTCCTTCAACCCTTTAAATTACACTGACCATGTGACTTTCTCTGGCCAATGAGCTTATCTTTAGGCAAAAGCATCAGAAGCTAATGGGATATTTTCCTAGCAGACTGTCACAACTCAGTAGATTGTGAAGGAGATACTACATGACAGCCAGGATGCATTTCCACAGGTCTGTAACTACAGTCTCATGTGCAAGGAACTACACTAACTAAAGAGTCAGAAACAGCTCATTAAGACACAAACTGACTCGCTTGCTTTAAGGTGTCAACCAGGTCAAAGGCTGGGACAACTTCTATTATTTACAGATTAGTATCAATAAGTTTGACAGGTGGAATTCTTAATGAACAGAATGCTTCACAAAATGCTGAGGCAACGTGCTCACAGTGATAAAACTTCTAGCTTTTCGAAATAATCATAAATACAGGAGTGAGGCTTACACAGTGTGAAATACAAACAGAACCATGGTAAGAAAGAAGTATGATTTCTGTAATTTAGGGCAAGGAAAGGTAGTAATTTCATTTTGACAGAAATGCACGGTGTCTCACAGTCAATTCTATATACTGGCACATCTCTTTTAAATTACAAATTAAACTCGCCAATTATAATGGGATATCCAATGTGTGACAGCTATAACTCATCAGCCATGAAAATGTAATTATAAATATAAGTAAATTGACTATTCTCTAATATGTTTTGCTAAACTAAACCTTTCTATATGAAAATATTAGCTATTTTTTAACAAAAATTTTAGTAACAAATGCCAAATGCTAAACTAATAAAGTATATGCAAACACCGAGCTAAATGTCTATAAGATTATAAGGCCAAACACATTAGGACAAAATAACAAAGAAACAGCATCATTTGATAAATGGGATTAAATTGTTTTTTTTTCCCAAGAAATTAGCATAAATGTGGCATTAAATGGCCCAGAGAACTTCGTCTGGATCGGAGAGCTCCCTCAGGTTGAAGAGAATGTGCAGCATCCCTTTCCCTTTTGCTTTTTATCATTTCCTCCTAGGCTTATAATTTCAGAAAATGCCCCAACAATGTCAATTCAATTTAAAAGGTCCACAATAAATGACCCAGTAGATTTAATAATGATTTAATTTAGATAGAGTCTCTAGCTCACTGGTTTTCAGAACTCATCTCTTTCAGAGAACCAGAGGCATAGATAAAAGAGGGAAATGTAGGCTGTGTGTGTGTGTGTGCGCGCAAGTGTGTGGCGGGGACTGACTGAAGGTGGGGGGTGGGTGGAGTCACAAAATCTTATAAGACAGAATCTTCAATCTGTGGGTCGAGACCCATCTGGGGGTAGTATGACCCTTTACCCTAAGACCATTGGAAAACACAAATATTTATATTATGATTGATAACAAAATTACACTTATGGAGTAGTAACAAATAATTTTATGTCTGGGGTCATTGCAACATGAGGAATTGTATTGCAGGGGTGTAGCATTAGGCAGGTTGAGAACCATTTTTATAAGGAACTAGTGGTGATGCATATTCTCAATCATGTTATATAACATTCTTTCCCTCTGACCTATTCAAGCCTGCGTCACGTTATCAATATGCAAATTTTACCATAAAAGTCATTGAAACTGTTATTTGTGGGGATTGTAACAAGGAAAGGTGACAGGAAAGCCAGGGAGGAGCTCAGTTAATGACCACTCACTAAATGCTCTCCAGTACCAGGCACAGCGGGCATAAGCAAAAGCATACAGATACAGCAGAAGCTTAAACTTCCTTTTGGAATTAAGTTCATGCTATTGGGGAAACATAGCATGTTGGTTTGTTTTTGTCAGCTTGACACAAACCTAGACACACCTGGGAAGAAGGTGAGGCATTGGTTCTATCAGATTCTATTGGTTCTATCTGTGGGTGTGGCTGTAGGACATTTTCTTGATTGGTAATTGATGCAAGGCACAAAATTCCATCGTTGTTTTAGTGATGTCTGAGGGGGTTCAAATGGTACCCTTTCAGATAGCTTTTGACTTATTGTCCCATCATACTCAAACTCAAAAATACCTGGTTTTGTTTGCTTGTTTGTTTTTTATGAGTCTGTTCGAATTTTCCAGTTTGAGTTTCTAAAGTTTTCTTTTCTCATTAAAACAGAAGGTCCACAAGGGCTGTTTTGTACTCCAAGCAGAGTCTGACACAGTCTGTTGAAGAGATAGGTGACTTCTCCCACCGTTGCATGACAGTTTCAGATGAAACGTTCCATTCTGCAGGGAAGTGGTTTTAAACTAGAAGGAAAACAACTCAAAATAGCTGTAGGAAGTCCCTAAAATTGAAAAGATTAACTGGGGACTTTCCTCTCAGGGTAAGCAGTAAAGCTGCAAAGAAGCATCTCAGACAAGCCAACTGCAAAAACAATTCTGAGACCAACCAGACAGACCAACCTATAAGAAGCAGAAACCAGCAGAGCTGCCTGGAAGAGGACTAAACCAACTTAGGCACTGGAAAGGATGCTCTTCTACTGAGCTGCCAGCAGGCTGTAAAGGCTGTGCAGCATACTTAGGGTTTCCAGCTTTGGGAACTGTCACCCCTTCTGGGGTGGGGTTTGCTGATGTAGCTGTCTTTGAGTATTCCAGTAAAACTCATTGGCTCACCAACTTGGAGTTTGTCTTTTGGTCTGTTGTATGTTCCCTCCCAATTTAGGGAGAATGTGTGTTGTGTCTCCAATATAAAACTTCTTTACACAATTCCAACACCATGACTGTTCACTCTGTTTTCTCTCCATGTTTCATCTAGTCAATATTTTGCCCAACCAGGACCACCATGGTGGGCCTGATTTTGGATACCCCCAAAATATACTTGTGAGAAGGTTCCTCTTTGAAGGGGCTATTCAAACTAATCCCTCTGAGCTACCAGTCTTCTAGTGGATAAATATTTGGTCCTTACTGCTCTGCAGGTCTCTCTAGGCAGTTATCTCAATGAGGAAGTAGATGCAAGAAAATGGTTGATAGTTTGGCTTTTTTGCATTGAAGTTATATATTTACAACACATCATAACTAATATACCTTTCATATATTTTGAAGAGAAAGATAAATTTGAGCCCAATTCTTGAACAGTATTTGTGAGTGTGGCTGAAGTGGATTCAATTGCATTCCTTGATTTTGTTTGCTTTTATGATAACTCTTTGTTTTGTGGAAAGTTTAGTACATACATGTTTAAAATTATACATGAGTTATTTTATGTTATCAAATTTTAGTTTCAAAAAATACAACAACCAAATTGGTGTTAAATCTTTCTTTTTTTTTTCTGGTTGCTAGGAAACCTGCAGATACATTTCTGTCCAACGCTTAGATGATTAACAAGTTGGCAGAGCCTGTGCTAATCTTATCTGCAGCTATCATACGTCCTGACTTTCCACAGCTCTGCTTGATCATGAACAGTTTCTGTAAGTCATTTTCATTCTTTGCAGAATGAGGCACGAGACAGACGGATTGTCTCGGCATCATCTCTTGCAAGCAGATTGTGGCAGACTGAGTGTGAAATAAAACAACATCAATATATCCTAATTTTCTAAGGGATTTCTAAATAATTTTGTGATTATCCATCACTAAAATACATTCCAGAAACAATTTATAATCCTCCAAACATTCTAAATGTTGGAATTTTATCAAGTCAGAACTGTCCCCCACTACTAAGCACAGATCTTCATCTTTCTTTCTGCTCAGCTTCTCAGTCTCTCTCCTCCCATGTTTTTCCCCTTCCTTGGTGGCCTTGAGGCTTGGATGCATAAGCTAGTCCTCTTAGTGAGTCATCAGTAACCTTTGTACTGGTGTTTTAGCATGGCAGATAACATTGGAGAATTTTGCTGCAATTAAAATAAAGGTCACCTTCTGCTTCCTCAGTCTTGGACCAAATATTCTCTACCTTTTCTTATGGAAAGATAGACCTCCCTCTCATCATGGAAAAATATTCTTCCTTCCCATCATGGAAGATTAGTCCTCCCATCAGTTTAGTGTCCAAGAGGTTGGCTATGTTCTTCTAGTTGAGACTCAATAACAGCCTGTTTCCTTAAGCATGAAATGCCTCTAGATGTGATCCCTTAATTTAAGGAATAAAGTAGGTTTTAAAATCAGGTAGGTGTTTCATTAAGTTAATAGCTTGTGTGGCTATGTCCTGTTTCAGTTTTTTGTTTTTTGGGTTTTTTTTTTTTTGTCCCATTAGTGTGTTTCCCTTAGTACATTTAAATCTCATTTAAATGCCTGCTTCTCTTCTAACAATCTCTATCCACACACTATTATACCTTGATGTTGGGGAGTTCTGCCAAATCTAGAGGTTTCTGTCACTACCCTTTTATCATTTCAATTCTTTTGCTTTTTTTTTTTTTTTGGCTTTTTGTCTACTTCCGTTTTGAGTAAAGTAAAGCAAGAACAGAAGAAAGAGTCTGTTTCTTAATTTGCAATGTCTCAAGGGGTAGTCAAGCTATACAAATATTCTATGGCAATCAAAGACATTTTTTCCAGATTGTTCTTCAGAGCATCAGTGCCATCATGACCTATTAAATGTATTTCTGGTTCACTATAGGTGTTGGTACTTTCTACCCAACACATATGAGATGCTATATGTAGAAACATGGTCCTGGAGAGTTGGCTTGGGAGTTCAGAGCACTTGCTGCTCTCTCCGGGAATATGGGTTTGGTTCCCTCAGTTCACTCATGGTGGCTCACAACCATTGGTAAACCAAGTTCCAGAGTAGGGAGCAGACATGCATGTGGTACACATATATGCACGCAGGCAAATATACATAGAAAAGCATTTTATTATTACTGTGCAACTGTGTGCATAGCATGTGATGGGGTATGTGAAGGTCAGAGGACAACTTTGTGGAGTCTGTTTTCTCCTTTTCCCCTTATATGGGACCTAGGGATTGAATTGAGGTCATCAGACTTGTATGGTTGTTCACTTACCCACTGAACTATCTCATTTACCATGATGTGTAATATTAATATGCTCTTTTTTTCTACATGTCAACACTTATTTTGATATGCCTTTTGTAAGTTTACTTTATTCACTCATATTTGTAAATTTTCAATACCATTCTTGGTTTAATTATTTTTATTCTACAGCATCGGTTCCTAAAATTTGTTCCTATAGATAATTCTACCTTAGTTTTGCCATTTTAAAAATGGGAAGTTATAGTGAATTAACTGTGTAAAATACAAGGGAAAAATAAAGATTATGTTATTTCTTTACATTGAGACTTCAAGATATATATAGAATGTAGCTTTTTATTACACCCAAAATTACAGATTTATTCTGGCACATTGAACGAAGATTCTAGTGTGTGCATTCTGAATGCTTGTATATTTACAGTTCCCAGTGAGGATTTCATTCCTCTTGAGTGTACTCTAGAGAAATACACATTCATCTTTTATTGTTAATAAAGGACACTCCTATTTAGTATTCATCTTATCTCCACTCATCTGTGTAGAATTATTATGGTTGTTTGAACTCTGTATACAAACTTTGAAGAAAAGTTGTGGATTGACCTCTTAATTTACTACAAACTATCTGAACTGAGCTAAGAACTTTTACATTTCTGAATATGTTCATAGTAAGTTTATCACACAGGTGTTTCCTGTCTTGCTCAAACTGTGACAGACTAGAGTCCCCAGCAGCCATGCTTCCGGATTTATGTTTGTCACGGTAACTGTCCCATGGAGTGCAGCCCAAACCAGAGGGGCCCAGTTTCCTCAACTTCACAATATAAATCTGAGAATTAATTTTTAGTTTACATCAGTGTATGCCTACATATATCTATCTAATGGTGATCTATAAGTTTCACAACATTCCTAACTCTCACTGCTGAAATCAGAATCTTAAATCATGGCTGCTTAGCAACTCTTCAGGGACATCATTCCTGAAAATGAATTTTTCCAGACAATTCTAGGAAATTCTTTGATCTACATGTATGTGTAGAGAAGTTTATAGGTATATGAAACCAAGTTATGAATAAGTTAGCCATGTTGGAGATATTTCTATGAAATGACTGCATGTTTTCATCTTGAATCAAAGTCAAAATCTTGGTAGCAAATTCTCCTGAATGCATTGGGAAAACAAAAAGCAACTGTTAGGTGATGCAGTGAGTAGGAGAAAAAGGAAGGGGAGGAGTTCTACACAAGCAACCTAGTTCTAACTACTTCTCATATGTCAATCACACTCTGGAGCATAAATATGTAGTGACAAATCATAATCAAAGTAATCAAAGTAGAGATACAGGAAATGACCTAAATCTCAGTATTTACAGGACACTCAAGGAAAAAAATATTGCAAGAAGATAAATCTTTATGAACCAATATTTAAAAATTATTTAAAAACAGAGAAGTATATAAGAAAAAAATCTTAAATTTTTCTTCTAACAAAATGTAAAAACAAAAATGATCCACAACAAATTAATTTTTACAGAGTGAAATTGACAGCCAAATATGGTGAAGTGATAGTTATTTTCAGCAAAGGTGTTCTTCATTGTCTTTTCTGTTAAAGATAGCCAAGTAAAGAATCAAAACCATGCTGCTAGCCTTGACCTATAGGTTCCTACCATGCTATATCCATATGTAGCTTGGGTCTCACATCCAGTGCCCCAGCCTAGCCTGGCCACCCCTGCCTGTGCTGCAACCAACCTCTAGGCTTCCATCACAACCCATAATGCCTCTTTCTGACCCACCAGCTCTTGTCACACCATACATAATCTTTGAACCCAAGAGCTGCATATACTGATCCAGGGTCTAACCTTGTGAATCTGCTTGGTACACCCCTACCCCCCAAAAACCTCCAAATACACCCCTATAGTCAAGGCTTGAACCAGGATGCACATATTATATACCAGATCAGTACTGGTGTCTACCTGACCTCATTCCACCTAAGCCATACTCAACATCTAGGGCAAACTCAGCCTGCACATTTTTTTTTTGCCCCGATCTGCTCTGTCTATATCAGACATGGAACTAATAAAAGAAACCCACTCGCACAAATCTCATTGTAAAAATATAAACAATTTGAAAGAGAAAAGCAGGTATCTTCCCTGTAAAATCCAATAGTCCTATAAAAATATTTGCCAAATGAGAATTACATAGATGAAACCAGGATACAGAACTTAAAAGAATAATTATAAACTTTATCACAGAATTCAAGGAGTTTAAAAAAGAGACAAAGAAACAGTTCAATGAAATTAAGGAGAAAGAACTCAATGATAATAAATCCCTGAGTGGTGCCCAAGAAAATGTAAGGCTGATGGAAATAGAAAGGACAATCTAGTACTTGAATATAGAATTCTATAAAGAGTAACATTGAAGCTGAAATGATGATGGAATTTCAAAACCAAATAATTCAACTAGAAAACTCAAAGGAAAGCTTTACAAGTAGGATGAGTCATGCCGAAGATCAAGCATCAGGACTCCAAGATAAAACAGAGGCTCTAGACCAAATAAGTAATAAAAAAAATAGAAGAAATTAGCATACAGGAAATGTAGGATACCACTGGAAAAACAAACCTTTAAGTTATTGCATAGATGAGGGAAAAGACTCCCAAGAGAAAAGCACAGAAAAGATCTTCAGCAATATTACAGAAGAAAATTTCTCCAATTAAAGAAACACACACATACAGATACAAGAACTATACAGAACTGCAAATAGACAAGACTAGAAAAGAATATCCCTACAGAGTAACAAACTTAGAACACTACATATACAGAATGAACAAAGAGTATTAAAAGTTGCTGCAAACCATCCAACTAACCAACCAACTAACCAACTAAGTGGCCAAATGAAAAATAAATTAGAAAACAATCAAACATAAGTCACATGTAAAGTAACATCATCAGCATAGTAGCAAATTTCTCAATGGAACATATGAAAGCAAGAGAAGCTTGGGGCACTGCATTGCAAGTCCTGAAAACCATGATGACCAACCTAGTCTAATATACCCTGCAAAACTATCTCCCAAAGTTGAAGGAGAATGAAAAAAAAAAATCCAGACATAAATATACTAAAAGAAAAATTATATCCAACAGATCAAACCTAATGTAAATATAGGAATCTATATTTTGGGCTAATGAGATAAATGAGCATAGTCAAAAGGCTGTGAAATGAGATTGAAGCCATAATTACGAAACCATAAAGTACCACTAAAAACACAAGCAATAAAATGAAACATCAACAATAGGATGACTGCAATTAACACACAATGACTTTAAATATTAATGGTATTAGTTCTCCAATCAAAGGACACAGACTAGCCGAAATGATCAAAACCCCAAATCTATCAATCTTCTGTCTACAAAAACAGACATTAGCTTTAAAGATAAGCACTGCCTTAGAATAAAAGGATGGAGAGAATTATTCCCATCAAATAGGACCGGGGAACAAACAGGTATCATTATCCTAATAGCTGACAAAATAGACCCCAAACTAAAACCAGTAAGGTAAAGAACAACATTTCATTCTAGTCAAAGGAATAGTTATCCAAGAAGACTATGCTAAGCATGTATGTACCAAACTCTGGTACACCAAATTTTATAAAAAGTATCTACTAGATTTAAAGACACAGACTAACATTAATAGGTAGGTGATTTTAATAGTCCACTTTACAAAATAGGTCATCTGGACAAAACATAAATGAGAAACATGAGAATTAACTGATATATAATCCAAGGAACTTAACAGACATCTATACAATATTTCATCCAAACATCTGAAAATACACATTCTACTCATTAGCATACCACTGTTTTCTATAAAAATAGACTGCATTCTAGGACACAAAATAAATCTTTATGATTTCAAAAAGACTGAAGTAACTTCATGCGTCCTCTCTGACCACAACATAAATTAAAATTGACACCAAAGAAATCTCTAGCAAACACCCAAATTCATGGAGTTAGAAAAAGGCATTAATGAATGCTTAATAGGTCAAAGAAGAATTCAAGAAAGAAAAAGTTTTCTAGAACTAAATGAAAATGAAACACAACAGAAAACCTCGGGAACGCATTGAAAACAGACTTGCAAGGGAAATTTTATAGCTTTAGGTACCTATATTAAGAAATTCAAACCATGAGGGTACACTCAGGAGGAAGAGGCAGACAGATCTCAGCGAGTTTGAGGCCCACCTGGTCTGTAGATTGAGTTCCAGGACATCCAGAGCTATAAAGAGAAACACTGTCTAGAAAAACCCAAACCAAAACCTAAACCAAGACCAAAAAAACAAAAACCAAACCAAACCAAAAAAAAAAAAAAAAGGGAAGAAAACCGAAGAAACCAAATTCAATGCAAAAATTAATGAAAGATAATTGAGAACAATATCAAGAATCAATGAAACAAAGATCTGGTTCTCAGAGAGAATATACACAAGTAATAGACCCTAGATTCTTTGACATGACTAGTTGGGGGTGGGGGAGGGGGACAAAAGTCAACAGAATCAGAAATGAACAAGGAAACAGACACCAAAGAAATTTGAAATATTATAAGGGAATAATTAAATAAAAAACTGTACTCTGTTAAATTGGGAAACTTAAGAAGAAATTCATGAATTTCTAGATCCAGCCAAACCACCAAAAATAAACCAAGAAGTCAAACACCTACAAAAACCATAAATGAGGAGATTAAAATAGTAACAAAATTCCTCCAAACTAAAAAAAGTCCAAGTCCAGATGGATTTCTGTCAAAATTCTACCAGACTTTCAAAGAAAATCTTGAGCCAATCATTCTTAAACCATTCAAGAAAAGAAAGAAAGAAAGAAAGAAAGAAAGAAAGAAAGAAAGAAAGAAAGAAAGAAAGAAAGAAAGAAGGAAAGAAAGGAAAGGAATAGCTCCAAATTCCTTCTATGGAGCCAGTATCATTTTTGCCTCCTAAAAATAGCAAAGGCTATGCCCATAATATCTAATCAACATGAGTTCTTATACATAAGCTCAACAAGGAGCACAGTAATAAACAGTGTAATGTGGATGGGGAAAACCTCAGGAGGCTTCAACCCTACCTATACTCAACTAAGAAATGTAGAGAGTGAAAGAAAAGGTCTTCCCCAGGAAAGAGCATGCCAATTCGGTATCCCCTATCAAATGATCAGCCCTAAAAATATATACATACAAGTACCATTGTACAAACGGAACATGTTGTATTTATGCATATGTGTATATTGAGTAATTATATATGTGTGTATGTGTGTATACAAACATAGACACATATGTATATATGTATGTATGTATGTAACAACAGTTAATGAAAACTGAGGTTATTTATTTGAAAGATGGCAAGCAGGGGTGTAAGGGAGAGTTCATATGGAAGAAAGAACAGGGAAATGATGCAATTATTTTATAATCTCAAAAATAAAAATAATTTTTACAGGGCCTTTAACTTATTATTGTACTTAACAAGCAAATGGCATCATTTGTGGACATTTCATTTAGATAGGCACATCCACATTTACCAAATATTCATAGAAACAGATCCACTCATATGTATGGAAACCCGGAACAAGTAAAACTTTAAAAAAGCTAATGAAAGGGGCTGTATCCTTAGAAGAAATACAGATTTGTTTCTTTGTGTATTCCCCACAATCCCCGTCAAGCTCTTGGACAGAAGGACACACACCTTACGTTTTCCAAATTGTGTCTTTTACGTGTAGATTATGGAGCAACATAAAAGCAAGGTCACCGTAGCACACTGTGTCCAAACAATGAGAAAACTCAGGCTTAGGATGCTCAGGGACATGTTCATATACAAAACATTAATTTGCGTGCTGCTTTTATAAAATATAGTTGCTCCACTTAGGGATGCTAACCTGGGCTGCCCAAATGATAACAGAGCAGAGAAAGCTAACAGGGCAGGGGGTCGGGGGGAGAGGAATGGGGACTAGCACAGACCTTTGTTTCCCAGGCTCGAATGATGCTTTGGACAGAATGACACAGGGGACAATGATAGGGACCATCTACATACTTTTAAAAAATACGGTAGAACCGAATCCAGAGAGAGAGAGAGAGAGAGAGAGAGAGAGAGAGAGAGAGAGAGAGAGAGAGAGAGAGAGAGAGAGGAAACAGGAGTGGAGAGCTGCTTTGCTCTGATGAGAAAAGCACCTTGGAGACAGGAACAAAGTCAAGCAGCCTCTCTCATTAAACATTTATTACCCTGCTTAAATCTGTTTGAAGCACAGAAATACATGAAATACTACACAGGCTAAGATCTACTCTTCCCCAGCCAGAATGCTCAGCCTGATGGAAATCTGACTGACGTGCGGTTGAAATCTGTGACTACTTTTCCTTGATGTCAGCTCTTAACGCTGTCAGTATTACAGGTGAGCCCATTCCCGAAACTCTTAGTGGACCCTTAACGTAAGTCACAAAGTTGTCCAAATGCTTTCAGGAAAATAGCATTGGTGCCCTTGATGAGCATGATACAAAAGTCTTTAATCTACCAAAAAAAAAAAAAAAAAAGAGTAAATTAAAAATCCGTGCTTTGCCCTAAGCAGCAGATAACTCATTAAGCCTTGACTCGGGAAGAGAACGAAGCATTTCTCACAGGGACCCTGGCCTGCAGGACCGACCATGTGCTAGCAAGCTCAGAGTTGCAACCCCTCAATTTCACAGCTACTGTCATTTTCAGATCTTGTTTGTCATGCCTCCTTTACTTAAAAGTTTTTACTAAGCTAATATACTAACATTAAAATAAATTTGGAGGAAAAAAATGCACTTACAAGTCTGCCGGTACGCTAAGCACGGGGAATGTGCCCGCAGACATGTGGGATTTGTACTTCTAATCCCAGCATGCATAGCATAATGGAGCCATGCTTTTAAAGGCAGCATCTTAACCTGACAATAGGAGCTGTTGGACTCCCCCCAGCTGGTTCATTGGATTGGCACACATTTTGAGAAATTAAGCTGAGCGTCAGGATGTGAGGCTTCAGTGGGTTTTTCCAAAATCCACACCACAAACGGCACATTTAACAATAAGAGTAATCTGGAGACATTTCATAATTCAAACGTCTATATGACTTTGCAACTTACCTCCTCTCCGGACAAATAGTAGGCTGACAGCAGTCCACCGACGAAGCGTATGTTTACTTCAAAAACAGAAACTTCAGCATTCTATGGGAACAAAGTGAAGGAGGTTAAGACATAATGATAGCATGTGGGATGAAAGCACATGGTATGACAAGCTGCTGTAATTTAAAGTCTGCTCAGACCTGTGCGCTTGCTCAGGGGCACCTATAGGCAAGACAGGAAGTCCCTTGTAAATATGGCAAAACATGGGTAAGCAGATAAGGAATAATTCTGACTCAAAGCAAAATTATAAGAACACCACAAACTGAAATTCCGTCTTTCCTATATGCAGAAGCAGACCTACCATTTGATATTCTGTAGCTGTTCAAAGGCAACGGGATCAGGGCTTTTATTATTATTTTTTTCTTATTCTGTGTTCTCATTATTTCCTTCATTTGTCTGCTTTTTCCTCCTGAAAGGCCAATCAGACTGCTAGCTCCACACTAGTCTAGCAATCTGTTTCTATTATGTTAAAGTGGCACAGGCAGAATGCTAATGGCACATAAACCTGGGGCTTGAGTTCCAGTGCTGCTCTATGCTTCTGCCTTCCCAGTCACAGCTCTGAGGCCACATTCTGTCTTGGCAC
This sequence comes from Mus caroli, assembly GCF_978045245.1. Taxonomy (NCBI): domain Eukaryota; kingdom Metazoa; phylum Chordata; class Mammalia; order Rodentia; family Muridae; genus Mus; species Mus caroli. The sequence goes on from NW_028227264.1 coordinate 52,285,791, forward strand.
AACAGTGATAACAGTGTGTGCCGTCATTGTTAGAGTGGTTCCTACTTATATCAGTAGTAGCTTGCTTTTATTATTTATAATATGGCACATGCTTTACTCATTCCCTTATGTCCTTTAATCTCCACGCAGACCTTTGGAATTAATTATCATCCCTATGCCCTGTCCACAGAATGAGAAACAAGCCAGGCTGATAGTGACGAATGTGACCCTTTGAAGTCCACACAACAGTAGAAGAATTAGGATTTCAATGGACACATGTTTATTCATGGTTCAAAACCTGGCTCTTCTGGACTCTACGGACACCTCACAGACTACACTCCATGCCTGGTTATTAATAGTCAAATAATTGTGATACTTAAGTAGTAATTACCACCAGTAGCTTTATGGTTCTATAATATTTTACTGCTAAGTGCATCTCTCTTATATATTTTAATGAGGTGATTAGCATAGTATGACCCCCAACAGACATAAGGTATACTTCATCAGGCCTACTAAGAAACTGTCAATTCTGGTTAGTATCAAACCATTCACGGATACTGACAAGGGCCAAGAGCAAAACAGAATGTATGGAGCCAGCATCTGTCAGATGATATTTGAGATATCGCCTTTAGAGACCATTTATTAAGCGACTACTATGTGCCAGGCCCAGGCCTAGGTTCTGTGAGCACAATGAAAACTGACAAGATCCTTAAACTTACTCAGTCTTCATTTCAGAAAAGAGTTTCAGGAACAAATAAGAGATGGATTGCTTCATTCCCACATGCTCTCCCTAAAAGGATCTAGGGGCCTAATAACTGAAGCTCCTACTTAAGAAAGTCCCTGCAAAAGAAAGCTTATAAAAAGTTAGAACTGTCAGATAAAGGTAGATGAAACCATCGTAAAATAAAGCCATGGTGTGAGTGTATTTAATAGTACTGAATAATTTATATTTTGCAATTTATATATTTGGATTAAACCCCCTCGGTATTATGCCATTTATCACGAAAATGGATCACTCTGAATGAGGGTCATTTAAACCCTGCTGTTAGTCCACACAACCTCTGATTTAAAAAAAAAAAAAAAAAGAAAAAAGAAAAATTTATTGCATTTAGTTTGGTTCATACTTATCTCTCATATCTAACAGAAATAATGTCTAATAAAACTCTAATGAATATCAGCCCTTAGAGCACATTTGCCTTAGTTTGTATTTGTGGTTTTTTACATTTTAAACCAGAAAACAGGTTTTCTTCGTGTTTTCACTTAGAGAAGCTTACAGAGGTGGTTTTATTTCCTTATTCAGGCTCTAGGCTCATTACACATGCATTTCCCATTTTCCCTTTGAAAAGCACTGGACAGTTGAGACCTTTCTATAGACATCTGATGAAAATTATTGCAAGGTAGGGGACTGAGCCATGTCAATTGCCATCAGAAATATATCTCAATCTAGACATCAATCACTTATTGGATGCAGTTAGTCAAGCAGCTATTGATCCAGCTCTGTGTGTATTCCAGAACCTGCATTCTATTTATCTTGCTTTGCTGTAACATACTGAAAGATAACCTTGCAAAGTCCTGTGCTCAAGGTCAGCGGCTATGACATTTCAGCTGCAGGGACTGAATCATCTAGGGAGATCAAGGCAAAGTCAGGATTGTTAGCTAAAGCCAACCAGGTTCCCAGTGATTAGAATTCCCTTGTGTTTGAAACACTTGCTTAGAGATATCACAGCATCTCAATCCTTAACTCTTGTCATCTTCTTGTGCTTGGAAACCAGAACTGCACAGGAACAATGTTCCCGACCCCTGCCCAGTCAATTCTGTCTGCCTCATTTTTCCAAAGTTACATTATTTACAAACCTTAGTTTGAGCTCTCTTAATATTCTAGGGTATATTATCTTTTAGGCCAGAAGATTGACATTTGGATACTTTGGATCATTCCTTACAGAACCTTAGGTGAAAAAAAAAAGGTTTTTTTGAGGGGGAGGCGGATAAAATTTCATACTATAAACAAATGGTTACCAGTTATAAAAATTCTGGTCTGGGGCTAGGGAGATGGTTTAGTGGGTAAGGATGCTTGTTATACAAGTATTTGGACTTGAATTTGAATCCCCACACCTGTGGAAAAAGGGTACGCATGGTCATGTGTGATTGTAAGTGCAGCACTGGAGGCTAAAGAAGGGAAGAGCATGGGAGCTTCATGTCCCTGGCCAGCCAGCCTAGCCAGGACAGCTGGCTGGTAACTGAGTGATAGACCTCTCAAGTGAATGAGGCAGAGAATTATACATACACACACATACAAAAGCACACATACAAACACACACACAAGAACACACACACCACCATGTACACACATACATTAAAAATCTAATTAATTCACTAAAAATTCTGTTGTGAATTAGGAGGATTAGACTGGAGGCTGATGTGAGTGTGAGATCCTGGATAACTTATTTGCTGTCTCTCAACATCTGTTTTGCCACTTGTAAAAGACAGGTATGCACTTTGTTGTACAAGGTACTCTGAGCCCATGAATGTCAGGCAGAACACATACCTGGAGAAGTCACACATTCAGTAGACAGCTGTTGCCATCTGGATATTCTGTAGTACCTAGTGTATAGTCTTATGGAAGTCACATTTTGAGCAGTATATTCAGCCTTTTGTTCAAACTGAATGAACCTGCTAATATCAGACCAATTAGCAACTATAGGTCAGACGTGGCTGAAGATGTGCTATTCTCTTAAACAGATCTCAATAAGAGAATACTCTTTTGTTTTTCTTCTAGCAGTGCTGTACAAAAATAGAACACATTCAAACAAATTCATGCATATGTTTAATGAAATAGGTGGTATAATTAAGTTGACATAAAAATATCAGGAGGTTGAGTACTGTAGGTCATTGAGAAAGTATGCTTTAGTTAGGAGCCTTACTGAATACCTGTGCTGGCTAGATTTATATCAACTTAACACAGGCTAGAACCATTCAAGAGAAGGAAACCTCAGTTGAGAAAATGTCTGGATAAGATCAAGCTCTAGGCAAGCCTGTAGCGCATTTTCTTAATTAGTGATTGATGGGGGAGAGCCCAGCCCATTATGGGTGGTGCTATGCCTGGGCTGCTGGCCCTGGTTTCTATAAGAAAGCAGATTGAGCAAGCCATGAAGAGCAAACAAGGAAGGAGCATTCTTCCATGACCTCTGCACCACCTCCTGCTTCCAGGTTCATGCTCAGCTTGAATCTGTGGCGTCAGTCAATAGACTGTGACTCAAGATATGTAAATCAAATAAACCCGTACAGCCTCAAGTTGCTTTTGGCCATGGTGTTTCATCACAGCAAGAGAAAACCCTGACAAGAATAGTACCTATAATTTCTCAAGTTCTTGAATTCTCTCTCTTTTCTTCTCCAATTTACAAGACATCTAAATTTATCAGATAAATTGACAAAGATTGCTAAGATGGAAAAACATTAATTTTCTCTTGTAATCCTTAAATTAACATCTTGCTCCACTCCTGTCCTGGAAAAGGCTTCATCCTAACCAACACACCATGAATCCTGGATAGGAAGACTCTAACACTAATCTGGTGACAAAAATAGTGACCCCTTCACAACCTTTTCTGAAATGAATGTCCGAAAGACTCGTACCAGGAGAGTCATCATTTTAAAGAGCACAGAGAAATTCCAGTTAGGTTACATTTTCATAAGCAACTCATCCTTCAAAATTACCCAAAGCATGATATCTATTAGATCCCAGTCAGCAGAATCACAGGCTTGGCCAGGAAAATTAAAAGATATGACCATTCTAGAGCCAAGTCAGCTCCAGCTCCCATTTGTCTGAGAAATTGCAGAACCATATGCTTCCCCTGAGAAAGTAATTTATTTCATTGGGTCTCCAGGCCATAAGCTAGTTATTTATAATAAAGCTTGTTCAGACTTTTAACTATTAGGATTCTACACAGCACTACATTTTCATTGAGTTGAAAAGATCTTTTGAAAGAGAACATTTCCGAGGCCCCCAACACATATAGAGGAGAGCACTGTGTGGACTGGCCTCAGTAGGAGAGGTTGGTTACACAGAGTCCTCGAGAGACTTGGGACCCCAGGGAAAGGGGAAGCTTGGTGGTGGGGGAACATCCTCTCAGAGATAGAAATGAAGTGTGGAATTGTGGTGGGGGGACCAGGAGTGGGGACAATGGATTGTAAATGAATGAATGAATGAATGAATGAATCTGAAAAAAAAACGAAAGAGAACATTTGATCCCTCAATTCAGACAATCTCCTTTTACCAACCCTTCCACCAAACTATGTCAGCTTTCTATACAGAGATCTGTAAGCACAGCATTCTTGTGCAATACACAACAAACACACAAGTTTCTGTGACCGCTGCCTCACTGCATACCAACTCCATGACTGTGATCAGTAACAACTTCCCCACTACCATCCACTATAGTAATGACGTCCAGCAGTAATGCTACTGTACCCACACATATGCTAACTACCCTGCCTTATATAAAGGAAACCTTGCAATGCCTCTAGTTAAAGGAATAGCCTACAAGCCTAGCCTGTGTTTCCCAGTAATATACTCCTCCTGAAAGAATGCTTTTCCAGAATGTATTGCTGCTTCACATCTCAGGGACTCGCACTAAGTGTAAAAGTTAATCTATTAAAGTGTAGTCGCATCTGCTGTGAGTGTGTGCCCTCGCAGCTCTTAGCTTCATAAACAGCAGAATACATTTCTTAAGACTGTTCGCAGTGTTTAAACTACTAAAGCTACAGAGAAAGGCAAGTAGCTGTGCTGCCTATGTTAGTAGGCTGGTTTTGCTATGAAGGTTCAGAAAGGGTCCAAGTGGCAACTAAGATTTATCAGGAATCATCACTAAAAAGGGTGGGTTGGGAAGCAGGGCGGGGGGGGGGGGGACGGTATAGGGGACTTTGGGGATAACACTTGAAATGTAAATGAATAAAATATCTAATTAAAAAAAAAGAAGTGGAAAAAAAAAGAAAGAAAGAAAGATAAGGCCCTCTCAGAGGCCTAACTCTTGGTCAGGTAATCCTCAGCAGCAGAGGGCAAATACCCCATCACCCTATTCAGCAGCATAATACATTAGTGGTCTGGACCAATCAGGATTTAATGCTGCTTATAAACAAACTTTTCTAGAACCAAAATGAAGAAAAAGGTCACTTCTTTCATGCTTCATGGCATGGAACGGTGGGGCAGGTAGTTAAATTGTCATTCAGTCATGTGAGAAAGAAGACATGGGGCTGAAGTGGACTCACAGTCATCCCAGAGGACTGCACAGCTTGTTTGGCTTACATATTTAAATGAACATGTTTATAGTATATCTTTAAGTAAAACAAAACAAAACCATAAGCAAACAAACAAATGCAAAACACCAGAAAAAAAATCACCTTTCTGCCAACACCTTTATCACGTAAAATGTACTGGATTTATTACATATCGTGCACAGCCCTGGCAATTTGCCGAACTTCTCAGCATCAGTGTTAGTGTAGAGCAAGATAACCTACTGCATTCTTGTCTTTCCCAAAGAAAGCCCCACCTCGCCCAGCAAGTACTACTTCCCTGCAGTGCACAAAGCCGGTGTAAGAACACAGTTCATCGAGCTTTTGTGTTCAGAGACATTGTACGAGGAATTGCTACCCAGAGAAAATGTCTACCTCTATAAAAGTTGCTACTAAAGATAATTTTTAGTGCTTTCTAATTAATACAGTATGTTTCCCAAGTGCTATGGAGAAGTTCAAAATTGAATTGAACTAGCACTCACTCAGAAACATGTTCCCGTTCCAGTAGCCACCACAAACATGTTTGAAAACAGGTTCATGTTGTGTAGATTCCTGTTCTTGCACACTAACTGTGTAAAAATGACCAATTGCACAGGTGCCAATGCAGTCTGTGAGCAGGGTTCCCAGCTCAGGCGTCCACATACAGTCAGGAAGTAGGCTGAGCCGGGCATCTTCTCTGTTTCACTAGCACTGATTGAATTCTTACTAAATGATAAACACTGGAATATGAACAGAATAAGCACTGGAATATGAAGATTACATGTCTAAGTCAGATTCTTAGGACCTGTGTATTTCTCAATTTTTTGTATTTCCTCACCATGAAAAAAAACAGGGCAAATGAAGTAGTCACATCTTGTTTATTATATCTCCTGTTTGCTTTGCAGCCTTGGGAAGATTAATTAACTATGTATATCTATAAAAGCAAAACAAACAAACAACAACAACAAAAATCTGCCCTCCTGAAGAGATTGAAATAACCTATGCAAAACACCAACCAGCATCAATCAATCAATCAATCAATCATCAGGTGTTAACCAGGTACAGCCCCTCTGGCCTGTCTGCCTTTCTAAATGTCTTCCTAAGGTAACCAAGTTGAACGGAAGATGTCCATTTTTCCAGTTAGAGAAGCTCCTGAAGTGTAAGTCCTTAGAAAGAGCTTGGCACATAATTAGCATATGAATGAATGGATGAGAATAAATGACAGCCTAGATTCTTTCATCCTGGGCTTACACTGAATTGAAATCAAGAAGCTCATCAGAGTCTATTCTAATAGTGTTCAGTCCCACCTGTATGCCTCTTCGATACCTAGGCTGAACACAGCTCCACCAAAGAAGCCCAGGCTCTTACTCCCTAAGTCATATGAACCCAATGATTTATTTAAAACCAGTCCTAAAAGATGCTTCAATTTTGCGTTACCAAGTGAATCAACTTGCTATGCTTTAGTGAATGGCAGTATGAACCCATTGAAAAGCATTTGGTAAAGTAAATTTTAAGTGCTATAAACTGAGTATTTTGCATGGACACACATTTATTCTCAACTTTAGGACTTATCTACACTTAGAGATGCTAGGATTAAACCCCAGCAATCGTGTTTCTGTCTCAGCTCTATTTCTTCTTCCTGTGCAGTCACACTGGATGCATTTATATGCATTAACTTAAAAACAAACCCAACAAAACAAGAAACTCTTGGACTTCCAGTTAAAATGTATTATAAGGAAGAGGTGTTAGCTTCAATGCAGGCCATGTTGTGTCCTCGAGGCTAGACTATTACATGTTATCTCTAAAAATGAAATGCTGTTTTTTCTATTTCAGGTAAAGCTTACTTTCTTCTCCCCTCCCATGAATGCAAAATTAAATTAAATTCTCAAAGTTTTCTGAAGGAAAAAAAATCAAGTGGTTTTTGAAGCAATCACTTGAAGCTCTCACGTGTGGCTTATAAAAGTAATGAGAAATCTTTGTGCTAAAGACCCATATCATTCAGTGACAAGAAGAAAAAATAATTCATATGCCTTCCCTGAGCTTAGGTGTTACCCTTTTTTAACAAGAGAAGCTCTAACTCTGTATTATTGATACATGTGTTAAAACAAAACAAAAATGTCTTATATAGACCAAGTTGGCTTGAACTCTTTATGTAGCTGAAGCTGGCCTGGAACTTCTGATCCCCCTGCCTCTACCTCCTGAGTGCTAGGATTAGCAGACATGTGCCACTGCATTCATTTGTATATGGTGCTGGGGATTTAGCCTAGATTTTGTGCATGCTAAGCAAGCACGTTACCAACTGAGCTACACTTTCACCTGATAGCATGTTTTTTAATGGGGAAATATGGTAATTTTGATGAAGAGGCTCAGTAATTGTTTCAAGTCACTTCATGCTGTGAATAGTATAAGGCTGAGGAGATGGTCAGTGGGTAAAGCATTTGCTTTGCAAGCATAAGGACCTGAGTTCAAATGGCAAGCACCATACAAGAAGCTGGGCAGAGATGCATATACCTACTACCAGAATACTTTGTATGTGTGGGCAGGTGGGCTGGGGTGGGGGCAGGATCCCAGTAGTTTGCTGGTCAGGTAGCATAGCCAAAATGGTAAACCTCCAGTTCAATGAGAGTTCTTGTCTCAAGGAAATGAGGTGGAATGTGATAGAGGAAGACACCCAGTGTCCTGATACAACTTCTCTTGTGTGAATCCCCAAACATACACAATACCTACTACTACTACTACTACACACACACACACACACACACACACACACACACACACACACACACAAGTGGCACGGGGGAAAGATAGATAGATAGATAGATAGATAGATAGATAGATTGACAAAATAATAAACAGAAATTCGAGACACATGGCTACAATTTGTAGAAGAATGTTTGTAAATCATAGCCAGATTATCAATAGCTGTTTATACCAAGGCACTAAAACATATGTTTTTAGTTTAAAATTTAAACCTTTAAAAAATCAATCTCTTAACAGACATTTAGTGATAGCTTGCTCCTTTACAAAGGAGGTGAAGTGACACAGTTTCTTGGCTTCTACATAAGTTTATATTCACTATTTAGATTCATTTTGCTTCTCAGGGGTTCCTGTAGCCCTCAAAAATTCTATTTTCACCTAATTAGTGGCCCAAGGCCACCATTCAAACTTCTACTACAGTGATGTTTAACTATTACCGTGAGAGGTCTCTGCATTTAGTTTTGAAAAATAAAATAGTTCCCACACTCCAAGTCTCTTCATTCCTTACATTCAGAGGAAAGAACTGCTGTAGGATTAGGAGAGGTTTGGGACAACACAGCATGTATCAGACAGACCAACACAAGAATCAGAAAATGGGCCTGGGATTACTCATAGGTCTAGCACTATTAAAGTTTCTAGGTGTAGAAGATATATTGCCATAGTTGAAAGATGAGTGTGTGGGGTAGGTAGCTGGAGTCATTCCTAACAATAAGCATTGCTCAGACAATGCTCAGTGCAATGAACAAGCACATGCAAGACCCTGGATTTGATAGCTAGCACCACAAAAGCAATCAAGCAAGCAAGCAAGCAAGGAAACAAAGACCAAGTATTACTAAAGGAATAATCATAAAAAGGGAACATTTTATACTCTAATTTTTCATTTTTTATTTCCATTTATATGAGCAGACTACCACATAACGCCCCCTATCATAACTCTGTACATTTGCACCACCAGCTCTTTATGCTCACTTTTTCTCAACATTTAAATAATAACATGGGGCTGGAGAGTAGCTCAGCATTTAAGAGCACTGGTTCTTGCAAAGGATCAAGGATTGTTCCTCATACCCATATAATATGTCACAACCATCTATACCTCTAGTTCCAAGGGACCCAACTGCCTGTTTTGACCATCTCTGGGCACCAGGCATGCACATGGATGCACATATATGCATGTAAGTAAAACATTCATATATGTTAAAATAAATAAATCTAAAAAATTAAAAAACCTTGTCTTATTGGTCTCCAAAATTCTGAAGTATTGGGATATTATCTCTCTGGTATTCTACAATCAGTTCCCAGAAAGATTAGGTAGGCATAAACTTTCTGTCCATAAAGCCTTCTAAATATAGCATGCATAGCATCTAATCAAAGAAGGAAGAATGAAATATTAAAAGTTGCAATTTATAAATCTTTTAAATTCAGAGTGATGGATAAAGACACATTTTTACTAATCTTTAATGCTCTAGCTAACGCTGATGTCCAGTTTCCATGGGAACAAAGGAGTGACAAAGCAGCAGGGTGGGAAGCAGTCCTCTCTTCCTCCATCCCACTTCAACATGTACTATGCTTCTTGTAGGGATTCACAGATACTAGTCCTTGGCTGTGGAGAGTCACAGATACAAGTGAACACTTCCTAGCTAGACAAGAGGCTTGCAAAGATTTCTGCAAAGTAATCTCAACTTTAAAATAATATCAACAATACAGCCATAAGTTAAGGACTTTTAAAAAGTCAGGGCTGACGTCCTTCCTTTTCCCTAGATCAAGTTCCTTGCCAACATCCTTATGAGGGAAAACAGTGGCTGACCAGTCAGATCCAAGGAGACACAGTCCTTTCTAGCCAAGGGTCATCAAACACTTGAGCCATCTCCCTTTATTATCGTGTTCCCTCAGAGTACATTAGGTCTCAGGATATTTGCCAAGAAGGTACATATACAAAGAAATTGAAAACTGTTATTTATGCACACACATCTAGATGTTAGTGGTTTGAACAGTGTTTAAAGCCCGAGTTAAGTGACAGTGGCTGCTGATGCCTTGTACCATGTCAGGATTAAGCACTGGGCACACAGCCCAGTGACAGTCATGACTCCAGCATACAGCCAGCCATATGCTCTGGAGAAAACCTTAGAGGCTTCAATATCCACCTCACAGGGTTTCTACAGTATTTTGAACAAGAGGATTTGAGAATGTAGACAACTTTAAATATTTATTTCTTTTGATGTGATTTACCCTTAATTTAGCAAAAAGGATATATGCTGTGCACAATAACTGAACAAGCATAGAGCTTAAGAGTGTTTGTTCTCTGTAGAGGTTCATCATTCAAAGCTGTAGAGAGCACTTAGTAAAGTGCTTGCTTTTCAAGCAGGAGAACCTGAGTTTGACCCCCAGAACCCAAGTCAAAAAGCTGGGTGTGGTGGCCTTTATGTGTAATCCCCGTGTGCAGAGCCAGGAACAGGCAGATCCTTGGGTTTACTGGCTAGCTAGCCTAAGGTGGCAAGTTCTAGGCAGTAAGAGACCCTGCCTCAAAAACTATAGGAAGAAAAAGAAAAGTGAGCCAGCCTGGATGAATTATAGCCAATGACCACTACCCTCTATTTCCCTTATGTACACATACTCCTGTAAACAGATCAACATGCACACACATACACATTTAAAAAGTTGAATTTGTTTCTATTAGCATAGATTAGAACAAACAATGAGTCTCCTATATGAATATGGTAGAGATAGGCTAAAACCTAATGACTCATTGAGAAGCTTGAACTTACCACATTAAAATCTAAATATTTTTTAATCCATGATTTAGCTTCTTGAAATTCAGTCTTCATACCCATAATGAAAAGGGTATCCAGGGCATCTACTATTGTAGCTCCTTTGATGTTGCCTGAAAAATACCAAAGATATCATTTCAATATATATGTATACACATACATATGTCCATATGTATATGAAAATGTCTACAAAATATGTGACCATACCTAGAAAAAACTGAGCATAATCCTCAATTTATTAATGAACAGTAATACTGAATAGAGTATTATTTTCTTCCAAAAAATAAAATATAAAAATACACCACATCAAACCATTTTTTTTCTCACAGGTTACAGGCTATGAACACTCATCTTTAACATTTGCTCCAAGTTGTACAAACTAAACCTCTTGGAAACTTCATTTGTGATTGCATTCTCCAACAAGAAAAGAAAGAATAAGCCTGAAGCAAAGGGGCAGTTGTCATTAATTTTTGTGTAGCTGCGCTGGAGTGTGCCTATGTGAAGTTTGCTAAATGTAGAATTATCACCATGCCTGGCTCTTTTTTTAAATCATTGCAGTAGTCGCCCTTTATCTGCAGGCAATATGTTCCCAGAACCCTGGGAGATGCCTGCAGCAGCAGATAGCACTGAACCTCATATATACCATCATTTTTCTGAAGCATAAATACATTTAATGCCTTTCCCGTCTCAACACTTAAGCACTGCGGCCATAACTTTTGCAGTTTGATGTGGGACTACAAAACCAATGCAGATTTCCTTTTCCTTCTTTCCAGTTCCATGGACAGAAAATTCATTTGACTGTAGCTCTGAACGACCTTAGCTTATGATTCTCCCCTGCCTCTTTTTCCATGTTAAGTTGAATATCAAGTACTTTCACTGTTAAAGGAAATATTTCTGGCTCCTCTTTGGCACTCCCAAAGTCTCAGCATGGTCCTCTTGCACTTTCAAACCATTAGTGAAATAAGAATGACTCGGATACAAGAAATGAAACACCAAGAGATATGGGAGCAAAATGGGTACCAAATGACTGACAAGGTAGGTAACACATTGTGTGGATGCTGGGATGAGTCACATCCAGGGCAAGACAGGGCAGGAAGTGACCATAATCTCAGGTTATTACTCAGGATTATGTACTGTTTAATGCATAAGGGTTATTTTCAGACTCTTCGTCAATATCTTTTTAGACTGTAGTTGGCCACAGGTGACTAAAATCCAGAAAAACAAAAGCATGGGTAAGTAGGAGGAGCTCTGTATTTTGACACGAAATCCCCACTGTGTATGAGAGTATGAGTCATCCCCACTCCCTTCTCTTGCTTAGTCAGGCCCAGGTTCTGTTTATTCCCTCTGAGCTCTCACTGCATGGAGATTCTATACCTCTCAGGCTCGTATCCCTCTCTGCCATCCTTTAGTCGACACATCTCCTTAGAAGAGAGATATTATGGGTTGTTTATTCCACACTATGCCCCTGTATGACAGTAGTAGTGTATTCAGTGCCTGGCTACTGCATTTAGTCAGTGCAGATCCATAAACAGAAATGGAACACACTTCAGTGCACATACTGTTCAACTAATAAGTGGAGAAATTATCTTTAGGAAGCTAGAAGTAATGGAACATTAAAATATTCTACTTTCTAAATCAGAGTAAATTTAAATCTTACATAATGATAAGGACATGAAAGGCAGAAAAGTTTTAGTGTCGTTGTTTATTCCCATCCAGTGTTCTAAAAAATTACAGGGTTTATTTTTGAGACGAAACTATGGAGTCAAGAGAAACACTAGAGGGAATGTTTCCAGGTCACATCAGGAAACACGATAGCAGTTTCATGTGCTCATTGATCTCTAATACCTCAGCCACTAGAAGCTTCTTTGTTATACTTAATATAACTGATCAGACATAAACGGTTCCCTTTGAGGAGCAATTCTGTCAAGACGCTAGCTCGGCTTTCTTCTTTAAGTGCCACTGAGAAGCTCCTCGGGTCACGTCTCATGTTTGTTAGCATCATGTTAGCCTAAGGGAGGAGCCCGGTTTCCTTTCCCTGGCAAATAGGTGAGAGTTTCAAGTAACTGGAAAGAAACAGCCAGCAGACAGCGGCATTGGTGCTGAAGGCCTCCCCAGATGCTAATGCCTGGCAGAGAGGAGGCTCACAGAGCAGACTGTCCCCCCTTCTGATAGCCTGCTTTTAGGGACCAAATCTGAATAAGCCACTGAAGAAAAAAAATACATAAATAAAATAACCACCAGCAACAACCAGGGTGAAGGCAGACAAACTGTTCCTTTCTTCTGTGGTCTGCTGAAAGCATACACAGGTTGACATACTCCTTACAGACAAAGACTTTGGTTCAGATGTGTCTAAAGAAGCCAATGAAACGTTTTCCTCACCTTCAAAACCAAGACGTTTTAATTTTTGCACTAAGTCCCAAGTGTTGATTTTATTATACAAGAAAAATCCCCTGGAGCCTATTCTAATTTGATACCATTTGATTATTAACAATTCACTCTGCTATATTAATATTTAAAGCCATTTTGGGGTAAAATATATGTATTTATATTGGTTATAAAAAGTGTTTTGTTTTGTTTTTTAACTAATAGATCCAGTAGAAACTGTAAAAACAAAAAGACTTGGTATGTTTTTAAAGTTTCATTATTGAAACCATTGATCTATTTAGCAGAGAACCAAGAAATCTACTCAATGATGATTACAGCAAACTAACATATAACTGAGTTGTCCGATCACCCTTCACAAAGACAAAAGTAAAAATGACATCACTTCTTAAAAATTATTTATTTATTTATTTTGTTTGTGCAGCTGTTTTGCCTTCACGTGTGTCTGTGAACCACATGTGCAGTGGCTGTGGAGGCCAGAAGGCGGCATCAGATCCATTGGAAGTTAGAGACAACTGTAATTCCCAGCCAGCTATGTAGGTTCTGGGAATCAAATCCAGGTCCTCTCCAAGAGCTAAGCCATCTATTCAGCCAAGATTCAGGTTTATTAAATGTTATAATAGTAAACATTATAATGATAATGACCTCTGATTTACCATGAGCTTTCAGTTTCTCTCTCAAACTTGCACCCATCCTCTTTCATGGAACCTAGTCACTGAGTACTGAGACACTACTCTACTTGTGTCTGAAGTCACTTCTGTGGCAGGCAGTGCCAGCTTAAGCTCTCTGTCTGTCTTGGAACTGAATCATCAGAATAGCCTCTTCCACTCACTCTTCCCTGGGACGCCCTTCTCCCTTCCCGAGACCCCAATGGCTCCTAGAACCCCATGTGTCCACTGAACCACCCCATGCTTTGACAATTCAGTTTACCCTCCCCACACACACACTGCACACACAGGTGGCTGCACTAGATAATCAACTCTTGCAAAGACTTGGATTATGTCCCTTAGCAGCAGTGTCAGAACCGGAGCTAAATTCATAAAAAGTCCTAAGGAGACAGAAAAGTGGGGTACCAGGACCAGGAATGTGCAGTCTAATGTCACTAACACTGAAGTCCGTATTTCTGAGGAACATCTTCTCCATGGTTTTTTTTTTTTTTTGGTACATAAAAATGAGATTAAATGACATGTTGCTGTGTGCCACTTTATGATATTTGTTCCGTAAGTGTGACCAGAAATTGTTGTTTGTTATAAGAACTGGTATCATTTAACATGTTGAGTTGTGATACAGAAGGGCATGCTGTTGAGGTCAACAGTCACAGAATACTTCTTTTCCAGATCCCCATTACTTACAGTTACAATTTTGAGAGCTAGAAAGCAAGCAAGCCCAGTAGGAGGGGCCCTGAGGAGGTCTTGGCTCAAGGGAATCCATCAACATTTCTGTTGGTTTCCTTCTTTCCACAGGAGGAACATTAGTAGTACTCACTGGACCAACCACAGAGTGTTGCTGTGAGGACCAAGCCAGTACAGCAAAGAGCAGATAAATGGAAGTTGAAACAGCTGGCCTAATCCACACGCCTTGTTTTCCACTGCACAAACAGCAAAAAAGCTACATCTCAAACTGAGTTACAGAAGGGGGTCACTAGAGCCCACTGCCCCAGCCAGCTTATTCATAATGAAACAGATTTATACAACAGGAACATACAAGAATTACCAGGGAACTGTTGGGTCCCTACTGGGGCAACTCCATTCCTAGAATTCAGCCCTGGACATCAGTTATATGGGTCTCTCTGACAACAGAGCTGGGGTTGTTTCTAAAAGATGCATTATATACAATTTTTCCATAGTGCCAGCAAGGGTTCAAGTTTCCTAGCAACATGGAGATCCTGCCAAATCACAGAACCTCGCAAGCTTTCTAACCATCAATAAGTTTAGGGAACTCAGAGAAAAAGATACTGTAAGTAAAAATCCAGGAGTGGTAGTTCACAACTAGGATCTCTAGGAAGGTGTGGTAATTTGAATGAGAATGAGCCCCATTTAGTCATATACTTGAATAAATGGACCACAGGTGGTGGAACTCGGTGGGAAGGATTATGAGGTTTGTCTCCTACTGGGGTGGGCTCTGAGGTTTCCTAACCCATGCCATTACTAGTTAGTCTTTCTCTGCCACCTATTTGTGGATAAGAATATAAGTTCTCAGCTACTACTCCAGTGTCATGCCTGCTTGCCTGCCTGATGCCATGCTCCCTACCATGATGGTGCTCCCTACCATGATGATGCTCCCTACCATGATGGTGCTCCCTACCATGATGATGCTCCCTACCATGATGGTGCTCCCTACCATGATGGTCATGGACTCACCTTCTAAAACTATTAGCCCCCATTATGTTCTTTATTCTATAAGTAACTCTTTACAGCAATAGAAAAGTAGGTATAGCAGAAGTTTTAAGTCAGGAAGAATGCCATGAGTTCAAGGACAGCCAGCTATGTGCTCAATTCTAAGCCAGCAAGGGCTATAGAATAAGACCTTGTCTCAAAAACCAAAAGCAAACCCAAACCAAACCAAACTCTTAAATTGAAGCACGTTGTACTCACCAAACAAACTGCTTGAATGGCCTTCTTTTGATATAGGTTTCAGTTCGTTCAAGCCCCACGCATAGCGTTTATAATTATTCCAAGCATGGGTCATCATCTGTGTGGAGATAAAAACGAGATTACAGTTTGAACTGGGATGTTTTCAATACAAGATACATCATATACTTTGGCTTTGAAGGTTACAGCATTAAAACTCAATGCTTAGTCTGAAAGGCTGACCATTAATCAAGAGGATGATGGTATAAATTAGGGTAGATATGAACAGAACATATGCATTACATCTTTATCCTTACAAATACAAATTTTCCTTTTTGGAATCCATTTAATCATATATATATATATGTATATATATATCTTTAAAAGTCAGTCCTCGACAACAGAAATGTTATATTACAACGATGAGTCATTCCTATATCTATTCCACTTTCATAAAAGATTAGATCTGGAAACTATAAATTCATATTTTTGTACGAGGTCCTTCCTATTTTGTTTACACAGACAAATATTCAAGGCTATCACCCTAAATTTGTCAGTGTTTTTTGACCAAGAAATATGAAAAAGTACTTTGAAATAGGTACAGGAGAAGAATCTGAAAATCTACAGTTATTTCATTAGTTTGAAAACCTTTCATGTATTATGATCCATCTTTACTAAAATATATATATTTGTATACACACATGTTAACTGGAGATAGATCCTATCTATTTGCAAATTAAAGACCAATAAAGACATTTTAAAAATATAACCAGCAACCAGCTGTCCCATAAGTTGATTGAATAAAACATCTTATGACTCAAAGACTATGTGTAACAACTACTATTCTAAGGGCTGAGAATTGGACCCCGGGCTTTGCACGTAAGAGACAGGCACTCCTTCACCCATCCAATTTTCTGGATCCCTTACTTTTTATTTTGAGACAGGATCTCATTAAGTTGGACTGAACTTGAACTCACCACATAGCCCAGGCTGGGCTCACAGTCCTCTCCAATCAGCCTCCTAAATTGGTAGGATTAGAGTCCTATGCTACCAGGCCTGCATTATAATTATTTTTATACAGTTTTGAAAGAGCTAAGGACCCCTTAATTATCAAAAGCCTACTCATGCCATTATCTTTTTTTTTAATTTTTAATATTTTTTATTACATATTTTCCTCAATGACATTTCCAATGCAATCCCAAAAGTTCCCCATACCCCCCCCCCCACTTCCCTACCCACCCATTCCCATTCTTTTGGCCCTGGCATTCCCCTATATTGGGGCATATAAAGTTTGCAAGTCCAATGGGCCTCTCTTTCCAGTGATGGCTGACTAGGCCATCTTTCCATACATATGCAGCTAGAGACAAGAGCTCCGGGGTACTGGTTAGTTCATCATGTTGTTCCAACTATAGGGTTGCAGTTCCCTTTAGCTCCTTGGGTACTTTCTCTAGCTTCTCCATTGGGAGCCCTGTGATACATTCAATAGCTGACTGTGAGCATCCACTTCTGTGTTTGCTAGGCCCTGGCATAGTCTCACAAGAGACAGCTATATTTGGGTCCTTTCAGCAAAATCTTGCTAGTGTATGCAATGGTGTCAGCGTTTGGAAGCTCATCTTATAGTAAGAGTCATCAATATATGGACAGGATATGAAAATGACCCCATCTGGTTCCAAATTTTATAAGATTGTTTAAAAATATCACACTCAGGGCTAGAAATACAGCTTATCAGTTAAGAGTACTAATTACTCTTGCAGAGAACCCAGGCTCAGCTCCCAGCAGTAACATAGTAGGTCACAACTATCCACAACTCCATTTCCAGGGGACCTGACAGACATACATATATTAACAGAAAGCACACACATAGGATAAAATGAAATGAAATGAAATAAATCTAAACATGCTTTTATACAATAACTACTAAAACTATAGGTAACATTCAAGGGCCAGCTATGAAAAGTCTTCAGTACGGTCAACCTGAGTCAAAACAGAGTCTAATCTTGTCTGTGAACACAGTAACAAGTACCTTCATTTACCTGTCTTCTGCTTTATTTTTCCACTCTTACCATGTTAATGTACTAGAAACAACTACGAAGAACCTCTATGTCCTTCTGGAAATACTAGGTAAAATGTTTCCCTTCAGCACAGTGCCCCATTTTTGCCAGAACCCTTTAAAACATATCCTCAAACCATATTGGTTTGATAGATAAGGAGACTGACGCGCAGAACTTAAAACCAAAATAAAACTTGACTTGAGTCATGACATTACAGTCAAGGATCCAGCAAGTATATGCACACTGGCCTGGCTCCAAAGCCTGAGGGCAGGAGGAACCAGCATACTTCATCACTTCCCTCTAAAGTGCCTGTAACAGAATACTCCTTTCAAGTAGCAGCCTGGATCTTCCAGCAATTAGGAACTGTGTATAGGGTAATGTTTTCAAGGCTTTCCCTGTAGAGATTAACTTCATAGGCAAGTGCAAAGGACTTGAGGTCAGGTGACTGGACTTCTGCCCAGGATGCCAACTGACGCACAAATGAGTTGGCTTCTGAGAAACTGCCGCTTGCTGCTTATCTAAAATATCAATGTCACAACTTCTCATATGGCTCATGGCTGGCTTCAAGAAGCATGGCTTGTGGTTTTGCACCTAGCACACTGCCTGACAAATGATATGCAGTCGTGTGTTCATAAATGTTAAACCTATGTCAAAAGTCATCTGTGCGCATATCACAGAAACTAGAAACCAACAGGCTTCAGAAAGAACAGGTACAGGAAATCCACAAGACACCTTGAGATGGTATCTCAGTTTTATTTCTTTAGTTATCCACCCTCCATCAAATGTATTTTTTTTTTGCTAAACTCTTCATTTTATGAATTTCCAAATATATTTTAAAACTTCAGGAGCTTTGGAATATATTCATAAAAACAAATGAAAAAGGTTAAAGTTATTAATTGCTTCAATTATAACTGAATGATAACTAGTACTATCAATGGCTTAAAAATAGCATATAGCTTTTGCACAGAAAAACATGCTGCCTTGTTTAAAATTATAAAATCCAGCCATAGTGATACATGGTGAATTCCAGTACTTGGGGGCACAGGTAGGAGGATTGGAAGTTCAAAGCCATGATCAGTTACATAAAATTGAAGCCTGTTGGCTATATAAGATATTGCCTTGACCCAAGCAACCGGACAGTGGAGGGTTCTGTAAAAGAATGCGCAGGGTGGAAAATAGGTCAGGTTAGTTAATGAGTATGTAACATTTTGTGCTTTATTTTGTATATACATTGGTCTTATACTTTACCTGGATTGCCTTCATGTTCACAGCAACTGGACACCATGGGGAATCTTTGGAATGTCATAAAAACCAAAGGTATATAGCAATTAAACCATGTGCCTAAGAAAATGGAGCTAACCACTAGCATTTGAGCCAGTTTAAGTACTAGGGCTCATTCTGCACTCAGAAGATCAAGTCTACCGGGAGAGACATTTTCATAGATACTTATAAATTAGAATACAAGGTCACCTGTTGCTGTGATAAATGATTGTAATGTGCAATGGAGCTAGAGAAAGTTAAGCCAGATGCTGGGGAGTTGGTAGGGCAGACAGACACGACTCCTTAGGAAACACTTCCGAGAAACAAGGACTGAATGATTCCTGTGGCCTTTTCTAATCAGCTTGTCTCTTTCCCTCAGCTGTCAGGTAGCAATCAATTCTCACTATCCTCTCTGGGAATGTATACACTTTTCTTATAAGAAGGAAAACCATTTAGAAATAATTGTCTAAATAATATCTCCTATGGACTTAAGCATAATGTCTGGGAGTGCAGTCCCTTGAAGTATTAAAAAACGGTCTCTGCTGTGGCACATGCCTTTAATGCCAGCACTTGGGAGGTAGAGATAGGTGGATCTCTGTGAGTTAGAGGCCAGCCTTGTCTACACAATGAGTTCCAGGATAGCCAGAACTATGTAGAAAGACCTTCTCGTAAAACAAACAAACAAACAAACAAAAAACAAACAAAAAACAAACAAAAAAGAGATATTGCCTTAAATCATTTATACAATAGCATATAATTCCCATAAGTTCTATCTATCTATCTATCTATCTATCTATCTATCTATCTATCTATCTACCAATGTATCTATTAGCTTTTGTTATTTGTTTTCCAAGGGAAGATATGATGTTAATTGCTTAGCTGGTGACATTTCATAAATTCCTGCATGTTTCCCAGCATGATTTTCTCATCTCTTGAGATTTCTATGAGTTAAAGTTAGAAAAGAAGAAGATAATAATGCAATTGAATGCCCCGAATGGACCAGCATGAGTGCCTTCTGTTGTGTTCTATAAAGTGAAGGGAAACAACCATATTGTTGAAGGGCTCCAGGGTTGATCAACTGAGTTTGAGATAATCTGCCATAGTATAGCAAGATATAAGATATATTCATCCCCTGCTCCAATATATGTATGTATGTGTACACACACACACACACACACACACACACACACACACATAATGTGGCAGGGTATGAATGAATATCATTATCATGTTACTGGATTCCCAAGTCATACACAAAAATAAATTTGTTATTTTAGTTTTATGACTTATAGAGATATATAAAAACACAAAAATGCTTGCCATTCTATAGTCTTGCCTCACACAGCTGTGGGACCACAGGGACAAAGACATTCAACCTCACCAGACAAAGTGTTATTGTATGTATACACACTGACAAGACATGAAGGTCACTTCTAAAATTTAACTGTCATCAGAGAAGCCAATGAATAGGATTGATCCTACCCTCTTCACTGACCTTTTATTTTGCTTTGTAGAGTTTTATATATTTAATTAGGGTTCTATAGTTTGGCATTCTAAGAAGTCGGATTAAAATTTGGCTAAACCAGAGGTTGATTGGGACTTCAAACACAGTGCTGAAACCCTTGCAAGTAAAGAGGACAGAAGGCAAATGAGACTTGCATTTGCATTGGTGTAGAGAGCAGAGCTAGCACAGTGTATAGATGGAAACAAAGGAAGGACACAAATGTTGCAATAGCCATCCATTCTCCTGACCCAGAAAGGATGGAACTGACGCATAACATATGCTAAAAAGCACTTACTTCTCCTTGACTCTGTGCTCATGGAAAAGGATTTCTCAATTTGTATTATTCTTTTTCAGTTGGCATCAGGGCTGAGTAATTAGGCAATGTCATTTATTGAGTGTCTGTTACTCCATGAATAATAAGATGCTAAAGGACTCAAAGGGAAGCAGACAAGCCTATCTCTCCTATAATCTAACAGATAATGTGTGGAAGCTTAAGAGTCCCATACACATCCTCAATGGAAGTTTATAAGTACAGAACAATAGGACACTAAAGAGATGACATAGATAGCTCTATGGTGGCACTTAATAATTTGTTTTAAAGGCTGTGTCTTTCCAAGGACGCTGGAAAGACATTATTTTCCCAGGGCAATAGGTAGATTTCATAGCTGTGTTTTTGTTAGTGGAACTATCTTAGCAAATAATTCTGCTATTTATATAATCTTAAGATTTTCATGATAGGCATATTAAAAGTATCCTTTCAAAAACTTCTCCATTTTTGCCAGCCAGCACTGTTCCTCTGCAACGCTTGTGATTTCAGTTCCACTTACAGTCTGTTCCATTCTGTACATTGGTTTTGGTTGTTTGCTTTGAGGCAGGGTCTAATTATTGTCTTAGCTGATTTAAAACTTGCGATATAGACCAGGCTGGCCTCTAACTCAGAAAGATGTCTGTTTCTGGTATGTGCTATCACACCTGGCATCCCTTTGGAAATTTTGGTTTGATCCTGGCACACCAAGAGATACAGGGTCTGGTGCTTGATCTAAAGACACAAAACTGTGGGGGAAGCCACAAGGTTCTGAAGTGACTTCCTCTTGTAAGTCACTCATTGCTCAAGGGTGGGGCCAGGCTGAGCCAGCCACTTCTATCTGAGATAGTTATTTGGGGGGAGACATTCTGAAAGAATCTGGAGGCCAGATACTGCTGTACAATCAGCAATGTACCAATACACAAAGAAAGGTCATAAAATGGGGTAACAAAGTCAGGGATAAAATGGAGGGTCTGGAGAGAAAGGAAGAGGAGGCTGAGAGACAGAAATAAGGTAAGCATTCTGTCCTATGTGTGGCGTCCTTGTGAGCAGAGCACTTACAGACTTACAAAGGATGCTGCTGATTCCTGAATATTGACAAAATATCTTCCTCTCTTCTTTGAGGTGTGGCATTTTCTTCCTTTCTTCCTTCCTTTCTTCCTTCCTTTCTTTCTTTCTTTCTTTCTTTCTTTCTTTTTTTTTTTTTTTTGCCTAATGAGGCTATTTGTTTACTTCCCTTTGTGTTCTAACAAAAAAGCATGATCATATTTTCAGGAGTGATAAACAAGGGCAGGTCATAGGCATTTCACAAACCAGATTCTTATGCCATTTTTGACAACACTGATGTACTGAAGTGGGGCAATTAATCTCTCGGATTCCACTTTCTGCACCCTTCAGATGTGAATAAACAAAAGCAGAGCTTCACGGGTTGTGATGGTTGAATAAAATCACGAATGTAAAGAACACAGAACCCAACACACCATGAGCACTTGATGTATTCTAAGCATTATAGTCATCTGTATTTAAAAAGAGAAATATGTCTTTGTTCTTTCTAATCTCAAAGTTTCATAATTATTCAGAGTACACAGACATAATACACAGGCCAGGTAAATCTGTACTGTGCCTGAGAGTTGTCTATACATATATATGCATTTGAAAATGCACACAACAATTGGATATCCAAATGGCAGTAGAAGGAATGACAAAGACTGGGAATAGTCCTTTCTAGAGTAGGGCAATGTGGGACAGGAGGTGGGGAACCTCTAGAGACAGTCTTTAGTGTTTAGTCCCAACGATTTGTTTCCATGAAATCTTCATTGCTCCAGGTAAGCCTGTGGAGGGTGTGTGTTCTAAGAGATTTCTGGCTCCTGATGAAGGAGAAAGGTATGAATACAGGATTTATAAGGAAGCACAAGTACTTAGAAAGGGTGCCTGGAAAGAACAAGTCTCATAGCATGAGGTCATCCAGAGGCTCAGGGTTAGAGGTCATCATCGGGAAGAAGCAGGTTAAGTGAACTCCATGGGGAGAGGGGGTCTGAGGAAGGCCAGGTTTGGTGTTTGTGGTGAGGATGGGAATCTCTGAACTAGAAACCAGACCTCAGAACATCTCTTTAGTGCCACACAGCCTTACAAGTCAGAAACGGTGGTAGCTGTAATGTTTTGCCCCCCTGTGCTGCTTGCTGTTTTTTTTTCCTTTTTTCCTTCCTTAATTAATTAAATTTAGAAAGGTAGTATAAGGGTCTAAGGGGCTAAAATTGCTTGGTGTATTTAGAAAATAGTTAGATGTGTAAAAATTTCAGTTTCCTTCCAGTAGGCTCTTGAGCTAACGGGCAACAGCATTATCAAAAAATAAAGAGCAAGATTAAAGAATAAATTTGAAAAAGAAAAGAAAAGAACAGAAAAAAAAACCAGTAAGCAGCAGAGGGGACCAAAACATAATGCCACTCTTTCTGATTTGTAAGGCAGTGTGGCACTAAAGGGATGTTCTGAAGTCTGGTAATAGTCCTGTCCTTCTTGTTCTAGAAACTGCACAGGGCTGTGACTCAGATGCGGTCTAGGATAAGAGATCTATTGACTTATCTATTGTTACAGTTAACACGATGTGCCAGTGTGGGATGGTGGACGAGGTGGGCATGAACACTTTGGATATTTACACTCAGAGCCCTTGAAAACCAGATGATAACCACGGGTGTTTCATTTGTTTGTTTGTTGATATTGTTACTGAAGATAAGATCTCTCACTGGAATCTGGAGTTCACTGAGTTGGTGAGACTGACTGAACAGGGAGCCCCAGGAATCCTTTCGTCCCCACCTCCCCAGTGCTGGGATTATGAACGCACACCATCACATCGTATCTTTTAAAGTGAGCCTTTTGAAGACTGAACTTAAGTCCTCATGTTTGCACAGCAAGTCTTTATGAGCTGAGCTTTTTTTCACACCCCGTTTTAAATTATGCTGAGGCCGATTCTTTGAAAACAAAAACAAAACAAACAAACAAAAAAACCCACATAATTTAAAATCTTGCCAGTAGAAAACAAAACAAAACAAAACAAAACAAAATCAGGACTGTACTATCCCAAATTTTTCCAGAAACTACTTGCATTCCTTACAAAAATAATTTCCAGAATGTTCAGATACAACCTCAACAGAAAGTTATCTTTAAGGCATTGTGTCAACGTCTTCTCAGTCTTTGGTGAAAATGAGATGAGGAAAATGAAGAACAATCTCCAGGGCAGCTGGAGGGCATTAGTGCATAGCTGCCCTCGCTTTACTCACACCACAGAAAGGAATTTCTAGATAAGGAAGCAAGAGGCAGCAATCCAGCCAGCCCTCCTGTTTATCCTTTCCCCAATATCTCTTTGCCAAGGCTTATCAAGCAGAAGAGGCACCAGCAAGCAGGAGACTGGGTGCAGAGGCAGAGTCTTCACAGATAAACTCAGAGCAGGGCGGGATGTGCAGTGAGCCTTGGCCCTGTTCTCTAAGGGTGGAACCTTTTAGTTTTCTCATTCTTTAAAAAGAAAAAAAATGCAATCCTGGCTGCTTGTGGTGGTGCAAGTTTGAAATTAAAACACTCACAGGTTTGGACCAGACTGGTTACATAGAAAAAACTCTTGTCTGGAAAGAACAAAATGATGAAGAATCAATTACAATACAACAGTTGATGTTCTGCGGTATATGGTCTTGACTTTAGGAGGGGTCAAAGGAGAACTTTTTATGCTTTCTGCCCAATTTTGCTATGACTCTAAAACTGCTCTTTGATGTGGGGTGGTAATGAATCTCCTTGAGATCCGATGGTGTTCCCTGGACATGTTCCCCTTTAGTCACTTGGTGCCAGCTTCTCGCTCTGCTCCCTGGCTTCTAGAGCTGAGCAGAGATAAGAAAGAAAGGTCCAGGAAAGGCAAGCAGGCGTTTAGGAAGCTTGGAGCCAGGGTTGCCAGGACAAATGAAGGAGAAGTAAATTAATGGGACAGAAAAGAAAAGAGGCCAATGTCGCTTAGAGGTGACGGAATGCAGAATGTGGTATGACTCTGCACTCTGTGACTGCAGGCCTGGAGTCTATCATGGTTACAGCCAGAAGCACTTAGCACCCTCATTTAACAGGTACGAAGATGCTGCCGATGAGTCTTGAGGAAGCTCTCCACTGGAGAGGTCCACATGCCTGTCACCTTCTATAACTATCATGCTATACAGAGGAAACCCCTTCCTGGCCAGGGTAGTTTCCAATTTTACCCTGCATTAAATTAAAACACTTGTTCATATGCTGTGTTCAATTTCTCTTTGAAATTCTGAAATACATTAACTGTCTCTCCCATTCCCCAAGGCTACTAAAATCTTCTATTTTCAAGGTTCTATTTCCCAATAATATAACAATGGAGATTCAGCTTATTGAGTACCTGGAGACAGAGGTTTCCAGACTAAAGAAACACAGTAACTTCACACAACAAATTTCCACACATCACACTTTTCCCCCTATGAATTAGCAAAGTCCTTAAGATCTGGCATGTGTGCAGTACTGTGCAGACTTCTCGGCAATTCTCCTTGCTGTAGATGAGTAGCAGTTTCACAGTTTAGATAGCATTTAGGGTTTTAAACAGTCTGTTCTACAAATAAAACCTCCTGAGCCGTCATCACTGTGGATTTTAGAGTTGGAGAGCTGTAAAGGAGGAAGTGAATAAGCTTTGTCACACACCTACCACACTGAACTGAGAGGCACTTGACTGAATTTGGCACATAGACACCTCACCACACCCTGTGTATTCTTACTTCTTTTAGCCACAGTAGCTGAGGCTCCGCATGGCACAGAGGAAGACGAAGGCTATGAACCTCTGGAAAACCAGAGCTGCTGATCAATCTAGCTTCTCCCCAACACAGGAGGAGGCCCTATCTAGGGTCCAGGGAGCTATCACCATGATATTCCATATTATATCAGCTTGCAAGCTGTGGCTGGAGGAAAGAGCCTTGTATCTCAGCCCTCCCCTTCCTGATCTGAAGCTTTCAACTCTCAGGATGCAACCCGCCCCCCCCCCACACACACACCTTTCATTATAACACTTGGTTCAAGCTCCAAAGCAGAAACCTCTTGGCCTGGCCCTGTACTACTTAGACACACTAAAAGTCTGCAACATCA
This sequence comes from Mus caroli, assembly GCF_978045245.1. Lineage (NCBI taxonomy): Eukaryota > Metazoa > Chordata > Mammalia > Rodentia > Muridae > Mus > Mus caroli. The sequence continues at coordinate 52,311,755 of NW_028227264.1, forward strand.
GCAGGCCTGGCAATGGATTTAAAGAAAAACAGGAATCCGTCTCCATGCCAAGCTGCTGACTGCCCACTGTGGTACAGTTCCTTTCCGCTATGGTATTTCCTGAGGTTTCTTACCGCCATCGGGGCAACATTACCTAGTTTGCTTTCATTTTTTTTTTCTACAGGACTCTATCTACTTCCTTTTCCTGTCGGCTATGGGCACAACTTGGATATTACCGCAGCCGCCTCTGCTCAGGTTGACTTGTGTGGGGAGGGGATAATCTTCGGATTTCCATATCCTGACTACTCTGCAGCCAACTTTAATATACCTTTTTTTAAGGCAGCAGGAGATATATAAGTAGTAGTGACTATTTAATATAACTGCATGAATCTTAATGGGTTACTGTGCCTTAACTCCCTTGGGAAACGAGAGTGGTTAGCAACTAGCAAAGGCAAGTTCTTTAGAAAAAGAATCTGATAAAGCCAGTTTGAAAACAATAAAGGAGAGAATCCTAGTAGTCACTATTTATGCAGGAAAGATTGCCTAGTGGCTTCTAAGAAATATCTCCACCTCTTAAGAAAAAGGCAATTTATAGAGTTCTAGAAAAAAAAAAGATCTAGGCACATTTAGGGGCCCTCTTTATAATAAATTTCTAATGCCATTTTATAAAATGTTTAAGACTTTGAGGCATTAGCAAAAAATAAATATACAAACAAGCAAGGTAAAACAATAGTAAGACAAAAGACACAAGAACAAAAAAGAAAAATGTTGAGCACTATACAAGTCAATTTTTTAAAAATATTCAAAGGATAGTAACTGATCACCTTCAGAGGTAGAGACGTCAGCAACTGTCTTGTTCGTGTGTGAATGTCTCGTAAACTCTTTTGGCGCCAAGCTCAGCTGCTGGATATAGTTTCTTCATATGACACACAATCTGAGGCTGTCACTCATGCTATTTCCTGTCCAAATACCCGCCTACAGGTTAATGACCTTGCTCTCATTATACAAAGGTTGCCACTTGAGTTTATGGGTTTACTCTTGGGGCTTTTGCTCTCTTTATCTAGTTGATTTTTAATTAACACTAAAAGCATGCTCATTAGTTTAGCCGAGCTCTGTAGTCGATGGAAGGCCAGGAAGGGGGTACATTTGTGGGCCAGGGTACCAACTGGGCTTCATTATCTGTTTCCTAAACGAAGACCTAGGAGGGCTTGTGGGAAACTCTTCTCTTTTATCAATCATAGAAATTCGTACCCTCTGCTGGCATCCCACATTGTTCCTTCTCAATTCACAAATCTAAAATCAATTATTTAATATGCACTATCTTCATAGCACAAGATAGTTTAGGTTCTTAGTTCTTGAGTCTGTAATACAAGTGTAAGTGTAGGGGTTGGAGAGGTGGCTTAGTCAGTGAGGTGCTCGCCATGCAAAGACTTGAGTTTAGAGCATGGGTGTCTGAAACCTTAGCGTGGGGGGTGGAGGCTGGGGTGTGGGAAGGCAGGCACAGCTTAGGAGCTTGCTTACCATCCAGTCTAAGCAATCAGTGGGCACCAGGTCTAAGTGAGAAAATCTGTCTCAAAAGATAAGGGAAAGAGTGGTCTAAAAAGACACCCAGTGTGGACCTCTGTTCTCTGCTACATGGACACTTCACTCACATATGCCCTTGTACTGTAACACACACGTAAATATATGCTCAGCCATTTCAAACATGCATGCCATTGTGCAACCGTTAAGACTTTAATTGTTTTTTTTTTTTCCAGCAGTGACACACAATTTATTTTTTCAAGACTGAAATATTTAGGTCAGAAATATTGCTCAATGGTAGGGCTCTTGCTTAGTATGTGCAAGGTCCTGGGTTGATTCTGAATACTTGAGACTTCAAAGACATTCATACCTATATTCCTGTTCCTGTGTACACACACACACACACACACACACACACACACACACACGCACGCATATACACACACACAGGGAGAGAGAAATATGTGGGTTTATTATTTTAAAGAATTGGTGGGTTTGTGAAATTCACAAAGACTAAACTTTTCATTTAAAATCTTTTTCTAAATTTTACAAATACTAGGAGGTCATTGGTAATATTGAGAAAAGTTATTAACAATAAAAGTACTAGTGGTAAAATACAGTGACCAATGAAAAGTAACTCGAAATTTATTTTTTAAAATCCTACAATTAACTTGACTGTAAAAGAAAGGCCCAGTTAGCCCCAGAGAATTGAAGTCTTCTCTTTTGCTATCAAGAAGAAAAGGGTACATGTGTTCTTTATTTCTTTTTCTCAATGTTTTATGTTTTAACTAAATGAAGAGGATTTTTAGAACAATTTTATGGTCATAGCAATACTAACCAGAAAAGCACACAGCTCCCAAATGGCCCGCTTACAACAAGCATACAACCTCTGCAAGATCAACCCCATACAGAGAGGTATACTCATTACAAGTGATGAACCTGCAGTTATGCACCATCAGCTCCCAATGTCTGTGGTTTACACCAGGAATCCTTCAGCGAATATATTATGGCTTCTGACAAAAGTACAACAGCATGCGTTTACTACTAAATATAAGCATTTCCACTGACCCAAGATCCTCTCTGCTGGGCCTGTTATCTCTTCCGCTCCTGGAGCCCTAGATCCATCACTGCCTTCAGTGTTGCTCTGCCCAGAGTACAGCATACTCATGATCATCAGCATCTGTGGATGGCTTGTTTCACTTGTCACACATGCCTGATCACTTCAATGGTCTGGTGGCTCATTTATTTTTAGTATTGAATACTACTAAGCTACTAAGTCTATAGCAACCATATTTTACCCTAGATGCCTCCTGAAAAATATCCTGGTAGTTTCCTGGCTTTGTTAGGCAAAAATAAAAGTTGTTATTAAGAGCAAAGTCATGGGGCACAAGCATTTCTTTTTCAGATTCACAGAAGAAATCAGAATTTTCTGAAGCAAAGGATTATGAATTATAACTAATATATTAAAATAGACTGGTTATAAAATTCAAATATTCTAGAAAGCTTGGGTATTTTAGTTTGATAAACAATTGTTCTCCAAACTCTCTATTATTAATATTTCTTATTTTCCTTGAATCCATATTGTAACCTATACACTACACTTAACAGTTTAAAATTATTATTTGAATAGAAAATAAAATGCATTAAAAATAAGTAATCAAAAATCACTTACCAAATGTAGTACAAATGTATTATAACTAGAATCTCTGATTCCAAAGTATGGTCATGGAGTAGTAATAAATACTATAAAACATAACGCCCTTAACTAGCATACCCCAAAGGGGTTTCCATATTACTTTTACAATAAACATGGCCAGCATGTATTGAACATAACATGGCAGAAGCACATGAAACACTCTTTCTTCATTCCTTCACAACACATCAAGGAAGGAAATCAACAGGCTGAGTCCAGGCCACACCTCTAGCACATTTGGAAGTCGACTCTGAATTCTGATGATCCCTATACCAGCAATTTGTTCACGGTCCTGAGCCAGACCTCCCAAATGATGTGACAGAATAATGTTGTTACACACTGTCTTATGCTTTTGGTACTCTAGCTATTCTGGAGGACATGTAACATTTAAGAGATTTTCTGAAACAAAGCAATGTAGATGCAGCTTTGGTTCTTCTTGGTTTCAAAGGCATTGTGGATGGAGAAACGTTAAACCCATTGATGAATTAAGGAAAAGAAAGTGAGAACAGGTATACTGAAAAAGGAAAACCTCTCATTACACAAACTTCAACAGCAAAAAAAAAATTCTCTCTTTAAAAATATTTGTGCATCTGTATGTGGACACCTTACCTGCTTATTTCATAATCTTTATTCTTCATTTTTTACAGGTGACATTTTATCACCAACATGACTGCCTGAGATTTTCATTTTGTGGTAGAGAGAGAGAGAGAGAGAGAGAGAGAGAGAGAGAGAGAGAGAGCGCAAAGAGAAGAAAAGAAGAAGAAGAAGAAGAAGAAGAAGAAGAAGAAGAAGAAGAAGAAGAAGAAGAAGAAGAAGAAGAAGAAGAAGAAAAGAAGAGAAACAGAGACACAGAGAGAAAGAGAAATAGAGACAGAGATACAGAGTGAGAGAGAAACATTGCCTGATACTGTAATCCATATATTAGTCTAAAAATTGATCCCAAGTCAGTGACATCAGATTTTCTGTTAAATCCACGTTAAAAATAATAAGTTATATATATACACATATATGTTATTTTTCAAAGCCTCACTAATTTTAAGATTTCTGCTGTTACTGAGATTATTGAAAATGGTAAATTATTTTGGATGATATCATTTTTTAAGAGAAGCACTAACAATTAATCCACTTGTGTCATATATATCTTATAAATGGTAATTTCTTGGGATTAAAGTTTGTAGGAGATGTTCTCTGAGTGACTGTAGAGTTTTTTTCAAGCCTGAAAATGCATTACTGTAAGCATTCTCTTAGAGCTTTAATATATGACACAGCTTATTTAAGAGAAAATCATCCCTCATTTTACTTCTGCTGGATGGCATGCACCCAGCAATGTACCCAGCATTCAATATATGCCAGATTCAGGGACCTGTTAAAATAGACTGCACTGCTTCGTATTAGCTCTGAGTGCAGCCCTTTCCAATTTTACTCTGCTTTAAAATGAGACAAAGTTCCCAGAAATTTAAGGAAAAGAAAATATGCCACATTTGTCAGGGGAGGCCAAATTATTTTACTGTTCAAGTAGACTCCACAGATATGTAAACCAATAATATATTGGGGAAAATGTGTATGCATACATGTGCACACACACACACACACACACACACACACACACACACACACTATTCACCTACTGCAGATAAATATGGTTTGATCACCAATGGTTCCTATCCATGGCTTACTGCCTGAATGGAATAGGAGTTGTAAAAGCTAAGATTTCCTTCTTAGCCTCTCTAGAGCTAGAGGTTCTAGCCTTGGCCTATTTGCCAAGGCTTGCAGGTGCTTTATTTCCTTTTCCCTTCTGCCTGGAACCAGACTGATGTAGATTAGATGTGCCATCACACTGGCTGCCCAGCTCCTACCCAGTAAAAAGATGCCCAAAGACAGAGGAATCGCAGTGCCAGCATCACAAGTTCAAATAAAGGCTCGCTCGTTCCTATCACGTTTCAGTATCAGTCTTTTATATTTCTCTAAAATTTCAGTGGCCAGGTCAAATTGAACTTTATGCCGCACTCCCATTTTGGAAATACAGGAAAATTTTCACTGCCATTATTTGTTGACTAAAACTACTTGTAACATTTCGGTTGCATAACAATAAGAAGTCTGATTTGCCAAACAAATTGTGGTGGCTCAAGTTTGAAATGAGCTATGTGTGGTGCCTGAGAAACACATGACTTAATGAAGGGATATGAAGTTGGATTCACTCAGTAAAAGTTTAGCAGTTTCCTCTATCTTGTTGGAAACAGGAAATACATGGTAAAAAGGGAATACATTACTGAAGAAAATCCTGTTATCAAAGATGCAGGCTATGTGATATTTGGGGGATAATAACTAAATAATTTTGTGTACTGTAATCTACCCATACTGATAGTAACACTGAAATACCCCCCTATTGCATCATGTTTTGTTAAATAGCTTTAGCTTTTGGAAAGAAGATAAGTTAAGTTTTTAAATAGTATTTCTAGAACTGGGGAGATGGCTCATTTCATAAAGAGTTTGCTGTGGACATGTGAGGATGAAACTCAGATCCCCAGAACTCACATAAAAATGGGTGTGGGTATGGACGCCTACTCGTGGTCTTAGTAAGGGAGGTGGGAATGGGGAAGACCCAGAGCTGGCTAGCCAGACTCATCCAACTGGAAGCTACTGAGTCAGGAAAACCCTACCTCAATACACAAGAGGAAGAAAAATTGAGGACACCTGGAGACAACCTCAGGCATCCACACCCTGCATACACACCTACACATGCACCTGCATATACACATGAAACACACATACACACACACACACACATACATGTCAACACACATATGTTCATCCAAGCACACCACATGCAAACACATGCAATAAAAAATTTTAAAACACCATACTTCTACTAGTAAAACTGATAGCATTAGTTGAAAAAAATAAATTTTATCTATTTTTATAACTGTGGTATCAGAGTTACAATTTCTCTTTCTCAAAGACGCAACACTTCTCTCCTTTATACTCATGTGAAAGGAGAAAACTTCCTCCCCAAAGTTTTATTTTAAGCACACTACGTATTATTCAAAAAGACCAGTAGACTTTCAATGTCACACTGTTGATTTCCATATAAACCAACACTCTTAGACTTTGCATTTTCATTGTTTGAATGATATTTGTATTCCATATCCTTCATTTCTGGAAGCAGTACTGTTGTTCCAAACAGAGAAATATGACCTTCTACTGCTGACAGAATCTCCCTTCCCAGCACTGAATATAAAACATTGTCCTTGGCTTAGGAAATCCAACTTGGACTTAAAATACCTTTGTTTAAAATGTTCCTTTGTAGCAGTTGAGTACTTTTTCTACCAGGAAACTGTCAGAATCTATGAGGGCCCTGTTCACCCAACCTACTTCCTTGGTCCCAGCTGAAGTCACTCTCCCAGGAACTAACTCCTCACCTGTGAACTTCACTGACAACTCACCTAAGTCCTAAAGTCCTATTGATTGAATACATGATCCACAGATCCACACAGAGTCATGCTGCTGTTTTGTTACAGGGCCCTCTGCCTTCCCTGCCCCCTACCTCTACCCCCCCCCCCCCGGCTGCAGAGGCTGGGAGAACATGTTCTTACAAAAAGAAACACACCTCACATTCATCCACCAGGCAAAAAGTAAATCCCCAAAGGGACTGAGATGGGGCAGAGTGGCCCCTCCTGAACACCTGCCATTTGAGGCCAGATCTCATCTCTACCAGGATGCCAGGGTACACCATTCATTCTGCCACGTCTTCAAAACCCCTTCCTACAGAGATTGGGCATTTGTTCTTTTGCTGTAGGCCCTTGGTGCACAGCTGTGTGACTGAGACCTCTTAGCATTACCAAGTGCAACAAGTCCAGATGTGCTTCTCCCTTGTCTGTTCCTTGACTTGAAACATCTGGTGGCATTGGGTTACCCTCAGTATGCACTCATGATTACATGCAAGGTCTGAATAGTCAATGCTGCAACCCATATCTCAAGTCTCATCTCAGAACTACTTGTAACCGGCAACCTCTTATAATAGGGCTGTCTTTCTACTGCAGTCTCTATTGTGTAGGCCACTGTAGCCAAAGATGAATGTCATCATATTCACTTAGAGGAGGGAAGTTACTCAGAGTTTGTGATGCTGGCCACCAGACCATCCTGCCTGTAAAAGTTACTACTGCAGCAGAACATACTTAATGCTGCCTCATTGCAACATAAGGTTTTTCTTCCCCCAGACCAACAAATTCTGGATGGTGGCACTTAAGTAGATTCCCTAAAGTTCACTGTTGAAGGTGAGGCATTTTCATAAAGATGCTGAATGATGACATAGGGAATTAAGACTAGATAGCAAACTTCGGGAAGGCCTTGACTAGTTTTCAGGTTCTGTGTGGCCACATCGTTGGTGTACTGATCAAGCTTGCAGCTGAGTGTGTGGCAAGGTAGCCACTCACAGAAGCTCTCCATTCTAATAGCCTGAGATCCCAGGAAACAAGCTAGACTTGGCACAGATCCTTGGAAGAGGCTCAGTACATTTATTTATACCTGAACCTTCTTCATCACACAGTCTCTGAGGAAGTAGTTATCACTTTATCTTCAATTTAGAGTGTCGCAAAACCACACTAGAGACCTTTAACAAGGAACATGTTACAAAATGTCAGTATGCATGTGTTCTTCAGCTAACCCTGCTTTTTTGCAATATAATAGAAATTTTCTGAAATCAAAAAAGTGTTTTATTCTTTTTAAATTAAGTGCATGGCCTATTATCTTTTATGAGCTAGACTCAAAATTGTGAATAATACTCCACAAAGCACCGCATGTTGATGCTCTGAACTGGCACAACACTTTCCTTCTGAAGATATTTATGTAAGCAAGAATGTGCTAAATACCATAATACAAAGGTCCTTTTATAACCACAAACTTATAGATTATATTGACAGTTTACAAATGCCATTATAGAGTAGTTGGGCATGTCTGGTCACCTGATGCCTAGCACCCGAGGCTTCTTTTGAATCAGTCACTATATTGAAGTGCAAGTTACCATTGTGTGTGTGTGTGTGTGTGTTGTGTGGTTCTTAGTTTCCTCAAGTGGACAGGATGGAAGATAATATGTGCTAGGTTTTTAGCCACCCTCTGCAGACACTGGGTCCATCAGGTGTACCCAACCTTTTGACACTGCAATACAACAAGCTGATTACATCTTACAAATGAACACTCTAGAACTTCACAACTGGATAAGGACCTCCAAAAGCTATGCAATTCAAGAGTGGCAGAACGGACATGCCTGAACCAGCTCTCTGTGCTCTATGGCATGGCAGGTGTTGATGACTAACTGACCAGTCATCTCCGAGGCAAAGCTTTGAGCACAGGAATGGATGAGTGGGCTGGAGATTGTGGAGTAGCACAACCATGTGAACCTGAGGTGGAGGTGATAGGTCAAGGGAGCAGGTCAGGAAGATGGTGAGAGATGTGATGAGTGGAAAAAGGACACAGCTGAAGATGGCTCCAACTCGGTAGATAAGCCTGTGGTATAATGGGGCATGAAGACAGCAAACACAAGCCTTATGCAATATATAGAAAGTAGAAATGAAGTTGGCAAAATGCTCCCAGCCTTGTAAATCATGTACTACACCCTAAGCTCTACGTTACCATCCTGCTAGCTCTAATAGTCACCTTGACTATAGCACAAAGCACAGAGTAACAGTGAATTCTCAAATCCAAGTCATTTCCTTCCTTACGATCCTCAAAGGAAAGCTCACTAGAAGATTATGAAATTAAGAAAAGCAGACACTCCACTCAATGTTTCTCAGGAGCAGAGTATTCGAACTCCTATATTCAAGAGATGAAATACACTCTTGTCTATGCTATCAGTGTTACATATGAAATTAGCTACACAGAGGAAATTGTTCTCTTATCTATGATAAAAAATAGGTTTTTTCCACCTTTTAATTTTGATCATAGGACTTGACGCTTTGTGACTTTAGGTGTGAATATCCTCACTATTCAAAATCACTCATGATACCTAAACATATTATTTTCAATGTACTTTTAATAACTAAAAGCATAATAACAATCTGCTAGTTTATTACAAGATTTCTCAATCTCGCAGTTACTGACATTTGATTTGGCTTGGGTCATTTTGTTTTGTTTTGTTTGTGTGTATTCAGTGGTAGGGTGAACAGAAGACTTATGTAAGTTCATATGATTTAATTAGCAGCCTTCCTGGCCTCTACACAGTAGATTCCCATATCCCATCCCATCATGTGGATAACTGTTATGTATAGGCATTGTCAAATATAATCTGGGGGTCAAAATTGGCCTTGTTGTCAAATGTAATCTGGGGGTCAAAACTGGCCTTGTTGAAAGACAAAGCAAATTGTTCAACTCTAATAATTACCCCCAATATATAGCACCAGCTGAATTTCTAAGCACTGCTAAGTACCATGTGTATACACATATAATTCATCCTTTACAGTAGCTGGATAAAACAAGGTCTATATTTTCTTCTGTTTTACAGACAAGAAAGCAGGTTATCAGATACATGCATGGCAGACAGGAAACCAAGTTCAAGGAGTCCTACTCTGGAATTTATGCTCCTAACTTTTACACTACCTACTAGGCATGAAAAGAACCACAGATCAGAAGTTATGTTCAGTTCTGGCACCTTCATTGCCCTATTAAGTTAAGAAAACTAATTTGTAAAATATGAAGAACATGAGTAAAACAAGGTATTTTATCATAATCAATTAGAAAGGTTTCCTGACAGTCCAAAGAGGTCACAAGCTATTCCCTCTCTACTCCTCTTCTTTATATGTGGACACTCTCGTTGTTTTCCTTCCTGGTATGCACAGTAGTGTCTGTTGGCAATAGAAAGGGAATTCTTCAAAGTGAGCTATTTTGATTTGGGTCCCTCCTCCCTATAACTAAAGTCACAAAACACTTCTTGGGTAATAGCTTATTTGGGGTGAGCATAAATCACAGGTATAGGCTACAAAGTCAGTCACCAATGCTGCTGAGGGGCTATGTGTACCCAGGGCACTGAGCCTGACTTTATATAAGTACTTAGACAAGGTAACCACAATGAGTGGTCCTTGATGACACTGTAATCCCTAGACTTGTCCGGTACTTCACAAGGCAGAAGGGAGCTGGCAAGGAGAGCAAACTTCTTTGTGGATAATTAAGCTGACTTGAACATAAAGAGATTATCCTGGAGTATGGTGGTAAGCTTAAACTAATCACAGAAGCCCTTCAAAACTGAGAGCAGGCTTCAGCAGGGGTCAAGGGATGCAGAAGGGAAAGTCACCACTAAGCTGAGGCTGGACTCCATGGGATGCTGAGGTTTGAAAATGGAAGGGGATGCTCACGTCTGCACAGCCTACTTGTCTGGAAAATGCATCCCGATGTGACACAGACCCTGGTTACAGAAATGTATAAAGCATCCCATTATATTTAAGGGATTTAAAATGTACAATGATGACTGCAGTTAATAACAATTGTGCTGTCCATACAAAGTTCTAAATCACTTTAGTTGCTCCCAACACATATAAAACAAGCTCAAATATGCTTTTAAGCAGAGTCACTTCCCTAATTTCCGATTGAGAAGCCAGGTCAGATGTCTTTTTGCCTTGAGCCTTATGAGAACTGGTGTCATGAAAGCAAACAAGCCAGTCCTACTTCAGCGAACTCCGAGCAGCAATTCATACTGCTTAAAGCCAGCATAGTTTCCCTGATTTGTTGCCACAGTGACAGAATACCCACACCACACAACACGCTCAAGACAAGGAAGATGGTAATTGATTTGTCAACTGCTATTCCATGTAGGTAGTCATCATGGCAGACGGGGGCTTAGATACTTGGCCTTTCAAACTCTTAATCTATTTCCCGAGACCGGTATTAGTATGTATGGCTTTACAGACGAGACGCTCAGGTTAGGTAGCATCATGAAGTGCTAATAAGAGACAGGACCAAGTATAAACTTTGCGTCTCACTGCCTGTGCATGTGCTGCCTTGAATACTAAGAATGCCAAAATAAAAAAAAAATACAGAGGCATTTAAACAAAGAATCATTTAAAAAATAGAAAGAGAGAAAGCAATTCCTGCTGGTAAGGAAAAACGCCCAGGTGGAAGCACACAAAGCTGATAAGATTTAAATAGAATCCTGACAGACTGGGTTGGGTTTCAAAAGATGAAAGATAAGACACGATTAGTTTGTAAGTTGGAATAAATGGGCCTGTGGGGGCTCACGCATAACTGCACACGTTCTCATTAACTGGCCACCATTAACGTTCAGACTCTTCCCATTATGAAACAGCAATATGTTAGGGTGATGATGTGTAATGTCTAGTATCTAGATTGTCCACACACTGTCAAGAGGGAACTTCAAATGAGGAAATGTGTCTGTCAGAACGGCCTGTGGACATGTCTAAGGGAGAAAGTGCTGTACTGTTAACAGATGTCGGAGGTCCCATGCCACTGTGGACAGTAAGGGAGGTAGACCTGGGTTATATAAGATATCTGAACATGCTTTCCTCCATGGTTCCTGCCTTAAGTTCCTGCCTCATTTCCATCAATAAAAGACTACAAATTATAATCTCAAATCATTTCTCCCCCAAATTGTTTTTGGACATGGTATTTATCACAGCAAAACCAAAACAAAACAAAACAAAAAGGATAATTTTGTTTCATGAGCTGGTATTTGATCAGACCATTTGTATTACCATTAATGAGATAATATAAAGATGTTAATGCTAATCATCCATTTCAGGACATTCTGTAGTGCATATAGTACAGAACCCCAGCCAAGGTGACTCCCACCGGAAACATTTCCAGTACAATACACGTAACAAAGCAGACCTCTAGATACAGCGTGGGTATTTATTTGGTGAACTCTGTACAGCCATGCCTCTGCTCTTCAGTGCTCAGGAGGCTATACCACAGCTACGCCTACCAGTACAAGGAATCATTGCTCCAACTCTTATTGTATCTGATTAGACATTTAAGGAAAGCTGAACCCGAAGTTTCCATTCTAGGAATTTTGAATTGGGTCTTGGAGATGCTTGTTAGCAACACAATGCTCAAACTCATTGCTCATACAAACTCTGAGATTTGTTCATAGAGAGCTTGTTCATACAGGGAGCACTAAAGCAGTTGTATTCAAACACAAAAGACCAAATACTCCAGAGAAGCAAAACAGTGACCTCATGCCATGATATATTCTAGATTCATAGTTCTAGGCAGGCCCTATGAGTTCTTGTTGTCCGTTTTTAGCTTGAACTTGTGAGACAGCAATTCTTTTCCTTATGCCATACATCATTGTCCCCCTTTCATTACCTGTGCTGAATGGATATGTTTTTGCAAACAAACAGTCCCTTCCCTTAGGTTATCTAAAAGTCCCTGGGGACTATGTGCCTTCCTTCTGTTTCAGATGCCTGGGAGAACCTTCAGCCTAACTTGACCTGCTCTCTTCGTCACAGTGGGAAGAGTGGCTGTATCGGTTACTTTGCTATTGTTATAATAAAACACAACTGCCAAAAGTAACTTAAGGATGGGTATATTTTCACTTTTGGGGCTCAGGGGATAAGAGTCAATCCTGACAGAGAAGCATGGCAGTAAGCAGTAGCAGGAAGGCAAGAGCTCGCATTGCAATCACCAGCAGACTGCAGAGAGAGAAAGTGGAAGTGGGTGAGACTTTTCTCTAAAGTCCACCCCAGTGACACCCTCCAAGCAAGGCTGAGCCTCCTAAACCTCCCCAAACAGTGTCACCAACTGGAGACTAAGTGTTCAAATGCCCAAGATAATAGGCATTTGAACCAACACATTCTACTCCCTGACCCCCGCTGGCAAGATAACAATACAAAATGCATTTAGCCCAACTTCAAAAGCCCTCCTAGTCTTTCACAGTCTCAACACAATTTAAAAGTTCAAAGTCTCTTCTGAGACTCAGGGCAATCTCTTAATCGTAACCTTTTGTAAAAATCAAAGAGAAAATTATGTACCTTCAATATCTAATGATAGAGAATCTACACTACTGTTATATGTTGGAAGTATGTAATTCTTCAGTTTCCATCATGGAGTTTCTGCCCTGGTTCTTGCCCTGACTTCTTTTTGTGGTGGACTGCAGGATGTAAAATGACATAATCCCGTCTCCAGGTTGCTTATGGTCATGGTGTTTATCACAGCACTAGAGAGTGACTAATAAGGTCACTTCCTGCCAGTTCAATAATGTCCACCTTGCCTTTGTCTCCCTCATGTTGTAGATATCGCCTCACTTCCCTGCTCCATCTATGGTGACCTTGAGGTTTCTCTCAATGTCATTAGTTCTACTGCAAGCACTCCCTCTGCCCAAATGCTCCACTGAATCTGCTCCCGTTCACCCTATTACCAAATCCAAAGGACAATTCTCAGCCCTTCTCTTCCCTCTCAGAAGCATTAGACACAGCTGAATCTCACTTCTGTAAAATATTAAATGTCAAACAATGGTCCAGGGTGCCACGCTCTGCCTGTTTTATTTTTGCATCTCTTTTACATTCTCACTTCTTTCTTTGCATATCCCTTACAATTTGTTCTTCGGGCTTCTTGCCACTTTCAATAGGACAATGCCCTTATAATTCTTTTTCGCTTTCAGGATTTGATGATCACAACGTTTGCAGCCTTGGGTTAAACCCTTCCAGTACTGTATATTACACTTTAGAGATATTTTTCCATTTGGTATCTTTCACCTGTCTGAAGCATCCCCCAAACCATGTTGACCACATGTCTACACACACACACACACACACACACACACACACACACGCACACACATGCACACACACACACACACTTCCTTCACCTGTGATTCTGATCATCATGCTAACGCCATGCTCACAAAAAGAACCTGCAATAGTTCCCCTCCCTACTCCTCCCCTCATCTTCTTACTTTAGTGCTCACAAAGTTCTACACATTCCATTTTCTAAAAAAGCATTCCAAAGATACGTTACTTTCTCAGTCTCCAGCACCCAGTTACATAGCACCACATTCATATGTACCACTGCCAAGTCTCTGATCATGTCCTTGACGATAGGTCTTATGGGGAAATGTTAATTTGACATGATATCCTCACCTTAAAACACTCTCAGAGCTCACAATGATCTTAGCATGAAGTTGGAACACCTGTTGATAACCTTTCAACCGCTGCGATCCTGTCATAGCACCATCTCTGATCGTAGCACACTCTTCCTTCCCTGCCATGCACTGAGGAAGCAAGCTCCATGACCTTCTAGAGTGGCCTCAAATCTCACTCCCCGATCCTTGTTGCAGGTTCTCAGGCATTGTTACCTGCCCCACCACAGAACTCCCTACACTGCCTTTCTGCTCTCTACCCTCTCCATCCCATGGTGGCAGTGGCCACTGCCTTTCTGCTCTCTACCCTCTACATCCCATGGTGGCAGTGGCTGCATCTCTCTTGCTTACTAAAGACTCCCAAGTGCCTTTGAGTGGCTCTTGTGAAGGGGTAATTCTCAACGGGTATACATGAGTATTGGCAGTGATTCCTAGTCTGACTTATTAAACACACAAACAAAAAGAACTGAGCACAATAATTACTATATTGCTTACTATGCACATTTTGAAAAGTGCTGCAATGTCTCTGTGTATATCTTAAGAAGACTCAAACATGCTCTTTGCTGTTGCTTCTCTACAAGTACTGGGGATGGAACTCAAAGCAACACACACTAAGTGACAGCCCACCTTCTGTATCCAAAACTTCATCCCCAAGCCAATAACATTATCACTTGAATTTATAGATTTGTTTTAGAGGTGCTGGGTAACAGACCTCATCATGAATTTAATCTTTGAACATTCGGTTAACATGCTCATACTTTGTAGACCAATTCTCCTAGTTAAAACTTTAATAACTACAAAGTTTAAGAATCATAGTTTCCCATTTTGTTTCTTCCAGTCTCTATTGTCTTCTCTGCCTTTTGATGTAGGTAACTTTCCAGAGTGCCTAACTTCTTTAATGTTTAAAGCATTACTTTAAATAATTATATGCATGCTTACCCATGTATTTACTATGTGTATATATAACATTAATATATATGTGCATACATAGATAAGTATTCATACCAATAAACATGATTGATGTTGAACAAGCTATTATTCTTAAGAGAGGCTTTTCCAGACAATGTTAACATAGGATTCCCTTTGTAATTAAAGTGTGGGATGTCATCTCTCCATGTCTGACTCCACTCTCAAACAGAGCTGTGGCTGTGACACAAGACCCTGCAGAGAGCTCAGTCATGGTACTGAGGAGGAGTCAACAGACATCAGTGCTTAAGGCAAAAGGATGGGTGTAAGAGCCAGAGAAATATACAATGATGCACATAGGAGTTACACAACCACGTGCAACTTGCTTGACTTCTCAGCTCTAATTCCTTAAAAGAGGAACATAATACAAAACTCACAGAACTTTCTAAAAATTAAATAAGAAATTCAATAATGTTAGCATGGTATCTCTATAAATACTCTACAAATGGGACACAGCCATTGCCTAATAATTCTTCGCTACTTCAGAGTTAAACTGTATGTATTTACTGATTATGCATATACATATGCCATATGTTTACTATGCATATACATATCATTTAGGTATAATTATATATATATATATACACACAAACACACACACACATACACACATATATATATGTGTGTGTGTGTATGTTTGTGTGTAAGGTACTGTGCCAGTGGTTGCATCTCTCTTGTTTACTAAAGATTCACATGTGCCTTTGAGTGGCTCATGTGAAGTGCTAACTCTCAATGTGTGTAGGAGTAATGGCAGTGATTCCTAGTCTGACTTATTAAACATACAAACAAAAAGAATTGAGCACAATAATTATTATATTGCTTATTATACACATTTTGAAAAGTGCTGTAATGTCTGTGCACGTCTCTTAAGAGGAATCAAACATGGTCTTTGCTGTGACTTCTCTACAAGTACTAGAGAAGGAACCCAAAGAAACACACACTAGAAACATATTATTAAGGTATACTATATATAATACTTATTACACATATATATTCACATATAGTATGTAATAATATTGATTGTATATAACATATCATATGTATTATGCATATTGTGTATGTGTAATATATAATATTACATATTATATATGCAATATATGTGATATATGCAATATTACATGTTACATATCCTACATATTACATATCCATTATATTATGCATATTTTATCCTTGATTATATGTATATATATATATATATATATATATATATATATACATATATATACACTTTTAAGGTTGAACAAGCTGTTATGCTCCAAAGATGCTTAACATAGGTTTTGGTTTTGTAATAATTTAAGTGTGACTGGAGAGAGTGCTATCCCTCCATGTCTGACCTCCCCTCTTCCTTCTCAGACAGAAAATAAAGGAAACAAATCTGTGCAAAGATGAGATTCAGCATCTACACACCAAGTGTTTAACTATATATAGATCATACTACACAGAATACCAGTTAAGAAAACCCGAACAGCACCCCTATCCTACCCGGAGAATCAGGAGCTTGCTGGGAAGCATGACTGAAAAGCCATTTTATTAGGAGTGTGGTCCTAACAGCAGCTTGGCCGTGAATCCCAGGCACAGGGAGAACATACTTCATCAGGCAATGCCATTGTTGCGATTCTTAAACCAAAAATGCCAAATCCTTAAACCAGAATTTGAGGTTTAAGGGTCAATTAAGAAATGCTTTTAAGACATTACAGCAAAATGTATAATTCCTCAGGGTCCCAGCCCTAGACAAAGAACGGTAGGCAACTAATGACTATAGAGAGGCAGATTAGCTTCTGTGAGGGATAAGTCACCTTAGCTGGTTGTTCCGTGCAGAATGGTCAGCCTTGAAACCAGATGCACACAAACAACAGAAGCAGACTTAGCAAGTTGTAGTTATATCTATATATCTATGCAGATACATAAACACACACCTTTATGTATGTAATAATGATAGCCAAAAAGAGGCTATCAACTTGAGAGGGGACATCACGGGTTTAAGGGAAGGTAGCCAAAAGAGGGTAGAGGAAGGACAGGGAGGAGAGAAAGTGACACAATTCTACTTCAAATTAAAATAAAGTTTAAAAGAGAGGACTGTGTAGAGGGAGGAGCGTAGCTCAGTTGGTGGAGTGCAGGCCCAACATGGACAAAACCTTTGGTTCAAACCCCAGCATGGAACAAATCGGGTGTGGCAGCACATACCAGAATAATAGTTCTTGGGAAATGGAAGCAGGAGGGAGCACCAGAAATTCAGGGTTATCTTTGGCTAAATACTAATTGTGAGATCAGCCTGGACTATGTGAAACCTTATCTCAAAAATCAATCAATCATCAATCAATCAAACTTGGATTCCTGTTATATAACAATGAGAAAATTTTAGAATGCAGGAAACATACATAGATACTCTGGTGTACTTGGTGCCCCCAAGGATTTGTGAAATACTTCAGAATGGAGTACAGGACATAGGCTTTCCCGAAGGTAGACACAAGCGCCTTCTCTACCTGACAGGTTTGTTTGCCTGCCTCACCCAGCCTGTGAGCATTCCATCTGCCCAAATCCCCCAGTGTTTTGGGAAATACCACACACAGTATGGTGATGCATCAGTCCTGGAATCAATCAAAGGCACTGCTTCCTGAAATGGCCTTCGAGCAAGTCCATGGAAAAGGCTGACAGCTATGCTAACCAATCATGTACCTTGACAGCTTTACTCCCTCTGGAATTCTAAAGCACCGCGAGTGCCCTGCAGGTCAAGGGAATGGTGATCTGTCTTTGTACAAATCTCATGTCAGGAATTCCCCTCTCTGGCTTCCTGGAAGGGAAGCACTACTTGTCTGCTGCTGAGAACTGGGGCTGGGCCTTGATTGTTAAGGTGACTAGAGGTCTGACAGGGTAAAGTGCCTAATCTCATCCCTGCCTCTCCTGGCACAGACGTTCCAGCCATTGTATCTCCTCTCACTAAGAGGTTTGCAGAAGGATGGGAGGTGATGAACAGCCTGGGTAAAATGTGATGGGTAAAACAAAAACTAATATCTGACCATTTGTCCCATATTTGGCCGTAAAACCCTTAATCTCTTTACATCTGTAAAAAGCAGGAGATCCAGTGAAAACTTTTAAGGAATACAACCATCCAGAGTGGCTCCCCTAGTGGAGAGCCTTCAGCTTGTTAACTTAAACCAATCCCTGGTATGCCAGTTTGGAAAGTTCATTGCCAGTCCTTAAAGAAATCCTTATGAACCTCAGGCTCTAAGATTTTCCTTGGGAAACCTATAGTGTAATTCTCCATATCGCAGGTGGGTGGAGAACTCTAACCACAGAAGTGAAGTCGCAGATTTTCAGTCGTGTAAGCAAGGACATCTTTGTACACTGGTTTTAGAGAAGCATGAAGGGAAAGACGGCACAGCGCTGCTCCTCCCCCATGTGAGCCTTTCCAAACCATCATCTCTCATTTAATTTTACTAGGCTGCATCGCAGATTCAACACTGTCTCCTTAAGAAACCAAGCACTACCAAAGGACAGGGAACTTTGAGAGATACTTTCACTTCAGCTTTTATTCTTCCCCTTACTCCTGAGCATAGACATTCAAAACTTTAAGCCTGCAAAAATATTCATTCAGGGTGGAGGGATCATATATACATTTAGGAAAAGACAAGAGCAAATACAGTCATCACCAGCAAAGAACACCTTTTTAATTTCTTGTGTCAATTTTAATTTTTAAAAATTTCTGCTTGGAGTTTTCATATGAAATAGTTTTAAAAATAAAAAAAAATGATGCCATAGGTTCGAAAGCTCTGCTATTTTAGGGTGAGTCTGAAGAACACATATATATGTTCCTTCCTATGTCAAGATGAGAAGGGGTTTAGTGCTCTTCAGAAAGTCTTTAAGAGTATAATACTAAGAAGTAATCTTTGAGAGTATTAGTTGATGCCCTGTTTTTAAATCCAGTCTGTTGGGCACAAACTACAAGGTCAATTGTGAGCAGATTAAAGTTAAGCAAATGATCAATGCAGGATTACATTTCACTCTTCAATTCCCATGTGAAATGTATGAGAAACCTCTGCTGCCAACGTGGCTGAAGCTGTAGCCACACTAATAACCAACATGTGTTATCATGAAGGTTGTAGATACGCCCTAAACTGAAAGCACACAGACCTAATTAGTGAGCTAAATTTATGCACATAGCTGAAACACTCTCAGCGTTTCAGTTCACAAAATATTTCTTCCAGCGCTGCTCATCCAGTCTCATCCAGATTCACCCTTCTCCCAGCCTTCTCCTCCAGATAAGAACACCAGCCCAAGGAGCCAGAGTTGACTCGACCCTGATGAATGAATGAAAACTGTTCAGTTCAGCATCCTCTGTGGTTTCCCCAAGGATGAACATCATTTCTGTAGGACAGCGACTAAAGCAAGGCAAGTGGTGCCTTCTTCTTGCCATGGGAAGCAAGGGTTTGAGCAAGGGCAACTAAAGTGAAAGTGGAAAGGGAAAAATCCAAGATTTCCAACAACTGTAACACTGTAGCAAAAGCCTGCATTTATATCATGTAATAGCTTCCTGCTTTCAACTTACTTACTAAATAGGGGTGTGTGTCTGTGTATGTGTGTGCCTATGTGTATAAGTATGTGAGTGCGTGCATGTGTCTGTGTGTGTCGATGTGTGTGTGTGTGTACTTCTGTATGTGTGTACATGTGCTTGGCAATGTACATGTGTTTGTGTCTGTGTGTGTGCATGAGTCTATGTGTATATGTATGTGAGTGTGTGCATGTGTCTGTGTATGTACGTGTATGTAAATGTGTGTGTGTACTCTGTGTGTGTGTGTGGGTATGTGTCTATGTGTGTCTGTGTGTACATGTGTATGTCCATGTGTCTATGTGTGTGTACTTGTGCTTATATGTGTATACATGTATATGTGCAATGTATGTGTGTACTTGCATGTGTGTGCATGTGCTTGTCTATGTGTGTATGGATATGTGCATGTATCTATATGTCTGACTGTGTGTGTGCATGTGTCTGTGTGTGTGCATGTGTTTATGGATGTGTGTGTGTGTAAGGGGTGGTGAAAATCCTGTTCCCCAACTGGTTCTTGATCGAGCAATAAAGATATTAGTGTCCAATGGCTGGGTGGAAGAGGTAGGACTTCCAGATTCCTGCAGGCAGGCCAGGAGACACAGGAGGAGGAAAGGAGATTCACCATGCTTCCAAGGGAGAGGGAGCTATCAGTCAAGTGAGGGTTCCCGTTGAGCATTGATTGCTTCCCCAACAGGGCATGGGGTAGCAGGCAGGAGATTAGAAATGCAACTAAGTTGAGGGCAGATTTAGAGGTGTTTAGGTAGGACTAAAGGTAACTGAGCAACTAAGCTGAGGTCAGATGTAAGGGCATTGAGCTGGGAGTGAAGGTAAGGGCATGGTAGCTGTAGGAGGCTTAGAAGTTCCTGGCCTTTGAACTGAAAGCATATTAAAAATAAGCTAACCTCTGTGTGTGTGTGTGTGAGTGCACACATGTTGAAACAAGGTATCACTTTGCAGTCCAGGCTGCCCTCAAACTCCCAACAGTTGGCCTATCTTAGCCTCCTGCAATGTGCTAGGATTACAGGTGTGAGCCATAATTGTGGGTTCTAAATATCTTTCTCAATGGACGTTCACATTCATTACTCCCATCAATTTCTAGTTGCTAACAAATAAATGCTGTTTATTAAATAATATCACCTGCCAAGCACCACGCTGAGAGAATCATACACACTTTTTCTATTTTAAGGCTTGTAACCCTTCTGTAAGAGAGACTCATTAGCCTCATTTCACAGGTGTGGGAAAGGAAGGCTATGGGGGGGAAGGGGGGTTGACTTTGGCATACAGCCTAGGTTGGAAAGATTTTTGTCCCTGTACTTAAGTTGTTCCTCATTTTGGTTACATTTATGATGAACTGCTTTCTGTCATTCACTTTTGGGCCAGGAACCTCCTGGAAAGAAAAATGTGTCTCCAGTTTGAAGAGTTCTTAAGTCCATAGGAAGGTGATCAACATAGTAGTAACATTATTACCTGCAGATACAAGTAATAATAAATGAAGTGGCAATTTGGGAACAGAAGACCTTATTAAAAACAGTGGAGCAAGGGCTTCCTAAGAGTGCAGAGCCTGAGCAAGTATGAAGATGTTCTTTTTACAAGAAGAACAGAATAAAGCAAAACCCTAATTTAGGTGTGTTCTGGAGACAGTGACTACATCAGTTCAGTGAAAGCAGAGTCCTCCCTAGTGCTGAAGAGGGGAAAAGTGGTGAATGTGGCCATGATACCCAGGCAATGAGAGCCATACGCTGGAATGACTTTTTTGAGACTCAAGTCACTGTACCAGTAGCCTTGGCATTATCCAGGGATCATGCTAAAAATACCCACCTCGTCCCACTGAAAAAGCAGCTCAGGAGACAGAGCCCAGTCATCTGTCCCTGCCATCACACGTTCTCCAGAGAATGCTGACATATGTCAGTTTGGATCACTTCTTTAAGAGAAATGGAGAATTATTAGAACCCTTAGTGGGGCAACGGGAGAAATGTGCTATTTTACAGAGATGAATTTGCAGAATAGATCAAAAAGGAGACCACCTGTAAATGTGCACCCTCCACAGAGCTCTGCCATGCATTTGTTAGAATGAGGCAGCATTTTTAGGAAATACAACATTAACCTGGGAAGAAGAACAGCACAGCTCCTTTTCTTTCCCACTTTTCTTAGAGGACGAACACACTGATAAAATTCTGATTTCTCTGATGAAAAAAAAAAAAAACACTTCACCTATAGCTTTTTTTTTTCATTTTTAATCACACTGTGATACTGTGAGAACTGCTTATTAAAATACACTTGTCTCAAAAACTTTCATAGGAATGGAAAAGAAAATTTTAATTAGATGTACTGTGTATAAAATCAAAATACACGGAAAATGACAGCCCTTACTAAATATAGTCAGTACCCTAAGAGATAATGACCAGAAATGACTGGGGAGTCTTTAAGAACTAACTACACACCTAAAAAAACCCAAAATGTTGGGTGTAAGACAGAAGGCAGAGTGACTTTTCAAGAGACTGTAACTTTTTTACTCTAAGTGAGTGCTGACCTTTAACAGAACCCACAGTCATTTACATTTAGTCCTATGAGGTTACATTTGCTCAAAGGATTTTTTTTTCCTATGAACGGCTTTCACAGCTAGTTTACAAGCACATAATAAAACAAATACAGTTTTCATTGTATAAATCATTCTGAGAAACGGCTTTAAAACTGGAAAAGGTCATTTTCTATATTCATTACTCTCTTCGCTAGATATGATTCTTATGACTTTTGGCTGAGAAAACAAAAGAAAACAAAACTCAAGCCCGCTTCAATAGACAATGGCTGTCAGCACAGGAGGCCTTGGGTGATTACTTGAAAGGAGAGCTACTCCTGATGTTCTGTGTGGTTAAAAACGTATGTGCATTTAACAAGTATTTGATGGATCCTATTTCGGGCAAGGCACAGAGTTGGTGACTCTGGCTGTAATTTGGCAGAGTAAGGAAGGGATTTTCTCCATTTCTCAGTATGTAGTTCTAGAACATATTAATGACCATGAAGAGCCTATGCCGCAGAAATTCTGTATTTTTAAATTAAGATGAAGACAAGTAATTCTAACCTGTACTGACCTCATCTTATTACTCATGGAATACCTAATAAATCATAATTTTATTCACTCTTTCTGTTAGTGCAGTTTTCAACAGCAGTTAATAAATCATCTTCATCTATTAAGTTTCTTGAGCCTACTACCCTTCCCACTGAAAGCTACTGAGTTCTTCTCAACACATTCTATGTTTAGGAACCCCAGGAGGACTGCATAATGAAGATGAGCCAAAGTTCTCAAAATGAGTGAATGCATACAGTTTATTAATTCTGAGCCAGCCATCAAAGACAGCATCCTTTATACTCCACAAAGGCCCCCCTTACATTTCTTAATAAGAATCCCATACAAAAATGCTGACTTGTGCTAATAACTCCTCCTCAAATCAGAATATGGGCTACTCAGGCATTCTAATTATGAACTGAAAACCTATAGTTGACTAGATAAAACATTCAACGCTGCCAGTTGACTACAAAAATAACATGCTTCAGAGATCAGCATCTTAAAAATGCTAAAATTACCACCATCTCAAACCACTACTTATAAAAATAATATACTACATTTATGTCAATCATTATTCATCATGTTAACACAGTTCAAAGCCAAATTTAAATAGACCTGGTGTCTAGCAGCCTATTCAAGATCTGAATAGAGACACATTTTCAAATATATAGTTCTTAACAATCTTACATACTGCAACTACAAACATTTGACTTGAAGAAATCAGCCAAAAATCACAACCCAGAAAGGTTCCCCAACCCTATCAACACCAAGCATTCCTTCAACTTAAAAACAACTTAGATAAAAGGCATGCTTTATACAACATCAAAGATCTGTAACCCACCAAAGGTTAGCTTGTTCTTTCACACTGAGGCAGATAAATGGTGACAAAGTTTAAATGCTGTCCTTTGGGTAAGCTTTCTGAAGAATTTGACTCTGTAAGGCTGACATTTGGGACAACATGAAAAAAGTCATTTCTTAAGCATGGTTGGACTATTTTTAACCTTCAACTATTATTTTAAATATTAACACACCAATGAGTCTAAACCAAAGAAAGTCTCTTCCACCACTCACAGATCTGCAGAGAAACAGGCAGCATAAGGGACCGAATGAAGAAAATCCCAACTTCAATTTAAAAGTGGAGACCAGCTAGTAAACTGGGATCAGCTTATGGAAAGTGGAATGATCCAACGCAAACCACTGTCTCATCACCTACAAAAAGTATAAAGATCCAATAAGCTGTCTTTAGTATACCATGGATGAAGGTAGAGATGGTTCAAGGGAACTACATCAGCCCAACCTACTTACAAGAAAAAGAGACAAAGTTACTAGACAAAGGCTTATCTTAATATTTGTTATATGAGGGCTGGAGAGATGGCTCAGAGGTTAGGAGCACTGACTGCTCTTCTGGAGGTCCTGAGTTCAATTCCCGGCAGCCACATGGTGGCTCACCACCATCTGTGGTGGAATCCGATGCCCTCTTCTGGTGTGCCTGAAGAGACCAATAGTCTACTCATGTAGATAGGGTAAATAAATAATTTTTTAAAAATTGTTATGTTAACAGCCAGGCGTGGTGGCACATGCCTTTAATCCTAGCACTCGGGAGGCAGAGTCAGGTGGATTTCTGAGTTCGAGGCCAGCCTGGTCTACAAAGTGAGTTCCAGGACAGCGAGGGCTACACAGAGAAACCCTGTCTTGAAAAAACAAAAAAAAAAAACAAAAAAAATTGTTATGTTAAAAAAAAAGAAGAAAGAAAGAAAAGAAAAGAAATGCTCAGGTCCAAAGAAATTGTATATCATGACGCTTTTATCTGACCAAATGTATTTTCAGAAAACAACAGAAGCAAATTATTGAAAGCACTTATATATAGCAGGGCCAAGCCTGTGTGTGAGGTAACATATTAGACAGAGATGGGGGTGGTGAATCTACCTATGACCTTTGCCTACACTTCAGCTGTCTTCGCAAAAACAGGCTTTGGTTTACAGTGAAAAAGCACAGAAAGATACTAGCCACTTCTAAAACGTATTTTCTCCCTTGCTAGAACAAATGTTAAAGAACAAGAATGTCTACTGAGCACATTCAATGGCGTAGACTTCGATCTGCTTCATATCCAAGAAGGGCAAAGTTTGAACAGCTGGAAACAAAAGTCTGAAATGGGGCACACATCCAGTGTGCTACCCTTAACTACATCTACAACTCTGTCTTCTTCAATTATGCCCTTACCAAAAAATAAAGCAAAACAAACAAACAAAAATAAAACAACACACAACTTGAATAAGCACAGGTATTTAGCAGTTTGAGCAAATATATTCCTGTGGAAGAAATACTAAGTTCAGACCACCATGACCTAAAGTTTAGCTCAAGAAAACTAGACTGTCACCCACAGAAAGGACCAGGAGTTCTAATATTTGTCTTTGAGGTTCTCTTGACCCTCAGGATATAGTGTTCCTCATGAGATCCTGAAAAGAGCATTCAATGAAGAAGGCTCTGACAAAACAGAGGCTCCTGCAACCACTGTGGTGTTTGCATGCCATGAGTTCATGTCTCAACCACAGTCATTCATAGGCCTATGTATAAATTACTGCCACACCCTTTCCTGTAAACTTTTGGCCTATGGAAATAGGCTTCCTCAGGAGTATGGCAACAAAACATGTCTTAGAGTATGTTGTACTATTATTAAGCCTCATTGTTTTAAAACTGGGTGTTATTTGTTTAGTTTCCATCTCAGTTCCAAACCTACCTTCATGCCAAGTTCTCATAAAAAACATACACAGGAGGATCTGGAGGTTAGACAATCTAATAAAAAAAACCATACAGAAATACATTAAAAATGAAAATAAAAGTTAACATCATGTTGCCTGCTATCAGAACTAAGAGAACAGTGCTACAACATGGGGGCTGGATATCTGCGAGGGGGTGGTGGTGGGAGGAAGGGAGGGAGGGAGGGACAGAGAGAGAGAGGGAGAGGGAGAGGGAGAGGGAGAGGGAGAGGGAGAGGGAGAGGGAGAGGGAGAGGGAGAGGGAGAGGGAGAGGGAGAGGGAGAGGGAGGGAGGGGGTGCATTTTCATCACAAATGCCAAGGAACCACAAAGGCAACTTGGGCTTTTTCATTTTATCTACCTGAGTTACATTAGGACTGCCAGGTTCTGGTTTACCAAACAGCTTCTGAAGGATTCAGAGGAGCACTGACTCCTAAATGCTCTTAAGTCTTAATCTCATTTGGTTTTCTTTCAGGTGCCTAATGATCACAGAAATCTTTATCAGGACACTGTGGAGGTGGGGTGGGGTGGCCCCTACTGTCTTAAAAGCAAATATCAGCGAGCATCACTTTTGCAGGAAATATGTGACACTGTTCCAACTCCCTCCAAGATGTTTTCAGCAGGGATTCTGGCTGCTGGCCTGCCAGTCAGGGCTGTGGGGGCAAGGAAGCCATAGGAAGGACCAGCCAGTCTCCCAAGTTCAGGCTCACATTAGAGTTTTGTATCATTATATGAACCGGCCTGGTCAGGCAGTGAACTGAACCCTTATACCCCATCTTTAGACACTAAGAACATGAAGTCCAATGGAGGAGCCCCACGGCTAATATTTACATATGATCACTGAACCACAAGATGTCTGAGCGCCTTTGGATCTGAAACCTGAAAAAACACATTTAATTCTGGAATCCTCAAAATGGCCAACAGCTACAAAATACAAGCAAATTGTACACATTCTATGTAAGCCTATCAGGTGACAGGCTTAGCTCTCATTATAGAGATTACCATAATTATACAATTTTTTTTTTGCCAGATCTAAAATGTATTTTCTTTTTACTTCTTTACGTCCCTCCAAGGACAAAACAAGGTAAAACTCACTTGGCTCAGTCTATTTTGAGGACTGATTTCAATACTTAGGGAGGCAGCTTGACTCTGACAGCCCTGAAGACAGTACTTCAGGGCAAGAAGATCTGACTGAGAAACGAATTCATCTTCCCCATATGCTCTGAAGAATATAAACAGATGTGTATGCATTGAGTATATACGTTTCAAGATGCTACAGGTTTGTTGGAAATTATCAATTTAAAAGAATTAGAGTTGACCACAGCACAGATGAAAAACACACCTATCTGGACAGATCATTTGGACAAACTGTACACCAAAACCTAATGTTAACTATTGTTACAACCGTCCTTAGGAATCTCATCGCTTTATCCATGGCTTATTACTTAGCACATGAAATGAAGTACTTGTAGAAGTAACAGCAATATGATAAAGCAAGAAGCATTTTCTGTATACCAATACCATGTCTCTTACCAATGTCAAGCTTTATGCACAAAATCACTTTTAAACCTCAAGGTCCAACAAAGTAGGTCCCAATATAATCCTCACATTACAAATGAGAAAAATGAAGTTCCAAGAGATTAAGGACCTTGGCAAAAGTCCCAGAGCTACTGCATTGTGATGACCCGAATCAGATCCAGGTAATTGTTTAGTCTAAGTATCCATTGTTCTGTCAAGTCACTGCAAGTGGCCTGAGCAAAAAAGGGGAAGACACTCAAGCCGACATTCCAGGACCTCCTCAAAGAGACAGAAAGGTCAGCTGATTGTGTGTGTGTGTTTAATGTATATATACCTCCTAAAACCTATTTAGTTCTCTTAACTGTCAAATCTTCTGCTATCTATAATACTATGTATGGGTGGAGAGCAGCTTGTAAATCTCCCCACATCATGGCACCCCCCCCTCTCTGGGCACCCACGTCTCTAATATATTACAACCGTCTTTGTTTCTCCCTTGCTTCTTTATAACTTTTCTACACAAAGGTATACAGTGTAATGGTTGCAAATGCTTCTACTCTCATAGAGAACTTTATAAACAGAGAAAAACCCATCGTATCACTCTTAGCCTATGTAGCTTTAACAACAATCTTCGGAGTCACAGTCATAGTTACGTTTTTAACTTACATAGTTAAGTACTAGAGTTGACCTAAAGCCAATAAAGTAAAATTTACAATAGGGCAGAGTTGAGTCACATCTGTTCTGTGCTTATTCTATTTTGGGGTCTCTAGAGAACAAACATGGTCCACCTGCTAATTCTCATCCTGAGAGTTTCATTTAGGAAGTGAAGTGTGAGGGGTCAGTGAACAGCACTCCCCAAGAACCTGGACTTCTATCCTCCATTCAGCTCTGTCACTAACTGGTGATTTTCAGAAAAATCTTAGAGTGCATGAGATAGGGTGTCCCTCAGGTCTCATGCAATTGTGGCATTTTATAATCTAATACATATGTTTGGGTGTAAAAAAAATTTTTTTTTAAAAATCCATAAGATTAGTATTTTCCTGGCAAGTTTCTGGTAACCAAAACAATAACTTTTAGAGTTTGTACAAAGGTCCTTTAAGAAAGCATGAGGAAGGGAAGTGATGGCTAGACAGTGACCATCAGGCAAGGCAGCAGGATACCAACAGAGGAAAAAGTTAGGAATACCCCCCCATACACACACACACACACAAACTATGTGTCTTCCTTAAATTACTAGACATATTCTTCTTCTCTTCCTTTAGTACATATTTAAGTCATTATGCCATCTATTTAGGTCATCGTGCCAATCCTTTCTGATCCGATTTTGACTAACCAATGTTTATGCATGATATAAAAGAAATTAAAAGCCTATTGGGCTGGGAGATAGATGTTAGGTCCTGGGCACATAGCATCCCCTCTACATTTTAGCCTTCATAGGCATCTGTACAAATTCTTCCCTCATGACCTTGACACACACACTGAAAGCCCTCCTTTAGTACAGCATTTATATATATATTAAGGGATTGAAAACATATTACAAGTATATAAGTTCTGCAGTAAAGTCAAAGAAAGTCTCTTAGAAAGGCATTTTTATACACATGAAGCCTTAGCATCCATTTCTGTAAGATGGCTCACCTGAGGACTGGTGCAGAGGTTTCAACACAGGGTCCATATTGTTAAGCTGCCTTTCAGAGCTTTTACTAAGTTCTAAGTCCCACACACAGCTCCTTTGTGTGAATCTTAGCTGCCTGAGACAATAACGTCAAGGTGTTCCCTTTATCGAACTTACAGAATGACTTGCAGCACATTAGACTGAAGGCAATTCAGACAAACTCACTTCTACTCCCAGTCTTTTCTTGCTTATATAACTTCAACAGTTAGCACCTACTCTCGTGTTTACACTGTTGGAAGCATGACTTATTCATCTTTCTGTTGAAGACAGAACCCTTTACAAATCTCTCTAGCTCCCTTGCTTTGGGATCCATGAGTGAGGCAGCTCACACCAGCATCAATTTAATGAGGGTCACCAAGGATCAGGGAGCCAGTGAACAGGTAAACAACCTGAAAGTATGCTAGCCCCTTGGGCCAGGACTTCAAAGAATAGCTTTATTACATTGTAAATGTCCTTTTCCACACTAAACCCACAAAATTCACCTGGAATGTTAAGCTTCAAAATAAAAGCATTTTTTTTTTCAATTTGTCAAGGTAACGTATTCTGACATCTGATCTTTGGAAAAGGGGCAAATAGTTAATATTTAACATAATCTGTAAACTGTGCTGAAGGATACACACACACACACACACACACACACACACACACACACATGCTTGCACCCCACTAGTGCTAGTGTAAAATGTAATAAAATGTGTTTTACTCATTAGCCATCAACGTGCATATTTCTTCATATCTCTGAATCTACAAATAGGTCAGGAATGAAAAACCTTCTCTTAAGAAACTGAGACGACAGCTGTGTCCAGAGCTGACAGGTCCTAAAGCCTCATGTGACAAACCCAAGACAACGAGCCTGCAGAACTCCATGCTCCAGAACTTATATTGTGGAGGGACTCCAGTCTGAGAAGGGCCACGTCTGTCACTCAGAATGCCCCTTAACTTCAGAAAAAGAAAAAGAAAATGTTCATTGTTCAGAGTAAATTAGGGCCTTCACCCTAAGGTACCCAGTAGGCTGTTTCCCTCCTCTACTCGCCAGCCCCTCCAAATCTTTTAAAAACTTGTCAATTAAAAAAGAATGATGTAAAGGGAAATAGAGTATATTCCTAATAATTCCACGAAACTATTTAACTTCTTAAAACCATAGGATAACTTGAGTACAGATTTATAGAGATCAAATAAATATGCATCTGGCATATATCATAAGGCAGGGGAATTCCAGGATAAATGTTTTCTCCAGGTTTCAGGAAAGGGTTGTGATAAAATTGTGGGAATATGGAGTGGGAAGAGGAAAGTTTACATTAAATCCACCATTACTGGTATTAGTAGAATTCACTCAGTTCGTTTTGGTGGAGGTAATGCTCCTTTAAAGTTAGCAGCCTACCTCCCCTAAGACACAGACTTATCAAAAATCCAATGTGGTATGAACAATACAATTATGTTAGCATTACAAAAACAGTGTAAATGGTTCTTGAACTAAATGTATAAAAGTGAAAGCTTGACTCAAATTCAATCCTATAGCTTCTAAATTTTAACTATAAAAGTTTTAGTGCATTCAAGTGCGATTAAAGAATAAAGTATAAAGACAACTAGAACATACAGAAATAGGGCAAAGGGCTGGGGCCACAGCAGGTAGCCCAGAGTAAGGCAAATAGAACCTAAATGTATAAAGTTGAAGTCTACTGTGTCATCAACAACTTCTCTTCTCCATGACCAAATACCAGGTCCTTTACAACAGCGTGAGTTGAGGATAAGGGGGTGGGGCAATAAAATTCATTATACATGTGTCCAAAGCTGACAGAGAATAATTTTAAAAAGGAGAATAGCATGAGCTATTGCTTTTGGTTTACAAAGAACTATATTTGAACTATTCGAATGGAAAAACTATTTCAACTCTCCCCTTGTCCTGTTGGCCTTTGACTAAATACTGAAGCATATCACGTTGACTTCTTAGGGTTTTTTTGTAACTGCATGAAATTTTAAAGATCATGTTTAGTTCTAACACTTTATATGAAACTGGGCAGTTTAAACTAGGTTCTAAGATGTTGCAACCACATGACAGATGCTACATAAACTTCCTTGGCCTGGTTAATTAGGTTCTT
Source organism: Mus caroli (assembly GCF_978045245.1). Lineage (NCBI taxonomy): Eukaryota > Metazoa > Chordata > Mammalia > Rodentia > Muridae > Mus > Mus caroli. The sequence goes on from NW_028227264.1 coordinate 52,342,646, forward strand.
GTGATTTAGAGGCATAGATAAGGAAGGACTATGAGCTGGTGGTTATACAGACTGCCAAAATGCAACTCTCAGAGGACTACCACCAGGCATGGTGTCTAGTCGCAACCCACTTTCAGTCATTAATGGTCTGCTTCTTAATGCTTTAGTGTTTACAATCACTTCTTCCTACAGCTTCAGCCCACACTAACTTCCCACTCATGAATTCAGAGCATGCCATTCATGGATTACTGTCTTCAAACAGCAGCAGCAGATGCTGATCATTTGAGGGTAAATCTAATGGTCCGTATTGACTAAGGAGTCTAAGAGGGAGGGGTGAAAAGATGTTTTGGAAGAAGCAGAAATGTGTCCCATTCTCTCAGAAGGGTAGGACTGTTGAGATTTCACAGAGAGGAAAAGCTGTCCGAGAAAGCAGCTCAGGAACTTGCTCAGTGACACCTTACCTGATCTCATCTGGTCTCATTCACCTCCTATGGCAACCAACCTGCCTCTATCCCTCTATCCCTCTATCCCTCTATCCCTCTATCCCGTAGCCACTTTCAGTCTCTGCAGCCTCCACAGTTCTGTTTACTCCCTCACAATGCTATCACAACCCTTTCCTGATAATGGATCCCATAGCAAAACAATGTCTTCACAAAAATATTACATCCATTGATAATGTACTTTAGAGGATGGATCCAGAGTTGGAATGCTATGCTTTTCCATAGTTCTTCAGGACTGGATTCCCAGGAAAACACAGAGAAAACAGCCTGGAAGGACACATGTCCCCAGAGTCTGGTAACTGGGAAGCTTCTGCTCCTTCATTCAGGTCTCAACTTGGTCATCAATGGCTTCTTGAGCTGTCATTCCTCAGTTTCACCTTTGAAATGACAGACTGAAAGGATTTTCTAGGGTTCCTTCGCCTTTAAGCTTACAGAAACCAATCACATGTTGAGAGTAAAAATAACCACAAAGAAATTACACAGGATATACCAAAGTCCATGTTTGCTCTAGATTAACTTTGTCACTGAGCTGCTGTGCAGGCTGACCTGTTGCATCACAGAGAACACCCCCCTTCTTTCTGACAATGTTCTAGAAACACAGAAAACAGTAGATCTGTGTGTGTGAGACTGTGTGTGTGTATGTGTGTGTGATGTTTTAAATCAGTAAAAGACAGTATGTGGCCCATGACACAAGGTCTCAGGTTTCAAGTTTACAGCCTGTTACACACACCTGGCAGGGAGGGCCACATGACTGAACAAGGGGAGTGCATTGGCTCACTGTTATAACCTGTGTCTCATGTGTGATTGATGCCCTGTGTTTACAGTCAGCTTCAATTTCAAACCACCTGCAAGCCTCTCTAAAGGGGAAGGCTGCTCAGTATCTGCACAATGACTGCAGGGTAGACTAACTGCAGCCAGCAAGGAGGAGGCAGCTATCTCCTGCGCCCCGTGTATTCACTCACCTCTGCCTCTTATAGCTTAAGCTCAACACAGCATGCAAGTTCAATGGGATTCAGCCCCGGATCCTAACTGGTCACTTATCCTAAGGTAGTAAAAGGAAAAACGTGTAGCTTTTGGCACGGCGGTGGAAGCGGAGACCTCCCTTGCCCTTGCATGATAATGTTGAAGCCCTAAGTTCCAATCGTTTATCAAACCTCCCAGAAAACAGCAGCGTGAGTGGGATTTCTGGCAGGCTTTACTCACTCACCTCTTTGATCTTTGCCCTCTTCTCACGGATGGTGGCGTCAGCGGGCTCCCGGTTCTCTACCCCGATGGGGGGCAGGAAGTCCATCTTGGGCAAGCCCCCAAACAGATTCTTGCTACGCAGCTGGTCCTGGGCCACCTTTTCCTTCTCCAGCAGAATGTCTCTTTGGATCTCCTCCGGCAGCTTCTGCAGGGTCTCCTTGGCTTCCCTGAGAGCCCGCTCGTGGTTTTCGCGGATCCTGGCTAAGTTGTCCTCCAGTCCAGCTCCAGGGTCCCCAGGCACGCCTTCCTCGCGGTGCCTGACTCTCCCCTCGGCGGCATCCTCGGCACGCGCCCCGAGCCCGGGCTTGTGCTCCGCCGGCGGCTGCAAGGCAGGGTTGGAGTGGAACAGGACCCCGCTGAGCAGCTTGGAGGAGTCAGGCAGGAAGAAGATTGCCCCGAAGCAGAGCGTGATGAAGGCGCTGAACACCAGCAGCAGCACGAACTTCTCGGTGAGGCGGAAGGCGGCGGGGCCAGACCCCTTCCTCCCGCCGCCAAGCCCCCCGCCCAGGCCACCGCCCAGGCCGCCGCCCCCGGGGCTACTGAAGAGCGGCAACAGGCCCCCAACAGGCATTGCTCCGGAGGTTGTAGCCGCCGGCTGACAGTCTGTCCAGGGGCCGGGCGCCGAGCCGCTCAGCAGCCAAACTTCGCTGCCGCCGGCCGTCAGCGGCTGCGGGGACGGTTCTTGCGCATCCAGGCCGCCCAGAGCGCGTGTCTGGGCTTCGGGTCTCCCCGCTTGAAGCGGCTCCCCTCTGGCGATCCTCGCCGGGGCGGCTCCTTTGGCAAACAGGCACGCGAGGCAAACCGCTGGCTGCAGCCCCTGTTGGGGGGAGAGGAGACAGTAAAAGCGCAGTGGTTAGGAAGGTGCTGAGAAAGTTTCCAGTGGGGTCTCCGCCCTCCCCTGGTCCTGGGATCCGCAGGACCGTATCTCGGCAGGCAACCCCGGGGTCCAGCCGCGGGCACCACCCTCAGAGCCCACTTTGGACTTGGGGTGAAGTTTTCCAGCCGCGGAGGCAGGGTGTCCCGCGCACATCTGGGTCAGCACAGCGGGCACCTCGGTGGCAAGGGCGGCGCACCTCTGGGCAGCAAGGGCGCCGCGTGTGTAGGGGGTTCGTCAACTTCTCCAGCTGCCCATCTCCGGGCGCGTCCCGGCGGGTGGTGGCACGCGTATAGCCCGGTGGCTCTGAGGCCCCGGGACACTGCTCAGGTGAGCGAGCGCACCGACCTGCTGGCGTGAGCCAGCGAACCAGGCACCGTACTGCCCTCCGTCGCGGCCCCGCCGTGCACTAATAGCACTGCCGGTCTCCGAGCGGTCGGAAACGAGGGCGGTGACGCGTCCGGAGAGTGACAGCGCGTCCGGGCCAATCTTACGCCTCCCAGGGTCCCGCGGGGGTGGAGCCGAGGCGGGGAGGGGGCCGCGCGGGGCGGGGAGTTTACGGGAAGCGCTGCCTCTCCGGGACCGGGCAGAGGCGGGGAGGTCGCGGCTCCCCTGGGCGCCCGAGGACTGGATCTGCGCCCGGGAGCTGGGTTAAGACTCGCCCGGAGGACCAGAGCCGGAGTTGGTCCGAGCTTATTCCGCCCAAAACCTATTCAAGTCGAAGCCCCAAAGGTGGTGAATCCCCGAGTGACCACTACAATGCGGTAGCGCCAGCTTGCCCCAGTACTCGCAATTGGCGATCCCGAAGAGCATGCAGAGGATTGCGGGAGCAAGCTGTGGTTTTGAAGTGGTTTTGAAGTCTTTTCTCCAACCACTCCTTATTACCCAAGACAGGGATTCCCCAGTGCCCAATAATTCTCAAATCCAAAGTCTCCAGGCTCCCCCACAAAGCTTTTGAGCTCTCTGCTCTACCTCGCTAAGAGCCTTTTTACATCCTTGGCGACTTGGGGTTTGGGGACTGCTTGGGGCTCTAAGTATACACCCTCTTCCCCTTACAAGAAACAACAACAACAACAACAAAAGTTGTATGACTCCCCCACACTCCCCCACCCCACCCCCACTTTCTAAATTCATTTACCTCATCGCAGTTGGTCAAATTTTCCATTCAAAGAAGACAGTTTTATGCTGCCAGAGCTCCAAGCAATAAATTGAACCCTGTTGAAATTAAGTCTTGGATGCGACAACTCCCAGCGAAGGCAAGACTTGGTCCAACAGAGATTGTTTTCAACACAGCCTTACAGTATTCAGTCTCATGGAATGCCATGGAGACTGGCTCCACCTCCCATGACATCGATTGGAATGCCCTGCTGATATTGCATAGATCTACATTTTGACCTGGCTGGGAACCCCCTGCCTGGGGTGAAGAGACAAGAAAACATTTCCCAAACTGTGTTATGAATCCCCTGTTGCTCCACAAAGAAACAGTTACCAGAGGGAAATTTGACTGACTTCCCACTCCTGAAAGCTGGTTTGTAGCAGCTCTGTTTACCCTCAACCTTCTCCGGAAACATGATTTTAAAGTTTGCCCTTTACTTGTCTTAAACCAGAGGAAAACAGCTGGCAACTTCCAGGATAGTGCCCACAGCACAGTTGTTTCCAGGTGTTGGGCTGTGTGCATAAAATAAAAAAGCCAAGTCAGAAATCCTAAGGTCGTTTTCGTTTAAATGTTAATTATTATTTTTAGCAATCATTGTTTGTTGTGTATTGGGCTTGTGCAAATGAGCCAGTAACACAGTCAGAAGTTCTGGTTAATAAGAAATTATGGCTTGATAAATGTGACTTCATAGCTTGATTATTTTGATACTTGCTATGAAATTCTATGCCCAGAAGAGTGCAGCATATCCAAGCAGGGTAATAGATTTAGCTCTAAAAATGAAAGCAATAATGTTTTCTTTTAATGACGAAAAGGTAAATTTCTTTCAAAGTACATTTGTAGGTTGTGCTTAGGCTGAAAACCTAATGACTGAAATAATAGTGTTTATTCTCAATGAGACCCTTGAAACAGCTACCTCACAGAAAGGAAGACAGATCCCTAGAAACGGGGGCTAACTCCTGAGGAAGCCAGTTGCTTTCTTTCTGGTCATTTGGTGATGGTAATTGTACTGCCATTATTTTTCCAACTATGTTTTAAAAATGGGATTATTTTTAAAGAGACAGGAATACCTATGAACTTTGATTTAATTTGGTATATGTATTCCAGAAAGCAATAAAATCCACCTTTAAGTATATGTACAAGGATATGACAGAGAAGTCTTAACTAATTCTGTTTCTAAACTCCTTACTCTTGACTCCAAATCAGTCTGGGAATTTAGGATACTGCCTGCAGTGGATGCATTAAAAAATTAGCACATCGATTAAGGTTGATTTTCTCTTTGGAAATTTAAATTATATATATATATATATATATATATATATATATATATATATATTATTTCTAAACTTTTAAGGGGACTGTTCTTTTTATTTTGGTTCACTTTTGTGAAACTTACTTTAAGATTCCTCCATCCCACCCCACCCCACCCCCAGTTTATCATTAGATATAGGTTTATTGTAATTAATGTTTGGTTTTGATAATCTACTAAACAAAGAGTTAGCCTGTGTGATGGAATATAAGTCCACATTCAAAGTTGAGAACGTGTTGAGAAATGCCCATACTTGAGCTACAGAAAGTTTGAAACAGACTCACAGTGGAGTTATTTTAAGGCATATGCTAATGAAATCTGCCTTGCAAATCTCTTTAAATAGCCACCCAAGGCCCCTTGTGTGTATAGGAAGCAGGGAGGACAGAGAGCAGGTAAGAATGAGCATGCTATAGCGGGCTGCCAAGGTGTCTTGATCTCAGTGCTTAGAGCTCTTCATCTTCTCTCTCAGAAAAACATGGAGATGGAAAATGAATGAGACTGCTTCCAGTTTCTCAAGCCATGAATCCTTATTCTGTCCCTTGAGTGAAGGCTGCAGCTTACCTACCTGAAGGAATGCCTTGATCTTTGTGAACCCAGTGGTTTTGACAGGACTACTGTTTACTCATTGTGAATGGGCTAGCATAAACTTGGTCTGTCTGTCTGTCTGTCTGTCTGTCTGTCTGTCTCTCTCTCTCTCTCTCTCTCTCTCTCTTTATCTCTCAGCTAGTCCTTCTGATGTAAAGCTCCATTGTCCTGTTTGCCACTTACCTATAAGTGAGTTCTCACTTTATCTCTCTTTCAGTACCTTTTTCTCAGTGTCTTTCTTTAACAATTTGTAGATACTTATGTTTTGAAATTTTAAGAATAGTCAAAGCATTCTGTGGTTAATATGGCTACTTGAATTTCAGAGTTTTTTTTTTTTTTTCAAAAATAAATGAACAAATGGTAGATTTAGCATTTATAGTACCATAATTGTAAGCACGACTCAAGAAAACTGGCAATATTTTAGCAAGTTAATAGTGTTGTAAAAAGCAGTGCATGGAGGCTGGTGAGATGGCTCAGTGGTTAAGAGCACTGACTGCTCTTCTGGAGGTCCTGAGTTCAAATCATAGCAACCACTTGGTGGCTCAAAACCAAATATAATGAAATCTGAAGACAGCTACAGCGTACTTACATATAATAAACAAAATCTTTAAAAAAAGAAAAAAAAAGCAGGGCAGTGGTGGCGCACACCTTTAATTCCAGCACTCAGGAGGCAGAGACAGGCGGATTTCTGAGTTCGAGGCCAGCCTGGTCTACAAAATGAGTTCCAGGACATCCAGGGCTATACAGAGAAACCCTGTCTCAAAAAAACCAAACCAAACCAAACCAAACCAAACCAACCACCCAAACAAAAAAGCAGTGCATTTTTAAAAATGAAAGCACTAAAAGCTTTCTTGGGCATTTTTTTCAATCCTCAAGTTATAATTCTATGAAAGATTTTTTTAAAGGTACTAATATTTGTTTGGATTCAAAAGTAAAATACATCTCAATGAATAAGTAGATTTGATGTAGATAACTATTACTGAATATTTTTAACAACTTACATCCCTGATTCATAGAGTTTCTAATTTACTTCAAATCCAGGTCAGAATGGCTCTTGAGTTTTTATTTTAAAAGTAAAATGTAATCTCAAGAAAATAGTTTATTGTGAAAGTTAATCTTGACATTTCAATACTTCAATGGACAATCCTGAATTTTACATTAACTTTCACAAAACAATTAATTAAAGACTTTAAGGAAACAATCAGTAATATTGGTACTTAAATTGGAGGGCATAGTCTATTTATAATACCGAGTTTTTGTTTTTTCTTCCCCTATATTTACTTTGGAATGGCTAAAGTAGTAGAATACTGTCATAGAAATCCTGTTACCCTGCAAATAAGAAAGGAAGGAGTAGCTATACAGAGTTGAACCCTTATGCCCACCTTGACTCTGCGGGACCAAGTTAAGACATCTATTTTTGTTTTAGCAGTTACTTAAAGATATCAGAAGTCCCCAATTTTAAAACATCCTATAGCAGAAATATTTGTCAACTGGCTTTGAGGAACTTCCCATGGAATTCTCCGTAGAAAGGAAGTTGTAAATGGTGCTTTGGCTTGCCAGTATCCTCTATGAAAGTGTGGGGCTCTACAGAAGTCTACAAAAGTGTTGGAGGAAGATACTATTACAATGCCAGTGGTCAATGTAGCATTATAAGTTTTCATTCAGTTTGAACATTGGAGCTTGAAGCCAAAATGCCTTTAAAGAAGAAAAGTGATGATAGTCTCAGAGAAAGTTCTCAAGTTTCAGGATGAGAATGGTGTATGGAAGTTCTCAGATGTAGTTTCCATGAGATTAACCAAGAGCCTGAATAAAATAAGCCTGTAGAGTACCTGGGCAAGGGTTTGAACGAGAAATTTATTATTGAAGACATTGTATGCCCTTGGTTTTGTGACCATGGCACATGAGTTGCCTGTGTTCTGTAGCTCTTGTACTATATCTGCAGCATTGTTATGGATTTTAAGCAAAATGTTTGAAGTGATGTCTGGCATAGTAGGCACTGAAGAAGTTTAAATAAATTTCTCCCTTTCCCTTGTAATAGAATTAATGCTAGGCCTGGAAAAAGAAAGGTATCTGTTGGATTCTCAAACGAATGATACTACAGGAGGGAGCAAGAAAGACATTATGGATGTGTCTGTAATAAATAGCCTGCAAATAACTTCCACCCCAGGAAGGGATACATTGGCACCTCCATCCAGCTGTGCCCCGGAGAGAGCTATGTGGCATTCCCCCTCTCTTTGTATAGGCAGAATCAATACTAAGGCACCATAAACCTTGAGAAAGTGTGAGTGATAGCAAAGTCTCAAAATGAGCAAAATGACATTCATGACAGTGCTTGAAGAATCTGAAGCCAAGGGTTCTGGGCAGAAAATCTTCATAGGGGATGTTAACAGTAGCCATTAAGGACTTGAGAAGATACGTTAATGGCTTGAGAAGATACTATTTCAACAGAGTGAAACAAAGAGCAAATCTCTCTCCAAGAATAGGGAAAGATAATTTTGTCCTTTCTTAGTTTTGAATACATTATAAATATTTTAAAATAGTTTTTTCTTGAAAAATAACATTTATTCCATTTTCTGTTTGAGAAAAGATCTTATGCTGGTTCAGAAAAAAATAGAAAAATAGAACTCAGGATTGAAAGATTTTGATACACTATTCTGCCCAATTGAAATATTTTTCATGAAATAAAGTGAAATAAAACTATGTATGTCCACTCTTATTTTGGAGAAATAGTCTGCAAGCACGACACAAGAGCACTTGCCTTCCGTTTTTTCATTGAAAAGTAAGCATGCTGTTTGTACAATATGTTCAGTCTTTCTTATTGTCCTTGAAGGCAGAATCTTGACTTCACCCAGGTTCTCTGTGGCAAGAAATTCACTTGTGGTTCTTTGTTGATATAGCTTTTTTTTTTTCAAGTTCATTTGGTTTATTTGTGTCCACTATAACATATAAAGTCACCTAGAGATGAAATCAAAGTTCATCTGTGTTGTAGGCAATGCCTGAGCAGATTCTACTTGCTGAATGTGCGACTTGTAGCCTATACATTTGTTGAAATGAATACTGTTCTGGACTATGACAATGTGAGTGAGAGAGAGAGAGAGAGAGAGAGACAGAGACAGAGACAGAGACAGAGACAGAGACAGACAGAGAGAGAGAGAGAGGCAGAGAGAGACAGAGAGACAAAGAGACAGACACAAGACAGAGAGACAGAGAGACAGAGACAGAGACATAGAGACAAGACAGAGAGACAGAAACAGAGATTGTCACAAGAGAACCAAAAGAAAAAACTTCAAATCACTGACCCATGTATCCCATAGACTTAGTTATCTGGATATGGCAGGGTCTTATGTATAGTTTCTAAAAATCATTGGAGTATAAATATAACTTATTAGCTTATGAGATACTCAAGTTTATCCCAAATATTAAATTGACATAATACTGTCTATTCTTACAATACTATTATGTCCTCAATAGTGATAAACAGGAAATGAAAGCAATCAAGTGCCCCTAAATGCCATTCAATTTGCATCATTAACATTAAAATCCATGTATATCTCTAGCAAGAAATTAATTTAATATATTTAAGGTAGGCATTATAAAGAATTTATTAATGTAGGACTAAGTTTGTTTATTACATAGGCATTATAGAGTAGAGTAAGTTATGATAAACGCAAGAAAAACTTGTTTGTACAAAGATTCTTGGTTACTTCAAAGTTCCATATAGTGTGTCATTAAGTGAATTTTATTAACTGTATGTGGTTTTATCACCTCCATTTTCCTTTAAAAATGTTTGAAGAATGTAAAATGGCGCAGCTGCTGTGGAAAACAGTCTGGCAGCACCTCCAAAGGATAAATATAGAGTTGCCATATGATCTGGCAATTCTACTCTTAGGTACCCAGCCAAAAGAACTGAAAATATATGTGCACACAAAAGTCTGTGTGTGAAAGCTCATGGCAACCGTATTCACAATAGGCAAAATGGGGAAGCAGCACAAATGTCCACTCACTGATGAATGGACAAACAAATGTAAATCCATACAAGAAAAAGGTATTCAGCAAAACAGAACTGCAGTAGGGACACACAGTACAAGGACCATGTGGCCCTTGCCCAACTTTTCCTACAGATGCTGTTCTCAGAGACCATGGAAAATGTCTAGAGTAGGGATGTACACAGGGGTGGGAAGCCAATGCCTGGTTGTCTGGGGCAGAGTGGATGGAAAGGTGTAAGATCAATATTAAAGTAAGGAAGGGAAGAAGGGAGGGAGGGAGAGAGGGAGGGAGGGAGGGAGGGAGGGAGGGAGGGAGGGAGGGAGGGAGGGAGGGAGGAAGGAAAGAAGGGAGGAAGGAAGGAAGGAAGGAAGGAAGGAAGGAAGGAAGGAAGGAAGGAAGGAAGGAAGGAAGGAAGGAAGGAAAGTTTGTGGACAATAATGGCTACCTGACAGTGAATACATTAACATTTCTATTCAATTTTAGGGATTTTTCAAAATGTGAATTATAGTTCAATGGGTATGCAAAATATTTTCCTTTCAGAACTCACTTAGAAGAGTCTTTAGAACCATGATATATCTACTAACGAGATTAAGTTGACACACTAAATAGAGACATGATATATGACAGTGCAAGAACTCATAAGTAAAGAAATATCTCCACAGACAGAAGAAATAACCATGTTCTCAAGTTGATTCTATATCTGTATCTGTATCTCTATCTCTATCTCTATATCTCTATCATCTCTATCTCTATCTCTATCATCTGTATCTGTATCTGTATCTGTATCTGTATCTGTATCTGTATCTGTATCTATCTGTATCTGTATCTGTATCTGTATCTGTATCTGTATCTGTATCTGTATCTGTATCTGTATCTGTATCTGTATCTGTATCTGTATCTGTATCTGTATCTGTATCTATCTGTATCTGTATCTGTATCTGTATCTGTATCTGTATCTGTATCTGTATCTGTATCTGTATCTGTATCTGTATCTGTATCTGTATCTGTAACCCTACCTGTACCTGTACCTATATCTATATCTCTTATTGGAATAGTCAAACCAAGGAGATTATTTAAAGTTGTGAGTCACATACATCTTACTAAATATACCATAGGCAAATAATGCAATTCACATTTTCTGATGCATGAAGACTTACCATTAAGTGTACCTGCCCACATTAGAGTAAGAAGATGTTTCAAAAAGAACTTGATTGTGGTATACTTGTAAGCAATTTGTTGCAGAGACAGGAGTTGGGGTACCAATCAGAAGACATTAGTTTTTTTTTATACAACTACTTGGGATTTCTTTCAAGTGAAATGATTACAAAAGTTAAAATAGGTATCCATGTACATTGGAGGGTGGTATAGCAGTGAAGCACCACAAGTAATTGTTTTGCCATGATACAAAACCATTTAATATTTCATAATAATATTATATGTGTTATTAGAAAGCACAGAGAGAATATATGAAGCTGTCATTAGAATCCCAGTGCAATAGTCATAGATAACAAGTGGATAAAGTGTATGTGTGTGTGTCTTCACTATCCTTACATCAAAAAAGTTAAATTATTTTAAAGAATTTACTGGAATATTTTAAGATAAATATGAATATTTCATAGGATCTAATATTACATTTACAGCCGAACCTCTGCATCTGATTCTTCTGCGTTCAATTGATTCTATCAGAACAGAAATCACTGTCTTGTGATCCTTTGACATTATCAGTACCAGAGCATCCTGTGTTTTGAATCTGCATGTGTACAGTATTTATTCCTTTGTGAAAATTACACTTCTTCTTCCTTGAATTGGTATTTATGTACCCTTTGCCTTTTAATATTTTATATTCTTATCATAAATGTATCATCTACATTTATCATGGAAAATTCAAAATCCATAGACCTTTAAGAAGGAATCCACTGCTTAATAATTTTTACAATGTTGTTTTGCTTTTCCTTTAAAACAGTTATGTTTTCTCTGTGCTCACAGGAACACTGTTTTTCCTGAATCCTCTTCCTGCCTCCCCAATACTTAAAGGAAAAAAAATGTAATGAGTAATAGCTTTCTTCCTTTCCTGACCTTGAAGGCAGATGGGATGTGTAATCCTTTCTCAAAAAGTAATGTTCTCGTTTCTACAAAGTGATCACCATTGGGAAAGGAGGCTTTCTAGCCTCAATCTCCTTTTTCCAACCAAATGTGCTTATGTTTATTTTAAAGATCTCTTTCTTTGCTTTCCCGTGATGCCAGATCATTTGAAATGAGTAGCAATTTACTTCTTAGTAAAGTCTTTGTAAAATCTTTGGATAAATAAAAACATTAAGGATTAGGAAAAGAAAGAATTTATTCCTGCCTCTTAGAAATAAACAGACAATCTTTTGATATTTTTCTTGTCCTTCAAAATAGTCTGCATAAAAGAAAACATCTGAAACACCTAAGTAGAAAGTTGTTAAATATTCAGGTATCATTCTTTTTCCAACCACAGGAAGCTGACATACTAAGCATCAGAACTAGTTAAGAGGACTTCTCCCCCTCTGCTCTGCTTTTTTTCCCCCTGCTAGCCTATTCTGCTCTCCTCAGCAGATTTAAATTTTACAAGCTTTGGGTGACCAAAATGATGTAGCTGAATTTCCTTTGTTGTTATGGTTTGTTCTCCCTTTTGTCTGGCAGTTTCAATTCAATTAAGAATGTTTGGTTGCTTTCCCAGTCTGTTTTGCCTTACCCTCTGCAAACTATATCCAGATAGGAGACACTGGATCATTAGTTCTTCCATCTCTCAAAATAGATCTGTTGATGCTAATGTCTCCCTCCAGCCACTGCTTTTCATAAAAGACAAAGATTTGGGACCGGGGGTGTAGCTCAATAAGAGTGTTTGCCCAGCATGCATAGAAGTATGAAGTTTGTTCCCAACACCCCATAACTTGAGCATGGTGATGCATGCCTACAATCCCACCAGTCTGGAGGAAAGATCATGAATTCAAGGTCATCCTTAACTATACGGCAAGTTTCAAGGCAACCTACAAGATGCTGTCTTGAGACCAAAAAAGATTTACTGCTTAAATTTTCTGGCCACTGCCTTCCAGAAGTCTCATAGAACATTGAAGTTGACCCATATTTTAGTAAAAGCACAGTAAGTGACTCACTGTTTATACATCACCTGCTGCCATAAAGAGAAGTGAAGGTCTGAAGTGCAAAGACAAATTCATTGCAACAGTTTTTGAACTTAATGAGAAACTATACACTATGGAAACAATGAAGTCTGAATTAGTCGACAAAATAAATAGAAGACAATGTCTTCTATTTCTCATCTTCATTTAGTGAAAAAGAAAAAAAAAGAAAAGCAATGTTATAAACTGTTGGGAGAAACAATGTATTTGTCTATGTGTACTCCAGTGTCTCATAGATGTCTGGACTAAAAAGTTTCATTTTTAGCTCCCAATGTTATCTCCACATTCAATTTTAAAAAGAGGCTGTGTTTTTTTAACCCTGTCCTCCAACCTTCTTAGATTCTGTGGTTCATAATTTCAATAAATGCCTGGCCAATTTCAATAAGCACCTCTCTTCAGTGTCTTCAATGCCTCTGCCTTATGGTCACATCTACCCGGCTAAATTTCCATTCCTAGGGAGCATCTGTCTTTGCAGTATCTTCACCTTGGCAGTCTGGCCACTGAGGCAAAATACCTTAAGTCAGTAAGAGTCCATCTCAAAGAAGGTGTGTGGCATTGTTCCTGGAGATTATACCTAAGGTTTCCCTTTGCCTGCATCCACCCATGTAACTCACTCCGCCCCTCTCTCTGTCTCTGACTGTCTGTCTGTCTGTCTCTGTCTCTGTCTCTCTGTCTCTGTCTCTGTCTCTGTCTCTGTCTCTGTCTCTCTCTCTCTCTCTCTCACACACACACACACACACACACACACACACACACACACACACACACACACACACACGTGTGTATGCACATACTAAAAATGAAACAAAATCAGCCCCAAGCAAACTCTTCCTGTGTATGTCGTTCCTATTCTGTACAGTGCCTCCTGTCCACTCTCTACTCTAGTCTAGTGAGTTGGGTACAATTATGTCCCAACACCAAGGGGACAGTTGATCATGTCAAAAGACAGGTAGAGACCTGATATTTCGTGGGGAAAGGTCATGATAGCCCCACACAATATAGAACAGTTCGGCCCAAGATGGCCGCATTCAAAGGTTCTGACACCCTCCTTGGCTCTTCATACTAACCATGTGCCTGCCTTCCTGAACAGAGCACATAACAGCCCCATCTTTTCTGTTTTAAACACAAAACACGTGCTTCTGCACTCAGTCTTACTTCCTCTTATGCTAGCAGGGCTGTGCACTTCTGGACAAGGCCAAGCCTGCCTCCTGTGTTGAGGGTTTTACAGCGTCTCAGTCTCTGTAATATTATACTATGTATTATTCATTTTCTGTTTATACTCTGTCTTGTCTTTTGATTTTTAAACATGATAAGGTTTCTACTGAAAACAAAGCAGACCTCTTTCCCTCCAGGTACTGCACTGTCCTCTCTTTACAATTCTTTCTCCAAATAGTTGTTACTAAGGACAGCTGTCAATCATTCCTCACTTCTCATACAATCTCAGCTTAAGTCTAGTCCAACTTCTTGCCTTGTTACTCCATTGAAACTACTTTAATAAAAATCTCCTTTGTCCTTTGGGTTGTAGATACCTAGTAATTTTAAACGTTGTTAGACTTCAGCTTTCAATGGCAGTGGTTACTCCCTGCTTTTGGAAACAGTCTTCACTTAACATCAGCGACAGTCTTCTTGGTTTTCAAAACTCTCTGTCCAGTTCCCGGGTTTCTGCTGGAGTCAGTCTTTAAATGTGTGCCTTTTTTAAAGCACACATCCTAGAGCTTCACATCTTCCCAATTTTCACTCACCTGAGGTGCTGGATTGTGTGAAGGGAGAAGTTCAGCTAAGATAAGTATTTGTTTCTCTCTGCTCCTCATTTATGGATACAGTGTGACTACGCCGTCTCAAGCTCCTGCCATGGTGACTGCAGCTAGCTGACTTTGTGTGCTGTGCCTCCAAACCATGAGCCAAAGAGAACACTCTCCTTTTAGTTGTTCTTTTCTCAGAACATCTTATTGCCACAACAAGAATATGGATGGTGGTATGAAAATCTAATTCTGATTTTACAAAAAAAAAAAAAACTCTGTTAGGCAAGCATCTGAAATATTTGTTTTTGTTCATATCGTGAATTATAATTTTAGGTACTTACTCCATAATCTGTAATTTTTTAACAGTAGACAAATAATTAATTTCTGTTTATAGTCTGGGAGACAATTTTGCCACAATGACTGGACAATTCAGTTCAGTGAGTATGTGCTGGCAACAGTGAAGCCAGAATATCAAGACCACTGTGGAGGGTGAGGGTGGGGCTCAGCACAAATTTATGACCACAGGGAGTAACTGATAGGATTCAGGTCATTTCACTCATGAAAGGAATGCAGTTCCTAGTATGACTAATGCATGTATTATGTCAGGAAAATACTCTTTGGAGGCATGTGATTTTGAGACAATGCTTGTGTGAGAGAGTGCATGTCAGTTTGTCAGAAGACTAGTGTGTATTTGACTTTTTTTTTTTATCAATCCAGTGTTTAAAGCCATTTCTATTTGGTGGCATTCTTCAGTAAGTATAGACTCCTGTGTTATAAATGCCTCATGTCCCATTAGTGACATTGATGATGTTAGATTATCTCTGGCTGTCCCTTAGAGTGAAGAAGTTAGCACGTAGTATGCTCAATGCCTACTTCGAGGGATAGGAAACTTCACTAGGAAGCATAAGGATGAAGGATGAATTGGACTTAATCTTTGGTTGTATGATTTTTGTTTGTATGGGGATTTCTGGCTAGGCATTTCACATGCCTTCTGCTAGCTAGATTTCTGGATTTTACAGGTCCAGGGCTTGTGTTCCAGAACCCACTGATTTGCTCTGGAATGTCTTTTACTTGCACTTTGTTGTTCCTTTGAGATATTTAGAAGTAATTTATATTACTTACAACTTGGTTGAAACCTTCTGTCTCCCTCAACAATGAAATACTTCATCCAGTGCAAAGTCCAGGCTACATATTTGACAATGGGGTCTGAAGCTGAAATCTAATTCATTGTTTGAGTTGTTTGGTTTTCCTCCTAAGTATTACTTGAATCTATCTACTTCTCAGGCAGTGTCAGTCCCGGCATCCTGTTCCAGGCCACCATTCTAACCCACAAGCACTATAATAACCTGTTTGGTCATCCTGCTCTTTCCCCATCCTCCATTTGTACTTTTTGTAATGTAAAATCTGTCCGGCCATGTGATTTCATTACAGATCTGTGACTATGTTCTTTTAGTTCCCTAGGAATGGGCTTGTTGCTCCCTACCTGCAGGATTTTGGGTATTTTTCCTCTCCATGTGGTGCCTCTTCCTATTTCTTTCATGAATTTATCTCTTTTCCTTCTGTCCATATCCCTTTTTTTTTTGCTTGCCTAGCTCTAATCCTAATCCTAGTTGGATTTATAAGTTTGGATTATATACTACTGATGATGATGATGGTAATGTTGATGATTCAAGGAAAAGATTGCCAAGAGGCAAAGGGTTTAGACGGCTGATATATTGTGCTCTGCATAAGTCGGTTTGCATCCCATTCTTGTTAGAAATAAATTTGGGGACTAGTGAGATTAGTAGATTTGCAAACACACACACACACACACACACACACACATGCTAAAAATATATTTTTTTAAATCACAGGGGCTCTCCAGTTAAGACACTCAGGTTTTATTCTCAGAACCAGCTCAATTCAGATGTCTGTAACTACAGTTCCAGGGAATCTGTGCTTTCTTATAGGGTCTGTGGGCACTGGGCTTATACATGATTCACAGACAAGCATGTAAATAAAATTCTAGAAGAATGAAATTTTAAAAAATTTAAAAATAACAGATAAAATGATGACATAGTAGGAATTTATTTCTCATAGTTATGGATGCAGAACAAAAAGCTTCTAATTTTATTTTAGGTGATGTCTGTCTTTCTGGCTTGTGTATGGCCAGCTTCTCATTGTTCTCTGGCATAGTTATGCCTTTTTCTAGTGATGTTTAAGGAGGAGAGAATGTAGGGAAAGAAGAAAAAACGTGGGAGAGGCTTTCTTTCTTTCTTTCTCTTTCTTTCTTTCTTTCTTTCTTTCTTTCTTTCTTTCTTTCTTTCTTTCTTTCTTTCTTTCTTTCAGCTGTCAATCTTATAGGGTTAGCGGTCAATTCATAGAACGACAGGATATCATTTGACCCTACTGCTCTCCAAATATAGTCACATTGAGGTTTAAGGCATAAGAGTTTTAGAGAGAGTACAAAGAAATCCATTAATAACTGACCAACCAAATTCCCAGAAAAGAGTAAAATTCTGCTTTATGTTCTTTGTTTGTTTCTGTTTTTTGTTTGTTTGTTTGTTTGTTTTTGAGACAGGGTTTCTCTGTATAGTCCTGGCTGTCCTGGAACTCACTATGTAGACCAGGCTGGCCTCGAACTCAGAAATCTGCCTGCCTCTGCCTCCCAAGTTCTGGGATTAAAGGTATGTGCCACTACTGCCTGGCTCTGCTTATATGTTCTTATATCATCATCTTGTGCTTTTTCTTAGAAACCTTACCATGGAGATACTTTCTCAGTACACTCACTTAAGTTGTATTGTATGTAGAAAAATGTACTTGATATACCTAAGTTATCAAATACCTAAGCTTGGCCACTCAATGTGTTGTTAAATATCAGTTGGCTACACTCGTGGTCAGGTGACTGAGAGGTGTGATCCACAGGGACCGGGCATTATACCAGCACACAGAGACGTTCTCTTACATGATCTGAGATTAAAGCTCAAGTTCTAGTTTCTAGTGGATGTCTATTTTTTTTTAACACTTTTAAAAGTAGAAGAAAATCCTGAGTGAAACCATCATGAGCTAGGGGCACCTGTGCTCTTCATGGCATCCTTGTCTGTTGTGTGATCGATGTCTGTGTCTCAGAGAGCAAACTCTATGAGGGCAGGGCCTTGTTTGGCTTTGCTCACCAATGCTTCCTATTAAGAACTGCTCTAAACCAATCTGGAGAAACATAGTGGTTAGTTAGGTCATGTTTTATTATAATGGCCATCTGGGTAATATGCGATGTTTGGGGGCTCCTCCAATCCCGTCTGTTTGATGGTGACAGCTCATCTTAAACAAAAATTACCACTCAAATAGCCCTTCATAAAACAAAAATGGCAAAACTCAGTGCAGCTGACCAATTCTCATAAACCCCATAGAACTCTGAGTTTTCAGATTTCTCGTGTGCTCTAATTATGTGCCAGAGAAACATTTTCACTGAAAGCAGAGGTACTGTCCTTCATGATTGATGTCAGATGCTAGAAAACTCTGGGCCAGCAAGTAACCTCAAGTCTAACTAGACACAAAGCCTTCAGAGTCATTCCTAAGGTAGGCAGAGGAAAGGTCAAGACGAGCTGTCCTACAGATCCGTGTGCTTTGTTCCTGGAGACATGAGAACGGGATGCTGAAGGGTGCTGCCAAGCATTCCAGTCTAGTCACACACTGTGCATTTCACTAATTTATGTCCATTTTAAATATCCATTATGCTAATTAAAAAGCTACTAATTTTGCTAGAGAAAATGATTTTATCTGTCATCATGCTAATTTGCAAAGAAGGCTGTCTCAGATATATGAGGGTGAGTGTATGTTCCTGAGCATGATTTAAACTCTTGTTCTGGTTGGTTCCAAAATGTGGCCTTTCTGAGAGTGTGTTAGCTGCCCCTCCATGGAACAGAAATAGGTAGTTACTGCTTCTGAGGTCAAAATACACCTAGGGTGCAACTTGCACATTTATAGTCCCATCTCATTCATTCTAGACACTTAAAAGTCAATTACAATGGCATTAGTCAAGTACCTAGCACTTGGTCATTAGCAGCAGCCACTCAGCACCAGTGTCAAGGATTGCAACCAGCAAACAGAGATCAGTGACTGCTCACCCACTCAGTGGGTAGTCTGAGACAGAGAATAGATTGAGCTCATCATTCCTGAGACATTGAAAGGAAAATTAGTCTGTGTAGTCAACTGAAAAGATAGCAAAGTTTTCTTTTTTACTCATAAACTACGGTTCCCAGGGTAGGTATTTGAGCCTCCTTGCCGCATCAAACATCTTGATCAAGCCAACTAAAGACCTTGACAGATAACAGATTTGAAAAGACTCTCTTCAGATGGCTTCAGGACTGTTGAGGTCCAGGACTGGCTCTGAGGCCTTAGGGATGGGCTTCAGTATTTTACTTAGTGATGCTTAGTGGATATTGATTACCAATTGGATCACAGAGTTCACAGCCAGGGCCCTACCTAACAGAAACCTATGTGAAAATTTCCAGATGATGAGACCTTAGGACTCTTTTCCTAAATTTGCTAGAGCATAAGACTGATCAAGAATGGATGAATTATAACACAGATTCTAGAGTCTAGACCCAGATATATGAAGGCAGAATTTCTAGACATGATCTACAAATCTGTACATTTAATAAATACTCTAGGGTAATGGCTCTCAGGAAGGCCCTGGAGGTGGGGGCTGGGCATCACTAAAACAGATAAGGGAATGCAGAGAACTTCTTCCCTTTCCTCTTCAGTTTCAATTCATCAAGTCTCTCTGTGGCCTTCTAGAACTTGCATTTACAACATTGAGAGTCATGGCTCTGGGCTATGAGTATGCTTCTTCAACTATAACATACAGTCATCTTGGGTGCTAGTTAAGAGGAGATTCTGAGTCTAGAATTCCAGGAGACACAGGTTTGCATTTCTAGTAAGCTGTCCTATGTGTAACAACAGGCTGCCAGCTGAGGAGCCTGGGCGTGGCGTGGAAGCATCCTCATTGGCAGGCTCCTGAATCAGAATTTATGGTTTACAAGGCATTTTAATACCATTCCTTGCTGAGTGCTGTTTGGGAGACTCCGTCCCTAGTTGTTTGCATCAGGAAATGTATAGACTCTGCAGTGCCCTGAAGGTTGGGATAGACTTGATTTGCAGAAAACTTGGGGCTGCAACATGGAAAGAGAGACAACAGGCAAACTGGGAGAGAATGTATGCTGTTGTTTATCTGACAAGAGAGTGCTACTTCCTGTCCTCAACTTGGGACCACATACATATCTGACAGAAACAATCTCACCTTATCTTGACTCAGGGTTCAGGTTATTAAAGGTCATCAGTGGTGCTGAAGGCATAGTGAGAACCCTGACCCAGAGCTCATCAGGAAGCAGAGAGCATGAATTAAGGTCAGGCTGAACTATAATCCACTAGGCCCATCTCCCAACAGTTATCAGCTTCTTTCAGCTAGGTGGCCTTAAGGGTTACAAAACTTCTCCAAAGATAATGTGCGGACCACTATTCACACAATGCCTTTAGAATGGTTTCAAACTATAACAATGGGTTATTATCCAAACTATTAGAAAGGTCCTAGAACTAAATAGAAAAACAGCAACTAGCTCAACCTAAAAGTGGGATAATGACTTAATAATCCCACCTTCTCCCTTTACCTCTTCCTCACTTCCTCCCTCCCTTGCACCTCACCCTTTCTTCTTGCCTTTCTGGCTATGTGACTCTAAAGTTCTTCTATAGCTTGGAGAAGAATTGTTTAGAATGCTCCTTGAAAACACATTTATTCAGGGAAGACATGCAAATAACCAGAAAGCATATGAAAGAACTAAAATGTCACTGAATATCAGTGAGATAAAAATTAAAACACAATGGTTATGTTTTACTTCACCCATGGCAGGAAGGTTATTACAAAATGATGACAGAAACTGTTGTGAGAATGTGGGACAAAGCAGGCGGTGGTACACTCCGGCTGAGGATGCACACTGGTACAGCCTTTATGGTAATCAGTATGGAGACTGGTACAGCCTTCATGGTAATCAGTATGGAGGTTTCTAAAGAATGGATATGCTGTGCTTCCATATGATTCAGGAATATCTGTTTCTTATATATATATCCAAGAGATTAAGTCAGTATCTCATGGAGATATCTAGCCCCTTGTGTTCATTATAACATCATTCATAATAACCAACATAAAGGGACAACTTGGTGTCTGCCAACAGAGATACTGGGAGAAATGATGATGTAGATGAAAAGCAACGGTATCTGGTCCTTCTAAAGGAGATCTTGCTATTTGTAAAATCATGGACGAACCTGAAAGACATTATTCTAAACAAAAGGAGATATATACAAGGAAAGGGATGTGTGACTGAAATTATATATGAAAAAAAAAACTTTAAAAGTTTGAGCAGAGAAAAAGGACTGGGGAGTTGAGGACAAATAGGAACATGTCAGTCAAAGGTACACGTTGATAGTAATGTGATGCAAATAAATATAGAGATTGGATGTGTGACTTAATAGCTATAGTTAAAAAACACTCTAATATATGCAATGGTGTCAGTGTTTGGAAGCTGATTATGGGATGGATCCCCGGGTATCAAAAGATGGCCTAGTCGGCCATCAATGGAAAGAGAGGCCCATTGGACTTGCAAACTTTATATGCCCCAGTACAGGGGAACGCCAGGGCCAAAAAGTGGGTGGGTAGGGGAATGGGGGGGAGAGTATGGGGGACCTCTCGGATAGCATTGGAAATGTAAATGAGGAAAATACCTAATAAAAAATATTTTAAAAAAAACCACTCTAAGATACTGAACATTTGTAAGCGAATATGAATGGTGAGACAGACATGTTAAATTAACTACAGTATCATCTACCTACTATATATAATAAAACATATTCTATACCGTAGACATATACAGCTTTTATTCAGAAGTAGAAGACTTGTAGACAAGTTCACAACAGATGACACACAGTGATGAGGCAGTCTATTCACTATGAACTTGCAAGGTTTATATGGCTCTTCTAAAGTATGGTATTTTCTTTTATGGCAGCAGTGTTAGGCACACAGAACAAGAATTTTACTCCCATCTGACAGTGAGAAACCAAAAATTAGTATAGACTAATCAATCACCTAGTCAATGTCATACAACTAATGCATGACAGCTCTTTTAAATCAAGTATTCTGTTTCAACCTCCAGTGTCGTTTTCATTAAGAAGGACTTGCAGATCTCATTACCTAGTTACAAATAGAGCAATCTGAAAAATGTGTTATGTGGGGCAGAGAGAACTGATCTTTCTAATCAAATTGTTCCACATTGCTTGTCAGCTTGATCTTTCAATTCCCTAAAAGGTGGACTTCATCCATAATACTATACCCTCTTCTTCCAAGATGATCATTTAGGAATATAGTTAAAGCCAACAGTGGACAGCACATACAGTATTATCTCCCATAAGATTATAAGGGAGATGAAAACATCCTGTTGTCTGGTAATGTCACAGCAGCCCTCAAACATCTTCACACAGCACATTATTTATTCGTGTTTGTAAGGATGCTAGTATCGACAGACCTCTGAAAGTTGCAGAGTCACCAGAATATAGTACTTATACTTATATTCCACGCATAATATCTAGATGTGATATACAACAGCAATGTTACTTGTAAAGTGTATTATATACTTGTATTCTAGACATTAATATATAAATTTGTTTTGGTTATTCTTAAGTGTGCTCCTGTTTACATATAAAGAAGGCCTGCCAAGTCAAAATATATGCTGTATTGCACTAGAGCAGACTCATTCATTTTTTTTTTCTTCTGCTTGGCTGTCTGAGATACATTCTCACCATGTTGCCTAGGCTGACTTTGAACTCTTTAAATTCTTGTTTCACCTTCCTGATTCTGGGATTACAGCTACGCACCACCATGTCCCCCTAACATCACACATCGAATGTGACAATTATATTATGAATGCATGTTGAACGGCTGACCCGTGCCATTCAAGTTTATGTGAGCACACTCTGTGACGTGTGCACATGGACATTGCCTAACCACGTGTTTCTCCAAGCATACTCCCTTCAATACACTTTCAACATTTAGAATCTAGCTGGAAACCAGAAAGAGATCTCTGGAAGTTTAAGGGAAGAAAAGGAAGATCAAAAGTAGTGTTTGAATTTTTTCCACAACTTTTTAAACATGTAGGAAAGATCCTAACTTTCTATCTCAGATTGGGAATGCATGCTTTCAAACAACTCCTAAATAGCAGGAATTTCTGTTCTCTCTTTTCCTTTTATCTAAAGCAATTAAAATGGAGCATGGAGAAGCAGGTGAGTTGGATACTCTCTGACTGAGAGATATTGGATTTGGTATATTATATGAAAACAAGTTACAGTGTGGTAGAGAGAGAACCCACTGGAAGAATTGTCCCAATGTGAGGAAAAGATTAAGCAAGAAGCAGGGATTTCCTAGCAGAGAGGAAATGAAAGAGAAATGGTCAGCTCTGAGCTGAGGGGAGGGAGATGAAAAGGTAGCGGTGTATGACAGTACAGAAGAGACACTTACTCCAAGACCAGCCTGTCCTCTTGGGAGGTTTTCAAGGGGCATGTTTGCTGATCCTAGTTAAAGGCAAGTCAAAGTTCAGGGACCCTAGGGACATTGGAATCCAAACTCTGGTAAGCAAACATTTTGTTCCTATTGATCATTGGGATGAACAGTTTTGCTAATTGTTTATGCGGTGAAGAAAGAGAATCCAGTAAGTTTGTGTCCATTACTACCCAAGGTGAATAATAAGGGCAACTTAAAGTCTTAACCTAAGTCAGATGGGGAGGAACATTTATCTCCTAGGACATAAGGGATGGAGAGGAGACTTCTTTTCTTTACTTGAAGAAAGCATTATTCATTACGTTGGGGCAAACAAAGGTAACAGGCTATCCTAAAACAGGCATATGTATGTTACTCCTCAAAGATACATTAAATGAGCTAAGGAGCTAAAGGGATCTGCAACCCTGTAGGTGCAACAACATTATGAACTAACCAGTACCCCGGAGCTCTTGATTTTAGCTGCATATGTATCAGAAGATGGCCTAGTCGGCCATCACTGGAAAGAGAGGCCCATTGGACTTGTAAAGTTTATATACCCCAGTACAGGGGAACGCCAGGGCCAAAAAGTGGGAGTGGGTGGGTAGGGGACTGGGGGGGAGGGTATGGGGGACTTTTGGGATAGCATTGGAAATGTAAATGAGGAAAATACCTAATTAAAAAAATAAAACAGTAGCAAAATTTTTATAAAAACAAAACAAAACAAAAAACAAAAACAAAAAAAAAGAGTTGAACAAAACCAATTGATAAATATTCATCAAATAGGATTTAAAACTGAGAAAGTAAAGCTTAATTTAAGGCAAAATAAATTTTAGAGCAAAAAGCATGGATTATTAGTCAATGGAAAAACACCTACCAGGCATCTGTGCCATGTCAGATGCCAATTTAGGAGCCAATGTAATAGCAACAAACAGGAAAATCACTGTCCTTAGAGAGATTCTGTTTCAAATTCTACACAGCAAAGAACCAGGGCTTAGAAACTAAAGGACTCATCCTTAAAATTGTTGCACAATAAAACAAAACAACAAAACCTTTTTGTGAAACAGTTACAGTATGAACAGAATGGGCATTTCAATCCAACTATGTTGGGTTAGAAAAACTATGTTGGGTTGAAATTCCATTTACTGTTTTATAAAACAAGGATGAAAATAATTCATAGTTACATTAAGGTCATACAATGCTGAACTTAGAGGGGTTAGCACCGTGCATAGCACATAAGAAGCTGTGGATGGATGCCAGCTGTTATTGTTACTCTTCCAAACTTGGAAGTAACCATTTTTTCATTAACTTATTTATCCAATTTACATCTCAGCTCCCTTCACTTCTTTTCTCCCAATCATACCCTCACAAATACTTCCCTAGTTACTCCCAGTCTTTCTCTCCAGAGAAGGGGAAATCCCCCATGGATACCAATCTACCCTGGCACATCATGTCACATCAGGTTTATACACATCCTCTTACACTGAGAACCAATCAGGCAGTCCAACTAGAGGAAGGGGATCCAAAGGCAAGCAACAGAGTCAAAGACAACCCTTGCTCCAGTTGTTAGGGCACCCACCTGAACACCAGACTACATATCTGTTACAAATATGTAGGAGGCCCTAGTCCAGGTCCTGCATGCTCTTTGGTTGGTGGTTCAGTCTCTGTGATCCCCGATGGACCCAAGTCTTCTCTGTAGGTCTTCTTGTGGGGTCCATCCCTCCAGCTTTCTCAGTCTTATTGAGGGATTACCTCTTAACCTTTCCTGTTCTCCTGGAACTCAGGTCCCAAGCAAAGTTCAACATAGTCAATACTATACAAATGTTGCTATGTTGACTCTTCTGTTTTGCTAACTTAACATATTTTCCAAGGCAATTTTAATTATGTGTAAAAACCATGAACTTCAGAATCTACTTTCTGCTCAAGGCATCTGTATTATAATTATTATATCCCTATAATGTTTGCAGATTTCCTTATTAATATTTAAATTCCTTTGAAAGAATACAATTTTCTATATCTTAATATACAGGATTCATACATAGATATTACATAGTATATACATTATTATTTATTATTTTTATATATTTACTTATATGTATTAATGTTATCACACATATATAATGTATAAAATATAGTATTACATATACACATAGTATATGTGGTGTTATATATGCATATAATATAATATATAACATACAATGTATAATATATTCTATCTTTATGTGATATATACATTATATATACATAATGCGAAGCCTTATTGTTTCTTTTGTATTGAAGCCTTTCTGGATACAAACTGTTACCCAGTCCAGAGGGTTGTTAGTGTTTGCATTTCTCAGTATTCATCACAGTTACAAGGCATTTGCACCTTCTCATGATAAGAAAAGTCAGTAGGAATGGGAAACCTGCCAGGGTCCTTGACTATATTCTTACCCCTGGTTTCTAACAAATGCACAGTTCATACCTGGTGAAAGAAAGTATTTGGAATAATAAAGCTATTGTTGTTCCTAAAGAAAGAACTATCACTTCATGTCTTTCATTGTGGATTGTTTTGGTCATCCTACTCACTGTAATTTAATTTTGTAAAAACTGTACAGAGTATTTGGAGAATTTGTATTATAGTATTCTGTAGTCTATATAAGTTAAATATTACAACTAATCGATAATATTATCTTTTATTAAGTATCTATCATATGTTAAGTATGTTATATCCTAAATAGACAAAATCTCTTTTTATCATTTTCAAAGCAACCTTAAGAGTGAACTCTGTTGTATTTGAATTGTTTGAGATAGTTTATATGTAATTACAAGTTAGGATAGTGGAACTACCTAAACTTCTATTATAAACATAAACACACCTGGGTCATAAAAATTTATTTTGATCTGGGTATGGTGCTGAGCTTCCTGTAATCCCAGGTATTTTGGTGGTTGAGTTAAGATGGTCATGATTTCAGATTTAGCCTGGCAATGCAATGAGACTACATGTGAAAGCTAAAGGATCATATGTCATTGGTGTCTTCATTTCCTGTAGTGAATTTGCATATCTTGCTGGAGTATATAAACTATGGAAATGTAGTGTGGCAAAAGGAATCCAGGCAAGAATTCTTTTTTACTTTTTACCACAAGTGTAGCAGCTTAAATTTGGGTTTCCTTTGGTTGTAGAAATAAATATTCTATGGGCAAAAATATATAGACGAGGAAATCATTTGCATTAGAAGGAATATACATAACGCTAAGTCAGCTGGAAGTGATAGAGGCTAAAAGTAGTAACTGTAAACCAGGGACCAATGTTTGGAAAAGCTCTCATTTGTTGTAGGATGGTAGCAAACTACAGTGAAAACGAATAGCCTTGTTTGGCCCTTTGGCTTTTTTCCCAGTAAGCCAGGCTTCCATTTGCCTCTCGCATCCTCACAAAACTAGCTAGTTGGGTAGGAAAAGTCACTGAACAATGCTCCTCCATGGTCCATGGATTTCCTACTCCGCAATTGTTTCTACAATCTGCTTCAACCTGTTGGGCCATGAGGATTGAGGTGGGATAAAGAGGTTCTTTCTTCTGCCACTGAAACATGGCACTTCCTCCTGCCCTTCCCTTCTGCTTTCTGCCTTCCTGATGTCTTTGTGGGCTTGGCACAATAGGGCTTGGAGAAGGATGAAGGAAGGAAGAATCCATTGGAAGAGAGCCTTTCTAGGCTTTTGTTCTTTGCCCTTTATTGTTCCAAAGGCAGAAGTTAATTGTAGCTTTGAGATGCAAGGCCAACTCATTAAGAGTGGAGGAAAGGAACTGCTGTTTTAGAGTAAGCAAATCTGTAATCATTCTGGAATCATATTCAGAATATAATTTGCATTTTACCTTCTTACTTTAAAATTTGTTTAATATAAGATAATGTTGGTCATCAGAGTAAACTCAGATAATTATTAGAACCTTTCATTTTAAACTAGTTCTATACACTGGCCATGGTTCAGGACATGGAAAATACCTGAGCGAAAACAACAAAAAGCTTTTATGCTTTCTGGAGTCTAGTTCTAATATAAATATAATAAAAGCATAATATGATTCCAAGGAGCCTTAAGTGCTCTGACAGGAAACAAAGCAAGATAAAGCATAAAAATTATGATAGATAATCAATAAAAGCATAATATGATTTCAAGTACTCTTAAGTGCTCTGAACAGAAGGAAAACAAAATTAAAAATGAAAATGTCCATGCGAGTGCATAATGTGTATGGACTTGTGTGTTTTCACATGTGTGTGCATGTGCATGTGTATATATGTGTGTGTGGATCCTTTTTTATCAGATGATGATAAAGAAGATTTGTATGAAGCAAGAGAGCAAGATGAACAGCATGGGGAAAGGGCTGCCCAAGTAAAGAGTAGCTCACCAGGCACAGTTAAGTCACAAAGGGATCTTGGAATCTGCACATGCAGAATCTAGCAAGTAGTGAGTTAAGATTTTGAATTTTATGTTGTTCTTGATATCCACTGCAGAGTTGCCATACAAGAAAAGGACATAGATTTCTAAACGAAGCTTCCTGGCAGGAAAAAAAAAAAAACTCAGAACTTCTATCCTCTAAGCATGGACCTCGATCCCTGGGGTGTAAGCATTTCTCAGCTGCAGAGCCACCTTGATGAATTCATGTTTGTTATGAAAATGTTCCACTTCAGGGTACCAAAATCTGTCACCTGAGGCTATAAACAATCATATGCTTTCTGTCTCTGTCTTTAAATTGAACACATTAATTTTCTTATAATTCTGTAGACTGGAAGGTCCAGGATGAAGGTTGTGTTAGGAATGGCTCTTGGCAAACTCTGTTTCTGGCTTAGAGGTGGCTGCTCTCTTGCTACCTGGCAGAGATAATGAGACGATGTGAGAATTCTTATATGGACACTAATATTAAAACAGATCTCTATCCTATGACCTCTTTTAAATTCAGTCTTATAAATTCTTCCTTCAAATGCAGTCATACTGGGATTAAAGCTTGAACACATGCATTTTGGACAGTTCAGTGCACAGAAGGTCCCCAAACAGGAGAGTCACAGGAGCTTTAGAGAAAAACCAAGCTGTCTGTGTGACACAGGTGTGGTGTCTGTATAGCACAGGTGTGGTGTCTGTGTGGCACAGTGTGGTGTGTGTGTGGCACAGGTGTGGTGTGTGTGTGGCACAGGTGTGGTGTCTGTGTGACACAGGTGTGGTGTCTGTGTGGCACAGGTATGTCTGTGTGTCACAGGTATGGTGTCTTTGTATCACAGGTATGGTGTCTGTGTGAGACAGGTGTGGAATGACTGAGGTATGAACATTGGGAGACAGGTCAGAGGGTGACAGGACAGATCACTTAGGGCTTTGTTACTCACTACACAGAATGACCATTTGAGTGAGTTTTAATGAAAAGAGGTTTATTTTGGTTCACAGTGCTAGAGCGCTAAGGTCAGGGAACCCAAACTGGTGGTGACATTCCCTTCTGCAGTCCTGAGACCAATACAGGTCATCTTCTGGTGAGACAGGAAATGCCCATGAGTGAAAGGCTGAATCAATCATGCATACTTGACAAGTTTTCTACCACCACCAAATTGTACCTTAGCCTCTCCTTCCTATAAGGCCATCAGGATTTAATCATGGAGCCCCATTCCCATGACCCCATCAGTCCCATGCACCCCTTAGTACCTCACCTCTAAATGCCACAGTAAGCTTACATTTCCATTCAATTCTCCCAGGGTATCAAGCTCTGACAACAGTTTTAGAAGATGCGAATCATGTTCCAAGCACAGCACCTTGATATAACTTTACTCTGTAGTTTTTCTTTCAGATATAATTGTACATTGTACCAGTAATAGATCAATTGTGGATTCAAGAACAAAATTATAGACACTTCTAGGCTGCCCTGGTGCCTTGTGTAACCACAGCTCTTGGGCTGTTGATGCAGGATTGCCCTTAGCTAAAAGGCAGATTAGAATACATATTGAAGCCCTGTCTCAGACAAATAAAAAAAAAAAAAACAAAAATAGGAGATATTCTTCTTCGTTTTTAGAAAAAAATCAAGAAGTATATTGGTCTCTGTAGATCCATCCCATGATCAGCATCCAAACGCTGACACCATTGCATTCACTAGCAAGATTTTGCTGAAAGGACCCAGATATAGCTGTCTCTTGTGAGACTATGCCAGGGCCTGGCAAACACAGAAGTGGATGCTCACAGTCAGCTAGTGAATAGATGATCACAGGGCCCCCAATGGAGGAGCTAGAGAAAGCACCCAAGGAGCTGAAGGGATCCGCAACCCTATAGGTGGAACAACATTATGAACTAACCAGTACCCCCGAGCTCTTGACTCTAGCTGCATATGTATCAAAAGATGGCCTATTCCGCCATCACTGGAAAGAGAGGCCCATTGGACATACAAACTTTATATGCCCCAGTACAGGGGAATGCCAGGGCCAAAAAAAATGGGAATGGGTGGGTAGGGAAGTGGGGGGGAGGGTATGGGGGACTTTTGGGATAGCATTGGAAATGTAATTGAGGAAAATATGTAATAAAAATATTAAAAAAGTATATTGGTAAAATGATTGTTTTAGTAAGTGTAATTTGAGAAGGTTTACAGACACATTCACCTTCTTAAAATAAAAAGGTTACATAAAGACTTCCATGATGTTCTGGAACACACTTAGTAAAATTAACAGCTCAGTTTGCTTTGTCCACTTGTGCTTTATTTCCCCCAAACAGGATTAAAATGCCGGCCCAGGCAGCTGGCCAGTTGATAAGCTTGCTAAAGACCTCAGTGGGTGCTTAAATATTCTCCCCTTACTTTTGCTTCTTCTCATGTAAGATACAAGACAGACAAGTCCTCTTACTTTACTCCTTTGGAGAGGATTTCTGTGTGTGTGTGTCTGTGTATACATACATACATACATACATACATACATACATACATACATACATATTTCATCAGTCAGTTTTTGTAGAGGAACCCTGACTAGTACAAATGGGGTAATTTTTAAATTTTTTTTCTTCAATGAAACTAGATGACAAATGTTCCAGTCTTATCACAATTAGTCATTGTCCTGTTCCGGTGGTATTTGATGCCTTTACTTTGGAATTGATCAATGCATCTCTCCATACCCATGTCCCTCCAGTGGGAAGGGTGACATGGATGTGTGAGATGAAGCAGAAAGACATGGAGAAAGAGTAAGTAAGCCCTTTCTTTCCATCTTACTCACTCTCTCCACTGTATCTTTATCACATCCCTGATTCCCAAGTGCACCAGAAGCTACAATCTCATACGTTTCTGTCTGATTAACTATTGATGGGTGAGGTCGTTCTTTTGTCAGAGAAATACTTAGCTGAGAAGAGCAAGGCAGGCAGAGGGGCAAGAAGTAAAGGCAGCTAGGGAATGAGGCATGACTCTGACTCATGTCTGCCTTTTACTCCACTTATCTCTGTGCTTGGTTGGGACAAAGGTGACAGCAAGGATCCTGATGTCTTGACGTCTGGCTTTATGTTGTGAGAGACTTTTTTTCACCCTCAACTTTAAGATCTTGTTTCACATTTCTTACCATAAGAAAATTTTACCTTCATCTAGTTCTTCATTTATTTCTTTGCATTTTTATTCAATTGTTTATATACTTATACTCCATGGAACTCTTTCACAGCACTTTTGCATTTTGTTTTATGCTATTCACCAAGGTTGATACTCCTCAGGATTCCAGGTATATCAGTTAAAAGTGGAGCGCTGAGAACATTCAGTTCCCAGCATTTCTCCTTTAATTTGTTGCTTCCAAAGCTCAGGACCCCTCTTCAGTAGCTGTGCCTTCCTGAGCTAAGAGTATACCATTCTGCAGGTTAGGAAGACATGGTTTCCCAAGACCCTGCCCAGCTGCTGTCTCTCCCAGAGAACAGTTATTGTAGCCAACTCATGACTTACCAAATAAACAATTAGACAAAGGCCTGATAAGAAGGCACCATCTATAAACCAGCCAGTGAACTTGAGTGGGGTTTCCACCCAACAGAAATGCTTCTTGTGGATGGTTTCACAGTATCCATCTCTGGAGAGAGTGAATACAGGACACCTAGGTGGGCAGAGGGGTTTGCAACACATGTGAGTTCAAAGGAAGAAGCAGAAGCCTTGAGTTGATCGAGGGAGGAAGCAGGGCAAAGGGAAGCTTGCAGGACCCACTGCAGCTAGTATTATTAGGGATGCTAGCAGGGAGCTTCTTTCTGTCTTTGTCTATCTATGAGGCTTATGCTGTAGCTGTTAAGAGAGAAGCTGGGTGTACCCTGTTGTCCTCAGCAGCCCAGAAGACCTAAAAATTGACAGAGAGTCAATGTTTTTGTTCATCTCATGGCTTTTGCCTTCATGGCTGGTTTAGTACAATAATCTGTTTCTTCTCTAGAGACAAATTTGCCACTTTGTTCAGAGTCCTGGGGCCAGTGCTCAGCTTGACTGCATGCATACTCATTGTGTGATGAGCTGTGGAACCTAACTACGTATATTCTTTCTATGCTCAGATGCTAGCTTGAGGCCTCTTAGTCCAGGCAACTCTAAAGCTTTGGTGACTTGTCTGATCATATGATGCTCTGGTAACCTACAACATCACTGCTGTTTTAATTCTGGGATTCAGTTGACAGCTGCTGCCATCTTAATATGGACTCTCCAATTCTGTTCTAATGTGCCTTGCAATGCCACCAGATGGACTGTCCTTGAGGAAGCATGGCCATCCCAGTCAGCCATTTCCCGCCTGTATCCCCTTTCACATATGGCTAGGAGGATTTAACTGTGTGAGTTTATAGCTAAGGCTGTGCGGGGTGGAGAAAAAACTTCACACCACATAATTCTTCAATCCTCTGTCTCCTCTTTACATTTCATACTGTCTCATTCATGAGGTAGAACTACCGAATCACTAGCACTTACAAAAATGATCATCCACAGACACAGCTTAGACTTTGGCTATGGACATACTCCTCTTCAGTGAATATTTCCAAATATATTTTTGTGTGTAGAAATGTGTATGTATATGTATGTATGTATGTATGTATGTATATGTATGCATGTGAAAGGTACAGGTGTGTGCAGGAAAGAGGGCAACACCACATTTAAAAATAATTTATTTTTGACAGATCTGTCTATATTCCCAGAGGCCTGTGACATCAGGGACAATCAGGTAAGACCACTCCCCTGCATGTTCAGGTCCTACTCCCCATCCCCAGCCAGTCCAGCAGTAGTGAGCTGTGCCATATACCCTGTGCATGCCATTTTCCAGACCACAGCTCTGCTTGCATTCCTGGAGGCCTTCTGGCACCAGGGACAAACAGATGAAACCCTTTCACCCCAACACTTTGTTGTGTCCCCCTGGGGCAAGCTCAGCAGCATTGAGCTGTGCCCTGTCCCATGTGTGCTCTGTTTTCCAGCCTGCAAGCTCTGCTTGCATTCCTGGAGGCCTGCCAACACCTGGGTCAACAGGTAGGACCCTGTCTAAGGCCTCTTGTCTGACAGGTTCCCTTAGTGCTATTTTATACAAACAAAAATCCCAAAAATTCAGTTTACCAATGAAGACTCAGGAACCAGATGCCAAATTGAAAGCCTGCTAGCTAAGACAGGCAGAAAAAAGCACCTAGGCAACCCTCCTACTCCATCTACATCCCAGAAGGCAAAGCGCCTTCTCCTTCTCTACCCTGTTTTAAATATCCGTCAACACAACGTTTCCCCATTTTACTTCCTTCTTTTCACGCCATGTCAACTGGTTGCTTGTACTGCCTTTTGACTGATCACTGACTTTATTTAGCTCAAATTTACTGGATTAAAGGTATGTGCTAGGGCTGAGCCACACTACAAGGACCTGTTTACAATGAACAGAAAGCTCTTGGATAAAAAGTGTGTCTCAGGGCTGAGCCACACAACAAGGTTTTTCCAATTCATGATTCTGGGATTCACAATTTGATCAAATATTCTGCAACATCTTATGGCACACCCAGCAGCTGCAAACTCAGCCTGTCCACTGCACTCAATTTTCTGTCCTACAGCTAGCCTGCTAACCAGAGATAACCAGATGATTAGAGGCTAGGGTAAGAACACATTGAAAAAGAGCCAAGGCTCCACTAAAGCCCAACGATCCTACTACAATAAGCCCTGCATACCCTAACCCAGCTGAAGCACAAGAAAATGACATTAACCCAGTCTTAAGAAGACGATAGAGGCATTTAAAGAAGAAATGAATACATCCCTTAAAGAAATACAGGGAAAGAAAATCAAATAGGTGAATGAAATGAATGAAACTATTCAAGATCTGAAAATGGAAATAGAAGCAATGAAGGAAAATATAAACTGAGGGAATCCTAGAGATTAAAACCTAGGGAAGAGAACAGGAACTACAGATGCAAGTATTACCAAAAAAATACATGAGATGGAAAAGAGACCCCTCAGGCATAAAAGATAAGGTTGAAGAAGTCAATACATTGGTCAAAGAAAATGTTAAATCTAAAAAGTTCCTGGTGTAAAACATCCTGGAAATCTGGGACAATATGAAAGGACCAAACAAACCTACGAATAATAGGAGTGGAAGAAGATTCCCAGATCAAAGTTCCAGAAAATATTTTCAACAAAATCATAGGAGAAAATTGTACTAACCTAAAGAAATAGATGACTGTAAGTATGCAAGAAGCTTACAAAACACCAAATAGATTGGAAGAGAAAAGAAATTCTTAAAAATCCTTGGCAAAATCCACTCCTTCATGATAAAAGCCTTGGAGAAATCATTGATACAAGGCACATAGTTGAATACAATAAAGGCAACATACAGCAAGTTGATGGCCAACATCAAATTAAAGAGAAACTTAAAGCAATTCCTCTAAAACCAGGGACAGTACAAGGTGGTCCACTCTCACTATAACTATTCAATATAGTACCTGAAAGTTCTAGATAGAACAATAAGACAACAAAAGCAGATCAAGGGGCTACAGATTGGAAAGGAAGAAGTCAAAGTATTGATGTTCTTCTCTGAGTAGAAAGGGAGGGGTATGGAGGGACGGTATGTGAGAAGGAGGGATATGTCTGTGCTTTTATGGGTATTGGCCTTGTATGAATGTATATGTGGCCTTAGAGAAAGGTCTGAATCCCCTGAGGCTGGTGGTACAGGCAGTGAATTGTCTAATGTGAGTTTTGGGAACCCAGAGAGTTTTTGGAAAAGCAAGAAGGGCTCTTAACCTTTTAAACTCTGTGTCATCTTTCATGCATGCTATACTGCTTTCACATGGGTGCTGGAAATCCAGGCTCAGATCTTCACATTTGTGTAAAAAGAACTTGACCTATTGAGCCTTCTCTTCGGGCCCTCTGGGAACTTTTAAGAGGCATTCTTAAAAAGACTATTTGGCTATTATGGGACAGAAAAGACATGGATATGATCAACATAAATTATAAACATGCATAAACCCACTATTTTGTATAGCTTATAAATTTTAATTAAAGAAGACAATGAAGAAGAATTTTTCATTCATATATAGAAGAAGGTCCCAAGATACTATCCAGGATCCATCAGAAAGAAACGAAATCCTGGACTTCTTGCTCTGAGCAGATGATTTTGGGTCTGATCTCTTAGGGATTTTCGGAGCTTCCTTTTGTGGTGTTTTAGGGCTTCCAAAGCCTCTCGGAGTATCTGACTTAAGCTTTACATGGAATAGCATTTCTCAGCCACCTAGGACAGCAAAACTTGTAGGCATTTGTTGTATACTGTCACATAGGGCCTCACATTAGGAGGATGTCAGTCTTGGTTCTGCTGCCACCGTCACATGGTGAAATCCCCATTGTTATTAAGTACCAGGCTTTACACTTTGCTTTCTGCAGTTTGTGACTCCAGTCCTGGTCCCCAGACGTGTGCCTAGGAATAACTCGGTGCACTAATGCATACTGGATTTCTATTGAGTTAGATCCTGAGGGCTAATTCCCCTGAAGCAGTATTCTGACAACTGTCCCATTAATTCTCTGGCAGCTTGCATACCATGAGCATCCTAGGATGGGGAGCTAGGATATCAAATGTTCTGACATGTTTCATTGATGAAAGATTTAAAACAGAAACCGTGGCTTTGATTTCAAGTGTGTATGTATAGGGGGGGTTGGGGTGAGCAAAGGCACTAAGAGCACCTTATGTGAAATGCATTAGGATTTTTCTTATTGCCACGGTAAAATATCTGGAAATAAGCCAGAATTGCGCATCTGAGGATTCTCGTACCTTTCATTTCTAGCTTGGTTTATCTGTTCCATTTTTA
Organism: Mus caroli; assembly: GCF_978045245.1. NCBI lineage: Eukaryota > Metazoa > Chordata > Mammalia > Rodentia > Muridae > Mus > Mus caroli. Next base: position 52,377,978 of record NW_028227264.1, read on the forward strand.
TTTATTTATATTTAATATCTTTGCTATCAACTCAAGCAAATGCCCCTTCTCTGTTAGCATTGAGACCTGTTAAAAGGCAAACCGAATTGTTTTGATAGGAAGTCCATAGCCTGAAAAGTCAGAAACAATGATTTGTACATTTCTGTAAGTCTTTAAGAAGGGTCCTTGACAATCCTGCAGGTAGTCCCTGGTAAAACAGTATCTTGGTTTTATCCCAAACTAGATCCTAGAGAGGAAAGAACACTAATTTTTAGATGGCTCTACCACAGTTATGAGCCTGTCTCTAGAAAGTGTTCGACTGAGGGCAGAATGTTTGCCTGTGCGTGTGTGTGTGCATGTGTGTGTCTTTCTGCAATAATTAATATTAGCTACTCTAAGAATGTGACATTAAATGTTTCATCTGAGCAAGTTATGACAGAGTGTCAGGAGGACACACAATGAATATCACATTTTCACCAGTACCCCCACAGGCAAGAATGCACGCCAGAAAGCCCCTGACTTGTCTGGTTAGACCACTCTTTGCTTTTGAGGCTTGAAATTTCCTTTTTTTGAACAAGTTCAGTCTGTGACTACTACATATTTTTAAACCAGCATTTCTATATCTCTATGCTCAGTAGTTTCTGGTTTGTGTTTATGTGTGTACCTAAATATAATTTATGTATACTTTCAATTATGAAATTCAAGATGGAAGAAAGCTTGCATGATTGGAGAAATGCAGGCCTCTATTTCTGATGCATAGCAAATAGGTGGTCTTCACTGAATTCGAATAGATTTTTAGAAGTTAATTAGCAATTCCAAAGCTCAGAAAATCTGATTCCGCTGATTTCCCTTTATTACACGAATCTAGGTTTAAAATTAAAGTATTTTGAGATAAAGTTTGGTTTTTATTAAATAAGCTCCTTTTAATCTGAAATCTTGATTTCCTTTGATAAATAAATAAATTTTATGCTAGTAAGTTTTTAGGGAGCGATCAGAGAATAAGAGGTCCCAAGTCAAACCCAATCGATAAACAAAGAACTAATTCTCTGAAAGCCAATTCTCATCCCTTCCTGTTTCCCTCCTGGTTCCTTCGCCAGGCTCCTGATGGTAATTCAGTTGCTCAGTTCTGGTGTGGATAATCAGCCTGAGCCTGAGCCTCACCCAGCTTCTCCCACAGTGGGTGGGCTTCAGGCAAATGCTCTGCCATGGGAAAATAAGCTGCACAGTAATAATTTCCTTAATTGTTAAAGCGAGTCAACTGAACGGGGTGTAAAACACGTGAAAGAAAGAAAACCTCTCCGATGTTGTGAATGTACTTTTTCATAATTTAGTTTATGTCTCAGTCTCTATAAAACATCTGTCTGATTATTAGAGAGTAGGTTTGACATTCTCTGTAATCAGATTTGGTATTTTAGTAGTTATTTGGCGAAAAATAGGTAACACTTATCGGGTCTGAAAAGGAGTCTGCACAGCCATAGGCACTTCAGCATTGTTCAGAGCATTCAGAAGTAGTAGATCCATCTATGAATGAATGGATCAAGAAAGCACGATGTCAAACTTACCTAGATCCCCATCTCTCTGTCTCTGTCTCTGTCTCTGTCTCTGTCTCTGTCTCTGTCTCTGTCTCTGTTTCTCTCTCTGTCTCTCTCTGTCACTCTCTCTGTCTCTCTGTCTCTGTCTCTCTGTCTGTCTCTGTCTCTCTCTCTCTCACACACACACACACACATTATTTGTTAGTTTGTTTTTTGAGATGTGATCTGATGTAGCCCAGGATGGCCTTAACCTCATCATGTAGCCAAGGCTGGCTGATGCTAATTCCATGTTCCTTCTGTCCCTACCTCCTATGCTTGGTATTATAGGCACATGACACCATAGTAGACTCCGTGCAGTGGAATAATATTCAGCTTTAAAGAGGGATTCCTGGTTACATGTTGCAACGTGGGTAAGTTTTAGGACATGATATTGAATGACATAAAAACCAAATGCTATAGGGTTCCACTAAAATTACATGTACTCATAAAACAGAGGTAGAATATCTGTTTTC